>NC_138948.1:12605000-14057500 GCF_965226115.1 Aulonocara stuartgranti | reverse complement strand
TCTAAGTGGAAAAAGTAATAAATCTTTGAACTCCAAGCAAACTTTCTTTATTCATAGAACATATTTGATAGTAACAGACATAAAATCTGTGTGAGTTGTTATATATGTAACCCAGTACTATTTTACTATCACTGTAGTACGTCAAAGAATGACTGTCAATATCCATTTCATCTTGGATGATGTCTGCCATCTCAGACAGCTGTGCAAAGCTTAAGGCGGGGCGCTATATGCGCTGGGTGTGGGGCCAGTTTTGTCTTGCCATAACAAATCCCACATGGATCTGTCCTGTTGTAGAAATTGTCGTCAAGTAAGCCACAGCAGCTATGGGAATGGGAATGACTGACGGATCTGAAAAACACACAACTCTCTGTGGCAAGTCTGTGTGGACACAGAAACTGGAACGTTAGAACAACTCCCGATTCCAAGACCTAAGTCTTTCATAGAGATTCTCCAGGTTTTCAATTTTCCCGGTTTGATGCTGGCAATGGTCTGTCCCAGCTAAACTGCTCAACAGACCACTTATCGCTTGGGAAGGCCGCAGGACACAAATGGCTTCCGCTTCACTAGGAAAATATTCAAATTTGTCGTTCACATAAAAATTGCGTGTGATGAACTCTTGCACTGGTAGTGGAGTCATCTGCTTCCCGAGTAGCTCGCCTGAGTTAGTAAATGACAAATGCTGGTAATGGACTGTTGCCCAATACATGAATTGTCGTTCGACACTCTTTCACAGGTTTTTGTAGATTGCTGTTTTCATACCATAAGAACATCAGAAAGTTTCGATGTTCTTCACAGACTTTGAAGAAGTAGAACATCTCTGCACATCTGCTGTAACTGCTATTGGTTCTCTGCAGAAGCAGATCAGAACTCCAAGAAGAGTGTTGTTCAAGTCGGGTCCACTCATGAGTATATCACTGAGGGAAATTCCTTTATGTTTGACACTTGAATTGAACACTACCCTTATCTGGCCAGGTTTTTGTAGATGGTAAACCCCAAATATTGGTAGATACCACGTTTCCTCACCTTCTTTTGATGGCGGTGCTGGCTCTGCATGTTTTTCATCCAACACTCTTTGCATGAAATCGATGAAGTGTTTCATTTCTGATTTTTTTCTCTAGTTTTCCAAAGAGATGAAAGACTTTAAGGCTTAAGGTCGGTTATTGGGAAGGCTGTTTCATGATGACTCAAAATGCAATGGGGCAACCCAAGTGTTGCAACCATCTTTATAGACTTGTTTTTCTAGCCTTTTCAAAAAAAAAACCTCTTGTCATGGCACTTGACATAGCAGAGATTTTGTCACGTTGTGTCCTTTGAAACACCTTACTGGCAAAATCACTTCTCTTACTTTCCAGGTGTTGTGCAGAGCTTTAGAGACTTAGATTCGGTGTGTGACAACCAAGCTTTTCTTTGACTTGCATATTGTTTGGGCATGCACTCAAGATTGAAGCTTGTCCATTTGGTAGAATGTTGGGCTTGTATACACTAATGTTAGCTGTCTTTTGCACCTCCTCCAGACACCCTTCTCCCACAATCACCCAACCAAGGTTGAGCACTGAGCATATGGCTTGTTATGGAGACTGTTAGGCTTTTTTCTGATTTTGTGCACACACAGAAGGTCTCTCCCAAGGAGGAGCAGGATGTCGGCATCTGGATCAATTTCTGGAATTTTACCTTTGACTGGCTTCAGATGTGGGCAGTAGTGAGTAACTTCTGGTGATGGGATTTCTGTCCTATCATCAGGTATCATATCAGACTCAATAATGGTGGGCAGGGAAAGCTGAGTGGTACCATCAAAAGACTCTAAAATGAAGTGGCTGATATTGTAGAGATAGCAAGGAGACGAGCAAAAGCATGGTTTCGATGTATATGGTTCAAACTGTCCTTCAGACTTAAAAATGTCAAAAAGTATGTTTTAGCCAAGGAGTGATTGCTGTGTTTGTCTAGAACAGCATAGATCTTGACTGCTTTTATTGGATGTCCAGCAGGATACACTCTGAGTGTGAGAATCGGATTTACTCTGTGGGCCGTGTCAGGGTATGAAAGGCCTGGAAGCTGACCGCTTGTTTTGGCAGCACAAAGTTCTATTGGAACAGGGGTGTCAAACTCATTTTAGTTCAGGGGCCACATGGTGAAAAGTCTATTCTCAAGTGGGCCGGACTGGTAAAATCATTGTATATATAACTTAAAAACAACAACTTCAGATTGTTTTCTTTGTTTTAATACGATCAACATAAAAATAAAGCTAGAGCCTGTGGACAGTATGTTCAAAATAGTACAGGCACAACATAGCTATTAATCATAAAACATCTCAAGTTATTTGAAAATTCTGAGGACAAAGAACGCACAAACACACAGTGCCTCAGTGATTCACAGAACTGTTTCACAGATCACAGAACTATATCAGGGTGTCACTTTGCAGGCAGCAATGTAGATAAAAATAATGAAATCCTGTTCCCCAAACATAATAACATAATATATTTCTTATAATACATGAAATAGCCTGAAAGCATGAAAGCCTTACTAAAGCCTTACTAACTCAAATTAGAACTTGTCTAATCAAGAGAAATACGTGAAAAAATATTTAGTGTCCCTCTTGTTAACTCAATGCTAACATATAGCGCTAGCAAACAGTGCGACTACATGCTAGCTTCAAATATAAGGGTCAGAACTATTTCACATCACTTATTCGACATAAACTCAGAATATACTGATACTTAGAGGCATATTTTCCCATGCTCTAGTAGAAACTAGAGATGGACCGATCCGATATTGCGTATCGGTATCGGTCCGATACTGATCTAAATTACTGGATCGGATATCGGAGAAAAATAAAAATGTAATCCGATCCATTAAATATCACGAAAGCACCTCACAAAACTTGCAACACGCCGTAACTCGCCTCAGAACGTTAGCACGTCGAAGCAGTATGCATCACGTGATAGAGCGGCTGTGGCATGCGGGACCTGTGGTGGTCTGGATAGCATGTGGAGCTTCGCTAGCAACCCGGCATTTCATCTCCGACAAAGTTATCCCGAGAGAAGTAAAGCAAGTGTGTAAGTCCATCTCTGAATGTTTGTAAAGCATTCCTGCGTTAAGCTTAACAAGCGATATATGGAGCGACTGCCTCTTCTTGCTGCTACTTCAATCATGAAACTGCTTAATGATCAGCTGATCGGCTTTTCTGTCGCGAGTCCGTGTCTCTTGTTTGCTTTTGGCCCACTTTGCACCAGAAAGAGGAAACCAGCAGCTGAACAACAGCAGCACGTTTAAGCTTGATAAGCTGTTGTTAGAATGTATTTAATATTACTTTCTACACCAGGATCTTTTTCTACGTAGCTGACGCTGGTAACTGTGCAGGGGCGGATCTAGCAAAGTTTAGCCAGGGGGGCCGATAGGGCATTAACAGGGAAAAGGGGGCACAAAGACATACTTTTCTTTCTTATTCTCATTTAAAATGTCTAGCTTTTAATAAATAATTATCTGACACCCAAAGTTTAAATTTGATGTAAAATGAATAGAAGTCAATTACTGTATATACTAACTATTAAGTCTAATATATATACCCTAGTAAGCTATAGTACTTTTTCCTTTGGGAAGGTACCATCTGTGCAGTCTGCAATCTTGCTGAAGAAAGATGTTGAATCTATTTAATATTTGTTGAAAAATAATTGATTTCTGTGCATTTTTTTTTTTCACACTGCATCAAATTAAGGTTGATTACGTCGATTAAGCATCATGAGGTGGAGCGTGAGGGGTGGTTCCCTATTTTTTATTTATTTATTTTTGTTGTTGCTGGGAGTTGGAACCCTATTAGTTAGGTTGCTTAATATTTACGCTAAGTACTCTTTAAAATACCAGAATAGGGAGGATGGTGTAGGTTTAAGTTTATTAGATTGATCAGTATTGCTGAACTATGAAATATTTTTTTTGCATACAGGTATAACAGAATTGCTTTAGTGTAGTTGTTGTTTTAAACTTGAGTATGAACTTATACAAAATGCAGCAAGATATTTAAAAAAACAGTTTTGTTGATTAAAAAACACTATATCGGATTCATATCGGTATCGGCAGATATCCAAATTTATGATATCGGTATCGGTATCGGACATAAAAAAGTGGTATCGTGCCATCTCTAGTAGAAACAACTTTGGAACTAGTCTGACTAAACTTAATTTTTACTGTAGAAACTTGGTTAAACAAGCCCACTTCCTCCCCCTAGTGGGGTGATGGAGCTACTGCACCCAGTAGTAACAGCACAGCTAGTACAATCTTTACTGGATTCCACATAAACATTTCCAATGTGTGAAAGAATTGGCATTTGTGCTCCACATGGTGTATCCAGTGACTCAAGGTGTTGATCTGTGCAAAAACGCTCGTGATCCAGCTCCTGTTTTCAACACATGCAACTGGCATTCAACTCTGAGTGAACCCACACGTGTACACAGGGGTGAGTGGAAGAAGATGACAGTGGGGAAAGCAGAGAAAGGACAGCGAGGGAGACTATTTTTTTTGTCCTTTTCAGCACAACCATCTGCATCATCTATCTAATCTCGTGCTTTTCTGCCATCCTATTTATCCTCTGCTCCTCTTTAGCCTCCAGCAGCCTCACAAACGCAATGTGATAATCCATTAGTTTGCTTTGTCTGTGACAAGAGGCAAGTAATACAACACGAGACTCTAGAAAAGCTTTAAACAGTCATTAAGATCAGGCTGAAAACATCAATAGTGTTGTCAAAGATTTCCCCACCAAACCTTCAGAAGTTTAGATGGCAACTCTCACACAATCCCAAATCATGGAGCAAGTAACAGAAAATGTTATGCGTAACTGGTTTAGAATTTGATAAGAAATCTGGCAGTGTTTACAGAGGTTTTTTTCTAGTTATCTTGCTCTTCTTGCTGATTGACTTTTTATATTTAGTTGACATGCAGTAATAAAGCCTGCTATACTTTGTATTACTATTTACAACTTTGTACAGTAATATAAATCTCCAAAGTTGGCAGTGGAGTCACATTTTTCTAAGAGAAAGTACTCATTTATCTTGATGAAATCAAAAATCAAATTCTAGTGACAGTTGCTGGAATGTTTGCTTTTGTTGAAAGGCCAGAGTCAATTAAATCTAGCCAAGCACAACCATGAAGTACTGATGGAAGCGATAAACTGAGTTTTCGAGTGTTAAAGGATCTGTTACGCTTTCCATATTATTTTTATTCTTGGACTATGCTAGAGTTCACATCGCATGGTTCACAGTTCAAATTATTATAATTTTTTAAAACTGGACTTTTGCCCAGCCCCTCTGTTCATCATGTGTCTGACACAAACTGTTTTCTCTTTCAAGCCAATTGGCTGACAGTCATGAGCAGAGGGTTTGAACAGCAGGTGGGCGGGGCTGCAGCACTCAAATTCTGAGTCACGTGTCACGTGTATACATGATATTAGGGTATCCTCTCTTGCTGATATCACATATATGTAACAGTAGAAAAATAAACTGTCTGAAACCTGAGCTGAATTTAGGGTATGATTAATGTGAGCATTCATCATTGTAGTAGTATATATGACAGAGCATCCAGTTTAACTTCTTAACTTCTACCTGGGATTTGTTTTTTTCATTATTATTATTAGTATTATTATTTTGCTATTACTTGTGTATACTTATATAAATCTTTAAGATTCTAAATGAAGATTTTAGGTTCTTTAACTCAAGCTCAAACATAAATATATTATATAAGATAAACATTATACCTCACATGTGGTCTATTCTGCTACTTATAACACATTGTTTGGACCTGATGGTAAAAGCCAACTTCAGCCATAAGATTGGATGACATCAGTGGGGTGCTTTGCTTTAATTTAAGGATAGGTTTTGTTTTATCTCACATAGCATACACTAAAACTATTTTTATGATTTCAGTAATTCTTCTTTCACTGTGTTTTGCATGCTCGCTCCCCATTGGGTGTTTCTCTTGACACCTCTTAAATCTCTAATCTTTACAAACAAGTCACTTCTCTCTTCCCTCCATCTTTCCTATACGCAGTCTTCTATTATCAATTTTCTCATAACTCCTTCATTTTGTGTTCACACCTCTTTCATCCTCCTTCTCACCTCCCTTCTTTCCAACCTCCCCTTTGCCCTCAGGTGTGGTTTAGATAAGGCTAGCGGAAGGGATTAGTGAAAGCTCTCTGCTATGTTTGCCTTTGGCGCAGAGGACAAAAGGACTGGGACGTTTACACTGCTCCACCATCTCCATTCACCTGGCCGTGTGTGGAAAACAGCCATGCAAGGACGCACACAGACATAAGAACACACACTCACACTCACCTGTGTAATGACTGTGTCACTGTGCCCCAGTTATGAACTGAATCAGCATAATCCCTTCACACTCCATTAAACAAGAAAAGGCAGGGTGTAGTTTCACAAAAGTGCACAAACACACACACACAGAAATACAGTGCTGACACATACCCTCACACTGTGTGGTCTGCAAATTTTAGCTGGTCCCATAGGCTGATATTACTGGTCTGGTGAGCAAAGTCAGACACAGCATGCGCATGCTACAGGTATATTTGTGTGTAGGCACATATCTTCTCAAAAGAATACGAGTTGAGCTACTGAAGACAACACACTGTGCCGTGTTATTACAATGGGATTGGCCTTATTTGCGCCACAGGGCCTAGCAAAGCTTAGCAGGTGGTTCTCATTATTTTGTTATTAATATTTATCGACATTTATTCAATTGTGTTTTTAATCCCATTTCCTACAGAGATGATTAGTCAGCTGTATTAAAAGTTTTAATGAAAGAAAATTTTGATTGTATAATTGCTTTTGATTGCACACGTGTCCATGTCCAGAACAGGTCATTTTTATGATGGCACGGTGATTGTCTCTACCCGTCATTCATGTCAGTTGCCCTGCCTATTATTCTATTATTCTATCCTATTAATCTATTGTAGGGTAGAAAGAAGAGTCTGCAAGTCTGCTAAGGATCCCAGTGACATACACTTCATCACGAGACACCAACGTGTCTGCCTGTTTTTGTGACTGCACAGAGTCATTCGCTGAGAATTTACATTATAATTCACTAACTACACATGTGCTCAGGTGGTGGACTTTAAGCGGATGTCAAAGAAACGTAACAGGAATGATTATTCGACAATCGGGTCTCCAGCTGTCCATGTCCGCAACAGAATATAATCTAGGCTTAACACATACAGACAGACATTCACAGCTACAGTTAATTTAGAATCACCGGTTAGAAACTCCATGCATGTGTCTTTGGACTGTGGTAGGAAGCTGGAGTACCCACAGAAAACCCATGCAGACACAAGGAGAACATGGAAAGTCCACACAGAAATTCCCCAATACTGGATTTCTTAGCCTGAGTTGACAGTGCTAACCATCGCATCACTGTGTTGCTTCCTTTTTATTAACATGTTAAAAAAAACAAAAAACAATTTTAAGTACCGATTTGGTAGTGACGCAGTATGCACTATAACGCACACACTATGTGTACACAGTTTATGTGGCACAGGTGGAACTGTATATGTGCAGCTCTTACTTCTCTATTCTGTGGCAAATGAGAGGACAGAATAAAAGCTAGCATAGACCATAGCGGCAGGACAGCACTGAATCACAGGTAACCTTGCTCACACGATGAATCATTTCATCTACGGTAATAAATAGAAAAATCATATCTATATTAATTCTTACATTACCCGAGTTTTAATAACAAAACTTTGTATTTCCTTCTAGTTCATTTTTGACGTTTGGTTTTCTTTTAAAGTTGTTTAAACAAGTAAAAACAGTCACCATGAACATTAGTCTAAAACACTAGCATACATTAGCCAACCTAATGATCGATGCTAATGTCTGAAGGCAGGGGGTCAACTTAGAGTCAGTGGACTGCTGGGTTTGCAGTACCCTGGCAAAAACCATGCTGATTGCATCCTTTTCATGACAACAACTGAAGAGAGGAGATGAGGAGTGCAGCGGACAGATGAGATACAAGAAGAGCTACTAGAGAGGTGAAGAAGAGGAGCATATCAGATAAACTGATAAGACAGAGCATTAACATAGTTTGTCTCTCTTCCAAAGGTGCCGTTGTCACAGAGTAAAATCAGACGCTATCGGGCCAGGCTTGCTTAACAGCTTTTCAAAAGTTTAACAAAGTATCGTCGGCACGCAACACGACACATGTTTTAGCAACATCAAAGCTCAGATTTTCTTAGGAATTTTCTCCTGCAGCCAAGAAAGAAAGAAAAAAGTCTGAATGCACTCATTTTGTTTGCTTGATTTGATTTCATGTTGTGAAAAAGAGCCTATGCATCCGACTGAAACCTTTTGATAGAGAACAGTTTCACATCTTACATTCTTTTTCCTGTCAATAAACTTGAAAACTGTGCAATTATCAGGTTAAAATCCAAATATTTATAGCTCTGTTAAGCTCCCAATATCTTAAGCACATCAGAGAATGAGAACACTCTTTGAGAAGCACAAGTGCTTAAATGTTCACAGACACCTGAAGCCATAGCTCTTTCATTTCGCAGGTCAACAATGCTTAATCATCCTGTTTGTTCTTTTTTTGTCCTTCATTATGATCAGTCATTCCTTTTCTCCTCCCACATGTATCCAAAAAACTAGTACAGTCTGATTTTGTAGTGCATGGTACTGATGACTAATCCTTTACCAGTGACTACACAAAAAACATCTATAATACCAAGCCGGGTGAATGTTTTGGCTAATCCATATAATGGTGCTACCCAAATTTTACAATGTTGCCAATCCCTTTATTTATCCATCAGGGATCTGCTCATCTAAGTGTTGAAAACTGGATGAGTCTGATACACAGTCCAATGGGCAATGAGCCATTGTGGACAGACAGAACAATCAGTGAAATATGTACACAACAAGACCAGAGCAACTAGCATATTTGCACATACAGGCACACAAATACACAAGCCACAAGAAATCGTATACATGAAAGCAGACTGATCCAGTGAGTGGGCAGAAAAAAAATATTGAGTTAGTGAGAGAGAAAAAGGAAGACAGTGAAAAAGAAAATAGTCAAGGGAGGAGGAAAAATATGTGCAGGGTTTTGTGTGTATGCGGGAAAGAGGGAGTGAGACCTTGTATTTCTGTTTGCTATCGGGTGAGTGTGTGTTGTTTTTCTAGCACCCACCTATCAGTCAGGGCCTGCAGGCGGGGAGTAGAGCAGTGTGGGTAGGAGAGGTGTCAGCTAATCTGCCATGATTGATGTGCGATCCAAAACTGATGAAACTTTACTATACACCTCGAAGGCACACACACATCTATATGTACCCATGTCCACATGCACATGCATGCCACCTCACACCGTTTCTGAGGACGCCTGCTGCACATGATTGCAGAGAATCACACATGTTCCCTGGGCTCCTGTGCTCATCCTGTACAGCCTGAGAGCCTTAGCTGAGGTTTCACTGAGATGCGCTTTCCATTTCACCTAATTGGCCATGAAAAATGGATGACAGACATAAACAGTGACTGTCATTATGTCATTAAGCGTGTGCAGGACCAGCGTGTGTGAGCAAGGTGTGAGCAAGAGTTCGAGCATGTTTGCGTTATATCTGGAGATTGGCATGCGTAAACTAAAAGTACTCTATTTGTTTTTAAGCCTAATTGCCGAAATAACAGTACACTTTCAAAGAGGGCCCAGATGTGGTGAGCTGGCTGGTACAGAACACCCACACTGAACTGACAGTAGAGCGACACAGAAATAAACACAGAAGGAAAAAGAGAAAAAACAACAACAACATTTTGTCATGTCAGTAACATTTTAAATAATATCTAAAAAATAAGGAATAAAATATCCTCATAATCACATTCTCCATTAGTTTTCTACAGTCTCATTGTTATTCAAATTATATATGAGATATAACTTTATACCAAATATTTCTTGGTATTCTTTGCCTGCATTTAACCTAATGTTTATTAAAGATAAATCTCATCCCAAAATATGCTAAAGGGACCACACTTTAAGCTTAAAGAGGAGTTTGAACAAGTGAACAAATATCTAAATATAAGCCTTTAACTGTTTACACTGACTCATACCTTACTTTGAAAAGTTTGTTTTTCTTATTAATTCTTCTCTTCCCTGGAGGCTTTGAATCACAACCACACTGTGTGCCGTTTTGCGGTCAACCACTGGGCTGCACAGATATTGACTCCCCTAATTAAGCAAAGTTTATACAGTGGTGTGTTGGATGTAGGCGTTGCCATATGAACACAATCTGTTTAGGTCATTTCACTTCTTTAAAGGTCTGCTCCAATGGAAATCTGACAGTAACTTATTTGTTAGTAGATCGACTCAAAGCGAAGGAGACAAAAGGTGCAGAAGTACATGTATGCTATTTTAAGTCCTGAAGAGTTTTTTAGGGTTATATCAACAAGGAAAGGAAAACAAAAAGAAAAGCAGCTTGTCAAAAAGGACACACTTTAAAGCACAACTCAAATGTGAAGTTTTCCCTTTTTTTTTCCCCATTGCGTCTTTGTTGTTTTTGCTGTCGGCAACAGAATTGATGTTTCATTAATGCTGTAAGTGGCAACGATGGGTTCTTTGCACATCATCAGGGGGGTTTATTTCCAGCAAACATTTCTTCGTATCGCACAAAGGAGTAACTTTCTATGTCTTCTATGTGGCATTATTGAACATCCACTAATTAAATGTTGCTGGATGTGTAGCCTTCTCCATGTGAGTATTAAATAAATTGAATAATGTTTGTCACATATGGGCGAACTTCCTGCTGTCAGTAGAAATTGCTATCACTATAATTTCATGTGTTAAGGCCTGAACTGTTTTCAGCTAGAAGAAATTCAGTGCAAATCTGGCAAATTGAAATCATTGCATTCTGTATAATGGCAAAACATCATCATGGTACCAGCATTCAGTCTATTCACAATTGTTAATTTTGCATGACAAAAGTCGTTGGATGACAGAGACAATTTCTAAGCTACGCTGTTCAAATTTGGAAAAGGCTGCAAATGGCAAAATTCTAAGTGGTTCATTTTTTTTTCTATTTGTTTATTTTTTGCACTCGGTATTTTCACCTTGAAATTTTTTCACTTCAAAGCTTCCAAAGGAAACGGGGGCATAACCGCACACTTGAACAGTACTCGGTCTCCTTCTTCCTGCGTTGCAATTACAATTGAAATGACAAGCACACACAAAACAAGGAGCCAAATGCAAAGTCCTGAAAATTTCAAAAGCCTTCCAAACAAATCTTTAGTAAGACCCCAGAGCGAAGGGGCCCGGGTTAGGATTAGAATCAGAATCAGTATTAAGGGACATTGACATTCTGGAGGTGGCGTACTGATGGGAAACTTTGGCAGGCTTGTTTGGCTGTGGCTGGAATTCCTGATGAGTCGATGTTTATCTTATCTGGGAGAGATAGCATTTTTTAAAGTGTTTTACATCAATTCAACTAATTCAAACAGGACGTGGATAAACAGGAGTGCTGCATCCAATCAGGCAGGATATGCTGCCATGCATAACCCTACACACGCAAAGGCACTCGCACGCACGCAACCCAATGCCCGTAATAGTCAATGCTTATAAACTGTGTTCCCAATCCTGAGATGCAGTCAGAACAATAAGGGTGAGCCTGCTGCAGGACAGGAATGAGAAGAAAGTGTCCCCCTTCAGCACTGAGTCTCTTGAGGGCCAATTAGAGAAACCATGGTCAACGTTACACAACCCTCTTCTTCACTTTATTTCCATTGATGGCTCCTTTAAACCGAATCTGGATCAGAATTGCTGAATATGAAATTTTTGATTGGCTACTTATGAACTGACATATATCCCAATTTGCCCCGCTTTGTTGTACATGTTTAATACCTAGTTTGTGGATGTTAACAACTGCCCAACGTTTGTCTGAATAAACATGCTTCTTAAAATACTTATCGTGTATTCTGGGAATAGCGGTCTTTACCTACCAAGCTGCTCATTATTATGTGTCTAAGGAAGCTTTAATCAAAGGTCCAACACCTGATTGGTTCTTGCTGGCTTCCTTCCTGCTCTCCACCAGCATTCTTTCCTGGTCCAACAAAAGTAATTACTAGAGACCTCTACCTCACCCTAGGGACAAAGAGGGGAGCATATGCTGTCAGACTCACACATGGACACATACCCATCGCCCCACACACACACACACACACACACACACACACACACACACACACACACACACACACACACACACACAGTAAGACTTACCAATATGTATCACAATCTTTTGCTCCCTGGCTACTGAATGACAGTTTAGCTAATTAGAATCTGATTTACTCATTTAATGAAAAAGGGAATAATTAGATAGTTAAATAGCAGCCAGGAGAAATTTGCTGGGTATCTGTTTAGAATCAGTGTGTGTGTGTGTGTGTGTGTGTGTCTGACCAGAGGGGAATTGAGTTTTGAAATGGGATGCCTGACTGCACCACCCAGCTAACTGTTTTCTAAATGAAATTAGTGTTCATTAGATGCACATATGTAAACGCTCACACTTATAAGCACACTGTCCCTCATAAAAGGACACACACTCTATCACACATACATACACAGGCAGTATGTGCACACATGAAAGGAGCAGACAAGAGGTGGCAATCTTGCCTTTGAGATACTCCTTTATTTCTGTGATCACAAGTGAGGATTGCCTATAGAATTTGGGTCCCCGTCTCATTTCTTAGGAAAAGATGATGGCTATTGTCTTACATTGATGGGGGGATTAGGCTGGTGTGAATAGTATACTATATAAGATGGCATAGCATTGTCACTCACTGCTGTGTTCAGTTTTTTCTCGGGGGCAAACATCTGTCCCTCAAGTTTTTCCACTTTGTTGTACATTTCCTCACGTCAGTTCTGACAGTTTCAGCAATCGCCCTCCAGGAATTTTCTGATTTGTGAGTCCCTAACATTAAGGCTGTGATTATTTTTTCTTACATTGAGATGAGGACTGTTATTTTCTCGAAGATAAATTCAAAAACTGCTGTTAAAAAGTAACTGGAAATACATAGGGAATCAACAGTACTGAACAAGCCAATAACAATAGTTGTGGACTGTGTTTGTGGTTACGACCTAGCTACAGTGCAAATTTACCTGGTGACACTTAAATGAAGCTTAAAAACGAGTGTGAATTTTTATTTTTTTTTTTGCCCGTGCCATTTGGTTCTTTAGCCGTCACAATTGTTGTCTGAAGACCAACAAGGATACCCAATGGATTTACTTTGCCAAATAGAGCATCACGGCCTTGCCGTATTGCTTCATTTGATCTACCTTTGTTGTTATTATTTATTTTATTTTAGTTTCAGTTGTTACAGACAGGACAGACATGACTGAGGGAAAGGAAAGGGAGAAAGAAAGATGAAGGAAAAGAAAAACAGAAGGGAAGAAGGACAGTGAGAAAGGGCACTTAAAAAGAGAAAGAAGAGAAAAAAAAATCTCCTGGATCATCTGTTGAGAGAAAAAGAAGAGAAAACAAGCAAAAAAAGAGCAACATACTAAACACAACACCATCACGTTAATCAAGCTAAGTGTAAACAGCAGTAAATACTAAATATTGAATGTTGTTGTGTAGCAAGCAGGACCGACAGCACACAATGTGCTTGGAAATAGAAGCCAATAAAGGTGTAGTTTATGTCTATGAACAGTGAACACCCGTGTGCACACCTGTGTGGATCAGCGCGCTTGAATTCAAAAGGTTTCCCCATGTAATGGTCTGCTAGAGGATGTAGAGAGCCATAGCCCTGTCCCCCAGGGCATGAAGCAGGCATGGAGGAGATCCAGACATCCAGAGGCCCCAGAGTGCAAGAGCCCAAGGAGTACCACCGGAGGGGCATCGTGCCACCCTCCTGGGAAGAGCTGAGGACCTCTCCTGCACCCTGGTTGTTGTGTTGGAGCGGGAAGAGGGAGGCAGCCGGGGATGGGGAGGAAAAGAAGGGAGGAGCAAGATGCCCCTCCCTGGGGCCAGCCTCCCACTGACCCCAGTAGGCACCCCCGTCCTTCGGCACCCACCAAGGCAAGGGAGCCCAGGCCCATCCAGATCGGGGCCTACGGCAGCAGGACCACCCAGCCCCACAGGACCCGGGGCAGCCCACCCGACCCCACCGCAGAGGAAACTGTACCCACCCTAACATTCAATCATCTCCCAGACTGCACAAGTAGACACCCAGGTTAAGTTTATTCTCCACCTCTCCTATGACTCTCCCCCACCTGCAGAGTGGATTCCTGCAAGGATGGAACAAACTCCCTGTCAGTTGAAGAGCCCCCTAGTTAGGCCGATGCACCAGAGGCCCCCTGCCCCGTGCACCCACCCGCCCACAACCTTGGCGACACACCAACAAGGACCTAAGCCCCCAAGGCCCAGCCAGAGCCCTAGAACGGAGGCAAAGCTCCCCGAACCCCACGAGTGTGAAATTTAAAAAAAACTTCCAGAAAACACAAACTTTGCATTGAGGCATCAAAGCTTTCATACATTAAGCAAAACACATTGGTTACTTGATGGATTTGGCACATTCTCTTGCAGACTTTAACGTCCAAGTTTCAAGAGTCAGCTGCCAAAAAAGCAACATCTTTATTAGCTATGTTGTCAGAAAATCGATTCCAGAGAAAAACATACATGGGTGATGTGAGACGGATAATGAAAATTTAGTCCTCTGTCAGGCAGCGAAAATTGCTGTTTAGAAGTAGAATTCTGGATGTCAGTTTCCAATTGAGCATATACAGACAAGTCAAAACAACCCTTATTACTGCTGCATCCCTCAGACATAGCCTCCACTGGGAAATCTATAGAGGCGCAAAATTTGCGTGATTTGTATAATTGTGTAAGACATGCAAAGTATTTAGAGCAACCCTTTAAAGCGATCAAATCTGTGGCCAATTAAAATAAGTAGGTAAACAAATGAATGCAAAATATTTCACTTCAAAGCAACACAGATGGACAGAGACGACTCTGGCCCTTGTCCTTGAGCACAATGTATAGGTAAACAGTCATAATGGTCAGTTTCCAGGTGCATGAGTATTCATGTGTCCGGTCCTTTCTCCCTTTGCTGCACATGCTAATGTGTTAGTGAACCTACCAACATAAATAAGAGTTAAGATTTTAAATCAAATTTCAGTGGCAAGGTCAAAACCATTTGGAATGTAAAATGAGTCAGAAACCTTCTTTTACCCTTCTGGCTCCAAACTCTCCATATGGCGTAAACAAACACAAGGAAGGACATTTGGTAATGAGATGGCATTGTTACAGTTTCTGAAGTTATGTGCATTAGGGGACTCTCTCTTTCAGGGAGAGACTCATGTGTGAATGCATGGAGATGAAAAAAAAATTCTCTCACATGTAGCCTCTGAGAGGCACGCATTTACATAAAAGATGTTTGGCTTTATTTCACAAGGACTGGAGCATGTTGCCAACTTAATTATCTGTTAAGATGTAATCCATGTTGTTTGTTTTTTGTTTTATGTTATTCAGCCATAGCAGAGCTCGAGGTAGCATGCAACAGGTAAGTCCCACTGGCCAGAAATCTCCGTTCACATCCGAACTCTTCCGAAGGAACACTTTTTACACAGGAAGTTTGACTAAGCTGCTCCTGAGGCAGAAACGCCCGCCCATCCTCAAAGAACTGATGGAGCATTCACCTTATGCCTCATTGAGCTGACTCACTGTAGCACTGCAGAGGATACAACATATGGGAGGAAATAAATAAACAAATGCTCCTCTTTGCATCTTGGCTCCGTGTCAGCTCACGGCCCGGGGTTGTTTCCTCACCCTTCACTCAGGTCTGGTGAGCGCAGCCCCAAGGGGGCCACTGGGCCCTGTGTTGAGCCATCATGGTGCATCATTATGCTGGATCCTCATGCCTGAAGAGCAGCATGCATCACAGACAAATCTGTCACATTTGTTTCTCTTCTCTCTCTCACAGTCTCCTGCTTTATTTTTCTTGCTCACTTACAGCTCTACATCTGATCAAACAATGCATCCCTTCATTGCCATGCCCTCCAGCATGCTTGGTCTGGCTGTCAGGAAACTGTCTGACACTTCCAAGACAACACACCAACACCTCGAATATATCGAATTACACACAATAGAGGTGGTCGGGCATTTTTTGTTTTTGTTTGTTTGTTTTATGGCTGATGTCTTGTTGCATGGTAGGACAGGTAGATAGACCGTTATGTACTTGGGGTCACTGATTAGGTGACTTACTGCTGGCAAGGATTGCAGCACATACTGCAGGTATATGTGGAGCTCTTCATATCATAAGTCATTCCTTGTTCCTTCTTTATGACACAAGTACAAAAACAAAAAAAGGATGTTTGCCTGGGAGTAAAAAGAACATTGTCTACATGCTCATGTTTATGAAAATGCAAGTGAGACCTGCCTGCATGCATCAACAAATGTCCCTGCGTGTGAGAGCAAGTCAACAGAAACTTTAAAACTTGCCCAGGGCAACTTGCTGCCTTGGAGTCGCAGCACTGAGGGGGAAAGCAGGAGAGAATGATTGGCATAAGGCTGTTTACCGTAAACACTAACCAGCGCTGTCTGGTTATTATGCAGGAATGCACCCTTCTCTCATCTTTATGCTTTTTTCTGTGTGTTTTTGACTTGCTATAGCCACCCCCCAAAACACCGACACAGCAGCATGTTTTCACTCTTGACTAGCGCTGGCCACGACTGTGTGTGTGGTGGCACGACTGATACAGGATATCTTTAATTAGGAGGGGAAAGTTAGTGAGGGGTGATTACTAATCTTGAAGGAGTTTATACAAGGTCGGAACATTTAATCTGACTCTGAATCAGAGGGTTTCTGCGTGCCTACCAGTCTTTCATTTATTTGGCTTCCTCAGATCCATCTGTCTGCAAGTATGTTAATTTTCTTAAGTCAAAGGTGGCACCACAAAGTCAATTTTGAGATCTGATATAATCTCTCCCCCTTTGATCCCACTCAGTCTCTTCCTGTCTACTTCTGTTCCACCCCAGCTGCACTCACCATCTTCACTAACATATGGCATGCTGTTGTTAAACAATGGTTTGGCTGTCATTGATAAATGTTATTTAAAATGAGCCGCATTTGCCATGTAATTTTTGACTCTGTAATTCATCTAAAAGCCATCCTGTGTTTATTAACTGCTGTTTACTGTACATTTCTGATCCCATTATCTATTGTTCTTTCAGGAAACAGTCCTCCACTTATCTGCACTATTCCCTCATGTCAGATGAGATGAATACTTAAACAGAGAAAGCGATTACACACAAGCTTACTCATATATACAGATGGTTTTCCTCTGATCTCTAAGCTCAAGGTGTCCCAGATGAGTTCCCTCATTTCCACAGTTTGTATTGCAGAGACTGCTAGTGTAACAAAAGCCAAAATCACATTGCAAACACTGCGCATGCAAAGGCATGCAACAAAAACAAAACTGCAGACATAAAATCTTTCCTTTCCTTCCTGGACACACGATGGTTTAAGTTACCTTGGCAGAAACCCAAACATTTTTCTACCTGTTAACAGACTGATCATGGTTCTTGCCTTATTTCTACACTCTGTCCACCTCTTTTTCTTGGAAGTATTTTGTGCTACCATGGACTGTACTTGAGGGATAAATCTTCTAGGGCTGTAAAAGGTGGACACATGCCTTAAACCTACATTCTTTGGTAATACATCTAATCATTAATAGGTGGCGAGTCAAGGTGAGAAAACAGGTCCAAGTCTATGGGACACTTACCTTAAAGCTCATATAGCAGTAAACATTTTACCGATGAGTTTAGTTATAAGTCTCATTTAACATAGCAAGAAGTCCATTACGTAAAAAAGTAAACACTTAGATGATAAAGCAGAGTATTTAAAAGTTGCTACCACATGAATTACAGTGTCCTTGTCAGTCAGGTCCAACCTTTGCTCGTGATATCTGCATTACATGAAAATAAATTAAGATACCAGATGCAGACCAATGGGTGAAATCAATGATGCTACATCTTCCTTTAAAATACTCTGTGTGCTACAAGTGAAAACTACTGAATCACAAAAAAAGCACAAAGATAATCAGCAAACCATTCTCAGTCTCATCCTGCCACTTCCACTCTTTTCTCTTTACACTTTTTATTCCAAAATGTCTGTTCCAGTTTAAATGTTTGGCCCACATTCCTTTGCTCTGCCTCAGCCTTAACATCATCCCACGACAGGTCCAACTTCTCTCTCATAACAGGGTGTGTCTTCTTGTCCTGGTTTCGGGCCAACCCTTTTCTTCACTTCACCATTTTTTGTCCTTTGTTAATCTCTTTCCTTTAGCCTATACCGTCCGCTTCCAGTGCTCTCTTCCTCTCATCGAATTTCCCCTATAGCACAGTCTTCTAAGATGCATACTAAATCTTTGTTGTGCCTTTACTTGTCTATAGAAAACAAAACCACAGCAACCTAATCAAAGTGTATTTTCCTCTTTCAGTCCTTTAAAGGAAATCAAACAGAGGAAAAAGTGCATCGCTGGTCCTGGTTGCTAGGAGACCATGGGTCCACGCTTCAAGCAGCTATTTACAAGCTTCTATTTACACCCTCTTTCTCTCTCTTTCCCTTCCATTCCCTTCTTTTCTTCCTCTTTCAGCTTTACGCCGATTTACTTTATCTGTTTATTGTCTTATTATTTTATCTCCCACTATTTGGCAAACTAAGAGAGAGGACAGGGCCAAAATGAACAGATTAACTAAACGAGAAGAGGCCTGTAATACGGAAAAACACAGCTCGTTTCTCCTGTTTGTTCAGAAAGATGGAGGGAAACATGAAGAAGTGAAGAAGAAAGTAAAAGCTATTGATTTTCTCTTTTTTATTGTTCTCCTTGATTTGTGTCACACAAGTGGAAGCTCTAAAATGAGAAGGTCTCATTTAATTCCCATTTTCCACTTCTACTACCTTGACCCCAATTCATTGTTCTTACCTGCTTTTCCTCTTGTTCTCCACTATCCAGTGTCAGTATCCCTTTGCCCTGCCAGATTTCTATCCTCATCTGTCTTCACTGCCCTCCCCTCTTGTCACCTACAGCCCCTCCTCCCAGTATATATTTTTTTCTCTCTGACAGCAGTGCCGGGTGGGGCGTGGGGCATTTGAAGGGAGGTGTGGTAGCCATTAACTAAGCACCTCTGCTACAATCTGCTACATGGTGGGAGGATGAAGGAGGAAGATGAAGGAGGAAAAAGGAGAAGGATGTAGCGGCTGATCCAAGATGATCTCCGTTGCATGTTTCCTCCACTGTTCTGTTCCGTTTCGTTTTGTCCTTCCCCTGCATGCTCCTAATGGCTTCCTAATGACAGCTTGCAGGCACCACACACCCAGCCATTTATAACCATCTAGACAGAGAGACTGGGTGTGTATGTGGGGTGTTTAAAAGACAGGGGGACATTATATAGCAGATGCACCTCATCCACATTGCACGCAGAAACACACACATGCTGTTAGCCATCAGCCTACACGGTCCCTGTGTAAACAACAGTAGCCTAAGGCGGCTCTACGTGAACCCGGAGGTGACATAAAGACTTTCAACATCTTACTAGGAACCATTCTGGCCACATGTTGTGTGAAAGTCATTAGAAAAGGCTATTTTGTCTAAATACCTACAGGCTATTTTTCCATGAAATTCACAATACAGCTCTAGCTTTCCTTCTTCCTCCACATATAACTCACACAGAGATGCAAGAAAACTAAGATGGCAACATACAGTCTGATTTTTCATTGCTGGTTGTTAACATAAATGCTTACCTGTACATAAGAAAGCAGAGTTTGAGAAGGGATGTTAAACAGCTCCCACTTCTTCTACTTCAGTAGAAAGGTTGGCATTGACATTTACAGTTTAGTCAAGGTGATTGTTTATTATGTTTGACAGAGCAGGAGGTGCAGTCAGAACTGACTGAATTAATCCAGCAGCTTGTTAAAGATGTAACTTGCAAGAAGACAACACAGCAAACACTTGTTACTGGATATGCACTACAAAACTTTCAGAGACAAACTTAGCCAGGATAAGTAGTCTGTCATTAGCAAATGAACAAGAACTCTTCAGAATTTCATAGATAACGCTCTGTCATCTAAGAACCACATATAAGCTGTGAGGCCACCTCATGTAAAGTGGTCACAAATGAACACTTGACTAGGTCACATGCACACTATCTTACCCAAACCACCTTTTCTGAATCTAAACAAGTACTAAAAAGCAGGGTTTAAAAATAACTAGGCACAAAAACCAAAGCTCCCAACTGGGATGAATGAACTCTTGGTTGACAGGCTTGTGATTTAAGCCACTTCAACCCCTCCTGCCTCCTTACATGGACTTTGTTGCTTTTTCAAACTAGAACATTTGCCAACATCCAATACCGCTACGATCAGTGCACAAAGACACCAGTGCTAAAAGGCATTATGTTTATCTAACACCAGTGACTTTGATGCCCTGGAAATGAGAACTGACTGAGTTTGCCTGCCTTGAGTATTGAGTTCAAATCTACATGGTGTTTTTAAATAATTTTAGATAGATATGAACTTGAACTTTTTGCAGTTAATTTCAGCAAAGGATGTTCATGGAGGTCCTCCTAGTATTCATTCAGCTGCTTATTAAAAACTCAAACTTTTAAAAGTCTGAGTGATTGTTTTTAAAGACAAAAATGTGTTGCCTGTTCTGAATTCCAAAATAAAAGTCTGACATTTTTGACATTTTGAATACAAAGAGAAGAGCGGTATGAATAAAAACACAAACACACAGAGGGTATCCTATAATCACGTCTTACCTGCTTGCTTAATGTGAGAGTAGAAACGTCTAAAAATCCTTAACTATATCCCTCTTGGGCTGAAGGGAAAATCCCCGTCCCTCAGAGTGTGTGAGACTGTGTGTGCCGAAGGTGTTTGCATTGGATCAAATCAACACCTCCTCACAGATTCTTTCTGATGTGTCTGTATGTGTTGAAAACATATGCCACCCTGGTAAGAAACAAAAAAAAACTGTGACCACACACACATAACGCCACATGGAGCGGGCTATGGGATGTTTTATATAAGATCAATTAGGCATTTTTGTTTTTTTGACTCTATGAAATGGATATTCGGAATACAGCGCATCTAATTATTTGATTTGTACGTCTGGTGTATGCCTGTCCAGTAGTCTGTCATTTTTTTTTAACAAATTCATCTCTCAATTTTCCATTGACCCTGTGAGTCTCCTGAGATTATGAAACACAGATTTGCCATTGGAAGTGCATCCTCAGCTGTGAGCAGAGCTGGTAGCAGCCATATGATCATGGTGTTGACAGCTATCCATGACCTCATCCATTTAAGTCCATTTTCGGCTTAGAGGCAAAAAAAAAAAAAAAAAAAAAAAAAAAAAAAAGAAAGAGCAGGGAGTGAATAGAAGAACTGAAAAAAACCTCAGTAAACTAAAGGAAGACAAATAGACTGAAAAGGTAAAGCGAGAGAGACAGAGATACAAGAAGAAAGAGTCAGAAGAATGCAGAGGGAACAAAGGGGAGAGAAAACGGTGAAGAGAAGGAAGAAGAGAGGAGGAAGCTGAAAGGAGCTGGCAGTCGGTGACAATGCAGATGGACTTCAAAGCATTACTGCAAAAGGTAGGATCACAGAGTGCATGCTGCAAAAAAATTGAGTTCTAGTAGGTTACTTGGAAACTTTACATGCATCTTTAAATCAAGCACACAGACACCGCTGTGCACTTGACGACCTCGAGCGCACGGAAAATAAAAAGAAAAGAGAAAAGAAATTGAATTCAGAAGTTCTCGGAGAAAAGAAAGCTCATGCAAGTGCGCATACGCTCCCTGTGTAAGATGAAGTTGCTTGGGTTCGAGCAAGGTAATCAAATCGGACACGTGGATCAAGTGTATTATTGTCGTTATTTAGTAAAACATTCGATAAACACCATCTTAATGCTCCCTTAAAAGTTGTGTCAGCTTCTCGCACTGGCTGTTGTAATCAGCCTCTTCTCTTTCAGTTCTAATTCACTTAACATTACTAAATGAGAAAAAAGAGCTGATGGGCGAGATAATGGAGCTGACTCACAACTTGTCTATACCAACTACTGTGTACGAGAGGCCCACACACAGACAACAGCACGACCGCTCATTCAGAGATGCTCAGCCACCCATGCGTAAACCTGTATGCGCACAGACAGATGCGCATAGCCACAAGACGGAGATCAGGTTGGAGTGGATAATGAAACTGCTTCTGACCCCGTCCACTTATGATCTGCTGTCCATTACCCAAATGGACACCACTCTCTTCTATTGATCACAGCCCCCTTCTCTTTCACTTCTTCGCTGCTCTTGTCGTTTTTCATCTCGTTACCTCTCCGCTCATCTGCATCGCTCTGCTGATGGTTTCCGTGGCCGTTGATGGGACTATAAATCAGCAGCCGCACCTAGCGATTATCACCAAAGAGACCAACTTAGAGCACGCTTCTCGTCCCTGAAAACCCCAAATGTCCTCATTGGAAACAATACACACCTACTCAGACATGCACAATGGATGTCCTCTAACTCAAGTTTACATTTTCTGAGTAGGTGAAGAGTCTTTCTCTCTCTCTCTCCCTCTTTCACTCTCTCACAAACACACACACACACACAGAGACAAAGAGAGAGAGTTATGGGTTACAAGAGCAATAATGGAATCCCTTCCTTGATGTGAGGTGCTGGGCCCATTCGACGGCCCGTCAGCCATGAAAATGTCAGCAGTGATCTAGAGGGGCTGGAGCAGGTTTATGACATCATCAGTGTGCTGCCACAGCAGAGATATTGCAGCGAGAGTCCTGATGGTCTGATTTTTCCACAAGGTCTCACGTTGTGCAAACAGTCACAAAGTGCTGGAATAGGACACATCTCTAAGTGCTTCATTCTTTCCCAAACAGAATGAGACACTTCAGACAGGGCGGCAGCATAAAAGAGCGGTTTCAACTCAATCAAAAAGGTACACACTATAAGCCAAACAGGAAACCTGTGAGTGTGTTGTGGGTAAGACAGAAGGACACTGGATATGGACCTTTTAGCCTGGTATTTAGTCTGTGGCAGGGGTTTTGCTACTTGTCTGGTGTCTGCCTGTGCCAATTTTGGTGCCAACCTAAGCAAACTTGTGAGACTGTAATCACAACAAGACAATCACAAGGGATTAATACTAGCATGCACCATTTGCCACATATCCACACTGAGACACTTCAAAATATGCAAGTACATACTCGCAAAGGAACCCACAGATGTAAGCACTCTAACCCTGAGTAAAGCTTCTGATTTCTAAACATATGGTTGCCTGTATTGTGCCGTTGGTAATGTAAGAGGCCAAGCTGTTTAAAATTATGCTTTATTCGCTGTCAGTGGATTAATGTAAATACATGTTCTCACAATAACGTTTCACACCCGCAGTGAGCTTGAAATTAACAAAGTATCACTTTTCACTCTATCTTGGACAGACAAGTAATGCTGGGTGCCATTCAAGGCCTACACCCTAAAATTTGAGACTACTTTGTCATTAGTGCTAAAAATCCAAGTGCCAACTTCTTTTTAATTCAGTTGCCTTAACAAAGAAGCATCTGTTGGGTGTATCTTTGTAAGAGCTGTATATGATTTTCCTCACTAGCATTACCCTTGACAAGTAATTAAACGAAAATGTTATTACACCCCAGAAGCTTAAAAGGATGGAACAGAAGACAGAAGAAGAGCTCATGACAGAAAATGTGCAACACTGTAAAAAGGTCTTGAGCTAGCCCATATTTCTTTTTTGCTAAGAAAATGGGAAAGAGGTTGTGTGATTCATTGAAACATGTGCAAACATAAATGGAAATAGAGTGGTCAAAACAGAGTTTCTACAATTCTAACAAGCCAACATTTGCCATGACCATCTTTGTTCTTCAACATAGCCAGAACTCTCTTTGGCAAGCTTCTTGTAATTTCCTTAAGTAGTCTTCAGGAATAGTTCTCCAGGCTTCTTGAAGGATATTCAAAGCTCTTCTTTAGTGGTTGGCTGCCTCTTGTTCTGTTCTCTATCAAGATGATCCCACACTGCTTTAATACTGTTGAGGTCCAGGCTCTGGGGAGGACAGGTCATGACTGATTGTATTCCATTGTGTGTTTTTATCCAGGTATGCTTTACAGCACTAATAGTGTGTTTAGGATATCGTCATGCTGAAAAATGAAGCTGTTGCCAATCAGACACTTTCCAGATGGTATTGCATGGTGGATCAAAATCTGACCATACTTGTCTGTGTACAAAACTCCACCAATTTAGATGAGTTGGACCATTTGGACATGGCCCAAAACCAGGATAGAGCCTTCACTCATTTTACAGATTGTTGCAGACACTCACTGCTGTACCTCTTTGCTGACCTTACCCAGGCAGTTTAAACCAGAAATTTCAAATGTGGATTCATCACTCCATAAGACCCGTTGTCAATGATTTTCAGTCCAGTTCTTGTATAATTTGGCAATTACAAAATTACCAAAATTACTCTGTAATTTTAAGCTTTTTTCCCTAGTTTCCCTTTCTTAAAATGGTTTCTCGACACTCACCATTCAGTTCAGATCACGACACTATGACACAGATGAATCAACTGAAGGGCCAGATGCATCTCTCAGGCTCTCTGTCAGGTCTTTGTTCCTACATTTGTTCCTATTTCATAAGCACATGACTTTCAGATACAGTTCATCTGCTGTGAACAGTTTTTCCTCAGCCTGCCACTTCTTTTTTTTGTCCTCAACTTGTCCAATTTCCTTAAATCTCAAAGGACAAAATGCACACAGTGCTGAGATATGCCAAATTTTTGGCTAATAGCTCCTTGGGAGTCAAAAATACTATTTTATGCCTGTCAAACTGTGTTGTCTTTCGCATTTTTCTTTGGGTTGAGCTAAAGAAATAGGAAGAAAAGGTGTTTATGCAACACACTGCTAGTAACAAGTGCCTAAAGATACAGTTTAAAATTATGTGTTGGCAGAACACTGTTTCATCTCATAGGTCAGGTGACTTTTCAGTGGATGACTGATTCATATGTCAGTGTTAAGTGGATTAACAAACTAAAAAAACCATTTCTCTCTAAATAAGTGGTCAGGTACAAGGACTGGACTGAAAATGAGTGAAACATCAAACATGGAAAAAAAAGACAGACTTTGAAAGACCTTTAGAAAGCCTGGAGAACTGTTGCTCAGGACCACTTTAAAAAGTTATGAGAAAGTCTGGCTCCTTGGAGGGAAAATATAGAGAAATGAGGGGTGACTCGAGACTTTTGCACAGTACTGTAAACAGGAAAAAAGGGAAATATGTTAGAGGAGAAAAAAGGAGCATAAATGAACAGGCCAGAGAGAAGGAGTAAAAAGAGTGCTATGTGGATACTGGTAAATGATAGGGTACAAATAAATGAGGGTATGTAATTTGGGTTGTTTAGTAATTACACTGGTTTGACAGAGCCATGTCAAACCATCCCTTTCTTGATCCCCCACTGCTTGACTGCCTGCTTTTTTTCTGCCAGCATCATGTTTTCCACATTTAGCTCTTCTCACTCTCTTTTCCCTCTTCTCCCTCCCACTCGCTACAGCTTTAAATGCTCCACTCCAGTCAACGAGCATCAGTCAAAAAGTTTTACTAGCTGTATATCCCGTCTACTCCCCTTCATTTGACAAGCTTGAAATATAGAGGAAAATGTTAATATATGTTTTCTAGTCACTGGCCAGGTCTATGAAATTCATTTATATTGGTGGATGCTGTTCCAACAATTTGACGGCGGGTGTGTATTGTTTTGAAGTGTGAATAGAGAGAGAGAGAGAGAGAGAGAGAGAGAGAGAGAGAGAGAGAGAGAGAGAGAGAGAGAGAGAGAGAGAGAGAGTGTGTGTGTGTGTGTGTGTGTGTGTGTGTGTATGAGAGAGCTATATAGGACTTCTGTATGTGTAAGAACTCTTTACTAAAACTGCACCATAAAGACTTTAGTCTGAAATTTCAAAAAACTATTACTTTTTTCTCAAACATCAATATCCACATGCTCTGTTGATAAAATCCACATTAGCAAGGCAGGAAACCAGCAATAAAACCCGACACATGGAAACAGTCAGGCTCCTGTGATTTTTGCAGTAGTGTAAGGGCTCTCCAATGAATATATTGTATGATATAACAATGGTAAAAGACTAAATAGAGAATTAAGTGGATTTTATATATTTTTATTTATATATATATATATATAATAAGTTGTCTGTCTTCTTAACTTACATTTTAAGCTAGTTTGAAAACAATTGAGTCCCTGCAGCAATCTGGCACCGCACTGATTGCACTCACAATCACAAAAAAAAAGGACTGAAAGAGTGTTGAAATGTACATAAAACCAAGGATTAGTTAAACCACACTCAAACTGTGGGCCATCCCTTCTATTCAATCCACTCCTTATTACATTACATGACCACAAGCATATAAACACATCTTTGGCCACACACACACACACACACACACACACACACACACACACACACACACACACACACACACACACACACACACACACACACACACAAAAAGAAGCTTCCTAGTTCTGTTTGACTGCCCCGGGCCCCCGGTAGTGTTTGCACCCTGACCTTGTCACATTTGAGTGGTTCTGAGGGGGAGAGGGGATTCTGGGGGTTCGATTTTACACGGAGGAGGTCACAGAGAGCTGGATCCTCAGACAAAAGCCCCAGTTGTGGCGGGTGTCTGCAGGTCATGGTGGGTCATGGGTCAGCCCCCACAGCCTAACCCTTTTTCTGTCTCTGTCCTTCTTTTCCTCCTTTCTTCCATCCATCTCCCTTTTCAATAGAGAGGAAGATCCAAGAGGAACAATGGCCTTCTTCTGCCCCCAATATCATCCCAACAGTGGGGATGCATACTGAACAGGGGCCACGGCAAGCCAAGGGGTTCCTCTCACTGCTTGGCCCGTTTTCTCCTCTGTTCCTTGCATTCATATCCCTTTGCCCATTAAACTCTCCACCCTCCATCTCCTTTAACCACCCCTCCTCCTTTCCACGTTATATATCCTCATTCTGCCTCAGCTTGTTTTACAGACTGATACAAACTAAAAAAAAATGTTTTTGTCTTCTAAAGCATCACCTGCTTTTATGTGGCATGACAAATAAATATGACACAAACAAATAGTAAATCTGTAATGAAAGCTAACCTACTCCACATCATGTTATACACCCTACTCTAAACTTTCACCAACATCTTCCTCTTCACCTTTCATTCATCCTCTTGCCACTTTTTTTAAACACATCTTCCCTTCCAGGGGGCCTCACAGGCTTCTCTCCAGCTGGCACTACAAGCTGACCTTTGCCACAACAAAACATCCAGAACACTCTCTGTCTCCCTACATGTATAACACACACACACACACACACACACACACACACACACACACACACACACACACACACACACACACACACACACACAGGCCTACTACTACAAATGCAGCAGGAATGCCAGCAGGAGCACGAAAGAGGCCGAACAGGAATACAAAATGACAGTCTTGTTCCGCTTTCAACAGAGTTAAACTAAAGCCTTACCCCCCGTTCTTCTCCCAGCCCTCCATTCTCTGCTTGTCTGACCCTTCTAGTTCTTGTAGTTGCACCTAAGCAAGGGGGCTCATATTAAAGAGTGGCAGCTAGTCCAAGTCCAAATGTGATTAATTTGCTGCATTCACCAGGGTTGTTCTCCACACACAATAGAAATGGACTGTCTAGGAGTCCATTAAAAAGACTCCCAAGCCGAAGGCCCCCATCCCAGGCACTTGGCAATGAGTCACCTTCTGCAGTCAAGAAGTTTTAAAAGGTGTGTGTGTGTGGGAGAGAGAGTCTCCACAGCATTCTGTATGTGTGTACATTTCTCTAACAGGAGAAATAATATTTTAAAAGCTTAGCGCATCACAATACCTGACAATAATTTAGTGTAACTAGAAGTGCTTCTACTGTGTGATAGGAACCCATTAAAAGGAATTCCTGAGGTAATCAGTCATGAAAGACATTTAATGCGGCAGCCATTAGAATTATCTTCCATATTTGGATCACAAAAGCACTTGTTAAGCCAATTTTAATATTTGCGCACTGCATTGGTTGTTGATTTAATGTTAATTCTCACCCCAGAACGAAAGCAGGAGGAGGAGAAAGTGTAGTTCAAACATTACATACATCCTCCGAGGCTTAAAGAATTGCACAAAGAGTAGATCACACTATTTTTTTAAAGCACTGCACATCCTGTCTTGCATTCGTATTTGTGTTCTGCTCTGCTTATGGAGCCTTTTGCCATCCTTGGTTCCCGTCTGTCTCCCTCTCTCACTGTCTCGTTTGTTGAAACAAAGCAGAGTGCCGAAACAGTGTCATAATTAGTCTTGATTGATGTAGCATATTAAGCTGCAAACAATTAGCATACAGTATATTGCAACTCAGGCCATCTGAGAATGACTGATGTAACTGACCTGCACTAAGCACAGGCTCAGTAATAAAGGCAGGGAGAGACGTTTGCCACAGAGTCAAGCAAATCATATTGGAAACCTTTCTGCTCTGTTATTTGTCACACAAACAAGTCAATAGCATTTGTAAGATAGGCGGTTAAAAGCACTTATGGGTACTTTTAAAGCTAATTAGAATACTAAATAAGAGCCCTATACGTCTGTATGCCTAGTAGTTAATATCAGATGAGGGTTTTCTTCCCTTTATTTCATTAGTGAAAGCAAATGTTTAAAAATCACTGTTTACTTGCAGTATATGACTGACTGAAAGAGAGAATGAAGAACACACCGGTCCTTAAGGGATAAATACTCTAAACAAATACTCAGCTCCAAACAATCAGTTTAAAATTTCTCATTGTCCTCTCGTTTAGCTGTGCTCTATCATTAAATACCAAGAAGACTCCATTCACACGGATGAGTGAAAAAAAGCGCCTATTATAATGTTGTCCATCACAGCTAAAAAGTTTACACCTAGGCTGTATAACAAAGAAGAGTAGATTACAGGGTATGTGTGTGATTTACTCAAAGACACTCAGCAGAGAAGCCACACTGTGTGCAAAGATACTGAAATTAGCTCACATTTACTGGCATGCCGTTTTAAGTTCAGTGAAAGTGAACCATGCCTGAAACGGTCTAACACTTTGTTTGCATTTCTGACTGTTTTAATGCCCGTGTGTGAGCTTGATTATGCTTGTCAGTATATCCCTTTGTGCACATATGTGTGCACAGATGCATCTGTTCAGCAGGTCACATGAAACGTGCTAGCACAATTGCTGAAGGGGGTTAATTATCCAGCTTTTTTCTTAGCGTGGGACATCATCCCTGTGCAAAGCAGAGATTGAGACAGGGTCTCTGAAACCACTGCGACCAATTGTTCTGTCTCTGTCAGGCAAATGACAGGCTGGCGTTCACATATAGGGTGGCTTTAAATGGCATAGATGCTGGGGGGGGGGGCTTTATCTTTCCATTTCAAAAATAGCAATTTACAACAACATATAACCCCTTTTACGATCTTAAAATTTACACAAGATTCCCCGAATTCCTTTTCTCTTTTCACCTCTCTGTCTTACAGTCTGTTTCTGCTTTCCCTCTTCATCTCTCTGTGGCGAAACACAAGACCTTTAGCAGATACTACAGGGTCTCTAGAGCTCGCAAATCCCTGGGAGCGCTCTCACAGCAGCTACGAGCCCAGCCTGGGGCTCCCTACCTGGGGCTCTGTGCTGTTGATGTCTCCTTGGAGACCTGAAGACATGGGGGAGGTAGGCTAGAGGGATAAACACAAATTTAATACTGCTGGGAGAATTTAAGAGGTGAGAGTAATGGAGAGGGCAAGAGATGTTATGAAAGCAGAGGGACTCGGAGAATAAGTGATTCAAAAAAGTAGAGAAAAGCTGGTATGAATAAAGGATAAGCGAAGCTGCAGG
Organism: Aulonocara stuartgranti; assembly: GCF_965226115.1. Lineage (NCBI taxonomy): Eukaryota > Metazoa > Chordata > Actinopteri > Cichliformes > Cichlidae > Aulonocara > Aulonocara stuartgranti. Next base: position 14,027,579 of record NC_138948.1, on the reverse strand, counting down.
CATAGTAAAGTATGTAGTTATTTCCCTTGGGCATGGGCAGGTAAGACTGGGCAGATTTCCCAAATGCAAATGGAACAAAAGGTGAACGAGTTTTTTTTCCCTTTCTTTTCTTTCAAGAGGGTGTGATGAGTGCACTTGATGCCACACAACTATGAAAGAAGTTGCTAACTCCGATCACGTACACGTCATAGTTTTGGCATGTATTGCTTAGCATAGCTGTTTATTATTTTATTAGTATGACTGTTATTCTTCGTTGCAGTCCATGGTTCCTGGGAAGCAGTTGTCCTAAATACCATAAATACCAATAAGGATGTACCAAGCATTCGCCACATGAGGTTTGGGAATATTTATGCATTTAAACTTAAAATAGGAATTTAAATATTTGGGGATTTTATATGAACCAACAAAATAACATTTTTTGTTTATATTTAGCTAATGTGCTTGCTATCTGTGGAAAATTGAGTTGCACTTGAGCAATTACTTTATAAACTTACTTTGTTATTATAGCTGTAGTTCGGCATACTTGACCTCCTTTATGGACCAGATCTTTATGAATGTGACAGTAAACTGGTTTTTCAATTTACCGGTATATAAAGCCTGTATTTTCAAGATTTACTTCTGACACCGTGTACCTTCCAGCTTGGCCCCACATCTTATCGTTGAAGTTTATAGACCTGTCCAGCCCGTTTCTGTTTTCATCAACAGCGGATAATATTATAGGTTTGAATCTATTTGCATCATAAATGGATGCAAATGCATGAGTAGCACCTCTGAACATTGTCAGTTTTGTGTGTCTTTTACTGATCTTGCCGTGCATTTGACATTTGAGAAAACACGTCTGCATATATGCGTGCATGTGTGTGTGTGTGTGTGTGTGTGTGTGTGTGTGTGTGTGTGAAGCACAACAGTGTAAAGTGTATGCTAACATAAAAAGCCACAGGGAATGGAGGGCACTACTGATCTCCCGCCAACAGAAAAGGTCAAACTCCTCAATATTAACTCTAGCTCAGGTCACCATGCTGATTATGCTACAATAACCATTTTACGCACTGCATCTATGGACCCCGTCCACCCACACATAGATGCACTTTTTTTACTCTGCCAGTCCTCACACGTCCGTTTGGAATTAAAACCCACCCCGAGAGACAGCCCTGTCGGCGCCCCATGCAGACATACATTAACACATTCTCACACAATTGTCCACAAGCATAAACCCTGAGCCCTCAGAGACCACTGCTCCCCATGCTACACCACACAGTGGAAATATAAGTTGATATGGCAGAAGTGTGAAAATGCACACGTTCATGCACGCACCCACACAGATTGCAGAAGTCCCAAACGTACAACAGCAACAGAGCTCCAAGAATGTGATGGCGTTACATTCGAGACTTGACCAGACGTTCAGCCGTGACCTAGACGGATCTCAGTATTTCTTCACTATGTCACACTGGAGGTAGATGGTAAAGACATGAACCCTTTCATCTTTCTCAGGCACTGCTACCATCCCTTTCTTAGGTTCTGACCACAAAAATTACATTTCCACTTTCCGAGTTTACCAGAAGAGAGGGTGAAGTAAACAAACCGTGTTTTCTGTAAGAGTGTAGACTGTGGATGAATGCTATGTTGCAATATTTGGGGGGAGATGATGCAAAACTTCCAAATTCATCATCCGTATGTTTTCTTAATGCCTCGTAAATGCAATCACCATTTTACCCCATGTGCATGTACAGTTTTTTTTGCAAACCTGTTGACAGTGCAACTAAGCTTCTGAAGTCTTGAAAGAAAACGAGGAATGGGCATATGTGAGTGGTTGAAACCTATGCTCTACCCCTTGTGTCAAGAATTATGAAAAATGAAACAGACTAATTTTCCTGCAATTTGGTGGTATTCTGATTGCTGTCACATTTAAAACTGGAATTAAATAAAGTTCGCTGTGATGAATGCAGAAAGAGACAGGGGAAAAAATGAAACAAAGCTAAATATATAAATAAAGTAAAATGAAAAGAGCAGAAGTCATCACGAGTGAATTAATTTTGGCTCAGCAGTGGAGCTGTATTAAATGACACCTCGTGAAATGTGTGGCTAAAGCTGTCATCTCCAGCGCCTCCTTTCCACATTGAGTCATCCTAATCCTGTTTAATACTGTACTGCTAAATGGCTATCTGTCCTACCCACAAAGTCTTAGAGTGTTGTGTTAAAATATGTGCCTGAGCGCTTCCTTTCATTACAGTTCCAAAGGAAAGGAGTGCAGTGGTACGAATACAAATAGAGCCTGATTACATTTAATAATAAACCATCAAGGATATAAGGTGTACTGGAGAGTACGATTTTATTATTTCATTTTTATCTTTTTCCTCAGTCTTCCATTTTTCCAGTTGTGCAGTCATAAATTTTAGCACATTTTACAGACTGGCTGTTCTTCATTTTCACGACATAAGCACAAAACGTCTTCTCAATCAACTTTAGCACTTAAAAAAAAAACACTACTCAGGTTTGAAAAGAAGCATCTTCATTATAATCACTGCTGATTCAGAGTTTAACTGTAGAGGTAGCCGATAAATCAGCGTTAATTGTGAGTCTGGCGGCTCCTATAGCCACGTTGGCCACCACCAAGCAACAGCTTAGTGGATAAATCACATTTACCACTAAGAGATGTCACACAGTTGCCTATCCAAGAGCTGAAAAATGAGTTCCAGGTACAAAGGGGAGTCATGACAGATCTCCTCCCTGGTCTCATATCTGCTCCTACTGTGATCTGGGCCATCCGTGGGTGAGGAATGAGACTCTGGGAACGCAGTAGAAACACTTTGTCATCTCCGACGATGAGAAGGAGGAGCTGTCAGGTATAATCAGCAGGGTGATGTGTGAAAGCCGAGAAGGGCACTGTTTGAGGATGAATGAAAAGAGGCTGACATGCCTCTTGTTAACACAAATTATTAATCCAACTCTGTTGGCGAGTTTAAAGTAAAACAGAAGTAAAAGCAATAATTTCTCTGTCATAATCCTTTTTGAACAAACTGGCAGATAATTGCAATCACAGTGTCTGCTGTGACAGGTTCTCCACACTGGAACTGATATTTGTTCTAGTGAATGTGACCTCCACATGATTATATTAGGCAAATACAGGGTAGGTCTTTTTTGCAATTAGTTACAGAATATTATACAAAAACGCCACATATCAATACTGCATGTTTGACTGACTGTCTTTTCCTTTCAAATGAATGGCTGTGCATGCTGCCATTATGGTGTGAGCAATGGGGGAATATAAGCTGGCCTTTTTTTATTATCTTTCCATTTTCCTATTTTATGGGTCAAAATGTAAATAAACATGCTTACGCTTTAATGCACAAACACTGTAGGCAGCAGGCAAAGGGGGAAAGTATCATTTGGCGCAATCAATTACTTCATTTGATTCCCTGGAAATAACAAAGACAGTGTGAGCCAGGAAGCCCCAGGGTAGACTATGGTGTGATTCATACCATTTTTAAAAAGGGAGGAGGAAAAAAAAAAAAAAAAAAAAAACACGGGGCAGAATAGTTTCTAATAAGAGCTGAATCACTGAAAAACCAGCAACATTTTACACTTATACAGTAGTTTACTCCTGCTGCATCTTAGATGCATCCACTGATACACCACTGAAAATGAGTAGTAACAAGATGCACAAAGACTAGCTACATGCTTATATTTTTTATTTTCTTTACTTATAATATTCTAAACACACTCTACCATACTGCTTACTCTCTTTAATCCACCAAGAGTCTCTTGCGTATATTCGTACTCATGCAAGCCAAAACAGAAATCCCGTTTTAAATCCCGTTAGCTTACAAACTAATGCAGTAGTTGCTCTATATGCTCTTTAATGTACTTATTGCTCTATAAGTACATGAGTCCAAATGAGACGCATGGTTTTATAAATGCATGTGTCACACACAAGTTCTCATTCTCATGTATTCTTGCTTCTAATCTGCCATGTATTTAAAACTGTGCGTGCACTTGCAGAACTAGATGTGTTGACGCCGTCATTAAAAGAAGAGCTTACTGACTGAATTTGCAAAGCAATTCCGGGCTGGACCTTATTTTGCTGCTGCAAAGCACATTTTTACTTTCTATTGATTGAGGAAGATTGAGGAGGATGCTGAACAGTTTTCACATTTCTGTCAGACTTAAGAGGATGCAGCATTTGTACTATATGAACGGGGAGAGAAAGCTTTTTAAAAATCTCTTTTCTACTCTCTGACCTCCAGATGGAATCAGGGAGCTGTCATGACGTGCAGTGCCCAATGAGGGCAGAAGTTCCTCGGTTACCTTTTCAGGCACAAGGACCCAACAACCACAGTCCCCATGCTGGAATGAAAGCAGAGAGATAGATGAAAGCAGCAGAGGGGATGACTCCCCTGATCCCCTCCTGTCTTTTCCGTCACCCACCCAGAGGAAAATTTAATAAAGTCCACATACCAAGAGAGAGGAAAGAATACATGAAAGGAAAGATGGAGAGATGGAAAGATGGAAAGAGGAGGAGATGGAGGGGTGGCAGTGATGACTGACCCCTCTCCCATGGTGTCATCTCTGACCTTCAGAATAGCCAGGGAGCATTGAACCTCAGGAGACAAGATGAAACAGAGATGCCACACACACATACACAGGAAAAACACAAACAATGCCGACAAAAAGAGAGCTTATACAGCAACAGAGTAAAAAAAATAAACACATTGCTGACACAAATTCACTTCTTCACATACAAGCTGGCACGTGTTTAAGTAATGCATTAATTCCTGTGAAATTAGTCTGTGGTTTATTTGCTTGTTTGAAAAATAGAATTAAAAAATGTCTGTGTTTGAGCAGAGAATGAGCGCTATTCATAAAGGCACAAGAACACAAGAGTCATGTGATTTTCAACACACACACGCGCGCACACACACTCACACGCACGCGCACACACACTCACGACAGAGAGAATGAGTCTGGTCCGAGTAGCTGTGACCTTGAAGGAGGATTTGTTGAGTATTTGAGAAGGGAGTGCTGGGTGAAACAAAAGTGGGCCATGTTGGTATCTTGGCCCACTCAAACTGTGACACACACACACACACACACACACACACAAAGCCAACAGTGTTAGCTGTGGTAACATTAATTTGTCCTCTTTCATAGATGATTACACCCAGCAGGAGAGAGGGGGCATCTCTTTAATGACAGTCTTTCACACCCAAACACTCCCACCAGACGTGCAAGATATTTAGGTAAGAAGGAAAGCTGAGAGTTGAGGATAAATGACACAGAGAGCAGTGCAGGAGAACAATAAAGTGAATTAAGAAAAAGAAGAGAAAGTAATGAAAGTAGAGGAAAATAGGAGAATGATGGCAGTAATAAATTATAGTCACAGGAAGGAAAAGGCAAGTCAGGAAAGATGATGGAAATGGAAAACAATAAAACAAAGGTGAATGTAGGAAAAGATGAAAGGCAACAAACAAGAGTATGATGTGGAAAATGTAGATAAGTGACATAGTTATGTGTACAGTTGTGTGTTTGTGCGCCAGAGGGCAATGTACTTGTCAAATGCCAGCCAACAGATGGTGTCTAATCTATGGAGGGCACCCCCCACCCCTGAGGCCACAGCAGGAACTAAGGATCCAAAGTGGCGCTCACACAATTATCAACTGTCAGTGGGGTTCATCTCTAAAAAGAGCACATAGAAAAACATCCACCACACAGGCCTTTAAACATGAAAAATGGAAACATACATGTGATAACGTTTTAGCCATTTTAGGTCTTTACATTTTTATCCTTTATGCACTCGCAGCAAGAAAGCGTGTGATCAGTCGCAAATTTATTCCTCACCAAGTAGACAACGACTCCTAACATACAGCCAGAGTCATAAAGAGCTATCTTAAGTAACAAAAAGAACAAGCAGTCCTGCAGCAGATGGTCTGGCCCCCACAGAGGCCTGATCTCGACATCATTAAGTCAGTCTGGGATTACACGAAGAGACAGGAGATACTGAGACTTCCTAAAAGCACAAAGAAACTGTCGTAACTTCTCCAAAATGCTTGGAAGAACTTACCTACCAAGTACAATCGGAAAACTTCAGACATTTACCAAAGAGAATTTCTACTATTTTAAAGGAAAATGGCGGTTACATGAAATTTCTGGTGGCACTTTGTGTGTTGTGCTTTCTGGCAAATGAAAATATTCACGGAATTTTTATTTTAAAAGTATTTGTTTATTCTTTGTACAGTGTACAGACACAACTTCTACAGGTGTGCAGTCGTGAAGATATTTCTCGTTGTATTTATCAGAGCTTTTAGATGTCTTTTTTTCTTCTGCTTTTTCAGTATTTTTTAATGTTGGGAGCAAAACAAACTAAATTAGAATTGCCTCTTTAGGGGGGATAAAAACAGAAGTTTAAAGAAAGATTATTTAAAACCAACTCTAATTAAAACTTTTTGCATCACTAGATGCAGCTCAGCGTTAAGTGAGGAAATGTGTTCTTTGTAATTTGGGTGAACTGAACCCTTGAGCCTGCGGTTAATTCACTTTGCCACGGAGTTAATTTTGGAGGTCAATTTTCTTTAGAATCAATAGGGGGGGGAAATCCATGGTGAAATGCCTGTCATATCCCATCTGTCACAAAATTTCGTATTTTAACTGATGCTTTCATCCGAGGTAAATTGCAATAAATGAGCAGGTGAGTGTACAACATCAAGAGCACTCATCTCTTGATGTTGTACACTGGTTGTCACATCTGTGACTTCTCTTTTATGGCACTTTGTTTTATTTCACAAGGGCAGACAGGTTGGCCTTATAATTTGAAAGAAAGACCGTGGAAATAACTTCCTAGTTGAATACCGCATTACCCCAAATACCTGATGAATGCTTAGTCACATACAACATTTACTCCCAGCAAACACACACCATAATGTCTACGTGGCTCTGTATGGTGTCTGCCTGCCGTAGCCCTCAGTGCTGATGCTGCTGTAAGCAAGTGTCTGAATCAGCACGATCTAACACTGAATGACTGACTGAGGAAGGTACAGCCAAACAGGAGCCAAGGCTGAAGGTGTTTGCTTGTGCATCAAAGTAAACGTATCTCTTTTTGTTTGTACGCGTAAACGACTACTCGAGGCGTGAGTGTGCACAGGTACAATCTGTGATGTGTACGCGCGAACGTGAAAATATATGCAATGAAAGCTGAAAAGTGAACGAAGGAATAGGGAACCATGTGGGATGAATTAAGCATTTCTGTTTTAAAAAAAAAAAAGAAAAAAAAAAGGAGGTCTTGAAGGCCTGTTGAAAACCTTGGTGTGAACAAAGAGGAACTGTTAGTCACCCTGGCCCCTCCTGGGCTGCCCCTTCCAGTGACATGTGGTGAATCAGAGGCCATTTACACAGAAATAATAGTGTCTCAAATCAGCAGTCATTCTAATGGGACTAAATTACTCTTTTTTTTTTTTTAAGCCAAAAGTCTAACCGGAACCTATTGTATTCTTCTTCATGAATATCCAAGGTTCTTTGTAGAAATTACAATAGTGTATTCAGGCTACTGGGAATGTTCAATAAGCAACTGTGTAGTTGTGTGTACTTGTACTGTACACAGATATGGGTGTATCTACCTGCTTCTGTTATTAGATAAATATTTGTGTAATTAAAGCCTGTTTAACAGACTCTACCACAAATGTCTTACGTACATAATTCATGATAAAAATATACTCTGTGCATTTTAAAGGTGACTCAATAAACAGAAAAGGTGAAAGAGGTCCTTGTCACATGAAAGGCTCCATTTCTCACCAGATATGGGTCAAACCATGTCTGTGAGTCTTTTTTCCCCCTTTACTGCCTTCGACAAGTACCTTTTTTAAATTCAGTTCATATAACCGAGCGCTTTACACTATTAATCCCTCCCACACCCCACCCCCACAGCAGCTTCCAGTGTCTGATCCAGAGACACAGGTCATTTGTCATCAGAGAGGGGAGCTCTAGGAAACAGCAAGCCCAGCATGGGAGCTCCACACTGGGCATGACAGCTCTCAATGCTGCTCCTCGAAATCGCTGAATATAGTCAAATAGCGGAGCAGCAATCAGAAAGAAAGAGAAGCAAAGAGACAGGGATGGGGATGAGGTGTCAGTGTGTTTGCAAGTGTGTGTCACCCTGTCCCACTGCCTGCTTTTCTAGCAAGTGTTCATGTGCTTGGACGTACATGTGCTCGGCTGTTTCTCTCGGAACAAAGCTCAGCTGGGACAAAGAAGGTTAAAGCAGAGACGAATGCAGATCGAGTCAGCTCTGCACGTATGGTTTAACCTGCTCGCAAACATGTTAACCTTAAAATGCGCATACACCCACAGACCATGTCCAGGCAGGGTACTAGGTTATAATGGTGTTGTGCGCCGTTGTGCGCGTTCACTGTCACTGACCCCAATATGACTCATTACTTACACAAGCACACATACACGCATTCGGACTCTGATTGCAAACCTGCCCTAGGAGGCGGCGGAGGAGAAGGAGGCACACAGGACAAGAGGGGAGCTGTAAATGCATTCTCAATCTCTTAACTCTCTCACCTTTCTGCATTATATCCTCACTGTGCAAAGAGGGAGGCGAGAAAGCAGAAGAGGCACATAAAGTGAATATAATAAAGAAGAAGCACAATAGAAGACAGGTAAAAGGATGAACAAACAAAAGGACGCTGGTTTGAGAAACATCAGCCCCCCACTGTCACAGCGTTATATAGTGTGTGCTTGTATTTTATCCCAGTGAGCATGCAGATACTGTATTGATTGGAGCTGAGAGGGGCAGGCAGTGGCAGAGGGGTATTAAATAAAAGAAGGGGGGGTGAAAAAAAATCAATTCCCTTTGCCCCCTGAAAAAAAAGAGGAGAAAAAAGAAAACAGAATGGGAGTGAAGGAGAAAGGATGAGATAAAATATAAAAAATAAAAGAGGAGTGTTGGTCAGGAAGCCAAGTTGGTTCATTTGAGTCAGGCTGTTATGGTGCATCTACTTTCTGTGCACCCTTGTCTCAGCCCACACTCCCCAGTCCCTTTGTCACTGGATGCTCTGGTCAGCACATTCTGCCTCTTTGTCTGCAGAACCTTCACCTTTCCTTCTGTTGTCAATAACTGTGTTACTACCAAGGGTGGGTGGAAAAGCACAGAGCCACACTTGGATGCACAGTTTAAAACGCAGCACACACTAACAGACATAGATATAAACAGGTGCACAATGCAGCTCTCACATGTCCAATCAGGTTGGAAGCTGAAAAACCGTAGTTTTCTATGTCACCCGATGTCAGAGGTGGGTGCTGTGTTTATGCAGACATCGCGTGCCAAGAATCACCCAGACATATCTTTTTGTATGCCCACCATGTGGCCCACATTACCCCCGCCTACATCAGCAATGTACGCCAGACATCACTTATCTACTGGCCACCCTCCTCCCTACACCCTCCTTCACTCCACCCAAACCCCATCAACGACACGGGACCAGGCAAGCGTGAGAGACGGGCTGGCGATAGACACGAAATGTGGCACGAAATGCAGAAAAGGAGCCCCACAGACACACACAGTGTCAAGCACACAGACGCCTCAGACTTCTAGCCAAGCCTAGGTTGTGGTTAACTCCTGGCATGCCACGCAGAAGCAGGGGCAGCTGTTCTCAAGAAGGAAACGGGGGGGAAAAGCGTCCTAGTGTGAAAACGGCTAAGAAGAATACGTGCTCGCACCTTTTTGAACTAGCACAACATGTAACAAACATATGCAAACATACAACTTCAGCCACAAGGTGATAATTGCTTCTTTGCATCTTTTGAATGTTTACAGCAAGTTTCAACACAATTGTTTTATTTAAATGAGTTCAGCGTTCAATATTCCCTATTTAGAAATAACAAGAAAATTACATCTTTATGTCTGCAGGTGGGTTTGGATAACCTTTAAATCTGCAGTAGGCAGGTGATCTCCCGCTACTCTGAAACGTGTCCCCCTGACCTTCCAATTAGAGCTCACTACCCAACAGCGTCTACACACTAAATCTTCCCACAGGCTGGTGGTTTGGACACCGGTATAAAACAGCCTGCTATAAAATCATTACTGGACTGTAAAACGCTAGAAAAATTCACAATTAAAAGACCAGCAGAGACACAGAGAAAACAAAGACAGAATGAGGGGAATTATTCTGTGTCCAGATATGTGGAAGTAAAACATTTGCACAACACACTCAGTAAAATACCAGCGTGTACTGTACCAAAGTAATGTTCTCTTTGTTGTTTTCAAGGGGGGGATGGAAAACGGGTGGGGGTTGAAAACTGTGAGCTGAGATACAATCAACTCATATTTTGACAGCTGTAGTGCTGATTTAATACTCCAAATGATAAGCAATGGCAAACGAAGAACTCCGCATCAATCATAAATCAAATTCTCATACATCAAAATATAGTTTGCAAGCAGATAAATGCATGGCTAATCTGAGTTTTGCCGTGGCATTTAATTAATTGGCTACAGACAAAAGTCTACTCCTAATTAACACGTATCAAACAGACTGCAGTTCATCCTCCATCAGCCATGTGTGAATTTAAACTAAATGCCATCTACAGGCACTGACGGTTGCATTTTCTGATGAGACGTTTGTCTTGACAGTACATCAGCAGCTCTCAGGGTTCATCATGATGTACAATATAAAGAAATCACATGCAGGAACTTCTGCATAGTTTCCGTTCACACTTAAAATATATAGAATACTTGCACATTTACATGTAACTATGTAAAAGCAGATCAGTTGTGGAGCAACGAATGGCACAGCAGAATGATAACACATCTAACTGCTGTACAATCTAATTAGCGACACCATAATAAGCTATTATATCATATTAATAGCAGTACACACTAGTGCCGATGGGGGATTTGGGGGGGCGGGGCTCATTTAGCACAGAATGTGTAAAAGGTCACAGAGAAATGATTTACGGGATGCAGTCTCATCAGGTTGGAGGCATAAATTGTCAATTCAAATTAAAAGTGAAAGTGTAGAGCTTTGTAAGCCGAGTCTGAACAGAGAACTGAGAGAGTCCCGTCTACTGCAGGAGGAGGATTCCCTCAGTGAACATCACAGTGAGACAGAAAGGGGTCTAATCCATACCTGCCTGTGCTAATAGCACTCCCATACTGGCACACTGAGCCCATAAGTAAGCATATGAGCTCAACTGGGCACACTGACCTCTTCACATATGTTATTGATGAATGACCACAGAGGGCTGCAACTATCGTTTCGGCGCCTTTGGGCAGCAGCGTTGTTTACCAAATACAGTGATGCAGATTGCTTAAGTTTCCTTTAATTAAAATTCTTTCCTCTTATGGGAAATTTATAAACGAGTCATTAGCACATAAAAGGAATCATTACACCAAAAAGTATTTTGTTCCCTGCAATTTTCGTTTATAATAAGAAATCGGCAATTCTCTTTTTAAACACTTTTTTAAAGACTACAAAAGACAAGAACATTAATTCTGGAAGACTACAGCGAAAACAGCTCAATGCATTTAGCCTGTAGGAAGAAAACAATAAAACAAATCAATGGTAAGCTTGTAAATGCTGCAATTTTAGTTTGAAAAGGAGTGTCTAAATTGGAAATAACTGGGTAAGTCAGAGATTAACCTCCCTCTATCACTTATCGATCCACATTTATTACTTTTAAATGTGGGTAATTGGGGAGAGTTTGGTACAATCTCTGTCTGCATCTTTATAGAATGGCTCCAGTAGGTGTATGGGCCTTAAGTGCACTCATAAATTGGTTTTATTAGTTTCTGAGACACATCGCTGTTAATGTTTCCACTCGACGGCTTTATGGCCACATTGTACCGACTCCGGTGAAAGATGCTACCTAACATACTGCAAAACTGATGCTGACCAAAAACAGGGTTTTGACGTAATGCTTTCATTTAAATTTTTAACGAGATGTGTGGCACGACTACAGCGTTATCAGTCCTGGAAAATAAGAGATAAGAGAATACTGGAAGTCTCTTTATTTTGAGGGGGTGAAAATTACACTCACTACGATCTGGGCAATTTATTTGCACACGTGAAAACTGTGATCGGAGGCAAGAACTTGAATGAACCTACAACATGTAATACTGCTATGACATTACGTGTGAATGTCTGTGTGAGTAAGCATTAGCACACGCCCTGTACAACTCCCTGTATTATTCTCCAGATGTTTTCTTTCACAGCTCCGTAAAAGACTACCGGCATTTATCCGTCTTTCTTTTCCTCCATTATTCCCCGCTCTTCCTACTCACACCATACGATCCCTCCATCAAAGCGGGCCACTTTGCCAAACATGATCCCTGCCTGTTGTGCATTGGTTTGGTTTCGAGAAGCGGATTAAACAGTTCCCACCAACTCTCTGATGTGGACCTTATCTCAGGTTTCTCTTGACACTGGCAGGGTTGTGCTGTTATTAAAAGCTAAAGGGCTTTGTTATGGAACACAAAAGTTAGAGCTAGACAGCAGTTAGTCAGGCTTTGTTAAGGGTCACAGAGGTGTTAAACAGACTACACCTGAGGCTGTATTAACACCTGAAACATACAAACTTCCATGGAAAAAAGTTCAATTTATTTAAGCAGATTAACAAAGAACAATTGTGTAATGAGGTGGAAAATATATATTACTGATTATTGCTAATTTTTAAAAAATAAAAATAAAAAGCAGGCAAAAGTTTATTTTGGGAACTGAAAATGATGATTGCAGCTAATTGAAATAATATATGGAATAGTGTTTTTAACTATTGAGTATTGTCTTTAAACATTTTCAAGAGGTTGACTAAATCGATTTCTCAATAGATGGCCTCTCTTAACTGTTGGAATTGAGCCAGCCATTGCTCTTCTCCTGGGGTTGCTGTTTATTGATCATAGTATCACATGGTTGTAATGTGATGTCAATGCCTGTCTTACCTGTCTGAGCAAGCAGCTATTGCAAAAAAACAAAAAAACAAAAAAAAGGTGGATTAGGGCCAAACAAATCCAAACCCATGATTAGAAACTTGACACATAATAAAACTATTGTGGATACTCTTTTTTTTTAAATAATTTAGGAGAAAAAAATAAATAAAATACATAATTTTTTTGGTAATTAAATTCAGTTTGATTGATTGATTGATTGGTAATTTATTTCAACATGTGAACAATATACAAGTACATTTAGAAAAGAAATGAGAGAAAAAAAATATACTATACAAATTACATACAAAAAAACATTCTGATTAATTTACATGTTGAAAGGGAGTGGGAAGAAGTATACACTTATTTAATCCCACCCCTGTCCCATAAATTATCAGTGAATATTTAGTCAGCTTCCTTACTGATATAATTTGTAATAAAAATAGTGAACAGATTTCTGATATACTATATACTATAATATCACATCATGAATTTTTTGTTTGTTTGTTTTTAAATAGAGACATTCACTTAAAAATATTTTCCTTTTCTTTATAGATCGAGAAGATCATATTTTTATAACTCTTTTTGAACAGTTTTATGTTTGGACATTGCTTTAATTCCATATTCAGTTTGTTCCATAGTTTCACTCCTTGAACAGAAACACAAAAGCCTTTTCTTGTAGTACGTACCTTCATTGTTTTGAAGTTACAAAAACCCCTTAAATTATAACTTCCTTCTTTCAAAAAAAACATACTCTGAATATTACCTGGCAGTTCTTTATTTTTTGCTTTGAATAGAATTTGTGCTGTTTAATAAAATATATTTGCCCACACTGAAGTACTAGATTAACGCAGAATGACCACATTTTGGGGCGGCTCAGCGTCAGGCCTTGTTACTCAGGATCCCCATCTTTTCTCCCTCCCACCTCCTTTCATCCTCCTCATCCTGGCCCCCGCCTCAAAAGACTAGTCTGGCTCGCCTACACACGCGATCCTCATGCTAGCTGGGCCTAAGCCCCGTAAAGGCTAACACAAGCTCAGTGTAAAAACTCCTACAGGGGCCCACCTCCATCCCTCTATCCCCCTTTTCCCCATCTTGTGCTGCCTGACTACACTTTCGCTTCACATTACTTCTGCTTTTCTAACTTTTCCACTTCTGAGCACTATCAATTATGCACTAGAATAACAGTGGGGTCAGGCTTGGCAGCGGGACATAAAGGCCGATTATGAGTGTGAATAATTCAGCCATCTTCGTGCCATGTTCCTCTTAACAGTGATACAGGCAGGAAAGCTTTGCCGCTAATGTACGACTGTAGACACAATCTGACCTGAGCCTAATGTAAGTACAGCTCTTTACATCCCGGAGAAAGGACATGGAAAGTGTGACTGTACTGCATTATTAAAGCTGCTGCAAACCCAATGCCGCTCACAGATTGACAAGCCAGATACCTTCACGGGCCTTGCAAATGACACCTGTCACCCTGTTGACGAGAAAGCCAGAATCCAGGGGCAGAGTTATCATGATATGCACTTATACAAACAAAGGATTATTAAAACATATGGATATAGAGATGAGCCTTTATTTTAAAAGAAACAAAACAAAAACAAAAAACAGGCAAACAAAGGTTTCTGGTCATGGTAGCCATTGTGAAAGTTTGTGAAAGGTCAGTGAAATTAGTTAAGCAGACAACCTTTCATTGCCTTCAGGCTTAAAACATGCTACCTGTACTAGAGTTTTCATGAAATCGCGTGCTAAGGTTTAGAAGTACTACTCTTCTTAGAGATCACAAACAGTAATGAATATTTCATCACTCCACCCAAAGCCAAGCACGCACTCTAATCCAATAGAGGAGAAATATGAGGCATCTCATTTCCCGCGGACTAATGGTCTACCACAACTCTGTACCTCATAAAAAAATATCACCACTGAGACATCTGCAAAATTTCAGGCATTTCCATGAAAGGAATCCTAAACAGACGGCAACTTTGCAACAAAAAAAAAAAACCCCAAAACACACACGTATATATAAAGGAGCAATTATTCAATGTAAATAAGATATATTTTCAATTTTTAAAGAAATTAAAAAAAAAATAAAATACTGGAATTAACACAATTATTTATTTTAATTATTTAATTTCATAGCAGCAGCTGCTACTTCTCTTGATCAAACAGTAAATTTTTTTGTTGTAAATATTTTATAAATAAGAATGTTTTCTGTATTAAATATGTGCAAAATGTAACCGTTTAAACTGTATTGAACGGAAGCAAAAATGATATTTAGATTTTTTTTTTTAAACAAACAAAAAGACACAAAGCAGTGATGCTATAAAATTTTAGAAGCATTTTAAAAGCAACAGGTGGGCCAAATGCTCCTCTGCTTCTTAAAAAAAAAAAAAAAAAGAAAAGCAGAGTGAACAGCCACTTCACTCCCTCCTATTTGTGCTTCCGTTTGCCATGAACGCACTAATCCTGGCTGGAATGTCTCCGGTCGTGGGGTCCTACGGCCCTGAGGAGCAGAGCAGCAGGTGAAACTGAACTCTGATGGCTTGTCGCGCCTCCCAGTAGTTCTACTGTATAGTTCAACCAGGCCATCTGTTACACAAGAACCCAAATGTGCAAAAGAAAGAAGACCGTTTTCTTCATATGTTGTTTGTTTAATTTAAGGCTAAAAGAAAATTAAATCAATGAAAGGTCAAATTTGAGGGGGTAGGGACTAATAAGTGTCTGTATGTAAGTGGAATGAATTTTTGTAATGATTGTGAAGGCACATGTTTGAAATAAAAATGAACTGAACTGTAAAGGAAATAATTTAATAAATAAAATCATAAATCAAATATTTAAGTTTAACAGCACTCTAACAGAACTCTACACGTGGAGTTGAAGCAGATTATTACAGATAATCTAATTTGCCTAAGAAGGTTGTTCTTACCAAGTAGCTGTAATCACAGTTTTCTAAAGAATTCATTTTTTTAAATCAAAACTCGATTCTGACGGGTCTTGTATATATAAACGTCCATGTTTCTGGCTAGTGTCACAACAACACACACACACAAACACACACAAACACAATAGACATAGAGGTGGGAGGGGCTAGGTTACGGATTAAAAAAAGAAAAAAAGATTTTTTTTTAAAAAAACAAAAAAAAAATCCCCAAAAACCAGGGGGAGGTGGAGTGTGGACGCAACTGTCACTCAAGTGCTGCAGCCACAACATGGAGCCTAATGCTAACAGTGGGCATGCTGGGTCACCTCAGCGGGATCCCAAGACCCCAGTGCAGTACAGTTAAAGATCTGGTAATCCCAGAGACAGGAAAGAGGGGACAATATGGCACAAAGAGCAAAAGAGCGGGAGTAAACCAACTGTCCTATATTTCAGAGATACGAGGCAAGGTAAGAAAGACAAAAGCAGCTATGTGTTAAGGGCAAAAAAAATGCCCGTAGGAAGAAGTTACCTTAAAAAAAATTCTGGAACCCAGCCAACAAAGCATCAAAACCCATGTCCATTATCACCTCTACAATTACGAGGCAAGTGATGACTGATCCAGTTTGGTATTGTTTTGATTCTCAAAGCTCAACAGTGAGATTAAGGACATTAAAAACTTTTGTATGCATGACTATCCTGAAGAAAACACACACACTCCTGAGGATGTAGCCATAGGCAGCGCTCATCACCTCTGTTTATCTGGAGGGCTTAGGCCACTTTGGGGACTCCCCTTAAGTCTCACTTATCTCATTAGACCCTTAAAACTGATTAATATGAATGCCAGCAGAGGCCAGCTCAAGGCATTCCTAAGAATGGAGGGAAGGAGGAAAAGAGAAGAGATGGATGGGGTGGGGGGATTTTAGAGGAAGGGGGTTTTTGTGTCTCCAGACAATGAGCTGATGGCTTTTTAAGCCTCTCAGTGGCTCTGGGTTAATACTCAGGGCTGCAGTCATGGGATAGGCCGCGGTTCAAAGGCTGCTGCACTCTGAGCCTCACTGCTTGCTGATTTAAAGGAAGAAAATAAACAAGCAGACTAAATACCACATCTCCTGCAACTTGAACCTCGCTAAAGAAATAATGAACTACCCGCCTAAATCGGAGTGGTAAACGTGCATGCGTGCGCGTCGGTCTATGTTCTTTGGGGTGTCATATTTGGTTTTGTGGGATAATGTTCAGAATAAGCCAGACCAGTCAACGCTGGGCAGAGATGAGAGGAAGAGGGAGAAGATGGGTTTCATCACACATTCAGGGGATCGATCACTTTCTCTTCAGGGGGAAAGGGAAAAAAAAAAAAAAAAAAAAAAAAAAAAAACACACACTCAGTACAGTTTCACACCGAAATACCAACCATCACACAAACAAAAAGCAGCGCGCACATGCACAACACAATGCAACTTCACAAAATGGGAAAACTATCAAGCAGCTCTCAGAGGAGCAGGCTCAGAGAATTGGGTCAAGAATAGTGCTGCGCTCTGCCGTAGTAGTAGGTATGCGTTTCTGCTGCTTCATTAAAGCAGGCTTCGAAGCAGAGGTCGTCTCAGGATAACCACGCATGCTAACAGAAACTCGAGCATGCGCACAAGTAACTAGCCACTGGCATGCGAGTAAACAGAAAGATACCGCCAAAAGACACAAAACGCACACTCGTCTGAGCATCAAAGCCATCAAAGCGGAGGATGCTAGACTTGGTTCAGTGTTACACATTTTTAAAGTATGATTTATTAACTGCTTGATTCTAGATTCTCCTTAAAGTTTGGATCAAACATCGGCATCTGTTGCCTCATAAAAAGCCTGGACTGGGAAAAAAACGCTTTTAATGTGAGTAGTAGTAGTAGTAGTAGTAGTAGTAGTAGTAGTAGTAGTAGTAGTAGTAGAAGGTAGTGATTTAAAAAAGATAAACTGCACTTCATCTTGACAAGAAGTTTGAGAAATGCAGAATGATATCTCTAAAAGATCATTTTCATTTGTTTTTAGAGTTATTAAACTCCAAGGTGGCGCAGCTAGAGACAAATATGAAGAGATTTCTTTCACATTTAGATATCTACTATTTGAATTACAATCATGCGTAATTATCCACACTATTCATCACAGTCTTTGCTTCTAAAGTACATTTACGTCTAAGGACAAAAACGACTCGCTCTTATTGTACCAATTTGTCGCCACAGCAGATATCTACCATTTTGGAACGAAACCTTCCATTAAGCTGCTACATAGCACACACCCTGGCATTCTGACTGTGATACATGCTTTGCAGTGGAAAATGCACTTTCAAGGGCACAGCGTGCAATGTGTCACAGTAGTTAAGAATAAGATGCAACTTAGTAGCACAGCACCAACTCCCGAGTAAACACAACCCTGTGTGTGGGAGTCTTTAGTGTCAGAGGAAACAAAAGCAGGGGTCTAAACCTGAGCAGGATTAATCCCGTCTCTGTGGAAGAAAGCCCCAGTGTCACTAAACTCAAACCGTAAAGACAACATCTCCTCAGGGTGAAGACCCAGAGTTTAGCCCCAGGAGAACTACCACCAACCAACCACAGCCGCCACCCGGGACACAGAGACAGCCGGCGAGCTGCATGCATCTTTAAAATGTGGCAAAGCCAGACAAGGAACTGAGGGGGGTGGAAACTGGGGGGGTCGATGAGCCGGATGGTGTTGAGGGAAGAACATAAGAGAAGATGGGGAAAGGGCAGTTGGAAATAAGAGAGAATGCCATCTTTTCTTTTCCAAACACTGTGACACCCCTGGCTACTACTACGACATAGCAGCCCCAGCAGTGTCTGGCACTTGCATTATGCTCTTCCTCTCCTCCCTTTTTCTGTCCAAAAGCATACTACTACTTCAGCTGCTCGCGCTCCCTTTCTCCTTGCCATTCATGTGATTCTCCCTCACTCCTCTCCTTTGGCCTCTCTTTTTTTCCCCCTCCGATTAAAAGGCATGCGCTACTTTCAGCCCTGGCTATGTGGAGTGGACAGAGAGAGCAGAACAATGGCTGCCTTTCAGTCTAGCAGTGCAGCGCTGGGGGGGGGCGGCACTGGCTGCTAGTATTTTTCTCTACTGTCAGTTCAAACAAGCTAATGCAGCTAGCTTATTATTGTCATGTCTTGTTAGAACCACAGAGTTAACGAAGTGAAAAACAGCACTGTGTGACTTTGTTTTTGTTTGCTTACATTTCTGTGCTTTGACCTATATTTAGTCCACTTTTTCATGGCCATGTTAATGTAAACAAGAAGGAACTCGTTGAAAGCAGAACAGGCTGTGTCAGCCATTTTAAAATAATCACAGGTGGTGAAGGAGTTAACGCCGTCCTAATCTAAAATCAGTGTTTTATATTTTCTAATTTTTCTTTTTGCGGCGGGGCTGTAAAAGTCTGCAAATATATCAATAAGATTGCATCAATACCAAAGAGAAAGAAGACCACACAACTTTACAACCCAACTGTGTGTTTCTCAGTCTGTCTGTGAAGATGAATTACCTCATGAGTCATTTACAACTGGCTACAACCTGTCAATTAGGTCTTTATTCACAAGCTTGAGATGTGTTCTCTTCTGGGATCTATTCTCCACACTGCTGCCCAGCTAGAAAAACATCCAGTCACTCCCCCGCAGCACCCCAAGTTAAATAAGGAAAACGGCAGCGTACAGTCCGAAGCCAGTCTACCATGAAAGGAATTATCTGTGGAAAATGTGCCTGGCAAAAAACCCGAACAGTCTCAATCGCTCCCATTACATTTTCCAGTTCAAATAGTGACGGGTGACAAAATAAGTGAAAACATTTATTTATTTATTTATTTTCTTAAAGAAACCCATCAGCTGTTTTGGCCTTACACACGTATCCGTGTAGTTCCTGTAAAAATAATATGAAGTTTACAGTAAATGAGTCTAACAAGGTCAAACACAGAAAACAGAAAGTGCTGGTCTATACCAATATAGATATATATATCTCTTTCAACACTACTCCTTTCAACTGAGATCAGAGGGCACAGAAGGTATCACACCTCTCTCAGTAGCGCCCCTTTCTGGTCAGGGGGGGATAGACCAACCGAGCGTTATAACAGCTGCTTGTAGGCCTCCATCTTATGGAAGAGCGCAGAGGACGTGAAGATGGATATGGTTAAGCGCCATTTTCAGCCGCGAATGAGAATCGTAACAAACGCGCGAGCTTTCTGGATTGGTGTTTGAACCCTCATTAGAACTAAAGTGATCATTTATTCCCGTTGACCACTCTTTTTGATCTCCTAAAATGCATTATACATATTTTCTTCTTAGTTCTATGTTTATTTAACCTTTTAAACCATAAATTAACCTGCCGTGTTCACAGTAAGAGTACACTTTGGATTCAGATGATATGAATTCACTTTAAGAGGAAAAAAATTAGAGTTGGTAGGAAAAAAAATATACAACTTAGATTTTTTTTTTTTTTTTTGGTTAATTTTAGCCAGAGAGGCCTGCGATAGTGGCGCGGAAAAACAAACAAACAAATAAATCAGTCTGCAAATAAAAAACAAATGCATCTAGTACAAAGGCAACAAAGAAAAAAAAAGGGTAAAGGTTTTTTGTCTTTACATTTTCATAACAGAATATAAGTCTTGCACCAAGATTTGCACACGTGGAAGTTGCATAAGCTGGTAAATACTTTATTGTTTCCAAGTACAACTATACAGACTGTTTCCCCCATGGGTTGAATGCCAACAATTGAATGAGGGCTGAAAAGTAGATCACTCAGCTGATAGCAGTGTTTCAGCACACCATCTGACCTTGGTGTGACTAGTGTGAAAACAATTACCTGGACATTAATGTGTGGTTGTCCGGGCAAGGGAATTATGCGCTTCAGAAATTATGTTTTATTTTTAAAGCAATCCTGCCTTTTTGGAGTAAATAACGTTTAAAAGTGGTAATTTTACAGTTTACCAGTATGATATCGCTACTCATTAATATATATCTACTAATGAAAAAACACGAGTTTTCTGATATATATATCTATAGACAAAGATGAAAATATTAACATATAAAAGTATATTTAGTTATATAAAAATACACTTCCGTACTTTCGTCATAAGGTGCTTTCACCAGGATTAGCATATGCAAGTCTACAGTCTGACCAGTCGCCCCCGACGACAGGGCTGCTTCTGTCCGCTGCATAGTTCCTTCACAAGGGTCACGGCCAAGAGCCCTACCCCTCTTCCACTGCTCACTGAAGAACAGCTGCTCTGCCAAGCACATTGACTAAGCATTGACTGCTGCCTGCTGGGCTCATTTTCTAGTTAATAGGAAAAAAAATCTAATTTAAATGGAAAGTGCATTTACATGTCTGGTGACAAAAATACTACATTTAAACTGAATAAAAGTATTATACTGCCCAGCACTATCATTACAATTTGCTGGTTTTCTATCAAGTCCTATATTTTTCTTTTTTGGTCTTTATTCTCTGCCTCGATCTCTTTGTGTCCCCTCCGCTCGCAGTCCCTGCAGCTCTGCCGGTGGCTGTGCTTGCCAATGCCACAAGCATAAAAAAATGACAGAGCAAGGGGTCATTAACAAGAACTAATCAGCCTGCAGACAGGGGGACAGAGGGAGAGGAAAGAGTAGAACACAGAGTGAGTCAGGATGAAAACGATGAGGAGGTTAGGAGCAACTAAAACAGGGCAATATCACTTGACTTTAAAAATTACAGGTATTCAGAATTTGTAATCATACGAATGATAACGTAATATAAAATTTTCCCATTTGTTAAAGGCAAATGCATGTAGAGACTATGATTTTCCAACTTTATGCATTTGTGCCTTAGTATAAATCAATGCACCTACATGCAAGCACAGATTGATAATACATATATTCATGACCCACTAGTCTATGACAGGTAATGAGAAGTAAGAGGCAGAAACATGTGATTATTGCAGTATCCAGGAATATGAAGAAGCGGAAACAAGCCCTTTATGACCTTATGGCTCATTTGGCACACACACACACACACACAAACAAAGATGAGCCAATCAAGACAGCAACAAAAGCAGACTAATACTAGGAGCAACACTACTATATACAGGTCTAAAGCAGCTTGTTAGAAAATTTCATTGGTTGAGCTACAAATTATGCAGCAAAATACAAATCACCTTGAGCAATTTGCATGACCACAACCGCATCAAACTGTTTATGTTAATAACACCTTCCACTTCAAGGAGAGTTGCAGTTACTACTTTGTCTGTTGCAAGCCAACTTTCTGCTTCGTTATTCCTCTCCGTATGTGTGTGACCTCTCCCTGAGCTCCTCTCAGAGTGTGCCTGACCTCTGCGCGTCTTTCTCCACCATCAACCGTGGAGGGACTCTGAAAATATCTAATTGTATTCATTCATTTTCTGCGCCTGGCAAGAAGAGACAAAAAGAGAGAGGGAGAAAGGGAAGGAAGGAGAGAGAGAAAGAGACGGAGAGCAGAGAGGCAGCACGGGATCAAGGCAAGGAGGGATATGGGGAAGAAGAAAGGACGAAGGGGGAGCATGGAAGAGAAAGCCATTTCTTCGCTATTACAGCTGAGACATCATTAGAGTCACTGTCTGTCCCTTATTGGAATAAATGCTCGCAAGCAAAGACAGTTAGTGAGATAGCAGAGGGACAGATTCCACAGAGAGAAGTGTTATTTCAAACTAATGGAAGTCTTTCAGATAAAACTGTAGGGTTTCATCCAGGATTTCTCCAAACATCCTCAAAAATGCTAATATTCCAAATTAAATTCTTTTGAGTAACTATCAAAGAGAAAACTAAAAGAGAAAGTTTAGATGTCTCACAGAGAGAGAGGGAGATTAAAAGATAAAGGTGCTATTCAGAAAAACAATGCAGTTAGCAAGTTTTTGGTCTCATGCTGCGGCCGTGAGAGACAACGATGGAACCAAGCCAACAAAACGGCAAGGAAACCCCCCTCAGCCTGCACCCAGATCAGGAACAACACAAACACCCGGCAGAAATTACTGTGGCACGGCGAGCACAAATAGCATTTCACAATAATGTGTAATTCAGTTATAATTTCGAATGAGAAAACTTTTGAAGAAAATGCAAACTTCACGGGGAAAAAAAGCAGAACGTTTTATTCCAAACACAAAAACTTCCAATCTGAGGCTCCCGGTTCTACGTTACTGACGGTCTGTAAGCAGGTCTACCGCAGTGTGCTTTGTATATCAGCGAGTGAAACTAAAGCATAGCTCACTGTTTAAACTTTGAGCCCTTTCACTTTTTCCGTTTACATCGACTTCAGACTTTCTCAAATCATTTAGCACGGCATGACACTTGAAATCAGACAAATTCATGTTTACGTTCCTGCGGACAGTTTCAGGCTGATTGATGTTGGACAGAAACAGATGTAGCAAAGTTTACGAGTCAAGCTGTTTCACCTGGCATTTCCATACAGAAGCTTTCTCTAGAAGAATTACTTCTGTGCATTTCAGGTGATTAAGTAAGCAAGCAGAGCACAGCACATTGCGCACACTGAAGTGAAACATCCAATTTGGTTAAATGAATTAAAAGCAAAAGAGGTTTTATGACAAAACCCAACTCAAAGAGCAGCGTTAGTGTGATGGATCATATCTCTTGGGCAATTTTCAAGTTCGAGGAAGCTGCAGTTTCACGCGGAGCAAAAAAGGATTGTCGACAAATGGCTTTTTCTCTAGGTAGTAAAACAAGCCCTGAATGATTGTGGTCAGATACCAGCAACTAAGAATATGAGCTGATTCAAACATAGGGGGAAAAAAACATGGAATTAACTCTTCTAATAACATTTCTGATGAATTACATGATGATAGCAGTAAATCAATTGGAAAGTAACGTGCGAATGAGTCTGTTTGTGATCAGGGACGCTGTAAATTCTTTCAGTGTGACTGGAAGCCTCAGAACAAAAGGCAGACGCACACAAGTTCCACTACCATGCCACACCAGCTTTCTACAGTAATGCATGAGGAAAGGGACTCAATATTTATTAACAGAGTCATCAATAACACACGTTTGCCATCTCTGCCTCTCTCCTTTTCTTCACTGCTTTTTAACATTACCTTTCTGGCTTCCTGCCTCAGACCTGCAGGGGTGAGAGTCAAACAAACTCTATTTGGAGTAAGTAGAACAGAGTGACTGGTGTTAGCATGAAAACCTGTTTTCTTTCCTCGGGCAACAAAGAGCCTCAGAAACAGATGAGATGCAAGAAACTATCTGTTTCTGTGATTTTACAGCGGACTCAAAGACAGTAAAAGTGCAACACGGATCACTACAACCGTATTTTACACTCTCACCGTTTCTTTTTTCCGCGTTCCTATGTCAGATCAAAGATCAAACGTAGATGTACTTATATTTCCATTTTTCTTTAAACCGTACTTTGTTTTTTGTTGTTTCTTTCTTTACTGAAACTTGTCAGCACATCTGGAAGATATCAAGTTAACAGAGCGGCAAGTCAAGTCAAAACTGTTTTGTTGGGGAAAAAAAATGTGCAGACTAATGAAAGTGTGTCTATCAACAGCAGAAATCTTTAACTCAAACTTTAACTTAAAATTGTGTTTGCCTCTACTGAAGAAAGCGCTCCATAAATAAACAGCCAGGGTAAGCTGGAATAGGGACTAAGACCACAGCAGTCACGGTCTACGGTATATCAGGCCGAGAATCTACACACCCCGCTAGACTGGCCCCGACTTCAGGAGAAAGCTTACAGTCAGCCCTCCGTCTGTAAGCCTGACCACTAATTGTTTCAAGCAATAAATCATGTTTTCCCAAATTTCAAACTGAACGTAAATAGTTGTGCAACAAATTCAGCATATGCTATTAATGGCTTTGTGTTAAGCATTTTATTCAACAAATACTAAGTGCCATTGGCAGCTCAGTGAAATCTCTCTGTAAACTCAACCAGCAGCATTTAGACTTAATAAGCCTGAGACAAGGCTGTACAGTTTAACTCCATAAGGGACTTTTAGTGGGAAATGCTGTCTCAACGAATGTCCACAATGTGCACTGAGGTTAACTCAACGTTGTTGAAGTTTCAGTCTCAAGGACTGCAGCACTTCTCACAAACTTTCATTTTGCTTTGCTGAAGTTGCCGAGTTTGAATGACCTACGTTCTCACTTACAAACTGAGTTTTGGTGAATCTAATTATGTTAAACACATAAGTATCTTTATTTTCCTAAAATAAAAAGTGAAAAGCGCCTCTTTTCACAGTTACATTAACTGTTCCATTTTTTGACAAGATAGATGTCCTCTAAACTCTAAAGTAACAATTTATCTTCACATCTATGAAAAAAGTAACAAATAAATAAATAAATTTCAAGAAAAACATTGTCTCTTTCAGAATAACAAAGG
Organism: Aulonocara stuartgranti; assembly: GCF_965226115.1. NCBI lineage: Eukaryota > Metazoa > Chordata > Actinopteri > Cichliformes > Cichlidae > Aulonocara > Aulonocara stuartgranti. The sequence goes on along the minus strand of NC_138948.1, from coordinate 14,002,365 downwards.
AGAACATTATTTTAAGAAGACAAATTATTGGTTTTCACACTAACCAGCCATCTCTTTACTAAGGCAAATTAAACCTTTCACAGATGACACAGTTAATTAGTATTCTTGTATTTAATTTTAGCAAAACATCTGTTATTAGTTTCTTTAAAAGCTTGAAAAACGCTGCTTAATTTCGACATGCTTCATTTACTGCTTCACTGTAATAAGTCCACACATGCTACAGTTCAATGCTGCACAAATGTAATTTTACAAACTATATTTCACATTGACTGTTAAACGTATGAACTAAAGAAACATTGATAACATTTTGCTTAATTTTCCAGCAACCCTTAAAGGTGATCCGAGAACAAATTTAACAAGGAGCAACTTAAAGAAGAAAAAAATAAAACTTGACCAATTAAAACTCTCAAAACTGGCGATAACGTCACTTCGGATTTAATCTACTGCGTGTTTTTATTATTCAAATGCGAGTTTGACATTTTCTGTCATTTTCTTTTTTTGCTGTGGTTACTCTGTACTTATGAAGCACTCCTTTAGGTATTTTTAGTTGTGTTGATATCGCCGAATGCGTCTAGATTACATTATGGTAACTGTCCTGAAATATGAAAAATTGATTCTTTAATCCTGACTGACATATAGGCTATCTGTGCCTACGATCAGTATCTTAAGTTTCTATATTGTGACGAAGCCATAAATGCCCTGAACGCAAAACGCACAAGCGACATAGAGAAGCCCTCCTCCGTAGTTCACAGGTCTGAGACATTTGGCCTGTTCGTGGCGTTACTCCTATAACTGGAGTTTTCCGAATGAAGCAAACACATGTAATCTAAAAGCGAGGAAATTAATTACCATATTTTGTAGGTAAATGGGCTTTTTGGATTTGTGCTGAGACTAATAAGATACAGGTGTTAATGGCTCCGGTGGGGTCGTGTCAAGCACAGCTTGAGTCCACCGAGGAGAGAAAGAACATAAGATAATGATCCTGATTGTATGGCACAGTCCCTCTGTCTGTAAGAGGGTAAATGGTTACTTTCCTTATCAGGACGATACTGACAGCGGGTAAAGCGAAGGAACATTAGGCTTTACAGGTTATGTCCGGGCCTTGTTACGCACGGTTTTAATCTATAGTTTCTCGGCAGGTACGCTTTTTATGAGCAGCCTCGCGCTGAAAATAAGACAGAGGGTTTTTCCTGTCCTTGGTTGTAGCATTTACCTACAGATGCTGGCATTATGCCCTCACTGCGGAGAATAAATACTGATGTGGTCCGGCAAACCTGAAAAGCCGTCGTTCGTACATAAGAGAAGGAACCTCGCCGTCCCTCCGTAGTTAAACCTGCCCGGTGAGAAGCCACTTACTTGGTGTTGGTTCGGTTCCAGAAGACAGCGTAGCGGTCGGCCACCACTTTGGAGCTTGGCTCCTGGCTAAATACACACATCAACAGCACCAAGCAGACGAAGACAACCATTTCCAATTGCAGCATCACTACAGCAAACTTCGGCACGTATTCCTCTTCAGCGTAGGTTAGTCAGTCAAGTTGCACGGGCGTTTCAACCGGGACAGGTGATGAGTCTCATTCACACGTGTCCGCGTGTTTCTGGCGCAGTTTGTGAATACTAAACAAATACAAATGCGCACAACATAGAAAACGAAGGAAAAACCATTAATGACAGTTCGGATGACACTTCTTCGGGTCGAAGGAAATGTGAAGTTACAAAAGCAACGCGTTTCTCGCTGACGCAGAGAGAAAGTTCAGATGAATCATGAGCTTTATTTGGTGAAGGTTGTCAACTCTAACAAATCCGTATCAAGGTGACAAAATATCTCTCCATCTACTGCACAAACAGTGATCAGCAAATGTAGGCACCAATACGCAGCACAACAGGCAGTGTCTTCTGTGGTGTGATCGTGTTCCTGCAGGGAGCTACTGGATGTAGCCTGTATCAGGGCAAATGACAGCTGCTGAACACTTATTCTTTACTCCAAACCGAAAGCGCAGGGGATTAGCCAGCCCAAGATATGATGGAGAAAAAAAGAGAGAGGGGGGAATCAATGTGTCCAATGACGCTGTAAGGCGCACGTCAGATGTCCATGTTTTCCAGGCAACTTTTTAAAGCCATACAGTCAGCCAGTCACTGAGAAATGAATGGGGAAAGCTGGACACGGTCTTTCGTTTCCAGCGTGAAAAAAAATAATGTTATCCTTTCCCGGCGATTTACCGGGTGTGACACGACCGATGCGGGGAGGAGTCCTTCTCGGTGTCGGGGAGGACAGAGTTATGTTTTCTCATGCGCTTCTGTCCGTGGAGGCGCTTGTTTATGGTCGCATCCCAAACTGTCCTCCTCATATATAAGCCATCGTGCGACGTGCAGGCATGAAAAAAATACTGCGTTCTCCCATGAGCGCGCTATGAAGTCTTCCTCTTTTTCTTATGTTTGGGTTTCAAACGCCGGGACACGCAGGAAGGTGAGGGCACAAGCAGGCAGCTTGAGACGCCGAGTGAGAGAGTGGGTTTGGTTACGACGGAGCGGGGGATAGTCCCATTGGTTTGAAATTATTTGAATGGGCGTCTCTCGAACAAAGCCAAGCCCCTCCCCCACCTAAAACCGAGCTAATTCAATTACCGAAAGGTAGAGCTGGAAGGGGACATGGAAAGAGGTGCGCACAGCTGGGACAGTGACCGCTTTTAGATACTCTGTCCACACCACGTTGTCAGCTCCGCTTGATAAGTGCGCTCGGCGCAATTTAATTACATGCAAACGGACGCAGCGGACCAAAGAAGACCATGGGCTCCAGTTACACTCTCATTTCAATTTAAGTTGCGTTTTTTTCTATTAACAAGAGGAAGCCTGTAACGAGGTAATGGCCAAGATGTTGACATAACAATACTTTTATACATAAATATATTAGATTTTATAAGGAAAAAGATAATTAATATTAACATGTTATTTTCTTTGTACTTTCATTGCCCATTATTTTTTTCATCAATCTAATTTAAAAATATATATTTAATATAATTTTTTATATTGTATTTAATTTTAACTACTTTACCTCCACAAAGGTCAAATCTACAGTTAGAGGAGGAGGGCAGCGACACTTCTCAGCCCTTCTGTGTGATAGCGCAGTGTTGAGAGATGATGACCACGCATTGCCCGTGCAGATGTAGCGGGGCAGCCTGTTGCTGGAGCGGTTCGAGGAGCTGCTCCAGCGCCCAGACGCCCCGCAGTGGCGAGTCGCCGACTCAGCCAAGGACAAATTCAAGCTCGAGTGCGCCAGGGGAAGCGCGTCTGTCGTCGAGTTAATCAGACAAATGCTCACAAGGAGGATTTATGAAACTTTAGAAAATAAGCTGTAGGCCTAAACTCAGATGGGACATCCGCAGCGAAAATAATGTGTAATATGAACAGCCTATAGAGGCAAGAGTTATGGGGTGAAATTTCACCGATGGGGCCATTCGGAATGATTTTTAAATAACAGTAATAATATTGAAGACATACTATAAACTTTAAGGACTAAAATCTTTGCCCATCTTGTGTAAATGTAAAAATAAGTGAGATATTAAACAAAGCAGATATGATTTTTAAAGGGAGAGAGCAGGTGGAGGAAGTGGAAAAAGTAGTTCCAGTGAAAACAACAAGCACATTGAAGTTTAAATAAGTGGGATTTAAAATGTAAATCTAGAAAATAACATTTATTATAATAGGCATGAACAATAAATGTGATCATTACAAAGAGGTAAGTAAAGTTTATAGCTACGTTTTCTGTTGTTTTCATTTTTACATTTTCCACATCTCTAATATCACTGTCAGCAAATAGCTAATATAAACCTATTGATAAAAAAATAGTAAATTCAGATAAAACCTTGCCTGGTTGCCTGGTGCATCAATATCTCTGTTATAAAGTCAAGAAAATCAAGACATTTCACTCTAAATTCCAAAAATGTCTACTTTATGTGAGTGCAACAGGTGCTGTGTCCCTTTCAGAAAACAGGAGGGGAGGAAACAAGAGTGGAAAGACAAGAGAAGGGAGGAAAGGGTAAGAGGGCAGCTAATATTTTAAGATAATTCTCTTGACCTGTTCTCTTGGACTAGTGTAAACTAAGGACCACTCACTTACATCTATCAGCGCGCACATGCACACTGGCAGGACACTCACTCTGCAACCACATACAGACATCAGCACCAGACAATCCTGGAAAAATGTTATGACATACACACTTTTTTTTCAAGCCTTCTTTTTTTGTAACACGCACACACACAAAGGGAGGACATTATCAGCTACTAGGGAAGGAGGGGTGGGTAGGTCAACCCGGAGGTCACTTAACATGGCTGTTTTCACACCCACTTTACAACCATGACTGCATTCCTCTCCTGCTGTGTCTCATCTCTCTCACGCACACATGCACACATACACACTAGCATCCAAAAAAAAGGGGGAAAAAAGTTGATAACAAGCATGTTTGACTGACTAGCGCACACAGCGTATACCCCCAGCTGCTTTCATTTTCTCTGGCATAGGAACAGAGCTATCTCTCCCCATCCCCTTCTTAACCTGCTGCCACCATCATAGTGGGCTGCGTTGATTACTTCTCACGCAGGCCCATTTTCTCCCTCACCTCCATCCACATGTTCCCGCCGAGCGGTGCAAAGATGGCTTGAACTCTATTTTCAAAAAGCGGGGTTTATTTTCCTATTTGATTGATTAGTGCGGAGGAAAACAATACCATCATAAACAACCAGTGACCAGGTGATGCGTGTGTTCTTTTTAAATGAATGAAAGTTTGCATGCTCATATTTTTTTTACTTGCTGCTAACATCTCATTGTATGTTCTTATTATCCTCCAACGCCCCCTATGAATTGTGTATTTTTACAGAGCAGAGTACTTTCTAATTTTACTGCAGTGTCATGTAATTCTCCCTTTCTTACTTGAAGGTTTTATCATTCAATTTCATATATATATATATATATATATATATATATATATATATATATATATATATATATATGTGTGTGTGTAGTCGTTCTTACAAAATGACAAGTGTCTGGCTTTAAGCCAGAGATTTTCCTCCTCTCACATACAGTAATCTGAACACTCACGCAGGCAGGGTCACTGCAGGGTGAGATGGGAAGGCTGACTGACTGACTGGGTGGGTGAATCATACCTATTTCAATGCAACTGTTCATTTATTATCAGGACAATTATAGAGAAGCAGAAGTTGGGAGGAAGAGGTGAGAACGCGGCTCGTTGGTGTCAACATGGAAGGTCAGCCATGCCAACAAGCAATTATAGACATGAAAATCAAAGAGGATTCTGTGCATGGGTTCTTAAAATAAATACATTTTTAAAAAGAAACAAAGCCTAGCAAAGCATTAGTTAAAACTGTCAGCACAATCAACTCTCTTTTTCTGAATAGGATTTATTGCATCCTCCATTAGATGTAGATTTCATTAATTATTTATGCACTATCATCAAAAGAGATATAAACCTAAACCACCAAAGAGGCACAGTCAAAGTGGCACCATTCTGTTATAATGTTGGCTTTTCATCCAATACACAAAAATAAGAAGAGTAATAATAAACTAAATGTGTTCACGTCCCCATAATCAAATTTTTGCAACATATTCCCACACTTTTACACTACATCACTATGTGTTACAGTCTGTCATTTCCATAATGTTATGCGTGTTTACAGAGATAGCGAGCAGCATTGGAATACAGTAGATCAAGCACTGTACTGGAGATCTGTGTAATGATCTATTCAAACAGTGCTGTTTCATATCTCATTGATATACAGCTCACACATCCATAAATATGATACTTTCTCACAAGCCCAGGCAATGGGATCCTTGTCAGTTAGCATTACTGGGAGCACCATGCATGTGTTTTTGCCCTATAACCCCATTCATGCTATCATGTGCGTCAAACTGCAAACACAGATTGGGTTGGGTTACATGCTGGGAGAAAATAGGATTTGGACCTCTTTGGAGCATAGATGAAAAAAAAAAAAGTCTATTTCAGCAGATAATAATCTCAGTTCACCTTCTCGAGATATCTTCCACAAAGAGCTTAAAAAGAAAAATACGCACTCTGTTGCAGTGTATGTTCACGATTTGATAACAAGGAAGAATATTTGACAAACCGTTTAATGTCATGTGTTACACCTGAAATCGCAAATCTATCCATCTGTAGGGCTGTATCCTGCATTTCAGTAACACGATACATTATATCTTATCGAGTGCATTACCTCCCTCCTCTGTACCGCTGCCTCACTCTCTCTTAATTCTCCACCACCTCCCTCCTTAGGATGCATATTAGATTAAAGATTTTATTGTCACACTCAATGCACTTAGAGTGTTGGCAAACTGAATCGCAAGGAGACAGCATGTCATAGAAGAGACACCTTGGGTTGACTAAGTCATGACGAGCCAGCACAAATCGATGAGATGGACTAATCGGATGTATCTGCTGGGACGAGCCCTGCCCTGAATCCAAATGATGGACACCAGATGGGGACTGATGTTGCCATTAGTACTCAATCAGTGCGGTAGGCAGAGCAATGTAAGGACAAGGGCTTCGTTTTCAATGAGGAATGAGCTTTTCAATAGAGACAGCCAAGGTCCCCCTATTCATAGAGGGAGAGCAGGAGTCTGCGTTAGAGATGCTGGTGCAAAGAAAAAGAAACAGAGATGAATAAAGAAAAGGTTTTGAGTGTATAGATACTTACAGTGTGTGCATGTCAGGGGGAGGGGGTTATACTTAGGAAGACACCTTTTCAAACAAGGACAGAAAGTGTTGCAATGGGCTTGGGGGGAACTTGACAAGAAATTACATCTCACAAGAAAATAGATCCATGCCACTGTTAAGACATTTATGTTATTGTTACTGATCCACATTTCCATGGGACGTCTTGGGAAAGATCATGGTCATGGGTAAAAGAAACCAAGGCAGAATTATGTCCACATGATAACAATATTAATAATAATATTGCTTTTGTTTTACAGCATCCGTTTAAACCGGAGAATTTACCCAAAATGCAACACAAATGCATAAAATATGCATAATATAAAATGTGATTAATAACAAAGTAAAACACTAAAATATTAAAAGCATTTTTTTTAGAAAGCCATTTTATTCAGGCAGCGTTTAAACATTTAGTTTCTTTCTTTTCTTTTTTTTTTTTTAAATGAGGGATTGACTGAGCTGATCAAGGGCGTTCCAGGACGAGAACAGTAAAAGCACAGCCCCTCTTTGTTTTAAGGCTCCACCGTGGATTCAAAAAGCAACCAGCTCTCCAATTTGCCAGGTCTGAGTCCTGAGTAATTGCTTTAAAGTGGATGTGTATTATGTAGAAATGATCTGTAAAAAGTTATATTTAATGTTGAAGCAATGCAGGGGAGAGGATTGAAATTTGGGTTTAAAGTTTCACAAAAGAAAACAATTGTGGGAAATTCGCCTGTTCGCTTGCTTGCCAAGAGTTAGATGTTGAGTTCAGTCAGTAGATATGAGGCTACTGTGCCAGTAAGCTTAGCTTGGCAGAAAGATTGAAAACAAAGGAAACAAAGAGCCTGGTTATGTTTATAGGTAAGGAAAAGTTCACCAGTAGGCACATACACTATATCCTGTTTGTTTAATCACTCAAAAAATTGTTTTGTTTCTTTGGTGGGGAGGGATTGCAGGCCATGTGGTTTCTAGATCTGAAGATAGGCAGATGTGTTTGGATGTAGCCAGGCCAGATGTTTCTCTATATAAAACTAACATATGCTAATCAGTAAAACTAACTCTATTAAAAGGTATAAATCTCCATACTAAAAATTCTTCAAGAGGGTGAAGCTGAAATGATAATCCACTCAACAACTTCTCTAACCACTCAGAGTAAATGTCTTTGCCTTCAGATCTGTCAAAGTGCTCACATTACCAATAAACATAACCAAAAAGTATATGTCACAGAGAGTTTTTCGCTGTGAGTCCCGTTTCTTATCTTAAGTAAATATTCCCAAGAAAGCACTTTCTTAGATGAATGAGAATGTCCAGAAAGGTTTGTTTCTCGAGGGGTTTGGGACATACCGTCATCTGATAAAGAATTAATAAGAGCATTCTTCGCTCTTCAGCTGGACATTATCAGCTGACGCTAGTGTGAAAACGGCTGTTTTATGTCTGACCTACTCCCAGTTTTTCAGCGGCTTTACAGTAACGCTATCCATTTTCTTTTTCCTCCCATTCTCCCTGCAAAAAAAATGAACGAAGGCTCGCTCACATGCACAGAAGGAAACCACAAACAGTCCCCTGTGATCCCCAGGTTTAAATATTTATTTGGCCTACAACAGAGCAGTTTGTTTCTTTATGTTTCTTAATGCAGTGTGTTGTTGATGGCATGCGCTGACAAATGTGTGCACGTGTGCAGCATACATTCAAAGCATGTCGACTAGTGTGAGCTATTCTGTGTGCGAAACATAAAGATAAGAATTGATAGTATTCCTTTTTTTTTTCTTGTTTTAAACCAAAATCTTTCCATGTGTTATACTTAAGACTGTTTCATCCAAAGGGGAGATCCAGAGTTAATAATAAAGAATACATAGCATGGTGGCATCTTATCCTTAGATTTAATTCGGAAAAGTCTAACTTATCCTCATTACAGGGACCTGTAGAGTAACAAATGATGAATCACAGTATGTGATAATAAAGGTGACACTGTGAAAATCCCTTGGCTGGGATCCATCTCATCATTATGAGAGCATTATGAATGGATGTAATAAAAGTGAATTAAGACAGGACACCGCTGATATAGATATTATGAGCACATTGTCCCTACCCTAATGTGAATGGTGCTTCAGCTGGCTTCTGCAATAAGGGTCTCAATTTGGAGAGGCTATCCTCAACTCTGAGTAATACTTACATACAATCATGACCAAAAAGCTGGGAGGAGAGAGGGTGGGCAACTATTGAGTCCTCTTTTGTACTCTCTGTGCTCCTTCATTACAGCAATGAATGTAAAAAAGTCTTTGATATCCCTGGCTTCAGTGTGCAACGCAGCAGTCATTCGCCTCCATGGGGCCTCGCATCTCTCTTTGAAGTCCCAGGAAGAAATTGATGTTCCACTGTCCCTTTATGACTCTTCTGTTGAAAGGAAATATAGATTCATAGGCCCAGGACAAAGCTAATAGCCAGACTTGTTCAAAGCAAAGGAGCAGAATAATAGTGCAGCGTGTCAGTTCAAGCCAAAGAACATTAATCTCTTATTAATACCAGTTGATTCTGCTTTTCAAACTGTACTTTCTCTGCTTCTGTCTGTCCTTCTGCCTCGTTCTCTGGCGGGTGTTGCTCTGCGGAGAAGGCCACCGCTTACGAGCTCAGCTATACATCATTGATGAGGGTACAATAGCATTAGTGTATGCTTAGCCTGCTAATTCTCCCTGCCATTGTGGAAAGTTTTATAATCGGGCCATTTGTAATTCCACACATAAAAGGATAAGCTGAGATCCAAGAGGACTTATGACACTGATCAAATTAAGATCATTTTCTCCCAACAGGAATACCTGATAATGAGAAATACAATTGCTACGAACAGTATCGCTGACAAGCTATTGACAAGATTTGCCCCGTGGTATTTATGACTAGGCACTTGTTATGCACTTTGCATATGCAAAAATATTCCCATCTACAGGCAATCCATTTTCATTTACAGTGCATTTTCTTTCCATAATTGCTATTACAAGCATTAAACCTCAATGAAATATTGTCATTTTATGTGTATTTATTAGGGACTCTTGGCCCCATTGTGGCATTTTCCTTGCTATCTGTGGGAATGTGAGAATGCTTCATATCCCCCTGACAGCACATTAATTCTCGCAGACATCACTCAGTCACTGAGACAGACCATTTCCTTCTCCTGTTTTTCTTTTGCTTTTTTAATCGAGGGAATAATTGAAGGAATAAAGGATACATAGGCGCTCGGGGTAAACCAGCATCGGATTACCTGCCAGACACACATACGCACCCATTACGACATGCCCAACAGATTCATGTTTGAATGCTTGTGCACACCTAAACACATTATCACATGCATAATCACAGACACAGAAACAAGAAAATTCAGCCTCTGGAAATTATGGGGTGGAAAAACCCAGTGTGTGTGTGTGTTGTTCTTAATTTGATGACAAAAAATGTTTTGTGTAATTACACCTGATAAGAAAGAAGAACCATATTGGCTGTTAACACTGTTTGAAATAATGCAGATGCAGAAATGATGAGAAAACATGACTCCAGTCAGCCTAAATTCTTTACATATAAAAACATACCCGCGTATAATTCTGGCCTCTCACTTTGACTTATGGCTTTCTGTTTCAGGAGGGATACTCATCACACCTGGGTTGTGATGTCATCAATTTTCTTTTCAGTTCTTCATTAAATATGATGTAATCATTCAAAGTCCCTGCAGGGAAATGTGAGGTCACTCCCAAAAGTTACACAATCACAGTGACTTCCAGAAATTCTACGTGCAGTCCAAGCCGCGGCCGTGCTTAAAGAGGATCAGCACTTTTTAAGCATGAAAAAAATAGTGTCACTGCCATTCTGATTTAATCACAGCATAGGCCTTACATTACCACAATGTGACACTTTAATTAGAATGATTAGTACCAGAGGAGCATATGTATTTGTTGTCCTCGGGCTTCATGGCAGCAAGCTGAAGTTAGGAGAGCACCCAGGAAAGCTGACGCATTGTTCAAAATGTAGATTTAAGGGCCACTTCACCTAAATCACAAACATGTGGTCGGGTCTGTCATTTGTGCTACAAAATATATTCTGATTTGGAAAAGCAAGCCGTTAAATTTTGCACGGCCTTTGATGGGTTTTTATAAGAATCATTCTCAAAGGTGCAGCGTGGAACATGAAACAATATTATCCCTGTGTGATAAGTATCATCGTCACTCCTCCACCAACCAGACTTCCAGACCTGCTGGTCAGCCAGTCAGCAGAACACAGAAACACCATATTTGACTAATACCAACATGTCAGCACTACATATCCCTGCAGCTCAGGATATTGGAGCAACTACCCTTATACATCACCCCCTAGGAGGATAGGAGTTTTTGCATCCCAATTCATATGTAGGGCTCAGTAAAACAGATCTAACACCAGTGCTCACTTGCTGGGGAAGAAGGACTCTGTCATAATTAGCAGTGGCATTTGCTGACAGAGAGGCCAAGCCGGTCTGGCTTCCATTGAGATGCTTTAGCATAGAGAAAGGGAGCGAGAGAGAGCCATCAGATAAAGAGAGGTCTTTCACCCGCCCCCGAAATGGATGTTGTTGCCTGAGGGGCCACTGTGCCAATCAGCAACTTTCCAACCAAATCATTTGCATCATAAACAGTCTGTTATGATGTGCTTTGAATTAATTTGTTGTTCGGTTAAACACTAGCACGAATGAAAGTTTGATTCAACTATGATTAAAATTCAGACCGTTATGCTATAATCACAGGGTTTTAGACTTTTCCGCAAATGCAAACAGAGAAGCGTTCAAATATAGAGCGTTTACGCGGGCTTCTGTTCGTATGATTCAGGAAATTAAAGTTTTTAAAACAAAATAGAAATGCTCCCTTTGATTTAATATAGCTATTACCAAAAGTTTGTTTCCCTTTTATCTTTTCTGATTCCTTTAACAATAGTTCAAAGCAATGATTCAAGTGTTGCTGCAGCTGGCAACTCCGGAGACAGTTATCAATAGTAGTGGTGCCTGCTAATTATCCACCCCTGGGGGAACAGGGATGATAATGCAACTCTGCTTTTCTCTGTTTTGAATCTTTACCTTTCTCCCTTGGCTCATTAAACACCACCATCTCCATGGGTGGACTGGTAAGAGAGCACTTTGGTGTGACTGATAACGAGCTTGTTGTTGTTGTGGGATCGTGCTGCTCTGTATGGGCTGTGTACATAACACGACCAATGAAAATGTAACAGTAACACGGAGGAGGGTTAAAGAAAAACAGGGTACATTTGGAGAAATGTGCACTTTATTACAAGCCACAGATTGCACTCCAAAATACTGCATGCATATGAAGGTGAGCGGTCTTCCTTGAAGACACATCTGGTGTCCATCAGCGACATTTTTCTGAGGTCAGGGGGCACAGGATATTTAACGTTTCCATCAAAGAATCTGGATGACAAGGTAATGTCTCCGGCTGAGACAAAGGCTCATTAAATTACATATATTGCTCCTTCCTCTCATGATCCGGAAAGAAAATGATAGTAATAATTTTAAAGACCAGGAAACAGAGCAATCCAGATGATAAATGTCACCTCACAGGTTTTTCATGTAGTTTACAAGTTTATGCAGGATGAAATAGAAGAGGTTTTGTATCCCATCATGTTTGCCTCAAGGTGAAAAAGTACCATTCACGTATGATGAGTAAATGAGCCCATGGCCCATCTCTGTGGCATGTGTTATGTATAAGCAGCAGTGAAACAAAACAGATCCCTCACCTTTATGTCAGTCAGTCAAAAGTCTCAAGGAAAAGCTGTGTTGAAAGGAGATGGATGAAACATTTTCAAAGATAAATGAGCGCAAGCGTGTCTTGCGCACTAGCTGCCACCCATTAAGAAAGTACACTTTCATAGCTATAGCAATAGCTCACTGGCCTCTTTCGCTCCTTTCTTTCAACATCTGTCTTTCCTTCTTCCTCCCTTTCTCACTTCTTTGCCTCAGGCGGGACATGGGACCACCTGCCACTGGTGAGGCAGGAACACAGGCAACAGTGACAGCTCTCCAATGGATTTGCACACCACTGCAGGCCTCGAGGCCCCGTGAGGAAGAGGGGAGGGCGGGCAGAGTGGCAGATCCAAAGAACGGAGCTTCAGGAGAAAGAGATGAACTGCCTACCGCAGGAAACAAGACGATTAATTATGCAAGTCACACAGTGACTTTTTAACATTTGTGGCAGAAGTACACGCTGTGTGGTAATTGGTAATTTAAAACAACATATATGATGCTGTAATGGGGTCATCGTTCACCCACATGCATTCTACTCTGCTTACGCACAACACAAAGCACTTTTAAACCCTTTAATCATTCAGACTGCTGCCGTGATATTTTTGAAATAAAGAAAGTGTCCTTGCCCAAAAAAACAGAAAGGACAAAGTTTGTAATTTGGTTGGCTAAAAAAAGTGTCTGTCTTTGTTTTCCCTATAAATTTGTATTATTATTGTCTCTAAGAATTAAAAGCAAAGGAAGCAAGTCACTTTTCTTCTCTCATCAGCCACTATTTACCAGTCCACATTTGTTTGGTTCACCACAGTCTCTCCTACAACTTGGGCCAGTTGTTTTTATGTCGAAACAACATGGCAGCACTTTGGTTAAATCTCATGCCAAACCAAATTTACCACAAATCGAAAGACCTGTAATTTTTGTGCAGGACCAACCAGGGTGACTCTGAGTTGGTCTCCACCCTCTAACTGAACCTGTGTCTCACACCAGTTTCTCTGCACGTGTCCAGAACAACTTCATTCTTTATGGTTCTGAATTTATTTTATGACAGCGTGGATTTCAGATATCCTCCTCTTTTTTTTTTTTACAATTTACTGGTCGTTTGACAGCCATGCTAGAGTTTTCCAGCATTGTTCTTACAGGAGCTTTTTACTGTGAAGCAGATTATGAAGATGTTCTGCTATCCTGTGAGTGAACCTTTACCCAAGTTTGGATAGTCACAGGTGCTCAAGGCTCAGTTCACACCCATTTGACGTTACAGTCTTTAAGCCACAGAATCTGATTTATTTTTTTTTAATTTTTTTTTTTATTTGGAAGGTTTGTTCTGCAGACAAAGAACTTTGACCTCTGTCCTATCTGAGATATTTTCTTTTATTAAAACACATACATTTTCATTATTGCTACAATATTGCCTCTATCTATTACAGTCAGTTATCTCTCGCTTTATACTTTGTTGGCTCTTCTCTTATTGTTTCCCGGGCCAGACCCGTGCAGACAGATTGCAGGCTGACAAACCTGAGAGAGAGTTATGGCTGTTCCATTACAGATTTGACAATGGATATATTTCAGACTGGCTCTCTGTGCCTGTAAAACAATGGCACATCAGACATGCCACGTCAAATGTTGTTTTTCTGGTATTAACTAGAATCAGCTGTGGATTCTCCTCCCTGTGCTCTGAGAGTCCTGCAGTCCTTGTGTGGCTGTTCACTTCACTTCACTCACAAGTACTTGTTACACAAGAATGTGTGTGTGTTGTGTGTGTGCTGCCATGCATGTGGGTATCCTCTCTTCAAGAGTCTGCTATGGCATGACAACACTTGCAAGATAAAGGGGATAAGAAAATGGAGCGAGACAGAGAATGAGGCAATATATATGGAAGATATGGACAAAGCTCAACTCTGAGACAGCGGATCCCCTTTGAAAGTTTCCGATCATAAATTAAACATATGCATCTTAATAACACTGCATGGGAAAAAGCAAACCACCCTGAATGGGATCCCCGGTGCTTTCTGCAGTCGTGGTGAATCAGATGCCTGCTTCTTACAAGGGTAGAATGCATGAATAGTCCGACAAGGGCTGCATCCGCATCACAGGGCTATGGGAGAATACCAGAGGACAGATTGACGAGGGTAGAGAGGTCATTGTTCTGGCAGGCCAACAAATAAGGACAAAAGGTTAGATAAAGAGGGAGGGTCTGTGAAAAACAGTCACAAGGAAGGATATGATCTAAGACCTTAAAATGCCATTAAATTCTGAATTTTTACAAAGTTTTCACAATGGCATCTATTTCTTACCTAGGCTTGAATGAAACAGGAAAAAAAATCACACGTTTTCTCAATTCTGTACTTTCCCACATAGAAAAAATCCATAAATTTATGTTGCAGTCAAATGTTTTTCTTTTTTCTTTTCTTCTTTTACTTTTTTTCACAGTGGAAAGCAACGTGAGAGATTCACTGCTGCTGTTCTTCAAGTCATTCTACATGGTGCCTATGCACCTGTTGGGGTATGTGTACACATCACAGGGATATATTGTTTGTGTGTACACAGTACAGATTGTGCAGAAGGCTGCTGGAGCAGACAGAGCGGAGCTCTCTGCACAGTGGTGCCAGAGGCAAACCATTAATTAAGCAAAGAGACAGAAATTGACCCAGCTGGTGGTACAACTTATACACAAGAAATGCTACGAACGCACACTCAAATGTAAACAGCACACGCACACACACACAGATGTGTTTCTTTATATGTACATATCCCAAATTACACTGATGCAGAAATGGGCAAGTGTGTGCACCACGTGCTCACGGACAACATATATACTGAGGAGAATCAGTCTGTGGGTGAGAAACAATTAGTATGTGAGCAAGGTAACACTTTATCTTTACAAGTCTCTCTTTCTCTCTGTGTGTGTGTGTGTGTGTGATTGTCTGTGTGTGTCTGTGTGTGTCGTTTGTCTGTATGCAGCTGACATTATAACTAGATTATAAATTTGGATATCTGCCGATACCGATATGAATCCGATATAGTGTGTGTTTTTAATCAATAAAACTTTTTTTTTTTATATCTTGCTGCATTTTGTATAAGTTCATACTCAAGTTTAAATAAACAACAACACTAAAGCTATTCTGTTATACCTGTATGTAAAAAATACACTGCACCCAAAAATATTTCATAGTTCAGCAATACTGATTTCATTTCATTTTTTTTTTCATTTATTTATTTATTTCACACTTGGTACAACAGTTTCCACAGTTAGCTCTTTCAGACAAACCAACCACACTTTCTATCAGTAAAGCACTGCAACCATGTGTGAAAAGGAGCAGGAAGAAGAATCAATCTGATCAATCTAATAAACTTAAACCTACTCCATCCTCCCTATTCTGGTATTTTAAAGAGTACTTAACAGAAATATTAAGCAACCTAACTAATAGGGTCGCCAACTCCCAGCAAAAAAAATAGGGAACCACCCCCACCTCATGATGCTTAATTGACGTAATCAACTTTAATTTGATGCAGTGTGAAAAAAATGCACAGAAATAAATTATTTTTCAAGAATAATTAAATAGATTCAACATCTTTCTTCAACAGAATTGCAGACTGCACAGATGGTACCTTCCCAAAGGAAAAAAGTACTATAGCTTACTAGGGTATATTAGACTTAATAGTTACTTATAGTTATAGTTAGTTATACAGTAATGGACTTCTATACGTTTTACATCAGATTAAAACTTTGGGTGTAAGATTCAGATAATTATTTATTAAAGCTAGACATTTTAAATGAGAATAAGAAAGAAAAGTATGTCTTTGTGCCCCCTTTTCCCTGTTCATGCCCTATCGGCCCCCCTGGCTAAACTTTGCTAGATCCGCCCCTGCACAGTTACCAGCCGTCTGCTGCGTAGAAAAGGATCCTGGTGTAGAAAGTAATATTTAATAAATTCTAACAACAGCTTATCAAGGTTAAACGTGCCGCTGTTGTTCAGCCTCTGGGTTCCTCTTTCTGGCGCGAAGTGGGCCAAAAACAAAGAAGAGAGACTGAATCGCGACAGAAAAGCCGATCAGCTGATCATTGATCAGTTTCATGATTGAAGTAGCAGCAGGAGAGAGAGAGAAGAGGCAGTCGCTCCATAAATCGGTTGTTAAGCTTAACGCTGGAACGCTTTACAAACTTACACACTTGCTTTACTTCTCTCTTGGATAACTTTCTCGGAGATGAAATGCAGGTTTGGTAGCGAGGCTACAAATACACACAGCTGCTCTATCACAGGAGGCACACTCTTCCAACGTGCTACGGTTATGAGCCGAGTTACGCCATGTAGCAAGTTTTGTGAGGTGCTTTTTTGATATTTAATGGATCGGATTACATTTTTTTTCTCTCCGATATCCGATCCAGTAATTTACGTCAGTATCGGACTGATACCAATACCTAATATCGGATTGGTTCTAATTATAACCCACCCACCCCTTCCGCCGTTGAACCTGCTGTTAAAATATATGTATAGACAAGCCTGCATGTATGGAGCTAACGACTGGTTATGAAAAGAGAGAAGGATTTTATGGCTTGGCTGTGGGGCTCCCACGGAGTCACTGGGGCTTTGTTTTATCTCTGGCTTTACATCTTTGTCCCATTCATCATGTTAAAGACATGCCAGCAAAAAGCTTTGCTTAGGTACAAATAGGGAGCTCCGCCACATTTTCTACATCTACTGTTTCTACCTCAATGTCTTTCTCAGCTTTGCACACACAGTCATACTGAGGAAAAGAAGTGAAATCAGGTTGTTTAGATTGGTTTTCTCAGAGTAAATCCTCAGTGCTGGACCCTATGGAGTGAAGTCATTGAAGAGCAGTCAATATGGATTAAGTCAAATTGCAGGGTTGTCCATCTAAGAGGCAAGAAGAGGAGAGGAGATTTGTGCAAAATCATAAAGCATAAAAACTTGTTTATGTGCTCTGCTTTCAAATGTGATACCTTGAAATTGACAAATACCTGCGCCCACACACACACTGCACACACACACACACAATCAAAACGCTAAACACAATGTAAACAACACATCTCAGCAGCCTTAACTCTCCACTCAGTCCATAGCTCTCTTCCAAACACTCCAAGACAGAAACACACAAAACCATTCCTTCTGTTTCTTATTATGTGGGCATCATGAGACATTTTTGGGGCGACATTTCCAAAGATCTGTCACTCTTAGCTCTTTCAACTGGCCCTGTGGAATGTGGAACCTTGCTGTCTTTCCTTCACACATTCACAAAGCTCCATAATGGTAATTACTCTTCACATCATGATTAGAACATATGCAGCCAGTCAATAGCCAACAGATGTGGCCTGATAATCTTGCGATTTGGGGATGAAGATAATTCTAACCTTGCCTTGAATACACAATCACCCTCCTTTTGAGATTTTTTGTTGCTCTGTTTTCACTGTCCTGTCATGCCATTTACAAAAGTGATGAATGGGTTTAGTTTCCTCTTGTATCAAGGACAATTTATCGGAGCTTTCAGTTAAGGGATTTGGGTAGTCTAATGCCACGTATACTTCTAGAATAAGATACCAAGACAATTTTCTCACACAAACATCAGTCCTGTTTCAAGAGGAAGAAAAAAAAAAATCTGCCTGACCTTATCTTGTGCACATCTGTCTTCTAATTTTGCCCATTTATCCAAGTTTCTTGGAGTACTGATCGTGCTTGTTTGTCTTGGCCAGCACTAAGACGTACAGTTATTTCCTTGTGTTTCCTGTTATTGTTGCAGTTTTCCCATCTCTCTTATCAGAGTTATGCCACGAAAAGACTTAAATTGCATTAAAAAGACGCTAGACCTTGAGAGGTTTACTCACTGTGACCCATTTTTCAGCTCTTTTTCAGCTCTTAGTCAGTGACAAGAAATACATTTGTACACTGACGATCTTAAAGGCAGCTTAGATAGGTAGTGAAATAAATTAAAGACATGTAGGTCTTTGTACTTTCAAAGACAAACAGGAAAAAGTATGTTATTCAATCAGACGTGAATTCTTCAGTGCAGGGAAGCAGGTTGGGCTCCTCAGACTTAGAAGAAGGATCAAATTACTCTCACTGAATCCTAACCTAGACAATTAGAAGATCACATGCTAAACCAGTCCTTTATCAGCATGTGACTGACATCATGCCACAATCCTCAGGAAGGACCATGGGCTCCATGGAGTAATATCCATTACCCACCAAGCACCATGGCAGCCCTGGGCTGCCCATCACAAATGAAACCATCTGCCTCTTCCATCTGCACTCATTTTGTTCATTATTCTCGGGCCAAAAACAGTCCTTTCCTCCAACTTCTCCCTCACGCTCCACAACTCCCTACTGTACATATCAACTTTTCCAGTTATTTTTAGTACTTTTAACTGCTCGTTTGTGCACAATTATCATTTTGTTCCTGTTTTCTTATTAATTCGCCTCAATACCACAAAATGTAAATCCTCTCAGCTTTCCTAATGCTGACATTTGTGTGTGGCCATTTATACAGCAAATTCCCCCATGTCAGGTGTGTGACTGCCAGTGTGTGTGGTTCAATGTCTTCAGTGTCTTTCAACATCTTAATAAAGATGGAGATTGCATCGCATCCCAACTTATTAATCAGCTATCCCCCCCCACATCACTCAGCACGTCTGCATGTGAACGCGTGTATCTCCATATATTAAACTTCATGAAGCACAGTCTCTTATCTGATTAAATGATTAACATCTGTTTAAGAAGTAAGTAGTCTTAGGTAGTTCACATTTTAAAAAAGAAAATAGGGATGCTGAAAATATTGCAATGTGTTTTACTTTCTTCAGATAATTTTGATAAAAGATCACATCTAAGAAAATGTTTGTATTTATTAATCATTTAATAAACATCCACTTTTTAAAGATCATCAATTATAAATTTCAATTAAAAACCATTTCAGGTGATATATCATTCAGATACTTTTTAAAACGTCAGACTTTATCCCTTAACTGTGTTTTTCAGTTGGTTGACTCATTAGTAGTTAGGATGCGATAAGTGCAGTCCTGAGCCACCACGAGTGTTCTCATCGTTGATTAGTTGAATATTTCAGATGCCCACATCAATCATGTTTATGGAGGCAGGGTGATTAAGATTTACTGGAACACCATCTCCCTTGACATACTCAAGATTAATGTTTTAATTCAGATTAGATTACCGTGAAAAATATATATTTTTCTGTTTCCAGGATCGTGGACATGTAGATTTCTTCAGCAGCTGGGAGAGGGACTGGGTTTTTATATATCCCAATTAATCAATTTCAACATAAAAGGTACAGGTGTACTGATTATTTCTGGAAATGAATGCATGTGATGAAGCAGTTAAATTAATAATTTGAGAATTGACCTTGCTAAATATACATAGGAGTAAACTTTAAAACTGTCTCAGACCTGTTCATTTACTTCTTCACCAGTTAGTGGGGCGATCGTGGCTCAAGAGTTGGGAGTTCGCCTTGTAATCGGAAGGTTGCCGGTTCGAGCCCCGGCTCCGACAGTCTCGATCGTTGTGTCCTTGGGCAAGACACTTGACCCGTTGCCTACTGGTGGTGGTCAGAGGGCCCAGTGGCGCCAGTGTCCGGCAGCCTCACCTCTGTCAGTGTGCCCCAGGGTGGCTGTGGCTACAATGTAGCTTGCCATCACCAGTGTGTGAATGGGTGGATGACTGGATGTGTAAAGTGCTTTGGGGTCCTTAGGGACTAGTAAAGTGCTATATAAATACAGGCCATTTTTCAATTCATTCTTAACCTCCACATTTTATTATAGACTTCCTCCTTGGGGCCCTCTCTTTCTTTGTTTTTTTGATTTCCTTCCTCACTTTTTATTTCCTGTCCTTCCCTTTTTTTCCGTCTACCAGATGTACATCGGGTCAAATATTTTCAAAAGCCAGTGTCTGATCTGTGCCAATCACATCGCAGGGTTTGTTTATTTTTTCACATATTTAAGTGCATGCAACACTAAATCAAACTTGTCATGGTGGTACAATAAAACACAAGCTGAAATCCAGGGGGTTCATGCTTGGACCAAATTCTGGAAATTACTGTGTGAAGGGTGGAACAACACAGCGAGTATAAATTATTAGGGTGTGTGTGTCTGTGTGTAAATATATGTGTTTGGAATAAAAGTGTGGAGATATACAGTAGAGCTGGAGCTGGAAAGTGTTAGATGCAGGAGTTTTACAGCGTGGGGCATTGACTGGGGGGAGTGTTTTATTAAAGTTAACGAGTGAAGGCCTCGCCCCTTCCACTGGCCATGCCCAAGCTTAAGTGCTTGATACCCTGTTACTCTGCAGACGTGTAAATCTCCCTCCCTCTCTTTCTCACTCACTGTCTCTCTCCTGTTCTCCCTCACACACCCAAATGGGAAAATGTTAGCCAGAGGGAGCAGTGTCTTATAAATCCACACACAGAATAGGGTGCTTTAGAATCCAAGGGGCATTTGTGAGTCCTCTCATGTTTATGACAGCAGCATGTGCTGTCGTAAACACTTCACATTCACACAAATGCAGATACACTTACATGCCAAACTGCTGCGATTGACTCTCTTAACCGCTTTTTGTCAGACTGGACATCTAAAAGTTGCCATCCAATTTGCGAGCGGGTGAACAGACGAAATAAAAAGAAGAGGTCAAAGGCCGAAGATTGTATAAACTGCTTGTAAAAATGACCCCGTATATGTCAGTGCTAGATGTGCTTTCAGCCTCCTTATCCGGGTTTACAAGTTGTCTGACTTCTCTCTGCTTCTGTGTGGCACTGGAGGAAGACGAAGACACTGTGTCTGTAAGGGAGGAAGCAAGAGGAGAAATCAATAAGGCAGAAAATTAGATCATAAAAAATGATAAGGAACAAAGAGCAATGTGTCTTCTGCCATTGATGGATATTGCATTTTCAAGTTAATGCCAGCATATTAAATTGTTGATGAATAATGACAGTCAGCAGCAGGGCTTGAGATGATTTTTGATGAATGACAAGTTAGGATACTTGCATGTTTACTTGAATGATAGCAAAGTACCATTCAGTATACTGAGATGTGCCCGTGAACCACAGCTACTGTAAGAGTGGTGATAAAACACGAGTGTGCACTCATACCTGAAGTATTACAGTAGAAGTCACGAGAGCATGGGCGTCTATACTGTACCGCAAAGTAGTTCTGAGAGTTTTAGCTGTAGTGGCTACGCCAGCAGTTTATACCTTTGCTAATATTCTACTAGTTGTAACAACAGCACAGTGCTACTGCAGCACTTTAACATTTCCAGTAGTTTTATAGCCCCTTTTAAAGCCAGTAATTAAGCTCATACCAGAAGGAATTAGTTAAACTAGTTAAACTTGTTTTTTTCTTGACTGAGTACAGTGGTGTGGGCTATAAAAACAAATTGTGTTGTACTCATTAAAAGTACACCGGCCCATCTTGATTTCCAGGTGGGTCATCTTGTGTTGGATATAAAGAGCAACTTAGACCCTGGAGATGCATAGCAAGGTTTTCAGTGTAGTGTCTAGAGTCATATAATGAATGATATATAAAGAATATTGACAATTTAAAAGTGCACCTGGTGTGTCAGGCCAATGCCATTTCAGAGTACTTTTGTTTTTTTTAAGGCGAATGGTCGGTTATTATTCCCTGCTTCTTTTTTACAGGTATTCCAACTCTAGTTGAGGACCAGGATATTTGCATAGTCAATCAGTACTTAGATAGCGTGTGCTTGGATTCTTCATTCCAGCCTCCCTCTTTCACTTTCTGTGTGTTGCTGTGTATTAAATGCATGCTGATGTGCAGATCTGGGACAAATCAAAGGAAAAACCTAAAGGCCCAGTGCCTACTATGAGAGGATCTAGTAGCTGTTATACTGAGGTTTTAGTCCGTGCCATGGTCATGTAGTGAAACCTCACTGACAAACTTTAAATTGATCTTTCCAATAATTTGTCACCCATATATATGTATTAATTTATTTTTTAGTTACTGGTGAATAGCCACAACTGAACAAAATGAGAAAAGATTTTTAAAAAATGAATGAATAAAAAGAAACAAACAAACAAAAAAAAAGTAAGGAGGCATAACATAACAAGATCAAAAGAAAAAAAAGCTTTGTGTTTAGTAAGAAACCAACCAACCGGCAAGCTCTCTTGCTCCCCGCTTTCCCTACAACTCCAGGAGAAGTAAAGGGCAAAAAAATGAAGGAGGAAGCAACAGAATAAAAAAAAATAAGAACGAGAGCCTCTGGAAGAATGAAATGGAAAAATAGGAGATGAGAAAGTCGAAGGGGTACCCTGATGGAATAATGAAAAAAGAAAAAGATTGTGAAATACAATATAAGAAAGAGGGTTAGGTTTTTGAAGCCAGATAAGATCAGATATGTGTTTAAAGGAGACGGCTGAAGAGAAATCATGAAGAAATGGAAAGAAAAAGGGAAAGAAGGGTGGAAAGTGCACAAGTCAGTAGGGTGGAGTATAAATACAGTGGGGATTATAAAGTCACCCTGTTCTGCTCTCTGCTCCCCATCTCTTGTGACAGAACACAGAAAGAGGCTTACTACTGAGTTATGCATTGCAAACAGGGTGTGTATTTGTGTGTATGTGCAGCTGCCCATTGCCATTAATCACATCTTTAAAGGATTCAGCCAGGCCTGGTTTTGTCCTCTGTGTCCTGTTCCAGACGGAATACTACTGACCTGACTGACCTTATGATGTGGGCTCCTAGTCTGATTATCCACTATTAAATAAATTCCAAATGGGCATTAATACCACATCTATCTGTTCCACACTGAATTACACAGTCATACCCACTCAAACCTGTGTGCATATAGTCGCATTGGCCTACTCTAGTGGGTAATAGCTGCATGGCCAGCATCCAAAATTTGATTTCACTTATGGAAATAAATGATAAAACACCATAAGAGTAAATAAGCAGTCACTGAGGTGCTATTTCATATCAGCAAGTTGGTGACTGTCTAAAACGTCTAGATGAATGACTCTCTGTCAGACCTTTTAAACACCCAGTTGAGTGACACTGGAACAAATACACGCCTTAGCTGAGCCACCACTCAGGTTTATTTAGCTAGATATTGATTTTACGCCACGGGAGAAGAAATATCACAGCCTTCCAGTAAATATCATACGCATGTATTCAGATGTGAACTAAATGACAATAAATATTTTTTAAATTCAACTAAGCTGATGTAGCAACCTGGCTGTGGAGTCCTTTAACTGCGCCAAGCTGTATTCAGATATTGGATTGGTTTAAAAGCATGTTATTACAAGCCAGCGAAGTATACAGCGCAGTCACATTCTTATGTCAGTCATACAGAGGATTTAAACCTGTATTTGAACAAAGAGAAAGAAAGAGAGACATTGGCAGGAAGCCACGCTGATGGAAGTGCTAATCATTAAAAACAGAAAGCCTGACACACAGTGACTTCAAGAGGGACTTCTTTGTGACCTGAGAGAAACAGTGTATCAAGTTATGCAAGTTGCATGCAAATAAATAGCCTATGGAAAGAGCTTAATTCAGCTAAACTTGATTAGTAATAGGTTTTAAGTCTAATCCTGACTACCTCATTTCCTGCAGCTGTAAAGTATCCAAAAGAGCAAATTCATTGCAGTTTTCTGACCCTAGGCTTAACTTTCACCCTAATGCCATTGGACGTGGATTGCCAGTTTACATCGCTTTCTGTACAAAGATTAGTTGATTTTGTAGTTGTTAACATCCTTGTCATCTTCATTATGCTGAACTATCAGCTCTTGTTCTGCGTTCCTGCATCTGTGCTGCTTAAGGCACATGTGATTTGACTGCAATAACCGGAGCAATCACAAGTTATTTCACGTGAAACCAATCAAAGAACAAAATCATACTTAGAAACAAATGTGACTTCCACTGATAAGATTTTTTATTTTATCATCTTTCCTTCATTAAAATATTCTGGAATAAAGCCTGAGGAAAAAATAATATTAGCATAATTTGCTCATAAGTGCATCATTCAAAATATATTATAATTTGATGTATTTGTAAAGATGTGAAAACTTCTCCACGTTCTAACATGAAAGTTATGACTGAGGAAAATTATTTTGCAATAAAGTTTGTGAGATTACTAGCATGTAGCATACATACAACAAGAAGAATTTAAGAGAATTTAACAATAATCACAATCTCTGTAATTTCACCTCTGTACACCACTCCAGTGGCTTTGAAATCAAACACTCAAGATGTGATTGAAGTGCAGACTTAATTCAAGGGTTTAACAAAATTATTGTACTGTTTATTACAGTAATACTTATAAACACTCAACCGTTTTCAGAGGCCCAAACATGATTGGACGAGGATTCATTCTTCCATGACACATAACAGATGAAAAGGTATAGAGTAGAGTCCAAGTGTTAAACCTTTTTTTCACTAGAAATTTCAATATGGCGTCCAAATAAATGTCATTGCAAGAGGATTAGGCAGTCATTAACCTGAAAAAACTAAATAAACTTATAAAGGACGAAGCAAAACCTAGGTGTGACCAAACCAATAGTCGGGTACATTCTTTAAAAGAAGAAATATACCAGCGAGCTCAGACACATCAAAAGGTGTGAAATACTGTGGAAGAAAACTGAGGTGAATGATCACAGAATTATCTCCATGGTTAAGAATAACAACATCACAACATCTACCCAAGGCTGGAGCGCTCTCCATGAGGCATATCATTGTCAAAGTCTAGAATCAAGAAGTACCTTCATGAGGGTTTATAGCAGAGGGTAAACCAATGGTCACACTGGCAATGCCAGGTTAGACTGTGTCAGTAAACATTTTTTTAAAAAGCCTCAAAGTTCTGAAAAAAACCCATCAACTACCATAATGATATAAAACAAACCGTAACATCTGTCAAACATGGTGGAGGCAGAGTTATTTCATGGGCATGTATGCCTGCCGGTGGTCATTGTTGTTTATTGTGACTGCTGATGAAAGCAGCAATTGGTATTTATTCACTAGAACTTTCAAAATAAGATCCATAAATATGTCGATGCAAGTGAAGGAGACTATCAATATACTGAAAAACTAAAAAGAAACCCATCAAAACATAGTAAAAATCTTAGGTGTGGACAAATCAATAATCAACAAACTGTGACTGGTGACAGAAGTAGCAGCATGAATTCTGAAGTGTACAGGGCTATACTCTTAGCTCAGAATTAGCCAAATGCTGCAAAAATGATCAGACAATGTTTCTCAAGGCAAAAAAAAAGGGATATTGTTCACTGGCCAAGTCAGTCATCTGAACTCAACTCAGTAAAGCATGCTTTTCAGCTACTGAAGACAGGCAGAGAGACCCAGAAACCAGCAGCAACTGAAGGTGGCTGTCATAAAGGCCTAGTAGAGTATCTCAAGGGAGGAAGTGCATACCCATGGGTTCTACACTTCAGGCAGTGACTTATTAAAAGCAATTCTTACACTTAAATTGATTAGTTTTTCCTATTACTTGTATGCCTCTGAAATGGGCAATTATAAATGTATGATAGTGTTATTCTGTTCCACAGTAAACACAACGGGTTTTGTTGTTAACTGTGACAATCTAAGAATGGGTTTTATAGGGTAAAACTGTTGGACTCCTTAATTTGTTATTCAAAAGAAAACAGTGACAGCTTCTAAATTATTTAAGTGCCTTGGATTCCCACTAATTCTTTAACTGCAAGGACCCCTCTTGTCAAAACATTACATTATTTTCATTTGGCAGGAAAGCTAAAGTGCTAAAAAGCCAAATCTGACAGAGTGCACTTAGGGTGACATTAGTGCACTTGGACAGTAAAAAAAAGGAAACAAAAGCTAACAGGATACAAATAACAACAAGCTTTTTCTTGTGATACTGAATTCAGGGATAGGTATTTAGCTTTTAAATCTGTATAATGTTCAGTCCTGTTTTTGTGGATTTTGTCATCATAGCGCCTCAGTGTTTGAGACACAGGGACATATCCTCTCATTTATGCTGCTTATGAAGACCCCTCTAGTGCTCTTAGTCAGTGTTCCATACTATCAGTGATGAGTTTAGCTAATCAGAGAAGTGCACTGACAAGGGTGTTATCTCGGGTCAATAAAAATATCATTGACTGCCATGAGCAGAATTACTTCCAAGCCTATCCCATCTGTGTTTAATACAAAGCTATGTGGCAAAGAAAACTACATATTTGCATCATTTTTGTCAGCAAAATGAGACCGAAATCTGAGCTCGACTCAGAGTTGTCTGGTGTGTGGTTTGCCACCCAGCCTACATTCCTCACCCCTTTGATTTATATCAGAATCTGAAAGTCATCCTCTCTTTTGAGTCTCTTGAGAACATAATTCAATGAACAGATAAATGTCTGTGAGCTGAACCAAAAAAAATAACAACTGCAACCTTCTGACCTTTTAAATTTAACCCCAGTCACAACCTTTGACCCCAATTTAAGATCCGAAAAGTGTATTTACTCATTAGCATTCATGTCACTGACATACCCTTTCCGTCATAACCTTTTAGTTAGTGACCTCTGTTTGTCTCAGGGGTCATCAAAGTGTGGCTAGAGGACCTATGTTGACTCAGAATTAATATTCGCCTATTGTAGCCTCTTTTGGTTTGCACATCTCACCCTCATCTGACCATAGGTGTGAATGTAAGTGCAAATAGTTGTCTGCCTGTCTGTGGTAGCTCTGCAATAAACTGGTGACCTTTCAAGGGTGTGCCCGGTGTCTCACCCTATGGCAGCTGGAATAGGCTTCAGAACTGGGTAAGTGGAAGAAAATAAATGTATGGAGTTCTTTAAAGTGACCCTTTCATTCACAAATGTTTGGAAAGACAGACTGCATGGCTAAGTGATTGATTATATACACCTGTTGGTGTGGGATGGAAAACACCCGAATTCAAAGATTAAGAGGCGTGGCCTAATATTTTTGTCCATACAGTGTATATTTCAAACTTTATTTCAAACATTATTGTACGATCTACTGTACAATACAAAGCGCCTTAAGGCAACTGCCGTTGTGATTTGGCGCTATATAAATAAAATTGAATTTAATTTAATTGAAAAAACTTATAACCAGATGTTGTATGTATACATTCTTAAACACTTACATTAAATGATATGACAGATTCGCTCTGTAGAAATTGAAGAACAATGATTCACGAGGTTCAGGGTCATTTTTTAAATAGATAAGTTGTACTTTTTATGTAAATATTCAAGGAAATCAAGGGAAGAAGAAAAGCGGCATTGTGACGTGCGTTTTGTATGGTCACTTCTACATCTAATCTCCCTTCCAGATTACACAACACAGTAGGCTCTGCACAAGCTCCAAAATTAAACAAGCAGTCAGACTGTCCTTGAGGCCTTCTCAGACACAAAACAGAAGATGCCAACCTGAGGTCAGGTCATCAAGGTCTAAAAAGACTTCACTGAGCTTGACCTCATAAGAACATCCCAAATTTCTGATAAGTCATCCAACAGAGGGGGAAAAATGCACCTTTTTTGTCTTTTAGGTAAAAGTCTTGGAAGTATAGATGACCACCATTTTTATTCTCAGTTTGCATTTATTTAGAAACATTTGATCAAAAAATAGGATGTGTGTGGCGAGCCTCATTAAAAAATTACCCAATCATTTTAGGGCAAAGTTCATCTCTCTATCTGCTATCTGCCTATAGACTCGGACAGTTTCAAAGAAGTGTGACACATCTATAATAGAAATGTCTCAAAATCAGCTAAAGAAAACCCACTTTGTGGTTCTTCCACCCACGCAATCTAAAACTTACCCTGAGGGATAACACTTGCCAGTCAGAAACAACAGAATGGTCACAGTGCTTCAAAAATGTTTCTTTACCTTTTCCACTCGTCTTCCTCTCTTCCCTGTGGGTGGATGACAGCACATTAGAAGTGTAAGATTTTACTTTACAACACTCTTTTCAAGTGATAGCTGTTAGCATTCCTCTTCAATGATGATCTCCTTTGAAACAGATTGTCACGTTGAAATATTATCATTTTAACGCCCTAGAATGAACTGTTTCATCTCCTTGTCAATCACAACGATTTTCTTTTCCTAGTTCACAGTTCTTTGTTCAAACCAGTGCTGATTCTAAAGATTTGTTGTCTTTCAAAGAAAAAGAACTGTATAAACCATGCCCCTCGTTTTCTCCCGGTAATTATCATTCAAAGTATTTCATTTGTTGTGTTTTCTCTTCAGCATCTTCCCTGCCTAGCCACAATGTTTATTCATCAATCTGTCTTTCCGGCATCTGCGCACACACGTATTAAATGTGTCAATCAGGTCATGACTCAGATGGTTGGAAAAAATGAAAAATGAAAAAAGATGAAAAATACCCTTTTGCACACAAACCATGTCACACTGCACCTTCTCACATGGCCTACCTTGTGGGATCACTAGACATCATGTGCATATCCAGTGTTCCTATCTCAGCACTGATGTTTGTTCCTTTTTTTCTTCTTTTGTGTTGCCTCAGTTAAAAGCAATGTGCGTGAGGGCAATTTGACAGTGATAGCATACTGAATTGGAGGCACCACAACTCTCACTTCCAGTCTCCCCACATACACTGTGTAATCCTGGCAGGACATTATGCTGACTGTAGGTGGAAGTGAACTTTACATTTCTATTCGCTATCTCTGGTTGTCTTTGTGTATGTGTAGACATTAATCTCTTTATAAGTGTTCGTACAGAAAAAGTGGTGGTCTCTGTTTGTATTTTGTAGTGGTTTCTTGCTGTAGCATAAGCTCATTGAATACTGTGTGTATTCATGTGTGTTCAGGTATAGAGCATCCCGGGCCGCCTCTATAGGGAAATCTCTTCTACCCCTCACTGTCTGCTTGGACACGGCGAATCTGTGTTTGGACTGTTGCTCCCAGCCGGGGCCCTGCGCCCTGATGTACTCGTCATGCAGCTTTAGTTTACCTCTCCTTTTCTCCCCTACTGCTTTTTCTTTCTCTCTTTTTCACCGTCTTTGAGTCCCACAGCAGTCAGATACACAAATAGTCACAGCAAACAGGGGTGTACAGAGCATTCATGCGCATATTCACATTCTACTACACGTACACGCATTACTCATTCAGTTGCACTCAGGGATATGTGACTGACAACTAATATTCAGTAGATCTAGGACAAAGTCGTGACTCAGTCTGAATACAACTCCTGACTAAAGTGCATAGTAATAAAGCCTATATTTTGAGTACTAAAGAGGTCGTTATGCATTCCTGATCATTTAAATAAAACACGTGGTATTACCTGTCACACAGAACATTTGCCCTGAGAACGGTTAATGAAGAGGATAACTCCAACTTTGACTGTTATTGCATTCAGTTCTGATACCTACAGATATAACTTGTTGTCTTCAAAGTTGCTGTAACCTCTGACTCAGTACTTCGTGGAGTGTTGGTCTGGGCTCTTATGTGTGAGGGGATTATGACGAGCTGTCCTGGTCGGCTTGTGGTTCCTTACACATATTTTTTCATCTTCCTGAGGAGGACGCAAAGCAGCAGAGTTTCCAGAGGCTGAGCCACACCTGAATCATCTTCACCCGATTATGTTAAACGGGCTGGCTGTGCCAGTTCTTTCTTTTTCTCCCCACAGAAGGAAGGAGTTTGGGTTAAGTTTTAGCTTATGCTAGCTATAACATCGATACAGTGGTGAAACTACTTATATAACTATCCATCCATACTTTTTCTTCCACTTATACAATTCAGTAACACAGACACAGACAATGAGTCACCAGTGGATCTAACATGTATGTCTTTGGACTATAGGAGGACTATAGGCCCCAGCTTCATTGGTGAATTCACGACCCACGACCTTGTTGCTGTGAGGCGACAGTACTAACCACTGCACCACTGTTTCCCCAAACTTATACAACTCATCTACATCCTGTACTTGATATACTGATGTGTTTTCAGGTACAGGGCTCTCCCTTGCTTTGTATGAACTGTTTGATGGTCAGTAGCAACTGTCGAATGCATTAAAGACTGGATCACCCATGACTAGAAAGGCATGGCTCTTTCTCAAAATATAGATATATGACTGAAGAGAAGTACAATGAAACACTGTTCTGAAAATGCTGTTAGAAACGAATTCCTCCTGTGCAACTGCTTTCATGTTGCCTGCTCTGGGGTAGGTAATATTATGATCAAATTAAGACATCAGAATCTTCCCCTTGGATTTTGGCAAGCTTGGCAAACCATGCTCGAGTGTATTAGACAATTGTGTTACCAGGCTGGGACTGGACTGTTTTTTCCAGGCAGATGTTTTAGAAGATACCTATCACTGTGGTAATATCCTTTGAGGCATAAATGCATGAGCAGATGTCGTTTATAGTGTAGACACTCCAGGTATGCATACAGTGTTCTAGCATAAATTTGGAAAGTCATGCTCACACAGCTCGACTCACACATATACTTTTTTGCCCCTTTTCACAAAATTGTTTTAAAAACATGATCGCAGCATTCGTTGCTTCTTTCTGCAAACTGGTGCAAATTGAAAATGAGGGCATGCTTAAAAGTTGGCAGACATACTATAAAAGTCCAGCTTGTGAAAAGGATATTAGTTTGACACTAAAGAGGCCTTAGAAAATCAAAATGTTTTGCACTACATCTTATCAGTTTGAGCTTCATGGGAAAATAATTTATTGCTGCTGTGCTGTGACCAAAAAAGGCAAAGTAGTAAAAGAAGTGAGGGTAATTTTAGGCAGTTTCAGTTGCCATAAAAAGCAAAGTAATTGATGCTGCGTACTCACTGCCCACACTTTACTAACTACTGGAATTTATTTTGACATAAAAATTACTTTTCAAAATGTTGTGGAGGTTTTTAAATCTGGGGACACTATTTGGATCAATGTCTTAATCAACATTTATAAGCATTGCTGTTATTCTTGAAAATAAACCTACACAAATGTCAGAAACGACTTTAGGTTTTTTGAGACATCGGACACTGGTCCTATCCGTTTCCTAAATCCATCCTGTCGCAAGCTTGTTCCTCGATAAGGAGTCGGAAATATGAGTGGGACAGATTGAGAAGTGCCATCGAGCGCTCTCTCGCTCTTTCCTCATTTGCAGCCTTGAAAAACAGCGGTTAACACGGAAATGGAACCAAAGTAGCGTTTCATTCCACCCGTTCCTATCCTTTAGGCAGTGATTGAATTTTCCCGTTGCTTGCACAAAGCCAGTCCCCACAGGAGTGTTGGCATAAATGCTGTTGGAAGCCTGCCTGTTAATCCGCTGAAGAGAAGCATGATAAGATGTATCATGTTCGTCATGCCCATCGCATCAGACACACACAGACACTCACACATCTCTCCGTCCAGCCCGCGGAGGCCTGGGAAATGGAGAATGCCCATGATAGTGGAGAGAAAGCATCAACTGACCTGTGGGAAATAAAGAGCTCTCTCTGGTTAGTCACACCTACATCTAAGCCTATACTTTCTCTCCGTTTGGAAGAGTAGCTTGAATTTTCTTTTTAAGTATGTCTTCCATCTAATGTATATGGGAAAGCAGAGAGAGAGAGAGCGATGGAGGGGACCTAGATAGAGAAGACACAGTAGGTGTGTTGTGAGGCGGTGAGGAACCCTGCACAACTTTGACCCCAAGATAAAGACAGACACTGGCAGTTAAAGACTATAAAGTTATCCTTCTACCTATTTTCTCAGTGAATGCACAGTCTGCATTTAGTGCAGCCACGGAGAATGCTGGCAGAGCCTAGAGATACTGCTGACAAGCATGCTGTCCCCATTAGATATTTCACATTCCTCTGAAAAGGGGTAGATAAGTTTCCTCAAGATCAGGACGCTGATCAAACATAAAGGTTTACGAGATTGTGTGGAAGTCTGCTTTTGTGGGTGTGTGCATGCGTTCATGGTGTGTGCCATTCCTCACGTTACACAGTAGGCCTTTGATGTGATTGATGTGATTGGATTTGATCCACTCTTTCATCAACATCAAATAAATAGGCAAAGAATAAATTCAGCCTTCTCCGAGCAATGACACAAAGAGACTAGATAAGTTGTGTTTACTGTGTATAAATGTATTGAGGACACACCTTGGTGCTTTTCTATATAATGTCGCATGTGTCAGTATGTGGCAATGAAAACACAACCTCGTTCTGCCCTGTCCCCTCAAAATGTATTCTCAAACTGTATATTTGTGCAAAGCTTTGGTAATGCCACTTGGATTGATTTTCTGCATTAACATAATGAGGATTGTTTTTGGCAGATGCTGCAAATACAAGAAAAATGAATGCGTCAACATTTTTTAAAAACCAAGAACCTTGGTAATGTTGTAAAAAGAATGTCGGTAAATCAGTGCTGACTTCAAGAACAAGAGCGGCTCTAATGACTTGTTCATTATTTCACCCAAAAAAATTTTTTGTAAATGGCAATTTTAGTGTTTTTCACAATGTGACAATATTAAAGTTAAACTAGTAGCTCACATTTTACTCAGAGAAAAAAAATTCCATGGACTCTTACAGATGTCTTCAATTAAGAGTGGTTTCTCTTTTTGTTGTTTTTTTCCCTCATATTTCTGGTTCTCTTAGCTCCTGGCGATCCTGGTAGTGACTATTTAATTGTTCTGCATAAACACATCTTTTAAAAATGCTAACCACTGACCCTTGAGGGGATTAACATAGTCACATTGCACGAAACAGTCACGCCCCCTTGCTTACTGGATGTATTGACGCAGCCTCTCATTCCGGCAGTTTAACACTAAAACTGCCATCAGAGGGGAAGAGATGTGCAGTTTTTTTGAATCACTCCAAGATCTCATGCGTTCATCTCTATGTAAACATAAGCCAGTTCACATAAATTTCACTGAGGGTTATACAGTAGCACTCAGGTTGTTTTGTATACGTGTTGGAGGAAATATCCTCTGCGAGTGTTATTAGGAAGCTTGTGTGTTTGCCTCTAGTCGAATAAACACTATGGTTGCTTTGATAAACCACGAAGCCATCATTTCAATTTGTATATCTGAGCTCCGGCCAAAACTCATCCGCAAGAAATTTGCTGTGCCGTTCTCTAGGAGATTGGTTTGACTGTGTTGCCTTTTGAAAGTACTGGAGCTAAACACTTGGTCTGCATGCTAAATGCCAGTACTCGTTCCTCAAGGGAGGTCTCTTAGCTCTTAATAGGCATTTTGTTTGGAATTTCAATTTACTAGAAAAAAGAAAAAAGCTGTATTCTTTTGATTTATTTCAACAGAGAAAGAGTGGGGTCTCTCCCGGCCCCAGCCACTCTAACAGCACACCACCGCCCAGGGGTCAAAGCATGTGCTGTGCTGGGATACACGTGACTGTACGTGTGTGCTCTCGATACTTTTGCGTGTATGTCCCAAGCATTACAACAAAAACAGGAAGCACACAACTAAGCTCAGATTCATCCCCTGCTGCTTAATAACAAAAAATGTGTTCTAATTAACTGTTAAGTGATCTTATTAATACATTTGAATGATTAACTTAGAAGAAGCAATGACTTGTGAATGCACAGGTCTGGTGTCTGGTGAGTGTTTTCACATTTTTGTGCATGCATGAGTGAATGTGCTTTTCTGCATGTGTGTGTTTATTAACCTTTTGCCCCCATCTCTGCCTTATGTCTTTCAGGTCCCAGGAGCCTGACACTAGCCTGCTCCACATGTGCACGCATTGACATCACAGGACATGACACCCATTGCATACAAAAACACACTCTCACACACAGTCACGAGCAACAGCATAGCAAAAGCCAAACCACAGAAAGAGAGAAAGTGACAGAATAAAGGATGTGTATGATGATTAAGCAACAATTTAGTTATAATAAACAAAAAATGATTCAGCTGTTTAGTTAAACATTAGGCTTCAGGGCAGTCCGTTTAATTACGGAGCAAGAAAAATCTTCCATCATCCTTAAATTTTCATCAGTTTGGAGAACAGACAAAGAGTCTTTGAACAAAAGCAATCCCTGGCCTTTTAGAACTTTTCTATTTGCATTCTATTTCCAAACACACATCTGTGCACATACTGTACTCACCAGGAAATGTCACTCAGTTCTCATTGTGTCTGAATGTGTGCATATGCAAATACTTCCTTGCAGGTATGCATGTGTGGGTGTGTGTTCTAAAACAGTGCCACAATACAAGTTTGCTGGAAGCGGAGCAATCAAGGGGAGAAATAATACAAACAGATGGAGCCATCTCTCCCAACAAGACACAAAAACGCAAACACTCAGCCATCACGCCACATACAGATGTCCATAGTTTCAAAGGTTGCTATCAAAGCATCTACTGGCGCCATGCTCTCCCATTAACAAGGCAGATGGCCTTAAACTGTTTTGTTTGTTAGACTCACAAACACCCACAGACAAACTTTTAACACATTTGAAATACCGCATTATAACATCCACGCACTCTTGCACCAGGTGCTGTAGATGAGTATCAATATGTCATAATTCTTAAAAGCGAGCAATGTCACCTTACAATGTATTTCTAGTTTGAGGCAAAGTGTTTCCATCTATCTGCGAAAAAAGACCTAAAAACTATTTGTAAAATCCAGCCTGCAACTTTGACAGTATATGCATACTTCTATTTCTTTCTGTAGATGTAGTCATGTGAAAAATAACGTTTACACAGTACTTCATGTAGTCCTGTAAAAAACTAAGTCGACTCCATGATGCAGTAGCTCTGATATTCATTGTTGTGGAGGACTTTTTGCTTACTCGTCCTTACAGCGTGGCGTCATTGTTACATTAAGGTGTGCATGCATTCATTTATACACCCGTCTCTTAACGTCCCACAATAGCAACACTTTTATTCTCTTATTTTTCAGTCGTTCTGCTGCAGATTTACTGCCGTGTTAGGGCTCATTCTCCTGTTGCATGAGCCAGATTCACCCAAGCTTTACCTGTGGACTGATGACCTCACCTTTGACTCTACAATACTTTGGAATACAGAGGAGTTCACGGTCAACTCAATGACTGCCAACTCAATGACTGCCCAGGTACAGTGGCTGCAAAACAAACCCATAGTAAGCACCTCTGCACCACAACGGTTGACAGCTGGTATGAGGTGTTTGTGCCAAACATCTCCACTTTGGTCTTATCTGTCCACAGGACTGTTCCAGGAGTCTTGTCATTTGTTCAGATGCAATTTTGCAAACCTAATCCATTCTGCCATGTTCATTTTTGGAGAAAGGAGGCTTTCTCCTGGGAACCCAAACAAGCCATACTTGTTCACTATTTTTTTAATTATACTGTCATGAACTTTAACATTTAATATACTAACTGAAGCCTGCAGAGTGCGAGTAGCTCTTGGGTTTTCCACCTGAATGCTCTAGA
Source organism: Aulonocara stuartgranti (assembly GCF_965226115.1). Classification (NCBI taxonomy): domain Eukaryota; kingdom Metazoa; phylum Chordata; class Actinopteri; order Cichliformes; family Cichlidae; genus Aulonocara; species Aulonocara stuartgranti. The sequence goes on along the minus strand of NC_138948.1, from coordinate 13,966,582 downwards.
CCATCAATGTGCCTAAACATCTGCTTTTCTAGACATGGTTACGCTTGCTGATGATCAGTTAATCCAGTGCGTTTCAATCAGCAGCTCTTGGCTGTTGTTTAGCTGTTTACCTTAGTCCTGTTAAAGTTTTTATCCTTTTTTTAAAAAATGCAATTGTATAATGTGTCTTTGATCTTTGTGACATAATGTAAACAGATTTTATACTTATTGCAACCTATAGTATCTGGGAGTTATTTATTGTTGAAGCCAGGAGTTTAAGAAACCATTTATCTATGGAGCTGATCAGAAAGCTGAGAAATACAGAGATGTTTTTGTCATAAGCCCTAAGAGACACATCAAGCATTTTATGAAACCTCTTATTTTTCATCATTTTGAGACTTCTCATACTCTACCTGTGCCTAATGAGTCCAAACAACACATAAGGTTTCAGGGTCTGCTTTGGAGGTTCTTTGTTTTTTTTTTTCCTCACTTATTTTTTTATTTTATTTTTTTATTTATTTCAATTTTGGCCAGCTGTGAGATTATTAAAATATATTTTAGGGAGAAGAAATTAGTTTTTTGTGTTTCTGTCACAATGCACGGTGACATGCTGTGAGTAATACTCAGCCAAAAACATCAATTTACCCCAGAACAGAGTGTCTTCATGTGTGTGTCGAGCTGCTCTGTGAAGAAAAGACAGCAAGCCTGAAAAGTAGGCATGTGAGATGTTAGTAAAAGCAGACATGTCTGTTTGAACTGTAAAATATATCGCGTTGGGTTTGCAGTGGTAGTTTACAGTTGTATAGTTGGACTAAGGAAATGATGATTTAATTCTGAAGATGTCATACCCTGCTTAGCTTAGCAGGTTAATTAAAATTAACGTGGCGGTAGTACTTAAGCTCATGAAGACTTTCAAGTCACAGGTGTCTTAATCTGTGCTGTCCTGTTACAGCCTCAGTAAGACTCATGTAAGAGTTATCACAGGAGCATCGGGTATTATCAGTCTGTTTGGTGGCAGTGATTAGAATAGTGAAATAGACAAACTGGAACATGGAGATGGAATCTGCACTGGGACAGACAGTTTTTCTTTCCATAATGTAAACATACCATGTGTTAGATAGCAAAAGCTATAATGTATGGGAATTCTATTAGACTAGTCAAAAAACTGAATACAATAGGACCAAGGTCCTCTGTTAGTTGTAAATCACTTTTAGTCCAAATTGTGTGATAAATTGTTCCTTCAAGTGCTTGTCAGATAAAAGTAGCTTTATTTCAGGGGTGATAACATTACAATAAAATAATTAATCATCCCTAATTTTGATCATTATGACCCCTCTTTACTTATGGGTCTTAATATGAAAACTCTCTGTGAGATTCTGATAGCATGCCAGTCTTAATCCTTATTGATATTCTGCACCACACACTTTAGAGGTGAATGGAAACTTTAGAGCTGCAGTTTGTCAAAGAGCACATGAACCCTGGACCATGAGGTCAGGTCAGTGTGTGCCAAACTCTCCAGCAGGCAGGTTTGTTTGCGTGCTTGGGAGAGTCAAGCGCCGTTTGAATTTTGATCGAGAGTTTCTGTCTCATGCTCTGTGACAAGCTCTGCCTCTCTGTGTATCCAGGTAGCAGTCAGGTGGAGTGGAGTAAGGGGGACAGCAGGGTTGGATGGGTAAAAGAGTGGGGGACAGAGGAGCTTGCTGAGGGCAGGCTTTAATCAGTTGGCTTGGCAGTTGCTCCTCAGTGGTGGAATGCCGGGTCACTTGCTCCATTCTTTGTTGTGAGAAGTTTCTCTGCTTGCTGGAGTTCTGCTGAACTTGCTGGTCTGCTATCATATGGTAAAGTCAGTTCTGCTGAGCGTGGAGAACGATGCAGACAGGAAAGGGCCATGCAGGTCCTGGGAGGCTCAGGTGAGTTAAAAACCATACAGATTTACCTGAACCCCCTCTGCCCACTTTAACAAGACTCATTTTTCTGAAAACATGATGTAAACAAGGAGAATCATAGAAATACAAATGTTTAATTTTGGGTGAGGTGAATGTGGCACCAGTCATATGCATGGCTGTAGGCATCTGCTTTGTCTGCCTGAGAAAGCTTTTGTCTTTTTTTATTCTTTTTCTGTGGCGTAAACTGAAGAAGCTTTGTTGCGAAAATTGTATGTAGATAAGATTCAAATTCAAGTCACCTTTTAAGGTATCAGTAGTTTCAAATCCTCAAAAAAAAAATTTAAAAAAAGACACATCGCTGCAGAATAAGCAATAACTTACATGTTTCTTCTACGTGCCTTTAGTGATGGATTCACAGTGTGGGTTTTAATGACTCATTCATGTCACTCCAAGCTAAATAAGCTCTTCTAGTATCTGTCCATCTTTGTGAGCTAGTGAAGGCCACCGTTGCCTGTGTGACAAATAATAAGCATGCACGTCCTGCTTTAACTGCTCTCAGCCTGGCTGTGAAAGCCAGACAAGACAGCAAGGCTCTGTTAAAGAACAGTGAACTCCATAACCTCTCAATCTAGACAGACTAACTGCCTGCTAACGCTGTCAAGTAAAACCATGGTTCAAGAGGCTGAAAAAGGTGATAAAATAAAAGACAAAGAGAGGGAAGGAGAGTAATAAATTGATGAATGAAGGCAGAGAGATTTAGAAGACAAAAGAAAAAAGATAAGGAAAGTCTGCAGATGAAAAGAAACAGCAAAACTTGGAACAAGACAGAAAAATGGAAGTGAAAAAAAAAAACTGAGAAATTGGGGAGTGTAAGAAAGGAAAGGGGTGAATAAGAGTGCCATAACAAAGACAGAAGAGTCCAAATACACAATACACACACTAACACACAAAAACAACAACCTGGCCACTAAACTAAACTGAGGGCAAATAAAGAACTGCAGCAGTGTTTGGACACCTTCCAATTGCCATGCAGGAAGTGTAACGACAGGATGATTGAGTAGTTTTTGGACTAACAACATTCTGCCTTCAGAGGAGCCAAACCTTCATTCTTCACCCCCCCCAAGACAGTCAGTTATTGGAGCTCTTATGAGCGATGATGTTAATTATGTATCTAACTATTTTTACACCAAGAAACAAGGGCAGATTGGATCATTACCGGAGCTCTGGTTGCAGACAGGTTGGCAGGTAGATGGTGTGATTTGAAAGTAGAGGAGACAGATGGGCAAGTGAGACCGTGATTACCAGAGGATGAGAGATGATTGCAGTAGAGATTGCCACTGTCATTAATCAAACAGTGGTCAATATGTTGCACTGTGTCAGCGGCCCTGATGCATAAGCAATATTTTGGAGCTAAACTCTATGAGATAGCAACAATAACCAACATATCTAATTCCACATAATTGAAGTAGAGAAGAAAGAGCGTAGGGGAGCCTATTTGTACTTGTAGTTGGGTACCTCATTGTGATTTTAATATATGACGCAGTAAATGTTTTTATAAAGTTAAGGCAACTTTTGAAATACCAAGTTAAGAAACATCTATTTGGATGTAGCATGGCATCCTCCTGCTTGGTTTCCATCTTTTGGTTACATCGCTTTACGTACATTTGTAGTCGAGATTTACCTACACGGACACATCAGCACCCGTTGGTCTCTGTAGCAGAGAACTGTGTGAACTGCCAACTTAGTATGATTTTCTTTCTCTATTGCATACCATGCATACCATTGTCCTGACTCTTGAACTTTGGATTTTTCATGCTCTTGTATACAAGGTATACAATATATAATCAGTCATTTAGAGGGCAGAGTTCTGGCCTGGCTTGAATTCTCATTTTCGAGCGATGACTGCTGGTTACCGAACCATGAATAATCAACTGGAATGTGTCTCTTGATGTGGCAAACTGCTGTACACAAGTGTCCTGTCTGGAATAAATAAAGCTGAAATTTGAAACATTTTTATTTATTTGAACTAAACATGTCACACATCGGATCCAAAAGTTTCCTTTCTTTGTGTCTTCCAACACACACACGCACACAAACACACAAAATACCAAAAGACAGTTTCAGGTTTTTTTACAGCCTCAGTGTACTGCTAGTTTATCAGAAGAACCTGGAGCTCCTTCACAGCCACTTTGAACAATTTTCCAGGAAGAAAATTTTGGTAATTGATTTGTTGATTGTGAGATTAGGGAGAGTTTTCTTTTTGGTGTAATGGGTGTTGTTGTTTGTGTGTGTTCGTGCTGCCCTGACCCTGCTGGTGGACGCAGCGCAGCTTGCTCACATTGGATACGACACCACTTGCTCAGTTTCTGTATTGGATGCACTCATACACACACTTCTGCATGACAACTTGTGTGTACTTTAACATACACACACGCATGAAAACTGAGACCACAGTCAGACTGCAAGGTCAAACTAGTGGATCAGCAGCATCCCCCCCTATACCTCATCCTTTCCTCCATCTTTCCCTACCCCTCTCTCGCTGTCTGGGCGAGTCACCTTTCTGCCCTCGGCCTCTCCTCCCTCCCTTTCCTCTTCTCTCTTCCATTTCTGTGTCGGTGCTCCAGGTCCCTTCTTCCCATATCACTTTCCTCTTCCCCTCCGTTGCTCTTCCGTTTGTCCTCTCCTGATGGTTCAACTCGTGACCTCTTGGCTTGACCCTCTGCTGTTGCTCTCATGCTCTTCCCAGTATCACCAGCTGCCCGTCTAGTTTGGCTGTTGCACCAGTGTAAGGAAAAGCTGCAGCTACAATAAAAATAAAAATCTGAGCCCATCACAGAATGCAGTCATTTGGAATTTAAGGCTTTTTTTTTTTTAAACGCAAAACATCTGTTGCAGTTAGATCCATCACTTTCACTTGTTTTTGTTGTGTGTGTGCTTTTAGTCTGTCTTTAGAAACACGAGACCATAAGGCCTGCTGTTTTCTTTTTTGATCAAATAATTTAAAAAGAGTGATCGTGGTCACACAGTTACATACCTGTGTGTGGAATGAGTCATTCAGGCAACAGATTTGGACTTCATGGCACACAGCAAACACAGCTCTAACCTTTTAGAGCCTGAAAGGTCAGATGAATCCAGAATTGTTGAAGCTGAAGTAGCAATGCTTATTTTCTGTGCTACACCATCCACATTTATTACCCTCCTCTGTCTCTGAGTGTTACCTGCAGCACAAAAGTGGAACTGTTTGCAGACGGTTATGAAATGAGTCAAATGCACAAATATGGAGTGGCAACATATATGTGTAATCACACCTTACTTTCAATTGAATAAAATAACATATTCTCTAAGAAAACAAAATGATCAGGAAAAGAGTAAAGAGACTTACCCTGACAAGCTTAAGATTTTACAGGCCATTAAGATCAAAACTCACCGAGTGACTCCATCTTTATAAGGCTAAAATAACTGATGGTATTTTATCATCGTTGTCTTTTTCTTCACATTATCTTCATGTTTTTTTCTCCAGCTGCACCTCGTTTTTTTTTGTCTTGTGTTAATGTTTTCCAGACAGACCTTAGAACAGCTCTTATCCTCCCAGTCCAGCCTTGCCCAGGCCTAGCCAACTTATCACCCATGCCAAACCATCTTTTCTCCATTACACCACAAACAAATTGGTCTGTTACACCTCTGTCTGGACCCAGATTGCATTTCTCTTCTCATCCCTCACCGCCTAAACATTCTTTCTTCTTCACTGTGACATTTTCAGCCAGTCAGACACCTTCTCTCTCTTCATGTGTGCCCTCAATGCTTAACTGCCTTTACTTGTCAAGATTGAATCACATCTCTCTTTCACTGCTTCACACAGGTGCACACGGGCACACACACACATATATACAGGAAAGAGAAAGCCCATAAAATATCTGCCCACACAAACAAAGACACTTGTTCTTCCATACCAATTGCGAACAGAGAGTGAACGCCTCGTGCAGCACACGTGCATTTTCTTGTGTCTGAGGTGCACCTCTGCGCCTGCTTGCATTTTCATGTCTGAAGAACCATGCAAAAAAAAACAATAATGAAGGAATGTTACAAAGGGTGCACGCAGAGATGGAAAGGGAGACTGAAAAAAATACCCCCCTTAAGAAAAGCAGCAATTTATGATGATAAATGATAATTTTCTGGCTTTGGTATGTAACTGCATTGAATGGCTTTCTTAAGGCACCGATATTCAAAAACAGATGTGCTTCAGAGATGGTGGAACAGAATTCGAAACCCCCTCCTCCACAACTATCTGATGTCAGACGCTGCTCACATGCAGCAGCAGCTGGGCAGGTGTGTGGAGCTGAGCAAGCAGGGATTGAACTTCTCCCTTGAGCTGTTTTTACTCCACAGAAGTTGTTATTTGACCAATCAGTACTGGAAACATTTGTTTTAATCAACTGAAAATTATTATCTGGGAAGTAACACATATGTCTGTGTAGGTCATCAGACTTCCTTTTTGTTTCAGAAAGCTGTTTGGCCTCTCATCTGAGAGGTTTCGTCAAGCTTGTGGCTCCTGCGACGACCCAGGCCAATCCCAAACCAATTCACACTTTGGCTTATGTGACCCTTACCAGCTCACACGACGATAGGGCGGGTCAGCGACAACCAGGAGTTCTTCCTAGGGGACGATCTAGGTATTTAATTATGGGTTAAATACCCGGGTTGCCCCTATCATTTTTCATAGATGAGGAAGCCTCTTGGATGAAAGATGAAATATCTTCATGAATCAAGAAAGAAGTCCAGCTGCTTTAAGACCAGGCAAGTATGGGTTTTAGATAAAAGATTATGACGAATAATGAACAATGCTAATCTATATATAACATTTAAATTTGTATTCATCACTTCTGTAAGCAATTCTTTATATTAAACAATGCACCTAAATTATTCAGTACCCTGCATCTATTGTCTGGTGCTAAACTTAGTAGCAGTCACTATCATGAATGTATGCATGTATATAAATAAATGTCTTCCAAATCCAAACTGCTACTACTGTTACACTATACCGTCATCTTTCAGTTGGATTTTAGGCAAAGTTAAAATAAAACTATTGTTTTTAACCTTTTTATTTCCTTTAAAAATGTTTAAATGGATTAGATGGTCTATTTCATATTTCCTGTCAGAAAAAAAGCTTACTTTTGATTTCATCCATTTTTTTTTTATTTGCATTGTTTCAGTTTTAGAATTTGCAACAAAATGCAACAGAAGTATGTTGAATTGGAATGGAAACACAAAGTTAAAGAACTTAATATTCATAAATAGTCTGCTACAGAGTAATCACATATGATGCATGATTTCTATTATTTTCCATCTCATTTTGTTTTTTTGTCAAAAAATTTGCACACCCTGGTCTAGCATCATAGCAACTACCTGCTTAAAGAGGTGGCCCTTAGAATTTAGTTGGGTTGGGGCACACTTGATGGCAACAACAACCAAAAAAAAGAATTCAATAGAAGTTCAACCGATTTAACAAATCTCAATTTTTCAGAGATTAAAACCCTGAGATGGTGAGACAAACTGAAGTATACTCAGCCTCAGAAGTGCAGGCACTGCATGCTCACACTAGGCAGCAGGGGCTGACTCATCTGTGTAGGGGTCTATGGGAAAATTATCCTACTTCTCACTTTATATCATAGATCTGTAAACACTTTACTAACAAGCCTATGGTCTCAGTTGCTAGGTTTAAGTGCTCTTCAATATGGCATAATGTTCATTTTGTAAATTATAGTCCACAAATCACCAAAGCAAATCCATAACAAATAATAAATGTCTGCCTTTTATATGCAGTATATGATTTGTACACAAGTGGTGTTTCTCTGTTTTGAAGACTCCTAACTATAGGGCTCGAGCCATACCCTTAAATCTCCTGAAATCTTTCCACTTGTAGTCCCTGTGAGTTTTTGACCAATCTCGGATCACATTTGAGGTACTGCCAGTGAGTTCAAACCTGGAATGTAGCTTTTGTGTTTGTTCCAGTACTCTCCACTGAGTGAAATGATTTAACCACAGGATTATATCAGCTTTCACTGCAGGCAGACATAGGGTATGACAGAACTACTCCTCTACTTTCCAATGTATATCAAACCACACGCCCACATATTCACACATAGTGTACTCATGTACCCACAAACACATGCTTTCCCCTCCTCCCCTCAGTTTGCTGACACTCATATTGAGCAATGCAATTGATATTTGTTCCTGTTGATGCAAATCCATCAATGTAGCCTTTTAATCAAACAGTTTTTCTCACCCTTTTACTCTCCCCGCCACCCACACATTCTCCCAAAACAAGCATATTGACTGGGATTTCAGGGAAGGATGAGAACAACAGAACAACTACAAACTTTGGGTGCCAGTGTTGAAAGTCTGACAGACGTGTACAGTCAGCTTGTGGTGTTTGCTGTGCTGAACTTCAGATTTTTACTGCTTCTGTGAGGGTGTATTAATGGTATGGCCTCTGCAATATTATATACTGTGTATCCCCATTTCTTTCCTGCACGTGTACCGTATATACATCACCTCTCGGTTTTCAGTTTGAGGGGAGAAACAGAAAATCACTCCAAGCACAGACGACAGTTTAGTAAATGGTGCAGGCCATCTTTATTTACAGTCTACTATGTGTAAGGGATACTGTGTACTATGTGTGAGGAATGCAAATGTTTAATATCAAAGTGCCCTGGAAAAGCTCAAAAGATAAGCAGATTGCATCAGCTGTGAGGTGCAATGCAAGTGAGTAATGTTGAGAACAATATAGAACAGTACCTGGAAAGTAAACAGGTTGCTTTTTATGAATCGTTACCATAAAAACTGGCATAAAAAGCAGCCCGGATCACAGGACCGTTTTATTATTCATTATTTATTTATTTTTAATAAATCGGGGCTCCAACAGCAAAACCTGAATGGAACAGCAGGGTCTGAAGTGATCTCCAGTTTTCATCAGTGCACCATTCAAGCCAACCATAGAAATCTCACAGTGGAATTCTCCGGGCCGTGCCAGGATCCTGCCTGTCTTGCAAATCCACACAAAGAAGAGACACAGTGATGTTTCCGTGTGGAGCGTGGCCATGGAGTTGCAAGATAATCCACCCCACGGCTGCCTGTGCAAGCCTGTGCCTCCCTTGAACAGCGAAGAAAGAAAGAAAGAAAAAAAAGAGCAGGAAACCATGACTTGTGAAGTGTCATTGTCATGACATACTTTTCAAGTCGGATTAAAAATCACAGGTTTCTCCCAGTGGGCTCTGCAATCAGTGAGAACTGACATATTCATTTCTGTAGATGTACTGTCCATTTATAAAACTTCTAAAATCAATTAGTCTCATTTCAGCAAAGTGAGCAAGAAACTAAAAGTGTAGAATAAAAATGAAATACTTTAAAATCTGTTTGTTAGAATGACTATCACAACTTTTTCTTCATGTACACACATTCTGAAAAACTGTGACTTGGTATACTCCAACGAAAATCCAGCAAGGCGGTGAGGTCAAGTAAAGTTTCTCGTTCTTTATTAATATTGGAGTTTATTGTGTTCAGAAAGATTTTCTGAGGAGCAGGAGAGATGCTGATACGCACAGTCTTTATCTTGGAGATGAAGGAAAACTCCTCCACAGGAGCCAGCATACCTCTGCACACCTGCAGCACAGTGATGCATGGCATACACTTTGTTGATAAAGTTCACTAGAAAGGCAAATGACAGTGCACAAGTGTGACGGTATTTGAAAAGTTCAGTGTGACACTCAGGTCACTTTCAAGAGACAAACATCTAACATACAAAACGTCGATTTTTTTAGTGTTACATTAGTAAGAAAAGTAGACTTACAATCTTCAGAGTATGTATCAGAGTTTGCTTTAAAGTTCAAGCTAATTATTGGGTGACCTTTTTGTTACCTGATAATGGCTTATTGTGGTAAATATTTTATCTGGATTATTCATCAGTCCGTGTTCAGAGAGCAAAGAATTTCTTTTGCAATTTGTTCACTTTATTCGCTTTTCTGCCAATTTCTACATGGGAAAATATGCAGCATTCTCCCCAGATATGAAGTTAAAGCCGGGCTGTTAGCTTAACTTAGCCCAGAGACTCCAAGCACTGGGAAAGAACTAGTCTGGCTCTCTGTGAAAAACCACCTAACAGCACTACTAAAGCTCTCTGATTTAGTCCAGACAGAAAACCTGCAGGTTGTGGTGTTATAAGGGTCATGTGCAGCTCTATTTCGTGGCTTTCCCGTGAAGTTGTCTGGCAACAAGTGGCGTCAATGTGCCTGTCCAAGAAGTAAGAATGCTATAAGGGCTTTGGCATTGCTCCCTGCAAAATCACTATTTGTTGTTACTACATTTTGATTTTTGTACAGATAAAACAAACGACCCAAAACATGCTAATTAATCAGCTGCAGAGGTGCTAACAGTTGGACAGTGTTGGACAAAGCTAGCCTCTTTCTCCATTTGCTGTCCTTATGTTAAGGCAGCATCTGCTGTAGTAGTACATTTTTATACTTACCTTAGAAAATAACAGTGTTATCAATCTCGTCCAACTCTTGGCAAGAAAGTAACTAAGCATATTTTCACCAAACTGTTCCTTTTAAGTGTGTTACTATGCAATTAAAATAAATATATTTTTTAATCATGCTTCAAACAGCCTCATAACCTCATCTTTTGGTGAAAGGGGATTATTTTGTTATGTTCTGTGTTTTATCTCCATGTGAACTACATACCACTGAAACCTAATACACCAGCATACCCACAGCACATAACCACATTCTTCCACTATGACTGCAAAACTGTCTCCTCGCGCAGGAAAAATCCTGCAGATAAAGATAGAAACGAAAGGATGGGGGCTTTTTCAGTTAAATCACTGTGGTTTAGTTTCATTGCTGACAACTTGTAGAGACCCTAGAGCTATAATATAGATACAGCGCTGTGAAAAAGTATTTGCCATCTTTCCCTTTTGCATGTTGCAACTACCTCCGGAAAACAAATTTTAACATTACACAAATATAACATGAGTAAATACAAAAAAGCACTTTTTAAATTTTGATTTTATTTATTTAGGAGAAGTAAAAATTCTCTAAATATATCTATCTACCGGTATGTCAAAAAGGAATTGGAGATAAATTTGAATTTCAGGAGCAGGACCACGCCTCCAAACACGCCCCTTTCGGGTCTTATCTATGTATGACCCCCGAGTTCTACAAGCTGTTTGTTCTTGTTTTTGTGCTCCACCACCCCTTCCCTCTTTTCAATTCTTTCACTTCTCAATAGTACATGGGGATCTGACAGGCCCGGGAGCCACCACCAGTCCCCTTCGAGGCCTTCCCCAAACCGCAGATCAATTCTTGTTTAAGCCATTCGGCTTTCTCTCCTAAAAAAAAAACACTGCCAAACCTAAAATGAGGACGTGGGGCCCAGCTAGTGAACTGGCCCTTAAACCTAATAACTGGATGTGTCACCATTGATAGAAAGAACTGCAAGTGTTTGTGATAACTGGCAATGAGTGTTTCTCACATCGCTTTGGAGGAATTTTGGTCCAGCCTTCTTCATAGAATTGGTTTAATTCAGCCACATCGCAGAGTTTGCAAGCATGAACGGCCCGTTTAAGGATCTCAATCTAGTGTAAGTTTCAATTTTGATGAGGCTGCTCTTCATTTAGTTTATTTTTAGTTTTATTTTTTGTTGTTGCTGTTTTGAGCCATTCAGAGGTGAACTCAGTGGTGTATTTCATTACCGGGCATTCTGTGTCAGGGTTTTCTGGTAAAGAGCAGAAATCAGTCTTGCAGTCATTTATGGCAAGTTGTCCAGGTCCATGAAGCAGAAAAAGCAGCCTGGGACCATCACACTACCACCACCATGTCTGACTGTTGCTTTTTTAATGAAATGCTGCGTTAACTTTATGCAAACCAGTCTCAAACCTTTGAAAAACCTTTTGTGTTGTCAGTCCACAGAATATTTTTTCAAGTGTTGGTGATCATCAAGATGTTTTGGACAAATGTGAGAGAAGCCTTTGTGTGTAATAATGGGCCAGCAGCGCTTTCTGCCTTTCTTAATTTTGAATCATGAACACTGAATTTAACTGAAACAAGTGACACCTGCCATTCTTTAGATGATGTTCTGGGTTCTTTTGTAACCTACTGGATGATCGATGCGTCACTCCTGGAAAGGATCACCGCTGTTCCAAGTTTCCTCCATTTGTGGATAATGGCTCTCACTGTCGTTTGCTGGAGTCCCAAAGCCTTAGAAATGGCCTTATAACCCATTCCAGACTGATAAATGCCACTGATGCTGTTTCTTTAGATCTTGGCATGCAGTGTTTTTGAGCTAGTAGCCTACTTCACTTTGTCCATCAGGTTCTATTTGAGTAAATTTGTGATTCAAACGATCTGTCAGTAATCACACCCGGGTGTGGCTAGTAACACTGAAGTCAGCTTTCCAAAAAAAGTAGTTAATCACAGTTAATTCATGATTTAACAAGGGAGGGAAATTACTTCACACATCATTTTCACATGGGGCCAAGTAGGTTTGGAAATCTTTTTTCCCTCAATAAATCAAATCATCCCTTAAAAACTGCATTTTGTATTTACTCAGGTTATAATAATTAAATATATTTGATGATCTGAAGCATATAAACACAGCAAATATGCAATAATATATGAAATTAGGAAGGGTGCAAATTCACCAGAGTTTCAGTGATACAGTACTCACCCACTCTACCTATTGCCACATCTGTCTTGATGGTTGCCATATTACAGCTGACCCACATAATTAGCAGCATGTCAAGTTGGGAACATTTATTCGTACACCTAAATCTCTGGGGAGCTTCAGTCCAAATACATTTTTTAATAAATCCAGCACAGTTAATTGCCTCATCATGTTATCCAGCTGGATTCACACAGTAATGGATCATCTTTATGCATGACAATGAAAACACAGGCATGATTTATAAGCCTACACTTAGTCACCGTTCCTACAGTATTCCAATGCATTCTCAAAATTTCCTTGTTCTAACTGGTATAAAGAAGGACTTGAGCAGGCTGCACTCAACAGTTCTTCACTGCTTTGTTAGCTGATTAGAGTCAAAGTTGTTTGCTCGTGGAAGTATGCATATTTGCAATGCAATGCAGCGATTCAACCATGTGATGTGTGTGTGTGTGTTCTCCTACTCTAGGGAACATACGCAATGTGTTTATCAAAAATGAACAAAGAGTGTAAAAATTTAAATCACACAAATTAACATATGCAAACATATGGTTTTGCGAAACAAGATGCCAGTCACATAACATCACAAAGCAAGGCGAGGTGAAACATTTTGCTGTCTTTTTAAATTGCATGCCTGCAGTTGGCATGTAAAGATTTAAAATAATTAACAATATAACATTTAATCAGTGGTTTATTACAACGATACTTTGCTTTGGTCCATTTTTGGACCAGAGAAAGACAGCCTGTGGAGTCATGACCTGAAATACGAGTCTTCATCATAGTCGACTACTATTATTGAATCTGGGTCACACAAAATCTCACCTTTATTCCCTTTGTTTGGCACCTTTTTACAACATGCCCATAACCAATAAGAGTCGAAAGCACTCTTACACCCAACATGTATACAAAAGTGAAGTGAAAGGCTGAGTAAAAAAATCTTTTTAGGCTTTTCCTAACAAAACACCTACAGACTGCTTCAGATGTCATTGTGTTTTTGCACACTATGATTGGACCTACAATTGGACTTTCTAGCATTTGCCAGGCCAGCAGACAGCAAGAATTTATGACTCTATAATTGCTTAATTTGCCACAGTCAACAGTTTATCAGACAGTAATGTTGTGTAGTCCGAATCTGACATGAATCTTCACAGTCTGTGTTTTGTTTGTTGGCACTGTAAATAGATAAGTTGCCTCTAAATGAATTAACGCTGCTCTTATGTCATGACATGGAATGATTTTTGTGTTTACGTCACTTAAGACACTTAAATCGCAAAAAAAAAAAAACTTAAATAAATCAACATGAATACTTTCCTAAACCACAACAGTTCATTTATCCTAAAAAGATAGAAGAGAGTAAATTACACCATCTGTGATTCTCCATGGAATCAGAAACCAAACCTCGTAGGCTATAGCCGCCTGGAGAGAGAACCCTCCAGGCTCCTATTTCAAACCTTCATTCAGCCAGCAATACCTACTGTTCGCTCTATAAGATGATAGGGAAGGTAAAGACGAACATGATGATAGTTAGAGTGATGGTGGTGGTGTGGTGATGAGCATGATGATGATCATGGTCTGCTATTCCTGTCAATGACAGCCCCAAGTCTTTCACAGGTAAAGAAAAGCAGGGCGGCTACACTGGCTTTATCAGGTTCCCAGTAGGGGTCCTGGGCAGTAGCAGCAGGATAGGTAAGATCACATTAAGTGGAATGAATGTGATTGGGCCCCAGGTTTGTCATAAACACATAGGCCTCCGACTGTTTCTGGATTACATCGTGAAGGGCAGCGAAGAAATATCCAAAAATTGCCTGCAATTTACTGCAGGGTGTTGGGAAGTAGACGTGTATATGGACAAATACAGTATATGTATATTACTGTTTATTTTATGGGAGCCTGGAACTATGAAAAGTCATCCATCACTTCAAGAAAAGACAGAGCGGAAAAGAATCACTCCTTAACTGTAGAGTGCCTGGGTTTTTTTGCCACCAGCAAAGAGCACTTTGAGCCCCAACTCCACTACTTACACCGTCAAACAGCCTCTTAAGTGTCACCCTGTCTTGTAACGACACATCCACTCCGACGGATGTCTCTATCTCTCTGTGTCACTTTCTGACAGCTCCTCTTTAGACCCTTGTTCTGGATCCACCTTTTCCTGAAAAAATGAGAGGAGAGGAAAGAATGGGGAAGGAAAGAAGAGCTGGAGGAAGACGAAGTGTGGTGGATGGCATTGAGAGGAGACTTGTCAGACACATAAAGTGTCTTTCTCTGATTAAAATAGCATGTTTTGGAACAACACACGCTGGTTGCAGCATAGCTATGTGAAGGCCCTGGTCGATAGCACTCCACCGCGGTGGAATATGAAAAGTATTGATCTGCCTTTTACCTCGGACAGCTTTAAGCACAAAGCCTGTGATGTTTCTGTAGCCAACCTTCAAAGTCAATACACTTCTCTCTACATCACTCTGGCTTGTAAAGAGAAGGAAAAGAGAGAAAAAGAAATTCCTGTCATATCGGACAGAGAGCTGTGTCCTCCTCTGAGGTTTGTGTAGCAGAGGTCGGGCTGGTCGTTGTGTTTTTTACCTCACGGATCTGATGCAGGGTTAGGAGGGGAGAAGGGTGATGAGGGTTTGGGTCAGCTGGTGAAAGGTTAGAACTCGTGAGAGACAGTTCGTGGCAGGGAGGGACGAGGGCTGGAGGTACAGTAGAAAGATGAGGCCAAGCCAAGGCTACAACCCCATGTCTTTCAAACACGTGCACATGAGTTTCACTTCTCATGTTTGTGAATTAGGCAGGCAAGGATAAAACAGAATGCTTTTCCACCTCCTTTTAAACACAGAGAGAAGAGGAACTTTCAAATAAGCAGCCTTAAACCTTCAGACTCAGGAAAATCAATAGAGTCAAGAAGAACTGACAGACGCATTTAAGGGCGCAGATCTTGTGTAAGAAAATCCTCCTCCACACAGAGACCTACTGAGAGAAACACACTTGGGACAATCCTCGGTGTTAAAGCTTGCTGATCTCAGATCAGAGTAGGGGGAGGTCTGCAGGGAGTAATACAGAGAGACAGACAACCAGAAAGGACCAGAATAACAGATTGCGGAGCAGCCCCTGGGATGAGAGAGGGGGGAAAAAAAATCTCAGACAGACACAGAAATCGAAATCCAGATGCTTTCCCTTGCTTCTTCTCTGCTCTTATGTGTTATAACTGCACTACTAAAGAGGGGGATACTTGTATGATGCTGGATTCACCACTTTTAAGACAGTCTTATTGTTTAAAGCCTAATTATTTCTCTTGGTCAGCACCATCGGGTGTATTCAAGTGTCTGGGTAAAAATAAAGAGACTGTGATTAGAATCAAGTGAGTAAATGCAGCAGGGTGGCTGAGAATTGGACACCTCTGCTGTGATCAGAGAAGAGGTGCAGCTCTGCAGACCTCTAAGTAGCTGGATTAACCACTGGCCATCGGGCTATTGATGTTATTGAACTGGCAGGCTGATAAATGGAGTCCTTCCACAAGGTGTATGAGTCTGTCGCTTTAGCTGGTTTGCATGTTCACTGGTCAGGCAGTGCTAGAGAATACAGCAATTAATCTTGAGACCAAAAGATTCTTTAAGGCAGGCTTTGATTGTCTGGAGGACAAGCAAAATTTACATGATTTACTATAGGCTCAGACTTGCATCTGGAGAAGAAAATAGGTCTGGGTTACTGGTTTGTGCCCATGATCAGGACAGATTATCTGGTAATGTGAGGGAACAGCATTGTCTTCTTACTCACTGCTGTTAATCAAATAGCCTTACTCCAAAATTAAACCGGCTATAGACATCGACTGCACTGTAAGTAATCAGGTTTTGCATTCAAAAACAACACATTTTAGCTTGTAGGTTAAATGTTATTGTGTTTGAGGTTAATGTGCAGTAAATTGTCTTTAATATAAATGATAGCGTTACTATTCTTGTCAGGGATTTGACATACGTGCCTCAAAGTCTGCTGCAAAATGTTGCAGCTAGCTGCACACTTATCAGTCTTGGGTGCACAACTACTCAATTTCCCGTTGTCACTGTCAGACTATGCTAGTAGTATGAAGTACAGAGTACACACTGTACTGCATGGAAGTGTACAGGATTATCCAAACTGAGACACAGTGCAAGTCAAAGAAAGAGAGGTGCAGTAAATGAAAGGAGCTGACTGTGAGACAGCAAGCTACTGCACAAGTGTGCTGAAGAGTTGAGTTGAAGAAAAGTCTTTTTTTATACACCGCAATAACATGATTGTCTAAACAAGTCACAAAGAGGAGACGGTATTGCTAAGCAAAGGCAAACAATTTGCATTCCCATAAATACAGGAGAGATGGTGTATTTCTCCCTCTGGCACAGCAGTCTTATTAACATCATGTAGTGTCTGTTGCAAGCTTATTATCAAATCTACTGTGTGTATGTTTGAAATCTGAGAGGAAAGTTTGACCTTATTTACTGGATTTTAATATCAGTTAGAGTTAAAACTCCTGTTCTGAGCCCAGCATAACAGTTAAGCGTGTGCTGAGGGCACATTGTTCAACTATTAATAGCAATTAATCCACCTTATTAACCCTCCATCTGCAGCCAGTCAATGTGGACATCCTATTAAAAAAGGATCCTGATCAATGATGGAGAAAGGACTGATGTGCACAATCAACATTCATTGTTTTGATTTTAAGGTTTAGAGTCTAGTACAGTTGTTGCTCCATACAGCTCAGTAGATATAATTCCAAAGTCATTATTTCATGCTGAATTGCTATTCAACTTTGTGCAGCATCACTAATCAAATGCAGAAATAGCTGGTGATAAGAAAAGAGAAGAAATGAATGTTGTCTTTATTTAAAAATATCCCATTGTGCAGACCTGGCTCTCTGTGTTATGACTTTAATTACTTTTTAATACTCGTGCGTTGGGTTAATTTTGTTTTCTTAGCACAACATGTTGTCATTTGGGGAAGCTTATGGAGAATTAAAAGTATTTGAAGATGGGGAGGGGGTGTTTCTGCAGAGCAGCTACCAACTTACAATTAGTGCAGCAATTTATTTCACAGTATCTTAGAGCAATTATCTTAGACTAGTGTCATCAATGTTTTGCTGTATGGTACCAATTAATCTAGAACATTATGACAACTAACAAATTAAACAAATAATATCATTTGTCTTGTAAGTTCTATGGTCTGGATAATATTTCGGATGGAAAGTGAACAGTCTGTTCTCATGGTGGACGTGCTGGGTGCGGCTGAAATGGGCAGATGTGACTCCTGCTCATGGTGAGTAAGAGTTGCCCAAGAATGGTCACCATTAATTAATTTTTGTATCCTGTATTCATGCAGACGCTACGTGAAAAGTATGGCTTCTCTGTCTTCTCTCATTAACATCTGCTTACATTTTATTCAGACATCTTTCCTTTCCCATTCCCATGCAGACACATGCATGTACACAAATGCAGAAAACTTAAATGTACATCCCTTGTTTCCAGTAATAAGTAAATTTGCATGTCATAAGTTATTTAGTCACGTTTTCAAACAAGCAATCACTTACTGTTTAAGATCTTACCAGATTTTAATATTTGCTTGTGATAAAATGAAAAACAAAGAAAAGCCTTGACACTTCTCCAGTGTTTCCATCTGCCTCTGACTCTTTGGCACATAAGCTGTGCACTAGTGGAACGTATCCAACCCTGTGATTGTGTCTTTCAGGTCAGCTAGTCTGATGGTAGAAATGACGTCCTTTACAATGTGGAACTAATCACATTATTTTGTGCCAGGGTGATAATAAACGGTAATAAGTGTTAACACCTGCAAGCCACGTATAACTCCGCAACGCTGGTAGTGAAGAAGTAGAAGCAGAAGTGCCACAGCTTCAAAAACACAGCAACTAGCTTAAAGTTTGGCTAAAGCTAGTTGGTCAACAAAATGGGCTAGCGTGTTGGTGGGTGTAGGATGTATAGGAGATGCTGCTAAGTCATTACAGTCAGAGTCCTATTGAATATGGCCAAGATAAATCCAAAGGGTTTGTGTTTATTGTGTTGATGCAAAAATGATCTTTTAAAAGCAATAATCTGAAAATAAGACAAGTTATTTAAAAGTTACAATTGGCCACCAATGCACAACTACAAAATCAGGGAAATATTTCATTTTTTGGTTTTTAATATTTAGCTGGAAAGGTTATTAATGGTGTTTTTTTCCTAATCCAATGATAGGATAGGAAGATTACACATATTGGTTTCTTCATTCCTCATCTTTGTCTGGCAGAGGGAGGCTAGATTCAGTCAGCTGAGCTCCTCAAGAGAACTGCAAATCTCTTCCCATTCAGACAAGCCGCCATCCTGCCCTCACTTTGATGTAGAGGCTAGGGGAGAAAGTATAGCCAAATACTAACGCTACAGACTCAGAGGGACAAGCCAGAAAAAGATGAAAGATCGTGAAAGGATCCAAAGTGGAACAAAGGACGCGGTGAACAACGTTACGACACACTCATCCTCTTTTATAGAAACAATCTGTTATTGTTCATCTAGAAAGCGTAGAACAAACAATCCCAGGAAACATTAACTTGGCTTCCAAACAAAGTCTTCAGGCCAATCAGATAGTGGAGATATTTCAATGACTGTTGCCTCAGCTCTTATTTCTTCATTATCTTGTCTGGAAGCAAAAGTGACATATCTTATCTGCGCTGACTGAGGAAGAGGCTGACATTTTGCTGATTTATGATTTTATTACTCTTTTTACACATTTATTATCATTTTTGGTTTAGGCAGAGAAAACAAAACACTTTTCTTTCTCCACAGATTCAGTTAAATATCTATACAAAAGCACAAATTTGAAGGTAATTCAAGTATTAAGTTGTGAAAGCTGTTTTATTAAAAAAACAAAATGCTGTTGGTTTTGTTAAAAAGTAAGTTACATATTGAGCTTAAGCTTTTTACTTGATAAAAAAAACACTGATTTTTTTTTCTTTTTAATTGCAGCCAGTAGTTATGTTTTCTGATTACTGTCTTATCACAAAAAGCAATATAATTAAAAACTCTTTATTTATTCTTTGCAGTACTGTCACTTAATAAACTGGAATCAGGTTTCACATTAGTGCAGATGCTTTTTTATGAAATTTTTAGGCAGTAGCCGCAACTTAGCAGATTCCTGCAGTCTTTAAAATATATCTATCTATATATATGTATATATATATATATATATATATATATATATATGTATATATATATATATATTAATGATGGTGAACAAAACAAATGGAAAAACAATCCTAAGTTTGCCCTTCCTGTTTTGTTCTTTTATCTATCCCTAAGCACAAACATTGGAATCTTTTATTAAGAAGAAAACAGCGTTTTAACAAAATACTTTTTCTCCTATGTAGCTACTTTATGTGTTGTTTAATGTGTTACAATTGTAGAAGCTGGAAAGGCATATGGTCACGTATGCCCACGCGCAGACACAAACACTGGTGCACACACCCATACTTACACATATTCACTCACAGTCTGGCATTGGTGCTGGTGCCAGTGTATTGTTTAACTTGTTTAGTTTTTAGATAGGAATCCTCCCTCATTTTGGCTGTAAATGAACTGCATCAAAACAAAGAGCAACGAAAAAAAAAAAAAAGCAGGTCCAGAAACATGCTTGGCCGTCACGTAGATGAGAGTTGACATGGAGACATTTCGCTAATTACTCTGACATTAGGTCAGTAAAATGAAATCTAATGGAGCCCGTTATGATGAGCTTCCTGGTGAGCTGGCCATTCAGATGCTACAAAAAGCCCTAGAAAGTTTTTCTACGCATAGTTTCTCACCAACCATAGCTCAAAAAGTGCAGGGCTGTTTCTTCAAATCCCTGAACTGGGAACATGAAGGCTAAGCAAAAGCCCAAGCCAGCAAATTCCCAAGTAACTTTCATGGAAGTGACTCTGCGCAAGGCAATTAACACCCGGCTAGTCAAGTAGAAATGCTCAGAGAGCAACAGTGGGGAAACCTTGGCTCCCAGAGGTGTAAATGCGAGTAAATGAATGTGGGTGAAGCAGGGCATTTCTGAAAAGGAACGCAGCATGCTTGGTCAGTCTAGCCTGAGTAAATAAAGGTAAATAAATAAAAAAAGTCTGATTTTTAGAGCCTAGCCACAGCAGAGGAAGCACTGTCATGCTGGTTTGAAAAAGATCCCCGAACACTGTCTAAAGAGCACAGCGGGGAACGCTGCCTTGGCCCACATCCTGTGCAAATTCACCCCATTTTGGTTTATTCAAAACACAATATTCTCATTACGCTCAGCTGGCTCGCTGCACTGTCATTTCATCTGGTTTTCCGCACACCAGCACATTAGCCCCTTTGGTCTAGTAATGTTCAGAACATAACCCATAAAGAACTATTGTAATATGTCTCTGCCTCATTATTGCCAGGTCAGTGTATGGAGCAATCCAGGAGAATAGGGTGCCTCGCATGGCTTGTTAATTCAACACCTCTCTCATTTAGAGCAACATTTGCACAGCTGGCCTTTTGAAGGGAGTTTAAACTATATACTCCCACATATATATGTAGTGACATTGCACATACACAGGCATACAAATCTTAGGCTGCTCTGACATCACTCCACACCACTGGCTCCTGCCCAACCTTCGGACCCCACCTTGGGAAATCACCCTGTGCCTGTCCAGCCACTAGGGCGTGAAATACACACCCCTTGAAAGCAACTGAAGTGGGTGGAGGGAATGAACGGTCGGGGTGGTGAGGGGCCAAAAGGTGGCGAGTAGCAAGCATGAGTGTGTGAGGTTTGGAGATGGAAAATGAGGGGGAAGAAAATGCAGAGGGGAATGTGTGTTAGACTGATCTGGAGGGAGCAGAGGGGGTGTTGATTAGAGGGCTTGAGTGGTGAGAGATGGAATTGAAGAAGGATTAAATGGACACTGAGTTTCAGGAGGAGGAAGAGGGAAAGGTGGGGGCCACTTTGAAAGGAGGTCCGGAGGTACACTCTTGGCCTTGAGACTGGGGCTCCTTCACGCTTCACATCTCTGCAAGCCACTTGGGCCTGTGCTCAAGAGGAGAGTCAGCGCAACCTTTGTTACAGTTGAGGAGTGGGGAGTGACAAGGCATACCAGCATGTCTGACATGTCAGAGCAGTTGGCTGGGAGACCCAGAATCTGGTCGAATCTGATGCCGCCCATCTGTAGCCTCAGTACAGGACCGGACTGTTTTAATTGACAAAAGCCGCCCGAGGGAGGATATGAGATCGTGCTTGAAGGAGAAAACAAAAAATGTGGTTGGTAAATCGGGAACTTATTAAATGGGCATCGAGTTTTTTCAGCAGGTAAATAAGACCGCCACATACGATGCACAACCCTAATCATAGCTAAAGGATGAGAGGAAGTTAGTCGAAGAAAGTCTTTTTTTTTTTTTTTTATCTGAAAGACAAATAGAAATATGCATGATTAGATTTAAGCTTTGCTCAAGTCCCCAGTTGGATAAATTCATCCTTATTCGGTTCTCTCAAAGAGCTCCCTTTAATGTCACCCAGCAAAGGGAAGTGATGAAATGGAGCAATTATGTATCCATTTGTGCTATTCAGGTGAAACCAGGTGTAAAATTTCCAATCTGTGCACCTGCTGTATCTTCAATTCATTGTGCTTCTCCAACAGTGTTGCCCGTTAGATGGTAATATCCAAAATATGGACAAAATATTACACGCAATAAATCTATTTACCATTATCATATTGCTTCCAGAGAAAAGGATTGCTCTTCCTGTGCAAGCTTACGGACAAAATTGCAATAGCTAAGCGATCGCAGCCGATGAAACCAACACATCTTATAGACTTGAACTAAATTGTTAAGTTGTGCTGTAATAAGAAGAAAAACACATTGCAATAAAACAAAATTGTCCCTCATCAAGAAGAAACACACTTAATTTGATATCCAGACATTTAGGAATATGAGAAAGCAAACAGTGAAGCATTCGCATCTTGAAAGGGGATGAGTACAAAACAGATAGCTGAGTTATCTCCCGTCGGAGTGGAGATTAATTTTAATTTTCCAAACAGTTTGTGCAGATAAATATTCATGAACCACCTTGAAAAATGATGGGCGACTATAAGGCGGTCAGCAGAGAAACCAACAAACCTCCCCTCCATTCTCTGCAGCTGTGCCGGGGGAGGGAAGTGGGGTTAGTTCATGATGAAAGACTCTCACTATCCACGACCTTTCCAGTCTAAAACAAAGATTTGCACAATTAACTACTTTTAAATGTCATCCAACTGCCAAATCTGCATATCAACACCAGGGCTTGCATAGAAATGAGGATGTTTGTAGAGGAAATCATTTTTCTCCACTGTCCCATCCCAATGCCACCAAATGAGTTCTTTCTCGTTTTAGCCAGCAAGGAAATGTAAATGTCAACATATCTTGTGTGGAGATCCTTCTGTTACTAATTAACCTTTGCCGTTTAGAAGCTAGACTGAGCTCTGCCTAAACACTGCAATTAACTCAAGCTTCAAAAGACAGGGAGACAACATCTACATGGAGCCTGCAAAGGAGGAAATCACACCGACTTCATTATCCATGCCGACACACATACTTTGCACCCCTCACGTATTTTGGGGTTCTCGTAGGTTGATATTTCCCCCAGGCAGCAGGAATGAGTCTATTGGGAGGATGTCAAAATTTAGTGGATTAACAAATCTAATTTCTTTTTATCTTCATAAGCTTGGACAGGAAAGCTAGTTTCGTTATAGCCCCTGGTGAGAGGAAAACCATAATGTGGAAATCTGTAATCGTAAATCTCCGTATTTAAAGCTGAGGACTGCTGACGTCTGTCATGTTCAAGTTCAACTTCCAGATGCAGGGACTGGGAAGAAAATTTGTCCTGTGGCAAACTGAAGACTTTGGTGATCTAAACAAGTGAACGAGCCAGTGTAATTTAAAAGCTGTCTTCCGTGTGGGTCTCCTTTGGGCTTGAGCTTCACAGGCTCCTCTGGAGTCATGAATGCCAACATTTAGCTCGTTCTTCAGCTCAAGGGCAGTGTCAGTTACAAAGTCAACCCATTAACATCTTCACTCTTTAACGCCATGCTCTTTCTTCTTAACAGAAGAACCAACACGAGTCAATAGGCAGGTAGGTAAGCAAGTGAAATACCTCTGTTTTCCCCTGGGAGGAGACTAAAAACGCTATATAGTGGGCAGGAATTTGTTTCTCTGATGTGATGTTAAAAAACCGAAGGAGTTACCCCAGGACTGATGCACACAAATGACTGACATAATTTCCAGGAGAAAGGAAGTATCTGGGCTTTAAGAGGGTAAGGGTGAAGCTGAGTAAATGCTGGGGAGGTGCCAGAATAAAGCTGATACCATGTAGAGTGAAAAGGATGAAGGAGAGCTTTAGCAGACTAGACCCTCCACAGTTGGACAGTCTGTAAGGGGAGAAAGTGAGTAAAAGGAAACCCTTTAACGACAAGGAAGGTATCTCTGGCAAACATGATCAGCCGAGCTTTTGTTGCAGACAAGATATGGCTAGTTCAAGAAAGCTGAGAAGATAAACCTTTGTGTGACATGAAGTGATATTAACAGCAAAGTGACAGGTCTTAAATTATATCAAATGACTAAAAATAAAAAACGTCAGCCCTCATTGCTGGGGGCACCACGGGCAAGATCAGAAAGTTAATACATCTATTATTCAACCACAACTATCAAGGTTTCTTCCTGAAGAAATACTAACAGGTTCTGGCATACTTAGCTCCTGCAGCACAGCAATACCTAAGGAAGGTGCACTGCTGAAACACAGCCTTCATCATTACTAGATGCACTGCATCAATCCTTGTGAGGAAGTTCAAACAAGCTTTGGCCCTTTTCACTTGAGGACATCCGTCAATGTCAGCCATGATTAGGTCTTGAAAAAATACAAATTTCTTGGGAAGACTAGACTAACGTCCTTGCAGGTCCGACATGACAAATGTCCTGTATGGTCAGCGTCAATTCTTATCAGCACCTCATTAAAAATGTAATGATCACATGAATATTTACCAAGTTTAATTATGGCTCCATATAGCTATTCTGTCATGCCCTGCACCCCCTTTTCCTTTCCAGGAGGGCAGTCTCTCATCTAAGTTCCAGCTGAATGCGTCCTTCCACCTTGATGAATATTGCAAAAGTCCAAGGAGAGCTAGCCGCTGATGGAATCCACCTCAATCAGCAAGAGAATCAATGGCATACATTCACATTTGCAAAGGCTCTAATTGGCAGCAGTAAAATTCAGCAATTTACCCATGAGAGAAATGGGAGTGGAGTGCAAGGAGATCAGCTCATTTGTAACAGAATTTATTTTTTATTTTTTAAACAACTTGTCCTTCTAAAAACAGGAGGCTTGCAACAGATGAGAAGCCCAAGCAAAACTATTAATGTCTCTGCTTGTCTGGACTAGTTATTGAAGTAGGGATGCAACACTGGAGCTTTTTCATTAAGGTTTTAGCCAGAACTGGCAGTATTTGGTTTATTTCTCTTTACCTGTGTTCTGCTCAAATATAGTCTCAACTAATATAATGTAAAGATCTGATATCACAACTGTTATTCCTTCTGACAAATAGTATTCAGTAACTGGCCTTTTGAAAAGTTGATAGAACCGATGAGCAGTTTAAAACAAAAATGAACAATTTATGAAGTTAGTACTAATTGTTAGACCCTTAATTCTCAATATTTCAAAATTATATTTTCAACTATACAATAAGAAATGTGTTGTATGTATTCTTTATGTACACTACTGTGCAAAAGTCTTGAGCTGCTCCTCATTTTGTAAATGTTGCTAGGAAAATGGTAAATAGACGGAGCAATTCATTGAAACAATGGAAATGCAGTAAAAAGGCAAAACACAGTTTGTACATTTCTAATGTGCTTAAACATTTTCCACCATTCTTCAACACAGTCTCACCTCTCCTGGGCAAACGTTTAAGTAATTTTTTAAAGTAGTGTTTAGGAATAGTTCTCCAGATTTCTCGAAGGACATTCAAAGTTCTTTGGATGTTGGCTGTCAAGATGATCCCACACTGCTTTAAAAATGTTGAGGTCAAGACTCTAAGGAGGCCAATCTATGACTGATAGTGTTTCATTGTGTATTTTTCTGTCCAGGTATGCTTTTACTGCACTGGCACTGTGTTCGGGATCACTGGAAAGCATCTGTCTCTCAGATGCTTTTGCCACTGACTTTCAGTCCTTTTCCTGTGCGATTTCCTCAGCCTTTTCTCCTAGGTTCTCTTCGTTAAGACTGACTTCTTGACAGCCCATACTTCCATTGAGATCATTTCTGATGAGACTTTGGTGAACAGTAGATGCCTCAACTGAATGCAACTCTCACGTCCTGTGTTAGATCTTTGTTGGATTCCCCACCCCCGCATTTCTTCAGGCACTTTCAGATACTGTTCATACATTGGAGATAGCTTGTTAAACATCCCACTTCTTTTGTCCACCACCTGCAACGCACTATACATCATGTCAAGATATGGCATAAGTTTGGATAATAGCTCGTTGGGAATCACCTTGTTGGTGCAGAACTGTTGCCATATTTTGCAAATTCCACTAAAGAAAGTAACAAAGTACACCAAAATGCAAAAAACAGTCGGTTCTTTAAGTTTTCTGCAGACAGAATTGGCTGATCCCTTGACTTATTCTATGCTTGAATGATTGATAGGTCAGTGTTAAGTGACTAAGCAAATAAAGTAACCATGCTCTAAAAGACTGGACTGAAAAAGCAGCCAACAACAATCTTGAAAAATCTTCAGAAAGGCTCAAGGCCACTTCAAACAAAAAAAACAAAAAAATCAAAAGACTTTTGCACAGTACAGTCTTCTCAACATAACAAAAACAAAAGGTAAACAAAACCTGATAAAACAGCTCCCTATGTGTTTATTCAGATTATGAAAAGTCATTTAGCTGATAATCAAGTGAACAGAGCCTCAAGTTGATACAAATTGTGTTGACAACACAAATAATCCATCTGGGAAGAACCAGCCTTTGTATCCTTTTTGATGCCATCTCCGGTGTTTAATCACTGAACACGAAACACACTGAACAGTAAAACAGGCCTTTATAAGAGGGGGACATATTGAGTGACATCTTCTTAGCTCTTTGAGTCCTTTGCTGTCCTGCTGGGCAGCAAGCTGATGCATCCTCACTTTGTCTCAGATGTAAAAATTCTGTCCAAAGTGCCGAACTTGAAAGTCTATCCCAGTGGAAATGCAGGTTTATTATTTGTTCGGGTGCTCAGTAGAAAAGAGATGATCGAAGCACAGTTTAGGGTTGAAAACATCTTTATTTCTAAAAATACAGAGGCTTTGGTATGTCATACTCATACATTCCAAGGCCTTAGGTTCCAAAGAAAAACATGCTGGTATCCCTATTTGCATTTTACCTCAGAATGCAGTTTGTGTTAAATTTCACCATTCTAGCATTATAAATAGTATGCCCTTTTTGTTGATATGCAACTCATTTAATAAAGGGTCTGGAAATCCTGATGGAAAAAATGTTTAAGTGCTCAACAGATGTTGTAAAATGAGCGGAAAAGTGTTCCACTGGCGTTCTGAATATTCCTCTCCTGACCTGACTCAATTCCAGACATACAGAAAGAAATGAGGGGGGAAAAAAAGCTTGAAGTAGTAGTGTTTTATTCATCTTTATGTAAATCCAGTCATTTACGGTTGCCTTAACAAATCAGGAATCAAGTGTGTCAACATCTAGCAGAGAAGGAAGTGCATATGGGGATTACAAAAGAACAGAAATAGAACAAAAGCAGATCGAGGGAGAAACCCTCCGTCGGTTAAAGTCTACAAATCCTGACACGAATAAAATGAACATGTTTTTAAATTGTCTGAATTCGCTATGTGCTGTTGAAAGTTTACAGTAATACTCTAAATTCTAACCTCAGTAAGCTATTGTTCATATCAGAGTGACTTGGAGGCTGAGCCCCGAGCTGCTTCACACCATAGAAAAATATTTGCATTTTTAAATGTACATTGCTGAATTTCTAAAGAATGGATGAAAACGATGATTCTCACCTTGCAACTTCTTCTCACTCTGGTGTTAGGCCCAAGCCAGTTTTTTCTTTTCTTTGCATCCTACACAACTAAGAAAGAGAAACTGCTCGTTGCTACATAGCAAATGTTACAAGTATATGCTCAAAACCAATATTCCAATAAGTAAACCCCACACAGTATTTATTTATATATATATGTATATATATATATGTATATATGAAATCACATACACTTCAAAAAAAAGTTGAGATGCTAAGTGAAACATTTAAAATAGAACTAAGACATTGTATCAAATGTTGAAATTGAGAAATTATGCTGTATATTGAAAAATATATTACGACTTTGAATTTCATGCCAAATTGGCAGACCTGGCTTGCAGACAGATCAGTCAGCAGACACGCTCTGACTACGAAGCCATGCTGTTGCAATATATGCAGAAAATGGTTTGTCATTGTTTTGCTGAAATAAGCAAACCATTCACTGAAAAGTCCTTGTTGGGATGGCACATGTTGCTGGAAAAACTTGCATATATTCAGCATTTAAAGTGACTTCAGAGGGGTGTAACCACCATACCATGTGCACTAATGCATCCTTATACAATCGGAGGATTTTGGCTATTAAACTATGCACTAATGAGCCAAAAGTGTGGGCTACATTCTGTTTCCCAAATCTCAACTTTTCCCTCCCCCTACTGATACCCAATTCAAAAGGAGCATTTCTCAGTTACAACATTTAATGTGTTGACTTGTCTTTTTTTTTTCCAATAAAATCTAATATAATTTCTATAATTGGATGGCATTTGCAAACCACTTAAGGCTTAACACTTTCGCTTAATTATCATGATGACTGTGGTTAATATTCTTATAATATGGCCCATCATTTTTGGGTAAAGGCAACTACTATTTCAAGCACTGTTAAATTTCTCAACATAACGCTCCGTTTCGTGCACGGAAATAGAGCACACTTGATTCCAGGTAAAACGGATGCCAATTTCATCTTCACATTTCAAAATGCTCCATATCCTGCTGAGACAGTAAGGTCACGATCTCACTGCAAACATGCACATTTCAATGCTTTCTTCTTGCCATAAATTTTCCACAGTTCTGACTTCTTCTGGAGTGAATCGTCCTTTTGTATGATAACAATGTGCATACTGAATCACTGCAAAGAGCTCTGTCCTTGCCAAAAATCTCACCAAGTGTACTTGTACAAGTCTGCAGGCGCTTTTAATACTGTACTGAACATCCAAGAACGAAAAAAAAAGTTTCAAGTGGACAAAATAAACGTAACTAATTTCAAATAACCTTAAGTGAGGTCTGAGGTCCTGGCCGTTCAGTTGTTGTCTGCTCTGAGGCAGTAAGATGATGCCTCCTGGGGCGACAGAGGTGCAGTGTAGATCACCAGTTCTGGTTGGTGAATTAATTTTTCTGTTTTGAAGTTATTTCACTAAAATAATTCTGGTCCAGTGGTTTCTGAATGTTTATTGTCTGAATCTTTTTATTC
Source organism: Aulonocara stuartgranti (assembly GCF_965226115.1). Classification (NCBI taxonomy): domain Eukaryota; kingdom Metazoa; phylum Chordata; class Actinopteri; order Cichliformes; family Cichlidae; genus Aulonocara; species Aulonocara stuartgranti. The sequence continues at coordinate 13,937,485 of NC_138948.1, read as the reverse complement.
AAGACCAAAGCTTTAGCCTTGCAACTTTACCTCTAATCACCCCACCACGATACAGAGAAGTGAAACGGTATGAGGAGTGATACTCCTTACCTTTGCCTAGAGCAGATATCACTACATCGCCTGACTGAATTGTAAAATCTCATACTGAAGAGATTTGCTTCAAATAAAACTAATGGACTCAGACTTTGTGTCTGTGAGTGTGTAGCTACATGTTCACATGCATGTTTGAACAGTCAATGAGAAGCAAACATGACTGAGCTTCGCATTTTGTGTGCGTATACAAAAAAGGGCCTTTGTATAGCAAATGTGTTTTATGTGCTTATGTGTGCGTGTGTTTGTTGAGCGTGTCTGTGTGATCCAGCAGTAGCTACGAAGTGTTTGATGTGTTGGGACTCCAGCCCATTTGATAAGCTCTCTCCAGGGTTCTCTTGCAGTCCTGCATCACTGTGCTGAACACAATGTGAGGGTACTGGACCACCAGCCTCTCCACTGTCTCCTCGTTGACCTGCAAATACGAACACAAAGACATGCGCTGTTAACATATGATCGTGTTTTGTCTTAGCTTTAGACCTTCTAACACACTACTGTTGCTTCTATCAATCTTACATTTTTAAAGTTCCGGTTTAAGGAGCCAGCTTATGTTTGAGCACATCACCGAAATAATAAAGAGTTAAAGTCCAACGCAAAAATTTTAGTATTGGAATTCTGTCTATTCAGATGGTGGTGGGTTTATAGTTGTTTTACACCAAGGGTGGGGAACTCCAGGCCTCGAGGGCCGGTGTCCTGTAGATTTTAGATATAACTCTGGGTCAGCACACTTGAATCAAATGATTAGTTCATTACCAGGCCTCTGGGGAACTTAAAGACATGTTGAGGGATTATGTAGCCATTTAAATCAGCTGGACATGTCTAAAACCTGCAGGACACAGGCCCTTGAGCCCTGAAGTTCCCCCACCCGTGCTTTGCACAGTAGTAGGATGGATGCTACAGTTCTTGACATCATCCTTAGTTGTAGTATTACTGAAGTTTAGTCTGCTATGATGGCTGGAACAGAAAGACCTTAGAGAAATGCTTCTTTAGTCTCACTCAGTATGCAATATTATAAAACCTTGGATAAACAAAATGTAAATGTGCACTGTGTCATTTTTTTCCTTCTCCTTTTCAAAATGCTACCAAAGGCATTCACTAGCCCTTGGGATCTAAGTCCACCTTAATGATATGATCGTAGTTTTATTAATGAAAGAAAACAGGAGAAGTCGTAGATATGTAGACTAGCTTTTGTTTGCAGCACTAATGTCTTTCAATATTTCCATTCAATCACTTAATAATGTATTTTCAGTGGCAGTGATGGAGGATAAAAAAAAAAAAGTATAGTCCTCCTGTCTAAAAATATATGCTTACAGGCTTCAGGAAAAACAAGTTACATCAAATGGATTCATTTTGAAGTTACTGAAGAAGTGACGTACAAACATTTCCTCAGACAGTATTTCTTTTCTAGCCTAAAAAAAAGAAAATATCCTGTGACTGGCAGCTCTCTGGTTGAAAATGCCGTGATGATGCCAGAGGTCAGAATGCTTCAAGCTGATAGGAGGCCAACAGTAATTTAAATAAGCATTTGTTACAACTGAAGTATGCAGAAGAGTATCTCTGAACACACAACACGGGGAACCTTAAAGCAGATGAGCTACAGCAGCAGAAGATTACACCGGGTGCCACTCCAGTCAGCTAAGAATGAGTAACTGAGGCTGCTATTCACATGGGCTCGCTAAAATTGACCAACAGAATAGAGAAATGTTGCCTGGTCTGATGAGTCTGCTATGATATTCAGATGGTAGAGTCAGAATTTGGCATAAACAACATGAAAGCATGGATCTATTCTGCCTTGTATCAGTGGTTCACGCTGGCAGCGGTGGCGTAATGTGTGGGTACAATTTGGGCCTCTTAGTACCAACTGAACACTGTTTGAAAAGCCTACCCGAGTAGGTTGTTGACAATGTCCATCATTCCTGACTACAGTGTACCCAGGATACAATTTTGGATGTGCAGTTATCAAATCTGCAGCAACCGTGTGATGCCTTCATGTCAATATTCCCCCAAATTTCTGATAAAGGTCCAACCTGATACTAGTGAGATATAAGCAAGTGTTTTCTTCTACAGATTCAGTGCAGCAGACTTTGTTCCGGTTGTTTTCAGTTAAAAGCAAGTGATTTGCGAGAGGATTATAGAATTTCCTCCATGGACAGGAGGATAAAGAGCAAAAAAAAAACTGTTGTAAAATGAATACATAGACAACTTTCTTTGGACAGAGAAAAAAGCCTTTAAGATTCCCATAAAGGTTATTAGGACACAGCCAATTGCTGACTTGAACTTCTGGTTAAATACAACTCTTTTTTGGTAGCAATTCATTTTTTACAAGCACTTAATAAATGTATAATATAAATACATTTAAGCTATAAAATGATAAACAGTAATGATAAATTTTGACTATTGTCCAGGTTGGAGGTGCCATGATTTGTGCGATCACTTACCCCATTTCAGAATAGATTTCCAGGAGGTTGTTGGTTTATTCTTTAAAATAAAAGCTTACAAGGATATACATTTAACAGAAATATGGTTTTAGGTCCAATAAACTATTAAATTGATTAAATAAAAATATGGTTAATGACCTAATTAAGACTAGCAGAAACCCTGCTTGGCCTCTTAGTGCCCTGTACAAATTGTGTACTGAACTACTATGAACGATAGCTGATTCTGTAGGAGCATGCCGTGTGCGTGCTCATATGCACATACAGCTAGACTGTCGTTATGGGTGAAGCACCAGTGGACAGCTGAGATCACCAGGCTAATAAGGCCCTCATGTTCTCAGAGGACAAGAAAGACAAGGAGCTAATAGCTACTCTAGCACTTCTCTGCCAGTCAAACACTGTCGGGCCACTTAGAGCCAAGAGTGAGAAAGCCTGAGAATATGACAAAGAACAGAGGCACAGTAACCCTAGAGACCTTGAGGGGTTAACCGCAACCCACCCAGAACCAACCCCCCCTACCCACCCGTGAGCATGACACTTTCCAGGGGAAATCATGTATAAACACTTACACACATGTTGACGACACAGTCATCTGATGTTGCCAGTGACAAAACAAGTTTCACAGTTTCCCTGAGCTTAACGGCCAAACGCCCGTTGGTGTCTGTGTTTAGTATCACAAGAGTCTTGCATCGTCACAGTTCCCTGACTCTTGCTTGGGTTATGATCTCTTCTGGGTGTCATTATATCTGTCTAATTCATTATTGTTCTTCATTGAATACAAACTTCTTAAGCAGTGGAAATCAGCAATTTATAGTGACAAAACAATGGAAAGACAAATGCAAGACAGACAGAGTTAATTTATTTCTCTAAATCTGCTGAAAAGAATGAATGAGCCGGGAGACCACCAATGTCTCCTGGTTCACAGAAGGTGGATGGAAACTCTGCATAAAACAAGTAAATCCAATAAGACTAAAAGGCAACAACATCCTGTTAGTCTTCCCTTTGACTGCCAAAGTACAAACAAGCGAGCTGAAGTTAAGGTGCTTGATGCCAAAACCCAGAGTCTTTTAGGAAAGCAGTGTTACAAGACTAATGTAATAAAATCACAACAAGCACAGGGTCAAAAAAGGAATTCTTAATGTCATCTCTCTTTTTTTCTTAGTGGGAGGGGGAGACCTCATGTTAAATGCTCAAGATGCCTACTCTCAGCTCTCTCTTTTCACTCAGTGTTGAAGGGAAAGACAATAACAAACAGTAGAAGATGTTGTAATTTTAAATAACTCTCTGAGCTCCAATTCTGGAAAAACACTTTGAATCATCAGCAGGCAAACAAACGAGAAACGAGAAATGGAAATGAGAAAGTTCCAGCAACTCATTCACCGTTGTGATCAGGGATACTTTAGTAAAGCTGAGTCTTTAATAAAACAGTGTTTCAGGATATTGCTTTAAAGAATTCACATTATTATAAGATATTATATTCCAATTGCTACGCAAATCATCACATATCCTCAAGTACTGTGGAAGATAAAAGTGAACAAGTGAAGCGTTGCCGTGGAGTATACATCGAGCCATGAAAGGGGATAACAATCAAAGAGTTCCTGCAGATGTCTGAATATCTCAGTATTTTTCTACACGAGAATCGCTGGCTGGGCCATAAGTTACCCTCACAAGGCCTTTTATGGTATGTTTTTGGATGTGTTTCAGGCCACCTGTTTTTATGCACATTTTGAATGTGTCACAAAAAAATCAGGGTGGAAATCACCCTTTCCCTTCTCTCCTAGTTACACTTGCACACTTGTAGCTACTTAAGTTTCTGTGATGTATACAGTTGCTTCTTTGTATAATCCCAGACTGAATACACAATGTTTTGATTAGGGCTTGGTAGGGGTCATACCATCTGTTGCAGGACTCCCCATCCTCTTTGTACCTGGATATGGTCCTTCATGACTTTGCTTTGGTTGGCCTGAAATGCTTTAAATTACACGATCCAAGACTGTCCTCTTCATCTGCAGCGATTTAATAGCATCTAACGAAAACATATGGTTGGATGTGCCCACTTTGTCATACAGTCACAAAAGTAGTGACTGGAAAAACACATTATAGTGAATTTTGTTTTGCAGCTTTTGAAAGATTGATTAAAAAAAAAACAAAAACGCTTTGCCATTTGGATGGAAACTTGTTTAATCATGTCAGGTTCTCACACAAGCTCCTATAACTAGTAGGTACTTATGGTTTTGGGAGACTAGGCCGGTTCTAGCTATAGGCAGATGTGGGATCAGCCAACCCAAACTGACGAAAGCAATGAAAAATTAGTCATATTTTTTCAGCCAATAGAAAAGCACCCAAGAAAGCATGAGTAATGTGCAAACTGCCTAAGGCCCGCTTCCAAAGTCTCCCCTTGTACCGCCTCTTAACGTGATCAGAGGCACAAACACACAGAGGTCAGAAGAAGCAGACAGCTGTGTCTCTCGGAGGCTGCACAGGTGTCCAACTATGAACTCAGAGCAACAAGTGAACTACACCAACATGGTCCCACTGCTTGTGAGGCAATCACACACACTCCTGGTTAAAAGTGTTGTGAAGCTTTCTCCCCCTCCTTTGGTTTAGGCTATCACGTGTAATTTAAGGATAGATAATTGCTGACATGTTTTGGTCTGTGAAAACATTGCTCCTGTGAAATCCTTGGGAGACTAAACTATTTCCATCTTTTTTGACTGACTGTGCTGTCAGAGTAGCTGCTGCTGTGAGTATGAAAGTTCCTTTAGATGAATGTTATGTGCTTTATAATATTCTTGAGTATTTTTATCTAAGGACTACTTTGAGCCTCACAGTATAGAAATCAGCTCTAATTGAGCACGTTTAGTGGCAGACTGGCCATCGGAAGTACAGTACCTGGAATGCATCCTGGTGAGCTAAAGGTCATTTTGGCCTGCTGCAAATAAGCTGATGGACTTTTCAGAATCCACATCAAGCGTGACTCTGTCGCCCACTCTCAGAGCCTGAATCCTCTTGCTACAGTGTATCCATTATGCACGCACTGCAAAGACTTACCCAAATGCACACATGCAGCTTACCCTTCTCCCTTACTGTTTCTGCAAGGCATGCAACGTCTATCTGCTGCTCTAAACATAATGTTAGAGAACTCACAGGAAAGGTGGAGAAGATAGGGAGAGAGAACACTAGGCAGATCATCTGAGCATGTCTGAATTGCTGTACTTTTTGTTTAGTTTCAGCGCGTATGTGTCTTTTAGGAATTTTCATCATTTTGCTCAGTGTTTGAATATAAATATTTTCATTTGAAAGTTTGACCTCAGTCTATATCTTATTCAGTGATCATGAGCTGCAAACTACTTCTTTTGGTTGTCAGTGTCTAGCTCTGCATATCAGACTGTATTCTGATTGGTGCACCGATATAGCCGTAGCAGACATCGAAAGCTCAGGTTCAGACAGCTTTGTCTCGTCGCCCCAAAGTTTTGCTTTTGTAGTCTGGAAAACTTTCAGATACATATAGTGGACAAGTTTCACCTGTAGGGGTTTTGCATCTTTCTTGCAGTAATTAAGACAACCATAGTATTTAAAAATAAAATGTTGGTTTTTATAATACTTATAAAAATCTTTATTAACCATAAATAATACTTTTAATTCTTCTTAATTAATTCTTTTTCATTTTCTCCAACCCATCTCCCACACTCTTTTTTTAGTTTAACTGATCCAAAAATAGAAAAGCAAATAGCTTACTGATAGCGCTATTATTTGCCTTTTGCTAAGACATCCAATAGCATCGTTAAAGTGAATTCTTTTAGTCGTGTACAGAAAATGTGGTAACAATAGTACATAACACATGGGGTTTGCCTAAATGGCCTGAGATTGATTCAAATTCCTGGCCTGAATTATTTATTTCAATCCAACCTTGAGCTCTTTTATTTCTCAGAAGAGATCCTGAAATGTACATCCAATCTAGAGGGAGAGACATTATACATTAAAATTGATTTTAGTAAATATTAAACTTATTCCCCAACTATTTTCATCTTGCATTACTGCATCTGCAATGGCACTATATATAGCAGGATTTATTATCACTATTTTGACAGACTCAAACTCAAAGTCAACACTCTTGGAGATGATTCTGTGTCTATTGTATGTAGAACAAACATACAGATCCCTGCTCTTCTTCAGCCTGTGAGAATCATCGCACAGCTGCTGCATATGACTTGAAACAAATAATATTAATCACTGTAGTGTGGTAATGATGATTATTATGTTTTTGTAGGGATCATGTACAAACCATTTAAAGCAGCGGCGTCCAGGGTGCCACTTGGCTTATGCTCACAATATATAAGCACTGCAGGCCTGGCAAGTAAGTATAAAGTAAGTATAATAATGAAGAAACAAACATAATGGTTTAACAGCTGTCTCCTTTTCCTGTTTTTAAATTTTATTCAGGCGTCATGTCTGGGATCCTTTTAACAAATTCTCCAGCTGGCGCCAAAAGACACAAGCATAGACTTTACTATAATTTTAACTGATATATCTTGCTTTAATGTAAGGTCATTCACTGTCTTTATTAAGTGGACACAGTGAAATGAGAGAGAAGTCGAGAGATGGAACAAAGGTTTAAAAGATCGACACACACCCTCCCACTCGCAGACAAACACCTGCAGTTTGCCTGCAAAGATGGCAGGGACAAAAAACAAGAGAAGAAAAGCTTAACCAAGGCCTCCAAACACACAGAGAGAAGTTAAGTTTGTTATGACATATGGCTGAGCCTCATTAACAGATAAAATGACAACCCCCTGATTGCCTTCATAACATATTATGCTGTATTCTTGAAAAGAGAATGAAACATTCCCTAGCTCGTTAATCAGGGCTTAATTACAATTAAAACAGATCTAAAGAATAGACCTGTCACGCTGATGGGAGGCCATAACATTCATTAATGCTAATTTAGTGCAGCTCCACTTGCTCAGCAAACATGGCACACACAACACGGCTCCCAATCAAAATGCTGAATCATTTCCTAATTGCTGGTTGTGGCAATGCTAAATGTTTGAGCTTCAACAAGATTGCTTTGATGGAAATCATGAAAACACTCGCTATTGTCCTGACCTGGGTTCTTCTTCTTTTCCCCCCCCACTGTCACATACAATGGGGCATGAAATAACTGCAATTCAAATATTTTACTTTGTGATGAACGGCTGATGTTTCTTTTTCTTTTGGACATTAAAGACTATATACGTTTTATGTTGATATAACGCAACGATTCCTTGTCCTGGTTTTGAGATTTATTCTATTATTTTGCAGGGTGGAGCCTACGCTGTGGACCAAAAAAAATCCACTGACTTGGACGTTCATACATCATAGCATCCCTTGCAGTAGCCTGGCAGCGAGCCTTACTGTAAGATCTTTCTGCCTACAAATGACAGCCATCTGTAAAGAAACACTGTCGCAGCAAATACCCAGAGTTCACGGATACAGTCCTTCTCTTTTCAGCTTGAACAACGCTGCGTGCCCTTTGCACAGCTGTGAGTTATGTGAAATGAGATGTGATGACATCACCACACCTGCTTGGTATTTGCAGCTCAAAGCTGAAGTTTGACATGAAGGTCAGACCATATGCTGTAGGTAACTGGCAGGTACAGAGGGGAGTCCTCTGGTTACAATTGTGCCACTGACTTCTTCTAACCAGCCATTCAGCTGCTTCCTCTCCGACTGGGTAATATAGCGCTTAATGATATTTTGTTGCTTGGCAACATAAACTTAAAAATGCTATCAGACGATGGGGCCTGTAGTGACTGGAATGGTGCTTTAGATATATGGCTCCTTGAGGGACTCTCTTCTTTTTTTTAGCCCATGCAGGCCTGATCCACTGTACTGTACAACCCCGCCGTCGAACCTGCTGCCAAATCTGTAGGAGAGCCATATGATAGAGCAGATCGCTATTCACTGATGATTCTAATCTTTGAGAAGCATCTGGGAGAGCAGCCACAGCTATCTGGAGCAAAGCCTATACTTATGATATTTTCCCCCATTTTAACTTCAAAGATGCTGCCCTCTAGATCTAAGTGCGGTGTAATTCACCCTGATGGGAAATGCGCTGCTGTCAGGGTTTACAAGAGGGTGAGGGAGATGAGGGAAAAACAAAAAGATGTATGTCTGATATGTCGTTCGACAAAGAGCACCTTTTATGTGAACATGCTGCGCAGTAAATGAGATTACGTTGTGGGGTTGGATGTGCAAGCGCACACTGACAACCGCTCGTCTACTTTTACATGAGATGGCTGAATGTAAGCGACAGTAAGTTGTCAAGCTGACCTCTTGCTCTCTCTTGGAGTGCTCTTATGTGCTTTCTTCCTGCGAGCCCTCTCTTTTTTTAAGACTAATCCGCTGATGCAAAATGCACTCTATCGCCACGTAAAATATGCATTTACCGCAAACACTGGGCCCTCTCTTGGTAAGCAGCACAGTAAAATCCATCGTAAAGATGACTAATGCCGCAGCCGTTCACATTCTCAGATGGAAAAAGAAGAATGGGGTTGTAAATCGATAATCAGATACACAAACATGAAGATGCATATCGTATTAGACCGTCATGGCGAGAACACACTCTTCGTGGTTCTAGCAATCAGGCGAGGGAAATGGAATAAACGGCGTAATCCACAGAGCGCTGTTTTGTTCGTAGCAACGTGACCCTGAGAAAGAAACAGAACACTGACGGTTGATATTGAACAATAATTTAAACGAATGTGCATTTTAGAGAAAAGATATGTTCCAGGGTCCTTCTTATATTACAAAAATGTTTCTTCCCAAAAATGGCCCCACTATTTTATTCCTTTTTTGTTTTCAATAAATTCGGCACAGGTCTGCAGGGTTCTTTTCTTTGTCTCATCTCTTCCCATTTTCTTTGGCCATGTGGCAGCCATTGCTAGTTCCTGGCCCATAAAGAGAGACAAATAGCCCCCGTTCCCTGTCTGTTCCTATGTAGACAGTGTATCAGTCGACCAGTAAATACATTTGGGGTAAATGTTTAAAAAGCCTGTTTAAGCAGCAGAAGAATGCAGTGCATCAGGTCTTAGTAAAACACAGCTTAAATGAGTCTGGATTTAAACAGGTCAGATTTATAGCCTTCTTTAAACCGCTCAGAGGAAAAGCCCCCGTTGTAAAGTTTCCAAACGAGTAACTGGACAACTGAACAATAGTTCACCATCTTTGATAAGGAGAGGAAAGAGGGAGTGGGGAATGTATGGGAAAAACAAGAAAGCAACAAACTAGGAGACGCAGGAGCAGAGAGAGAACAAAGAGATCCCCATAAACTTATTCTGAAGGATTCAATATTTCTAAATGATCTACTGATGCATTGGCTCAGAAGCTTAAAGGAACATACTTCTGACCAAAGAAGGTCTGAGTTTAAATATTTTGATTTTGTCTCAAAAAGCCAAGCAAGCCTTGCAGAAATCTGCAGCGCTTGGCTCTGAACGTGCGTTTAAAAACCAGGTCAGGCACTGTTTGCGACAACTAAGGTCTGGTCCTCCTCATCCCTGCACAATATCAGACAGCAGCAGAACTCAAAAGCAGGGTGTCAGTACAAACACTCGCACACGCACACACAAAGAAGAATGGGGGCTCAACTGAACAGGGTCAGAGAAAGAGGTTCTGGAGGCCAGATTCTTAAACCCCACACTCCATCACGCGTGACAAAGGTAACTAAAGGAATGTGTAAAAGGCTCAAGCCAATCCTTCTTTCCACACCGGCCATCTTATCGCTGCAGACTGGAGGAAAGCATACCGTAGCTCAAAAGGCTTTTTGCAATTTATTTGTCCATCATGGTTAAACCTATTAGGCCAAATATAATAAAGCTAATTAAAATCTAAGGTGTTTTGTTAATATAGGGTAGTGGCTCTAAAGGTGAAGGCAATCCATACACTCACAATGAATAAGTTTTCCTAACATAGTCCTCTAAAGTAAGATTTAGTTCGTTTTTTTTTTTTTTTGAGGCAAAGAGTTTGCACAAATTTTTTTAAGTTCTAGGAATTAATTAGATTTTACAGCGTAGCCAAAAGGTCCACAAAGTAATACTGTTAATTATAAAACTGTAATGCAATATTAATAAGTGTGTCTTAACAGATGGTTTTATTTATGCCAATAAAAAGAATACTTCCCTCACCACAGCGTACAGAGGCAAAATTACAGTGGATTTCTAAAACAATTAATATCTGACTAAAGTGCAGAATTTCAGCTTTAATTCAAAGACTTCAACAAATATTTTGCATTTGCTGTTTAACAATCAGCCATTTTTGAAAGCCTTCTTTCAAGGGGACAAAAGTACCTGGACAAGTGACTGATAACAGTTTGATAATGCCTGTTCGCTGTTCTGGTATTCCGTGACAAATTAAGGAGATAAAAAGATCTGGAGTTGCTTCCAAGTGTTGAACTTGGATTTGGTAGCTATTCACTGGAACTTTTAAAAACGAGGCCCAAGAAGATGTTGATGCAAGTGAAAGAGACCATCATTATGCTGAAAAACTAAAATAAACCTATCAGAGTATAATAAAAACTTTAGGAGCCGCCAAATCAACAATGGGGTACATTCTTAAAAAGAAGGAATGTGCTGGCGAGCTCAGCAAAACCAAAAGGCCTGAAAGACCACAGAAGATAACTAAAGTGTTTGATTGCAGAATCCTTTGTTTGCTTAACAAAAACCATCACAACACCAAGCCAAGTAAAAAAAACATAGATGCATTCACAAATATAACTGCACAGAGTTTACAACAAGGGGCAAAAACGCTGGTTACACTCAGTGATGTGACTTCTGTCAGGAGTATCCTGATGTGCAGAGGCTTATACTCTCTGCTCAGCTTCTGCTCAGGAAAATGACTAGACAGCACTTCGTATTCTTAAGGAGTCGGATCTCAACCCATTAGATCATTCTTTTCAAGTATTAAGGACAACAGTAATGGCACAGAGACCCATAAATAAGTAGAAACTAAAGGTGGCTACAGTAATGGCCTAGCAGATCATCAGGGAGAAAACAACATTTGTCCCTGGGTTCACTTCAGGGAACCATTCACTGCAAGGATTTTCATCTTTATTAAAAACAAGTATTACAAACAATCCTTCTATTTAAAATCACGCTAGCTTGTTTAATTAGTTTTGAGCTTCTGAAAATGGGGGACCGTTTTTAAAAGGGGCTGTAATTTCTAAGAAAGTTACCAAGTTAAACGCCTTGTTTAAAGCCCTTGAAATAAAGCCGAAACTCTGCACTTCAATCACATCTTGATTATTGAATTTGAAATCCACTGTTGTGGTGTAGAGATGCAAAATTCAAAAAATATGTCACTGTCCAAAAACATGATGATTTCTTTGGGATAAAGAAAGTTATTGTGACAAACCACATCACATGAGAGCAAACGTTCACAAGAATTTTGCATGAGAGCTGTAGATTAAAAACAGTTCAAATGGCATTATAGAGCATAAAAACATTGCTGGAAAAAATTCTCCCCAAAACAATAATAATACTTCTAGTATGGTGCTCTGAAAACAAAATGCTTTCATTACTGGAAATACAATAAAGCTTCCTGCTTACCTATTGGACAAACTAAGATTTCTTTTTGGTTTCTAAAATCGTAAACAAGCTAATTGGGTACTGGCAAACACACACGAAACACAAATTCCATAGCGGCTTACTGGAGGTCAAACACTCGCACAATTCCTTAAAGATAATCACAACAGAGCTACCTTGTTTAATTATTTTGCTTTGTATGACTCCCTTGTTATTCAGAATAAATAAATAAATAAATAACGAGGACAGCTTGACCCTGTCCTTTCGAAGAAAACCATTATACAAAATTCATAGCGACTCTTTAAAGACCACAAGCAGTAGATTACGTCTGTAAACTGGTCAAAGTCAAAAAGCAGTGGCCAGCACTCAGTGATCTCATTTGAAGGCTGAAGTGTGCACAACACCTACAGCTGGGTTATTATCCTGAATTACTGGCTAATTCCTAATAATGAAATAAAAGCAATACAACTGGAGTCAAGTTCTGTTAAACAAAAAGGACAAACAAACATGTTGTATTCAGATTTCAGCCTTTTATTTGATTCTCTGTCAGTAAAAGCATTTTTATGGTGTAAATCTGTATCTTTGTTCTCAGCTCTAATGTTAAGCAAGCGGTCACAAGAACTCTGCTCCAATAAAAAATATTTATTGGATGTTTTTTCACAGTCACTTGTAAATCTGACAGATGTAATCAGTCCCGCTAAAAAATTGTTTGACCACTCTTACTACAAGCCTCATTTACCCATTCACAAAAATGCTTTTGTCAATGCCCAAGTACTTTTCTGCTAATACAAACACACACAGACAGGCAGGACACGCAGCCCCTTCCTTGGCGACAGCCCCACCCCATTCCTCAAACTTGGCTGGATGTATATTAAATTTGAAACGCCGGTGCATTCAGTGATGCTTGTTACATTGTCATTAGCATTAAATACCCAATCCATAACTAACACAGTCAGACACTGTGCCTGCAGGCTAAAATGTTCTTTGATAACCTACCGTCGCCGCCTCTGTGAGACAATGAGGAAAAAAGAATGTACTGTTAGTTACTGCCCAAACACCTATCACATTTGGCAACTCCGAGTACCCCGAGCAAACCGACTGTTGTCTACTGTCTGCCCATGACTCCATGAGATTATGTTGACCTCAGCTGTAGTCAGTAAACAGCACTGGATGATGGAGGAAGCGGAGGGCGAGGAGACAAAGAGGGAAGACAGACAAGGGGGCTACTTGAATGAACTAATTGAATGAACAAAAGATGTCCGCAGCATCCAAAATTCAAACAACCTTGGTTGTCCTTACGCAGAGGAGGAGGAAAAGGGAGACGAAATAAACAGACAAAAAGATGGGAATGGGGTAAAAAAAACAAATAAATAAAGTAAGGACAAGATAGTGAGAAGGCCAAGATGTGCATGGGGGCGTATGTGTGGCCAGGTGAGGTCAGGTTTACGTGTGTGCTTTGGCTAGATATTTGTTGAAGGGCAATTCTGAGATTCCCTTGAGCTACTCGGTGAACTCTGTCAGTGTCTCACTTTATTTCACCCTCTCTCCTTCACTGTCCCTTGCTCCTGCCCTTTAGAAACAAGATGAAGGGATGATCAGGAGGCGGCTTCAGTTAAGACCGCCAATCAATACAGCTCTTCTGCGTGGGATGAGACTCCAAGATTACACTGAAAATCACAAATGGCAAATGACTCTTTCAAACTACTTTCTCCACTTTGAACATTCAAGCCTGACCAAAGCCTTCAAAATAGGAACCAGAGAAGCTCCCTATCTTGCACTTGATAGTGTGCACGCAGTGGCTTTCTCCTAATTCCCTTTCGCATTAGAAACCTTTAAACTAAGGATCCCCGCTGTTCACAATAACAACACTCATCAAAGAAAGTTTTACTGAACTCCCAAACTCTCATTTCCTAAACGAGAGTTAAAATGCCTCCTAACTCTTCACCATACTTCATCTTTGTTTTCTTCAGTCCAAACCTCCAGGCCCTGAACAATTAGGCCCTTGTTTATGTCTGCAAATTGCTGTGCCGTGCCTATCAGTGTATAGTCCCTGGCAGCTGGATGCACCGGTGGAACGACCATATTGATTGGGATGTCTGTTCTTTTAACAAGGTCTGTCTGGTTGCTCTATCTAGGGGTACAGCAGTGTTCATACGTGTTCCCCAAACACCGCTCCACCTCAGTTCAGGTAATGGAAGCACACTTCAAAACTGCTTACACAAAACACTTTTTGGTGGGGCAATTTGTAAAGGGAATACCCAGTACACGCTCGATTGTTCCATATTATCTAATTTTCTTATTATTTTCTCTTGGTTTCTGTCATTTGTGAAATTTTTTGTTTAGCCTTTTAACCACAAGGCCAACCCTCATTTTACTTTCTCTTCTCCTCCCCCTCTTCTCATTATTACTATGATAACTCTAACTTTCTTCACCAGCTGTCCCTGAAGAGGCCAGTAGCAGTCAGTGTCATTATTTTCCATAGTCCAGCTTCATGCTGACTGCATGAGTTTGCTTCTCTCTCTGTTTCACAGCCTTGACTGCCCATTTGTTTTCACTCTAATGAAGTAGTGGAAACGTAGCTGGGGAAGAAAGAAGGGGAAGAACTAGTGAAAAAGGAGAAGGGGGACTAGATGGGGTTAAAAGAGAGGAGGAAAGAGACAAAGCACATGAGAAGTTTAGGGAGTTGACAGAGGAAGAAAGAAAATGAGAAAAAAAAGGGTACATTTGAGCAAGCTGTGAAAATGTTTCTAAAGAAAATATTCCACCAAGTCTGAATAAGATCAAAAATCCCCAAAAGTGAGATATACAGAAAGAAAGAAGACACAAAATTTAACTCGCAGGCCAGGAGGGCCCATTACAGAAAAAAGCAACTTAACAGAGATATGAATACAGTGTTGAGATAAGAGCACACTGAACATTACTAGGCCCTGTACAGATCAGTAAAAATCTGTTCTTTCTTTTTCCCATGTGATTGGAAACTTCCTTGTGGTTGTCCAAAAAAAAAGAAAAAAGTTAGCACTCACCTTCCACTTTAATTGGCCAATCACATACCAGCAGGTCAACCTAGTTCAAAACTAGCACCAGAATAGGAAAGAAAGGTGATTTGAGTGACTTTGAATAAGTCGTGGCTTTTGGAGCCAGATGGGTTGGCCTGAGAATTTTGGAAACTGCTGATCTACAGGGATTTTCCCACACAACCATCTCCAAAGTTTACAGAGAATGGTCTGAAAGAGAAAAACTATCCAGCGAGTGGCTGCTCTCTGGGCGAAAATATTTTATTGATGCCAGAGGTCAGAACAAAAACACAACAGGAACTCAAATAACAACTTGCTACAACCAAGGTGTGCAAAAGAGCATCTCTAAACACACAACGTGTGGAAACTTGACGCAGCTGGGCTACAGCAGCAGAAGACCACACGGTTGTCACTCCTGTCAGCTAAGGACAGGAAACTGAGGCTAGAGTATACACGGGCTTACCAATTGAAAAACAGTTGCCAGATCTGATTTCTGCTGTAACATTCGGATGGTAGGTTGGCAATTTACAACAATATTAAAACAATGATTAATCCTGCCTCGTATCAAAAGTTTGGCAGGTGGTGATGGTGTAATGATGTGATGGATTTGCACACTTTGGGTTCCTTAGCCACAGATGAGAATCGTTTAACCGCCACAGCCTACCAGAGTATTGATGCAGATCATATCCATCCCTTTATGACCATATCATACCCATTCTCTGATTCTGGCTGCTTCCAGGAGGATAATGTGACATGTCACAAAGCTGAAATAATCTCAAACTGGTTTCTTTGAAAGGGACACTTCAATCATGGAAGGGCAACTGACAAATCTGCATCAACTGTGTGATCCTGTCATATCAATATAGACCAAAATCTCTAAGGATACTTTCCACCAACTTGTTGAATCCATGAAAAATAAAGGCAGTTTCGATGGCAAAAAAGGCACCAACCTGATACTAGCAATTTGTACTTAATGAAGCATGAGTGTAGTTATGTGGATTTGTGTTAGTTTAGCATATTATTGTGTGCTTGTGTCTCTGCCTAGGGCGGGAGAATGCTTTTGTCATATTCCTATAATTTTAGTTAAAAAAAGACCTCTGAAGATAGTGTTCTAGTTACAATCATCGCGTGGATTAAAACATAATGTTGCTTTGTGTTTTTGGAATGCAGAAAGATGATTCCTTCCCACACAGAAGATCTAACACTTAACAGTAGACTTACTGAGGAGCTGCTCTTTTCTGAGACACACAGATTGACACATGCAACAAAAAGGATTCATTTTTCAGAAGATTAAGGCACTTTTTCCCTGAGTCTGATTACTTTGAAAGACTGGCACAGTCATAGCAGAAAGAGGGGGAAAAAAATGAATTGATTTGATTATTTTGAGGCAAGTCTGGATCAATCGCATTCTTTCCCCTCGTCAGAACGGGGTCATTTTGCCCTGAGGGCAGAGGGGTGTAATCATTTGAGGCAGGCGAAGCACGCCATTTTCCCGAGCCTAGGGGTTCTGATTTCAATGCTCCATTATGAGCTGTGTTAACAGCAAATAACATGAATTCCTCTCAGAGAACACACACTGTTACACGCAGACACGTTGCATTCGAGGGTGTATAAACACACTGTGACACAAAGGAAATCCTTCAGACAGAGCCCTTCTGAAGAAGGACAGAAGGGGTAAAAAGTCAGTGGGACAAAATGTATATGGTTTAGCCACTGAAGGTAGAAACTAGATAAGAAATCAAATAGATTTTACTCACATCTGTGCCTGTGCTAAGTCTGTGTTTGAACAGATTTAAAAAAACAAAAAAAACCAAAGAAGAAAAAATCCCTCGTATCACCCTAAATAGCAGTAGACACACAATTCAAGCTCCCCTGCTTTAAAATGTATACAGTACAGAAGCACGGTTGTATAAACTGTGACGAAGGAAATCGATCCTTCACACTGCTCCACATGAGGAGAGCCAGCTGGATCCTGTTAACAGTTCTTAAATGAATTCTACACTTTCTAAATCCGGTGACATTCAGGGAGGCTGTTACATTAAAATTCCCAGCGTTTTGACAATTCCAAACAAATTTACACAGGCTGGGTTGTGCTGCTCAGGCACTGAGCTGACTGGTTGGTCCGCACCATGTGTCAAGGTTAACACAAGATTGTGTTTGTGTAAGACTGACAGGACCCACTCTGAAACCTAACTCCATTAGTTAGTGTGAAAGATTGTGGGGGCAGAAGTCTGAAATTATGCTTATTTTGAATAGTTAAATGTAAATTATACAACCTGCCTAAATGTAATATTGACAAGTGTAGAAAAGCCCTGACGGGCAAGAAGAGGACACATCTAACGTATTCAATTTTTCCAGCAAATGACAGATATTTGCACTAAATTTCCACAAAACACACACGCTGAACAAAAACCAAACACAGTCCTTGTAAGGGAAACATTAACTTGAATATTTGCAATATGTCCACAACACTGTAAATACAGCACGAGACAAGAAGCAACTAATAACATTAGCAGACCGCTCTGTGTAAGCATATATAACAATTTATTTTTTGGACTGAAAACATTCCTGGTTGGTATGTACAGAAAAATAATTTTGGGCTAGGGAGTATCAAAAAGGCTTGTGTAGCAGTCGGCTAATTTGTTAATGCTGGGGTTGTTTCTTATGTTTGTACATTTATCAGGCCTCAGTCACACAGGCCTAGAAACAGTTCAGTTAACCCTGGAAACCACTGTTTCAAGGGAATAATGTGTAATTCCCCACCAAGTGGGTGGATTATTGCTGGAGGTTGCTGGTCGCTGCACCAAAACACCCCTTGCAGTTGCTAACAGTTTGTTGCGGTCACCCATAGTTTGCATAGAATATGATTAGTTTCTTCAAATGTTTGCCAAGGACTCGCTGAACAACTGTGAAACTTGAAAAATGGTGACACAGATTGGAAACAGAGACCGCTTGTCTTCAAAGCCAGGGTTGTGTCTCACCCCTGCAGCTAACATGTTTCAAAGGCGCAACTTTTACCTTGAAGGCGAGTGCTTTCTGTTTCCAGTTTGCAATGGACTTTTTGCATTTCTCTATCATGTATCAAACAGTTGGCGATGTAAAACAAGTTGTCATTTACATGCAAACTGGCCAATTAAAACAATCACAAGGAGGTTTTCAGTGCACCGTCACATAACTCTTCGTGACCAATTACCTGTAGCAACTGCTAGCAACCACTTGCCAACCGGTTGGGGAATACATATATGTATTCCCCAACCGGTTGGCAAGTGGTATACAAAAAGCAACACCAATGAAAAATATATGATGTCTACTCTTACCACAGGGTAACGTCAAACAATTAGAGAAACAAAACAGAGCGCCAATGGGGAGCAAAAAACCAGAGAGTTGTGACAGTTATCAAGCAGTGAGCGTAGACAGGGATTTTTATATTAGATGACTCTCTGACCGTCATTGTAAGGGAACTTTTTTTAACAAAAGAGAAAACAGTGGTTTGACAACACGGTTGTACCTTCGACATTTACTTGAAGAACAATTAGTGATGTAATGTTGAAAAACCTTGAACAACCTATGAGCACAGAAACATGTTTTTCACAGAAGCACTGCTGACCTTGTACGTTGGTCATTCACGCTGTCAACAATATGCTTAAAAAAGTGGAGAAAACATAGCTATGCCTTACAACTTCTATTAAACAATGAAGATTTAAATAAAATGAGGCATGAGGAAAAAAATTCAAATGGATTTGTTAATATAAAGAAGAGATGCTGTGGCTGGGAGAAATTCCAACTTAAGTAATTTGCACAAGACTTTCATTATGTTCAAACCTTGTGGGATTGAGAGTTATCCCCCAGCTTCTATGTTTTGCCAGAAGTGCATTAAGGGCAAAGATTAGATTAGTTTGCCCCGAGATTGAATTGGACATGCCTTAGGATTTTACTGCTATGATACACAAATAAAGCGTGATACAACATTGCTAGGGGCTTAAATGTCAAATGCATGCCAGAAAAAATTATGAGCATAATGAAAGCACTGCCTACAGTAACACAAATTTGCAAAGTACCTCAAAACATTGATTTGATTTATTTAGGAGGCGCAGTTTCAACAAACATTACAAAAACTACAATTTCATGCCAAGCAGAGGTCAAAGAATTTAGAATTGGTGCATGAAATGTTGATAACTTAGATTGTAAGACAAAATGTGTATCTTATTTGAAATTATATACATATATATATATATATACACATATATATATATATATATACATATATATATACACATATATATATATATATATATATATATATATATATATATATATATATATATATATATATATATATATATATATATATAAATAACAACGAGAACTGAAGCACTATCACAGCCAAACGTTTGAGGCTCCAGTTATGTGGGGACAAACCCAATCGAAGTGACCTTGATAAAAATTACTAATCAGGATTTGAGAGACATTTTAATAACAGTAAATACCCAAATGTAAAATAAATTAACATAAAACAGAAGCAACAATACTAATATCAAAGCAGAATGGGCAGATGATTTGAGAAAATGAAGGGAAGAAGGAGATAAAAGCAAGTGCTGGGGGGGGGCAGAGTCACACGACAACACCTTGTCACAAAGGAATTGTGGTTGTCTTAAAGTCACACGACAACAAGGTGTGTGACTTTGAGACAACCACAATTCCTTTGTTCTGCTGCTTTTATTTCTTTTATTATCTTTATAGCTCTCATTTTCACTCCAACCTCAGTAACATCACTTTCCCCTCTCTCTGAGCAAATTTTGTATTACCCCCATTCCTCTTTCTCTCCCTCTACTCCTGACCAAGTCCTAACCCTTTCTTGCTACCATAAATAGCGAGACAGCAACATCAAACAAAGTAGTTTGCCTTGGATGGAGGCTTGTGTAACAAAGCCAGTTTAACATAACCAGCATATCCTTTCGTTATCTGGGTTAACTTACCTTAACATCTGTAACCTGGATAAGCAGTGGCACATAGCTGAGTATCAATTTTATAAGTATTCGATCAGTGAGACTAAAGAACTACTAATTTAATAAAGTCTAGCCTATTTTAAGGCAAGGAGAAAAGCCAGTAAAAATGTTGACCGTGGAAGTTGACAGATTTATCAAATTTTACAACTCTACCATTACGACATGGGATAATATGATGGATTATAATCAAATATTTCATTAAGTTCATGTTTCAAAAAGAGATTTGGTTTTTATTATTTCAGCTGCCGGTCTGGTGTTGTTTAACAGCCGAAAATAAAAACTGAAATCAAATTTAGGTTTGGACTAGAAGCAAATTTCTCATATATGCTCTGTTTTATGACCATATACTAATGTATACGCATTAACATTTTACACTCTCCTACTATTTTTGCTCAGAGTACTGGAGGATCTTTCAAGAACGGTGACATTTTCTGGAGAATTGATTGGTCAGTAGGCAGTGATTTCACACCTGCTGATCTCTAATCTGGAACCTCATCTGCTCCTGAGTAGGTTAGGCTTGCAAGACAAGTTAGCAAGGCGATACATCCCGGTAAGAAGGGAACCACCTTTTTTAAAAACAGGGTTAACCTTGAAATTACCTGGATAAGAGTTAATCCTGCTTTGTAGTACAGGCCCCTGGTCCTCTGCCCTTACAAATCTGACCAGCCTTAACAACGCGTACTCCAGGCGTATTTCACTAATCAAAAGTTTCGGATATGAAAAAAGGAAGCCGGAGGATGTGTGGGAGGAGTAAGAATGCAGTAAATTTGTTGTGTGATTAAGAGCTGGCGAGGTACTTGACCTTGGAAACTGTCAAACTCTTCTCTCTGTTCGATTCACACTCCATTACAACTCTAATAGCATCAATTACTGCTTTATTTAGCTGTGTCATCCCCACATTCCCCCTCCAGAGCGGAGGGAAAGTAATTATTTATCTTTTCAACCTTCTGGCTAAACCGTGAGTATAAATATCACATCTGAAAAGAGAACTGGGTAGATAAATAAGGAAAAGCAGCTGGAATTGTTCACTGGATAGGAAAGACATGAATGCATATGGTAGAGAAAAACTAAGAAAAAATGTTATTCCAGTAAAGATGTGGGTCATTCCAGAGCACAATTTTTTATTAGCACGGATGTAGCTATTGATTGTTGGGTCACTGAGTCAGTGAGGCAGTAGTGAACCGGATGAAAATGGAATTTAAGTGATCACTTGCTATGTAATGCAGTTAGTCTTTATTACTTATAGATAAATATGATAGATGCACCTTCATGCCTGCAATAATGTGAACTGAGTATACTGCTTCATCACTGAGACCCTACATACAGGGTCACTGTCAGATGCTCATATATTGTCATTTTATTACAGTCTAAATAGATAAATATGATACACTGGTGTTCTTGTCGCACTTAATGAGCTCAGTGTGTTCATTTTTATCATAGAAATCCATAGGGTCAAGCTTGAGGCCATGACACACAGATATCACTGATTTTATAATGACAAAATAAAAATGATGAGTTTCCAGCCCACTGAGCAGCCATGACTATAAATCTCTCCTCCCTCGTTTTTCTCCCTGCCAACTTGCACTTTTCAAAAGCACAGCAGGGACTTTTAAATGTGCTCCACTTAAAACCAAAATGAATACTGTAAAATGTGAAATGAAAGCTCATTAAACACACAATTATATTTACTATACTGAAGCCTGTCAGGATTGGGATGGTGTCCTGTGTTGTGCACTCTGCTACAGAACAAGACACCAGGTTCTCCAGTATCAGTACAGACTACAGTTTCTAGGTTAAGCCAGCTTTTCACTTTCCCTTCCTTGCCTGCCCTCATCCCACTCATGTCATCCGCGCTAAGTGGATGCATCTGTGTTACAGGAGCTCCACAAAACCAATTGGCGACGTGGGTGGAGTTGTTACCATGGCAGTAAAACTACATGTACTTTCATCCGGTTATGGGTTGGATAAGTAAGAGGCCAGATGTAAGTGTAAGGGTGACTTTGAAAAGACTGTCCCTCCTCTCACCCAGAGGCATCTCAGAGCAGGTTTGAGACAGGTCATCATGTCATTTTACTTCTGTTATCACCCAACCGTGTGACGCATGTATCACACAGACAAACTGGGCACGGGCTGCAGTTAGATACTCGACGTCCCACATTCAGACGCTTTTAAATTGGCCCTAACATGGAGCTTTTGCGTATTCATATCTATGTGTCTGACTACATCTCTGTGGTTGTTTATGCGCATTCATATTCGACAACCTTAAGATGGCAAAATACTTCATATACCACAAGTTTAACAAACCCCTAAAATATTGGTGTATAATGATCACTGATCAGGACTGCTTTACGGTAATATTTGGATTCAAACTGTTTTTGATCCCAGAATTGAAATTATTACAACTCTATTATGTATTTATAACATGCAATATTGACAGTAAATAGTTATTTCTGGAAGACATTGTTGTTTTTAAGAAAGTAATGGTGCAACTAATGATATCAAACTGAGCTAAAAACTGAACATGTTCATTTTAAGTTCCAGTTTTGTGTTTGTGAGAGCAAGGGCCTGAACTATAAAGCAAGATCAGCGTAGTCAGCGAGTTGGTTGCCAGATGCCTCCTGACCAGCCTTTAGGCTTGTGCGTACGGGCTCTAAGAAAGACAACGATATGAGTAATGTTCGTTACCTTGTCGCATCTCATGAGGCCCAAGTAGCGAAGGGACTTGCTGCTCTGAGCAATCTGTGTGGCACCCTGGTCCGTGATGTCTTTACACCAGCCGGCATCAACAGTCTCAATGGTGCTGCTGTACTGCCCTATAGCTATCAGAGCTGTTGACAGAGAAGGGGAGCAGAGAAGGGGAGGTGGGGAAGGAGGAGGGAGAGAAACAAGAAAACGTGTTAGTCTGACAACCTTTCTCATGCAAATGTGACAGCAGCGTCTTCCCACAGAGACAGAATTTGAAATGAAACCAGGGCACGTCATATGGCCAGCTGTGACACATAATTCTAGTGTTTACACAACACCTTGACAATATACACGCATGCCCACAAATCCTCACATACACCCATGCTTGGTCAGACTTCGGCAGGATTCATCCATTACAGCACCGGCATGACTCACGGCACAGAAAGGGAACGACACCGTGCCAGAGTAAAGTGTGACTCCATGCCAGTGTACGATTTAATTTTGCTTGTGTGCATGTTTACTGCTGCCAGGGCAGAAACAAAATGCCAAGGTAAAGAGTAACCACCAAAAACAAATATCTCACAGTTTCTCTGGGCTTTGTTATACCACAGAGCATTTGTGCATACACCGCTTGCTGCATATACGTAAATACACATTCACACACTCGTAGCGTATCTCACAAGTGTTGTTCTTTTGATATTGTCTTCCTATGTTGACAAATTGCAATGCACAGCTGTCAAACACGATGACATTACATTCGCTGTAATCTACGTGTAGCTCCAATAAAGGCATACTTTGCTGCATTAACACACAAACACAGACAGACACAACAATCTTCCTCATCAATCTTTGACCCGTCAATTGTTGGGTAGATGGAGGAGACCTGTGCTCCACGAGTCGATTGATAGTGCTCCTCGGTGATCGATTGGCAGGCCTGGGCTTTGTTCTCCACTCTCACAACCATCACTAATGAGAGTGGGAAGGTGGGAGGAGGAGTGAGGGATGAGAGAAAGATGAAAGGAAGAGGGTAAAGACAAAGAGAGCCTTTGACAGCACCTTCAGATAGTTACTTAGCCCTGATGTTGTTTTCTCATTTGCAGAAATCCATTTTACGTCAAACTTTTTTATAAACAAGCTTCCTTGAACAAGGAAAAATTAACCCGTATGAACTTTCACTTTGAATCGGTTCCTCCCGACTTTTTCACTTCTATGACCAGAGTTAAAAACAAAAGAAAACATACACGAAGCACTTGCGCGTGCATGTATTTCACTGTGTGTTTGTGGTACAGAAGCTTTTTTTCCACTGGAGACAGGAAATGAATAATCTTATGCTTTTTTCTCCACACTTTTAAACCTCTTTTCTCCTGTTACAGCCAGTGTATTGCACAGGCTTCTCTGCACGTAAGCACATGCTCCCAGGGACGAACTTGTGTACAGCATGTAACATATGTAATATATAGCTTTGGGTGCTTAAAGTACACCACATGTGGTTCCTGTTTGGGCTCTAGCATGCTCTTGGATGCCATGCATAATAGCAAATTATGGCTAAACAGGCAGTAACCCCGCTTTGAAGCTACAGTATGTTTCATATAAAACGCACCGTGGGGAAGAAGAGTCAGTAGACCAGATGGGTGAAAAGAACATGAAGCTAGCATGTCATTTATTGACTAACGGCACCCTGGTAAAGTATGCTAAAAATGAAGACGCTGGTGTTTTCGTGAGTTCGCCTGAGCGTGTGAAAGATCGGAAAGACGTCGAGTGAAGGAATGGCTTCCCATCCAGTGCCCCTTGTCCTGTTCGATTACAGAATCCTAAATTTGATTACCTGGGCTTGGATCTTTCATCTTATGTTGAGACACACATATCGGTGCTGTTTAAACTCCCTTGCAGAGTCCGAGGAGATTTCTGAGGAAAAGGCAGATTAAATAAAAGAGGAGAGCTCCAAAGCTCAACAAATCAAAGAGAACTTTGCCAACACACATTTCTGCTTCTTCCCCTTCAACTTTAATTCTCGCAACTTAAAAAGGTGGAAAGATAGAAGCAGACAGATGCTTACCACTGTGAATATATAAGTTGTGCGAGTGACTACAATGTCTGCAGAACTGGACACACACAGAAATATTAAGTCAGATACCAGTACTGATATTTGGAGGTTTAAAATCCAATATATCAGTCAATGTTTTTTTTTTCCAGACACACAAACTTAAACAGATTTCTCAAGGATTTGCTGTGAGTAGTTATTTATGAATCCTTACTACATTATTACAACTATTCAGTTTTAAAATAATCTTGCTTTAGTCAGCTGATCCGACTTTGCCCGGATCAGCTGATTGTTGAGTGTGTCGATGCAGAGTGCCTTCTAGTAAACAAACTATGCAACATCAACATTCATAAGAAAGTTGAAGGGTGTTTCTCTCAACTCTTCTTCACTTCAGTTTTCATTTATTGGACATTATAAATGGTGATACCGATATCCTGGGAAATAGTTAATACCGTCCGATATATCAGTCGTCTCTAATTGTCAGTGCATTACACAAATAATGTGTTGCAGTCACGTAGCGGCACACCACCTGCTTAAACTGAATTAAAATGTTTTTTAACAGGCTCCAGACTTTTTAAAGAAAACATATAGCAGTCAGAAATAGCTGCGGGGAGAAACAGAAGAGCAAATGGGACTAAACATCATTTTGTTAAGCTGTGAAGTTGGTAAACTGGAGAGTCAGATAATGCCTTTGTCAGAACGAGCCAAGTGTTAGGCTATTTAGACTTGTTTAGTACTCTATCAACAAGTTCATCTGGTTGCCATTGCAGTCTAATATGGATGTGTGTGCCGTGCTTCTCTTCCTCTTCCTTTGACTCTCTATCAGAAGACTATAAATTTCAGCTACTCCCGATGGCAAATGGAAACGTGACCACTTTTGAAATGACTAAAAGCTTTGAGCGAAACCTTTTAACTACAAATGAAGAGGTTTGTTCACATTGTCAGAGATAAAGAGTCTAAATAGAGCTTGGAGAATTTGTTTTGTAAGACAGTAGCCAAGTAACACAAAAAGATGTGTTTTTATGTGTGACAGACTAGAAATGTAATTGTGTTTATGTCAAATATCTAACATAAAATCCTGAAGATTTAAGCACACAATAGTAGAACTTTTCAGACAGATGCAGAAAATCAATCTATACACTGCTGATAAAACACTTAACATGTAAAAAGCTTCACTTCTCAAACGGCTGACTGCTACATCAGTGTGTATTAGTTATGCATTAGCCACTCATCTATTACAAAATTTTTTTTGCTTGTTTTTAGCAAATTGCCAATCTAAACATCATTTGATTGCAACAGATTTGAATGTGTGGAGAGTTTTGAATGATCCAATCTTTTATATAATAGTGGGACTTTAAAAGTAATCAGCACATTGAACTGGCAAAGTTAAACACTTGAAGCTTTTATACTGAAAATTGTAAGACAAATATGCAAAACGCTGTTGTGTTCCTATTTCTACCAACATACACTGTGCAGCATCATTTAACCGAAATTATACACTCGCTCAAAATAAGTTTTATTCACTTTTTAGGCTCGTTTCTGCTAACTGGTAATTCGATGAATTGACATGTATCAAAAAAAATGCATACAGTTTTCTAAAACTTTTGACTGGCAGGGTATAAGAGACCATAGGAGCAGGAAATTGTCTTTCCTGACTGATAATGATTTTCTGTCTAAGAAATAGATGAAGCGATATGCAAGAGAAGTTAAGGTGAAAAAGAGGTTGAGGAGTCAGAGGAGAAAAGAGGGGAAAATCCCATTCTGGCAGTGTGAGCTGTGACTGAGTGGTGACTACACAGTCACAGACAGTAATGAGGACACACTCTGCTGCCCTGCCTGAAAATGGCTTTAGGATGTTGCTCCGTGTGTGCATGCGTAGAGGGATACTGACCTTAAATTCTGGATGTCATTCATTTTGAGCATAGCACATTTAACCAGTCTCCATCGACACAGAAGAAGCAAGTGGACGTCACATTTACAACCAAATGCTTCTGTTTATTTAAGTTCTCCTGGGATTTGAAACAACGTATCTTCTTGTCAATCAATCACCAAATCAATCATTAGGTCAATACAAGGAGTGTCATGCACCATTTAGTGAATTCAGGAATAGCATTTCTGTGTCGAAACCGCAGCCTTAACTCACTTGCTAAGACCTTTACAAACATTACAACTTTAGCCACAGGCTCAACTCACAGCCTTCAAGAAACCGCTGTGACAAATGTCGACCAAAGGTGAGCAACGCGTAAAGCCGTAAATCTCTGGTGTACCATTAACTCCTACTTTATCTCCAGAAAGAGATTCATAACCTATTACTTTCTTACACAAGCTGTTATCAAATACCATGAAGAGCGGATTTATCTAAGAGTGGTTCTATACTAAGGTGAGCACACTCCTAACAGCAAGGTCAAGAACTGGTCAATCCTGTGATGGCCGCAATGTGAGAGGAAACCTTCCTTAATCGGCTTATTCTCCTATCTCTGTAGGCCTACCTGACCTCAGAGTTTCAGGGGTTAAGCATCTTTTACAGGCTTATTAGATATTCACTTATTACATTTTCCTAAATGATGGTGTGCCATTACTGCTATCTTATTGCTTTAAAGCCATCCCCCATGACTGCCTCCAGTAACCTTATACACCATATTTTTGCCTCTGATGAAGACAGTACGCCTATGAAAGATGTGATGGTAGGTAATGACTTACTGTGGAAGCAGTGTGTGCATGTGAGATCTGTGCGTGTGTATAACTATGGCAGTAGGAACAACAGAAAAAGGCTTATTATGGCTGATGTATTCCAGAGAGCAGAACTGTCATGTCTAATGTTGAAGACATTCACTTGGGCCTTTGTGTGTGTTTAAAAACTTAACCTCAGCTTTGCCCTCTGCACCGTGCTGCTCAGTGCCCCAAACCAAAAGAAAACCCCTTTTCACTTCTCATCCGTTTATACTGTCCAAGTTGTACAAGATGTAATATTTTTTTAAATGCTATATCAATACTGACATGCACTTTCAAGAACGAGGTCAAGTTAGTCTCAGCTATTTTGTACTGTCTGACAATTCACAAAAGAAAGGTTAAATAATGGCCAATAGTGGTGCTCAGAAATCAAATACAGACTTGTCATAACTTGGGTTGGGCAATTCTGGTGAGACAATATAATGCAATGTAATGCATGTGTCTGAAATTGTATTAAACTTCTTTTTATATAGCATGAGCTTTGAATGAATTAGGACTTGTTAGAGCTACATACATAGATATGTAATTTTAGCATTAATATGAAATATATAGAGATGTATTAGCTGAGATTTCATGGCTGACTCTGACTCTGAAGTGTGACATGCACTGATTTTTGACGATTCTTAACCATAACACGACAACAGCATTTATCTGACAAAAGATATCTGCCAATTTACCTTTCAGGAACTAGCACTTACCATATACAGAGATCAGCTTTTAACAATGCAAAATTGTACTTTCATAATAAAAGAAATAAACTGTACAAACTTGCCCAGATTTTCTCTCACTTAAGCAACTGAAAATAAAATACTTTTCAACTAGAAAATACTAATAATTACCTGAAACCCCCCCTGCTGTACACCCAATTTAACTTATACATTTTACCTTAATAAATAAAAGCAGGTGCAACAAATTTATATAACTAAAAATGTCAACTACTTATAATTCCATCTTTTTGTACTTGTCTCCATAATTTGTCTTGTAACTGATTTGATCCTTTGCTCATACCAAGGGTGCTGTCAGGTGGCTAGCTCTGAGCTGTGGCTAGCTTTGTTAGCTTTTCCAAATTAGACATGTTGAGCTGGGTAATAGTGATTTAAGTTTCTCATTAGGTTTGTTGTTATGAATATTTTCCTGATGGTTCCTTTACAGTTCACTTGGTCAAACTTTGTGTCTTCCTCCTCGCTCACAATAAATAACTTGTTAAAGGCCACATGCTAATGACATGTTAGCATGTTAACATAAATACAGACTGTGACTTGATTTTAATATAAATGATGTTTCTACATTGATTTTAGTCCATAAAAGGTGCATTCATTATAGTAAAAGATTCCTACAATGTCACATGAACCTATTCATACATATTTAATTTGCACAGAAGAACATAAAGGAGTGTTTTTTTCTGTTAGTGTGTAAGTATACAGCTACATGTGTTTTTCAACAAATGTGTAATATGAAAACAATTTACTGACAGCAAAAATGTGAATGGGCTTTCCCAGGAGTGTGTTTACAGACACGTAAACATGCACAAGCACATAAAAAAAGTAAGGAAGCCTCCATAGCAAGATGCGGACATCACTTAAGTCCTTTGAAGCCTGTCTGTCCTGACTAAACACCAGCCTCGCTGTCTGACTGATTAGCACAGCATGCTCATCTTCAAAGTACCCAGGTCAAACTAACTGGGGTCACAGTGAGTGCCGAGACTAATTCAGTAAACAACATACCAAGGGAAGCATTTAAGAAACGCACGCATCGAAGGTGGGAAACAAGAGAGAGGCTGTCGCGCTGACCTGCGGTGAGCTGAGAATTAACAATTTTAAAACTTGTGAGAACCAGAGGGAACTGGAGAAGGCTTGTTGACAATCTCTTGATTAGACCGGAAAATGCCTGCTGGGCTGTAGTCTCAAACATGAACTTGATGTGACAAAAAGCGAGCCATAACTTCCAAGTTAGATATAAATATGTAGAAAAAAAAAAGAGTGAGAAAAGGGAAGAGAAGAATGAATAAATGAGCAATGCAGAGGTTCTGTGAGGTGATGCTTTTTGCCCTGACATTTTGGACAAATGCAATCAAAGGCCAGGGGAACTGAAATCAGCCAGGCTTGGTAGAGAGACACAAGGGAGAGGAGGAACAGATTGAGTGTGACACAAGGAGGGAGAACACTTTGTGGTGGGACATGCTCGAGCTGGGAAATTAATTAGCCAGAGGGCAGGGAGAAGGTAGTGTGCGGAGGGCACGTGCATTTTTGCAATCAGCCTCTGATCTGATGCAAACCAGCTGCCACATGCAATTGTGCGGCAGTGTGCACTTATATGATTTTATGTGCTTTTTAGGGATGTGTGCCTTTCTCACAAAGAGGGACTTCTCAGACCCCGAGATGTTTAAGTGGCGAGGTAGAGCCAGTACCAAAAAAAAAAGAAAACGAAAAAGTGACTTTGATATTTAGTCTGATCTCGCATGTGAAAATGATGCACACGTACACACATACAGAGACTGTTTTAGTAGCTGATTTGCGATAACCTTGCGGCGAGGATGTGAAGTTTGAGGATTGGAAAGGTGAGTGAGTGACAGAAAGAGGGTGAGAGATAGAGAGGAAGAGTGATGAGCAAGGACAGATAGACAGAGTGAAGGGGTGATAAGGAGAGATGGCGCTATCACAGAGGTGACCTACAACAGGCCTTCCTTCACCAAATCTCTCTCTCTCTATTAGACATACACACACACACACACTCGTGCAAAAATGAAGCACTTAAGAGGCTGGCATAATTTTTCAAGACCTGAGTCAGCTGATCATATTACCAGTCTAAATCAGGAACTTGGTGGGCTCCTGCTCTGGATCCAAACAGACTTAATTGTTTTATTAACAATTTAAATACCCTTGACATTTACTAACACAAGTCAGTACCTGTGAAGTAGCGTTTCCTCCTCTCTCACTGTCAGTGCATGTAGATAGGTGCTAGCAAGGCCATTAACCCATAGATATTTAAGTGAAGAGCCTCAGGTGCTAAAACATCCCACTCTGGAGGCTGCAGCCAGATGTAAATGTGTAAACAGTGCATTCCTAAAAAGATAACAAAAAGAAAGATAGCAAAACTGTGAAAGCTATTCGTATGTGAGGAATGTGGTATTTTTGTAGCTCCGCATAGTTTTGTAGCCTTGTATTTTGTCGTGAAGTTTCAGGTATGTTCAAATGTATCTTTTTATGCTCAGCTATTCACTGTCCTTTTTGTCTTCAGATGAAACAATTCCCCAATCAACAAAGGAAGGATAATACTTTTTTTAGTTTTTGTTTTCAATGTTTCAAGGTTTTACTTCCATCACTTCTTGTGATGCATTCAAACTAAAGATGAAATGAAGTTTGAAAGGATCATAAAATACACACAAAGCCAGGCTAACAATAATGCATATTTATACCAGGCGGGGAGCAATGTGGACCAACTTTGGTTTTAAATAGGGACAGGAAAAAGCAAAATTGTAGGACTTCGTTGTAAATTGTGAAAATATATTGTTTTGTGTTGTTCCTAGATATTGGTTGAATTCCTTCTCGCATCATTCACTGCTGGGGATGTCCCTAACATGAATGAGTTAAAAACTTGTGTTTGATGTGAATGCCACAACTTAGTGGCAGACGATGCAAAGGTACAGAGTGGGGTTGCCGACTGCAGAGGCCAGTTCTCTGCTGATTCAGTAACTGCGGAGCTCCAAACCTCCTTTGGCATTAACATTAGATCAGAAACTGTGCGCCAGGAGCTTCAGCGGAATGGGTTTCCTGCATCGGTGGCCCAGAATCTTTTACTATTGTGATTTGTGTCACAGTATTTGAATGCACTGATATAATTCTGAGAAGATTATTAGGAATGTGTGATCAAAAAGACCTCCCTGCTCATAAAATTGCACAATTATTGCCGTGAATGTGATTTCACTGTGGTATCAAACAAAATCTTGATTTTAATATACTTAACCAGAACACATACAGAGTAATTCCAGTAAAAGAACCCATTAAATGCTAATGATAATCATTATCATCAGCGATCTCTCTACATCGACGGGTGGGAGGCCTTATTGAGAAAGGCAAATTCTGGAGCTCGGAGTGTTTTTTGTTGGGGATTCTTTGCTGTCGCCTGTATCTGGAAACCTTTTGGAGTTTTAGTGCTTCTTTAACAGCTTCTTCCTTCACTTCTAAACCGAACAATGTCTTCTCAGTCACACTTATGTGGTCACCTGCGTCTGACTTCTTTTAACATGGAGAGACGGGTGTACAGTCAGCTGTCACAAGTTCCTTGATAGAGATGGACCTGCGATCGATCACACGGTCTCCATGACAGTTGGGGGTTCTCCCCTCCTGCTGCCTCATTGAACCAACCCCCCCGTTGGCTGGACATCATCCTCTGGCTGCCCTGTAAGTGAGTTCTTTCTTGATCATGCTTTGTCTGGTACATGCCTCCCAGCGTTACCACAACTTGTAGGATTTCTGCCCCCACTGGAGTGTGTAAATGCTGAAATTAATACACTCACAGGTTTTGTTTGCATAGTTATTTGCATAAACCGTGTGGAGGTTTTATATGTTTACATCTTTCTTCTCCAAAGACAAAATCAAGAAAGAGACTACAGCCTCACAAAACACACAACCCGAGGTTCCCACAGCCATAAGCAGTAAAAGCAGGATATTAAGCCCTATTTCAAACCTACAGCACCTCTGCTCCAATGCACCTCTCCTATGAGGATATTAATCCTCCCCACCTTTTCTCTCTCTCTCATTACTCTTGCTTTCTCTCCCTCGCTCTCCCTCTCTCTCATTCCTTATTTTGGATTGTATACAACAGGGAAACTGCTATCCAATTCTGACATCACAGATGGAGGGGCATAAAGCTTAACAACTTCTTTTCAAAATGAAAATCCGAGCAAGAGGAGGAAAGGAAATGAAGATGGGGAAAGAGGAAAAAGACAGGTGGCCTCATATTCGCTGAACTGTGTGTTGCATGCATCTAACTGGAATTAACGTAGCATAGCAATAGTTATGGGTTTGGTTATGGATTATGGCTAATCCTTTAACATAGGGAGCAGGTCTTAAAGGTAATTACACGCTACTATTGGATCCAGAGCCCAGAAATGGGCCCCTTTTGCATCATTCCTATTAGGATCCGGAAGAAAACTAGCTGTTGATGCATACTGCTTAGAAAGAGTACAGGTTATCATACCGTAGTATTCTCTGCCAATCCTAATGCGATCTGAACTTGTCTGGAAGGTGAGAGAGAAGAGAGCTTTTAAGGAGATCTCATCTGTTCTTTCACTGTAGTGTGGCTTGAGATACAACAAACAAGCATTGAAAGCTAAATCATTATGACTGCAAAATAATTTATCATAGAAAAATAAACAAAATAGCGAGCTGTTCACCCACATGGGGTGAAAATGCGATTAGCAGCATCACTCGGTGCAGTGAATATTATCCAACACAAAGACGATGACAAGCACACTTAATGGTTTTTATTTTAGTCCTCTACCGTGCCACACCTAACCCTTTTTATTACCCGTACCGCCTCTGAAATACCCCTATGACCCTGTCTAATACACACAGCGTTCCAAGTGCCACTAAGTCTGTGTCTATGCCTTATCTCAAGTCTTTAACAGTCCACTCAGTCCACTTTAACCCAGCGGGAAACATTAACCAGACATACACTTCCTCTTTCCATACCCCTGACAAAACCTTCCAAATTGTTATGATCACTAGACAGTGTGTGTCTGTCTGTGGTTTTCATTTGTGTATGAATTGGGGCCTACTTAGCCCCTGAGACAGCCCTAAAACAAATGCCAAAATACCAATTTCTTGTACAACAATTTGTTTACTTGACCGTTAATAGCAGGCAGACCCACCCAAAGAAAAGGCTCGAGTCTTCACTTGATCCTAAAACCGATAAGAAAAACGACCCACAATGTTGCGTTGACTTTTAGACAGCAGTGCGATTGAATCCAACTTTTTTTAAAATGGATATGCCACGTCTCCTTGAATTTCAGCAACATGACTTCTAGTTTTTTGTAAGTACGTGAACCTAAAACAAAGGCCTTATGTGTAACATATTGTGTGAAGCAAGTATTTCTTTTTGTTTGTTTGTTTATTAAGGAGGTTTTAATGAAAGTACCAAAAGAAACTGCGTGTAAACAAGCCACCAAGGACATCCTCAATGTTGTGATGTCACAATGATCACTGTCCTCCTTTAATATGTTGTTTCAATAGACTAAGTAAGTAAGTAACACTGAAAATTTTAATATGCCGGAACTATTTTATAGAAAAGTGATTTTGAACCTAAAACTATCACAACATTGAAATGAAGCAGGAGTTTAAACGTGTTGCACTTTTATTGCTTCAAAAGATAACAAGAAGCAGTTATCAATGAAAAGTTGCATTTGCATTTAAAAAGAAACAAGTGTTACTTTCTTATCTCTCTATGTTGTGAGTTCAGTCTCTTTTATAGAAACTCCTAATGACTCATGAGTCTATAATAACACTTAGTCAGGTCTCACCAAAAGCTCGACAGTAAAGTTTAAAGCCGCTGCGATGTTTTCTGATCAATACCTGGCCATAACTCAAATCACACGTCAAGTGCCATTACTGTATACACTGCACACACTCCGCCAAAGTACACCAGTGCGCGCGCGCGCACACACACACACACACACACACACACACACACACACACACACACACACACACACACACACACACACACACACACACACGTGTACATTTTCATGAGCTTAGACAGTGTTTTTGATCAATACCTGGCTATAGATCAAACATCTTTTTCAGTTTATGGCTAACCTTTCCCAAGGCTCATTTCAAATGCACACAGAATAACTCATGTCTTACTCGAGAATGCTGCTTTGACGGTGTCTATGAAATTGATAAGTGCTCTTAAATGTAAAATGACAGTTTAAGAACCTTGTTTTCAAACTGCGGCACAGTCGGAATGTCCCATAAAAAACAAAGCACTTTTATTCAAGAGGTAACTTCATAGTCAGCGTAAGAGCCAGAAATACACAATAGACCAAATTTTGTGCAGCTAAAGAGCCATGTGAGAGTTTGTCTTTGAAGGATAATTTGCTCAAATCTAACAAGGAGAACTATAAGAGGTGTGCTGGGAAATCACTTTCCCTCATATTATATGTAGAACAAAGGAAATAGATATGTTTGTGTCATCATAAATGTTTCATCTACCTGAATATTACTGATCTGCCCGAATGTTACAGGAACGTGCTGACAACTGCAATGGGATTGTAGTTTAGCTTAAATCTAATCAACCGAGAATCTTATTGAGGAAAACTTTTTAAATTAAATCACCGTGCAATGAAAAATACCCTTTTGTTCTTCATTATCGAAAATTCTCCCAAAGCAAACAAACAGGCACCTACTATGTGTTTCTGCTCATGTGCTTTTTATTACTTTTTCTAACAAGTGGGGCTGTAGTAGACGATGAGGCTGCTTCTGCCTAAAGATCAGATAGCAGTTTCGAAAGAGTCATTTCCTTTGATCCTTTTGTCCATCCTGCACTGACCTCTCCCGTCATTTATTCGATTCGCTTGGCTCATCATCTCCATTCATTCACGTCTCTCAATCCTTGCTCTCAATCCTTCCTTTCTTTCCCCTCTAATGTTTTCTTTACCCTCACCTCTCTGATTTCCTCCCTCTGTCTCTCCCCCTCCTCCTGATCCTCTCTCTAAAGGATGTTCCTGTGTTCAGGGTCGCTCTACCTCCTTAGTAGCCGTGTTGACCTTTAGCTTCTTTACGACTAGGGTCAACGCCTGTCGCCATGGTGTTTAACATCCCCGTGGGAGGCCATCTGCGTGCATGGGTACAGTGTGCAATTCAAACATACAAATTATTTATAATGTCAGAGTCATGTGAAGTTGAACCTTTACGTTGCCTTTCATCTTCCGCAAGGGTCACGAGCAAAGACAAACAGCAGCGTGTGACAAAGCCTCCCCGCTGTTTGCATCGTTTTCCTTCCTCCCTCCCTCAAAGTTTTTGTCTTTCCTCATCTCCCACCTCCTTCCTTGCTGTATAAACATATTTGATTGCTAACTTCTATGTGACTTTCAACTGAAAGCTATTGAGTTACACGACCACAACAGAAACACGTCCCACAATGAGAATTGTGACCATCATGACGATGGTCGTAACCTGTGACTGTGAACCGATGAAACGAGGAACTCAGTGGAAGCGAAACACCAACAAGACATTTTCGGGTATTCACGTTTTTGTCTTTAACAGTCTCAATTTCATCAAGTGAACATGTGGTAGTATGTATGTCACGAAATGTGGGCTTGCATTGTATGTGACAGCAATAGTAGTTACTCGGTTTTAAACAGTGCAGCTGGCTGCAGCAGTTGCTTAACACCCCAATTTTTAAAAATAGAACTAAAAAATAGAACTAAACATTTTTTAAATCTCCTTTTATTTTTCTACATAAGTACGTGATTTTGTAGCAATGTGTGTCTGCACACTACTTTGTTTTTTCTCTGTGTGTGGACCTGGCTCTCAGAGTGTATGCATGCGTTTCCACAGGGAGAGGGTGAGCTTAGGGAGGCCAAACACTCAATGGGCAAATGATACAAGTCCTGCACTCCCCCTCCATAAATTACCAGCTCATTACAGTAATGCAGCCCATTTAGCATAGAAAGAGGGGGAGGGTGGGTGGGGGGAAGAGATAGATATAAGGATTGCAGAAAAAAGTGGTGGGTAGCAAGATGCATAAGGGGTGGAACCATTGAAGCATAAATGTCAAGGGGGAGGACAGGGAAGGGGATGGGGGTGGGGGGTGCACAACAGGAAATTAAGGAAGGAAAAAATCAGAGGAGGAGAGGGTGAGGGAGAAAAACAGGAGCAGAGGAGGAAGAGTTTGCTGGGATGTGTTTAAGGAGCTTTTCAATCTCAACAGAAGTGCTTTTCATTAGGTTAAAACCTATCATCTATGCTACTGCAGGGAAAAAACAATGGGGAAATAGTAATATAGATAGTGGCTACAGTAGGAGACACTGATATAGACCCAGGCAGAGCGAGCGAGTTGAGCAGAGAGAGAGAGAGGAGAACTAGAGAGAGAGAAAGCAAGAATGGGATGAGATGTAACAGTTGTAATTGAATAGTGAACTAGAGAGGGTCTGAGTGCAAGCACTGATTAATACAATTCAAATTGATTGTCTCCTAGTAGCTGTGAGAACATCTCATTCTGACTTTCATATTTGAATGTTCAGCATGTTCTCTGTGTGAGCGTGCGCATGTTCGTGTGGCTGCAGTGTGTAGCTACCCCTGTGAACAGACCTGTGCCTAGGGGTAAGGAGACAGAGAGTGCCCTCTAGTGCTTACTGTTTCTTTTACCCCGGCTTAATACAACGATCGTTAGTGTTCCTGTTTATGCTCCTTTTCCATCTTTACCACTGTCCTTTATACGACTCCCTGAGGTCATCTGTACACAGCGGCCCTCTGTTAGTTACAATCTAATATTAAGAAATGGCTTGTTCTATACTTTTTACTAGTTTATCACAAAAATCTTCTCCAGATGTCAAAACAATCCCTGTTCAATAGCAAGAGCAGCAGTTAATTTCAGGGTTCATTGATATTACAAGAAACACAAAAAAACATAAAGAGTGGTTAATAATTTCATCATATCAAGCATTCAGATAACTTTTTCCGAGCCTTATCTCTTTATTTCTTTACATTAATTACAAAACCGGCTGCAGATGACCCACTACACAATCATATAGATGAGAGGGAAGATGGCAGAGTTCCATTTGCACCTTAGGAGGGAGAAGGATTTATCGTTGGGGTGTGAAACAATCATTCAATTTAGCGAGTAAGGCCCTGCGTTTAATTAGCAATAGCTTGTGTCTCACAGCCTCTGAGCCAGAAAATCCAGTCAGCAGTGTACATGCAGGAAGCTCATACTTTTCTTCTAAGATCTCAACAATTAACTGCTCTTCTAGTGCTTTCCAACTGTGGGCAGCCGTTTAGACATCTGTCTGCATTGGATTCTTCAGAAAGGGTAACAACTCTGCTTCGTAGGTAATGTCCTCAAAATTCCACTAGAAAGAAGGAAGCTTAGTAGAAAAGGAGGAAGGAGTGGAGAAAGTGTATTTAAGAGAAGCAATCTGAAGTTTCCTCTGTACCTCTGGCTGGCATGATCAGTCTCTTATCTGTTTTTCCCACAATATGATATCAATTATATAACACAAACCTCTGGGTACACTGCATTAATACAAGTAGAAACTATTATTTTAAACTGCATTGTTTACTTTGGTGTCATATTGGAAATATAAACCGCGCTGATCGTGGTGAGCGACCTGGAAGCTGTCTGATAAAACAGCTACTCGCCTCAAGGTGAGTTACGGCCAGATCGGTGCACTCTATCTTTGGGCATTTGATTTCAGTGGTACAGCCTGCAGAGGTCCTGGCATGATCATGAGCCTTACCTGATTTATTTTTAAAGTAAAGATTTAAAAATATATCAAGGCCAAAAAGGAATAAACAAAACAAGGTGTGTTTTGACTTCAAATCTTGGGTAGATGTCCAAGTTTTAAAGTGTACAGCTGCATTATAAAGAGAGACTGATCTACTAACTTGAACTCTGACATCTGTACTATTCATCCCCCTTTTTTTGATCCTCTTTATGTAAATATTTTCTTATATATGTTAGTAAATGTCAAACTAACTCAGAGCACTTGGACACGTTTTGGTTTATTTTCCTTTTTGTGCACACATGCAAACATGCCTCTCATTATTATGTTGTAAGAAAAGATGCATTTTTCCTATTCACAATGCAACAAAGAAACTGGGGAGTGGGAAATGGGCAATTACTGTATTTTTCATTTCAGACTAAAGGTACGGACAAAACAGTCTGCTGTGTTGGACAACTGCACTCTGTTTTTCCAACAGGCCTGCTCATTTTCAAAATACAGTATGCACTTAATGTCCTTCTGCTCTTTTAGAATCTTAAAGTCGTTTCAGTGACATCACAATTATGCTCAACAATTATCCTAACAGTTACCATGGTAAATGACCTAGAGTTTAACTTATTTTCTGTCTGCATCAGAAAACCAAGCACTTCCCTCGTCTCACTTTTAAGAAACTCACTTTTTTACCAAATCAACACTAGTACAAACACAGTGTGTGTGTATGCATGTGTGTTTGCCAGAAATAAAGTGGGAAAAAGTAAAAGCAAGCTACTCTTAAATTGCAAATCATCAACAAAGCGAACATTTTAAAAATACAAAAGTATTTTAAGTACAACAAAAAAAAGCAGCCCTATAACCTTTTTGTTTTTTTAATTCATATCAGCCTTTGTCTACAGCCTACTCTGCAATACAAAAAGCAAAACGTCTACCAAATATATCCATGGAAACTGATGATCTAAACTCCAAACATTTGGTAAAAAAACAAAAACCGTCAAGAATAAAATATTAGATTTATTGAAAACGTCTTACTGTGTTTAAGCCCCTAAACCCACAGAACCCCTATCCTCTAATTAAGGCATCTTGACTCTTGATTGTCCTCCAGCTCAAGAAAAAATAAAGCTTTGCTAATGTAGTCAGTAATGCTGGATGGACTGCTTTTCAATGGAACATAATGGGCAATTATCCTGCATGTGCGCTAATGGCCACATTAACTGGCTGCAGAATGGGGGCGGATTATTTAGTAAACCAATGTTTTCAACCCATCTAGAGTTGCGCCGCACATACGTAGGCCGTCTGGAGAATTGGAACGCTGCAGCCTTCTCAGGTAAGGTTGAATCATTCATCAAACCAGAGCGACAGCCATTTAAAAGACCAACATCTGCTTGCATTTTGCAGCATCGTGTCGCAGAGCGTCTACTTGCAGGGAAGAAGGCAGGTTTTGCACTTCTGCAACATGCTGAAATCTTCTGCAAAATCTACAGCCAGCTTTTATGCACTTTCGTAAAGTATTCGACATAATGTTACTTTTAATATATTTACAATCATGATAACAAGTAGTTATGGAAATAATTAAGTAAGGTTATGAAGTGAGGACAGGTTTTTTAGGGCAGACTTAACTAAGCTCAAATCTTTGTAAAAAAGATTGTACATGCATGTACAGAGTTAGTTTTAGTCATAGCAAATGGTAAATAGAACGGCTCTCTAGGCACTTCCTCTTTTCCTCTTCATTTTCTCAGGTTGAGGCAGAGGGACTGCCTTTCTCCAGCCTGCCTCTGAAGTAGAGTTCCTAAGTTTATAAGACTGTATCATCTTAATTTTACAATTTTAAGTGCCTGGGATAACTCTGGTTGAAAACTGTCACTGCATGAATAAAAATGAACTGAACACATCTTTTTTACCTTAGTGCTTTAAAAAAACCCTACTGCACATGGTCACTCCACATTAGCAGTGAAGCTGCTGCGCAAGGTTTTCACCTGCCATGTAGAGCTGCTTAGATTTCAGCGTCTTGCCTAAAGATACGTTGATATGATCCTAGGAGACGCGCAGGACTGAACACCCAACCTTGACATTAGCGGACAACCAGTTCTACCACCCTAGCAATAACATCCCAACATAACCTGGACCACTATGCTTGACTACTGGTTATGTGAATACTTTTTAGAGTATAAGAACTTAAAATGCAAATAAGAAAAAGCCAGAGAATCCCTCTGACTAAGCACTTGATGATGGTGTGGATGGAAAAAAATCGTAAGAAAGAAGTTTGGGAAGCCTTTGGATTTCTGAACTGATTACTAAATGCGGTCTGATCTTCAGTTAAGTTAAGTTAAGTTCATGCCTTCATTATAATCACTAACATCCAGTTTTTCCTCACTTGATATTAGGGCTGAACGATATATCGCATTTGCGATAATATCGCGACATGATCAAGTGCAATTTTCTAACCGCAAAGGCTGCGATTATACTCTGGACATGTCCAAATTCATGGGCTGCATCCTCCTGAGGCCGCATTTGTAGACCGATTACGTCACAGCGACGCGCCGAAGGCTGTCCAAATTCGTAGTCTCCTCCGAATGTAGCCGACAAATGCGTCCTCCTTTTCCCCGAATTTGAAGGATGGGTCGGGTGTGTCCTTCGTGGCCTACCATATCCCAGAATTCATAGCGCGGCCCAGCCAAACTCCAGTTTCCAACAATGGCGGCCGCTACTAAGTTTTAAAATTACTCGTACTAATCTTTCTGGGTCACAAAATAAACTTTTAATATATTTTCAGGCGAGAAAGTAGTTGTGTAAACATCAAATATCTGCTCGGTTTATCAAGATATCCCATATTTGCAAAAGTGCTTCGACGTTTTCAGAGGCGTCTGCTACCCACCAGCTCGATAGCTAGCCGGGAGCTCGAGGGTTACTGATGCGGCCGAGAACGGCACAACTCCCGGCACATCATTTTCAGATCACCGCGGACTTTCGCTGCTCGGGTTAAACGTAATATATAAGTCACTTAGACAACCTAAAAATGTTATTGTTGGGCTTTTTTCAGTGTTTTGTTTGTTCGTGAGTAAATCGGTTTGGCTGAGATTAAAGTTATTAGATTAGATAAAATAAAACTTTATTAATCCCCCGGGTGGGTTCCTCCTTGGTTTTCACACAGCTGACTAAACGTCAAACAGAAAACTTATTAAACAGAAGTATGAGACAGTCGAGAATTTACACCAGTGTCTGGTTATATTTTAGATAGCAAGAAGCAGACGGCCGAGTTTATTAAACTCCACCGAGACAGCGGTGACGCTAATCAGAACTAGACCGTCCAATTTCACGCCTTTAAATTTTAAAGCCATGTTTGTGTGTGTGTTTATACAATTGCTATTATGTTTGCACTTTATGTGTAATGTTACTGACTGCAGAGATCAGTAAGATGTGTGTATTTTTTATTTATTAGTTTTATTTATTTAATATTATTTTTTAATTGAATGACTGTCTAGTAGTTCACAGATGTCGAAAAACTGAGTGTGGTAAAGCCACTGATTTTTTTTATGTATATTTCTGCAATCTGCACATTGTACTGACTTTCATTTTAATGTTTACACCAAGGTTCCTTGTCAGCACTTTATGCTCAGATGTTTGTAAGCTAAAAATAAACTATTGTGTATGTTCAAATATACTGTTGTGATTGAAGAAGTTAAATAAAAATGTCAGTCATCAATTCATGCATCACCTCATGTCATCATAACAGAGGTCTGTCTTCCAGGAAAGAACAGTTTAAAATTAATGTAATATAGTATTGGCCATCCTATATGATGTATTGCTTGTCTTTGTTTAATACAGTGGGGCAAAAAAGTATTTAGTCAGCCACCGATTGTGCAAGTTCCCCCACCTAAAATGATGACAGAGGTCAGTAATTTGCACCAGAGGTACACTTCAACTGTGAGAGACAGAATGTGAAAAAAAAAAATCCATGAATCCACATGGTAGGATTTGTAAAGAATTTATTCGTAAATCAGGGTGGAAAATAAGTATTTGGTCAATAACAAAAATACAACTCAATACTTTGTAACATAACCTTTGTTGGCAATAACAGAGGTCAAACGTTTACTATAGGTCTTTACCAGGTTTGCACACACAGTAGCTGGTATTTTGGCCCATTCCTCCATGCAGATCTTCTCGAGAGCAGTGATGTTTTGGGGCTGTCGCCGAGCAACACGGACTTTCAACTCCCGCCACAGATTTTCTATGGGGTTGAGGTCTGGAGACTGGCTAGGCCACTCCAGGACTTTCAAATGCTTCTTACGGA
Source organism: Aulonocara stuartgranti (assembly GCF_965226115.1). Classification (NCBI taxonomy): domain Eukaryota; kingdom Metazoa; phylum Chordata; class Actinopteri; order Cichliformes; family Cichlidae; genus Aulonocara; species Aulonocara stuartgranti. Next base: position 13,895,195 of record NC_138948.1, on the reverse strand, counting down.
GCCACTCCTTTGTTGCCCGGGCGGTGTGTTTTGGATCATTGTCATGTTGGAAGACCCAGCCTCGTTTCATCTTCAAAGTTCTCACTGATGGAAGGAGGTTTTGGCTCAAAATCTCACGATACATGGCCCCATTCATTCTGTCCTTAACACGGATCAGTCGTCCTGTCCCCTTGGCAGAAAAACAGCCCCATAGCATGATGTTTCCACCCCCATGCTTCACAGTAGGTATGGTGTTCTTGGGATGCAACTCAGTATTCTTCGTCCTCCAAACACGACGAGTTGAGTTTATACCAAAAAGTTCTACTTTGGTTTCATCTGACCACATGACATTCTCCCAATCCTCTGCTGTATCATCCATGTGCTCTCTGGCAAACTTCAGACGGGCCTGGACATGCACTGGCTTCAGCAGCGGAACACGTCTGGCACTGCGGGATTTGATTCCCTGCCGTTGTAGTGTGTTACTGATGGTGACCTTTGTTACTTTGGTCCCAGCTCTCTGCAGGTCATTCACCAGGTCCCCCCGTGTGGTTCTGGGATCTTTGCTCACCGTTCTCATGATCATTTTGACCCCACGGGATGAGATCTTGCGTGGAGCCCCAGATCGAGGGAGATTATCAGTGGTCTTGTATGTCTTCCATTTTCTGATGATTGCTCCCACAGTTGATTTTTTCACACCAAGCTGCTTGCCTATTGTAGATTCACTCTTCCCAGTCTGGTGCAGGTCTACAATACTTTTCCTGGTGTCCTTCGAAAGCTCTTTGGTCTTGGCCATGGCGGAGTTTGGAGTCTGACTGTTTGAGGCTGTGGACAGGTGTCTTTTATACAGATGATGAGTTCAAACAGGTGCCATTCATACAGGTAACGAGTGGGGGACAGAAAAGCTTCTTACAGAAGACGTTACAGGTCTGTGAGATTTTCCTTGTTTGAGGTGACCAAATACTTATTTTCCACCCTAATTTACGAATACATTCTTTACAAATCCTACCATGTGAATTCATGGATTTTTTTTTTCACATTCTGTCTCTCACAGTTGAAGTGTACCTCTGGTGCAAATTACTGACCTCTGTCATCATTTTAAGTGGGGGAACTTGCACAATTGGTGGCTGACTAAATACTTTTTTGCCCCACTGTAATACAGAAGACAAAGACCTTAAAAAATAATCGCATATCGCATCGCAATCGCAATATTGGGGCAAAAAATCGCAATTAGATTATTTTCAATAATCGTTCAGCCCTACTTGATATGAATGAATTGGACACTCTTGGAGCCTCGGACTGCTTGGCATTCGTTCTGTAATTTAGCATTAGGCCGCTGCCTTTCTACTAAATATCACCCCCTTCGGTGACGCCTTTGCAGTTATAAAACTTGTAAAATGAGCACAAGCTGTCTGCACTGCTGCTTTAGGCTGTGTCGATTTTAAAGCTCCCTGCAGGAAAAATTGTGACTTGTGATACTAGCCTATATACACTGACTAAGCAAGATTGATTTTATATTGAGCAAGATTGTTTCCAATGAACTTTTTTTCGTGTGTGTGTAAATCTGGGTTTAGATAAGTGGCACCTCATTTAATAGTGGATGTTAGCACTTTATACGGCTTCACAAAGCTAGGAAAATCAGAGGTCAGCAGAAGATATAAGAAGTCTAAATATAACCATTACTTATTCATCTCATTAGCTCTCATTCCCCGTGCTGTTTGTGTAAACAGACTCTCATATCTGCACACGCGTAAACATAAACACAAGCCAGAAGCCAGTTCACATACACACCTAATGTAGAACCTGTTCGCCCTCAGCATCTCCCTTCACAATCACCTCCACAGCAATTAATCAAAGCTTGTTCTTTTTCTTCCACAAGTTTAGCCTGTCACACGTACCTCTCACTCTTTCATCATCCCTTGCTTCTAAAAAAGCCACGTGGCAAACAATATGAGACCTGTGGGGGCGGTGATATGACACAGCACCGACAGAAAGTAGCGACCTTGGTTTAAATCATACTGGCATGCAGATTTATCACTGTTTAACTTGTCCAAAGTGTCTCCTCTAGTTGGTGTAGATCTGACTGTGTGAGCTGGTTGGCTTTCCTTTGGGAGAGCCCCAAGTCCCAGCCAAGCTGAGCTCAGTTCTGTTCGGCTTAGTTTAGCATGCAGCCACTACAATATCATACCATCAACTTTGCTACAAAACACAGACGGAGACTGACTTCAGTTCACAAGAGATCACTTCCATTGTCAACAAAGGTACAGAAAAGAGCAGGCTTATAGGGATTAGTCTTTTAAACAGATGTTAAAAAAAAATTTGATACTAGACATTCAATCCATTAATGATTTTACAAGTCTTCAGTAGCTAAAAATATGTAAAGAAAATGAAATTCAGAGCTACTTTTCATCCACATAAACACAAACCTGTGGAGATTACACAAAGACAGCCTGTTAAATGTAGTTTGAGGGTCATAGAAGCCACAAAGTTTTATTTATGTTCATCCTGTCAATTGCAACTTGGAAGTAATGTTATCTTTACAAGGCGAAAGGGCTAAATTGTTTTATTATATCTTTTGTTGTATGTACTTATTTCAATCCTGTCCTTTACCCTTATTTTACTGTATGCTGATTTTATGACAGGAGGCCTTCTAGCTTTCCTTTTTTAGTCCTTTCAGCTAAATCAATATTGTGGTGGAGGTCGATTATTATGTCTTTCGGCACACTGTATATATGACTATACAGTATAAGGCACCGCCTACAATGCATTTGTTTCCAGCTGAAAAGATTTCCAGACACCAGTGTTGTTACTCCCCTGACAATTATGCATAATTCATCAAGAATGCAGAACACAAAGACACACACATTACTGTACATGTGTCACGCCTACACAGATATATGGGCCACAGTGCTACAGTTTCAATGTGCTTGATGGATTTGATGGCCAAGTGGATGACGTAGGTTAAAAATCTAAGAGACGTGTAGAATGAATGTGATGAGAAAAAGGCAGAAAGAAATAATAAATAAAAGTGATGAGGGACAAAAGGCAGAAGTCAAACCAAGTTAGAATTTAGATGTTGTGCATATGATTGACAGAGTAAAAAAAAATTGATCAAGCGCAATAAATAAATAAATTCATTATTAATTGTGTTTTGGGATTTATTTATTTATTTATTTATTTATTTATTTATTTATTTTTTTGGGGGGGGGGGGGGGGGGTGATTGTGATGAGCCATTTATGTTTTTTCACCAAATAAATAAATTCTGAAAGTACCAAATCAAAGCGGAGGCATGCATAATTCTATCTGCTATAATCTAGATCGTGTCTGACATACTGTAAGTGACGGATGGATAAACAAGCAACCAGATGGGGACCAATTCACAGTCCAAGACAGAAATGGCTAGGAAAAAAATGCACAGGCACAATGAACCTTACAGCAGTGAGTGAGTGAGCAATTCAGAGATGAAAAGCAGTCATGAAAGGAGGAGAGAAAAGGTAAGCAGTCCTGCTGCATGAGGCGACAGGGGGTCTGCTTTTAGATGGATGGGTCCCAGCTATTGATAAGGTCAGACCTCATTTGCGCCAGACCTTTTACATTTTGCGAAATGTTGGCCTAGCCATTGGACTGTCAGGAGCAATTCGTCCCTGTGAAAAATGGACTGGCTCATTGAAAACTGTGACTCCATCGTAAAAGCATGAGGCCCTGGCGCTGTGCTGCTACTGTAACTCTTCTTATATAAAAGCTTCTCAGCCCTATTTGAAATCTCAATCATGCTGCTGTCTATAGTCAGGCTTACTTGGGTTATTTCTGCCACTCTCCACATCATTGCAATTGAAAACTATTGTCTCTATGTCAGGATTTTTAACCCCCATTTCCCCCAACATCACAGGTTGTCATTCTAGCATTTATCTCCAAAAACCCATTCTGAAGTGCAACCCACAGACACTTCTACGGCTCGTCTCCACTATCTTCTGCTGTTCTCCTATTCTCAGATTACAGCAGGCACAATGAAAGTACACAACATAAAAGAATAAAGAAGAAAAGGCCTTTTAAAATGTGAAAAAATAATCCACAGGGCTATTTTAATTAACCTGACAAACTGTCAGGCTTAACAGCAAGCACGAGTCACGGTGCCTGTGGACTATATCACAGCCAAGGTCAAAGAAGGAAGGACTGATCTGATGTGTAGCTGTGTGTGAGCACATTCATGTGGGCACTGTGTGTGTAACACAGTGAGAGGCCTGTCTCATGTGAGATCTCTCTCGTAATGAAAGCAACGGTAGCATATTAACCCAGACAGGGCAAAAGTACAAGAGGTATAAAAACGAGCAATCAGAGAAGTGGGATGAATGGTCAGAGAGATGGCATCGGCCATCAGTTAAACTTTTTGACCCCAAGAATTGGACACGACAGGAAGGTTAAAACCCTTGACAAACTGTTGTGTTTCCATGTCCTCTTTTCTTTAAATATAATGCATTTTACAATACAGACCCATGTAATCCTCAAATCTCACATTCATCACTCTTCTTGCAGGCTTTCCACTTATTTACCTTACAAAGCAAGAATGAAAATTAGACTTTACTTCCAAGCAAATTTGCAATCTGTTGCTTTCATGAAGCTTGGTGGCCTATATGACAAACCTATGGCTAAGAGGTAGTAATTCATTTAACTTTCGGGTGGAGCATTCAGGATCCATTAATTTATGGAGTAGATGCTTAAACCAGCGTAGAGCACATTTCCTAGATTGTCCAGCACACACTTCAGATGAGCTTGGCATCTAATTTGTTGGGGGGAAAAAACAAAAAAACAACAGCCGATCCATGTCAGCTTTTAATGTAAAATACAACCCCTTTTGATTAAATTGGACTTTGTGCATCACAAACAAGCCCATATATCAAAAAGTAGGAATTCACTTTATTTCATCTGTTCATCATTAAAGTACATAAAAAGCTGACCCTCCTACTCCTTTGGACAAGGACATATAACTTCAGTCCAAGAGGACTGTAACTCCCTACACTAAGACACCAACCTGGCAAATCTCCAAGGCACAGTTAAAGCAGCTTCCATAAAATAATGCTACCATCAGTGATTCAGATATGCAATCCAATTGCATCTCATCAGCCCGCTGGTCACTTCCATAAAAGAGTGCTGTCGGCACCACTGCGTAAGCTCAGAGTTTATTCAACAGCATTTCTTAGATGTTTCTTAGGGGTTTAACAAACAACAGATCGACTGGCATTCACATGGGAAAATCCACATTGCAGTGTACTGAGCATCCGCCACTAACAAGGTGAGTAAGAGGTTGGCCTGGTTTAGACTTGTGGACGTTTCAACCATATCCGTCTTAATCAAAACTACAGATGTTCTTTCAGCTCTAATATGCCTATTTATAAAATATGCAGCTGCAGCAGCAACACAGAGCTGTAACAGTAGACTGTCATAGATCAAAGTAGCTACAGTCAACAGAGGTAATGAGCAGGTCGCATGTTAAAAAAACACAAGGTACTGTAATGAGTGAGTTCTACCAAACAGATGAAAATGCTAAGGGCATCTGGGCTATCTTTGATGCCATACAGATACCATATAGGTATCTTGCCAGGCAGAAGAATGTAAGTCCTCTAATGCCATCCACCATAGGCAGCAGACAGCTAGCGTGACCGAGGCTAACACAGACCTCAGGGTAATTGACATAACAGGCCAGATTGGTGTGTCTGGATAACCTGGCTTCCTCGTGTTTACATTGGAACTCACTCACCATTAGTCATTAGGGGTGCACACAGGAACCATATCATGCAAGACAGCATTGTCATGGATCCTTGCAAACAAAATATATACATGTATATTTCTTGATGTGTTGTCAAAATCTCATTCCTGAAAAGAACAGGACACAACATAAAGCCTCTGTGTTTCACATTCATCTTATTAAACAAAGCACAGCTTGTTTGCTTTACTTTCTGGAGCAAAGTAGAGGCAAAAAGGTAGAAACTGCAAGTAAAAATAAAAAGTATCTGGTTGGCTAGGAAAAAAGAAAGAGGCCTTATCATACAACGGGCATGCGTACCCCCCTCTGGTTTTAAGAGTTTGCGTCAGCTCTACCTTTTAGCATGCTCACTGTGAAGGAAACTGTATTAAAAATGCAAACAAGAGTGATGTAAAGAAAAGTTTCCAGAGAAACTGCTGGTATACAAGTAACCACATACTGGCAACATGCAGCGTTAATAATGTAATATAATGGAGAAGCCAGTCATGGAATATAATATAGCACTGTCAGCTTCTGTCAAAGATCACTTTCGTGAATAAAAAGGCAAAATTACAAATTACTGGTCTTGAACATTCTTATGCAGCTGTAGCTAAGTTTAAAAAGTAAATGATATATTCCTATTCAAGGTTAAAATTGTTCTCAAACAAATTTAGAAACTATAGGAAAGTTGCCCGAGGACACAAAAAAGCAGTCAGAAAGAGTTTTAGCAAAATAAAAAAAATCCCTCTTTGCCTTTTGCACTATTTCCTGCAGCTATGATATAAACATGCAGTGCACGTATGAGATCTCTGATTCTGACCATGACAACAATACATTGTCTTTGCACGCATCTTCCTTTCCAGGCTAATAGCCTGCTAGCTCTAGCTTAGGTGGCTGGCCGACCCTGACTGCTGCCATATCAAGCAGAGACCTCTGAGCTGAAATCAATAGCAGGTCTGTGGATAGAGCCTGTTTGTCACCACGTCCCTGGTCTGTCAGTCACCACACCCTATGTCCTTCATCTGCTGCATTCACGTAACCTGGCCGAGGGGCTGTCCATGAAAGAGCCCTTGGAAAATCAAAAAGTCAAATAATTTTCGATTAGAATGCCGTTAATTGCATGGGCTCAAATATTTGTGGAGGCAGGTCATAAGGCCTGTGGCTGTAATACACAGAATGGAAGAAACTTTAATTTGCTGTCTATGTTCCATCTATAACAATTGTTAATTATGCTTAAATTGATCATTGTATTCATTACAAATCGGTGTTTTCTCAACCAGTGGATTATTAATTATACAAAGCAAAAATACAATATATTGCATCCAAATCATTGGATTCAGGTGTTCTGATCACTTCCATTGCAACAGGTGTATAAAATCAAGCACCCAGGCATGTGCACTGCTTCTGCAATAATTTGTGAAATAATGGGTCGCTCTCAGGAGCTCCATGAATTTTCATGAATGGTCCATTCATGAAATTTCCTTGCCACTGAATATTTCTCAGTCAACTATTAGTGGTATTATAACGAAGTGGAAGCAACTGGGAACAACAGCAACTCAACCATGAAGTGATAGGTCAGATAAAATAACAGAGTGGGGTCAGCAGAGTGTGTACTGAGGTCACCAACTTTCTGCAGGGTGAACCTCTACAGACCTCTAAAGTTCATGTGGCATTCTGATTAGCTCAAGAGTCTGGGTTTGGCAGTTTCCAGAAGACAGGTACTTGTCTGACTATACTGTGGCAAGTGTAAAGTTAATTGGAGGGGAGATTATGGTGTGGGGTTGTTTTCAGGAGTTGGGCTCGACCCCTTAGTTCCAGGGAAAGGAGCTCTTAATGCCTCAGCATACAAGGACACTTTAACCATTTTCATTCTCCCAACTTTGTGGGTACAGTTTGGGGATGGGCCCTTTCTGTTCCAGCATGAATGCATAACAGGGCACAAAGCAAGGTCCACAAAGACAGAGTTGAGCGAGTTTGGTGTAGGAGAACTTGACTGGCCTGCATAGAGACATGACCTCAACTCAGAAGAATACCTTTGTGATGATTTAGAGAGACTGAAAGCCAGGCCTTCACTTCCTGTCCATCACTGTCTGACCTTACAAATGCGCTGCAATACACACACTCCTAAACCTCAACCTGCAAAGCCTTCCCAAGAGAGTTGAAGCTGTTATAGTTGTAAGGGGTTGACTGACATAATATTAAACCCATGGATTAAGAATCGGATAGTTCATATGCAAGTGTAGGGAGACAAACAAATACTTTTGGCAGTGCAGTGTACATTGAAATAAATGGTTAAATAGTAACCTATAAGCAATGGATGTTCTTAATAATTAACACAAGATTAGTGACGCACAGCAAAACTTCAAATACAGCATAGAACATTTCTGTTTAATTTCAGGAACAGGACATGTTGTATTAATAATACCACCTGTAATTTCGATTTAGAATTCTTCATTTGTAAAATATGGTTATTTATTGTAACCAACTGAGGTTTAGCCACTGGGCAGAGAACATGAATGATCTTTCATTTTGCATTCAACTCTGATAAACATAAAGAACCTAATCCAACCCCATAGAGGTCGCTTTTGTCATCCCACTACTCACCTAGAGCGCCTGAATCATTAGATTTAAAGATAGATTTAAATGTTGGATATTGTGGTTTTCAAAACTACTCTCTCTTTTTATTCATTTATTTCATTATTTAATTTATTTATTTATATATTGCCTTTGTGGACAGCTAAACTGGTGTAACATAAAGAGAGGGGATGGTATACACCACAGGCTTGAATCATATTTGCAGCTTTCTACCACAGTTGGCCAGTTCATGAAAAGTAAGGCGGCAAACTTAATTTATATAAAGAAAAGTGAAGTTGACAAGTGTAGTTGTGCAGTCTATAAAGTTCAGTCTAACCTTAAATGTCATGCGCTAGGAGAACAAAGAAGGCAACATGCTCTTAAGGTGCTAGTGCTTAAGGTTTTTTGGAGGAGGCACTTAGAGGGAATTGATTAATCCTAACAAAAAACAAAAAAAAAAGGAAACGGAAACAAAGAAAGACACTGCCCAGTGGCTTTAAAGGCTCATTTGAAAGGGTGTCAAGAACAACCAGAAACTCCACTTATCACTGGAAGCTGGCACCTAGCTCCCTATAGGAAACATTTCAGCTCACGGTGTCTGACAACCAATCTCTCTTCAAACCCACATTAGAAGGATTTCTGACACATGGCAACTGATAGTCCGATGTTGCAGACTTCTCTTTAACAGAAGCTGCAAAGCGACACAGATCTGATGGCATCAAGTCTTCTCTTACCTCTGTTGGAGAAACTCCATATGCTTACCTCAGATTACCTCTGTAGGAGACAATAGTCGAGGCATCTCCCAAATCCTCTCAAGATGTAAGCCTTGAGGAGCTGCCCCAGGTTGGGCTCTCAACTTACAGCACAGGTTACTCGAAAAAATGTATTTGATATTTGGGTTTTGACTGAGGCAGCAGCTCATAGCTGAATGGTGGTATAAGTGTTAGAATATGCTCTTTTTGTGAAGACGTGGGTGGTACGCCGAAGTTTATCAACTAAGCAAATATTCAAGGCAAAATATTGCAGAAATATATCCAAAACTGATGTATGTAAGTTGTTTAAGTGTTAATTATTTAATTCTGACACAGAATGTTTGCTCCCTCGACCAAGTAAGTGCTGAAAAATATTTCCACCGACTCAAAAGTGCTCTAAGGGTGCAAAGACTGGATCAAAATTAACGCTGAACAGTCGGCCCAGAGTAATTATCTATGTAATTAATTTGCTCTGAATATTTCCAGACGTGAGCTGTGGCAGCTAAACTAGTAAAGGGGCCAGGAAGAGAAAGCTATAGCTAATGAAGAGATATGAATTAAGGAGGGGAACATGTTGCTGTGGGAGAGCTAGATGAGGTACAAGCAACAGAGTAAGGGTTAGCTACCTCCACAAACACAAGGTACTTCTGGGGGAGGGGCTGTTTAAACATAACAATGGCTAAGAAAAGATTGATTTACAGTGGTGTTGCTTGGAGACAACACAGGCACAGCACGTTGGCTCATGGAGGAAAATGACAGAACTGTTTTCCAGGCGAGTTCCATTATGCTCCGAGGTGTGTTCAGACAGAAAGCAAAGGGAAGTAGCTCTGTGCTGATTTGCACCAAACACCCAGCGTACAAATTGCACAGACATTTGCTTTAACCTAGTCAGAAAAAAATTATATTGACTGCATATGCAGCTTCTGGTGCATCTCAACGTTTAATCTGCATTACAATGAACCATCATGATGACTCTGTATGCCAAGTGAAGTAGGAGTGATTTCTAAATGACATTCTCAGCCATTTTTTGAACATTTATGTGAAAATATTAAGCAATATTGACAACAGAGTGCAAAAACACAGAACCTAATTCAAGGATAAAATACACTTAAATGAAACTATTATGTCAGGATGGTTAATAACTTTCAGGGGGTGCCAGACAAAGGTAAACTGATCTTAATACTGTTTAGTGTTATAGTGGAATTCATTCTAGATTACATACTGTAAACATAAGTCCTTAAAAGCTTCTTAAATCAAACCCCTTAACCCCAGCTATTACAAGTGTTTATTTTATGAATTTACAGAGCTGTGCTTTAAACCATTAAAACAGCAGGAAAGTGCTCATTAAAATTAGACTTTCAAAAGTCCCAGTACTGAATTATCAGTCATTTCAGTGTTTGTGCTTCTATTTTAGAGCACATGTGCAATCATTCAGATGACATGTACACTCACACACACACACAGAACTTGCCACGCTGTCTCTAGTAAGAGCATATGGTGGATATTTAATATTTTTCGAAATGTCAGTTAAGCCTGTTTCGCAAGTGTCACCACCAAATCCCTGCTGGGATTTTTAAAAAGAAAAGAAAAGAAAGCAAAAAAACCCGCTGAACTCACTTAGATACAAAACCACTTTCGACCTTACCACTCAGGGAAGAAAATTAAGGAAAAGAAGTCTGCAAGAGCAGGAGAAAATGCACAAACAAGTGCTGGATTAATGTGAACCAGAAGTAGGAATCAAGAAGAGCATTTAAGGGATTTTCCTCATTGCTATGCATTTCACTGCACATTCCTGTACAAACTCGCACACACCTATCTCTTTCCACAGCCATAACTTGAACGCTCCAATCATTAAGCCTCCAGTGTCGCCCGCCACAAGAAACATTTCAATAAAGGCTGTTAATTAACATGCAAGGCGATTAGAATGTCATGTTTCAGAATGGGCAGCGATCTGTCTTCCTGTCACTTTACATACACGCACACAAACACACACGAATTGGTGCACACGCCTCACAGCCAGTGACTTAATGGCTTTTTTCACCTGCACTTAGCAATGGACTATGGTCTGTGAATAATAAGTGAGAAGACAGAGGAAAACAGGAGAGGGGGAGATGGTGTAGGAGTGAAAAAGAGATGTATTTCATGGTCTGACTGTCAATATAAATGCCATATTCTACTGAGCATTTTATATATTCACTCCTATTTACCTACTTCTTCTTTATAGACGTGTACATCTTTCTCTTGCAAAAAGACAGCACTGGTATTTATGCATGTTGTTTACTTGGACTCATCTTATAATTTACTGAAAACCAGAAGAAAAATTGAGGGAGATGCTTCAAACTCCATTACAAGATTTTTTTTGCTTTAAAAAGGACACAAACAGACCCCAGTTTGATGCATTCTCTCAACAAACTGGCTTCACTCCACTCCAATAAAAGGGCATTTTCTTTGGCTCTGTGTAAGTTTGTATGTCTACACTTATTGTATTAGCTAGACGCCAAGGCCACAGAAATAGCTATGATTGTACTCGGAGAAGTGGGGAAAAATAGGCGTCGATAAAATGCATCTTATGCCACAATGGAGGCACGTTTGCTGCATTCCAATAGGGTTACTTTGAGCACCTGCGGCAAAGCGGAGTCACACAGAGTGGAGAGACACTCTAAACAATCAGTGCCCTTGGGTCTCACAAACACAATCTTTACAGACAAGGGAGGGGAAAACACACTTCCACAATTACAGCTAAGAAACGCAATTTAATTATAGTCAGTGCTTGAAACACCTTGCTAACGTCTGCTGTAGCGCATTCTTCACTGACTCTGTGTGCATTTCCATGTAGATCTCTGAAATGTTAGTTACAAACATATGACAGTGTTTCCAAACAAAAACCGAAAATTTCATCCCGCAAACTGTGATGAGCGAGTGAAATGTCACAGCCTATAGCCAAACAATAAACAGGAAAACAGAGAGCTAATGTTTACCTGAGCTCCCCAGGGTATGTCTATTGGTGGGAGGCAGAATTTCCAAGTGCAATTCTGGAGAGCTTATAGCTCAGTAAGCACGTGTATATGGGTGTGTGTTTATGTAACATTTCAATGAGGTATAATCCAAACTAATAAGAAGTAATAAAGGCAGTGTTGACCTTGTAATAGCTGGTTTCCTGCCAAACGTGGGGCTTGAAAAGCTGTCTTTGTGCGACTGAGGCTGCTGTTGAGGCTGATCACTACAAGGGTTAACTAAACCAGCACCAAACAAGGCCTTTCTCTATCAGAGACTCTAGGCTAGACAGCACCTTGAAATGAAACAAACTAACACAAAATGACATGTTTTAATGACCTGCATGTGAATCACAAGGTCAAACAGAGATGTAGTGATGTGTGAGGTAATTTCTGGGAGTGTGGACAGTTGATGATAAAATAGATTCTGGCACATGCATTTTATATAACTCCCTAGGTTTATTAATGTACAAGTCCTAGGGTACTTTTACACTTCTTTATTTTGCCAATCAACAACTCTTACTAAAATTTTAAACTAACAACCTCAGCAGATTGTGTATTTTTAAAAGCACGACAAAAAAGTTCTGAATATGAGGATGAGATTTGGTTCCTGACTAACTCCTTAGGTGCTCTCGAAAATGTGGCTTTATCGAGTATTATCAGCTTTATCTATTTACTTAATTATTTTTACAAATAATCCTATCAGGGGGCAGGATTATCTCCAGGTGACCTGAGATGTCATAACAGAAAATCTTTGTGCCACAAAAGCACCACCTGTACTCATTCATAAAAATTGCATTATTGGCTCTGAGTGGATGGAATCAGTTTATTTAGGCCTCAGTCACACAACTGTGTGAGGAAACAACTGTTTACCTTTAAAGTAAAAGTTGTGCCTGTTGAAACATGTTACATAGCACAGCGTTTACTGTGAAGGCGAATGGTCTTCTCACAGATTTGCTACCACATGATGAGTAGTTAAGTGTTGGTAAGACCAGTTGGTGCCTTCCATGCAATTCTACTGCAATAGTGAGTCAATCGCAAAGAGGTTTGTGGTGCAGCACTTTATACAATTGTTTTGATAAATTTCACCTAGCGACTGCCAGAAACCACATCCGAACCACTTGGGAAATACACACTTTTTCTTAGAGACCTGTGGTTGCCAAGGGGTGTCTCTGATCAGACTGACCAACATGACCGGGGGTTTGGGGGCTGATTTCCCAGCCACTGTAAACATCCTCCAGCAAACACTCGCCAACCAGTCTGGGACAACACATTTTTCCCCAGTGACCACATGTTTCCAGGGAGTTGCCATCCAGTCGCTAGGCACATGTGACTGGGCTTTACCCATCAATGCTTAAGCATTGGAAATACACATAACGATCCATTTCAAGTACTGACTGACTTTAGCTTTGAGACATTTAATACATAATACTTTTAATAATGGAAACACAAGTGATCAACTTTTCACTGCAAAACCTCAAAGAATGGTCAAATGTTACAGGTCAACAAAAAAACTTTTATATGGATATTGTCAAATAAAGCTCTCTTTTGTTTTGGGGGGTTTTTGTACTGGAGGCTGCACGAAAAGCAGAAAAGGAAGGTCAAGCTACACAGTTTTTTCTCCTTTTTCTCTTTCTTTTTTTTATTTTTTGCTAAAGGTTTGATGCCTCTGTGGGACAACTCAACAGATGAATATTCTATCTGCAGAGGTAGGCAGCCTTGAAGCAGTGAACCTTAACAGCAGAAATGTTCAAACACAATTCATTACTTGCTCTCCTGAGCTCACCTTTTCGTACTTCATCTGATTCCACTCTGGTGTCTTCGTGGGTTCAACACTACAGAGCCTCGCCATAGGCCTTAAACAGCCTTGAAAAAAGCGAGGAAAAGAACAGCCTCTACATAGCCCCGTTTTTGCCATCCACACCGAGCTCTTGTTTAGGTTAGTGCTTGTGGATGAAGGTTTCATTAACATTTTACTAACCTGCCTTATCTACAGTTTTAGCCTATTATAACCACTATTTTCCAAAGGCTTAAAAACACACTTGAATATCATCTGCTGGTTTTAGCAAGTTTAAATGGAGACAGTAACAGTATATTAAGCCTTTCCAGGGATGGCTGTATGCATGTTCAGGAAAGATTTTCTTATAACGTGTAATAATTTGAAGTGTGTTTTCATTTTTTAACATGAATGTGTCATTGACAAGCACGGAGACGAGGACATCTGCTCTGGTCACAATCACTGATTCTTAACATGCTCACACCTGAAAGACAAACGTTCACAAACATCTACACAATATTCACACATAGTAGATACCTACAGGTATGTATGTCAGTTTTGGAAAAAGGCGAAAAAAAATTCACTGTTCATAATAATTGTGCCTAAAACAGAAGGCACACGCGCTTTAATAGCATGTGCTCACTCCATAGCTGACAAACCACTCCACAGTCAGTTTTTCACTTGATGCACACTGCAGTGAACAATATGATATGCATATAAACCCATCCTCACACAACCAAAAATGACACCCAGATGAGCAATAGCGCAAACAGGCCCCCCAAGTGTCTCTTTCCTGTATCTGGGTGTCACGCATATAATTGAGGGCTTACAACGCGCTCCCCTTCTGTTAAGCCTTCCTATCTATCGGGCCACACACTGCTCTCACAAACTGCCCTCCACTGGTACACATCTGATTAGGCTTGCTCTGTAAATGAAGCTTTACAGGACAGACTGATAACAGAAGGAGAGTGGATAGGAGCAGGGCAGGGGGGAAAAGGAAGATTAGAATATGTAAAGAGGAAGTGAGGCATGGACAGACTTGAGTAGCAAACAAGAACATCTAGATAGAGACAAGAGTGTGAGGAATATAACGTTGTGTGGAGAGGCAGGAAGGAGACCACGATGAAGTAGTTACTGTGTAAATGGGAGAATTCTTATTTCACTTGGAATCAAGGAAAAAATACTCCTTGTAATTGCTTTGGTTGCTAGCTGATTGCCATGCCCGCCTGTAGGTCTGCATGCCAACTTGTCTGTACTCACTTGCCAACTACTCTCTGACCAGTTACCTGCAAAATCAAAGGTTTTTTGAAACATGTTTGTGCAGTGGTGCACTTTAATTTTGAATGCAAACAGTTTCCATCAAAGCTTTCACAGTTTTACTACTAAGAGAGTAGTTGGCAAGTGTTTATAGACAAGTTGGTGTCCTCCATGCAAACTATGGGTAACACCAGCAATCTGCTAGAGAACAAAGCAATCACAAGCCCTCTCTTTGTAAACAAGTTCATCTAAGACTGCCAGAAACCACTTGCAAGGGGTAGTTACTAGAGGACATTAACTGGTCTCTAAGCCTGTGTGACTGAGGTCTAAAACACGAGTGCCTATTGGGTGCTGGACTATTATTTATTGCTCTACAGTCACTGCAAGGGCCAGTATGAATGTGTGTCGTACAGCTGTCACACTGAGGAACATATATGCTACATCAAAAAGCAATATTAAATCCTAATTCACATTTAAAATTTTCAATTAACTTTAAGTGAATTCACAAAGGTAATCATCTATTTTAGCTTGTCCTCAGGATTTTAATCACCTTTCATCTGTTTTTGCATTCATTAAGCTGAAGTCATAAACCAGGGCTACTCAATTTGTAGCCTGAAGTCACTTTGAATAGTCAGCCTGATTTGTTTTGAACAAATAATTGAAAACAATATTAATTTTCTGTTTTAAAAAATGTGTGCCTTGAGATGTTTTACACAAAAGTAATATGCTGGAAAAAACTTTAATATCCTGGCAAAGGTAATACTGAACAGGTTTAAACCATTGCAGACTTAATTCAAGTACAATAAACAAAAAAAATTCTTGACTGGTAACAAACTAAAACAAGCCCTGTGCTAACACCAGATGGAATTTATGAAAACTTCCAAATAAGAAAGAGGTTGTTAGAAGGCAAACACTAAGGAAGTGTGTGCTTTTAGCTTCAAGGTAAGGGAATAACCTTACTGCCAATCGAAGAATCCTATGCAATCCTAAACATTATACAAAACAGGCATATGCTGAATGAAGTACATATGCTGTATTGGAGTAAATCACGATTTGTGCCAAGACAGCAACTTCCCACTCCTTTTATGTATAAAGAGCAGTGAATTATACATGCCTTTTATCATATAAACACGTACAAACGCACACATTCTGTCTAATGTCAGGGGGCTTTGCTCTACTTTTATCAGTGCCATTGATCAAATGATGAGGGGGGAATAGCCAGCACCCGGTGTGACACTGTGGCTTTTTGCCAGAACTGCTGCTGAAACATATTTAAGAGTCATGAGCTGAGCCATTTAAACACGGCCAATGCATTATGTATTATGGCCATTCTCTGTCAGCTGAATGATGTACAATGCATTTGTCAAACAATGAAGTAACAGCATGAGAGGACATCACACGGACAGAGAAAAGGGGGCAAAAAAGGAATGAAAAACTTTAGGGGCCAATGAAAAAAAGAAGAAGAAAAAAAAACAAAATAAAAGATGATATTAGGAATCCAAATGAAATGTGACCTTTAAGTACAAATAGATTTTACATTTAGATACTTCAGTAACCTTCCTGTAAGCAGAAGAATCCTACAGAGATAAAGACGGGGATGTTCTCTCGGACGGCGGCCGCCGAGGTGGAGTAAACCATGGCGACTATGGGAGGTAAATGACAGGTCAAAGGTCTGAGCCAGCAGGAGGAAATGACATCGGCAGGAAATATGAATAAACAGTGGGGGATAATCATCCAATACAAGCACTGACCTTGCAAGGGATTAGCAGTGGCATTATCTCTCAAATATACAGATGTAGAAAAATGAGGGAGTGAGTGACCTTCTAAGAAGAAAGTTTGTAATGTCGAGTGTAACTGAACTCCAACACAATCTTAACAGCAGCATGCTGCTATTGACTTGCAGCAGATTAAAATGTCGCTAATCACATGTTAGGAAACTGAAATTCAAATTGAGTAGGCCAAGTTGTAAGTAATTTATTTACTTATTTTTTATTTTGACAGTGTTAGGAGTGACAACAGTTTTCGTGTTATCGTTTGGGGTAATTGTAGTTTTTTCAAAGAAATTATTCTGAGGCTACAAGAAAAAGATGAGTGACATTCAAAGTGAATAAAAACATTTTTTTAAGCCTCAACGGTGAAGAACACATCTCAATTAAAGAGCTTGGCCTAGAGCAAAAACGGCATCCAGATTTTCTTTTAGTATTACATCTTGTGCTGCTTTTTCCCTTTACTTAGTGGACTTTGTATGACTAAATAAGAAAAATTAACATACTGGAAAAATGGGAAAGGACAACTGGGGTTATTTTTATATGTTGAGGCTACAACATTAGTTAAACATGCAGTATTACTGCATCTAAAAGGTCACGGCTCACTCACTTGGACAGCTGAATCATTTACAGCAGAGATGGGCAATTAATTTTCCCAAGGGGCCACGTGAGAAATTGGGAATGTTGTGCAGAGCCACACTAATAAGATGAACTCAGTTCTGTTCAATATTCCTTTTATCTCTTTATATTTTGCTACTGGTAAGATGAGATGTTACAATTAGGAAGTGAAACTGTAAATACAGTACTGTGCAAAAGTCTTGAGTCACTCTTACTGTATATCTTTATACTGTACTCCATCCATCCATTCGCTACCGCTTTTCCTTTTCAGGGTCGCGGGGGGTGCTGGAGCCAATCCCAGCTGTCATAGGGCGAGAGGCGGAGTACACCCTGGACAGGTCGCCAGTCTGTCGCAGGGCTAACACACAGGGACAGACAACCATTCACACTCACATTCACTCGCACATTCACACCTAGTGGCAATTTGGATTATCCAATTAACCTATCCCCAGAAACTGTACTTCACTAGGAAAATAGGAAATGGGTACAGTGAAGTATTGAGACATTGCAAACATATATGACAATACAGTATACGAGGCAAATACAGAGTTTGTACAATTCTAACAAGCTTAAAAGTCAATATTTAATATGACCATCTTTTACTCAACACAGCCTGAAGTCTCTTAGCTAAGCTTTCTTGTAATTTCTTTCTTTAAATACTCTTCAGGAAAAGTTCTCCAGGCTTCCTGAATTACATCCAAAGCTCTTGTTTGGATATTGGCTCCCTGTTTTATTCATTCTCTGTCAAGATGATCCCACACTTTTCTATCCAGATAAGCTTTCCAGACAATACCAATCAGACACTTTCCAGATGGTATTGATCAAAATTGATCTACATTCATAATTCCATCAATATTGACGAGATCTTCAACACCCTGGCTGAAACCATGACAGAGCCTCCACCGTGTTTGGATTCATCATCATATGAGCTGTTGCCTCTGATTTCAGTCCTGTTCTTGAGAAATCTAACATACCTTAGCCTTTTCTCAATGTTTTCTTGTGTTGAGAATGGCTTCTTGACTGTGATCATTTCTGATGACTCTTCATCGATGGGTCGATGTGTCTCTTGGGTCTCGTTTCAGGTCTTTGCTGGATTTTATTCCCCCTATTTCTTAAGAAAATACAGAGTGTTTTAGGCCTGTCAGGTTTTTTCCTATTTAATCATTTTTTATATCTGCTGTTAACTTTGGCATTTTCCATTGATTCAACTATAGAAATGGGAACAGGTTGCTAATAACAAAAACGTTATTTAAATTTCTGTCATACCGACACAATTCTGGTTCATCCCTTGAATGCCGATGCTTGAACAACTCTAAAATCAGTGTTACTTGGTTCAACAACTGGGTGAGGGGGGGAAAAAAAAAAAAAAAAAAACAGGGAAAAAAAACATTTCTCAAAAAAAAAAAAAAAAAAAAAAGTAGGTAAATCAGCTAAAGCGATAATACAGGATCAAAAGCATGTCAGAGAAAAACAAAATACCTCTTTCATGAACAGTAAATTGTCATCTTCTTAAAGCGCTCTGCTAAACTAGAGCTAATTACACAACCCTCAACAGGGTACTTTACTATTAAAACCTCTCAAGTCAGGGCAACAACTTACATCAACGCCCACATAACTTAAAGGACAACTGCATTCCCAGCAGAGAGAGAGATGAGTAGGAGGAAGATGAGGAGATTGAGACTGAATAAGAGCGCAAGACAGGGAGGAGGAAGAAAGTTGGCAAGAACAAGAAAATAAAACGTGATAACCACAGTAAAAAAAATAGGAGCCTCCAAGTTATTATAGCAACACTGAGCATTTTACACCTGTCCACGGGTTGTATCAGTACTGCTCGGAGGCAATGGCACAGTGGATGTGATGCCGCCTCTAGAGAAATACTTTCAGACTCAGAGACACACACAATGAAACTAATAAGAGAAATAAGAAAATGCAATGTTTCACTTCTATAAACAAATTCCTTGTAGCCAGCAATAACAGGGACATCTCCTACACTTACACAGCTTGGTGTTATTGTGTCCCATGGGCACAGTTAAAGTGTACTATTATTAGGAACTGCAGGCCTGAAAGGAAGAGGGAGAGATTGTCGGAGTGAGATAGAGAAAGAACAAATGGACCATTTATATCAAAGCTTCATAAACACACATGGGGCCTATTGTTACTAAGGCTACCTCTATTAAAAACGAAAACACTATTGTCATCCAACAGCTCATAGATACATGATTACATCCTGTGGCGCCACGCACACTCTCGCGCTCACTCATAAAGAGGAACACATACATCTGTGTACACAGAGAGGACAAATGCATTTGCATAAATCTGTACATAAACACATACGCCCAAGTCATTTCAGTGCTTCCCCTTCACAGATTTAAGCCTAAAATAGCAGAGGCTTAAGGATTTTTTTCTCCACAAGTTACAGGAAAGCGTGTGTGCTGAAGTTGGCTGACGTGTGTGTGAGACGGAGGATATTAGCAAAAGCTCAAAAGTGCATCTATAACATGTGTGTACTGTCTTGTGTGATTGCGTTCGAGTCTGTGTGTGTAAATGCAAACGAGGCTTGCCCGGCTGTAATCCCCGAAGCAAGAGTACGCGTGTGTTAGCGGGTGTGAGAGAGAAAGTGTGTGACCAGTAAGATGGTCGACGGCGTAAGCTTCAGCCTTCACAGCTTAAGCCCCCCTCGCTTTTCTACCCCATAAGGCAAACAGTGGATAGACCACAGGGCTTAGCAGGAGAAAGAGGAGAAGAGGACAATATATGGAAACTAATTCAATTTCAGCCTCTTTGCGCAGCTCTCCGATCTGCAAATACCACCACAGGCTGATGTAAGGAAATGGAAATCTCAACTTATATACTTCAGACTATGGAGTATCTGTAGATTGGAATCCTATATATGCGCACTTCTGCACTTGAGGAGCAGTCATGCAGCTAAATGCCTTCTCCATGTGAGGTTCAGATCCAGCCTCTCAAGCTGTTTCTGCTCCCTCGTTACCTGTCACCGTCTCAATTTTCCTGTATATTACCTAATGAACTTTCCAAACTCACAACTGGTGAGAAACTGGTTATTCTTCTTTTCTCTACAGAAAGGCTGCCTTGCATATTTAGGGGTGCTAGTTTTGTAGAAGTAGGGGTGTGCTCCCTTTCATAGCAACTTTATGTTTTTTCAATTGATTGGTTAAAAGAAGGCATTTTAAGTCATCACCTTTTCTTGGCAAAACACAAACTAAATAATTTACTGATGAATAAAACCAAACAGGTAGATTAATTAATAATGATTTTCATTAGCAGTTGATAAGAAAGAACAAATGTCAGCATCCTTCAGCAATCAGGTGGACTTGCCATAAGTCCAGTTTAATGAACTCCTCATAATCCTCGCTGTTTTTTCCCCAGTGTGCAGGTACTGTTGCAGAGATAACAAACCGTGTTATGAGTTTGATCCTTACCATATAGCCCTTTTCAGACATGGGATACGGTTTGTCTTATAAATATAGCATTCCAGGCAGGCACGTTAAAGTAATAAAACTATTTTATTCAGACAAACAAACAAAAGCACACAAACAAAGATCAAAATACTAATACTGTATTTTACAGTTTGAGATGTTGGTCAACTCATAAACAAGCTTTGTCAAGTCAGAGGCTCCACAACAGCAGGAAAAAACAAGCCTTCAACCTGTCGGGGAACTGTCTTGGGAACATGTGTGGTAGCAGACAAGTAAGGACCACGAGAGCCGTGGACGGAAGCAGATTGAGGAAGAGGTGAGGTGATTGTGACACAAGACAAGAATGAAGTCAGCCGACACTGAGCTACAATTGTCACTGGCTGACCCAAGGACTAGAGACATGTCAGTTGTTCTCTTATTGGACTGGTAAGGCACAGCATCGGTGGAAGCCGCTGTTCTCTGGTGTCTCTAGGGCACGATCCATTGAGCTGCTTTTAAATTCCTTGCATACTGTTCTTGGTAAAATTAACTAAAAAAGTTCAGCCATACCAGGGATTTCCTTGAGCTACATATAACTGTCTCCAGAATGACAATTTCTTTCAGCCTGTGCTTCAAGTCTATTGTGTAATCAAGCCATGAGGTCAAAAAATTTAAATCAAGTTCATCTCTCTGAGTTCCCTCAGATATGCACCCTGACTGGTGACGTCTGCCGGGCCCAGCCTGTTAAGGTTATACTGACCAGAAAACAGAAGGCACCTTAAGAATCCAAGAACAACGAGGTAACAACATTTCAAAGACTAGATAATTACCCAAAAACTAAACACAAACATGAGTCAAACATGCAGAGCTGATTTTTACATGTTAAATGTTAAAGAAACGCATTAGACAGTAACCATTGTTACCATCTACTCCAGTGATTTTCTAACACTTACTAATCACCGAGCAGTTTGTTTCTCTCAAGTATATAAACGTAAATGCAAATAATTGTATGTGCCTCAATTATAATTACACCACAGTCATTTCTCAGACAACTTAAAACATTTATTTAAAACGTTTATACTGTTTAATGAATTGCTTTCAGCATACTGATTTTTGGTGTTCTCTAAAGGGGACTTGAATAAACCTAACAAGCTAAAAAAAATGTTTGTGTAACACCAAGGCATTAAATAACAAAAGTCTCAGGTTAAAAAAATACAGATGTATACTAGCGATCGGGGATAGCAAGATTTCTACTCATGCTAAGCTGCACGCCCAGAAACCGTGAAATGTTTCATACTTGACACACACACACACGCACAGTGGCGATAAAAACAGACAAAGATTGTCTATTGACTCGCTCCCCTTACCAGCCCACATAAATCTGCTGTACTGCTCTGCGCATTTTAATCAGCTGCTCTTAGGGTTACGTTATTTACCTACTGAATGCCAGATAGAGGAGCAAACAAGCTATTACACTATCTAAGTTTACATTACATTATGTTTCACATCACTTAGGCATATATGGTGCTGAACAGCTAAAAAAAGAAACATGGAAAACTAATTCTCGGAGCGAAACAGATGTGACAAAGAAAGAAGGAAGAAAGAAATAAGTGATCTAAGGAATAGTCAGCATAACAGTGTTTGATATCTTTACTGTATCCTTCTGAGGTAAAGCCACATTTAAATACAACTGACGATGATTTTTCTTTAATGCACTGATCCCAGTGTTGTTCTGCAGGTTATGACAAGTTAATCAAAACCACAAATTGTGCAGAAAAATAACATGTTAAACCTGGATTAAGCTTAAAAAGCACGAGAACTCTTGCGTAACAGTATACCCTTACAGCCTCATCATACGATACAGGGGAAGATAACAATCAGATGTATTTTCATCGTCAGTAAGATAGTTTCTGTGCTTTCATGCAAAGTAACCTCACCTTGTAAAAAGCACTACAATACTCTAGGGAGTGAGTGGGTATCAAAATTTGCCCAAAGGCACTGAAAACCTGTTAAAAGTATGCAAACGCTCACACAAAAGCATGTAAACAAGCACAGAGTTGCAAAGATATACACACGCAGCAGTAACGAAGCACACACAGCAATACTTCACTCCTCCGCTCAAGGGGAGGCGCACGCAAGCCCCATCTATCACCGTTCAGCGCGTTTAGAGTAAAGCACCTCAGATGAAAGCGAGCGCTGAAAGATGAATGGAAATAGCAATAAGAGGGGAAAAGAGGAGGAAGGGGTTTGGTCTTGGAACAGGATTGAAGGCAACCCAAAAAAAAAAATAGAAAAGGGGAGAAAAATGTGGATGCATGTTGACTATGTGAGAGCTACGAAGGGGGTGATCAAATAAGAGAATAAGACGCTAAAAACTGAATGACAACAATAATCTCACAAGCTGACAGATGGGTAAATACAGATGGACATAACAATGGAATTCACAACTGAGTAGCTCAATCCCTCACAACACAATCACAAAAGTCTGGATGATGGGCTGTCACTGTCAAGATTTTTTATTAGGGACAGAAGACACTTCCACATGAAGTATTTCCAAAACATTTATAACGATATCCTTGATTTCTAAGCGGCCACTGCTTTAGAGAAGACGTCAGACGGCTACTCTACATGCACGATTTGCCTCAAATTGACCTGAGCTGAAAGTAAACCGATTTAAACGCTGAGTATTTAATCACGTTTCCGTAAAGCTTCACTTTAGCTTCCACTTTCTATCAGCAGTGCAAGAAAAAAAAGTTTGTTCTATAATCACTATTTTTCTGAGAAATATTTAGATTATTCAATATATGAATCACCAAACGCTGTACTGTGTACACAAAAATGAAGAGGATTTGACTTCCATCTCTGAAAGTCTGAAATCATTCCTCCCCCTTCCCAATGTTATACTAGCTCTGCTGGAAGTCCTCTAAAAGCAGACCAAAGCTTCTCCTTTTCTTTCCTCTCACTTGTACCGTCTCCCACAGGTGTCTCGCTCGATCTCGTATTCATACAGATGTACACAGGAGGCCACGACTGACAAAGTAAAGGATCATGGAGAGGTGCGCGGGTGAAGCAGGAGAATTACCATATGTAAGGAAAGGAGGTGCCAAGGTCTCTGTTTCTGTCTTTGGATAATGCAGGTGGGCTACAAGGGACAAGATAAGCACAGACAGATGTACATGCACTAACAGCGTAGACACCATTGAATGCATGCGAATGCAAAACACACAGAGCGTAAGAACAAAAGGAGCACAAAGGCGATGAGCACAGGAGAGAGAGCAGACGAGGCGGTATCGCTGTCGATCCAGGTGTGTTGAAGATACAGTATGGGCCACTGCCAGTGTATGAGTCAGTCAGATGAGGAAGAAAGTGGTGGTGTAGAGATCTGATTAGCACTGGGAGAGTGGCTAAGGGGGTTTTCTCATCAGGATCAGCTTTCAAACCCATGACATAGTGGTACTTTTAATTCAGCAAGGGAAATGGATAAACCAAGACTTCGCCATTCGTGTGCCTATGGGAATAAAGAACTGAGATGGACTTTGGGTTTTTTTGTTTAAAAGGTGTTGTAATATATAATTAGGTCCATAAGTATTAAGACGATGACAACTCTCCATCTGTACACGAAAATCAAACACTCAAGATGTGACTGAAGCGCAGAATTCAAGATGTTTACAAAAGTATTACATTTACTGTTTAGGAATTACAGCAAATTTTAATATATAGTCCACATTTTCAGAGGCTCTAAAATAATTGGATAAACTAAGGGAATTTCAAGTGTAAGGATTCTTTTTCAATGACTGTCTTAATTTACAACAAATAGGCATCACCAAATGTTGGGTTTCCTCCCTGGAGATGCCAGGCCTTTACAGAAGCTGCCTTCAGTTTGTGGGTCTTTTTGGCTTCAGTTTTGTCTTCAGGAACTGAAAAGCATGCTCCACTGGGCTGAGATCAGGTGACTGACTTGGCCATTGAAGAATATCCCGTTTCTTTGCCATGAGAAACTCCTGGGTTGCTTTTGCAGTATGATGTGGGTCATTACCAATTTTCACTATAAAATGTTATCTGATCGGTTTTGCAAAATTTGGCTGGATCCAAGAACTGTACACTTCAGAATTCATTCAAGTCTAATCTTGCCTTCATGTTCCAGAGCTTAACCAGGTGTTTGCACCTTGCTGTAAACATTCTCTATTTACATTTATGACGACATCTCTTTCTCCTCCAGAGTTTTCTTGATTTTGCCAGATGTTGGGTTTTTAAAAAAAAAAAAAAAAACCAAGGAAAGAATTCTGTGATCACTGACCGTCTTTCACACTCGTTGGTGTTGCAGAGCTGGCGAGTCCTTTCCTTCTTTTTACATTCCCGTTGTAACTACCTCTCCAATAATAATTTTGACCTCTCAGTCTAAATGGTCACTTGCTTCAAAGTCTCCTTGGACCTCGCATTGAGAGTTCCAGTGTAGAGATACCAAATGCAAATTCAAAAGCTGGAATTAAATCTAGGTCTTTAATCTTTTTATTTGGCCATTCAATACTGACAGGACACGACTAACCTATTAATGAAATTACAGGTTAGTTAATTGTCCACTTGTGTCTGCCCTTTGAAAATGCAGCATCATGTATAAATATGAATGGGATACTTTTGAAAACCAATTAAAGATTATTTAAAGCTGAAAGCCTCCACTTAAATCACATTGATTATTTAATCTAAAATACAAATCATTGTTGCGCGGAGACAAAATTACAGAAATTGTGTCCATTAGGGCTGTGCGATATCACCAAAATCTCATATCCTGATATTAAGACATCTATCGTCCCGATAACGATATAAATCACAAAAATGTGTGCGAATAGTTCAAAAATAAAGTGGCATGTGTTGTCTGTGAGCCACCTGCATTGCTCTATAGTGAATCACCACATTGTATCTTTCCAGTTGCTAGAAGAAAATGCTTTTTAATATAATCTCTTTTATTAATACTTCCTTTACATTATCTCTAGTGGCTTTAATTGACCCTTCTTTTCTACAAAATCTATAACATGGGAAATTGGCACTTTATAGATAAAGCCTTCTTAAACAGAGGGTCAAGACTCTGAATTGCTTAGAAGGAGCACAGCCTTGAGTCTTGGTTACACTAAATGTATCCCATTATGATTACTCGACTCCAAGAACAAGAGAATACAGCAAATGAGTACCAAGGATCAAGGTAACTAACATACGCAAATGAATTTAAAATAATTAATTTAACGTCAACTTCTTGATTCACCCGTACTATTAAAAGTAAATAAGTTTTACCCAAGATCAACACACATAAAAGCACAACAAGAATCTTGGGGGTTAGCGACAGGGTCTCTGGTTTTTCAGACACTGTCTAAAGCCTTTCACTTCCATTGATGAACATCAATGAGTCACACATTTTCTCTTTTCTATTGGCAGCAAGAACTCTCAATAGCCTTTACATAGTGAACTGTAAATCCCAGAACTGTAAAAAGCCTTGCAAGCTTTATAAAACATTTCAACAAACAAACCATGCCTACATGTTTGAAATATGTTTTTCATTTGGTCTTTACTTGCTCCCAAGATTATTTTAACACTGGCAGCGTTGCAGCTGAAAGAATGAGGCTAATATTGAAATAACAATAAGAATAGGAATAAGAATATAAACACATTAATTTAATGAAAGATATCTTGTAAACTTTTTTCTTTGCCAGCTTTCCTTTTTTCCTTTGGCTGCAACAAATGTGTAGCTTTTAGCCTGGATCATATTGTTAAATTCTTCATATTGGTTTAGGATTATAGCTTTCTGTTCGCCGTTAATCCCTTTAAAAGTAACATGAGAACAGCAAAAATGTCTGAAAAGATTGAAAAGACCATGTGTATGAAGACTAAGTATCCCAAAGAGAAAACCACTTGTAATGCAAGACACAGGAAATCTGAAAAGAACGCTTTAGGATGTTTAATAAAATCTTTCAGTGCCCATTATTTATCATCAATCATAAGTTGTAGGTGTTAGTTGCTGAAAATCACAAACCATATGAAATATGTTAATCAGACAATCCAGGTGTTTAACAAACCTCTATACTGCTTTGATTGCAACCAAAATGTTATTTAGGCTAATTAGTACGATGTTCTTTGATGAATGCCACACAAGATTTGGAAGTTATTTTTTCTTTCCATGGCACTAACTGGGCTTTCAGTAAGATCATTACCCCAAAATGCTCTATCCTCACTTTTTCCATTTACTTCCTCTTCCTCACAAGATAATCTCTGAAACCATCTGCACTGGGAGTAAAATTACATATTGCCAGCTTTTCATTTCTGTCATCTAAACCTGTCTTTTTGTCTCCTTTTATATCTGTTTTCAAAGCTCCTATAAAATCACACAGGAAGCAAAAGCTGGGAGGAAAAAACAGAACACTCAAACGTAAGAGGCTTGTGGACATCTCAAATGCACTCACAGAAGCCATTAATAAAAATAATTAGCGTGGAGATGGGCGGAAAAAAACAGGGGCCAGCTTGGCAGATGTAAAATCTCATTTCTGTGATTTAATTTTTCAGAGGCTGAAGCAGGAAATCCACCAATCATTGTGTTAGAGTACAGAGCTCTAAGAACAGGCATCTCTATCCTGGAAAGAGATAAATGTACACACAAACATAAAAACACACAGACCCTATCAGCAGCCAAAGAGGGCCAGAGGGATCATTAGTGAAGGAAGAAGATCAGATATCGCTAATTCATCTTGGTCAAAAGGATTAGAGACACAAGCAGAGAGAAGGGGATATATACCGGGCGCCTGTGAACATTCCTGGTTTAATGTACTATTGTGATTTTGGAGTCATTAATCAGACACCAGTAGACACACGCCTACATAATGTTTCACTCACTCGCAAATGCAGTTCAGGTTCTAGTTCAGAAAGGTCAAGGTGACTGTTGTTAGTGTAATTCACAGAAATCGTTAGCAAATGGTAGCTCATGTTAGAGATTAACCATTCGAGTCTACAATCTACAACACAAATAATCACGATTATGTTATGGAAGGTTAACGCTTAGTGACGGCAACATTAAGTATTTTCTATATCATTTGTCCCTACTTTGCAGAGAACAGAGAAAACTGTAGTGGTGTGGTGTGGGGCAGTGTGCAGCCTTCCAAATGTAATAGAAGTAGTTCGGTCAGGAAAAAAGCCAAGAGTCGGAGTAATAAATTGTTGACTGTGGTGTTTCTCCAAGTGCAAAATCAAACAGGAAAAGCCTAAAATCCAATTTATAACAAAATTAAATGGCTTGCCAATGGATCCAAGCATCCTGGATCCATTAAGACAAGTGGATCGCACATTCCAAGATGTTGTCCTGTGCGTGTTCGGGCTACTCGTTCTTCTGCACACAATAAGCCTGAAATTATTTATTGTTGTTGACGTTCCAAATTTTATGGAAGAAAACCAATCAAACAAGGAGTCAGCCCAGGGTGCCACACTTGTCACTGTTTTACATGTTCTCCATTTATAATGAAACAAGTGTTTTGGGGCCACATGATCCAACATTAGTGCTGTTATGTATGAAAATCATCTCAAAGCCCGATGAGTTTCTCTCGACTGTGTTGATAAACTTCATGCGCTATAGTTCCAGTTTGACACTCGGGTATATTAAAGTTTCATTTTATAGACATTTTAACAACAATTACCAGCTAAAAACAATTCACAGACGTTGCATTTACATCAAGAAAATCAAATGCCAAAGTTCGATAGACTATAGAAAAATCACCATGGTACTAACAAGCAACAGCTTAGTTTTTTGTGTAATTTCTAATAGCTAGTCAAACTACAGTGAGTTGCAAAACAAAAGAAAACTGAAGAAAC
The DNA here is from genome assembly GCF_965226115.1 of Aulonocara stuartgranti. Lineage (NCBI taxonomy): Eukaryota > Metazoa > Chordata > Actinopteri > Cichliformes > Cichlidae > Aulonocara > Aulonocara stuartgranti. The sequence goes on along the minus strand of NC_138948.1, from coordinate 13,866,480 downwards.
AACACTTAAAAGTCAACAGGTGAAAAGCCTAACTATCAAAAAAAAAAAAAAAAAAAAGAACAGACGGCTTGTTATCTTAAGTTTAATACATTTAAGTATCAAAACTAAGAGAACCCCATGTGACAAACAAGCAGAACATCCATTAGTTTATTATCTCATTAGTCCCTTTATGAAATTCCGAACAGGAAATTTGAATAGATGAATTATTCAAACAATAACAAATTAACATAATATAAAAGCAAAAGAAAACAGACAAACCATTGCGGTTGGGAATTATTACAGCTTAAAGTCAAATTAAATTTTTTTTGACGATCAAACTCAGGCTATCATGCATCACACCAAATATTTATTTATTTTTTTGGGGGGAGGGGGGGGGGGGGGGGGGGGGGGCTGGCTTTTGTTACGATACAGATTGTGGGTATTTTGAGCTGCAAAGATAACAGGAAATAGCATAAGTGGTAAAAACCCTTCAGACTCGAGTAACAGTAGATTGGAGAAAGCAGGCACCCAAAGAAAATAGTCGGCTGCGCTGCTGGGAGTGTCATTTGTGCAATTTGAAGGGTGCACACATGCACAAACACAACTAAACAGTGCCACACGAAGAACCAGGATTGCACTCCTGATGCTTCAGTACCGACGAACTCCAACTGTGTATTGTACTGTAGCTGATGAAAAGACTCAAATATTCCGCAAAACATATGGCAGAATGGAATCAAGCAGAGAGGCAAGGTAGTGTAAACAAAATAAAAAGAGGAGATGATGCTACAGGGATATAAAAGAGATATATAACACCTGAGTGTATGCTGAGGATGAAAACACCATGTATGTCCCCCATCAGACAATACAAACAACTCTAATCCACCAACACAAGTAAATGTATAAAAATCCCGAGTAGCCTTTTCATACCTCATATAATGTGCTCTGAAAGACTATTTCTCCAGAAAGCACAATATTTAACCTCTCATATAAGAATTCACAAAAGTCAGCCATCAAGTAACCACCGCATGGTTTGACATTGAGTGGCCTGCCGAGTAATGCTTCTCGGTTTATTTAAAGAGTTTACTTAAAGGTAAATCTCTGGTAAAGCTCTAGTGTTGGTAAATGTGCAGAAGAGCTCCAGCTAACACTGCTTTCTTCTGCTTGAAACTTTTCAATAATATTTTCACTGTTTACAAGTCTCATAAGAGGAAAGCTGTAAAATCAAATGAGTCCTGAATCACAGTGGTGAATGTGGGCAATAATGGAAATGATGATAATGTTGGCGGTTGACTGCAACAAAGGGACAGTGATTGAAAGTATCCTACCGTGGTCTGTAATTTTACAAGACACGAGATAGAGCTCCTTCAAACTTCTCCCCTCCTTGGCAATGATTTCCACACACCTACAAAGAGACACAGAAAAACAATAAATGTTTAAAACATCACCAGAAGCATCTGCGTCGTGTATATTGTGTTTCAATATTCCTTGAGGGCAACACTGCAATGCAATCCTCGATTATGCACACGCACACAGGCACGTCGGATTATTCCACAGTAAAGGTTAAACAGCAGTGCTGCAGGGTCATCTTTTAACACACATATTAATAATTAAATACCTGATCTGATTAAAGAAGTATGCATCAACACAGCCAGAGTGTGTGTGTGTGAATATGTGCATGTGTGTGCCTCTCATACACACATTAGTTGTAGGCCTGCTCACTTCAAAGAGGCATATCTGCATTCAGTCCACTGTCTGATCCCGAAGGACCAACACAGTGTGTGTGAGTGTGTGTGTGTGATAGATAGACAGCATACACTAGAGAGTGCCACGGGGAAGATCAGAGTATCTGTATCAAATGATTCTCTTTAAATGTCTCTAATGAGAGTAGTGCGTGCAACAAGTAGATTTTGATCAACGCATTTGACCCATTAACCTTCAGGAGAAAATGTTTTGATCTTGACGCTGGTGTTCTTTCATGAAAATTTATGAGACAAAACAGACTAGAAGCACATACACATGCATACTGTACAGCTCTCGTGTGTGAAAACAGAGGTGGGAGAGAAATCGTGATGTTCAGCTGACTGTTGCAGGTGAGTTTCAAATCTCAAATACAGAAGTACTAGTATTCTGTAAGAAACTGCTTTACACAAATCTGAACTGGCGACTGGAGGTTACTCCAAAATGCACTCCATGAAAGTCCAGGAGCATGAGTGAGAATCTGAGATTTCTTTCCTTTTGTGCTGTTCATGGCACCTCTTTAATATCTAGCAAAAAGGACTTAAAATACAATAACGGCTTGCATAAGATAGATTTCTTTTGTTTTTTTCTCCACGAAGAATTTAAGGTTGCCCGGTTCATGGATTTCATTTGATGTGTGATATATATAACACCAAACTAATCAAGGAGTAAACAGGTGCTAGAGAGAGAAGTTAAAATGTGTGTTATATTTTTGAAATTCTTATTTCTGAGTGGAGCCAAAGCTGTTAAAATGTGTACTGACCCATCTGCTTTAGTTCACTGGACTCCATCTTTATATTTTGCCTTTTCTATTAAATTTTTGTTGCAGCGGTCCTGTGAGTCTCTCCATGTTATCAGGTTGTCTTTCACCCACTTTTTCACTGTCACTTCGCATCTCTGCCTGTTTATTTTCCTCTTTTCCTCTCTGCTTCTTACTTCATCCCACCTTTCTTGCTTTGTATAGCTACTCTTCTGTATCTCTGTCTGCGACCTACTGTGTGATGGGGATAAAAGAAAACACAGACAAGACCTGTTGAAATTGGCAATTCCTGACTCAAGATTGTGCTGTGGCCAGCCTTAGATTAGAATCAGTTACCGCAGGGTCACAATATCATGCTGTTTGTTCGGGGGCTACAGTATTAGACCTGCTAATAAATTAATGTACTGGGAAGAGCTGGTGAGGAAACGGATAAAAAAGAAAGCAGCAATTGAGGGACTGCGACAAAGGCCGAGGCGAAGTGCATCCTCTGGGAGCTTGTTACACTGTGCCCAGGTCCCCAGGGTTAGAGCAAAAGCAATTAGATCAGACATCAATGAACGCGGGAGGGAGCAGGGAGAGTAACTACAGCAGGAGACATAAGTAGAAATTTCTGTACAGTAGTCGAAGGGCTACATCATGGGAGACTGACAGATCTAAGCAAGTGGGGGAGAAAGAGAAGAAAGACTAAGAGGCCATTAACAAGGCCTGAGTGAGGTGAAATGACAGGAGGTGGGATCGAAAAGAAAACCAAGCAAAACGAAGCAGAGGTGCACGAAGTGATAACCAAGACATGGTTCATGCAACCTGGATGGGCTTCAAGATGCATAAACACCACACAAACACCACGAAGGTCAGCTAGCATTAGCAATCTGATCCTTTTGAACAGCGTACAGACCCCCATAGCTAAAACCCCTCAATGGATATAGTGTTCATGTTTTGACAGAGCACAGGAGCCAATCAGCATGAGTCAGTTGCCGTGATGCAAGCACACAAGTGAGGTTCATAACAGTTTTAAGGGAGTGGCAGGCCTATACATTATTATAGTAAAGATGCAGGTGGGTTTTTAAAAAAAAAAACAGATTGCTTTCTTTTAAAGGCCCCAGGGGGTCAAGCCTAAGTTCTCTGATCTGCAGAGTGTGACAGGACACTGCTGGTGGCTTCAAAGCCTTTCTCCAGCATTGCCCATCTTACTTTTAGTTGTTTATGCAGAAACATGAAAGTGAAAAGCTGAGGTGTTGGCACAGAAAAGACCACTTTGTTGGTACGGAGGACTGAAAATGGATTACTCATATCAAGTGTTACGGGAGTGAAGCTCTCAGAACTGGGACGACATGATAAATATTTGTATTTAGCTGTGTTCTTATTTGCTTCAAGATAGAGTAAAAGTTTTTAGGGAAAGCTGGTCTTATCTGAATTTCCTTGAGAGTTTGTAAGTGCACTTGTTCTTGTTTTTGGCTTACTATATAACCCTAGACTTAATGAGCATGGCATTTGAGAGAGTGATCGTGTCAGCACTCTAAACGAATTCATAGTGATGAAATGCATGCAAATTAGAAGGAAATTCACAAGGAAATCTTTTTACACATTGTTTAGCAGCAAAGTCACCAAGGTTGGCTTTTGTCAGATTTGACAGGTGATTCTCAGACCATTGGTTTTATTCTTTTTCATTTATATAAGAGCTTAATCTAGGGAGAAAAAAAACACTGCCTGATAATGCTGGAAGGAAGGATGCTATATGATAAGGCCTTCTTGCATAATCATTTTGATAAAACATATGAATGCAAACATGAAGCGGAGGAAGACAAGATCATTGCAATGTTGTTGAGAAACTACTGGTAAATGGGGACGAAGGTGGGGTGAAGAAGAGGAAAAGGAAAATGATAATGATTAAAGACGTTTTAGAAAGAAAAACATTAGAAAGACAGAAAGGTGGTGGATATGATGAGGAAAGCAGACAATAGATGTAGAGGTTAGTTGTTGACAGAATGACACAGCTGATGTCAGATGAAGGATTAAGAAAAGCAGTTTGAAACAGAGGTGGACTGATGAAGTGACAGAAAAATCTGGTGATGCGGTGATGATAAAACAGTGTAAGAGGCAAGAAGAGAAATATCACTGAAGAAGAAAATCAAGGAGTAGAAATGATAAGCTAGAAGATAACTTCTTTTACTTTGTACTATATTACTGAGGCAATGATAAGTGAAGAAGAAGCAGACAGACAATGATTCACCACTTATTCAACAAGAGCTGCAGAGGGCTTAAGCCTAACCCATCTGATGCTGCGTGAGAGGCAGGTTAGATTCTGGACATGATGCTAGTCCATCACAAACAGCTCATGCCCTCATGCACACCTACGGCCAATCAAATGAAAGCATGTGTTTGGATTCTAGGAGGAAATGCAGGCCGGACTCAAGAGAACTTGCAAACTCCATACAGAAAGACTTGAGTAAATTGTAAATGGAATGGTACTTTTATAGTACTTTTATAGTACTTTTCTACTCTATTTGAGCACTTAAATGCTTTTTTGCTACGAGTCTCATTCACACATTCGATGATGCGCTTTTTTTTCTTCGCCTAAGCATTTTTATACACTTACAGTCACACTCCAAGGGCCATAGTGCTAACCGCTGTACTTGTGTACCATGAACTGATGAAAATTTTAAAAATGAAATAAATAAATAAATAAATAAATAAAAGAAAGGAAAGCACCAGAAGAAAAGGAGGATGAGGAGGATGACGTTCAAGCATCTTGTATATCGTACAGTTATGCAGCTAGCTAATACACAGCTCCAGGCTATCTGTTCCAATAAAATGACAATAAAATGGTTTCTATGATAACTAGGTACCACATGTGTACACGAGTACACATGTGTACACGAGTAGTGTACACATGGGGTCTCATCAGGGGTCATCAAGATGACCCCTGATGAGACCAAAAGAGGTGAGTCTCATCAGGGGTCATCTTGTAGTTTACGGTCTCTGTAATGCCAGCACAAACAGCTAGAGGTAAACAATTAAAGTGTCCCTCCTTTCTTAATCTTGTTTTTACAGTTAAACCTCAACAGGATCTAACTGTGGTTCAGTGCTTGGAGAACCGGGGAATTGTTAAAGTTTATCATTCGTAAAAGCAAAGTCAGATGCAAAATTTCTATCTAAACTGAATTACTAAATCCATACCACTGGACCTGAAGGAGCAGTGGTATGGATTACTCCAACTCTAAAACATTTTAGATATAACTGTGTTTCCAAGACAGCTAATGCCGCCTGCCAAAGAATGCAGCCTTTCTTCAACTCTAAAATCATAAAAAAATTTAAAAGTTGTTTTTAATGAATACAACACATCTGCTACCTGAAAGAAAGAAAGATGTTATTATCCCATTACTGAGCCAATATGTAGAACTCTCAACGGTAAATAAACAATTTAATTATTTCTCTGAAAACTTAAAGCTCTAGATGGAGCTATATTTGTTTTATACCATCAGGTAAAATATATATTTTGCTCATACTTATTCACGCTTCCTTTGGTATTTTTCCAGAGAGAAAAAAAGAGTTTAACTTACTTATCTTCTGATTAACAAAATTTTCTTTCTAGGATCCTCAGATGTAAATAAGACCCAAAAGTTTGACAGACTATGGAGTACAGATTACGAGGAAAATACTATATATATATATATATATATATATATATATATATATATATATATATATATATATATATATGTGTGTATCTGCAATTTTTATCTTGGAATTAAATTTGCTCAACCATATTTCCCCAACTTGCTCACTACCACTGCAAAGCTGCATTCAGTACGTAGCTCACTGAAAAAAATTAAGACAAAATTAGATTTTAAAGGCTACTGTGTGATGGGTGAGCAGTATTGACTTCTAAAAAAAAAGAAGTTAATAAAAAGATTCTAATCCATCCCATTAAAGGTGTTATTTACAGGGACTAAATGTAATTATTATGATGTGTTATGAAGTGTTTTGTTTTTGTTGTTTTTTTAATCCCAGAGAAGCACTTTCATAACTAAAGCAAAATAATAGAACTGAATTTTAAGAGGTAATAAATCTTATCAATAGTGTACTAAATTTTAGGAAAATGGACTTTGAAGTCAAAGCCAAATCACTGAGGTAGGTTTTTCTTTAGTTTAATTCAAATGGTTTATTAAGACATCAAAGCTGAAAAAATAGTAAAGTACATAACCTGGTATATGGTCATACTGCAGCCCTGACTATTGTTAAAAACAGAAAACTCCAAAGGATGAGCACCTAGAAAATCGCCAGCCAACCAGCACTGTGCCTAAGGACAGCCCTTAATACTGGCTCACTGTTTGATCAAACTTAATCTCTCCTATGAGCATGTTGCCATGGTCATACTCAAATTAGATAACCACAATGCTTATTTATGTCTCTATGCCACACGCTAATTTTTGTTATTTTGTATTTCTGTTGTTAGCTTAGTTTCCATCAAGTTACTGAAAATTAATCCAAACTGAAAATTATAGAGTTTCTTTAGTTACACAACTGTTATTAGTGTCACATCCTTCACTAGGAATTTAAAGCATGTTTTTGTAAGTATGCAGCATTTTTAATTCAACACTCCACTGGTTTCTATTTGTTTAAAATAGGGTAATTTGTCTGTGAAGAATTCTGTGGGCGACTTTCTAACACACCCAGTCTAACCACCTTATTAGGCAATATCCATACACACAGGGCCTACAGCAAGAAGATGCAAAAAAAAAAAAAAGTGGGGATAAAGCAAGTGATGGACAACTTTGTGTGTGTGTGTGTGTGTGTGTGTGTGTGTGTGTGTGTGTGTGTGTGTGTGTGTGTGTCATTACACAGTGAGTTGTTTGCGCTTGTGCAGTTCATGCATATGTCTCTCAGAGGTGAAGCTAATCTTCTTTCATGCAGCACAGCCAGAGGTATCCGAGCAGACAGGCAGCAAGAGGAAGAATAGTAACAATACTTGAGAGAAACAGAGGTCCATATTTATCACAAAGACTGCAGACAGTCTTGCAGCCAAGCAACATGTGTAGTGTTTCTCTTTAGCTAGCCGATCACAATGGAGCAGGAACAAAGACACGGCTGGGAGAATGGCTATAGGTAGGTACACTAGCACAGTGTCGACCAATACAAGCCCTCGTCTCATCCCGTTCCTCACACAACCCACAATTACACGGCTGTCTATACTCACAAAAGAAGCAGGGAAATAGAAATGGCAGATTTTCCAAAGAAGAGTGTGAAAAAGGAAAAAAAAAAAAAGGAGAAAAAACTAAGCATCAAATGTATAAAGAAAAGCAGCTGAAGGTCTAGGGAGAGGTTGAAAACATAAAAAGTAGGAGGAGGAGGTAGCACTGGTGACAGACAAGACTTCAGACTTCCACGGCTGTCTTTAGACTTAATGAAATTGAAGGGCGGAGCAGCAAAGAGGAGGAGAGCGAGGCAAGACATGGTATATACTTGTGTGGAGAACGCTCTTGCAAAATTATTCTTGCTGTAAATTTTCTTTATATCACCAATAAATCCATAAGCACGAGCAAGGAAGCAGGGTTCTGCTTCCACAGGCGATGTGCAGCATTGAGTTTCTGGAATCCTCTATGCACAAAAAAAAAGAAAAAGAATTTTATAATGTTTTTTTCATTGGGTTAGTATCAATTGGTTCAAAGATATCCAATAACTTAAAAGAGCTCCTTAGTAAGCAAATACCTCATATTGAGGAATTGCAACAACAATTTTAAAATGAAGCAATTCAAATTTTATTGAAAATGTTCACTGCTTTTGAAGAGCTGATTTAATATGTGCAGACTGTTCTGTTGCTTAGGCTTTAGTCACACTACAGGTTTAGCTGTCTGTGAGTCATTGCAAGTAGTTTGTTTGCAAGATGATTCTGCACAGCTTTGTTGCAGGCAACCTGTCTCAGTCCAACTCAGACGAGCTGTAATCACTCCCAAAGTGATTGGCAAAGATTTGCAATTAAGGTGTGCAATCTAATTTATTAAAGCAAACATACTGCCAACAATCTGCCAACAATTTGTAATCAGTCTAAGTAAGCTGAGTTCCAACTTAACTGCATTACTAAGTTACTAAGGTTTGCAGCATGAAATTAAGTGCAAACTATGGTAAATTTAACATCGAAAAGCATGCCGTATTTTGCACCCAATGTGTGCAGTAGTTGCCTCTAAGTTAGCAAAACAGGTATAGGTGGATGGCTCAAAGCTGTGAGCACAGTAAAGTTTGGCTCTGTCCTGTAGCTCTTTACTCAGTCTCATGTGTTTAATGTTTAGAGCAGAGTGCAACATACTCCTGCGCTGTAATAATATTGGTATTATTGCAGCCCTGGTATTACTGAAGATGAATACATCTTTTTTTCCTGTTTTACAGTGAGCAGATCAGTACACACTGAAAACATATCTCCCCGTCTTTTCTCAGCAGTGCGCACACAGAGAGCAACATTCATGTGTCTTTCTTTTACTTTCCACAATAGACACTAATACATATATCTGTCAAAATGCATCGAACAGGACTGTGTTAAGGTGTTAGTTAAATATGCAAAATATTCCAAACTGTATGCTTTCTTCTTCAGACACTTGCAATCAAGTGCAAAAGAAAACACAATTGCAACTCTATATAAGCCTCAGCATCTTTGCAATTTAAAAAGGCAGCTGCCATGTCGTCCTTTTGTCTCATCATCATTCTCATCATGTGGTAACATCCCTTAGGTTTTCTGCTAGAATTAGTCGATTCTCTCGTGATCTACAATGCAAAAACACACACCTGGCTGCTTAATGTTTTTGCACCACAAGCTAAAAAAAAAAAAAAGCTTTCTGTCTCACACAGCCAGGCCCATCTTTATTTATTTTTGACAGCTTTTGCAGTCTCCAATGAAAGCCTGTTCTGACCTCTGTGGAAACCTAAGGGAATAAAATATATATTATATAACATTATATTATATAACATTACATCTATCTAAGAGCCATGCAAACCATTTGCCATGACCACAAAGTGTTGCATTTCTTAAAACAATACAAAACACAAACAGCACCACTTTATCTGAGTGCTGCCCATACAATTTATTCATGTGTTTTATTTTAAATGACCAGCAGGACATTTATCGTTACAAACACTGACACCTGCTTTGACAAGAAGTGGAGAGAAAGCCAGTGCTTACTTTATGCAACTTACTTATAACCCCAGCAGGCTCTGTTTCTGATACATCTGAACCTTCTAAAAGCACATTGACATCAGCTAACCTGAATCATCTGTTAGCACAATTCCTCAAAGTCTCTGGATACTCCTTTTCCTTTGTTTTTCTTTTCTCCCCTTTAATGGATCAACACTGATCTCAAACTTGATACGCGGATACAATTGTGTCTATTTGTGTGCATTCGGTGTACGTGTGTGTAAGTTCAAGCCGTCTGAATCAGAGTCTGCTTCAACAATTAGGGCCTGGATGACTTCCCAGACTAGCCTGCCATACCCACTGCTGTGATGAGAATCACATTCCTATTGTGTTCCACTACAGTTAATCATGTTTTCAAACGACTCAACAAAACGGTAGAGCATTCCAGCAGGTTGTCATCGGCCTGCTCAAGAATGTGCCGATGGGATCATAACTGGAGCCATAAATGCCCATCAATCTCGTCTTTCCTCCACAACCTGTGCTTTTTTTGGTTTGTCTGGGAAAGCAAAGCAAGGACTAAAACACCCTTTTTAAGCCAACCAACAGAAAGGAGAAACATAAAGACCTCTGTGCCCCTGTCTTCTCTTATCCGCTGTGAAGCCTGCTATTTAAATAAACATTTTCTCCAGCTGTAATCACAGGCTAAAAAAATAAGTTTCCAAAGTAAGTGGTAGAAGTTACAGTAAAGAGACACAGTCCTGCTCTGAGTAAATAACAATTTGGCAGTTTGGGTAATAAAACTGAATTCAAAACTGCATCAGACTTTCATTGACATTTGATATAAATTCAACCGTAAACTCCTGGACGACAATCCCCAAGAACAAGTGTCACTTACAAACCGGTCCGTATTTCCATCAGAAACTAGAGTGAAAAAGCCAACTAAGCACTTTGTGAGGTTAAGTGGCAGTTATTCACTTGAAGTTCATCCAAATGGACAGCCTGTTGCCTTGCCAACACTGACGGGCCTCCGTGATGCACATGCACAAACAGTATTTTAAAGCCGCTTTTCGGTTGCCAGCAGAAACCAAACTGGGCTGACATCACTCACGCATCTTTCCACACTTCCTCTGCTACTCCTTCCTCCTCTCTCTTGCACCTAAGTAGTTTCCCTGAGGACATGCAAGTGAGATACTCACCTGTAAATGAATAACCGGGTTCTGTAAAGCAATGCCATGCCCCTATCTGCCTCCACAGTCAACCCACTGCAGCCATAACACAATAAATAACCCAGGAGAAGATGAGCACTGCCCCGTGGCAGATGGTGATAACACTTACAGCCTCAGGTCTGAGCTGACACAGTGGCGTGCTGCCTGTGTGTCTGAGTGAGAGAAGGTTGGTGAATCTCTGCCCATGTGAGACGATCAGTTAAGACAGAGATGGTTGCCCATGATAGATGTCACTGTGTGGAATAAAAGTAGTGGATGCATCTGCTTTCCTACACACTATTTATTTATTCGGTCAGCTTGAAGAAGAGAAAATTGGTTAAAACCTTTCAGTATTAAACTCTGCTAAAATGAATAATAGCCTTTTTATCATTAAAGGACTTTTGCTAATTAATTACTAATTAATGAAATTGTAATCAATTTAATTATAAAACGCACTGATAGTGCATTTTATAGTAGGGTTAGTAATAGTAGTTGTGGTAACCACTTTTGAGCCCACGGAAATTGCATAGATTGATCGGTAACAGGTACCAATCGTGGTCCAATCCAGACTGACTGCAATTACACTCACACACATTGGAAAACGTTTGCAAATGATTACCTTCTAATTTATAATAGAAGACAGATTGATAACGCAATCCGAGATCGTGTGCATTGTTCAGTGCAACTCACCTATAATGAAATGGTTCGGCTAAAGTGGACTTGACTCTGCTGGTTGCATTCTGGTAATAATTCCATATAAAAGCAACAGAATATTGTTTCAGGCCTCCGAGTACCACTATTTATGGAGGAATTTCTGAATTTACGTTTTCATTTTTGCCAGTTAATTAACCACAGTTAATTGCGCTATTATAACAAAGAGACTGCATGTAAGTGCCAACCTGATCGATTCAATCGCAAACTAATAGCAGACTGACTCCGTCTTAATGCACCAAGGTTGTTTTGAAGATGCCAACCAGCGGTCGCAGATCTGATACCGCTTTCAAAGGCAACAAGGTTGTTAGTTCATTGCACGTGGTCACAATAACTTTGGTCGTGTAATGATTTCTCTTATGTGTTGTGTTGCTAAACATGTTATCTATCGGTCTCTACTGTAGAAACACTGGTAGAGTTGACCATTTGTGGGAAGTTAACCTGAGTGTATTCTTATTTATTTTTTATGAGACATCTTGTTTGTTTTTATGGATCTCTGAAAGAAAAAGTTTGATTGACTCAAATATTAATAGAAATTACTGAGTCAGAACATTTTTTTTCTGTTTCTGACATTAAAGCAGGTCCCTATTTCTTTGAAATGCTGTCCAAAAGCACACAATAACATTTCACTATGATTAAATGCGATTTCTCCTGCAGAGATAATACAACCAATAAGCACTAGCTAATAACAGAATCTTGTTTCAGGCTCTGAAGAAAATAGCCAGTCTGACTTTGATAAATTGAGGTGAGCGTGCCCCTTAGGGCTGCATATCATAACTCTTCTGCTCCATGTCCACATGCAGAGAGAGGTGAACTATTACGATGTTTACCAATATGCCTGACACAGTGGCACACGGTATACACCCTCCGCCAACTCAGCCAAAGCTAATTGCTCTGCACTTTGATTACTGCCATCTATTTTAATGAGAGCTTATCAACCCATTCTTTCCTGCCCGTTTCCTCTGTCAAACACACATGCAAACATGACAAACACGTGCATGAGTGTGTGCGCACCACTTAGGCATATGTCCGCACACAGACAAGAGAACAATACTGTGTGCCACGTTTGTGATGGTGGCAGGAAATTGGAGGGTGTTCATTAGGCTAATGGATATGAAGAGGAAAGGAGAAGGGGAATGTGTGTCTGGGGGGGTGGTGTGGGGGTGAAGAGCAAGAAGGCCACTGAATTTAACAACAATAAATTCTGTACAATGGTCCAACAAGTCGTACTGCAGTATGTAATTTTCTTGCTACTATGATAGAGAGACGAATACTTCAATTACACGAAATGGCTTTAATTACGGTGAATTTGCCTCATAAGCCGACTCCTGTTGAGAACAAATGAACTGTTACATTTTTGGTGCTAGTGCTCACTGCTCCTGCAGCTTGGCTGGATGGACTCAGCTTCATTACGATCACTGGTTTACCCGCACCCACACCAAGATGACAAAGCTTAATCAATGGACTCACACTGCTCTAAAGACTCTGGAAGAGGAGAAACAGTAGATTCCGAACTGGACAGGGTTGCTGATCGATGGTGAAAATGGCTTCTGCGATCCTTTGAACACATTCAGCACACTTCTGTCACCTAGGATGTTCAGTAGGTTTTCCTTGAAACTTACAAAACATTCTATTTTCCCACTGACAGTGAACAATGTGAGCAGAATATGCTATGACAGGCTGCGCATCACAGAGCGCACACAAGAATACTGTACTTAAACGAGAGGGAGACGAGAAAAGAGAGAACACCAAAAAGGGAGGAGAGTGCAATAGAGGGCTCGAGCATGACAACCGCATTACAACCACAAATATGCCAGATCACATCAATACACTGTGCCTCATCATTTTACGAGACGCTGCTTGTCCATGAAACTACTTCAACATGTCTAGTAAAACAATCATCAATACCACACACACACACACACACACACAACTGCTGCTGCTGAATACTGCTGTTGTGCCAGGAAAACAAAGCCCCAAATAATTCTAAGATGAAGTTACAAAACAGGAATAGGAGATTATGCAAAACAATAATCTGTATCTCTTCAATTTTTAAAAATTGAACCTGAAGTTGTGCCTCATCCTGGCAACATTCATGCCTGACTTTTGGTCTCTGACTTGATTTGTGGAGAGTTCACATTGACCTGATCATCACCCCCATGACCCAGGGCACCATCTTTGCACCGAGATGAGCAAAACTAAGAGAAAGCTGAAAAGCAGCAGTACTGTCTTACAAACTATACTCGCTCTAAGCTACAAGTTTCCAGACAGATTTGCTGACAGTTGCTACTGCCCGAGCTAAAGCAGGCGGAGGATTCCTCTCGCTTTCTTTTTACACCCTAACACCTACACCTACAGGATAATATCACTGAATTGTCCTCTTTGATTTACAGCGCAAATTGCTTTCACATTCCCTTGGTGTTATAATATTAAAGTATCACCTCTTACCAATAAAACGCACGCGTCACACTACAAATAAAACCCCCACGTAAAAAAATAAATAACCTGTAGTATAGGGAGAGGGCTCTACCACATACTGTAAAAACTAGCTGCTAATCCAATTGTTCCCTCTGTGGGGACAGGAGAGAGAAACATCCTAATGAGAAACCGGTGGCTAAATATCCATGATGGTAATAACAGTGGGAGCGTCTCTCAGAGCAGCCGTTTGACTCTGGTGACACACGGCCATTAAGTATTCATGAAAACAGATGTTGCTTTGCTCGCCAGCCCATTGGCCCAAACACCCCCTGAAAAATGCCAGAATCCTAAATGAATTTCCCAACAGAACGCTCCGTTTGATCCCCCGCCAAGAGAAAGTGAAGAGTTTTACGTGCTATAGGAGAAGGGAAGAAACAGACAACTATGGGGGAAGGAGGACAAGAATGGGGTTTATCCCCCTTCAAGTTGCTGTCCTATCAGCCTCATGCAACAGCTCTTGATCATCACCATCTCTTTCTCTTCATGGCTCATGCCACGTTTAGCACAATCTATTAGCTTGATAGCAAAGTCAATTTACTGAAATGGTCTTGATCAGGTAACACTTTCACTGGATTACTGCTAGCTAAGTATAGGGTTTAAGCTATGGCTTTCCATCCACAACGTATTTGTATGATAAGTGCACTAGGGCAGATTGTTTACAGGTGGGTGACAAATTACAGTCAAGAACCTGAACCCATGAGCCCTCAACTGAGGCGATCCAATGGCTCTGCTATGTAGGGTTCATTGCGCGGGCATGATTTGGCTACTAAGCAAAGTGGGACTGCAAATCAGTAGAAAGTAGTTCCAACTCATCTTTATCCTATAAAAATAACTTTCTATTCTGATGGGAGCTCCATCTACCATGATGCCAACGTCCACACCCACAGTGTGTGAATGATTTGATGAGTATAATAATCATCTGAATAACATGTTTGGCATTCCAAATCAGCATATCTCAACCCAATTACAGCCATATGGGAGAATTTGGACCGGTATTTTGACAGGGCTCCCAGCATCAACAATTATTTCAGCTATTATTATTTCCTTCACACTATATTACCTAAATCAGTATATAAATCCTTACTCTGTCCTCGTACTTAAGAATACCAAACACAGGGGTTAATCACTCTTGTTTATGCCTTCTGGGTTGTTTTTGTATCCATCTTTGTCTTTCTAATCATGTCAGTAAAGTTTACAGTCACATGGAAAAATGATGGATGACACATCTTGTAGCCCAAGAGGATTGGGAGCCAGATGTACAGCCTTTAATCTTTTTTCTTTGCATAACTAGTGATATTACAGCGTTCTCTTTACAAAGATCTTCTTTTTAGTGTGCCGGAGAATTGACCAGAGCTGGTGGTTTAGGGAGACAGAGGGAGGAAGACAAAGTAGAATAAGAAGAACAGGCTGTAATAGACAGTGTTGTTGATGGATGTGATTATAGCCTCTTCATGCTGCCCATTCATTCTCTATAGATTCCAGATGATAGCAGTGCTTGGCCCGCTCTTTCTTCCTCTCCATCTCACCCTCTGAGTGTTTTGTCTTGGGTCTCTTGCTTTCCAGCCCTTCATCTGAACATCCCATCCTTTTCTCCTGTCTTTCAACTTTTCTGTTACTGTTTAGCCCTCTTTTCTCTCTGCCCCATTCTTCTCCCCCTCTCTCTTTTTGCTCTCCTATCCCCGTGTACTTTCTTTGATGTTTCTCCTCCTCATAAAATCATTTTCTTCTCACAATCCCTTCCCCTTCTACCCTCTTGTTTTCCTTCACAGGGAGCAAGGAAACCCCATCACATATCTAAAACCTTCCTTTCTCCTCACCATAAAGCATTCTTCTATCCTTGCCATTTTTCCCCTCTTTACTACTGTCACTCATCCTTTCATGGGCATCACCCCAGTGTACTTCTCTAGAGTTTACAACAGTGTTCATATTTCCAAAGAAAAGACACCCCCTGATGAGTGGTGCGTGTTTGCCTCAAAACACATTAGCAGTGTTGAGTAAAACGCTATGACAAATGACAGGAGACTAGCAGTGGGGATCCTGTTGGTCATTCAGCCAGCCAGCAGAAGCACTGGAGTGAACTCCGGCACTACACTAAGACTCAAAGTGAAACCAATCCTCCAACCCCATACAATATCTGCCTTAATCTTACTCAAGCTCCGCTCATTACACACTCAGCATGGGTTGGAGACAGGCAACGCAGGGAGCTATGCAGCTGGGGTTTGGTACACCAACTGTGTGCGAGTTTGTGAGCATGCAGACGCGATGATGTGGTATCACAATCACTGCAAGACGAAGCCATTGTACTCAGATCAACAAGATTTACAATCCGTATCCTCCCCTCCTATGAGAGACACAACCACGGAGAATGCTAATTTCCACCTCCATAAACAAGCATCATAAGCATTACAATGACATGTGAGCATGTTTGCATGTCTGTGTAAGAATCAGCAGACATGCTGATACATAAAGTCTGCACACAGGACATGGCTGCATAGATTATGAAGTGATTTTATATTTGAGCATATGTGTGTGAATGGAAGTGTGTACGTGCAAGAGCAAGTGTCTGTGGACTCTTTTAACCTAGCAATAAAATAAACCCTGACCGTGATTCATTCACCACCTCCACCATGAGATGTGATGTCATCCAGAGTAAATTCAGACAATCCTAATTGTGCAGGGTGATAATGCACCCACATAAAGGCTAACATATTTCAACCCACAATAATATCCTCCGTAATCCAAAATCTTTTCAGCACCTACGAGTATCCAGCTAACATTCAAGGACGGGTGGAGCAAAGGCTCTGACAAAAGCCAGAGGGGTTGATAAAAAAGAAAGAAAATCCGAATTTTGTGCACAGAGACGCACACTACAAAGCAAAAAAAAATTGCTTCCTTCAATACATTATTTTCTTATGCAATCATGTGCAAATACACATGTACACAGACTCAACCCAAATCAGCAGACTGGAGGGCTGGAGAGGCACACCTCCTATTCTGCCAGTTCACTTTTATGTCTCGGCTTAGATACAAATCCACACAGCATGGAAGCTCACTCCACCACCTGAGGTGTGTGTGTTTGTGTTTATGTGTGCCAGTAGTGTGGGTATGAATGCCTAATCCACCACCTGTTTGTTAGATTACAAAGCCAAACCTTATCCAATTCCAGAGGGTGCAATTGGATGTTGGCACTGGATGCTTTAAGTGTTTTATTTTGGAATTTACATGCACAAGTCATGCGTGTATATGGGGTTTGTAGCCCATACAGTTGAGGCTGTTCCTCATTAATCAATTTATCAAAAGAAACCAAGAGCCAGAGCTCTACTTTGCAAGTAGTAAAACCACAGTGTGCTCCTTCTTAGCTCCGACTCACATAACCCATTTTCAGGTCACACACAGTAACAAAAAACCCCACAGTGAGGATCACTGGCTTGAGCCAAACACATGCTAAGATTATTATAGTTTTTAGCTCAACTCCTGTGTGAATATATAAAAAGCAAAAGCATGCCTTTCTTTGCCAATTTTTCTTTTAATGCAAAGTTTGTTTGAGTGATCTAATGCCTGCAATGACACAAGTAATAATCGCTTTTTGCTGAAAGATATTATAAGTTAAAATTCAGGATCATTAAAATTCCTGAACGCTGACGGAGCAAAGTTTATGTATATATCTAAAGAAGATTAACATTGAAAAACAAGCAAAAGTAAAAAGAAAAATCTGTTTTAAAAATTATACAATGGAACACCTCTGACAGCCGCGGCCCAATCTGTTCAACCACATGTCCTATAACCTAAACTTTTCTCATTTCTTATCAGCCCCACAGAGAGAACATGACAAATGCAGCAGAACAATGTTTTATCTCATCTGACACCCTGACAACAAGGAAATAAACATAAGCTGACAGCCAATCAGATCGCCCATCTGCTGTTCTGCCTCAAAGTGCCTGGATTGCCCGACAAGTGGTGAAGGAATAATTTCTGTGAGGGACATACCCCAGAGATGGTAAGTGGGGGTGCTGGTGGGGGGTGAGGTAAAGCGAGAGAAGAAGGAAAAGAAACAGAATACAGGCAGAGCAGAGTGGGCAGCCACATGGCAACTCTGGGCCACTTTGATTGGTGGAGGTATGCAGGCAGCCAGGCAGGGAAGACCAGGAAATGTAATTCAGGGAGGCTGTCTGGATATGACATCTCTGGGAGCTATTCAATCTGCAGCCAAACCCTCAAGTGGCGCCTCGCCTGGCATGGTGGCAGGGAGGTTACAACTGTGAGCTCACTGCCTGTCAACCCCACTACACCCTCTGAAGAAAATAAGATAGTATTGAAAAGAAGAAGAAGAGGACAGGAGACGGGGAAAAAAATAAAACAAAAGAAGTGTATTTATATATTAACAATGGAATAAAAAGGTGAAGCCAAAAATAAAGAAGATTTAGTGTGGGTTAGTGATGTCTTGTAGAAAAGAGGGAAGGCCAAGAGATGGAGGCACAATGAGCCTCTGGAGAATGAATGGGAGAAAGCCAGAGGAAGGAAAGGCGGAGCAGGTGAGAAAGTGATCCAGACGCCGGCTGTGATTCTTCTCTGTCAAACATGGCTCATAAAAAAACAGTGATAATTGACAGCATTGGCTGACGTCCTTCCCTTTACCACTCTATTCATTACAAAACCAAAACAATCCACCTCGCCCTTCCCTATTATGTCTTAGCAAGTAAATTAGGCAACCGTACTGATTGAATAGCTGTCCGTGTTAATTATATCTAAGACAAAATGTCATATATTAAAACATTATGCTCAACAGCTGGCCTGATGTGGAGGGACTAGAATCTGATTTGGTGTCAGAGGTGGATGGAATAAATCTAGTAATTATAAACCACCCACAGATGAATGTTAAAACCAAGGCTGAGAGAGTAATTTTAAATTAGGCGATCGACCACAAACAAACACATCGCTAATAAGGAAATGGGCATTTATCTGAATGGGATAGCGTCACATAACAAAGCCAAAAAAATAGGAAAGATCACTGAAGCATAAGATACATCAGGCTTTAATACTTTTGCATGGTTTTTGCAAAATGATCAACTAAAATACAGCTTGTCCTTAATTTGTTCACCGTAGCGTCATCAGAAATGTTTCAATGAAAGGATGGCTTTCTGGATTTGTAGAAAAATTTGCCTTATATACTGTATTTCAATTTATGTTTGCACCTCTTCCAGTAAACTGTTGCATCTATTTCCTACTTTCCCAGGACAATATGAAGAAGTCAGAGGTGCGTAGGTCAAATGCTGATTGGCTCATAGGTGGGCTGGAACAGGAAAAGGATCGACAGTTGAGTTCACCACAAGTGGAAAAAGCATGCAATCCATCAAAGATCCTTAAAAAACATGCACAGAGGCCGCAGTGGACACTTTTAATTGTTTTTAACACTCAGTTTTGTTGTAGCATGTTGTATAACTTCACACTCTCTCTGATTAGCTGATGGCCCAAAAACAGCACAAGCAAGAGTAGCGCACAGACTGGCTGTTTGCGACAATGCTGCCTCACAACAGTGAACAGACAATAATAACCAAAGCTGTCCGTAGTCTCTGCACAGGACCAATGCCCAACCCCGTTTCAGCCATTACGAGTAATAGGGGATTATATTTCCGCTTTCCTTTTTTTCTCGTTAAACACTGACTGCTTTTTACTGAGAAATGATGAAGTGATTAAGTTGTTTTTAAGGGTCGTCACAACATCTTGAGCTTTGCGAGGTGCATGAGCAGCAGCTCCCTAACTAATGTCAGGGGTGGGGGTAAAAAAAAACCCCGACAAATAAAGAAGTTGGGAGCCACTGTGGAAACGGCATTTGGTGATACATTCCTAGATCGTTTCAGCTCACAGACCTTTCCACTGTTATCCAATCATCCGTAGATTTCTCTGTAACACTGTGTACGAAGTATTAAGAGGTGTTTATACACCTCTCTGAATTTAATTATTAGTAATTATTCATCTCTGGCTCTCTTCCACAGAGTGTCTTTGTCCTGTCTTCCTCCCCTAACCCCAACCGGTCACGGCATATGACCGGCCCTTCCTGAGCCTGGTTCTACTGGAGGTTTATCCCTGTCAAGGGAGCTTTTCCTTCCCAGTTTTGCCAAAGTGGTTGCTCATAGTGGGTCATATGATTGTTGGGGTTTTCTCTGTATTACTGTAGGGTCTTTACCTTACAATATAAAGCGCCTTGAGGCAAACTAAATTGAATTGAAGCAAACTGAATACACCCATTAACAGTGAAACAGTGCTCACTGTATAGCCCTGAACTTTGGCAATATACAAACAATTTCAGCCTAAGTGGATATTATTGTCAGAGTCACTGAGAACAAAGATGATATCAGTTAAACAAACTCCAGGCTTTCCATCTATTCATAAACATACAGTATGGGTAACCTCACATAACGTGTATAGTTTTTTTATAGTTTACACATAACCCTGAAAATATCTCAGTATATTGAATTAGGATCATTTGCGAACGCACATGCACATTTGTGTAAAATTCACATGTTCCCATGCTTTTCACCAGATCGCACCTGGATCAAAGAGAAATGACATCATTGGAGGAAATGAGATGCTGCCATTCAGCTCCATTTGGCTTCCCTGCTGGTTTAGGGGGGTCCGATAGCAGCT
This sequence comes from Aulonocara stuartgranti, assembly GCF_965226115.1. NCBI lineage: Eukaryota > Metazoa > Chordata > Actinopteri > Cichliformes > Cichlidae > Aulonocara > Aulonocara stuartgranti. The sequence goes on along the minus strand of NC_138948.1, from coordinate 13,845,842 downwards.
CCTGAAGAATCTTATCAGTCAAGTTATGACTTCACTGTCTAGTCCCTGCCAGTCACCATTCAACCTGTGAGATAGACGATGACAGCTCGCCATTGGATGTTGCTCCAAAAAATCTTTTATCGAGCCCATTCATTCATACGTGCATACAGATAGAGAAATTCAGAGACACACAAAGACAAACAAACAGAATCACTCACCCCTCCTCCCTCCCGCACAGCCGCACTCATCTACCGTTTCATCCCAAAGAGACTGTACGCATTCAAACAAACAGAGGAGACGGTTATTGTCCAAATGCAATTATCTTGTACTGTCCATCTCGTTGACTGCTGTGGGACAAAGGGCCCTCTGTTGATGAGGATAGCAGTGTGTGAATGGGAGGTTAGACATCTTTGGCCTTTTCCATGGCTGTGGACATTCAATCTGCCATCCACACATCCCAGTGGATCTGATAACACTAAACAAACCCCAGAGAGAGCGAAAGAGGGGGAGAAAAGCCAGACGCTAATGGCTTCAGTATTGTGTGTAAATCCTCTCTTATCTTTCTGCTCTCTGTGTTAAGAGACTGGTCAAGGGCAGTGGGAAAGAATAAACGCTATAACCACAATGTTGTCTGCCAGCGTTCACCTCAGTGTAAACAGTTTAGAATAGGGCATGCCCATGCAAGGATGAGCATACATTGAGAAACACACACCTACACACACGCACTGTATGCATAAACTCGGTATCTAGACGAACGCTACAAAAGGCTGACCTGGCATTAGGCTGGAGCTAATTATTCTCAGCCTCTCGGATTCTCCCACTGGACTTCATTTCACATATGCGCGCACACACACAGACACACTAATTCTTGTGCTGATTCTCTCTTTAGCGCTGTCTTGTCTGCGTCTTGTCGCGACGGAACAGTAAGGGGGAGAAAATGAGAAGAAAGGTAACAGTAGTGAGGATGGTGGAAAAGAAAAGACACGAGGATTATCCCTCTAATCCCCCTGTCAACTTTTAGGGATTATAGGGAAGGCTTGGCTACATTAAGAGTACAGTAGCAACCTGTACTGCTCATCTCCTCCACTTTCCACACACTTTATTTGGGAAAAAAATAAAAGCAATGTCTTTTTAAAATTTATTTGGTATAATCTGACAACAAAAAAGGGTAATGGCTACACTTTAATATGTTAATAAAGCCTTCCAGTGGCTCAACAAATACAAACGCTCTCAAAATCTCCCATTGCTCTGGTTGTAATATCTAACAAATATCTCACAAATTAATTAAAACAAAAAAAAGAATGTTCAATTTTAGCTGATCTGCCCAAAATGTATTAGCTTAAATGAAAAAATGTGTCTGGATTACTGGCTTACTGTATGTAAAGGTAGGTTTACCTGCACCACAGCTCAGAGCAGGGACACTTTATATTCATCCATCACATGCAGTCACTGCCAAAATCTTCGTATAAATGGATTCTAAATATCTGGCTGCAGACTGATGCACGCCTGAATGTGGGTTATACCAATTTGTGAATAACCTCATGACTCTGTCACAGCTATAAAAAAAAAAAGAAGAAAAAAAAGAAAATCTATGAGAATTGTTCACTAGTAATTTGTGTTTAAATGACGAAAACTCAGGTAAAACAAAGACAACAAAAGAGGTCTGGAGGATCAGCTGAAGTTGGGTGTCATCGTTTCATCATCTCCACTTCTCAAGAAAGCTCTCAGAAGCTGGCAGTCTGTCTTCTTTGTAAGTTAACTGCAATTTTTCTCAGTGTGAGACCTTGTTCTGCATTCACTTAGGAAAAGACAGTTACTCGTGTAGTTGCTGCTCCTAATTTGCAACTCAGAAAACAAAGTAAAACGCGAAGAAGAGGGAAATATGAACAAGATGCCCCTTGTTCACTGAGCAAAGCTGCAGAACAAGATGGTTCAAACATCAACAATCTCTAAAAGGCACAAAATAGCTGTCACTTCAAGTTGCTGCCAAAGAAGACTCAAACATAGATGACTGCAGCTAAATTATAGAGAATTCATACACTTGACTTGCACGCATGCTTCCCACACACACTTGCGCGTCCTCGGTGTACGTGATGAGAGCAGGTGTTGGATGTAATGAGTTTGTCTACAAGCTGTTATAAAATGACAACTGGGAGTGTGGCCCCTATCGCTGGCAGATACACCCACTTTTTGCACACCGAACGCAAGCGCGCACAAAGGCACACTGCTGCTACATCCCTAACTACATACTTCTGTCAATACCACTTGTCTTTCAGGGAGCGGGTCAACTGTGAGCAGAGGAAGAGTTGTGATGGCACTGGTCCACACCTCTGCGCGCGAGTGTGTCAGCGCATGAATGAATGTTTGCCCATACTTCTATCTTACACACAGCTAGGGTGGACAGATGTCTTCCCGCATGAGATGTGTGTGGCAGATATGGTAATGTGTGAATTAATGTCACACGGCCACACCTTGCGGTCCGCATCACGCCGTCTCATCTCAAGGACACGATCGGCACTGCCAGCTACCGTGGCTGTAATTCACTCCAAATCCTCCTTTCAATTACTTTCACAATCTGCCCATCAGTAATACATCTTCGGGTGCCACACTCCCGCAGTTTCACCGCTCTTATCGGAATCATCATCAGACTCTGAGACACTTTAATTGGCAAGTGCAAGTAAAGAAGAGGGAACTTTTCTTGTTAGCAGCTGAGGCAAAAATCTTGGTAATAGAGAAACCTTTTCCAGCATTAATAATTCACTTTATTCTGATAGGTAATAACATTTAAGTGTATGACTAAAAGCGTAGGATGAATGCATGGCCATCAGGCGCTCTTTGTTATTCACCTGTGGAGTTTATTCAATGGTGAAAGAGAGGATCCACTAAGCGCTTGCTGGGGTCCAGAAATGGTGTCCTTCCTCCTTTTTTTTTACCTTCCTTTAAAAGTCCTTTCTCACTGTGAACACGGGCCTAAATGCTTCAGAAACCCATTAATTTGCATTCTTCCATCCATCAATTCTTCCATCTGTCTATCCACCTAAAAAGCTTCTCTGCCTTCCCCTCCATCCTTATCGCTCCATCTGTCCATCACTGCTCATTACTCTCACCAATTTCCATTCCTTCCTCTGTCATGTTTGCGACCATCCATCCATCTCCTTCAATAAAAACACAACAAAAACTGCAGGATGTGAGAATTCATTAATTTACTAGTGTTAACATGTAAATAAAGGTATAAGCATAGTCTATGTGCGTCAGTGTGGATTCACTTATTGAAGTTCTGCTTTTCAATTTGCAGGAATTTGCATTAAAAAAACACTTTTACTGCGGGATGTTAAAACAGTTCCTGCCTTTATTACTAAAGTTTTTGTGGATTGTACTGGCAATAGGGAAAGTTGTAAACAGTGTGAAATCACTATAGATAAATACGTTAGAGTCCAGGGTGAATCTTACTGACTGCTATAAACTAGGGAAACGACACAGGTAGGCACTTTTTAATTTGTATGCGTTTGCTTCAGGGAGAGAAAAAAAATGAATGTGTCTATATAAATTTTCTGACAACTTCAGCTAGTTTAACCTCACAAAATCCCAAGTTTAGATAGCAAAGGGAATTAGTCTAAACACACAAAGCGCTGTTTATTCTCAGCTTTATCTGCAAACTAATCCGGACAAACAAAACAAAAAAAAAAGCACTACCTGTGGTGACTTGATCTGATAGAAGTCCCAGCCAAAAGAATCCCCTTTGTGTAAAACCAACTCATCATCTCCCAATGTGAACAATGTATCTTTCTCTGAAAACTAATTTCCCTGTGAAAATGGGGTTTTAAGTCTTTCGAGGCCCCTTTTAGAGCCTAATAAACTAATTCCAAGGCTGATTCCGAAAGAGGCTTATTTCAATTTCACAAGGCTTTGTTCGAATTTGTTTTACATTATGATGCTGCTGGGCAGAGGAGGGGGGTTGTTGGGTAATGTTCTCTTGTTTTTTTTTAATGTATTCAGGTATCTTGTTTTGTTGTTTGAGCTCCTCGCACTGTAAAAGCGAGAAAGGAAAAATATGTACAAGCTCAGTCTGGCTCGTTCTCCCGTTCCCTCTGCGTGCCTGTCCTTCTGTGTCTGCTGATGTGCAATACAGAGAATAATGGGTCACACATCTACTCTAAAATGGTGTATATTAAAATGATAAAAATCGTGCTCTCACCGATGCCTAGCCGCAGTGCTGGAAAAGAAGCCCGCGTCTTTCTGCACCACTTTAAGGCTGTCTTTCCATAAAATAAATATTTTTGCTGCACATTAAAGCAAAGTAAATCTCCATAAACCCAGTGATTATTCTCACTATTTTCCAGTTGGCCCGAATAAGCCAGGCAGCCTCATACCAACTGTTGTAAGTCCCTCACAAACAAGCAAACACACACACACACACAAAATAAAGGACATAGACATGGAGTGAAAGTTGGACGAGTTTATCCTTGTCTGTTTGTTGTGAGCCGACAATAACAGCTATAGAGATGGATTTCATCACATAAAAAACACAAACAAAGAACATGAATGAGTAAAGTTGCAGGCACATCAAAAACCTCCTGAGGGAAAGTAATACGTGCAAAACTGTGGTTAACACACAGGGTGCAGAGCAGTGTAATTGCAGCCACTAATGACTATAATAATATACTTTAACACTGGGCTGCTCAACTCTGGGCTGCCTCTGCTGATTGCAATCATTGTTAATTGCACGTGTTTGAGCCAATTAAGAACAGTAGCAATTTCAACTGTTGCTGCCCTGACTATGTCCGTCTCATTCTAGCAAGTTTACCGAAAATCAGCTTTTCGTTTTATGAAAAACATTTTTTTAGGGGGGGGGGGAAATGTAATCACGGAAATGAATAAAGTGAGGAGTAAGCAATAACTTCAAAAAACTAATTATCGTCAGAGCAAGTAGTGCTAGACGTGCCTTTACAAGACACAAAGATTATGTGTCTGTTTGTTCAGATTAACAACACAGCCCAGGGGAAAGTAAACCTCTAACAGCCTTTAGCCTTCTGTTCTTACTGGAAACTAAATATTGTGCCTGAAAGTACACCAAAACCAATAAAATAACTTTTAAAATGTGAGTTTTATTTCATACGGATAATGCTTTTCCCGATAAATGTAGCGCCACGCCTACGATCTGACTGGCCACCCGAGAGGCCACCTCAGTTCTGGATAAATGGGTTCAAAGATATTCTGTATCCAAGACATGAAAACTCACGGATATTCAGAAATATGAAAGCGAGAACTCCAAGCACAAGTGAAAGGAGTAAATAACGATGCTCCCCATTGACTTCCATGTCCTATCCCTCAAACACAGGCGCTGCATCTCAAGGACATGTCAGAGCCTCACCCTTTTAAAATCAAACCAAGTGCACTACTTTAACATTAATCATTGTAATGTTGGGTAAATAGATCAGATCAAAACACATTTACTGAGCTGAGACTGGAAGTGCTGTTGATGACATGATTTTTTTTAAAACTTGAATCTCTGGGTTGACATTGTAGGCACTGCAGCCTGAAGATGGTGTTCAGAAAGTCTCAATATCACTTTTATATTCTAAATATCACAATTAGTTGTATTCTAACTTATTAATAACATGCTTCATGAATTTTAAACAGCTGCACTCACATCTTAACCACATAAGTTTGAATACTTTCACTGGCTGGCAGTGCAAACTAAAGATTGTTTACTGGCAATTGTATCTCCACCACCACTCCATCCTCCTTGCACAGTACTCGTATGCTCTTGCAGCCAAGAGGAAACACTGTTATAGGAGTCAACAAGCCTCATATTGGTTGCATCTAACAGTACGGAAAAGAAGAAACCTTCTTGACATTTTTACATGTACTTGGTAACAATAATCTGCACAACAAAGATGAGAAAATACGCAAGCTTTATTGGACAGTCACACAACAAATGGTCGCTTTGCTTTTATGCCACAAATAGCAGCATGGGGCACTTTACAAGCCTCTCCAACAGTCAGAGCGTGGTCAGGGAGAGCAGTGTCATGCCTATAAATATCACCCCTCGCCAAGTCCTGGCATGATGGAACCAGCTGAGCTAGCTAGACGCTGAGGTAACATGTCATTGTGCGGAAACTAAAGCTATTGACAGGCATCCAACTGGCCCGTACTGCAGTGAAATGCTACCCCTAAAGTTACACAGGCACATCTGACTCACGACAGAATGGCTTTCCTTAACTTCCAGTGCCTTCTCTTTTTTTTCTCTTTTTACATTAAGGGCCTTGATGCCTCATTAAGTTTCCCCTTTATGAGACAAAACCATTTGGAAATGTACTGTATACTTCATCGCTGCCACTTAGGCTAAAAAGAAAAATGTTCCAAACATATTCTGCAAAAAGAAAAAATATAATTGTGTAAGAACTTATAAAGCGAAGCTGTACAATTTTCCAATTCTGAAAACACTTGTGATAGGTCTTTTGCGGTTATCCTTGTTCTTCAGGGTACATCAATACATCACCATTAAAATCAGAGCCGTGCATGCCTCTGTGCGTGGTTGTGTTTGTTACCATCCCCATTCCCCTGTTTGAATAGCAGTATAATAGCTTTTACTCATAATACCTATAACTAAGTAAAAAACAGTCATCTTTAAATGGAAAAAAACCATCTCTTCTAACATTTTTTAGGCAGATCAGCCTCATTCATTCACTGACCATCACTTCTGAGTGTCTGCATGTGTATTTTCACAGATTGAGACTCTCGGGGGACTATACTCTGAATTTCACCTGCTGCACCCATGTAGCTTGCACACACACAGATACATAGTGCCAGCAGCCATTTCACCATGCTCCTGAATGCCATTAATTCCTGTGCCACATCTCCTTAGGTGAGAAACTGGTGACAGAGGCAACCTCGGTGAGAGAAATGTTCCTCCTCTGCATCGCCGTCCCTCTCTTTTCTCTTTCCATCCCTTCAGTTCCATCCATATTCAGCAGGTTGAGGCATGCGGAATGAGGAGAGACGGAAGAGGAAGGTGGAGATGGGGAGAAAGGGGGAAGTTGGTGTGGGTGATTGTAAATTCAGCACCAGCGCGTCTTGTTGCACGAGAATGACCCATCATTTCACACTGGGCCAAATGGCATGAATTCATAAATATAAATAACAGCAGCAAATTCATCTTTTCAGGATGGCGTACAGAAGCACAGGCAGGGCCACATTAGAATAAAGATGCCTTCTCTCTCACTATCTTTCTATCCTCTTATTATTACCCACCACACACCCTTCTTGCCTTCTTTATCAACTTCCACGTTTTCCCAGCTCCTTCTTCCTAATTTCCCTTTTCCTCCACTATCTGCTTCCTTTTTTTGTTGTTGTTGTTCTCTTCCAACCAGTGCATATCTACTTCGTGATGATTCAGAGTTATACAGTATGTGGGAAGAGCAGACGAGTACACAGTTTTTCTTGCTCTCTTATGGAAGAATATGCATTAGACCTAACTCCCCTTGCACACTTTTCTACAGTATTGAAACTGCTTTTGAAAAATGTTTCAGGTGTAGGTTTAGGGGTGAAAGAACACACAAGAGACCTAACAAGCTGAAGTAGGAAGCAGCAAATGAGTGGGAAGAGATTGGCCTGGGCCGCTGACAGTTGGATTGATTAACAGCTTGGCTCTGCCTCTGAAAAACTGACATCCTTTGATTTTGTACAGTTCTTCAGTTCTTTTCGCTGCAAATTTCCATCCGCCCTACCCCCTTTGATTGTTCAGCTCGCTGCTTTATATTCTTCTTGGCAATACTCAGTCAAACGTACACACACAATCAACAGTTCTGAATGTGGCTGTACACACCGAGAGGCACACAAAACATTATACCAAGGGCAGATACAACTGATTAGTCAAACTGCCACCTCTCCACACCACCAACGCTAATGGTTACCACAGTAGTCAGAGATAAATATGTCCAATCAGAGACAATCACTGAGCGGGCTGAAGAGGCAGGTGAACTAATGACAAGGATGGAAGAGAATGATGAAATCCTCTCACAGAGCCTGACAGTCATTTGGCAACAGTGAAAACAAGTGGGTTTATTTTTTTTTTCCTCATGCATCAGGTGGGAACGAATGACACCCACAGCCTCCATCTCTCTCTCTCTCGTTCATCCTTCTATCAAGCTCCCCCCTCACGGTCTCTCCAACTCTCCAACTCCATTTGCCACTTTTCTGTAATAAAAACTCCACCTGAAGGGATTAAACAAATGTAAATACAGGTAAAGTATAATAGCTAGACCAGCACACCATGCTTTTACTCTTTCAACTTTATGTTGAAATGAATATGCAGGCCAAAGTACAACAGACTGCAGCTGCTGAAAATGTTTGAGTGTGAGTTCAGAAAAATAACTGAATAGCTGGATTACTGCCACTCAAGCCTAATTTTAGTGGCAGGTGTAGAACTTTGCTAGAGGTTGAAGCAGGTAATGACTAATAAAAAAGGAGGCAATGTATTTTTCTTTTCTTTTAAGATGTGCTGCAATGCAGAAAAATCTAATCAGACAAGTGTTATTGTTATCGTCAGGATTATTTTACACTTTTCATTGAAGATTTGGGAAAAAGGAGGGGACAATAAAAGCTAAACATCTGATTTATTAAAAATTTGAAACTCGCTGCTGCTACCTATTTGAAATATTTCTGATTGGTCGGTATTTAAAAAAAAAAAAAGCTCTTTCTTTGGCATAGCATTTTGTTTTCATGTAGTTTTTCATTGCTACTAGTCTGTAGCTGATACAGATCAAACTGCTGCTAACAAATAGGCCCCACTTTATTGCTCTGCTGTTTAATTTTTTTGCAAGTCTGCCAGCTTCTAAGTAATATCAATATATCTGTACTCAACGTCAGCGAACAACGCCAAAGTATTACCTGGTCTGTAATCAGTTCATGCAACCCCTGCATATGGCCCGCCTAAACGATCCTTCTCAGGCAGAGAACCAGCGCATTACTCAGGCCAGCACATGTGTCATAAGCCCTCTGTTGAGTGAATTTATAATGGAAACACAGAGCACAAGCAAAGAAGAAAATGCACTTAAGGGGTGCTTAATCACAGATGTGGCTCCTTGGTCTAAATCAGAAATGGATGAGGAAAACTGGAACTATATGGGCGCATGGATGTTCCAGCACTTTGTGGAGAGCAAAAAGGCTCCGAGGCATTAATGATGAACACTATACAGTTATTCATCTTCCAGATTTAGAGCTTTAAGGAGTTCTTCAAATAATAATGACTCTGAAAAGATTCAACAAAAAGGTCTTGCTTGGGAGAACATGGTTGATCTAATGTATAGGACTTCGGCCGATGGCGGCGCCAGATTTTAAATCTCTCAAAACATATAAGAGAAAGGTCATACGTGGCTCGTTTTTTTATTCAACCCCGAAATTTTCATGTTGTTTTCCTGTTGCTGCTAAAGGCTCTTTATGGAAAATGGGTACGGTGTTACATGCCAAACAAAGGTCAGTACGTGTGTGTGGAAAACTGAGTCGTGTCAAATCACAAAGGTCAGTATGACGCCTGCTTGCGAGAGGTAAGAATTTCTGTGAGTGACTGGTGCCTTCGGTATGAAGAAAAGGCCGCATCTGCTCAGTTTATTCACAGGATCTCAGATATTGCAACATTATAACAAGAAAATTAAAACAGATGAACAGTTAATACTGTTCTGCCCATATTCGTGCACTTTACAGTACTTTAGATGTGGGTAAGCAGTTTCACGCTTTAGTCATCTTGTAGGTGTAACTACCGCTGATGATTGCTCTGCAAAATCACATTACAGCTGTGGACTATGAGGCCATTTCACAGAATTAAGCGCACCCCGTACTGCAAACAACATTTGCTTGTGATGTTTCTCGGATAGTTACACTCCCATCCCTGTATACAGTGTTAAACAAATTTAAGAGTGTTTCCATTAACACAAATCACTTGATTTAAACATCACTGAAACTTTATGGGAACCTCTGGAGCATCAAACGCAACAGAGATTTACACCCTCGCCTCTATCCTTCAAAGAAATGGAGGCTTCTTCGGCACTGAAGAAGTATCGTAGCACACAAATGGAACCGAAATAGAACATAATAAAGATAACGTATGTGCATGTGTCAGTAATAAAACTCGCGCACTAATATCTCTAATAGTCGATTAATATATTTATTTATAAGGAGAATAATCGTTTTCTACTTAGTCAGTTGCGATGTACTCGTTCTGCACAGCCACACAGTGTTAAAGAAAAGAGTCTGAAAATCGAGTGCTGCAAACAGACAACAAAGCAATAATGTCACCTCGGAGAAAACGTGTTTAGTTTGAAAGTCCAGGGTCCACTGCTGACACTCGAGTTCCTTTTGATGGAACCAAGACAAACTGCATTTATTGAAATGTCAAAAACGGTTGAACTAGCATTCCAGACGACTGGCCAGCGTCAACATACACTGCTGTTTATTTCCTTAACACCTCGCTAAGTTGACTAAACGGACATCCCACGGGTCTACTCGCTACATCACCACTGCTCCACTGAAACTGTAAAGAATCGCATTAGATTCTTATATTAATCTACACAACATGATGGAAACCAAATTATAGGAGGTGGCTGTGGCCTTAACGCTTCTTCTACCCATCTTATTTCTGTGGCTTCTTTCTGGTGTGGGTCTGTGTTGGATATTCTAACAACTAGCCTTTATCACACACACACGCTGCCTCTCCTCGCCGTATGCAAAAGGTGTAGAAAAAAGGCAGTGAAAATGATAACTGATAACCCCCCGGGGCAAATACAGCAGGTGGCTGAGGAAGAACTGTAAGCGTATGAATGCGCTTTCATCATCCTGCAGATCAAAACAGCACACTAAGGATGGCTTGTTTGATCTTAAGAAATTATGATGTAGTTAATGCCTGAGCAGAATCTGGAGCTTAAAAATCCAATGGCTCTGTACCAAAGAGGGACAAAAATGTCAACTTCGCATCAGCAGGCCGGGATACCTGGAAGTCGATTCCTTTATCTTTAGGAAAATGTCAAAAAAGAGCAATATGCGGAACCTATCTATATGAGAGTCAAATGTCCGTAGCTATACTCTGATCATAGAGTAAATCAAAAACCGCATACAAAAGTATTAACTAACTACAAAGAGCAGTTAGCTCATTATTTATCACATTCAAATGTTTTGGGGGTTTTTTTAAACAAACTAATTAACAACAAATTTCTATCTCACACTTTTTCAGCAGCTAGTGAGCTATCAGCACGGAAAGTTGGTCTTTATTCCTGGTTGTAATCCCCGATTGGTCAACTGTTTATCCAGCTGGCACATACAACTGTCTCAGTGAGTACAAAGGAATTTCTGTCTGAATTACTGAAGAAATCAAAGCAGGCTCAATATTCAATATAATTATTTTTCTTGGAGAACTGTTACAGGACGAACAACGAGGCAGCGCGTAGAAATGCAGAGCGGGTTGGTCTTAAACATTAGAATCACTATAGAATGTAATGTTAAGACTTTTCGTCAAGTTAAGTAGGCATGTAGACCGTCTGCAGGCTCAGTGTTTCAATTTGAAATAAAATAATGAGTCTGTTTTTTATTTAATAGGTTTAATTCAGCAGGTTCACTTCAATAAAGAAAGAACTGCACTGGATGGCAGAGATATAGGTCTCAAGTCCAAGGGCTTGAATTATATGAAAACATAGAGATAGTGTTTTGGAAAAAAGCCCCATTCTATTTAAAATTTGGGAAAATCTTTTGCCATCTTTAACCCATATACATTATTAGTCAGTATATCATCCCTTCATGCACTCTCCTGGGTGTTTCATGCAGTCTCCTTCAGCTTTTCCTTGTTCTTTTTCTCTAGCAAATATCATGCATCTCAGCCAGACTGAAGACAGCTGATTGATTCAATCAGTTTAGGTTATTCCACGCCTTTACCTAAAGGTTGTTTACAGTCATTGTCCTGCTGAATGATGAAGCTACTTTGGCTCCACATTTCAGAATCCCCCCTCTCTACATTCACATTCATTCTGCTGCTAACGTCGGTAGTAAAATTGTGGATAAATGTGTGTCAGCTCCATTCGCAGCTGTAAGAGCCCAAGCCATGACAAAACCGCCATGTTTGACAGATGAGGCGGTTCGCTGTGAGTCATCTGCAGTTTTTCTTTTCCACCACTTTTCGTTTACATAATTGTAATAAAAAAGTTTTCTTTTGTTTCAGTTTTGTTGAAACAGTCCACCAGTTGTTGTTTTTTTTGTTGTTGTTTTTTTTTACCTCTAATGCGGCCTACAGGAAAGTTGCATCTTGTTTTGTATCCACTGAGGTTAAGGTCATGGATAACTGAATACCTACATTCAGGGGAGCATTCTTGACATGCTGTGCAGCCGTAGAGAAATTTTGCTTAACAATGCAAATGATTTTCTAGTTATCCACCAGACCTTTGCCCTTTGGTCCAGCAGGGCATCATCTCACATGTACTTCTTCTTTAGTGCTGAATTAAACTACACAAATGCAAGCAAAGACCTGGTATCCATTATTATATATTAAATAAAATGTGTTAAAGACCAGATACATTTATATTGTGATATGGTGGTATAGAAAAAAGGTTGATATGTCTATCTTTAACGGTCATCAAGATTATTGGGCGTTAATCACATATATGGGAGTTTTGTTGTTACAAATTCTATGGCTACAGCTGTCAAAGAGGTGGTCATTGTTAACCTGGGCCCTGGAAGATCCAGTATGGAAATCTCGTTCTTTATGATCTGCAAGTTTAGCTCAACTAAGATTTTATGTTGGATGCCCTTCCTCATTCAACCCTCTCAGTTCATCCAGGCTTGGATCCTGGCTTGGGATTACACTGCCAAATGAAGCCTAAAATAATGTGCAAAGATGCAAATAAACTTACCACACAGAATATCAGAGACATTTCTATCTTTGTAATGTAGAGTAAAGAGATAAAAAGGAAGAGGAAGGAGCAGAAAGAAGCTTTAACATGGGGGTCTAACAAGGACTGACTTGCTTCTAGAAGAATTGCAGTTACAGTTATTTACAGCATCAGCTTGGCTCTTCACCCCCAGAAATTGCCACTTAAACAAAACACAGACACAAGGACGATCACATGACTTGGCATGGCTTAAGAAACAGAAACTTAAGAAACTTGATAACTGTGACTAATGGCAGGGCACTACTGGTGCTTTAGTTAAGCTTTGTAGTAAAATATACTGTACAACTAAATGGAGTATTTGATTAGATGTTTCTTTTATTTTTAATACAAGCACAGATTGTCTTGTTATAAACAGTATGTGTGTAAATCATAATTGAGAAATATTTGAAAATTTTGACATGTGCTCACTGATGCTGGTACAAATCAGCCACGTGGCGCTGTTATCTGGAGTTACTGGTGCCCTATACTTCTTTCTTTGCCATGAAAATTTGGCATTACCTTAACTTTTTGTGTGAAGCCTCTTTGTAAAACAGTGATGCATGTCCCAGGGTGACTGGAGGGGGTAGTGCACTCAGCTACTATCTGAGCCAAGTTTCCTCGAATACCAATGGTTTGTAAAAACACACCAACAGTGCCAAATAACTGGCTAAAGCATTCATCTCTCATTTCTAATCCTTGTTAATATTATTATTTCTTTTAAAATTCTAAAGCTGAAAAATCTGTCTCTTTAACTTAACAATGTCCCCATTTTTCCAACCTCTCATCACTCATTCCTTCCCTCTGATCTCTTCTTTACCACTTCCCTCTTTGGCAGAATGATGGAGTAGGGATGTCAATGGAGAGGCATGACAGTCAGATCGTTGGCTGTCACATAGACTGATGTTTGTTTCTTCCCACTTAGACAAATCTGACAGTTTAACAATGAACTTCTCAATGTCCAAACACTTGCTGCGCCTACACGTATACTTTCAGATGTACACAATCATCACACTCGGAAGAGCTATAAGTTGAGCAAGCACCCCGCTGTGTTCGAATAAACGCAAACACGGATACACTGCCACGTGGTCAGATTGGTACTCTGGATCTCATATCACATGGAGTGTGATGAGTTGGAACAAAGAATGTCGGGTCAAAAGGAAACAATGTTTTTAACACTCAGATGCGACTGTTGTTAAGATGTTAATAACAGACATCCTCTTAAGTTAAAGGAAATTCAACCTGCAGTATGCACGGTCAACTGCCACTTTCTAATGTACACCTGGGTTAACTGCTCATTAATTCAAATATCTAATCAGCCAATCACATGCACCATGTGCATATACTGTAAGCATGGAGACGTCAAAAGGAGCATCAGAATGGAGAAGAAAGGTGGAATATGGCGTGTTTGCTCATGTCAGATGGGCTTGTCCGATTATTTCAAAAACTGTTGATTAACTGAGCCTCAGTCTCAACTTTAAGGTCAAAATGAAAATAAAGTAATGACAACTAACCAACTGTGACCAAAAGTTCCACTACGATCTAAATTTGGTGTCACCTAAAAAGAATAACGTCTAAAAACAAAAAATTCTGTATGGTTACTGAGAGATCAACAGTTTAATCATTAGCATGTTAAATATCCAAAACACAAGAAAGAATATTAGGTTAGTGAATATAAAATAATACAAGACAAAACAGTGATTTAATCTTAAAATCTTCTTATTCTTCTTTAACAGAACAACTACATGCAGAGGTGGTTTTTTTTCCCTTTGCAGGTGTTTACAGTTGGACAGGGGTTTGATATCCTTCCTACTAGCTCAGCTTCTTCAATAATAGATGCCTGTAAGACGTTACTGTTCTATCTCCAGCTAGGGGGCCGTGAGCCAGCGGTTGCGATGGCTTGTGGAGGGTTATTCATAGAATGCGTGCACACAAGTGCGCACATATACACATGCATGCACACTCTTCCCATTTCAACCATGCAATCCTGCTCCCTCCTCTCCCAGCTGCCCTATTAAACTGAAGAATCTCGGGAAGTGAAATGAAACTAGTAAATCTTGACTGCTTTTATGATTGACTTGATATGATTTGTATTATAATTTGGACCCGGTGCTCCATCTTGCTCTCTCCTGCTGCCTCCCACCAACTTACTCCCTCCCCCCTTACTACTCCTTTCATTACTTAGATTGGCTCTTGTGAAATAGGCCATGGGGTCTTCATAACGCGCATATATTCATATGTATACACACATGCTCAACTTTAAAACCTTGCGGTCTCTTAATAAGTAGTTCTAAATGTGGCGTAAAGGCAGCAGAATGTAGGGAGCACTTAAATGTTTTAAAAGTGTCCAACTTTCACCTCAGTATGAGGAGAAAGCTTGAATGTGTAGATGAGATGAACACTTACAGCAAAAAACTGAGAACAAACAACGCAATCAGACCCCTCCCTGCACAGATTGGGCTGACTTCATAAATTAATGTATGAGAAAGCCTGCAGAGATAACCATTGGGCATAAGGGCCTCGGAGAGAATCATTATATCGACTAGGTGATGGACTAACTGACGGACTGACAGACTGATGGAGTGACTGTCTGAATGAATGCTTTGAAATGCAGGCAGTTTGAAGCTGAAAGTCTCAGGGTCTTTGACCATCTGACTCTGAACAGACAAAAGGCAAGAGAGGGCAGCTTTTCCAACTACGGGCCCTTTAGCCTTCTGTGACTTCATCAGAAGAAAAGATAACTACAACTCCGGCTTCCACTCTGCTTGGCTGATGCCCTAGGGCAACACTTTCCTCACCGTTCTCCCTCTGTTAGTGAGAGCATCTGTTGAAAATGAAGGCCAAGTCGTAAGTGCTGGCCAGGCCTTTCTACTTCACGCTCAGATCAGGAGCCTAAGCACCTGCAACACCCTTCTTTATAAAACTACTTTTTTTCTAGTGACAATTTGCCAATGAGAATTCAAAAAGCAGGTCTTATCGGAGTAACAGCAGAGAGCGAGCCTTCGCCTAAGTAGCTTTTTAACCTTCTTTTCAAACTAGCTTTTATGTACAGAGAGTTTTTACAAACAGATTTTACATGAGCAGGACAGACTGCTCTGCCCACTCTCTATCACGGTCATTAGAATCCATAAAATGAAACCCAACTCTCAGTCTCCTTACTATCACTGTTTAACTTCTAACCACTATTTTTCCCAGCATAGCAAAAATATCTCCTATGTAGCGAGAATTAACTCTGGCCAAGCTTCTGACACAGCCACAGAAGGGCCTACAGCCACACATCTGTCTCCAAAGCTAAATGAGTCACAGAAGCCTGGGCCCAGTTACCTGCTGGGGCCCCATGTCTGTCCCAGTTGCTGACCACAGGAACACACATGTGCACAATTTTACACAAGGACACAGGCAGAGCGGCAAATACACACACACATATGCACGCCCTTTCTCTCCGCGATTTTCCAGTCTCCTGCGGATGGCACGTGTTATATCAACAACCTTTCCTGCCAATATCATCTCTTTTTAACAAAGTAGGAGCAAATCATTCAGTCTACATTCTGTGGTGAGAGGCCAAGGCAAACTGGATCTGCTGAGGCAATGGCATAGAAGCTCCTGGCACCGGGAGCAAAGCGGGGCAGAGAGGAAATGAGAGGAGAGAAGAGGAAACAAGGAAAGAAGGAAAAGAGGAGAGGTCATATAAGAGGAGACACGAGGAAAGAGCAAAGTATGGCACAGGAAGCACATTAAATCTATCTGTATGGTAATGCTATTACCTCCCATCCGATCAGCATGGTCCCCTCCGCACTAACTGGCTACCCTCTAGCTTTCATTAGCAACATGAATTATGGATCTGCTCTTGCATCTAAATGCTAAGCATTATGCCATTTGTGATGCATTTTTCCACATTCTTCCTTCTCTTTCTTTACCGACTCCCCTGTCTCCCTCCACCTTATCCTCCTGGTCTTTTCCAGAGTTGCCACAGACTACAATTACTGCAGAACCATTAGGTCCATGTTGACAAAATTTCCATACCATCATATACCCCTTGAGATGCCGATCGTGAGAAGTTTTCAGATACTGCAAGCATGTGCACGCGCACACACACACACACACACACACACACACACACACACACACACACACACACAAGTGCATCATACAAAACAAAGATTTTCTTCTGCAAGATGTGGCAGCACCAAAACTGTCAAGGTGAAGATGGAAAACGAGGATAAATGGACAAAATAAGTAAATTCTATAAACAGAAACAATGAAAAAACTGTGAGAAAATGCGTGGAGACCAGTAAAGAAATATGAGTTTAAAAAAAGAAGTACGGGATAAGAAGAGGATGAAAGAGTTTCTTCTGTTTCATGCTGCTACAGTGTGAGTGAAACCGCATCAGTACGCCTATTGCAGTGCAGGTTTTTAGACGATGCATCAGTAGAGCGTCTGAAACTGGACACTGTGTAATAACAGCTCACTAAAAACATTACAGCTACTCATAAAGAGCCCAAACTCACTTTAATAGCTGTTGAGATGTTTCCTTTGGTCTGACTCCGGGGAAAAGGAAAACATCAGAACAGGCAGGCGGAGAGATGGGGTTTTGTGTGGACTAATACAGGTCAGTGGATCTGTCTGCAGCTAGATGATCCGTATGACTTTTCTGCAAAGCCCCAAACCAAGTTCATTTGTGTGTCCAGCCGTTCTTTCATTAACAGAGTCACAAATAGCCCCGCTGCGGTTAGATGAATAACATCAACCTCTCATTGACTGCTTTACGAGCTCTTCTGACCAGCGTGAGAAACCATGGGATTGAAACCTCACGAAGGTACGGCCCAACAACCCAGCTGAAAGTACACGTGCAGAAACACACGCACGCTTTGCAGAAAAGACGATACACACACACACACGTACATACACACAAGCAAAATCTACAGAACAGCGCTAGCTTAGACCGCACATACTTTCCCATGCTGATGGAGGAGTTACTAAGTTTTACAAGTTGAGTTTCTCCTCCTAGCCACATTTTTGGGTAAAACGCAAGATCTTTTTTGGAAACACACACCAAAGCAGACTTTTAACTCGTGATTCAGATTGTTATAGTTGGAATGTGAACAGAGAGCACATACACATCACAGAGAACATTAGTTCTTGCCACTGTATGCCCTCCCCCTCACAAACTCGTAAAGCATCATCAGATTACAACAGGAGGAGAAGGTCAATCAAAAGGCAAAAATATAGACACTGGAGAGAAGGACTGGAGGACAGTTGGGCAAAAGGTGTGTTCATATTGATGGGAGCACTTCACTGTGCATCCATATGAGCTGAATGTGTTTGCGTTTTGGCAGAGTGTGAGGCAAATAGCACGACAGAGAAACGAGAAGATTCAAACAGTACAACATGGAAGAAAAACATTTTGTAGCACACCCATACACAGAGACAAAAACAAGCAAGGATCTCTCTAACCTTCCCTGTTACCGTTGGCTCTTTGCAATCAATACACTGATATTGGAAAAACTGTCCCACAATGAACTTTTAGTTTTGTCTAAATGCACAGAAAGAGATTATAAAGAAACACGAGAAGAAAGTCATGGACGGTTATTTGTGTGAACTAGAGTTTAATGTATAATCATGTACAGATGTTTTAACTAAAATCTATGAAAGAGGTCTATAAATGTAACTATTTATAGACAGAGAGTGAAACAGAGAACGGCAGAGAGAAGAAATGTGTTTCCATATACTGGGAAAATAATGCTTCTTGGGGACATAAGCTGAAAACTTCAGACTGCACTCTGCCATCTCACGTTTTCAGTGCAGTGTGTGAGGTATTAGTCCTTTAACAAACACGGAACATCTTTGAAAAAGGTGCAACTCAAATGTACAGTGAACAGGGCCAGCTACGAAAACATGACCAGAGAAGCTATAATTACAACATTAAAGCACATTATCTCTGTGTGAGTTTATGTTCAGTAAATTATTCAATCATATTTCTACAAAGCAAATAGCTGCTTCTACAATGATGCTCCAAATCTTTCATATAGACCCTAAAATACTAACTTCAAACACTGCATAGCTAACTTTTGATTATTTCTCTCATAATCAAGTAAGGCTGTTCAATATAACGATATACAGTATATCGGATGACGACATAAAAACGTCTGTTTCCTATTAAGCTATCGTTTGTTTCGTGGTGTCGTAAAATAAACAGTTTACAGCAATATTTTTTCATCGTTTTGATGGTCACTGTCCGGTTGTTCAGTCTGACGTCACTAGCCGTGTCTGGGTCTAAACTCCGCTGCAGGTCCATATATCAAACGATCACTATGGCATTACTGAGAGTTGAAAAACTGTCTAAAGTCTTTCAGCTTTAATAAAATGATCAGCGTTCTGCTCTACCAGGTGTAACAATTGAGTTTGGCATCAAGGCATCCATGAAAACGGAATTTATGACATTTAACGGAGTTAGAAGTTAGCAGGGAGTTAGCTCGCTAGCTTCTAAATACAATATAGCATGTCCTGACTGCGGGGTTTTGGAAACAAATTAAAACGTACAGCTCTGCTATCACTTCCAACATAAATGAAGACAGAAAACTAAACAGCAGTGACGTTTGTAGGGTTACTGAAGTTGGGCTAGCTGGTATATAATGATGTGCTACGTGACCGCTAGCGAAACAGCTATGTTAGCATAATATAAACAAGCTAACTTTTTTTTCCACTCGATAAAAGTTAACGTGAGTGTTCTCGGTGGTCAGGAACAAATGTAATCGCATGGCAGGATGCTGTAAAAGGACCAAACTTCAGCCAGGAGAATAACTGGGATAATCCATCCACAATACGAGGTTAGTCATTCATATACTGCTGCATGGGCTGGGCTGTAGTTACATCCTAAGGTTTTAAAAACTGAGCTTAAATAAATGATTAGCGGTAATAAAAGCCGAGGGAGGTCAACAGGGATCACTGGCTGTTTTAGGAGCTTTTTGAGATTAAATAGAAGAAAATACATAACATTAAACATGTTAACAACACAAAAGCCATATTAAACGCAGACTACTTTAGACCCGGAAGTAGGATTCGTCGCGTCATCACTGAACAACCGGGTAGTGGCTATATTAATTTCTTAAAGTTCTCTCTTTCTCTTATATTTAATATAACCACACTACTGAAGGACAAGCGCCTGTTTTTATGCGTTGTCGTTAGCAACAGCGACGGTAACACCTTCGCGTGTCCGCTTGCTAATGTTCCACATAACCCTTTCACAATAAAGCTCAAGATCCTGTTGAGACTTTTCAAAATAAAGAATCACGTGAAAGAGTATGCAGAGTTTATGGATGAGAAGCAAAAAAGAGCAGTCAGGTGCTAAAAAAATAAACCTTAGACTAAAACTTTCAAAGAAAATGGTGGCCGTTACAACTTATGTCTAAAAATGTATAGTTTCATGCATCGGTTAAAACACTGGACTCCAGGTAAAGGATGCCCAGATGGAAACACTTCACGCAAGTTGCCCGAGATTCACAGAATTTACATAAAATGTTACATTTTTGTGATTTGTATTGTTGTCAGGACGATAAATGTCTTATCTCGGGATATGAGATTTTGGTAATATCGCACAGCCCTATATAAAGTTACACTTAACAGTAGGTCATCTAACTCATGATCCATTACAATTCACAGGTTGTTGTAATGTGTGACATACAGAAAGGAAGCAATCTTTTTTTACATTGTTTGGCTATATTGCACAAACTAATGAGAATCAAACTCCACTGTGAAGTCAAAGAGGCTCACAAACACTAACATCCAGAAAAAAATGACCTTGAATCACTTAAATCTGACCAATATCCTAAGAGAAGCAGTGATTCTTAAAAAAGAACTGAAATATTTGCATAAAAATCAAAAATGTGTCCTTGACCAAAGTTTGGGTAACAATCCATAGTCGAGATGTTGTGGTGTCAGTGTGTGAAGAAGAAGGGAAAAACCGAGAGAAAGCTGCTCTATGAAATTTAGGACAGATAGGCTTTAAGGATATTATTGGCGCAGCTAATCTAACTACAGCTAAAGCATGCCAGAAAAAGAAGGAAAAACATTTTTTAAAATAGCTGGACAATCCTTTATTTTACCTTTTCTTCAAACTGAATAAAACAGACAACCCCACCTCACTCATTAGGTTCCATTCAATTCATCAGCGCTGAATATCTGAAGCGATTTTAGCTGTTATCCTTTCAAGCTGGGGGGGTCACTTGGTGCGAAGAAACAGGGAGCTGCCTCAATGCAGGTAGCCTGAGGTGTTCTTGCATGACTGCATATGATAGTTACACAGCACTTTCAGCCCCCCAGAGACACTGACAATCAAAACAAACAGAGCCAGAGTTGGTTTGTCATGTTTCTTGCAGCTGCAAATTGCATATAACAGCCTGGTTAAATTATAGTTGCACAGCAGAATCCTTGTTATGTTAACATGACAAATGTACCATTTTGCCACTGTGCACATAAAAGCATAAACGGGTTTTTCCTGTGTTTTATTTTTTGCATAATATGTGATAGGTGCGACACTCTGGACAGACGCTTCATATTGCAGGATGTCCCCAGTTCTGCTTGGGAATCCCTTGAGAACTAACGCGACTAAATTTCTTGAATGAGAGCGTGCCACAAAGAAGGAGCGAGCTTAAGAACAGGGTTACTTATAAGTGAGAGAAATAAAGAAAGAGAAAAAAATGCCTATCCACTGTGTCATTGTCCCTCCTCCTTTGTATTCACCGGGAAGCTGGCTAAAAGACAGGCGGGGATACGGCCTCTTTTCCCCTTCATCTTTTGATAATCCCATCTTTTTTTGTGTTTGATGTTCCTCTCTATGCTCTTTGAACAAATCCCCTGTCCCTGCCCTCATAATCGCATTACCTCCTAAGGTGTGGTGCGCACAGGGTAACTGGACCTCACCAGTGCCAGCACACTACTCCACAATCCACTACTGCCTGCCAGCAAAACATACAAGCACATACTCATGCACTCCCTCTCTAAGAAACATACAAACAAATACTGAAACACACAAGAAGAAGAAGAAGAGGAAGCCAATTTTTCTCTTGCCAGAAGAGCCGACTGTGTTGAGATGGCACAAGCAAGCTACAGTTGGTTCAAACGACAAACTGGCAACAGGAGCGTCACACCTGACTACAACAGTGTGTGACCACACTAACAGATCTGGGAAAAGGAACACTGGTTTCTCTACCTGACTCGCTTTTTCTGAGAACCACAGCCACCAAAAGGGACGACAAGAGGACAAAATCACAAGAAGAAAAGGATAAGAAGAAGACAAAGACAGAAAGCAATATAAGACCAGAGCTGGGAAAGAAGAGTGGGTGGCGTCCAGAAGCTATTAAAACAGTTTTTCATGTTGAGCCAACAAACATAAGTGAGTTATTAAATATGAACCATATAAGACTGGGACCACAGAGAGAGAGAAGAGCAAGTAAAAGGAAAAGAAAGAAAACAAGTCACGAAAAAACAACAAGAAAAGGTGGAGAGAATGCAGGCTTTGTGGCTCTTTCCATAGAAACTCAGAACTGTTTCTCAGATATTTCCAGAACAAAGATTTCCCAGTGTCATGTTTCTCATGCATAACGGTCGACACATTAATTACCGTGGAGCCAGAAAATACTTAAATGATCAAAGCTATAATAAGCACAATTCTGAGGGAAAGAAGTTCAAGAAAAACTGGTGAAAATGATTAATGCAGTGTTGGTTTCCTTACCTTGATTTAATACAGCGACATCAGAAGCAACATGAAAAAGAAAGAGAGAAAAAGGGCAAGATGATGGTTAAACTTTCATCTAAACAAAGAAAACCTGCATGTGCTTTGACAATGTGTCAGTGGGAGTGGAGATTTAGTGCAGCGCTTCTCACTTTTAAGCATTATCAGTAAGAGCACTAAATCATAGTTCAGCCAAGTTGGTATAGTTACAACATTGGGCTGGTTCATTTTGCCTTTTTTTTTTTAACTTCTCTATAGTTTTCCAAGCTATACCAGACTAAGAAGAGGAACAAGTCCCACTAGAATAAAAATAGCATGACAACCTCTTTGTGACTCGATGGCTGTCCCGTGATTTCACTGAATTCTAATGTTGTCAGAGATCGATTTGCAGGTAGCCGTGGTGACCAACTGGTCGCTCAGGGATTAAGGATGTAGTACCCTCAAGCTCTGAGTGACCAGTTCCCAGGTGACTGCACAGGTCACCTGGTGGGAAGCAACCTGTCTCCAAACAATCGTGGTCTGACTTGGTCGTACTCGGCCCGACTGGCGAAGGTTTGCAGTGGATTAGCGTCTAATTTATGACTGAAGACATATAGCCAACATACGGTGGGCCTGTGAGGTCAAATGCACGGCAATGTAAGAAAACATCAGAAAAACCCCCCCCAACGAAAATGCTGAAAAAGCACACAAGCACACTGGAACTTGAATAAAACACAAGGGAAATAGAAAAAACGGTAGCACTGTGGCCTCACAGCAAGAAGGTCCTGAGTTCACCTCCACCACAGGTCTTTCTGTGTGGAGTTTGCATGTTTGCTTGGGTTTTCTCTGCATACTTCAGCTTCCTCCCACAGTCCAAAGACATGCACTTGGTGGGGTTAGATTAATTTCTAAATTTAAATTGCCCATAGGTGTGAATGTGAGTGTTAATGATTGTCACACTGGTGACTTGTCGAGGGTGTACCCTGCCTCTCACTCTATGGTAGCTGGGATAGGTGCCAGCCCCCTGATGACCATGATAAGGATAAACGGAAGAGAATGAATAGATGGGTAGATGGATGGATGGTTGCATGGACATGATTAAAACACACATCATCTTTATCTTTTTCTGCCTCACAACACTGATGAACCCTCTGCTTCTTTTAAGAATGGCTCAGCGGGCTCTTTCACATGGATGGTTACTGCTTTTTCTTTTGCACAGCTTTCTTTTTCCCCCAGAAATTGTATGTTTGTTAAGTGATTAATCAGAGTCGAAAAATTGTATCACTGTAGAATAAATTGTGGGAAAATCCATATGAAAGGCAAAGAAGGCTATGAAAATACCATTTAACACTGTTTTCTATTATAAAAACATTAAATCAACCATAAAAAATCCTAAACTCACACCCAAACATCTCTGAGAAATGTTTTTTTCCTCTGCAATTCTGACATCAAGACCAATTTCAAAAGAACATGTTAATGAGGTACAGTCAAATGAAAGGTTGGGAGGTAAACAACTAATTAGAAACGGTTCTTGGTGTCACCCTAATTGCTGTTTGGTTAAGATGAAGCCACCACCTCTCTACTTTTCAAAACATTTAAAAACCAGAACAGGTTCAGAGCCAACGTGACCTGTGCTGCTGGGCCACAAGTTAGACAGAAAATAGACGAGGTACAGCTACGAATGAGACCAGATTAAATCAAAAAAACTTCTCACAAGCACAGAAAGACACTGACAAACAACGGGGACAAGGTGCAAGATGTCAAAACTATAAACAACAATCATAGCAGTGACAGCTCAGAGTGCATGAGGCATGGAAACTTCTGATGCACACAAACAGGCTAAACACACGTGCTTGTTCAGCCACAGAGGAAAGTCCATGCTCGCTGATACAGAGAAGAAGAAGAAACGTACACACAAACGTAAAGGCTCACACAGATGCAAACACACAACAACTCTCTGTTGGCTTTCAAAACAAAGGTATTAATCATCATTACACACACACAAACAGAAAACGGGTGGGCTGGCGTTGGTGTGCCTGCGGGACTCGTCAAAAAGACACACTGACACCTCGGTGCAGCCTTACCGCTGCTGTCATAGCAACCAAGGTCAAGTGGTCTAAAGCTGTGTGCGTGCGTGCGTGTGTAGCACGAGTGCACATGCATCACAAGGAATTGTAACGCACTCCCAGCAGAACCGGTTGGATATAATGAGCTCGTCGCCGTCAGGATAGAGTGGGAAGACAACACAAGTCCCACAGCTGTGCAGCACAGCTCTGCCTGTCCACGCACCAAAAGCAGACACCAGATTGGAACGCAACAATTAAGCCTCCAAATAATGAAAAAAGGCATATCTTCCATTTAAATTACTAGCTGCACAATGGCCATTGTAATATTTTCCAGCATAAAACATTTGATTTTTGTTTGAAGACTAAAACACCTGTTCGACAAAGAAGAAAATATTTCGTGTAAATTCTATTTCTGAGGACACGGTTTACCTGAGGCGGTAAGACAAAGACATCTAGAAGGCAGCAAACTTACACTCATTACTGTACATCACAAGCTGGGTGGAAAAAAAGCACCCCAGCACTTAATTTTATTTTATTTACCATAAGTGATATAATTTTTATGATGTTTGCGGGGGTGGTCAACATTTCAGGTGAGCTGGCCAACATTTGTTATAAAGCACGTGAAGACAGAGTAATAATACAGTTTATCCAGTGATGCATTGAAACACCAGGTGATATCTTTTATTTTTCCTTCAGTTTAATCTTAAAGTTCAACATTTCAGTGACTTAACAGGTATGAATAACTAAATAATCATAAAATCTCCAGCTCTGCAGTATTGTCCACAGTGGTGTTGGGGTCGAGCCTGATGCCTCACAGCAAGAAATTTGGGTTTCTATATAAAGTGTGTGTGGCCTGTAATCAACCGGACGCCTCTCCAGGATGTAGCCTGCCTCTCAAGTCTATTCTCCAAAACGCAGATCCCATCTCAAGCTGGAGTTCATCCCAGCTGACCCTGTTAAGTACAGCTAATAGTGTGGTGTAACACCGCTGCCAACATTTTATTTATATCACATCATTTTTCTCTTTTATTATGAGCTGTTATTGGACAAGAGTTGACAGGAAACGTGAAAGGCAGTAAAAGATTTAGACTGCAGATCTTAGTTAGCAGTGCTTAATCAGCACCTTAGACTCCAACCTGGCATCCCAACTGTTTTAAGGATTTCATTTTCAAACAAACAATGTGGATTCCAGGCTCTCACACTTTTATTAGTTTTCAGCCCCTGTAAGTTGTCCTGCAAGGCAGACGGGCCCAAAAAAGCACAAACCTTGTAGTTAACGTTAAACATAAAACCAGTCAAGAACAACCCTTGACAAAGAGAAACCAATTCGGACATCCTTCATGCACAGACAAAACACCGTGTCAAAGATGACTTTGTGCAGAGGATGTGAAGAGGGAGCTTTTGAAGTGCAACTCAGTAGTTTGAAGTTCAACACTCCTTTCCATCTACTCCAATTTATTCTTGTTCTAGTCACTGAAGCATCAGTTTCCTGTCTCCAAACACGGCGAACTGTTGTAATCTCCAGTGGAGTGGTGTCACTCCTGACACAGTCTGTCTCAAACCACTAAAGAGGCGCTAAAGTACAAAACAACATTGGTTTCTCCTCGTGCATGAGTAAAAGCATGATCCAGACAACACCATTAAGGCCCAACCTGTCGAAAACACATACAGGCCGAGATTTAGGATCTAAAAACGCAATGTGTGAATAAGTAATCACTTCAAAGAAAAGCCAGAAAACATGTATTTTTGTGTGTTTACACATTCACATACCAGCACTATTTGTAAAGTTTTAAAACACACACACACACACACACACATATTGTATTCAGATACACAGTACTTGTACAAATGTATAACAGCATGAATGGACCTACACGGTCACAGATGTGCTCAAAATTAAACACTCTCATTCGAGCTCACTTACACACACTGAAGCTGAAGTAACATTTCCTGACATGCGCTTCCATCAAGACACCGATGTTGTCTTAATGCTCGCGTCTCTCCTTCGCTCCCAGCCATACCTGTAGCTAATTCCCTTCATTTTTTCTCTCCTCTTTCTCTGTCTGCAGTACTTATCCAGTACCCCCGTCTCCCTTTCTCCAGTGTCTTAATTGCAGCAACAGGAGACAAAACTGACCTTTTCAATGTAATCATCCCTTTGGCTCCATTAGATCTACACCCTGGGTCCAATCACCTGCATACACACACTCAAGCACATCCTAGTAAAACACCCCTACACACCACCAGAGGTTAATCACAGAGTGAAAGTAGCTATATCCGGAGACATGATAATCATTCCATTCCCTCTGGTCACTCATTGTCTCCTCAGTGCCTTAGTGCAAAGGCCTGTAGTGCTTCCAAAGCAGCTAACTAAAGGAAACCTGGAGGAGGGGGAAAAAACATCATCAGCGGTCATACTGTGTATTTTTTACCACTTTACAGCGGTTTGGCATTGCATATGGGTCGTAAAATAAATTCAGCACACGGAGAGAAATGGCTGCTATGAAATTAGTTCTGGTGGTGTTGATTCAGAGATGATAAAATCAGTTAGCGAGGATTACATCTGTACTTTTTGTGTGTGTTGGCAGGTGCCAGTATGTGTTTAAAGCTTCAGTGTAAAGCAAGAGGTGGGAAATCCTGATCCTCTGCCCTCCTCCAACAAAAACGTTCAAGGGCTACCTTAGAGCTCCACATACAATGAGGGGCAAAAATATAAGAAACGAGAGAAAACGAGTGCCAGGCTTTCCTGATATCTGACTTTGTCAAAAGTTGTTTGGTCGAAGAGGAAATACACCTCTCCTGCAGAGGATAAAGAACAGATGGACAGAGTTAAGAGAGGAAGAGGACAAGGACAGGTCCTCCTGACATGCCTGGGTAAGACTGGTGACATGGACAATATTAGCCTTCCACTCACGCTACCACACACTAGGAGTGATTAGATTTACAGCACACACGCGCGACTGGAAGACAAACAGACATTCACGTTCCGAAAACGGAAATGAAGGGCAAGGAAACACACAAGCAGCACGGAGACACACACACGCACACTGACACACATCCCCATCAATTAGGAAAGAGCCATCCAGTGATCAGTAAAAGCTGACTTCTAGCTATTAGTTGAGACAGCATGTTACAGATTGCAGCTGCTCTCCTCCCTTAACTCACCCTCTCTCTTTTTTTTTTAAAATCTGTCTTTTTTAAGTGAGGGCAGCATAATTAATAACTGGTATCATTCCAATAAAGCCATTAGCAGTCTCCGCATTTGTCCATCCTCTCACTCTTCTCCGTCTCTTGCCGTTTCTTTCCCTTTGCGTCCCTCCGCCTCTCTCGCTTTCTGTGATGGATGAACATGCTTGAAAGCAGCTTTAATGCAGGCCAGCTCTTAGGCACCAAAAATAATAACGGCGACAACAACACTAGAGCACCGTAAAATGACAATAAAACGAAGCCTGCCACAACAGTGCAGACCGGGGTTATGAAATACACAAACAGGATGTCACAAACCTGAGTCCCTAGATGCGGTCATATTCAGCTATTCCTATTTTGTTTACCCACTTCAGTTATGTGGGACCCACTCAGCAGACACACTTGAGAAAATGTGCAAGTAAATGTGTTGCTTTTCCTGTTTTCTGTCAGTCACATGTCCAGTTTCTGGAATACATTTTTGTGTTCACATGATAAAGCAAAATTCAATTCTGGCAACTATTTGTATGATTCAACAGAGACATAAACAGTAAAAAATGACACTTTGGCTCAAGTTACAGGTTGTTGTTGTTTTTTTTAAATTGCTCATTTTGTGCATTTCTTTTTCCACCATAAAAATATGATCTGTTTTTCCCCCACTTTAAATCTTCCACATTGGATAAATAGGGAGAGAACGTGTTTGTTTTTACTCAGGGTTCTTTCGGTGCAATGTCTCCTCCTCATTAAACGCCCCTCTGTACTTAGTGCACCGCCACAATTTATCTGTTATGTGAACTTTTTCAAACTACTTTAAATTATTATTGTGTATCGCTCACCTAAAAAGACATTGATTGGTCACAGTCCCCTATCACTGACTTTCTGAAGTCTGAAAATAGACTCTAGGGGGGAGTGCAACAGCCTAGTTCCTTCTCAGACAACTGAATTACAATATATTGAATGGTTATCATTGATTATATTTTTTTAAGTCTAGTTTTGTCTAACTTTCTTTTTCTAAAATCACGAACTAAACAGTTCAATAAAGTGAATCTGTTTCTCAAACTTTCCCATAGTTTGAATGCACTGATTTATTTGACTCAACATCTGAATATCAAGGGCGCAACTATACAATCTGTTTAGACAGAACCCTGATCAATTAAGATCTCATTTATTATTCACATCCTGTTAATTTCCCCCACTGTGGAGAGCAGGCCTGTTATGAAGTTACATTAAGAAATGTGTGTAAAGGAAAAGAAGAGACTGTGTTGGTGATCAGTGGAGTATAAAACCATAAAGTAAATTGGTCTGGATGCACATAATAACAAAGGCATTGCACCTGTGTGCTGTAAAGTGGGGCGTAAAAACAAAACTGTATCTATATGCTGATTCTTTATATTCTCCCTGTTCTCGGTTACCCTGAGGAGGTGGTGAGACAGCGAATGCTCTGTAATAGCCCGGTGCAGTGCAGCTTTTAGGGGTAAATTGATGTCAGTGACATCGTTGTAAGTTTGCATAAAACCGTGGGACGAAGAGCAGAAGGAAAATTTTGCCGGCGGGCTTGAGGGCAAACTGACAGAAGCCTGCGCTATCTAGCACTTTTCAAATCCTCAAACCCATGCTAACCTTTCTGCAATCACAGTCCTGCATGCTGGATACAGCTTTGAAGCAGCCCACATTAGCAGCTCCAGGCTGCGAACGAAACACACCATGTGCTCAAACTTCTGCAAGTTTTTGAAACACGAGAAGGGAAACAAAGGAAGGAGGCGCGGTAGATATTTTTTGACATCTATCATTTTCCGAGAACTGTAAAAATCTTCTTCACATACAATTTTTTTTTAATAATAGAAATTAGACATACTAGGTTTTCATCTATCACTCACGAGTAGTAAAACACACACAATTAGGCAAATTAACAACTCTGTAAGAATTAAATGAGCTTTGATTTTACTTTTTTTCCTCCTAGAATTAAAAGCGACACAGGGAAAAAAAAAAAAAAACGTCACACAGCCAACAAAATTAATGAAGCACACTGAATGCTTGCAGAAATGCATGTTGCCTTACTTCAGAGTCAGCCAAAGCACTTACAGCACAAAGGGGTGCAGACTCAAACCGTGCTGCAACATCTGTCTGTTTTCCAGATCCTGGTACAGATGGGAGGTTGAATATATTCACTATTGCTAACTCTGCTGCTTAGCAACCATGTCTTTTTTGACAAAGCACATTAAAAAAAAAAATCAAGGGAGAATAGTGAAATTTACTATTCATGGTCAACCTTGGATCTTACGAAAGAAGCTTATTTCATGCTCAAAGCCCAATTAAGTTTCTGGGGCCACAGCCCTGATCTGAAGCCAATTTAATGTCGGATTAAGTGATTTAATTGTGGATTTGTGTCCATGATTATGCTACTGAAGTTACAGACTATAAGGCTAATCACCACCCAACATTTAACCGCCGGCCACACAAGTGAGTAAGACAACCATGACAGCAGATGATGCGGCAAGGTTTAATCTGAAACTGATCAACTCGATGCACAGGAGGAGAGGGCAGCTTGAGTTTGTTAACGCTTCAAGTCGTCCGAACTGGGAGACGACTCTTCAGTTTTCAGCTCAAACCAGATACATTTGTCAACGTTCGGACACAGAGTGATCTTTTCATTAAGAGAATATCTGTGGCCTGACATTTACAACACCCGTTAAAATGAAGATGTATTACATATTTCACAAGGTGGCACAGAAGGCATCCATCTCTCTGTCTCGCCATCTCTCTCTCTCTTTTGCTCATGAAATGTTGTACAGTTAGTGGCTTATTAATTTAAAGTGTACCGCAGCAGCCTATCCGGGGTGAATATGCTAATCAAGAATTTTGAGGCCTGATGAAGTATTTTACAAGAGGCTGTAAAAGTATTTTTGGGAAATTCACTGTCAGGTTCAATTGCTCAAAGTGACTATCCAAGGAGAACCATATCTCACCCAGTATATTAAAGAGGAAGTGGACTCGTGCAAAAACGGTGCAAGGTTTAAGAGGCAGATTTTGGGCAGTATGCTATTGTTAGATTAAGCTATCAGCAACGTTTTAATTTAATCAAGTATAAACAAGCAGATCATTGCATTGTGCATTTACACTGTAATGTTATGTATAAGTTCTGCTGCTGTTCTTTTTTTTATTATTATTAAAGCATGTATTTTTTCCATTTTAGGAGACAAAATAAAGTAACATTACTATACAGTACTTTCATTTAACCACTACCAAGATTATTAACTTTGTTTGTTAGGTTTTTTAAAGAATAAAACTGATATAGACTCACTGACCACTTTCTTTGGTTACACTTTGCTAGTATTTTTTATTTATTTTAAACCCTTTATAGTTCCACATGGGGGAAATTTTGTAGTCCTCTGCATTTAACCATTCACTCAGTGAGGCAGTGGGCAGCTACCAATCCAGTGCCCGGGGAGCAGTGTGTAGAGACGGATACCTCAGGGTAGCAAACCTCCGACCTTCCGATCATGGGGCGACCACTCCACCTACTGAGCTATCCCTGCTCCAATCAGGTTACGCCCCCTTTCGCCTTCAAGATTCAAGAAGATCATGGAAAAACGTGATTCTGCAGATTTCTTTGCCGCACAGCGAAATCACACATCTCTCTTAAGTTCCACCACATCCAACAGGTGCTCTACTGGCTTGGGATCTGGTGACTGTGAAGCACAGCGAACTCATTGTCGTGTTCATGTTTGTGGCATGGCTTGTTATCTTGCTTACACTGAAGTCATAAAGGAATTGGCATGGTCGGCAACAACACTCAGGTGGGCTGTGGCATTTAAACTATACACAGTTGGTACTAAGGGGGCCAAAGTATGCCAAGAAAATATTCCCACACGCCATTACACCACCAGACTGAACCCCTGATACGAGGCAGGGAGACCAATGCTTTCATGTTGTTTACACCAAATTCTGCCCCTATCATCCGCATTGGTCGCCTCAGTTTCCTGTTCTTAGCCGCCAACAGCAGCACCCACCAATTTTCTCTGAAAAATATCCAGAGACCTGCCTCTCACTGGATATTTTCTCTTTTTCTACTGATCTACAGTAGATCAGCAATTTCTGAAGCACTCAGACCAGCCCGCCTGACACCGCATTCAAAGTTGCCTAAATCACATTTCTTACACGTTCGAATGCTCAGTTTGAACAGCACGCCTAAATGCATTAAGCTGCTGCCATACATAGATACTTGAATTAACCAGCATTTGAACAGGTATGCCTAACAAAGTGGCCAGTGAGTATATATTCACTATTCTAAGCAATACAGACATTCAAGCCTACATAAACCCTGGGTTATGCAAACAGCTCTGTTGGTCATAACATTTTGATTATGATACAGGTGAGACGATAGCCATGTTCCCTGAGACTTTCTCCACACTACCCCGAGGACCTGTGTGCGAGAATGCAAATGTCCAACTGCGTTGGATCAGACGCTGAGCAGTCTTACAGCTCCTTGGTGCAAAGTTTTGTGTGGCGTCAGACTGCGCCCATGTGAGAACCGTGCAGGAAATATTCAGGTGAATTCACATAGAGCCAAATCAAACAGAGTATTTCCTGAGGTGAGAATGTGTCTGCAGAGAACCCTCCTGTTTATGTGCTACACATGGAAAAAGGCAGCTGTGTTCTGGCTTGATTCTTCTGACACTGTCTGGAGTTCAGGCGAAAGATGATCTAAGAAGCAGAGCCAGATCAATGCATCAATCACTGCGTAGATTGGCTAGTGGAGTATTTTGACACGCTGTCTTACAATGATCCTGGTTTCATGGTTTGTTTGGAGTTTTCTTTTTAAACCCTCAGAGGACCCTGCATTGTATTTGTTGCTGCCTTCTTTATGTTTTTAACAGATCACTTCTGTCTCGCCACTTCATTCAAATCAGTTAGCTGACTGTGTTTTATCATGCAGGCCAAAAGACAATCTGAGTAAGTGTTTTAGACAAATAACAAATCTGATAGACTACAGCAGAATTTAACCTGACATTTGTAAGAGGGCAGCATTAAACTGCATGAAACTCCCAATTTTTAAATCATACCCGACAGATTTTGCTCTGCTCTACAAAAATGATTAAAACTAAACAAACCCAAGCTAAGAGTGCTGTCTGTCAAACGTCTCAGATATATAAAATTATACATATCACGGCGTGATGTTGATATTAAATATTACGGGGCTTATAAGGCTCAGAAGGATTCTAAGGTCTTCAGTATCACTGGTTATAAAGAAAATGACATAAAACACTGAATCCATTCTATAACTCACTACATACTGCTCCTTTAGTAGCCTAAATACCTGAAATTGTAAGTAAAATAGCTGAAATCTGAAGGTGAGAATCAAAGAAGAAAAAGGCTTCTCAAAACTCCACCGTCAAGTCTCTTTCCCAATATCACCCATAAATCATAACAACCTTAAATTAAAAAGAAGTGGTAGTAACAGATGAGTAAGAAAAAAGACAGCTATGAGATTAGAAATCGGAGAGAAATTGGAGAATGGAAGACTTATCCTCTGCCCATTCTTAACACACCCTCCCCTCCATGCAGTCAGCATTTAATCCTCCATGAAAAGCTCTGATCGAAGAGTGATTTGCATGATTGCATTTTCCATACCTTGCATTAATAGTGGAGAAGGAATGAATAGCTAATGGCCTATCACATTTAAGTAGCCATCTCAACCAGCCATCACATTATAGCTCTCTCAATCTGCTAATGAAACAGGTCTTTCTCTCTCGGTTTCTGTCTCTCTAAATAGACATCTGGTCCAGGCAAGTCATGAAGATATCTGATAATCGAAAGTATTTCACGATGTATCAGTCACAAATTAGCTACATTTAGCTCAAGCGTGTTTGTTACATGAAGTATGCAAAGAAGTTAAAACAGCAGAATTCAGAAATCTAAGAAAGAAAAAATAAAATTAAAAAAACAAAACAGAAATTTAAAGAATAATAATTAAAAAAATTTATTCTAATCTACTACCCTGCTCCTACAGCTCTCCCATCTGTATTCTCAGCCCCTCCCAAAAAGCAAGCATGAACACACACACACACACACACACACACACACACACACACACACACACACACACCTGCTTTAGACATGCTAGACTTTGGCTTTACAACAGATCTGAACCCTGTTCTTTGAGGTGAAATTACATTTTCTGACCCATTGCACCGCTGCATCTTACTTCTTATCCAGACTTTTTGGATGGCCACCAGCTCTGGCCTGTGATTGGCTTAAATTTCCATTCACACTCTGGAAGCCCAGAGGACACCCGGGAATCTAGTTCCCTTTCTCACCAACTAATTACAATATGCCTAAAGGTTACTATGGATTTTTTTTTTTTTTTAAACATTGTCAAAAACGTGTTGTCACTCTAGCTTTAACTAAAGCTTTGGCTGTGCGTCAAACTGTCTGTTTATACAGAGTTTGTTTTAATCTTTTAGTTTCTGAAAGCACCAAAAAGCAAAACAAGCCAAACCAAGACAATATTGGACTCCAGGAAAATAATATTTTGCATTCAATCTATCGAGAAGACAAGCACGACTCAATAGATTATGACGATAAAACTCCTAAACTAGTCAATCTTCACTTCATAAACTTCCAGACTGACACTATGTGTTTTACTTCCAGAGTAAATTTCATCTCTCTGACAGTAAAGTTGGGCAGGCCTTTTGAGAATGTGCGTATTTATATAAATTGAACCATGTGCACAAGAAGCGCAGACAGAGTGCATTTCTTTCTACTTTTGGTTGTACAGCATCTGGGTATTTGTAATAGTGTGTGTGCATTTCAGCAAACACTTGAACTGTTTTCCCATTTGGCTAACCAAAGCGAGCAAGGGACACAAAACCTCATTCCACAAGGTCATCGACACCACACTCTATTCATATTTTTACTCTCTCAGGGTTATGGCAAGCTCTTCCAGCCCCTCTTACTCCCCACCACAACCACTTTTTACTGCCTCCCACAAGGCAGAATTTCCGTAATCTTCCGAATCTGCTGCCAATAGATTTCCCACCAGAGTTCACAATCTTATTGAAGATTCGTAGGATCAAAAAGAGAGATACACCAATGTGGATACATACACTTATTACCACAAAGTTGAGCTTTCACACTAAGAAAACCGGCCAAAAAAATTACAGTTGCTGCAAAAATACACACACACACACACACACACACACACACACACACACACACACTTGCTACAGGGTCTATAGACCTCTTTTAATAGTGTTTGGCTTCTAGGGAATATGACAAGACCCTGGAGCAGAGGAGAGTTTAAATACTGGTTGCTTAGATGAAAGGAAAGATGTCACTGGAGAAGGTGGGAAGGAGAAGTGAGGAAGAGAAAACGGGTTGGAAGAAAAGGAAAGGAAATATGGATCCAGTGAACAGAGCAGGATGAATGAAGAGAAGGAAGAAAACATGGAGAGAAAAAGTAAGTCAGGGGGCGAGAATGTATAAGCCTGAGCAAATAGTTATTACCAGTCCCTGAAGGGTGGTGGCGTGAGCTGAATAGACTGGGACTTGGAAACCACTGTTACCGGTGGTGATAGGGGACCGCTTCACAGCCCTGCAATCTGACAAAGGCTTAGTAGGTAATGGAAGCAGAATTTCGGCAGCGAAAAAAGAAAAAACACAGGAGCTTTAGCACGCTATAAGAGCTGACCATCAGATAAGCCCAAAACCTCTTCAAGTCCAACAAAGTAAACGTTTAAACGTGAAAGATGCTTATCGCTCGAGATTTGTTAAATATCAACTTGAGGGTGAACACCTGAAACTATAGATGCAAACAATAACTGCAGAATATTCATTAAAAGTGCAGGACAGTGTTTAAAGACTCTATTACCAGGCCACAGTCTCTACAGAATAGCAAGAAAGACCCGGCTTTGACCTTTGGAAACAAAACAAATCTCTTTCTACTGCCGGGATGGCATCTCATCTCTGACCTTGTGATTGGAACTTTCAGTAAGGAAACACAAAAGACAAATTATTTTGAAGTCAGTAGGTCAGTTCCCGTTGGCCTTAGCAAAGAAACATGAACATTTGATACTAGAAAGTGCACAAACTAAGTCTAGTGGTTACCCACAGACTGATCAGAAAGCAGAAATACTGGCCTCAAAATCATCTCTGCAAGACCCCAGAAAACATTTGTCAGTAACACAAGAAAACGAGAAAATAAACAGCTGCAAACACACACAAACATACTGTACAGCTTGAGTTTTACTAAATGACAGCAAAGGCAACTTTCAAACTCGTTACTACCGAAATTAGAAAGCAGCTTTCCCACAGTTTTTGGGTCTGGTATCTGGAGGGTGTTTATGCACCGTTCTACTCCAGCTGAACATTAAATTTGAGGTTCAGAAGTTGACGGCCTGATCAAACCAGACAAGCCATATGTCATGGCTGGGCCAGGTTAACCCTGACTGATCGAAAGGGGAGATGAGTTTGAGCAGTTTCAGCTTTTCTATTTGCAAAGTCCTCAGTTGGTCGGGCCACGTGCTGATCAGATGCATGCACATTTGCACAAATTTTACATATATATCCGACATTCATCAGAACACATTATGTACCAAGTCTTCATGAGATGAAGCCTAGTTTTAAAATAGCGGGGAAACCAGTGGAGATATGACTATAACAAAACAAGCTGCAGAATGAGTTAATGAGGGCAATTACTGTTGTTTAACCAAACGAACTGACTACACAACATGTAAGTTTGATCGTCACTTATCCCATTAACTGTTCATCTGTCCACTTCAAACATAGCCAGTGTTTTTCTGGGGACTCGGGGAAGTGCAGCTTAGACTTTGAAGTTTTTTGCATCAGAAGTCATTATACCTCAGCTAAAAGTAGTTTTCAGTTATACTGAGTCAAGTCAGACCGAGAGTGCAGAGTGATGGAGAGCCAACAGCCAACCAACACTTTGGTCAAAATGCGCTAAAAGTGGACTAACTAAGAGTACGAGTCTGAGAGAACATGCACAAACAGCTGCCACTGTGAATCCACAGGATCACCTATCGAAATTTTATGACTTTTATATCTTAGATCTTGTTCATCAAAAACTTTTACTGGCATCTAGCAGAACTAAATGAATGACTTGAGGCTTTTAGGAAGGGTTGAATGCACATCACTGTGGATATTTATACAGTAGACAGACTGACAGAGAGAGAGGAAACAAATACAAAAAGTATATATATATATGTCCAGTATGAATTAAAGTGGTGTGGGGACTATAAGAGCATATAACAGCAATGAATCAGAGTTAACTGTTCACATAGAACTATTTAGCTATTAATGATTTAATCAATTAACATTAACTGTTAATTATACATCTGGGTGAAAGGTAAAACAGTTGCTCGCTTTCTTTTCAGTGTTTTTATTTTCCTTTTTTTTCAGCTGTAGAAGTGATTTGTTAGTGAATCTAATCTGGGGGAATTTTGGAAGGCTTGTGTGTAAAGGATTTCGCAACCGCAGGGGAAATAAATTCACGACTGCTGAAAAGTTTCTTGATGTCTTTACTGCAGAAATGAAGCAGCGTGAAAATCTGTAAAACAAGACAAGACTTATGGTTGTCTTGGGCGAGGAGCTCAAAAAGAGAGTGTTATTAATGCTAACTGCCAGAATAAATGATTCTCAACACTTCAACAACCCGACAGGAGATGGCTGATAGACAAGGCGCACATGTGTGTCTTTCCCTTTTGATAAGCAGACTTCCCCAAAATGTCCACTGCTGGAGAAGGAGGGGGTTCCTTATAACAACCATTTATAATTAGAGCAATACGCTGTGCTTACCTCCTCACTACTTGGTTCCAAAAAAACAAAAAAAAACAAGGAAACTGGCCGATTAAGTCTATTAAACATAAATGCACTAAACTCAACAACTGCCCATTATTTTGGGTTATGCTTGCAGGGCTAGGATTTAATGAGGCCAAATTGTTCTGTCTTTTGTAACATTGCATAATATCTAATAGCCTGACCCAATTTAGTTTTAAACATTACTTTGAAATTATGTTGTTGTTGCTAAGCAAAAAGACTTACATGCTACAAATAGCTGGTGCAAGCCAAAGCAGGTTTTTTTCCAGTGCGCGAGCATGCTGCTGGCTTAGGCAGGCTTTCCAGAGGCTATGCTTAAGCACATGCATACCAAACGAGAGAAGAGGAATAACAATCAGCACTGTATTTGTCCCCAGGAGCTTCTAACACAAAACAGGTGAGCAACAATAGCAGTTAATAACTCCAATTTACTTTTTTTATTCAAGTCCCATCACGGAGCACTGTTTAAAATACCAATTGGAAATAGTAAATCAGCCACGCAGCAAAAACCTTTTACCCCCAGAGACTAAGACACACACACAGATATCCCACCAAACAAATCAGAACAGACGCACAGTCCCCTTCATCCATTTAGTATGCTGCGATACTCACAATTTCTTTTCATGGTCTTTGGTGGAAAATGGCCTCCCCTCTTTTTCTCCGACACTCAAAACCCTGAGTAATTTTCTTAATCTGGGCCTGATTCCGTACATTTGCATAAAAATGTTCACTTTTGAGACTCCCCTAATAGAACATGGCTCTAATACGTAATTACTCTCCTCAATAGTGGCGGCTAATTACAAAGGTGTCAGACAAACAGGTAGCAGAGCTGAGGGGGGTCTTTGACACAGTGGCTGAGGTGCTAGTCCGCCACATGGGACAGAGCGGCTCAGTGGAAAGCACTAAATTCATTTAGGCTGGCTTCATTAAACCCTGCTCCTTGGGCCCTGCATCATGCTCTCCCCTTTGCTCTCCCTGCTCTCATTTATGTGGCAGAGGATGTGCTGTGGGTAAGAAGAAGGCGTTCACACAAATGAGTGTAAGGCAGAGGGAATGGGGGAATGCTGTGGGGAGTAAAAGAAGGGAAGTGAGGAAAGGAAGGAAAGAAGGGAAGGAGCGCAGCTACACACGGAAAGAATAGAGCAATATAACAGAAAGCGCTGGTGGGATGGATCGAGGGAATGAGGACATGTGCTCATTTGATGATAAAAAAAAATAAGGCATAAAGGGATGGGCATACAAAAGAATCATTTTGAATATGGCTTTTGTTTTATTCATCTGACCCAGCCTTTCAGAAGCCGCAGAGAACAGAGGAAGGCAGAGAAAATTGCAGCTTTGGTCCTCAAACAGAGGCCAAATGCCAGGTCTCAAACATGGTGAAACAAGGACAGCAGAGCCCCGCGGTCTCTTTACCATTTAGATTATACTGGCTGCTTTCTGACCCCACAGTATGGATGACTATAATAAGCCACACCCCCTGCTGCGTACCACCTGTAAGCCAAACATCACCACAAAAACCTCAACTTGTGCAAAGAAATCCCAACTGCAAAAGCCTCCACAAACACAAACCACCTACTCTACTTGCCAAAAAAAGGGAATTATACACAGTATGAACTTTCTATTTCTGCGTGAACTTTTTCAGACTCACTTCAGCACCACTACCTTTCATTTGCATCACCGTGCCCCTGTTCTAACCGAGTATGTCATCTCCTTCAGTGAGACCCCATAAAGTGCTGATGGCCACGCATTTCCACGGTGGAAGTGTTACCAACCGTTTTGTTTCCCAGCCAGCGGAGCACTTCATAAGAACATTTCTGTGCGATTACGTTACGTACTTGCGCGGCCGATGCACTGATTGTGAGTGACTCAAGTCACTTTTACATGACCCACACATCCAGCAGCTGAATGAACACACACAGCTCTCTGCGGAGGAGAAACAGAGATGCTGTCTGCTGCAGAGTCAGACAGTGAGCCCTAAGGCCAAAAGTGGTTAAGCACTCATTCACAGGGAGGCATCTACAAATATGCATACAGAAACTGCCACAATGGTCTGGGCACAGACCAAAGTTTCCATGCATATGCAAAAAAAAAACCAGACAGCCATGTGGGGAGGCACTGTTTTGAAGATGGAATAACAATTCCACAGAAATAAATAAATAAGTGAGTTGGAGCAAGCGAGAAAAGTACTGTAAAAAAAATCCCATTCAAACAAACTGCCTGAAATTCATTCAGTGTGAAAAACCATAAGAAAACCCTGTTTCGATTTATCATTTTATGAGATTACATATTCCAAACATGAACTGATCCCACATATGAAAACAGAAATTTAACCTTCAGCATGGAAATAATATGGGAATTTCAAAAAACCCACATAAATCATAAGAACTAGGGAGCTGGATAAAGGCATAAAAATTAGATCAACATTGCAAACAAGACAAAATAAGATCAGAGAGAAAATCAAATGAGCAAAGATCACTACAAGGCAACCATCTGTTGGAAGACGCTCAATCTACATACATTTTACATCAGCGCAAAATTAGGTATTGAATGAAATTGATATTTTGTGTTCTATTGTCCTTTCCTCTTATTTCCCAGACTGGTAAGAGGTTACATTAATCAAAAAAATGCCTCTGCTCGACAAAAGGGAGCCTATACGTTAACAAAAAATTTAATTACTGGTGAAAGGTACTGGTCAAAATGGAACCAAAAATGTTATTGTCATGGATCAGCAATTTGGTTAGCATGGATTTTAGCTGGATTTCTGTGTCGGGCTTGTGACTCATTTTGTGAGATAATAGCACTTCGAGGACTGTGTCTAATGTGGTTGAACAGCTGTGTGATGCAGGGTTTCCCCATGTAATGATTACATTTGGATGGAAGGTAAATTAAACGCTGCCAACATAAATTGCTGTTTAGAATTTAATGCAACACTATAACCCGGCACTCAAATGCGGTACTTAACATCTAATGAGCTTACAAAGCCCCAAGAATTTTTGGACCTTGAAAGATTGTCTTACATCATGGCTAAAATGTCAGAATTGCATGACTTAACTCATAAGTTAACAAAGTGTTTGATACTGATTTATTATGCATTTATTATGCTTGTCTAGTTTTGAGCGCTAGGTGACTGCACAGGTTGCCCGGTAGGTGGCAAACTGTCTCCAAACCATTGCAAACTTAGACTGATTGCAATCGCTCTAAGACAAATTGGCAGTGCTTTGCAAATAAATGACTGTCATTAGATTGCAATTAACCTGTGTGAGTCAACCTGTGACGTGCTTCTTTACAATTGGGGATTCGACTTAAATGGCTCTTAACTGGTTGTGTTCTGGTTATATTCGTATATAAAAGCAAAGCTGCGGGACACCTGTGTCACTTTGAAGTCAAACTGCCGTCCTGTAGCAACTATGTTACTATTTGTGGAGGAATAAATGTTTCAAATGAGTATTTAACGTGATTTTCTGTATATGTAGATGGCAATGGACTGGCCATTTTTGCTAATTTATTAAAGTTAATGACTATATTATCACAAACAGATAGTACGTAAGTACCAACTTGACCCGATTAAACCACAAACTGACAGCAGGCCGACTCATTTTGTTGCCATCTTAATCCGCCAAAACTGTTCTGAAGAGAGCAACTGACCACAAGTGGTCGCAGACAAGGTCACCACCTTCCAAGCAAGCATTTCAAAGACTAACTAAACGGTTTAAGTTCGTGCCTCGGTCAGCAAACACTGTTTTCAATGTCTGACTGTAGCAACACTGAGCATGTTTTGTTGTGTTCTTAGTAGTTGAGAAACAGTGATGTGGTTCTCACTTTTCAGCAACATGTTACTCGCCACTGTGACCTGTGCAAAGTCCAATCAAGGTTACTTTATTTAAAAGCATGATAAAAGTCAAAGATTACTCAAGGACCCTAACATTCAGCAGCTGTCTAGTGGCGTATCGCCAATTAAATCTCATGGCATCCAGAAATAACTTCATTTCAATTGCACCAAAGAGCCTGGAGTAGCAGGAGGACCTGGCATCATCCGCTAGGAAGATCAGACGCAAGCGCTAGAATATATTTAACTAATTTTACAGTATATATTTTAGTCAGTCAAAGGTCTGACTTTTCAGAACGTATGCAGAGAGGTGCAGGAAGCTGTTAATCTCGGATCTGTGCCTGAATACAACAGCGGCTCTCATGCTGCTGTAGTCTATAAGCTCCAGCTGCTTGCCTTCATTGTGTCTCTGCGCCGCGCCACAAATGTTTCTCCATCTCCGATACTTATCAAGGCATTGGAGTTTGACACTGCCATTACTCAAAATTAATAACCACGGCAGCATGTTTATCATAGCGCACTTTCACACCCAACCTGCCAGAAATAATCGCCTCGGTATTTGTGCACATGACAGAAAGAGAGAGAGCGAGAGAGAAGGAAAAAGACAGAAGAAGAAACACAAAAAGACAACTGAAGGGGAGCTGAAGTGTGAAAAAGAGACAGAGCAAAGAGAGTAAGAATTTGAGATGAAAGGCATAAGTGAGAGAGAAATGAAAATATGCTACATGCGTACAAGTGCTTCTGCCGTGCCTAATCCCTCTGTCTCCATTACAGCTCGTTGGTTTTACCCGCACCTTTTCTTCCCATCATGTCTGACAACAGGGCAATACTAGCTCTCCTTGTGTATTCACTCTGCTAAGCAGGACTCTGATCTCCACTGACAGCCAATCTGCTTCAACATGGCAGGTCCAAGCAAATAAAAAAAAGGGCCTGGCTTTTTAATTTACAAATCATGCAAATACAGCGGAGAGTCTGCCCCTGAGTTCTAGACTGACGAAAAAAATGATAACAACAAAGGAAAGAAGGTTTCTTGTTTTACATGCGTAAAAATACAGACGCAGAATGAGAGAAGCGGCAAGGACACTGAAGGCCCTTCAGCACCTCTCCTCAAATCTGGAGAGACAGGTGGTGGAAAAACAAGACAAGGACAAATGTCTGTCAGTCGTTGGTTTGGGCTCTGCTGACATTTTCCTTGGCATTTAAGAAGCTTCCAAAGGTAGAGGAAACCTATGCACGATCCAGTTGATCCAGACACTTCAAATCGCCTCTTGTTTTAGGATTTTTAGAGCTTTTCCACAGCTTCCTGATTTCTTTATGGCCGATTTCAGTAACAGGTAAGATAAGTTGGAGTAAGATGAAATCAGGGGATTTCTTCCAAAACTTCTCAACAGCCTGTTCTCCATACATGAATCTATCCTTCCATTTTCTGCCACTCATCCAAATTAGGGTTGCTGTGTAGTCAATATACCTAACATACAAGTTAGCAAATAAATAAAATTGAAATCACTGTTATTGAGCAAAAAGAAAATCATGACTTACAAAACATTTTTAATTTAAAAAAAAGACCTTTTCTTCTACTTGCAACAGCTATGTGTATGTATATGTATGCCGAAAGAAGTATCATAAATCAAGACAAGTATTTAACCATCATTCCCACTTTCTAAAAATAGGGTTGAACAGTGCTCAACAGAAACAAACAGATAGTGGCCAAACACAACGCTCCACTATGACTTTATTTACAATTGTGGTATTTTATCATTATTTTTATTCTCAACTACCGCCTCTATAAGTGCAGGCTTGCCTCCTTTTGTTAATAAGTAACTTAAGCTGAATGTAAACATTATAGAGCACTGATCACAGACTGTATTTAAAACACGGAGATCACCATCAACACCATCACATTTCACACTGATTTCTGAACGCGTATTTTTATTATTATTATCATTGATAATATCAAAATCAAATCAAGAACAGATAAATACATCCTTTTTTACAATCCTTTTATGTACCAGACTGAAGAAATATTGGTTTTCTGGTTGATGTCGAGCATTTTAACATATTTTAACGCATCTTTAGGGATTTGGAAGCCATACTTTTGGAGTAAGCCTCAAGCAGCCACTGGAGAACTTCGCACTTCCATGCAGGCTTCATTGTCCAGCCTACTAGGTTAAATCCCTGTTCTCGTTATATGCTACATCTTCAGGTAGATGTTTTTTCCATGTATTCCCACACTGGCCTTTTACAGCATCCTTAAATGAAACTTGGAGAACTTCAACTAGCACAGGCCCTCA
Organism: Aulonocara stuartgranti; assembly: GCF_965226115.1. Lineage (NCBI taxonomy): Eukaryota > Metazoa > Chordata > Actinopteri > Cichliformes > Cichlidae > Aulonocara > Aulonocara stuartgranti. Next base: position 13,802,045 of record NC_138948.1, on the reverse strand, counting down.
TTTCCTTCACTGTGACCAAGCAAAGCAGAGCAGCCAATTTCCATTTAACACATCATTGATCACACTGATGTATCATGTCATCATCTGGATTGGGGAGGGTTTAACTCATTTGTGATCACTGCCAGGTGGCTGCGACGAAGGCTATTTGAAATGGGGCTTCAGTGCAAACACCCCCAAACCCTAAAAAGTTTTAAAAGAGGCGTGTTTCTGGGAGAATGGGTTTCCAATTACTTCCTGCTTTACAGGCTCCTGAAAGTCAGAGAGGGCCCCCAGTCGTCTCTTATCTAGTTTGATTTCTGCGAAAGAGGGTAAAAAATAATGTAGAACAGCCAATTTGGGCTGTGATTTGTGATGCTCAGAAGTGACGGAGATGTGCTGAGAATGTTGGCCTCGAGTAACAAAGCGAAGAAGGAATGGATGAATATTGATTCCCCTGTTTAAATGAAGCTGGCAGAAAGACTGAGATGAATAAAGGGAAAGAAATGGAGGGAAAGAACGCCCAGGCTTTTGGGAAATGCCCAACTTCCAACAATACAGATCTCATAAAATAAATGACTCACTTACTCCACGCATCTGCTTTCAGCAAAGACTACAGGCCAGCTGACCAGAGCTTGCTCACATGCACACACAAAAGCAGACGGACACAGCCGGGGTTGCACATAAATCTGAATGTCAACACAGGCCTTGTGTCCAGTTAATGTTAGCTGAACACTGGATGACTCTACTTTTTTTTGTTACCAGAACCACTGAAAACTCTGTACCACAAACGTCACTACAACACACTGCCACTCGCACACACACAGAAAGTCCTAAAGCGTGACATCATGTAGATCTTTTTTAATCTCATCTTTCATGTCATCATGCCTTAGCAGAAAAACTGCACTATGATAAAAGCCATATTTACAAACACAAAAACACTATACTATAAAAATCACGACAGCAGGAAAGAAAGATTTCAGATAAAAAAGAATCTCCGCACACAGACACAAACAACAACACACAGTGGTAACAAAAAAAATAAAAAAAAAATCACAAATTCACCACGCACCAAGCACCAGAGAATAAAGAAAAACCGTTTAACTTTGACACTGTTCTCAACTTGGATCTAAAAAGTGAGCGCTGCCATTTGCTCTGCCATTCGGCTTTGATCATGACTCGCTCCCCATTTTCAAACGCTGTGACATTTGAAAAACACAATCCCACTTTGTTCTCCTATCATCGCTGGAAGAGGATACAGAGAAATAATAGGGCCAACACTGCCCACCTGCAGAACATCACATCCTCTCTCCCCAAGAAATGACAGTGACCAAAAAATAGGCGTCCCACTGTCGCAATCTGCCCATCGGACTGTGACGATGGGAAGTCTATATTTGGTCATCATATCTCGCCTTTGTACACGGGGAGGCAGTTTTTCCGCTATTATTGAGGACAATGGTGGAAGCAAGATGACACGGGGGTTTTTTCATATATTTTTTTTATATTTCTTAAGACGAAAAACAAGAAAAAGAGGAAACGAGGAGGAGAAGAAAAGGGGGGGGAAAAGACTGGAGTGTTTTACCTCCTACTGAGCTCCATCTCCCCAATGGCCTCTTGTTGGGGGCAAATTGAGCCTGGAAATAAGGGGTCATTTCCTCTGCCTGTTTACCTGTGCACAGCACACTGTCATCAGTTTGAACCACACACACAGGCACAAGCTGACCTAGCTGTACCCTAGGAGCACTTACGTCAGAGAGGGTTAAGACAGTTTGATCTTCACTGTGACAACAAGTCAGAAACCTGTGTGTGGAAGTATGTATTGGCTTCTCCAACAGCAGTAACCCAGATGGCCTGATGACCTTGGGACTGGCAGTCTGTCTGCAGCTGTAAGATATCATAAAGCCACAGTCTAGTCTCTGATTTCCTGCCAGGCTTGTTTGCTGAGAGTGTGTGTCCATCTTGTCCATCTATCTACCTGCTATCTAATTCATACTCTAGTTACTGATTAAAGTTCTTATTGAGTCACAGCGCTAATTTTAGTCACAACACAGGAAATAAAATTTCTGTCACATTTGAATATTAAGGCTTTGGTAATATATAAAAAAGGAAAATCTGTTGCTGAGCAGAAATTTAGGCATTTTTAAAAAAAAAAAATTCTTAATCAAAGCAAAGCAGCAAGATTCTTAATTCTGCCTGAAAATGGCTCACAACATTTTACTCACTTACTTACTTCTCTTCTAACACTCAGCTACATCACGAGATTCGTAAAGACTCATGCATAAAACAGCAAAGGGAATAAGAGGTGAGGAAGCAGAGCAGCGTCAAGGCAGCAAGCATGTAGGATTCCTACGCCACTAATGGCCCACCTCAGCCTGTCACTCCCCACCATCTCTGCTTCATTCATAAGTCAACAGCACACCTACTGTATGCTGCCACACACACATACAGAACAACCTAGTTTTATCTCCCACACAGACTGCCAAACACACGCACACACACACCATTTTAAATTCCAATATTCCCACAGGTGATTCAGACAAATCCGGTCAAGCACACACACACACACACACACACACACACACACACACACCATTTTAAATTCCAATATTCCCACAGGTGATTCAGACAAATCCAGTCAAGCACACACACACACACACACACACACACACACACACACACACACACACACACACACACACACACCTTCAGTCCTTCAGCCTCTGGACCAATGCAGTAAATATCAATATGCAATCATTGCAGTTTTGAATCGCTTGAGGCTGAACCTCTGTGTGCACAAATGTGCGTTTGAAAAGGAAAAAAAGTTGGTAGCACAATGCGCTCCTATAAGGATCCCACCAAATTCCACGATTTTCAATCGATGAAGGTAGCTAAGTATTACCATAACTTTCCTACCACACGTCTGCTGTAAACTCAATAATTCAAGAGCGATTTCACACGTGCACATACACACACATGCGCACGCATGCTCGCCAGCCTCCATTGTTGCTACGCATCGTGGTGCATTCAATATTGTGCTCACACTCCTAAGACAGAGTGGGAGTACAGTCTGCAGAGAACCCTTGTAGATCAATAGATTAAAATAGAAACGTATGAATAAAACACAAGCTAATAAATAAAAAAGGAGATGGTTTACTCTCGTTGTCACATACAGTACAAGCCCTGTCTCACATTTGAGTGGGGGAAAAAAAGAAATGGGGAAAGAAAAGGATGAGAGCAGGAAATAGCAAGAAATAAAAAAGGAAAAGTTTTTGTTGCTCTTTTAACTTGTTTTTAATTCGCAAGTCATTCATTTCCTATGTGTGCATAGTTGTACAAGTATGCACACATAACTGAATGAATGCACAAGAAAAAGGAAAAAGTGATCTCATAAAACTAATAAGTCAATAAAACCCTCCAAATTTACTGCTTATCAAATGCGTAATCGCAATTTTTCTTATGATTCCAGACATGACATTTACTTTCCTTTTATGACAAAAAGCCAAATCCCCATAAAAAGACCGCATTTTTTAAATCATTTTTTTAAAGGCCCTAATAAGCCATTAGTCAAATAATTTAGTGGGAGGGGGCAGAGCAACTGAACCTTTTTTGTTGGACTTTTTATGTGAGTATTGGCACAAATTGGACGTTTGACACCACTTTTGGATAATAAATCCATTTTTGAACTCATTAACTGCAACAAAATTTCTGCTCCTATTTTTTCCCCACCCAAAGTTTGTGTTGCAGACTTGGCCGTCAGCATGCACCAAGATGGTCCATGCTGACTCAGAAAGCACATTAAAGACATACCTGTCGTTGATGCTCCAGTTCAGGCAAAGGTTGAGAGAGCTGAGGTTGCGACATTTCCTCACCACTTCCATCACCGTCTCGTTGTTGAGCTCCGAGATGTGTCGCAGATCCAGGACGCTCAAGTTACGCAGCTGCAAGAGGCAACACACAAAACCGTTTTCAGGATTTGGAAAAATGATGCTGAACAAAGCAGACGGGGAGCTGATCAGAGCAGACAAAGAGCAAAATATTTCAATCCAACTTCCAAAAAGTCAGAAAGAAATTCCTAAAGAAAAGCATGTGCGATATGCAAGCTGTGCTAAATTACATACACGGTTTTGTTATATTCCAAAGAAATGAAGAAGTTGTATCTCTATATACTGAGTAAACTTGTATTTTGCCACGTAATCCAAAAAAAAAAGAAAAGGAAAAACTGGGAAAAAACACCCAGCAGGAACACAAAACAAAATCTAACCAGGCAGATAAATGCTATGAAATTGCTTGTGGTTACTGTTTACAATTCTGTGCCGTATGCCTGGTGTGAGGGGGTTTTGAGCCAATATGAGCATTCACTTTCCTTCTTCCTTTTATCTCTCCGACTTTCAATAATCCCACTTTCCGATCTGAATACCTTATAAGAGGGGGTTTAGATTAATCCTCCAAGCAAAATCTTTACTTCCTCACACCCTCTTACAAACCCAAATTGAAATACTATTCAACAAGCGTGCCTGCACGTTGAAATTACCAAAGGCTTTTCCAGGTGTACTTTCTCTCATACATACCCAAATGTGTTTAAGGCACAGGTGCACATGTACACACTCAAACTCATGCACACATCGGGGATGCAAGATAACAGAGGTATGATGTTCCAACCAGCCGCCAGGGAGGCGTAGAGGTAAATGTCACGGCCGAGGCTAAAGAGAAAACAAGCTTACACTTGCCGTTAAGATCAGTGAGCCCTATTGTCGGCTCCATAGGCATGACATATACCTACCAGCATGAAGTCACATGGGGGGAATGGATAACCACGGCTCGCTGCGTGAAGTAAGCACACATGTAAACGCTCTCCCCTTTCCCCACATACCGAGAATCAGACGTGCACACTGAGTGCAAACAAACACGCTAAGGATGCTGCGCAGCGCTGAAAGTAATAAAGGAGGCTTTCAAAACCTTTACTTCTGTCGAACCGCTCCGTTTCTCTGTTCTTCTGTAGCCTCTGGCTTTTCTGTCACTTCTCAGAGAAAATTGGATCCACACCTCTTGTGATAAAAAGATCTGCTTAGGCATGAAATAAACATGAAACGATTTTTTTTCCCCCCATCATATCCTCACCTATGAAAATATGCTTAGATATACAAATGAAATAAACATTAGACGGCTTGTGTGTGCAAAGGTAGGTCAAGGATGTGGCAGTAACCATCAGGGACAGCTGAACTGACATGATAAACAACAGTAAGTAATGAAAGGGGGAAAACCCCAAACTATGTGGTTTATCATAGATGTTCACAAAGACAGCACACAGAAACACACAAACCCACATTTACACAAAAACTGTCATGTGCCCCTGTGGCCGGCGTTGGATCGAAGGGCTAAATTATTCATTCAGGATGGCGCTGATCGGGGCGTGCGTGCCAGTGTGTGTTCGCGTGCGTATGTCCATCTGTCTTGTCTGTGTGTCTCTACTTGGTTTACTCATGTGGGAACACAAATCTGCTCAGCATACTTCGAACCTTGATGTAGGGCTAAGTGACCAACACCCCAAATATTCACCACAACAGACACACACTCACACAAAATCATTACCATCCACAGCAGACGCTTTTACTCACACACAGACAGCTATTTGCATTCAGTATGTATGACTAATAAGCTTGAAGTAAATTTTAAAAGCCCCAGCATCAAAAGCAGTATTTGTTCTCCAAATCTTCAAAACTGCTTATGTCTGCTAAATGTAATTTTTTTTACTACGACCAATAGAAACAGTTTCATTGATGTGGACAACCAATGAGAAATCAGGCCAACCAGTGTGAGTTTTGATTGGCTGAGTGTGTAGCTAGGTTGCAGAAATACTAAAAACTTAGCAGAAATCTTCCTGAGAAGGAAGAGACAGAGTCACGGTTGAGACTTTGTTTATCCAAGCGTGAGAATAAATTCCACACTTTAGCAGACATCTGCCAAAAGAAAAACATCCATTAAATAAAAAGTCTCACAAAAAAAAAAAACAAGGCTACAGTGCGAGTGTTTGCTTCTGCACTGCTGATAGATATAATCTGATTTAGACGTGAAAGGCTTTAATACTCCCAGCGTATTTAATAACTTCCTCTCATATTATAGCTTGTTTTACACCCAAGTATTTGTGTGAATCAAAAAAAAAGGGAGAACAAATAAATAAATGGAGAAAAAGGGCAAGGAGAAAGCATGCGAGTTATAGAGCGAGATGAGAAAGAAAACAAGTTTCAAACTCACACCGGGGCAAAAGAGACCGAAACAGAGGAAAAACACACAGAGAGAAAACTAGTGAGAGACAGAGAGAGAGGCGCAGAGCAAGAGAATACAGAGCAGGGATTTGGTGAGTGTTTCGGCAGGTTTTTCTCCTCGTTGGCTGAGGTCTGTAACTAGGCAGAGTCTGACTCGTCTCCTCTGAGTTGGCAGCAACACCTGGATAATTATTCATGCCGTTCATAAAAAAACAGGGAAAACCTACAAAATCCAGCTGCTCTGAGGCCAGCGTGTCGCTCCCGCCCCGCAAACACATGCATGGTGCAGGAATTTATGTGCACAGCAATTATAGGAATAATATATGAACCCATGTTTACATGGACAGAATTCAGTGGTGCAAAGCATCTAAGGAGAGTCATATGAAACACTGTAATAAACTACAATTTCGAAGAACTTATAGCTCACATTGAATAAATTTTACTTCCATCTAATTTACTTTAGACTCAACTGTTTTCATTTAAAGGTTCAGAGTGAGTTTTTACAAATGTATCAAAAACATTGTATTGGCATAGATTAGGGAGCCCAATTAAAAAATATATGAAACCATTAGAGCACTACAGTGTATTGTTGGCATGATACTTAAATAATACTGCTCCCATAACTGAATGCTATAACACGCTCCAATCATGTATAATGAACAGTTTTATTTTTGCCTATTTAAGAATTATTTTTGCAAACCTTTATGGACTTTTGCTTAAACAAATACAATATATTATATTATATTACAATACAATATTGTAATATCACTGTATTGTATCGCCCTTCTGCTATGAATCTCAGTTATTTCACTTACTGAGATTTCTTTTTCCATTTTATTGAGCCAGTTTAGGTGCTTTATTTTACTTTATTTTCTATAGACTGTTTTCTTTTGTCATTTCTGCCCTTATAATACAAGAATTTCCCATTTTTCTCTGTCTGTTAATCACTGTCTGAATAAATAACTGCACGACAAACGTTACAATATAATTATTTATATCTACAGCAATATTAAAGATATAGTTATGAAAGAATTACTGTAATCATAAGTAGTTAAATACATATTGGAAACGACGAGATATTTTAAACTTCAATACCAATGAATATATTTTTCTAAAGTCGTAAAAATCAAACTTCAATTTCATTATTTCCTACAAAGCAGAAACAACACTGAAAACGTAAAATGTGACAAATCTGAAAATCACAACAAAGGATGTGAATCTCAATTTAATGAGATTCCGGCGCCAAATCAATTCATGTATTGCTCAAACTCATCCATCCAAAAAGAAAAAGAAAAGCAAAGACAAATGGCAAAAGCTGAAAGCTGTTGAAGGTGCAGCAACATGTTTTTATAAAAAGAGGTTGTTTAATTCACTCCACATGACCAGTTGAGATCGCCACGCTACAAGCCGTTTGGCTTTTGCCTGCTCTAATTAGAAGCTTTTGTCCCAAAAAAAGAAAGAAAAGAAAATGAAAAGCCTCAGTCGGAGGTCAAATACAAAATATCACGTTAAATGGGGGGGGGGGGGGGTTCGTGCCAGACTACGGAGCTATAACTACCTGTGCCATTACTACATATATTTACACAAGGCTGACGATGCCAAGCAGGAAGTTGAGGCCTGGTAGACCCCGTACAGAGGATATGATGTCATGGTTTGAGTGCTGGCACAAAAACAGCATGAGTTCATGGCTGTAGTTGTCCATCAACCTCAGTATCCCAGTTGACATGAAGTGGGATGACATTTAAAAAGCACAGACAGAGTGAGCATTGTTTTAGTCATAAATACCGAACATGTTCGATTTGGAAAATATGAGCTGCTGCTGTTTCATTACTGTAGTAAATTTTTAACCACATCAAGATTTACTATGTGAATTTGGTCAGTTAAAACAGGTCTCAATGTACCAAAGAAAAAACAGCCCATGCTTGCAAAAACTGTTTTCTTTGTTTTTGTTTTTTTAAGTAAAACTATCAGCATTTAAATTCCAAGACCGCCAAACATGAATAGAGACGAGTCGAAATCGCCTAGACAAAGTTTAGCCAGTCACTTTCAAGTGTATTCAAAGTCCTGAGCAAGAAGTCAAAGTCACAAGGTGTTGCTGAGGTGTCTGCTCGGCTGTCCGCATGTGTTTGGGACTGTGCGAGACAGGCTGAAGCAGGGGCAAAAAGGTGGGACGAATGGCAGCGGTGTCGCTAGGTGAATACGAGTGCGCACTCATGCATGCACGCGCCGTCTTTGTCGGCTTTTTTTCCTCCATATCGGAACATCCCAGACAGTTCAGTCAGACAGAAGAAAGCTGTGTCGAGACAATCCCTCTGCGGTAAGCCTAAATCATGGCCCAGCCCCCCCAATCTCCCAGACACACACTCTGAAAGACACACACACGCATTTAATAGCATACAGACCTGAGCAGACAGAATGATATGAATATTTGAAAAAGGACTGAGGCAACAAAAAAGAAAAATGGTACAGGCCATGGATCTGATATCACAAATACATTGTCTGCATCAGCCATGGACCAGTGAGCTGATCCCTGTGTGTGTGTGTGTGTGTGTGTGTGTGTGTGTGTGTGTGTGTGGTTAACTCTGCTCTTTATCTGTCGCGTGCCAATCTACTGTCTATCACTTCTTTTCCCTCTCCTACCCCCCTTTTCACTTTCTGTTTCTCCCTTTCAGTCACTAATCCTGCATGTGTTGGTCTTGATAACAAACTCAGTGGTGAGGAAAAAGCTCAAGGAGATAGAGACGGTTGGTTTTTCCTGCCAAATGGCCATATAGACACGCGCGCATGCACGCACGCACAAACCGAAGTGACAGCACTGGTTGGCAGTCACGGCACAGTGACACTAGTTAGGCCAATAATGAGACATGATATCCCTCCCTCCAGAGGTCAAAAACCTCTCTATCTCTGTCTGTCTCTGAGTTAAAAGTCTTACAGCCAAATGAATTATTCTTCAATTACTCTTGCAAGAGACGCACATCATCCTTAGGCTCTTCTCTCCTCATTATATTCATAAATCCCCCAATCTCCTCCATACAGCAGTCAAGAAAATTATTATTACAATTTTTCGACTCATTCTGCGACCCCCACAACCCTATTACCTTTTTTCCATCCAAATCCCCTCTGCTGCTTCTTTCCCCTTTATCCTCTCTACCACCCCTGAGACACAACACAGATGTGCGAGTACACAGTGACGCGCACATATGTACACATAAATGTGAACACAAACACACTTACTTCTTGGTTTGTGTTGGGGGTTATCAGTTTGACACAGGGCACTCTGATTATGTATTTTCTGTGCTCCAGTGAGGGGGGCGATAAGAGGCCGGCAGACACCACTTTTTTCGATGTGGGGTGAGAGCGGCGGAGTGGAGGGCTCCCAGGTGGCAGTGGGTGAAGACTTGTATCTTAACCTTTGTGATTTTTTTTTAATATTCTGCTTGTGGGAACTAACAGAAAAAATTTAATTAAAAGAAATCAATAATTTCTTACTTCTTTCTCCCACTCTTTCTTTTTTCATTCATTCATATGCTGTAAGCCAAATTTGAAGTCAAGATGTAGCGAGTGCAAACCACTCCACTGAGCCACCACGATGGATATGAAATTAAATAGCTTCCCTGTCATAAACCAGACTGTTTTATTTGCTCATAAACACACAGAGAGAATGAGGTATTACCCACGGTCCAATTCTGTCAAATTTAGAGAGCATTCCTCAAAGGTCCTAACTTTTTCTCAGGAAGAACAACAAAAACCACTGGAGCAGCACGGCTGAATTAATCTACAAGGCCCCAAATTAAGACCAGAAACATCCAAGTTCTGCACATCAGAGGAAGACAACACATAGTTATTACAGTCTCCAAATATACCCCTTTTCATGTCTGACACATTCTTCAACAGTCTCTCCATTTGTTATGTGTTTGGCCTCATCTCCCTCTGCCTTGGGCAGGAACTTTCACACAAACACACACACACAAAGGCATTTTGAGGCCCACGGTGTCTTAGGGCAGCGATAGGCTGATGTATGAGGAGGAGCATTGTGAGTAGGCATGACAAGCAAAGGGAAGCCATCAGTGGGACATCTAAGGCCCGGGGAATGAAGGCTCTCTGGCACCCAGAGCTGCTCTCAAACACTGGCTCTCTGATAGAGCCGACCTTGGACTTAATCACTACCAGAAGAAAAGAGCACCACTTGACAGGAAGATGGAGAGACAGAGGGAGGGTGTGTGTGTGTGTGTGTGTGTGTGTGTGTGTGTGTGTGTGTGTGTGTGTGTGTGTGTGTGTGTGTGTGAGTGAGCGAGAAAGACAAAAACACATACCGCATGAGTAAAAGACAAAGAGATACATACTGAGTGACAAAGACTAAAGCCAGATAGAGATTGGAGAGAGAAAGAGACATAAACAGGTAACGGCACTGTTTAAAGAGTTTTATAATGACTCTGCTGGTGCAGGTAACAGCAAAGTGCATCAGAGACTGCCAGAGAGGAAAAGAGACAGCACAGAAAACACAGCATGCATCCCCATCTCAGATACACGCAAATCTATCTTCTCAACGATACGCACAGACACACAATCGCATCTGCAGAGCGAACCTTCCACCCTTTTACGCCTACAACCACAGACGCACACACTAAACCTATTGTGCTTCCACCTCTGCAGCTTCTCGCAGACTTCACTAAAGGGTGAACCCTCTGAAACCGAATTAGGAAAATGATTAATTCCAAGCAGATCTACACAGACGAACGCATATACATAAAGTTCTCAAATTAGCTGCCGAGAGGGAGAGCGCCGAATCGCTGAAAGCTTGGGGACACCCACAAAGCCTCCACCCCAAGATGTTTTGTATCCATTATACAGCCTTGGGATGTGACAAGCCTCATCAATAAAACTTTTATTAATGTCAAGAGCTTCGAGCCAACTTTGAGCTTTAATCTAAAAGCAGCCGTAAAGACATTTTTACAGTATATCCCTGGCACAGTAAAACACTAAGCCACATTAGACACACGTTTACTCTTAAAATCATCAGTTTTTGTTCTCACGTTTGAAACAGCATATAATGTTTAATTTACAGCCAGAAAGGAAAAGTGTTACTTGTTTTTCCATTAGAAAGCTCTACGCTCACAGCCAGCAGAGATCTTGATTTTGCCTTTTAGTTATTAACAAGATGATGATTTATCAAACAGCGCCTCGCTACAAATATCGAGTTGTGTTGCACATCAGCGCGGATCAGCACAGCTCCTGTGATACTGAAACACGGCAAAACCATCAGAGGAGCGTAAATGCTACAGCTTTACAGTTACTCTACAGACCATCTGCATCGAACTTATCGCCGCGGGTGGCCTATTTCTACCATCGGCTCACTTGATTTAGAAAATATGATTTCAATTGATTTTCTCATACATTAATTTCTGAAATGTCGGTATAAAAAGGCTATCAATCTGAAATGAGTGTGTCATAAGAGAGAAGTTAATAAAAGTAATGGATTTCTTTTCTTTCTTTTTTTTCCTGCACATAGCTGAGTAGCAAGTGAGGAGGATAGGAAGATTATCAGCAAGAGGGAGAGAAAGAGAGAGCGATCGAGGGAGGAAGAAAGTGGGAGGGAGTGCGCAATAATCGAACAAGAGAGCAGCGCTACAGTCCTGGAATGGCATGCGGGTCCACGGAGTCATCAGAAATGCAACGATTCTAAAAGAGAGAATATGATTTTCAGTCGACAGTGGCTGGGACCGAGTGGGAATCAATGAGAGGAGGAATCAACTGCTAAATGAGATAATTACTGTCAGAGATTATAGAGGGATGGAGAGAGGAAGAGACAGCAAAACGGAGGCTACGAGAAAAGAAACAGAAAGAGATGAATCAAACCAAATGAATAAAATGTTATCTCTGAAACATTTCCAGCCTGCCATATTTCAGAATTTAAGATCATTCCAGCGCTTAAATAGCAACTCCCTTCGAGAAAAAGCGAGTTATTTTTGATTTAATTGTGAGCAACAAGAACGAGCGCCATTACATTTTGAATAAGGAATGAAGAAGCGCTCTCAATCAAATATAGTTACGGTATAGTTCGAATTTGAGCGCTTGGAATCATTTAGTAATAACATACTGACCAAGCTGTTTGGTTTTTTTACATTAACATCAAGCATAAATCCCAGAAAATTGATTCAGTGGGAGAAACATTTCCTCACTCCATCCGAGTCTTCTTCAGTCTCATATAGCTCAATTACAGCATAAAGTTTCTTATCAATTAAAGAGTGGGGTTTGGTTAAACTATTTTGCTGTTATTGTTACAATAATGCAACATATTCTTTATTTATATATTTTTTTGTGTGTGTACGTGGGTTACATCGCATAATGAGAGACGTGATGAGGCTGAAAGCGTTTTTTTGTACTTCGAAGACAAAAGTAAACAAAAGTTTTACCACAAAGTCCACTCCATAGCTTCTCCGGAGGTACTGTACGTTTACCAGTAGAGTTGCGAACCACTGCCAATAACACAACTACCAGACAATTTTAAGCCAAAAGTGTCTGTGAAATTTTAACATGTGCAGTTGATGTCGACTGGGCGACCACACGATCAAAACAAGCTACTATGAATCTGGTTTTTGTTTTTGTCCTTCCAGGACTTTTAGCCTCGCCTTGTGTGACAAATCTGCATCTTTCAAAAAATATATATATAAACATTATCAGAATTATGAACTTGTTCACCTGAACTCCTAAAACTTCACCTTGGTTAATACTGTAATAAATAATAATGAGGTGTGCTAGACTGTGTGCGTGCGTGAGGGCGGAGGTGTATGTACGCGTCCACCTCCATGTATGCTAATGCTGTTATGACTGGCTGGCTTCATTACTGTCTGTCTACAACACCATGGCCAAGGTCAGCAGAGGCTGCAGAGATGATAGGGGGCCAAAAGCATGAGCACAAATTAATCTGCTGTTTAATCTAATAATGCAGCGTGGCATCGGGTGCCTCAGTCCTATTAACACAACTGTAATTGCATTTGAGGAGGAATGGGAGCACACAGGTCCACAGAGGTACGCGCACACTCAAGTGTACACCGGAGTACATCGAACGCAAATGGAATTGTATTACACGAGCATGCGTGGACGTGGACATGACATGCACATCTGCACGTGGGTGCACAAACGTCCTATGTGGGTGTTAGGCTGGGGGAAAAGAAATAAATGAGAGGAAAAATAAGGTGCAGTGTTTTTCTGGTGAATTCAATTCAGGCAATCACCGTGTGTGGGTGCATGTGTGTCCATGTTTATATGGCATGGAACGCCTTTAAGCACGGAGCCCTGCTCATTAGCATGGTAATATCCAAACAGCAGGGTGTAGTCAGAACAGCAGTGTATTATTAGGATTCATCTCATTAGGCTTTCATGAGATTTAAAAGTTAACGAGAAATAACTTCAAAACTAAGTCTGAGATAAAATACACACCGGCATACAGAGTTTACTCTCCAAAAGTTAAACTTCCCCCCTGGTGACAATGCATGGCCTGTGGCAATGCACAGAGCTGACCTGTAGTAACAGGATTAGACAAAAATGTTGGTCACGCCAGAACTTGTGGTGACATTTACTGCTACAAGTAATTACTGTGAAAAAGAGAAATTAGTCTTCTTTAAAGTGGCTCAACGGGATGCACTTTTACTTTACTGTAAGTAAACACACTGATGGAGCTCAGAAGATTGGGCCTTCACTGAGGACTCAAGGTAAACTACAGCAATGCAAGTAAAGAATAGCTGTCATACTCACCGCAGTCAGATGGATGACTCCCTGAGAGGTCACGGGGCATCCCATGAAGCCGACAAACTGCAGCTCGGGACAATGTTCTGCTACTGCCCGCACAGACTGATCAGTGACCTGGAAAACAGAAGAGCAGAGAAGGATTCATTCAACATGTTTCATTCATTCAGACTTTGAGAGTCAACATGTTAAAATCAGAGTGAAAAACATCAGGATTCCCATTTTTCTGTCTTGTGCAGATTGCTGTTAAAGATGACCTTGCCAGCTTAATAAATAAATAACGAATAAAAAAATCTATTAAGAGTGCCTTTCAACAGTAGCGTGTACAGACTGGTGCTGTCAGATTTGAGCCAAAATGTCTGCTCTCTTATTCCAACAGGCTTTGTGTTGATCAACAGAAGAGAAAAGGAGAATCAGAGGGGAGAAAAGGAAAAAAGAAGTCAAAAGTGTGTGCCAAGCACTGTGGGCATCGACTTATGATGGATAAACCGTTCCCCATCATTCACCCAGCTGTCTACTAACTGCTCATAATGGATCTTAGATCAATAGGGAAGCAGAACATTTCCACCAGCTTCCACTGTAGTCATCAATATGGGCATTTATAGCACCTTCACCTCCTTCACTACACTCAACACCGCAACAATATGTGGAAGATTGTTTGTCCTCTCTGTCGGCTTCCTCGGCGCTTCCTCAAATTCTTCATCAATCACAAAGACAAAATAAGAGGAGAAAAAGGAGAGAGAACTGACAGCACTGATTAACTGAGAAAACAAAGCAAACAAACAACAAAGAACATTAGAGAGAAATAATCATGCTTTCTAGGCGTCTCTGTCAAAATCATCCATATTTACTTTTGAGATTCCCCAAAAGCAAGTCAGGAAAAGTAAATCGGAATATGGTCAAAAAGCCCATAAAATAGGAATGGATGCATCCAGACACCAACATTTCCTTATCAGATTCAGCGCACTGAGACTAAAATATATCTGATATGTTTCAAAGGAAATAAACAGCTCCATATTTTTATTCTAAATTACTAGAAGTCTGGAAGAAGCACTCATGCCTAAAAAACACTGAAAGGCAGGATAGTTTAAGAATACTCAAAGGGACACATAGAAGACTACTGCAAACTACTTCACTGCAGCATCATCAGTCAGTAAGATTTTTCCACAGTTTTCACTGTACTCCTGCACAGTACTGCATGTCCTCTATGGCCAAACCTCTTGTCAGTGTAGAACTGTGATCAGACATCTAATACTAGCAACCTATTCCCATAGTGTCACGTCTGAGGCTGATCAAACTACTTATTTGTAATTCTTTACTGATCATTCTATATACTTGTAGACTCCTCATTTCCTTGATGCTGTCCTACATTCAAACCCTTACACCGCTCTCTCTCTTTCTTCTTCCCTGCCCCGCTCCCCCTCACAAGGCTGCTTTAAAGGTTACTGAGTCGAGGTAGAGTAAGATGGAAAACTCAAGGGGGTAAAGAAATCACAAAAAGAAAGAACAAGGTGTCCATTTATCTTTCACCAAGTCAAGTTATCTGGGCAAAACACCTCGTATGAAGCATAAAGCTTTGTCTTTCACCTTATCAGTATGGAGCTAAAGTGCCTTTAAAGTGTAAAATAGTTCCTAAAGAAGTGTGACTGAAAATGTAAGAATAGCTTTTAAGGTTATAATCCAGCAACTAAAAAGATGATCCAGGAGCAGACCTCTGAGCATCTAATTTTACCAGGTAAAAACAAAAGCTGGCGTTTGAAAATTACACTTTTTACCATATTTAACTGTGCTCTGTGGGTGGTAGTTGTCTCTACTTTCATTAGGTTTTAAATCAGGACTCAGAAATAGTTTGCGGAATAAACAGCAAACTTTTTTTAAAATGTAGTGCGCGTATCAAGCTGAAATTTGTCCTGTACTTTGAATCGAATACCTGCAAAGGTAATATTAACCATTTGAACTTTCTATTTTTGCACATAGCAAAACATTCTGAAAATGACAAATATTCTCACAGACCTGCTAGTGTGGCTGTAGATTACATTCTTATTGATCAACCCGCATGCAGAGTTATATCTATATTTAATGTTGCACGTCGACAGGAGGATTTTCTACACTACAGAACGCAAGGATATCAGAATCAGAATCTTCCTCTGTATTACTGCTATAATCCGCTATAAAGTCATATTGTGATATCAATGACACAAACTTGTGTCAACACCTGAGGCAAAAAACCCCAAAACAAAACCTAAAAACAATATATGTATATTGCCAACACAAATCCATAACGTTCAGCTCATTTTGACAACAGTTTGACGTGTGAAGAGCTCTAGTCCACATCCCTTTACGGAGGGAATTTCCTTTCACAAGGATCAACCACACACACCTTGGCTCATCTGACTACTCACATAATCAATAATGAGTCGACAAACGGAATTGCCTCCAAGAGAGCGAAACCACTAGGGGTTAAATCCCAGTTGTTTTAGACCTGAAAAAAACCTCTTGAATAAGACGTGAAACATCTTCACAATCCCAAAAAAAGAAGTCCCATTCCTGCCTTCGTTTCAAACGCCTAACACTTGTATGACTTGGGTAATTTAGAACCTACACAGTCACCTTCTTAAGAAGCCTTAAACATTATGCCCTGTTTAGAGTAAATAGATTGAATCATCAAAAAAGGAGTGCTAAGGAGGGCAGTATATGAGGTTCGGTGCAGCTTTTGAAGGAATTCCTTTTTCCAGTGTGATATTTAAATCCTACAAAACAGAACAAGTGTTCTTCCTGGACATTGCTGTATATACAAGCTGTAGTACTTTTTGAGCTTTGCACAGAGTGTGGTTTTTCAGCACAATCAATAACTGGATGCACCTTAAAAGTGCCTCAGGTTGAACCCACCACACTTTCCTTCCCCACTCAGTCAGGAAAGATTAAGTGAAGGTGAGTCAGCTATCCCACTTGGAGACACTGATGCATATGGATCCGGATCTGCAGGGCCAGGTAGAGATATGGAGAAGAGTAAACCAGAGTTGTCTTTTGAGTATGAAACTTAAAAAACTCCAGCTGGACCAGCCTAATCTGAGCAGCTGGTAGGAGAAGTGAGCTGGCCACAGCTCTCCCAACATGGCCTCTGCCAAAAAACCATCAAGGAAAACATTTTCAGGTTGACTACCAGCAAAATCAAAAAGCCGCACACCACCTCGATCCCTAAATCAGAACCTTCTGTAAGGGAGTCAAGGAGTCATAGCAGACGCCACCTCCAGACTGTCTTTCATACGGCTGTTTGTGTTGCAGGACTGTGTGGGTGCAGTCAAGTGTGTGCGCACGCGTATGGACGCACAAGAGAGCAGGTTACAAATCTAAAGTAACTCTCAGCAGGTGAGAAGGGAGACAGGGAAGGAAAAAAACTTAAATCCCACCAGAGCAGAACAGGCCAGGAGGCCATGTACCGTATCAGATTAAGCCCGTGTATGTGAGTGTGCGTGCATGTGTGCGTCCCTGTGTAAATGTGAGTAACACCATATGGGTTTATAACTAAGATTTGTCTCCAACCCACAAACACAAAAACCCATCCCAAATTTCTCTTTGCTTCCCACTCCTCCCCCTCAACTTTTCATGGACTTTGATTTAAAAACATGAAAAAAGTCATGGCAGAGCTTTGGAGAAGTAGTGGCTAGCCAAGAGAGACCTTAAAGCCTTTTAGAAGGGATCTAGTTTAATGGTCTCTGGGTGAAGGAGGTAAGGAAAGCAGAAAAACACAGCGAGCTGGAATGGTGGAAATGCTGCAGTCATAAAGATAGCCTTTGTGTGTGTGCGTGTGCGTGCATGTGTGTGTTAAAGAGCGGGAAGGTAATTGTTAAGAGTGCTGTGGTAGCAAAAAGGGGTAGTGCTGTACATGAATGTGTGGTTTTTTGTCTGGCCGCCTGTTCTTTTCAAAACGCTGTGGCAGCACCCAAGGGCCACTTCTCATCCAATGAGGCTATTTAAGCTTGTCAATACGGTCAATCATACAACTTGTTTGCCTCCATCAAACGTCAGGTTAAGAGATGGAAACCGAAAGATCAGAAAGATTGTTTTCTTTCCAGATTTTGTTCATTTTCATCTCCCGTTAAAACGATTCATTCTTTACCAAAAAAAACAACACATCGTGAATACATCTTTCCACAAGTTCTTGCTTTCTTACAGACATATTTCAGAAACACACACATAGATAAAGCCAGATAAAGCCAGTTCAATCACCGAGAGAGACTGTTATTCATCCAACGCATACACATGAGGAAACAGAGTTTCTTGGAAAAACTAATTTTCCCCCCTCAAAATCAAGCAACCTAACAGGGTGATAAAAAAGGCTAATGGGAAGGTGCTAAAAACTGCAGTCCCTCCAGTGGCCTGTTTGAGGTTGGTTCCAAAAGAGAGTCAATCCTGATGTTCTTTCAGTAGCAATAAACACTTTTACAGCCTGGTCTAAAAAAAAACTGGATTTGGTCTACTAACAATTTCTTCGCTTCATGACAACTATACAGGAAGTGAACTCACCCATGTGAGTTGCATTGAGCCTTAAAGTTCCCATTATCTGGGCTGTGGTCACTTTCAGTGTCTTTCACAGTTGCTAGTAGCTATTTGGTAGGTTACTGGCACAAATTACCCGATATCTGTTTGTTTGATGCCCTTACACAGAGTACGTTTGCACTTTGGCTGTTACTGCCAGCAGACAGCTTAGCGTTTAACCCCTTTTTCCACATATGGTTACTTCTAGCTTTGGAAAAAACAAGATCGTATAGACTACAATGCTAAAGGCTTCAAAAACAGGACGCCAATGTGTGTCCAATGGTGGCTACATCCTTTTTTTGTTATATACAGTAGGTTAATTACTTACTGGAGCCAGTCGGTGTGAAGCGTGACCTCCCATCCACCTGTCACTGTGCATTGGGCTGTGCGCACTTCCAAAACACAGATAACCTACACTCAACATCTAAACGCCTACTGTGAAAATACACAGACAGAGAGCTCACTGCTGCTTTTCTGCTAAACATGCTGCTCATGCTCTGCTTTCTGTGTAGACACAGTGAAACTGCGATGGTGGCTAGACAACTGAGTGGACCATGGAATTAAATTTGAATCGATTTTGCAAGAAAAAGGAGATATAAGGGAAGATTAAGGTACTGAGTATCTACTTTTGCTTAGTGTGAAGGTGGGATTCAAAGGGAGCTTAAAAAGCTATGGACGATCAGGTTTAGAGAGTAGTCTTACCTCTCAGAAGATTTATGACAGCGCAGCCTAATACTCACTCCAGGGCCTAGCAGGTCAATACTTTGTTTAATATGGCCTTCTATTTAAAAAAAAAACATACCCATGCAAAATTTCGTCAAAGCTGCAGTCCGAGTTTTTCATGCGCTACCATTTTCCAGGAAAAAGAAGCTCAGGCTCACTACAAAAACCCACTGATGATTGTGATTTCTTTATGAAAGCATCTGGTACTGTTGAGTTTTACAGGTTTCCAATATTACCCATAAACAAGGACACCAACTGCAAGCCTTCCAGGTACAAATTGAAGTGGGACAATTTTCATCAAAGTTCTGTTTTTTTCCAAGGTAATCATTTTCTCCATAAATACTCTCTTAGGGGTGATATTGCACTGGGTTCATCACAGCCTTGGAACACACACACATTTAGATGCGCACACATGTACACACACCAAACTTTGTCTCTTTTTTAAAGAGCTCAGATGGGCTGTATTGACACGAAGGACTGGTGATCTGGCAAAAATCTAAATGAATACTTATCATCCTCTGTAATATCCGCTGCCTGGAGACAAAAGCAACACGGAAAGTCATAAACTTTTACTACAGCTAGGGAGAGTCTCTTTACTGTGCTGATGAGCAGGCACTGTGCACTAAGTGCAGGGCGGTTCGCTTGGAGCTGTGCATGAATATTGATCTGCTGCTAAAGCTTTAGCAAAGCTGATTCACATTTAAGTTTGCGAATACATTTGTGTGTATGCTGTTTTCCATACAGACATGAAAGTAATCACAAAGGTCCACAAAAAGACGCATGGAGCGCACACGTAGGTCAAGAACACAGTACAGTCTAGACAGATGTGAGGTTCCTAAACTCCCGCTATCCATTGCAATGTTTTTCTTGGCTAAACAGGGAGACAAGTCATATTTATGAGACATGATGAGACTGGAAAACAGGATGGATAGCAGTGAGAGACAAGGGAGAAGAAAGGGGAGAGGCGAATAAGGGCGAATGAGAGATTTGCAATCTTTTCATGTTAACATAATGTAGCTTCTGGTCTTCAGTGTATAGCTTTGGCAAGCCTGGCTGCTTCTTTCATGCCTGTAAATCCTGTCTGAATATGTATGTGACAGACAGCCAGTCGCGAAGATGAGAAAGACGGGGAGGTGGCATGACAGGCTAAACAAGCTCGGTGGGTGTGTGTGGGTGCGTGCACAGGGGAATACGTGAATATGAGCGCAATCTGATCTTATTAGAGAGCTGACGGGATGAGGAGCTGTGATGAGAGCTCTGAATCATCACCATCTAATCAATCAGTCTAATTAACCGAGCTTTATGAACACTGGGCCGAGCCGAGAAAGAATCCGCCGACACAGAGATTAATAATGATTACTGAACACACTGCAACACATTCTATTAACAATCCATCTTCATGCCTATCCAGCAGCTTTGCATAAGAAGTGACTTCTTTGGCAGTTGCAGGAAATCCTCTGAAATATGAAAGGTTCTTCTGCTTCGATCAAGACTTCAAAGCAAATGAAATAACATTCTCAACAGATAATTTTTATTTAATGAAGCGTAAAGTTCCATAAGAAAGACTCACTGTGTTAGCATCATAAAATAATTGTGCTACGTCCACGATTAAAGCACTCAGTGTTAAACTTTCAAAAAGGACGACATGATAAAAGCCCCTCGGCGACACACAACTCTGATGTTGAACTTTAGGAGACAAGTCGTTCCCATTTACACTTGCACTTAAGACAGGACAGGCCGATCTTTGACGCCCACTCATCCCCTGCAGAAGAGTCCTGGCGTGGAAGTCAAAGCGGGTCACAACAGAAGGACAGGCTTGTTTGTGTTGGTATGTGTGTTGTTGTCAAGTCCACACAACAAGCAGACCTTTAAAGACCAGCGGGGTTGTTCGTGTGTGCGGTGTTTCCATGGCCTGCTGCTGGGCAACACGGGGCATCAACTGTCAGTGATGACATAACCGCTCCCTGACCACTTGACTACCCACGATGAGACACTGTGGGCAGTAAGCTTTTTGTTTGTATAATCTAATAGCATCTGACTCTCTCGCTCTCTCTTTCCGTTTCTCTGAGGTTATAGTGTAAGCAACCAACACAAGTGATGCTCTTTTCGTTGCTCTCATAATCGTTTTTTCGCCTTTCGCAGCCTCTTTCCGGCTTATTACTTTGACCTGAAAATTGTAGGAGAAAGAAGAGCACGGACAGAGGACCAGAGGGTAAAGCAAAGAAAGCAAAAGGTCACAAACTCAAATTATTAACTCATAAAAACAAATAAATAGATAAAAACACAGAGCTAATAGAGGGCGTGCAGAGATTAACCAACCAAGTGTAATTTAGTGAAAGTCCTTCTTAAGTAAAAGCTTTGCTAGGCCTTTTCTTTTGCAGTGTGTGTAATGCAGAGTTTTTAAACAATATTCTTCCTAGAAGTGAAACGATTAGCAGAGTGACAGAAAATTAATCTGCAGTCATTTTTGCTTATCAATATTTTATCTATATCAATGGTTTCAAGGGGAAAAGGCAAACATTTATAAGCCTTTCTCTCCTTTTCTTTGGGGTTGTGAACTGCTGGCCTGACAGAATGATCAATTTGGAAAGGCTGCCTCGGGTTCAATGTCATTTTACTTCTTTGACATTTTGTAAACAAAATGATTAACTTTTAATGCAAATAACTGTTAGTTACAAGTCAAAATGTGTTTGATAGATGGTGGAAATTTGAAAAAAAGAGCTAAAATGTATCGAATCTCATCTTTTCTAATTAAAATCATCCACTGGGGATCCTGCTGACACAGTGAAATTCATCTTGAAAGTGTTGCTGGATTAATATGTCATAAATTCATCAGCAGACAGCTGTTTTGAAACAATTCTAATGATTGATGCCTATGTTTTGCCAACAGCCAATATAATATTTTGGGGTTTTGGACTATTGATGGAACAAAACAAGCGATTTGAAGATGTGTCTGGGAAGCATTTTACATAGAATTCATCTGATGGAATTACTAATTAATACCAAATTAATATAAAGTTATGACCCACAGCCCCTGTTTGAACATGCGGTCAAGCAAAGTAAATAGCTCCAGCCCGTCTGAGAAGTAGAGCCACCCGTCTTCCACAAACTACCACCTACCTTTAAATTCCTCACATCTCTCCACTGTATACTGTGACAAAAAGGCCATAAAATTATCTCAAAGCGCACTGTATATTTTTCAAAAATCGAAGGCGGCTCTGAAAGATGACTATGTTTGAAAAATGAAACTCCCAGGATCAATAGATCCACTTTGCTCCAGCTGTGGCCATCTCAGACACACTTGGGGGAAAGAAAATCCATAAAAAACTTGGCCTATCCTTCTCATATATTTCACAAAAAAGTAACTGCTACCTACTTATCAGTGATCACACCAATGTCTGAACAATGGTAACATTTTGTGCTTTTTTTTTTTTTAATTTTTTTGGGAAATCAATCTCCTATCCTACCATATGAACAGTACTCTCTCACACACTTGTCAAGCAATCTCGTCTTGGTCTATCGATGTCATCAGCCTTGATGATGCCAGACAGAACTGAAATCTGCATGGGTGATCACCAAAGTGATTGATTGCCTCACTCGCCTGTATGCTCCACTCTCAACTGAAAATTACCTGTCATTTATTCGGTGGCTTAAGCCCTCAGTTCCCTCGAGAGTGGCACATTCTAGTTTGTTTTTGTTTTTTTTAAACACAAGACTGTGTATGTGTATATGTAAGTATGCATGAGCAGGAGGTGTTGGCTTGTGGAGGCCCCTACTTTGCAGTTTCCATTTGTTGAAGAAGAGGTTTTCACCCTGCTTCTCTAACAATCAATAGTGCTTTGTAACATGTCAAATGGAAATCAGAAGCTACTTTGGAGGAAGCCAAAAGACATTCTTTACTCTCTTAAATGCAGCGTCATTACACCACATTGTCAAAACCTTCCAACAGTTCTCTTGTGGTTTCAAGTCCCAATGTATTTCTACATGCCAACTCCTCTATGTTGCATGTCAAATTGGACAAAAGAAGCCACAGTGAAGGAATCCAAGGAGACATATTTGCTACCTATAAATGCAAACTGAAAGCTGTCATTACATCACTGATACGACACCTTAACACCTCCCTTGAGTTTTTCAAAATGAAGTAAAATGCCTTCCAAGGGGCTCCTCCTCAACATCATCGCGCCATATTAGTATGGCTTTGTGCTCTTGAGGGAGAGGCCTAAGGCTGACAGAGCAATAAACACGTTGGCTCATTTTGTTACCGTGATGGTCCTCGTTACAACAAAACATCTCTCAAGGCAAAAAGTCTAGCTGTATGTACAGTAAGAGTGCTGCATTTATAAGTAGTGCAGACAGGCTGAACTCAATAACCATGTTACAAAACCGTTTCATAACAAAAACAAGTCACTATTCTTTTTAACCTCTTTCTGGGAAGCTGGAGAAAATTCATTATTGGAACTCCTACTATTAGAAGTATCCACTCTGCCTATAGCAAGCCATCAATTCTCAGCTTGCCCTTCAGCTTCACTTCTGTTAAAAAACACACACACACACACACAATGCACACACAAACATGCAAGAATGCTTTTACACTCATCAACTGTTAAAACCTACTCCAGCGTTTGAAAATAGTTGCATTTTAAAACATTACCCTGGGAATTGCAGCTATAAAATAAATACACACATTTTCCCAGATTAATTTGGAAATTACAATTAAGAAGCAAATGTTTAATTGCCCAATCAAAAATTCAAAGTACCACCTCATGTGTGTATCACTCGCTGTATCTGTTAAGCACCAAAAATATGACAACTATTTGCATTTTGAGTTCTTGGTTTCAATTATATTTTTATTGAATGGCATTTTCATGCCTTTGAAAGACAACTTGGTATTTAAAGTTTATCCCTGGGTTTATAATAATAATATTCAAGTTTCTGTTCATCTTTGAGCACTCTGCAGGAAAGGATCAGCTAAACGCTGCTTTAGTTAAATAAGAGGGATAAACACAAGCCAAAATATACCTCACATTTCATTTCATTTCAGTACACAGGCAAAGACTCGGCGCACACTAAATTCATTTTATTGCTAGTCTAACCAGTTGAACGGTTTTTAAGTTGGGGCTTGGCATTGTTAATGTCACCCCCCTGTCTGATTAGGGACTGAGTTAAACAGGCCTGGAGACCAGTCAGTGACACTTTGGCAACCAAAGGCTCACTAGACAAAGGTGCGGTTTTTCCAACCAGTTGCCATGTGGTTGCTGGAGATCGCCGTTAGTCATTAAGTGAAATTGTTCGCTAAGAGGTTTCTGCACCAAAAACCTTTTCAAATCAAATTTTTGGGGTTGATAACAGACAGCGGTGGTCTCCCATTGTTTGCAAACACTTGCCAACTGTCAAAAGTGTGATGCAAAACAGTAGAGACCATTCACCATCAAAGTAAAAGATGTGCATTACTACTGCAACCAACACATTTTAAAAAAGGCATCTTTTAATCTGAAGGAAAATGCTTTCCATTTCCAGTTTTCATTCCACATTTCAGTCTTCCTACTGCTTAATCTGTGTTTTCTGTGCAAATTACAGACAATCACAAAGAGATTTTTGGTAAAGCACCCACTTTTCAAAAGAGATCACTTAGGTAGGCCAAGCAACTACCAGCAACTACCAGCTACCAGCAAAGCATGACAAAGATGCTCAAAAATGCAAACAAAAAAACCCACCGAATCTGTGATAACATTAAACAAAGGTGCGTACACTACATCTAAGCACTGGGTTTAAATAACAGAAATCAATCCTCTGAAAGCATCAACAGCCAGCTTTTTTAAGAACTTTGCTGGTGGTCTGTAATTTTCACAGAAAACTGAAAGCCACTAAAAGATACTCTGAGTCTGAGCAAATCTGAATCACTTAACCCTTTGCCGTTTCCATGGTAACTTTCCACCTAAATCTATCAAGTTGGACCAGAAATTGACTTTGAGCTTTACTTAGAGATCAGTTTTATGTCTCATGCTAATGATGAAAAATGGGGCTTAAAGAGGCCAGTTTGACCATGGACCTGGACCAGAAATGACAGGCTGCCACAGTGAAGCTCCCATCTATACCTTCCTTTATAGCTATGGCCCATATTGGATTGTTCTGTTCAGCAGCCTATGGAGGGAATCTCCGCCTCTTCTTCTTATCGACACAGTACAAAAGGTATGGAACAGGAGCTGGCAGCAACTACTAGAATCACAGGACCAGCAACAAAGAGTTTCAGTGCTTTCTCATTGGGAAACCACAGTTTTCAGAACTCTCAAGTTTCTTTGCGATTACATCGATCTTGTTTTCTGGATGTTAATCCATCCAGCAAGTATTATAAACCCCTGTGTGATAAAAACAAAGATATTACATGGATAAAACTTAAGGACGTGAACCCTGTGGATGAATAATAACAAACTGATTACAACGACAACAACAAGGTTATATCCTATACAGCAAATTACTATAACATCTACTGTAGTGCTTTTATACATGTCCAACCATTCAAAATTAAATAAGATGCTTTACCTAAACCACGTGCATACTCCTACATATTTTTTCTCCAAGTTTTGCTATGTAGAAAGTCCAGCCTGATCTGCAATGTACACACCGCAGGACTTCAGTGAGCCTCCTTTGCTGCTCCAGCTGTACTTGCATCTAAAACAAACTGTCCTTTTTCTTCACATCCTTTGGAAGACATGCCCTCTAAAAAAGCATGTATGTCAGACACTGTGACAACTTAGACTCTATCACAATGGAAACTTTCCAGACAACAGTAGCATCAAAGACAGATCAGGCACAGAGACAGCGGGAGTGGAGACATGAAGGAAGACAGAGAGACAGATGGTAAACATGCTTTCTGGACACTAGTGGGTTTTCTGTGAAATGGAGAACACAAGCGGCATCTCTGGTATGTGTAGAGGGAGGGACTCAAATCTAAAGTTTAGTTATAACATTGGCTGAATTCGACCATTACTATTTGGAGATCATTTGAATAGTATGTCATTTTATTAAATGCCCTTTCTTTCAGAGGTTCTTAAAGTGGCGCAGGACAAATAAGACTTTGCTAATGCTATCATGCCTACCTCTATGTCACTACATTTTTTTTGGTTCTCCTATCATTAATATTTGATTAAAAAATAAAAATGATAACTACAAAGTCTTAAAACCACAGAATTAATCCATCTATCTAAAAGAAAATCATAGTGATTCGTGAAGTTTTGTTTCTAAGTGGGACATTGGACATATTTATAGATTTGAGTAACACCATACAACAATAATCATCTCTTGGCTTCTCATTTCAGTGTCCTCATACAACAAACTCTACACTTTACTCCCTCTACCTTGTCAGTGTCATCGTAGTCCAGGAAGACCCGGGGCTGGCCCGAAGGTAGTGGCCTCCTCTGCCCTCGTGGCCTCTGGGCATGCAGCCTCTGCTTGCTGCAGCGTTATGATTAGAACTAGAGGTGTGTTGTTGGGTACAGTTGACATCATAAATACTCTTGAGGTCCATACACAAGAGTATCCAGGATGTTCTGCTATGCAGATGATGAGCAGGTAGGTGACAGTGCCCAGGGCAGAGAAATTAGAAGGTCGTTACATGTTAGTGGTCTGTGCAGAGCCTTTTCACACAGCATTACTCATGCTGATGGTATGAGCAGTGACAGGGACAGATATCTGCTGTCAGTGAGACTGAGGTATGATTCTAGTAAAGAGCAAGGGGAGAACAGTCTTCCATACATTTTATAAGTAAGACAGCCTCTAACAGCCTTTAAGTATCCTCCACAGAGACTAAAGGTTAAGAGATCCTGCTGTCCTCTGGCAATTTATTCCTGTACATCTGACTACAAAACAGTAACTTTATGTGTGGTTAGGGAGCTATCAGAAAAACTAAAGTATCTCACAGGTCATAACTGCCACAATTTTCCCTTTTTTTCCACGCAAGTACTTTGTCATAAAATTGCATTCAAACTTACTGTGCACTTCATAATTTCTATGACTAATCTCGCAATGTCATCGCAGCCACTGATCAACATCCAGCTGGAAAATACAAAGTCAAAGCAAACTACAGTAAAAAGGATAAGACAAATGTTCATGATGTGATTATAAAAGTAACTTGCGGTGGAGATGAAACAGGCAGACACATTCAATGTCATGACCAATGTATGTAAAAGAAAAAAATAAATAAGGGGGGGGGAAAGAGCTCAAACTGGAACTGACATCACTTGAACTCACAGGAAAAGCAGTTCAATAAACTCAGAATTGTAAGAATCAACTAAAAAGGAACAATATATATTCAAAAATGAAAACGTTTAAGCCACTGCACCAGTTATTCCAAACGTGTTGCTACTGAAAAGCACAACAGCCAAGTGCTCCTTTTATTTTCTAAATGACAAGCTGTGGACAAGAAGACTATTATCTTCCCCATTACTGTTTAACTTGACAATTAATGTCCAAGAGATCTAAGCCATTAGCATGGCTAATAGCTAGAGAAGTCCACTGTGTGTTTGTGTATGCATGTGTGTGGCTGACTGACAGTGAGGGAGAGACAGAGGCAGGGAAAAAACACAGAGAGGAGTTTAACAGTAGCATGCTAATTACCTCAACATCATCACAGATGGCTGAGGGGGTCGGTGTTAAACCTTTATTCACCGCCATATTAACCACGTCAGTGCTAATTCTACAGGAGTTAGGTCATACACTGCATGGCTTGCATGATAAATGCGTCTATAGCAAATCTTTAGGTTGTCTGCAAGTCACAGATGGACTTGTGGAAAACTAAAAAACGGACCTTTTGTTGGATTTTTTGTTGTGTTTTTTTTAAGACTAATGCTGCCCAGTCCTCAGGTCCACAGGACTTCTGCAAAGGCTGTTAGAGCACCATTGTTCCCTTGGGTACCATGGGGTGCATCGCAAGAAAAAGATGGAGTAAAAGCGCAAGAGAGCACAAGGGAATGAAATTAAAATCGAGAAAGAAAAGTAACGAGAGGGACACTGAAACCAAAATAGCTGGAGGAGAGCCATGTCTAGACAGTTATCACATAAAAAAAAAAATACACCCTTATTTTATTTATGCATTGGCACACAAGGTCAAGTGCTTCTTTTATATTCCTACAGGCACAGACATTTGCACACATGCATCATTACAACAACCTGCCTCATATTTGTCTTTCACTGGAAGACTGAACATATCAAGTATAGTTTAATGCATTTCACCCACGTGCATGAGAAACAACTAACAAACAGTCAAACACACGACGAGTGAGTCAGTGCACCAGATGCAGTGGCGTGCGTGCTGGAGCAGAGTACACCAATGCCGACTGGCACTAGCATGTTGTTCGGAGCCTAGCGTGGAAATACCAGTGTGGTTCCAAGAAATAAAAGTCAAGACTTCGCTACTGGGGACAGCAATCTGTTTTAACACTACACACTGACATTTGACCAGCTTGAAGTAATGAACAGAGAGAGGAAGAAAAAAAAAAGTAAATGTTGTGAGAAAAAACAGCAATAAAATAGCAGTGTAGTTCTGTTGACATTTACATATGTGGTTGTTTTTGAGGTAAAGGGAGCATTTAAAGAATGTGAAATTCTGAGAATGAGAGAGCGACAAGGGCAAACACATTTTAACACCCATTCTGAGATCCCCCCTGTTAGGGCCTACTAATGATAAAATAAAGCAGAGGGGAGGATAAAAGAGTGGTGCATTTCCAAGCAGTATTAGAGGGATGCATAAAAATCTGATATTATGGGACAGCCTGCTGCAGAGTCAGCTCAGCAGGGGTTGACACAGAGATGTGCTATCTTAGGCAATCTTTGTGATATGGCAGGAGGGAAGGAGGCACAGCGAGTCCTTGGCGCATTAGCAGCATGCCCAAAGACATAAAGTCAAGTCCATAAGTATATGGACACCAATAGACGTTTTGCAATTTTAAACTTGAAAAATGTTGTATTAGTGCCCTAGAAAGTGGCAGGGTTAATGATGTAAGTACTGCACATAGTATAAGTGGATGGATATCAGCTCAACATATAAAACAAGTATTAGTTGTAATAGTTTGTTTGCAATCTACCACCCACAGTTTTCAAGATATCATTTTCAAATTTTGTGTGATTGCAGATACGAATAAAAGCTCCAGCAGATTTAATTTGGGTGAAAATTGGATCAAGATGAAAATCTGTGAAAAAAAGGGGGCCTCAGGTCTGCAAGGTATTTAGCCTTGCAGCATTTAGTCGTCTGCTCAATCTGTCAGCTGAACTGGTGCCTGTTTTAATGTATAATTAACAGGAACATTAGTTAACTGAATGACGCTTGCTTTTGTCTTTAAAAAACACTTAACTGCAGTAGGAAGTCAACTTGGGCTCAGTGGGCCAATGAGCTTGTGGTTCCAGTGGCAGACTTCCTACTAAATATTAAAAAATTAACCATTATATTTATAATGGTTAATTTGCCAAATTACCTCTAAGCCTGTGAAAATGAAGGAAACTGTAAAATAGCTGTAATTTCTAAAAAGTCGATTCAACATTCAATTTCAAACTCCTTGAACTGAAGCACTTTAATCACACCATAATTGCGTAATTCCAAGTCCATTATGGTGCGCTAGAGAAAAAAAGACAAAAATTCGAACACTGCCCAAATACTTGCAAAGCTAACCATATAGTACCACACAAAAACATGCGCACTCAGTCGAGCTTTACCATCAGGGGTAAATCACAAGATCTGCAGTATTTTAAATTAAAAAGACCCCACTGTCATTTCTTCTGAGGTTATCAGCCAGTCTGATAATATTAGCACTAAAACAATTAGCTGTTCAATCAGTGAGTCAGTTTCTCAAGATTAACTGACTACTGATTAACCACTTAAATCCTTTTTCAACAGGGTGTTAGCTCATTTTTATTAAATGTAAAATGAAGTGTAAAATTTTCCGAGTTATAACCACTTCCATGCAAAGCAGACGTCTATGGGGGCGCAGGAGAGCACACAGGGGGCAGAAAAATTTGAGACAGATTGAAAGAGCAGAATGTAAAAAGACAGTAAAGTAAAGCATTTAAGTACACAAATCGAAAAGAGCAAGAGACCACAAATAAAAGCTGTAAATGTACTATTAACAAGCATCCCCTGCTGATTGTGGTATCAACATGTTCACAAACTGTCTCTCAGTCACACACAAATCAAACAGGCAGTGTCTGGGACTCAGCGGGCTTGGATATAGGCAGGTTATAATGAATGCAGAGGGGTTAAGACTTTGATACCCCTCCAACATTCTCCTGTCCGTTTTGGTGTAACGTTCTCAAAAAAGCCAGCATCAGCAGAAGCACACAAAGACACACTTAGCAGAAAAATGTCGATAAACACACACAGGCACACACAGCCGCGCGTGCGCGCACACACATAAATTCACCGACGATAAAGCCCAGGCTTGTGTTTTGCATGGACAGAAAGCTTAGCGAAGGAGTCCACAGACTAAATCCAGGTTCTAAGACATCAAACGATCGCACACATGTGGTCTGCTTCTCTCATCCACCTCATCGACTCATTTTCAGAAGCAATTCCTTTCTGAGCCAAAGAGCTAGGGCATACTGGGTATTGCCCTCAGGGAAAGACTGGAATCCGGGAATTGAACAAATGGATCGGAGCATCCAGTGATGAGCAAGTAGACAGCTTGGGTCAGCCTCCTCCAGTGGCCACTGATTCACAATCCCATACCTGTCTAGCACTATTAAGGCCATCACAGGTAGCATCCACGGGCAATGTAAAGTAGATCCACAGTTCTGCAAGCAGCTACACTTACACTTTAGATAAGTATTAGTATAACTCAATAATTACTCAGACTTAGTATATACCCACTAAGCCAAAATCATGAAAATATTATGAGTAATAATTGATATTTATTAATTTGCTTAAATGGCAAATAATGGGGGAATTATGAATCTCAATTAGTGTTGAAATAAAAATAAGGTAAATGGTGACAAAAAAGGCAATAGTAGGTAAAGCAAGTTGTAAAATGTGTTTAATTACTTAAATATATATTTCATGGGTCATCATAAATTTGTTAGAACTGGCCTGAGAAGGAAAGTAACACTGTTAATTTTAGTTCAACTAATTTCTTAGTGAACAAAATAGCCTCACATCAAGAGCAGGTTTTCTCCTGGATGTCCTGCCATCAAAAGACAATAATGCTGCCCATCTCAGCGCAGGACACGCTCAAGCAAAATAGAATCAAATAGAGCTCTCTATGCTGTTAAACTAAAAATGTGTATCACCCATCGCTACAGGCCTATACGCATGTATGTGATGTTCTTTTTCCAACAATAGAGACATAATGATTTCACAAATCCATGATTTGGTTCACACCTCAGCTTTTTGGACTTGGTTTCAGCATCGTGTGCGTTTGTGTTGAATAGGAAAGCAGGTGAGGAAAATTATTTTACCACAAACAGAACTACTTGATGCTAAACACAGAAGCTGTTTACAAAAATGCTATATATGCTCTTAATAGGAATAAACAGATGTTAAACAGATGCACGGCTAAAATGTGTATCTTGGTTAACATATCAGCAGCGTCCTCGCGGATGAGCTGTTGTTATGCTACAGCTACAACAATGTAATAATCCCTTCATTTCTCTGCTTTTGCAATTCTCCTGGTGTGTTTGTGACTACGTTGCACTGTCTACAGCACATGTAGCAGAGTAGTATCACAGCTATGCTTTTGCCCACACACACACACACACACACACACACACACACACACACACACACGCACACTTATTTTCCCCATTGTTGCACAGAATTAGCTTTCTCATTTATTTTTAGATTCATATTAAATTTAATCTGTCTTGCCATAATTTCACATCAGCATCATCGCATATAATTGACACTTGTGACAGGAAAGCATGTGGGCGGGCAAGTGCAAACACAATTCATGCTTCAAGCTCTGCCATGTTTGAAATAAATGTGCATATGGAGCAGCTACACTGATCCATCACATTATCAAAATGAGAGTAAACAGAATGAGGATATTTCTCTCTGCTGGCTGGATTGTAAATCAGAGCTTTAGAGCACTTGAATGCTTGTTCTCTCTTTTGACCAGGTGTGTGTGTTTGTCCGGGAAAGACCCTGTGTGTGGGCAGGACACAGTGGGGAGTAAAAGTCCATAAAGTTAGTACAACTACAGACCTTTACGAAAAAAAAAAAAAGGAGCCAGGCAAAATGTATTACAATTTTATCTCTGTAGCTGATATCTGTCCACTAATTGAAGAACGCTAAATCTTGCATGTAAATGAGACGCAGCGATGCAGTAGTTAGCACCGTTGCGGCATAGCAAGAAGGTCATCAGTTCGAACCCACCAGCCAGCTGGGGGTTTTCTCTTCTTCCACAGCCTAAAGGCATGCATGTTAGGTTATCTGGTGATTCTCAGGCCATAAGAATGAATGTTTTGTCTGCTTCTATCTGTTAGCCTTGCAACAGACTAGGGACCTGTCCATGATGCACCTAAAGCTGAATTGCTCAAGCAGTCTAAGAAAAAATGGGTTCGATGTGAACAAGGCTCTTCGACTGGTAAATCCTACTTCTTAATTTTCATGCTGGAATAAGTATGAGACAAACTGAGTAGCTTTACACACGTGCAGTGGAAGCTGCCACCGAACACTTACTAGAATCAATGAATGTGGCTACAGTGAGTTTGAGAACGGCATCACAGAACAGACACACAGAAATGTCTCTTAAAATGTTGTTTTGGAGTTTTTTCAAATTAACTACCACTATACAGGAACTGACTCCAACATCTGCATTTTGTTGCCAGGAGCATTACCAGTTGGCAGTAGCTTAGTAATTTTAAAATCTACAGCAGTCATTTGATGTTTATTTTCACATGTTACAACAACTCTGTGGAAAGCCTAACATTTCACAGAGCTGTGCTGGGCCAAAAAACTAAAGGCCTAATGCAATCTCTAAACAAAGGCCTTCTTCTTTTAGTTTGTCATTCCCAGAGTCCAACACTTAACGACCGCTGCAGGTGTAGCCACTAAAAACAGACGTTTTGCTGCAAACAATCTGCATAAGGACACAAAAAGTAACATACGCAGCAGCACCGTCCCAAGAGTGTCCCTATTATCCTCCTCAGGGATGAAAACTTTGACCCGAAACATAAAAGGCTCTGACTCTGCTTCTATCCCATCGCTAATTGAAAATAATTAAGCATAGTCATTAAGCTTATCACTGTCCTCCATCCTCTCTTGTAGCCGCTTTAGGGGAAAAGACCAACTTAAATAAAACAACGTGCAAAATAACTTTTTAGCGCTGTTGAGTTTGCTGATTGAAAACTGGACATAAAGAGAGATAAGCAAAACATCCAAACTGAAATTTTAACAACCTGAAGGAAACTACTGTACAAGCCACCTGCTGTTTGTATTTTCCGCTCATTTACATTAAATCACCGTCTTCACAGCCTTGCTTAAAAAACAGATGCTATGCTTGTCCTACAGCCTTAATTTCACACCCTGTTTCCTCCTTATTAGGGGCCCTTCTGGGGCTCCTAACCTTCTAATCACCATGGCAACAGGATAGACAGTGACAGAGCTTTGGTCCCTCACCAGGTGTTGAGCTGATCATAAAGTAAGAATTTTTTTTATGAAAACGAGGAGAAGGAGAGGAATGAAATGAGAGTGAAAAGAATGAGCGTGAAGAAAATGTTTATTACCAATGTGCCGTGAGCAAATGAAAAATGATTATTTCACGGTGATTGTCTGATGTCTGATTCTGAATTGTAATCATAAATTATTAATTCTTTGAATGGGATGAATATTTAACGAATGAAAGATACACTGAGGTTAGGCTGATTTGAGAGAAGGAACCCAGAAGAACAGGTCGCTCAGAGTCTGAAACACGGACGCATGATTGTCTATCAGGTGTCAGATCCCATCAAAGATCAGATTTTATACCTTTAAAGCTCACACTCAACAGACATTTGTAATCGATCTGAAGAAAATGAATCTAAAAACAACTGTATTGTGACTAACACGGCAGTTATTGGGGCAGAAAGACTCCTCTGGTTTAGTAGACCGAAAAAATAACCTTGAAAAGCTCCCAGACCACATCACAGGGGTTTTAATGCTAATTGCAGACATTGCTGAAAGCAAAGCATAACTCAAAATACCTCTGTGACACAAACGTGCGTGCAAAAGAAACACAATGCACACCTCACACTGTACTCACAAGTGCTTTCTCTCTAAAGGAAAGAAACATTCTCCACACACTGTTCTCTGATAATGGATTTACAAAAAAAAGCTCCAATGAGAAGAGGAGGATTTTATAAAGATTAAAAGCCTTTTAGTGTTACTTCTGCTTGAGTTGCTCCAACAATCACATCTCTGCTGAGCAGATTGTCAGGTAACAGTGTGTGACACGGGGAAAAGAATAAGTGTCAGGGGAAGGTTTAGGGGTGTGAGTCAGATGATGTACAGACAAGCCAGTTCCTCACTCGTGTTTTCATCTGTGTTGCCACTGGAGCAAATTGGACTGTAGTATATAGTTAATGAAAACAAAGAGAGAAACACAGACAGGTTAGAGGAAAAGAGAAAAGAGACGATGAGAAAATAGAAATAAATAGTAAAAGGCTGAAAGAAAAATAATAAGAGAAAGACAGAGAGAAAAAAAGCATTAAAATCACAGGAAAAGGAAATGAATTTTTCCCAACATTAAGATCACAAACTCAAGCAGAAAGCTACACAGTTCAGATCTTAACATTTACATTTTCAAAACTGCTCTTTGACTTAATATTGATTTTCTACTTGTTATTATACAGAAACATTCAATGTTTCCAATCAACACTGGGGTTTCACTGAAAACAACATCAAAGCTCAGTGGGAGTTTTTCCTTCCCACTGTTGCCAAGTGCTTGTTCACAGGGAGTCATCTGGTTATTGGGGTTTCCTCTTTATTATTGCAGGAATTTGCCTTTAGCTTGCAATATAAAGCAGCTTGAGGAGACTGCGGTTGTGATTTGGTGCTACATATAACCTAAATGCTTGGAATTGAACTAAAATGTAATATATTTTTGGGACTAAAAGGTCTCGGTCATACACCCATTTACAGTCATTTCAGCTCCTTTGTGAACTAAAAGCTACACATAATTTCACCTAAAAGTCAGTGAGTTATCCAGTGGCCTTGGCAAACATCATATACTGTACAGCAGTTCACTACAACAACACAATCATAGTGCCCTTCACCAGTAGGATCATTTTAGAGAGCTGTTCTGATTTCATTTGTTGTACATGTTCGACTCTATCCAGCAGTAAACACCTTCTTTCCTTTTAGTTTCATTAATCCAGTGTCACAGGTCAATGTTTCTATCACAGGTGTGTACACAGTTCTCACCATTGCAACACTTCCCATTTACTGTGCTTGTAACCCCCCGTGCGATACATTGCACAGGTATGTGTTTTAATTAACGAGGTCAAGTGACGTGCTCTATTTACACAAAGCTGAGGTCTAGTCTACTTTAAGGCCTCCAGCACGATTTAACATCTGTGGAAGGCTTTTAAATAGGGCTGAACGATTATGGAAAATAATCTAATTGCGATTTTTTGCCCCAATATTGCGATTGCGATGCGATATGCGATTATTTTTTAAGGTCTTTGTCTTCTGTATTATTAAACAAAGACAAGCAATACATCATATAGTATGGCCAATACTATATTACATTAATTTTAAACTGTTCTTTCCTGGAAGACAGACCTCTGTTATGATGACATGAGGTGATGCATGAATTGATGACTGACATTTTTATTTAACTTCTTCAATCACAACAGTATATTTGAACATACACAATAGTTTATTTTTAGCTTACAAACATCTGAGCATAAAGTGCTGACAAGGAACCCTGGTGTAAACGTTAAAATGAAAGTCAGTACAATGTGCAGATTGCAGAAATATACATAAAAAAAATCAGTGGCTTTACCACACTCAGTTTTTCGACATCTGTGAACTACTAGACAGTCATTCAATTAAAAAATAATATTAAATAAATAAAACTAATAAATAAAAAATACACACATCTTACTGATCTTTGCAGTCAGTAACATTACACATAAAGTGCAAACATAATAGCAATTGTATAAACACACACACAAACACGCCTTTAAAATTTAAAGGCGTGAAATTGGACGGTCTAGTTCTGATTAGCGTCACCGCTGTCTCGGTGGAGTTTAATAAACTCGGCCGTCTGCTTCTTGCTATCTAAAATATAACCAGACACTGGTGTAAATTCTCGACTGTCTCATACTTCTGTTTAATAAGTTTTCTGTTTGACGTTTAGTCAGCTGTGTGAAAACCAAGGAGGAACCCACCCGGGGGATTAATAAAGTTTTATTTTATCTAATCTAATAACTTTAATCTCAGCCAAACCGATTTACTCACGAACAAACAAAACACTGAAAAAAGCCCAACAATAACATTTTTAGGTTGTCTAAGTGACTTATATATCACGTTTAACCCGAGCAGCGAAACTCCGCGGTGATCTGAAAATGATGTGCCGGGAGTTGTGCCGTTCTCGGCCGCATCAGTAACCCTCGAGCTCCCGGCTAGCTGTCGAGCTGGTGGGTAGCAGACGCCTCTGAAAACGTCGAAGCACTTTTGCAAATATGGGATATCTTGATAAACCGAGCAGATATTTGATCTTTACACAACTACTTTCTCGCCTGAAAATATGTTAAAAGTTTATTTTGTGACCCAGAAAGATTAGTATGAGTAATTTTAAAACTTAGTAGCGGCCGCCATTGCTGGAAACTGGAGTTTGGCTGGGCCGCGCTATGAATTCTGGGATATGGTAGTAATTTGGACAGCCTTCGGCACGTCGCTGTGACGTAATCGGTCTACAAATGCGGCCTCAGGAGGATGCAGCCCATGAATTTGGACATGTCCAGGGTATAATCGCAGCCTTTGCGGTTAGAAAATTGCACTTGATCATGTCGCGATATTATCGCAAATGCGATATATCGTTCAGCCCTACTTTTAAACAAACTTTTGTGTAATCAACCCCACTGTTAGTCTGTCTTAATGAACGCAGACTGAATGACTGAGTAACTTAATGAGTTACTGCTTGCCTCAAAGGTTTCAATGGACTGTATTTCTCGTGTTCAGTTTGAAATCAGGGTGCCCAAAAGAGGACTTTTTCCATACAGGTGTAGCTCAGCGTTTGCACAACGGTGGAGGCTGTAGAACACCAAAAACGCTGTCAGTCATGTATCGTTACACTGTCTTAATGCATTTCTTTATCATCCGCTTTGTGTGCCTCGAAATCAGAAGATGGCACGCCATCATCTGACAACGTTGAAGCTATCACACAATAGTAGAGCCGTGCTAATCACGAGAATTAACTCTTTTTTTGTCTGCCGTGTAGAATGGCATGTTACGCTACACAAATAACAAAAGATGCCCTTGTTATGATATTGTGACTTTTTGGATGGTGCCACAGGATAAATGTCTGAGTAATTTCAGTCTAATCTTAACAAAAAAGAACTTTCTGGTCCTGCTGAGAGACACGGTTCACCTTGTATAAAATATAGGTACAATGTAGGACATCAGAGAGGTCCCTCTAGCTACAGGTTACCCCAAAAAATAAAATAAAAATATACAGAAATTTCACAAGGGAGGCTTGGTACTCTGGGAAATGGACTTCACGTCTACCACCAAGACTGAAATTATTCTTTATCCCACAGGGCTCCTTGGCTGGACCCACAAGCTGTCCACCAGGTTTAACTGGATGAAATGCTATTTTAATTATCATTATTAATAAGTATTTATTTCTTTGTTGATTAAAACACGTTATATATGAAATGGCCTTCTCAACATAAAGTGTTGTTTTAATAGGTAAATAGAAGAGGGCGACAGACACGGGCAGAAAGACAGTTTTTAAAAAAGAACAGGAGAAAAAACAAAACAATGGAGAGCAGGTGCAAAAAGGACAGAGAAACAAGGTAATAGAATGAAAGACTCCTGAAACAAACAGAAAGATGAGCAAAACAAGGAGAAATTACCATGTAGGAGTAATCAGAGGCTAAAAGCTTCCCCCCGCTGACTCAAAAGTGCTTTTGGGAAGAAGCAGAATAGCAGGAATAAAGGGATGTGAAAAATTAGTGGAGCAACACCAGGACCGTGTGACAGCTAAGGCTGAGAAAGCAGAGCGGTGCTGATGTAGAAAAGAGCAGCGAGAGGAGGAGAGAGAGAAGAGGGGGGGCAAAAAAATGAGTGAATGATTGAAAAAGAGTGAGAGGGTAAAAGGGAGGAGAGAGAAAATGAGCTTCAAGAACTCCAAGGGGGCTTTCTGTCCATTTCTGCATCATTCTGTCCTATTAGTACTACTCTTCCGGCTGTCCAAACACCACTGAAGCCTAATAAAGCCTGAACTCAGTCACTTACACACACACGAAGAAACACACACAGAGTGATGGTCTGAGATGGCTGGAAGGGGGGTATTTCCACAGGGCTTTTAAAAATGACCTCCAAACACCGTGGCCTCACTCAGCCAAGAGCCCGGAAACTTTAATGGAGACTATTTGGGGGTTTTCGGTGATTTGGCAAACGGCCTATTTGGCGCCAGCTTCTCCATTTTCCACCCATTTTGAGTGAAATGGGCAAATAGAATTTGAAGCAGCTCGGAAAGACCTTTTCAGTTCAGTTGTCTGTGTGTGCGTGCGCATGTGTGTGCGTGTGTTTACAGCAGGAGGTGGGCTGCTGTGTAGGTGCAGTCTAGTGTCCAGACAATTTTAGCATAAAGATGGAAATGTGGTTGAGTGTGTACTTCTGCCTCGAGGCAGGCAGCTAAAACGCCACTTTATAAAACATATTTAAAAGAAGGTGTCAAAGAGAGCTGAAATATGAGAAATAATCATGTATTATCTGCGCAGACTGATGATACATCTGTAAATGTTCCCAGAAGTGCCTCGCAACCTTTCTAATTGTTATATTAACTACTGAGGCAACTCACTGCATAAGTGGCCATGGGCGACATTAAACTTTAACGTGGCAACAGAGTGTAGTCTTTCCCCTCAATCGTAAAACTTTTTTATAACATTCATAACTTTAATGCTGAAGCAAAAGGATGAAAGTTAAAGGAGCAAGAGCGA
Organism: Aulonocara stuartgranti; assembly: GCF_965226115.1. NCBI lineage: Eukaryota > Metazoa > Chordata > Actinopteri > Cichliformes > Cichlidae > Aulonocara > Aulonocara stuartgranti. Next base: position 13,762,668 of record NC_138948.1, on the reverse strand, counting down.
GGAGAAGAGAGTAGGAAAGGATGCTCTCAACCTAACCTGCTGCACAGACAAGGCTGATTTAAGGAAAGACAAAGAAAAGAAGAAAAGGGTAGGAGGCGTAATGGGAATGTTGATGAGGGGTAGAGGAAAAGTAATAATTAATAAAAATAAATTACAAAGATGATTGGGGATACCTTTAACTTTCCTCCCTTCCTGAAAGGAAGGACCTGGAGCTAACACCAAAACAAACCAGGACAAAGGGAAATATGCAAACAGACAAACGAGGTTTAAGTCCCTAGAAGTGCAAAGGAGGATGCCTCGATGGATTCCCCCCCTTTCAACATCAGCCAAATTATAGACATGAAAAGGAAGAGAAATGGAGTCGAGATTAAAAGTGTGAGACCAGACGATGTGTTATTCCCCTAATTCCCCGTGCAAAACTCCATTCCCAAATCAATTACTCCGAGGTGGATGGAGAAGAGCTTGAAAAGAGAGGAAAGTGGAGGAGGAGAAGTCTGCTTATGGTACCGGCTTAAAGAACGATATTAGAGGAGCTGTTTAAAGATATACCTCGAATTGCATATTTGAAATAGAGAAATAAATAATGACCGTTTTCATTCTATTATCTATATTACAATTAATGCATTTTTGTGGATGGGGGGTGTTTGTACAGTGTGTAATCTTGACCTAATTTATCGCACAATCAACACACTGACCACATTTCATGAGGCGAGGTCTCTGGGCGCTTTGTTTACTCAAATAATCGTGGCGTGATTTGTGAGGGCAAGTAAACTTGAACCCAAGGTTTAAGCAGTGCAGTCGGAACATTGTAAAAGAAACACGCACACACAAAAACAACAACAATGGCAGCAATGAAAGAGTGCAGATTCAAACAGAAAACGAAGCGCAAGCCATTTTAAAAGACTGACAAACCAAACGTCTTTCTTCTGATTTTCTAAAGAACAAAGTTTTAACAAAGTTCAAGCAGGGTCTCCAAATGTTTTCAAATGCCTTCAATATAAATTCTGTTCTGTCAAGTTCATTTTTCTTTTCCTGTCTGTATCATTTTTTTAATTTAATTCAAACAATGCTATTAGCTTTTTGTCATTTAAAAAACTGAAGTTCATTAATGTTTCTTCACATTTCTAAATAATTATACTTCTCTGGATACAAACCAAAGAGAAACAGTTCTGGGTAGTGATGTAGTGTCATGTTTTATCAAATCATTTTCTCTAATGTCACTCAGACCTTTTCCCAAACATTTTTTTTTTGCTTTTCACACTGCCAACAGTACTAATAAACTTAGTGACAGTGCTGAAAAATAATCACTATGAGCTTAAAAGACAAAGAAAAAAAAAATCAGACAGCTGTTATTTCATCTTGCCAGTGTTGCATAAATTACACATTTTTGGCATTAACACTTCCAACATTTCCAGTCTATTTACAACTACATTACATTTAACCATTTGTTGGTATACTCATTCAACTGAGTTTTAGATTTTTGCCTCTATTTTTGCCTTTGTTTGTGTATACAGGTCAAGTTCTGCACTTTTATTTTAAAAACTGCTCAAACGATAAGATATCAGCACGAATATGAGTTAATATAATAATGCTTATCATCCAAATGAGTCACTTTAAGCAAATCAAGCAGAAAAGCTTTCACTTTGCATTTATGTGGATGAATATGTATGATTCTGGCCATAGCTGTTGTCCACAGCTGATTTACAGTAGTCTTTCCTTAAAAGAAAAAAAAAAAAATCCCTCGGTTCATTAAAGTCCTAGAGCCATCTAAAGGCAGGAAGACGGACATGTTCATAAATCTGCAGCTGGTGATTTGCCGTGTCAGCGCACGGTGCCATTATGCAAGGCCTCCACTGCACTTATACTGAATATATTGCATGCAAGGAACAGAAGTCTGCCACACACAAAAAATCCAATCGCCCTTACACACATCAACAGGGTCAACTGTGGTCTAACTTGATATTATGTAGTCTGTACAGGGGGAAAAAATTCAGATTACAGTGGCTCTTCAACCTCGCTTGTCATCGCCTCCTACAACATCCATTTAGCAAATGCAAAACAGAAACTGCAGTAGCACCAGAGTGATTCACTTATAAAAGGGTCTCCACCGACATCTTTAATTAATTTATTTCCATCACTGCACAACTTTTTTTAAAAACGTCACGCCACCAGCTTCTGGCTACATTTTTGTCATACTATGTGTTCACTTCGTGCTACTCTGCACCATCGAGACATGAGAATCTGGTCTTGCTTGTTCTTTCACAAAGCCCCAAAGGGAAACCCTGCAGAGAAACCCACAGAGACCATACAAATCCCACGATTGCGCATGTCATCAGGAAAGGTTAAGGAGGTGATCCCAGAAATGATGGGAAACTATAAATACATAAACCCCCACGGTCGCAGCACGGACACTGAAAATTCTACTGATGCCACTGAGACCGTAACAACTATAATTGAGCCTTAAGGGTGCTTAATGTGTGGGTTAAGTGTAGAGTATGACACTGGCATTTTTTTATTTATTTTTTTTAATGTGGGACACACACACAGTTAGTGTTACGCGAACATTCAAAAAACGTGTAGAAGACCACGAGTGTTGATATTGTTTCAAAAAGATAAATGAGTGGCACTTAAAAATGTAAACAAAGGGAAACAACTAAGCCAATCAAGCCCATATTCATTCAACAACTGAGACCTCATGTGGGCATTTAAATACAGTGCATAACCAGAGCGGCCAATGAGTCTGATCTTTCTTCCTCCTTCCTAAAAGTACTCACCTCTATACCTTTTAAAATTGATTTTATTTTGTCTCCCACCGCCAAAAGCAGGTATTATAATGTGATAGTGCCATACCATAGCCATGAGTCAGATGGCATACAAAACAGGATCAACTGCAGTATTTAAAACTCAACCGAATAAGATAAAACCAACAAAAAAAGCTTTAAAAAAAAAATCAAACAAACACACAATTAGAGGTTGCTGCACCAAAAAACCGGGATCAAGATTCAAAGAAGCAAAAAGTAGAAATATGGTAATGTGGAGAAAGAAGGGTTAGAGATGAGGAGAGAAATGTAGAAAATGTGGTGGGAGACATGTTTTTGCAAGATGGATACTCTTCTCCAGCCACCCTGCTTTGACAAAAACATTCTGAACTGAGCTCCATTAAAATATAACCAATGTACTGACAATGGGATCTGGTCACACTGCACATGTAGGGCTCTGTTTACACACTAGACGATTTATAGGTTTGTTTTTTTTATAGACAAACATACAATGGCTTCCCCAGAGCCCCAAAATGCAGAAACACTTTTTGTCTGGAAAGCAAAACACAGAGATATCATTTCTACATTTTGGGTACTTTTTTATTTAAACCAAAAAGAAAAGAAGCAGAAACTTGTGTCTGCATGGATCCATGTGAGTCTCAATCCACGTGCATGGGCGCGTACGCAGCGAGCGAGTGCTCGTGGCCATCAAGAGAGCTCAATCACCGAAGAGAGAAATAGAGAGCAGTTAATGAGACAGACCTGGAGCTGGGTCAGAGATGAACAATCTTCATTTAGCTCTCCGTCAAGGTTTCCAGCAGGAAACATTATTTCCTCTCCCTTGAAAATAAAAGCTCCTTAACAAAAGCAAAATGATGTTTTCCTTTTCTCTGACAGAGAGCAGGCCTCTCTGCTTCTGTCAATTAACTTGTCCAATTGGCTATTTATTTCAAATAGCCCTCCATGCAAAGATCACAGGGAGTTAAACAAGCTTCAGTCAATTAAACCACACCAGCAAATTTTGGTAGGTATTAACTGCTGCTATCAGAGCAACACATGAAAGTGAACAATGTGCAGGCAAAACAGTTGACAAAGCTACAGCGTGGAGGCCAAATATACAGAGATCCTAGCTGGAAAATGAAATCCCTTCCAGCTTTGTCAGGAATGGAAGCAATCAAAAGAGACATAAAGACAGGAAGGTATTATTGGAATGCGTCTCATTCTTAGGGAAATACTTCCATGGAGTGTTCAGATATTTTCTGGGCTTAAGGCTGTGTTTACAGTACAACACTTGGCGTAAAAAGATAGTGTAATAATTCCTTCTGAGGAAATCTGGCTGAAACCTTTCACTATGTAGAAACTATTATTTTTCATGGTGCCAGTTCTTCAGGGTCTGAGTTGGAACCAAACTGTTTCAGCAATTTTATAAAACCAAGCAGGCACTAAAAGACATTCAGCCAGACATTCCTCCCAGCTCTTTTCACTTTGGCATTTCACAGGTTTCAAGTCAGGATTTTCCCATCATTATAACAGAGGCTCTCGATTTATTCAGCGCCAAGTGTGTCTGCTCGACTTTTCACTGCCTGCTCATACATAACCATAACGAGAGTCTCTACGAAGGCAAGCGGGAAAATAACAAAGTCTATGTTTTTTCTTATATAGGGCTTCGTGAAACCAATAACCAGGATGGTGGCTTACTGAAAACGTACAACCAAATATTTTTGTGCAGATATTTGGTTGTACGTTTTCTCTAATGCACAATGAAAGATAATGAAAGGTCTAGAAAACAAACTGCAGGTTACTTTTTTACTTAATTCAGATTGTCACCCTCATAAATAAACATTTGTTCAACCCTGAACAAGTCAATGTGTGGAGCCATCAACCGCAGCTTTTGACTGCTTCAACCAAAAACTTTATCGCGTCCACATCGTAACATAAAAGAAATAATAGAAAATGATGAAAAGCATGATAGGCCCCAATTAAATGCTTAAACCTTGAGACAGAAAAGGTCAGTGCTCAACAATCATCAGTGGCAGAAAAGAAACCAACAGAGCTTGTACCAGCATTTAGGCTATTTGTCTGTTTGCATTTTGATGATGCCTTTTAATGCTGCTAGTATTTCTGCTGTGATGTCAACATTAAAGATCCCTTCCTTTGAAAAAGGGCTCCCGAGTTTGACACTCATCTAGTGTCAAACACTGAACAAACAGTATCCTGCACAGTGAAGGTCAAACATCTAAGAGAAATGCTGAAACACATTTTTAACTGCAGGGGAATTAGAAATATAGCAACCTGCACTGTTGTTGCAATGTTACATTATGTTTACATTGTGCAATGTCAAATATTCAGCTCTGACATGCCTCCTAACGGTGGCATCGTTGAACCTCCAGGTACAAGCTGAAAAACAAGTAAAAGGAGTCTCTTCACGTGCATCTGTTCTTGGCTTTTCTTGACAAGCATTCTTCTGAGCTACTTCATATTTGGGTCATGTGCACTGTCAAGTGGGATCACATTTGGAAGGGAATGGTTCCTATACTATGGCTAATCATTTCTTTCAATGACATTTTTTAGAACAGCAGCTTTGCAAAAACGACGGTAAACTGAACGCACTTGTTGTAAAACAAGTAGGACTGCACTGAAAATCAGTGATAATGGGTCTAATTGAGTGATGACACCAAATTTGACATTTCTGGTTCAAATCTTCGCCAGCATGTCTACAAAAATCTGTAAAACACGGTGGAGGTTCTGTCATGGTTTGGGGCTGCATTTCAGGCACTGGTGTTGGGGATCCTCTCAAAATTGATGGACTTATGAACACACAAAGGTACCATCAGAATTTGATCCGTCCATCTGGAAAGCATCTGAGTGGCAGAGGCTTCATTTTTCAGGATGACAATGATCCCAAAAACACTGCCAATGCAGTAAAACCATATCTGGGTAGGAAAAAGAAAAAAAGAAAAACATACAATGGCTTCCCCAGAGCCCCAGACCTCAAATTTATTGAAGCAGTGTGGGATCATCTTGACAGAAAATGGAACAAAAGGCAGCCAACATCTAAAAGAAGGGCTTTGAACATGCTTTAAAAAGCCTGGAGAACTATTCCTGAAGACTACTTCGAGAAATTACAAGTTTACCTAAGAGAGTTCAGGCTGTTTTGAACAATAAAGGCAGCAGTACCAAATGTCTCCAACTCATTATAACTGTAAAAAGTCATGTTTTGCTGTGTATACTATATGTGTATACTGCTCTGCCTATTTACATGTTTCCAGGCAAAACACAACAAAATGAGAGGTGATTCAGGACTTTTGCACATTATATATGATGACAGTCTAGGTGGTGGCATACAAAGTATTCAGGAGATGACCGGTGTTGTTGAATCACTACAGCCAACAATGCAATCCAGCTGTGTATTTATTGACATAGCCCATTCCTCCCAGAGACAAATGACTTCAATCAGTCGTTCATGCTGCAAGCCACCATCATCCCATTCTGAAGCGACACTGCACAAATGTAAACAATGCTACATGAATTATGAGCGCTTGTCTACATGAAGACACAAGAAAGAATGCAAGGTTTCTCAGCAGGCAAACTCTCTTTTGCTCATAACAAACAAACAAACAAGAGAGATTTATTACAGCAGGCACATTGTGCTAATCTTATAAACATTAAGAAACATCACTGCAGTAGAAGTTTGGATTTTATATGTAGCTCGAGACATTACAACAAAAAAAGGCATAATAAAGAAGCCCCAAGCTCGAGAAATAACATCGACTTGACTTAAATGACCTCATTCGCCACAGATGTACAAAACATAATTCAGCAATGATTTCTCCGAGCTTGGCAGAATGTAAACCTAATCAACAAATATTAGAACAATCAGGCTGATCTTTGAAATGACATTTTTGCTTTCTGCGCTAGTGTGCCCTTAGCAATGAAAGCGTGAAACAAATGTGTTTTTGATGTAATAGTTTAGAGAGCTAAGAAGACTAGAGTTCAAGAGGCCGCTTTCCCTCCCCCCACGCGCTGCATTAAACGTACATTAGAAGTAGACTCTGGCTTCATCAATATGGTTTGTCCCTTCTGGGAGAAAGCTGGAGCCAAAGCTATCTGGCATCACTAGACAGTTGGCAGCCAAACAAATACAGAAAGCTTTCCGAAAATTTCAAAGAATCATTCAATGTGACAATTTATTTTTATATGGTTGTTCTAAAATCAGCTGGTGGGACCAATAAAAAACAGTGTTATTCAAAAGATTTCTTGCCGCAATCACAGCTTTACCATGCTGCTGAAGGTGCACTGCACATAGATGCGCTTTGAATAAGAAATCAGCCCAGTTTGGAAGGTCGCTATCATTTCATGAAAACAGAATATTGACATAGGTAATATAGTGGGAACTGATGAAAAGTACTTACACTCCCCTTTTCATTTGGATCAATTAGATGTGCCAAAATGTAATTAATGTAAAATCTGCAAATGAGACAGAAACAACCCAAACATCAACATAATTTCTATTGTGGGCTGAATGCAAGATCTAGGACTGAGCAGCTCCCTCTGCAGCTGGATCCTTAGCTTCCTGTCTGACAGACGCCAGGTGGTCAGACTGGGCAGCATCACCTCATCCCCCATCACACTGAACACTGGTGCTCCACAGGGGTGTGTACTGAGCCCTCTCCTGTACTCACTCTACACCTACGACTGCACAGCCACTAACAGCTCCAACATCATTGTGAAGTTTGCGGACGACACTACAGTGGTGGGTCTTATCACCAACGGTGATGAGACGGCTTACAGGGAGGAGGTCAGCGCCCTGACCCACTGGTGTCAAGACAACCATCTCACCCTCAACGTCGCAAAGACAAAGGAGTTGATAGTGGACTTCCGGAGGTGCAGAGAAGTACACACCCCCATCACCATCAACGGCGCTGCTGTGGAGAGAGTGAGCAGCTTCCGGTTCCTTGGCGTACACCTGGCTGAGGATCTTACGTGGTCAGTACACACAAACAAAACAGTGAAGAAGGCGCAGCAGCGCCTCTTCTTTCTCAGGAGACTGAAAAGATTCGGCATGAGCCCCCGCATCCTCAGGACCTTCTATCGCTGTGCCATTGAGAGCATCCTCACTGGATGCATCACCACCTGGTATGGCAACAGCACCGCCTACAACTGCAAAGCTCTCCAGCGAGTAGTGCGGTGCTCTGAACGGATAATTGGAGGTGAGCTTCCCTCCCTCCAAGACATCTACAGGAAGCGGTGCCTGAGGAAAGCGGGGAGGATCATCAAGGACTCCAGTCACCCCAGCCATAAACTGTTCAGACTGCTTCCATCAGGAAGGAGGTTCTGCAGCATCCGGTCCCGTACCAGCAGACTGAGAGACAGCTTTTTCCATCAGGCCATCAGACTGCTGAACACGTCATAGACACCTCAGCTTCACTACTGGAACTTCAACATTATGCACTCCACACTGTATATAAATGCCACTTGTTTTGCACATATTCAACTCTGTATATTTTATATATTTTATTATTATTATTATTATTATTTTATTTTATTTTATTTTTTTACTATTTAATTTGTAAAAATGTGTATACACACACACACACACACACACACACACACACACACACACACACACACACACGTAGGAAAATATTTAGTATACACATCCAGAAATGCATACACTATTATATATTGTACATATATTTATTAGTTTCAGGTTGGCCATTCTTGTATTTTGCTCGTTTGTGTTGTTGTGTTTGCACATCTCTGTTGCTTGTGGGGCTCGCACACAAGAATTTCACTCGCATGTGCTGTGCCAGTGTGCCTGCACATGTGATGTGACAATAAAAAGTGATTTGATTTGATTTGAATGATAATGCATTTTGAGTCCAAGCAAATGTGCGACTATCACAAGCTTTTAATGCATTCCTTTCCTTTAATGCTCTGAGATTTTCACACCAAATGTGTCCATTATTCCACTCCGGTGGTGTGACTGAACTGGCAGGCTAACCAATTAATCTGATTTCTTTTCGGATCCATCTAGGACCGGGAGCGAACAAAGCCTTTGTATTTTGCAAGGTTTTTGTGAGTGCTGAAGTACATTACGAGTAAGACCGGACCACCTGGGCTTCCATAAACTGATAAAGGACACAGTGCCAGATGAAAAGCGAGGTTCCAAGAGAATGACAGGTGAAAGTAAAAGCACCAGATGCAGGTGTTTTTGTAACACCTTTAAGGAATGCATGACTAAATTATACAAGGAAGTGGCTAGACATCTGGGTCTCTTCTTGGGCTTTCAGACTGGACTTCCTGGACCAGTGAGCCTAAACCTCAAGAGAGAGCAGTCATCTTTGTAATAACATACTGTGAAGCAAAAAGCAATGATGAAAGACAAATATAAAGAAAGTGACAGACAGAAAAAGCAAATGGGGAAAAGGAAAGGAAAGTTAAATGAAAAGAACAATCTAAGGCTCCAAAAAGGAAAAACACTCCATCAGACAGTGACTGTATGGAGTTTTTTTTTTTTAATACATCCATCAATGCAGTCTCTCCATTCCCTTTCAAAGCCATAATAAAGTTCTTTCACAGTGCATACATGCTTCATCAAATCACCATCAACCATATGCAAGCAGCACATTTCAAACCTTAACATATAATCTGTTTAAAACTCCAGATGAACTCTGGTGAACTGAACTTTAACAGCAATAATTTCAGTCTCAGCTACTGAATTTAACACTTGAAGGAGCTACAGCCTTGAATCTGTCACTGGAGCCACACATCCTTGTGCTCTGCTGATGCTGTTCCAACCCAGCCCGAGCCCCATGTTGAGGGTTTAATTTCATTTTTACTGCGTTGCTGGCCACAGACCTGGGTCCCACAGTATTAATGAACTTAGCCAATATAAACGCAATCATGCCTGAGGAGCAATTACAAATCTAATTGAGCATCTAAACAGAATATTAAATCGACGTTAAAGCAGGCCTCTAATTTAGAAGACACTTAAAAAGTCAAATCCTTGCCCGTAAAGTAAACACTATATTACAAGGGGGACTCTTTGGGGTGTATTTTTTTTAAAGTAGAGCATGATGAGCTGAATGGTTTTGTTCGTTTTTTTGAAAGAGAACTACAAACTCCAATTAGATACAAAGACAGAGTGACAACCTTTTGTCATGTGTGGTAACTAAGCTTTTTATATTCTAGCTCCTAAAGTACATTGCAGGGTCCCTCTTTGTGGATCAAGTCAACAAACATTGCTGAACACTGATTTAAAACTTACCCACGACGGCCACTTTGTTAGGTACACCTGTTCATTAATGCAAACACTGAATCTAATCACATGGCAGCAATTCAGTGGTGCCATGTGATTGGGTCATCTAGGTATACAGATATTGGTCAAGAAGTTCAAACTCCAGAGAAAGGAGCCTCTGAACTGGTTACCAACAAGGTATGCAGGACAACACGTCGTAGAACAGATAGCATGGGGAAGTTTGCATATGACACAACGCTGATAGGACTGGTCACTAGTGGAGATGAGTTTGCATAGACAGAGCAGGTTCAGAGGTGGAGGTGGAGAGAGAATCTAGTTTCAGGTTCTTGGGTACACACATCACAGAAGACCTCACCTGGTCTTATTAAAACACACTCACACTCACACACACACACACACACACACACACACACACAAAATATACTGTATTTCTTTAGATTTGTGACGAAAATTAATCTGTCACATAACCTTCTGGTGTCTAACTACCACCGGAGCACTGAACGTGTCCTCAATCACAACACGATATGGTCAGAGATTTGCAGCAGATAAGAAAGATCTGCAGAAACCTCTAAAAACTGCACAAAAGATTAACAAGACGCAGTTGCCTGCTTCTTAAAGACACTATGCACATCACTCAAAAAAGTACGCTGCATTTTAAAGGACTTGGCCTGCCCATCAGCTGTTTGAATGCCTGCCCTTGGGCAACTGTTACAGACACGCACTACAAGATTAAGGAACCGTTTTTTATCCATCACTACATTGAACTCTGCTCTGAAATCACACAAACTATAAAACAAACACGTCAAATCTATTAACGATTCTATTTATTGTTATGCATTTGTTTACTATTTATTAAACTATTTTCTTACACAAGTGCAATATTCAATATGCATGAAGTCTCTTCAAGCATGTGGGAATGTCTGGAACAGTATGTATGTGAGGATGTTTTGATGAATAAATGTTCATCTGTCTTTTATATGTACTTAAGTTCTGTTCTAGATAGTATATAGAAATTCATTGTGCATTTTTGTTATTTATTTATTCATTTGTAATCTTCTGATGGGCTACAGCCGAAGTCACCAGGTTCTTAGCTGTCAGCTAAGAACGGGAAACTGAGTGTACAATTAACAATGGCCCCATAAAAGATGGACAGAGTCTCAGTTTCTGTTGCAAAGTTTGGACTGAAGCATAAACAACATGAAAGCATGGATCCATCCTTCCTTGAACCTTGAAATTATGCCAAACTGTTTATTTGAACATGAAAATGAGTTCGATGTACTCTAATTGTCATGGTCCGCGGCCCGGTGTCCAAGGAGCTGATAGGATGCCCACGCCCACGGGTGTGGCTGTCGACTCCACACCTGCATCCCATCCCAGGCGATCAGGTGGACTATTTAACCCAGCTCAGCCAGCTGCTCCACACCTGTCCGTTAGTCACCTTTCAGCGGTAACGTGGCCCCACATGAAGGCGGTTGTGAAATTCTGACTTGCTTTAAACAACGCTAATCCTTTCCTTGTGCGCTCAGGTAACCGTTCGGCATGTTTTGAGCCCTCACCTGCCTGTCCTCCTGCCCGCCTGGAGTTCGGATCACCACCGGTCTTCATCTCCTCTGTTTTCCCTGGAGCTCCCACGCGGACCCTCACCCCTCCCTCCGGTTCCCACGGCCCAGCCTTGATCGTAAGATTAACAACTCTACCCTGCTTATGCTGTTACTTCCCCGTTCCCCAGTAACTCTCTTCCTCTTTCTGTTGCAGCCTCCCACAGTCCCGACTACGGCGTTCCTGAGTGGCTTATCTCCCGGTCCCTTGGTTTTCCAGTTAATCAGCGTGTTTTCCTTGACCCTTCCGGGACACCCTTAGTTAAAATAAAGTTTATTTTGCGTGCACCTTGGCGTGTTGTCTCTGCTTCTGGGTCCAGCTTGCGTGCTGAACTACGGTTCATGACACTAATGGCGTCCACAGTCACCAGATCACCTTCAGGATCTTGTGGAACAGCAGATGTCAAATCGACCAAAATGTCTGAGGAATGTTTTCAAGCACCTTGCAGTTCTGTTGACAAAAGTAGTACAACTCGCTACTACCAAGGTATACCGAATAGAGTCTAGTACGCATAAAGAACTGCTTTTTATGGCAGCTTTTCTGAAATGATTTGTTGTCGTTGTAGCATGTGTTTCGGGTTTAACACATTTTTGGAACTGTGGGGCACTCTGGAGTGCAAGTGCTAAGACCAGTGTTGGAAATGGTTTAAAAGCTTGGACATAATAACGTCGTACAAAGGGTCTAGCCAAACTAAAAAGATGTAATGTGTTTTGTATTAGAGCACTTGGCCAAGAGCAAGTCACATTTGTTGATGTCTCTTAGCTATGTCACACCCCCAGTGAGCAATGTGGACACCAGCTGCCACTGTGTGTAAACACGCTGGGCATGAAGTTCCAGCCAAATGATGCTTGAGCCAAAGTTAATTAGCTTGCCTGGCTAGCATTTTGGCAGTCTTAATGTTATTAAAAAGTACACAAAGTTACACTAAACAAGTTTTAAATCACCTGTTTTTTTCCTCCAATGTTATCTTGTGAAAACAGTAAAAATGAGGGAAATATCCATTAAAAGTTAGCAACAATAGAAAAGAATCTATTTGAAACTATGACAAAGCAAAACAAACAAGTATGTCCTCTAACGTGTGCCCCCCAGTTGGATATTTTACCATGAATAAACAAAGAAAAGGTGAGAGACGAGATGAAGAAAAGCAAAGCCCAGATAATTCAAAGCGGTGTTTTGCGCTGGTGGCTTCTGTCTCAACGGTGAGAGCCGCCGTTTGCCGAGGACAGCTTGGTTTCCTGTCTTAGGGCAACAGACGAGAGCAAAGGAGAGCAGAGGAGCTGAGGAGAGCGACACACAGCATCAACCCCTGAGAGAGCCCTGAGGGAAGGTTAGCCCTCCTCTCAGCCCTTCTCTCCATCTTTTCCCCCCCTCCACCTTTCTACATCTGTGAGCAGCAATTAGCCAAAAGCCAGGCTCTTCACATTACACTTTCCGAATATTAACCGAAAGCATTAATTCTGCACCTACACGCGTCTCACTCACAGCAACGCCAACAAAAGTGCACAGACATTTTCAAAGTGACCAAAAGTTAGTTTGAAAAATCATTTTTGGTGGCAAACATGAAAATGCACAAACAGAAGCATAAAGACGCCTGAACCGGCAGGGCTGGGGAGTGACACTAAGTAGGTTGCCTGGGCGTCTAGAGCCAAGCTGGCCTGAGGGTAAGCACTGATTTACCACCTCTTGCAAAGAACAAATAAATCAACCATCACACTGAGCCAGACACAGACCTCAAGAGATGCCTCAATACCACTGTTTATCGATCTCCCCTTGTGTGCTTGTGTGCATGTCTGTGCGCGATGTAAGAGAGTGAAGGCGCGAAGCCGCGTTATTTATTTCGCCATTTATTCATTTGTTGGCAAGAGGTACTTTATCTAGCCTGTGTTTGAAAGAAGTTAATGCGCTTACTTTTAAATTAAAGACCCACTTAGGTAAGGTTGGAGGGCAAACAAGTGGTGGGAGAGGAGGAGAAAGAGCAGGTGGAGGAGGAGGGAGAGGAGGAGGAGAAGAAGGCGGAGGATGAGGAAGGCAGCTCAGTGGAGAAGGCCAGCAACCCATGCCGACGAGAAGGATATTGAATTTCAATTAGCACACACCTGCATTTACATACAGCCTACATGGTGATGCTTGGGTAAGCAATTTACCACTCCAATTCAAACAGCCGCTCAGCATCATTTACATAAATTAATAGAGCAAATTAAAATTCTATTGAAGTTTTTTTTTTCCCTTCTTTCCTGTGCGCATTTCCTCTCTCTTCCTTTAAAACTGAGTGGAAATATCAGCAAGAGGTCAGGGCAACAAGTTGGGCAATCCAATTTGCGACTCCCAGGAGAAATTAGGACTCCGCCTGTTTTGACTAAATGTAAACAGAAGGTAGCTGACAGGTCCACTCACAGCGTTACTGCACTAACTCTGACTCTGTCAGTGGCACATTTGATTCATTCGAGCAGCAGCAGGCAATCAAGATCTGCCAGAGCTGATAAAAAAAAAACTAAAAACTAAAAACCAAGTTCAGCCCAAAAAGTACATCATGGCCAATCTCCTACAGCCTCGATGCATTCCCTGTGAGGCTGAAGGACCACTCAAATAAACCAAATCAGCCTCCGACAAGCATGTGCCAAAAAAACGGGCTACATCGGGATCAGAGATGGACCAGATCCCCGGCGCACATATTTGGATCTGAGCACGAAGGTGTCTCATTACTGATACTTTAATGATATGCACTTTGGTGCGGCAAAATATTTCTCCAGCGAGAGGAAAATGAGTCTGGCGTTTTGAGGTCAGTAACACAAGCCAAGACAGGATGTCTTAGGCAATGAAAAGCTTCATGCAGCCAGCTGGAAGAAGTCAAAAAACAAAATTGGAAAACAGAAAATTTCTCACATAAAAACACCAGCACATTTTTTAACAGACAAAAGGTTAAAAAAAATCACTTCACCATCACTAAAACTTCACAATATCCACGTTTTCACTTTGGTTTGACGTATTCATTTTGATGGGTAATGGATATACTTTGTCACAAATGTGGATTGTACATTTTTGGGGAAATAACCTCTCATCACTTGAACAGACAGACTTTGGCACCCCTGCTCCACAAAGACTCGTCATCCTCTAGTTCACGGCACAAAAGGTACAGCGCTGAGGTAAAGAAAGCATTTCTGGACATTGAATTTTATTTTCTGCATGCAATGCATGCAATATAGGAAAACCTAAAAAAAAATGTAAACAAAGTACAGCTGCTTTGTTTTCATTAGGTAACTCTAACCTGTTTTAGCCCTGATACAACAGAACAGCACAGATATCATAAAATAATTCAATGTAAGCACAGTTAAGAGTCCAAATCATATTTATATATTTTAAAATAATTGCAATCATGTCCATAATTAACTCGTCCCTGATCAACACTTACCCTCCTCCATAGGTTTCATCATTTCCTTTTCTTCTTTCAGTTTCATCTTTATTCCCATGCCTGTAGTATTTGCTTACCCCTAGCATACTGTATAATACGGTAAATATTACCATATGATTATTATTATTATTCATCTCCAGCTGAAAGTGCCTCACCAGCACATTTTGCATTTCACTCCTCCTGCTGCCTCTTTGAGACCTGTATGCTAATAAGCTGCCATACACAGGAAATGTGCCACTGGCTTACAAGCGTCTGTGGCTGATCAGGTGTCATTTTAATGTCTCCTGACAAAAGAGAGCCGAGCTCGAGTTTATATATAGAAAAAATTCGCACTTGAACAGAGCGAAAACACAGGTACGCAACACAGATCGTTGGCGGCAGACTTCCACTTGGAGAAACGATAAACAAACCGTAATCGCCAACTCTAATCAAAAGTCTGCAAGACCATCAGACCCGCTGAAGGAGTCAGCGTTGTGGTCAAGATCAAAAGTGAAGGAAAATATACAGTTAAGCTTTGTCGATTGTCCAAACTTTTACACTCCTCAGTTGGTAGAAGCCTGTAAGATACCAGGATTTATATGCAAGGATGTGTAGCTGAGTTTTATGACACCGCAGAGAAGAATATGCAGACTATACTAAAGATAAAAGGTGGTTGAAAAATAATACAGTGCACGACTTACATTCAAATTAGTTCAAGCAATTTTGTTTGAACTTAAAAAAAACCAAAAAACATGATAGCCCAAGATTAGACACCTGCAAGTATCACACACAAGATTTATAGTATGAAATAAGGATCTCGTAGAAACCAGAAAGCTACAAAATCAAGGGCTGTCTGCTATGAGGTGAGAATAATATAGAAAAGAAAGAAAAGCAAAAAAAACATTGGAAGGACAACCTTCTGTTTAAGTCATTACATAGAGTCATTTTCACTGTGTGTACAGCTTTAGAGAAGACTCTGGTTTCCATTGAACCTTAAATAGCTTTGACAAATAAAATTTCTAGCAGGCATAAGTGTTTACAAAAAGAAAAGAATATTTTAACATAATGTCAGTGGCATGTGCCAAGCTTCATTTCTGGATCTAACGCCCCCTGCTGGTGCTACAAAAACTGATGGCATCTGCAGCTGCAGAGCTACTTCCAGGCCAGACTAGCCTGTCTGCCTGAGTGCCTCCTCAATGCTGTCTGACTAAGAAGAATACAGTAGGGAGCTTGTTACACGCACAACTGTTCCAACTATGTCTAATTTGTCCCTTCGCCATTCCCTGTCCTCCGGATCTCCCTGGTTCCCTCCTTCATCGTCCCTCCCTCCTGAGCTCCCATTCTTTCTTTGTCTATTAGAAGCATTACTGAACTGTGACAGAGTCATTTCAATATTGCCTCAGGATGCAACACACACTGCTTAATTAGCTTGTTAAAAAGGTGGGGAATCGCAGGAATTCATTTTCCCTCTCTCTAATATCCCCACAGTGCAACCAGGTGTGGGCCTGCAAGGTGGCACAGAGGTGGCTCTACTGTAATCTCAGGAGAAAGCGGGGGCAAGCTGGGGGCGGACACGCCCACTGCAGGCATCTGCTTGTCATCATTTAGACCCTGGTTCAAATTAACAAATACACGCAGGCCCACACAAACGCGTACACACCCTACTCAATCACCTAACGAGGCAGTCCAATAGGGACAGCTCCATTCTTCAGAGGCTAAGTCAAGCACAGTCATTAGTCTTGCTTTGCTGCCTAATTGGTCTGGTGGAGACACAGGGCCCATGGTCCACTCTGACTGAGTATTCAGCCTGATACACGGCACACTGCAGTGTGTGCTACACTGCTAAGCAAGAATGTGGTTTGAAATGGAAAAATACACAGTAGAGTACACAGGTGTGCGTTCCCCAGACTACCACTACAGTTCCTGAAACACCGCAGGTGTAATTTGCACATAATTAAATGTGTTCTCCTTGAGGTAAGCAGAACTTAAAATACACAAAAGTGCAATGAACCTCACATTTGTTTAAGATACATACTGTGGAGCCTCGCACTCTATGCAGCAGTCTGTTAAATGAAACTTGGATGGGAAAGTGCATTAATAGGCACAGAGACGTGTAATATAACAAGCTGGAGACTATACTGCAGTCTGTAACAAAGTACTCCTACACAATCTTACGCAGGCCTAATTTGGCATATGAGCAATTAAGCAATGACTTTATGTTTGTTACCCCAATCAGATTCCAAAGAGAGATCATCTTGTAAAGAAAAATAAATTGCTTATTGTGTGTTTTATTAAAATGTATTAAATATTATATTAGCACTTAAACTGAACTCAACTGAACATGAAGCCTTCCTGAATTCAAGTACAAAACCCTTTACTATTATATATGTAATTAAATAGAGGATGTTGCTGTTTTTAAACAACTCGTGTTTCATCAAATCTGATGTGCTGATGGATCGGCCAGGGACCAGAATTGTCTCAATTTTAAGCGTTCTCACGGACCACTAACGGGCAACCGGTCGGTTGGTTAGTCTCACTATGGCAGTACGACAACAAAATATTCATAACAACAAACCTAAGCGGACCCTTAAATAACCTTCACTCTGCTATACATGTGGCTAAAGCTAAAGTTATCCAGAGTTCACAGCCAACCACAAGCCAGCAGCCTCGGTATGAGCAAAGGATCAAAGTAGTTACAAGAAAAAACAAGGGCATGAGTTAAAAGGAGAACTAGAGAATTAAAAAGAAACATGTAGGAAAATGATGAAAGTAACTGGTATTTGTTTTATTATATAAATATCATACGCCTGTATTGTTTGGTAAGGTAAAGGTGGCTAATTAATTATTTGTACCTCTTTACAATAAAGCACTTAATTTCCAATCTAAGTGAGAGAAGATCCTAAAAAACTGTAAAGTTTATTAATTTATTTGACTATAAAAACTATTTCCTTTAAAGAAAAGCTGATTTTTGTTTTCCGTCATATACCTTTTTTAGAAAGAAAATCTGGTATCTGCAGGACACACACACACACACACACACACAATCAATAAAATGTAAAAAAAAATCAGAGTTGGCAAAATTTTAGTTGGTGCATCTTGAGTTTAGATCTGATGGTTTTTTGTTTAAAGAAAACATCTCTCACATTATCTTGCTATTTGATTTTTAACCAGTGATTATTTCCTGACTGGGATTTCAATTCCTTCTTGAGCAAATCAAGTGATTGACAATAAGCACGACCATTATACAAGCCGCACCAAGACAAGAAAACACTCATTTTGGGCAACAACTTGGGAAACCAAAACAAATTAAGGCTTCATTTTTTAATGTGATGGATTACCTGGCTTAAGCAATTTTGAAGTCTGTCTAAATTGTTTTCATTCTAAACAAGACTGGATGGCAGTAAATGAGTTTTTCTGATGGCAGGAAAAAAAAAAGCCCGGGATGAATACAGCAGCACTCTCAAGCATAGATGAGAGTATAATTCTGCACACAAGGAGATGGTGAGAGGGTTGGAAAGTAGCACGCCATACCAAAAAAAAACCCCAAAAAAACCCAAGAATCACTTCCGGTACATTACAGTTACAAATTTAAAGAAAATCTGACCCCCTCCACACGCCTACTTTTCCTTTTCTTTGGTGCCGCTTTCTTAATGCCGCTGCTTTTGAACAGCATCTCATCTAACAACCAACAACCTGACAAGAAAATTACTACTGTTGCGAGCTGTGGAAAATAGGTTCACGACAATGACAGGCCCAAATCGGTGTAACGCCAAATCAAATATTCCCCCAAAAGCGGAGTAACAGGGGAGAAAAAAAACAAGAAACCCAGTGTACTGTGAGCAAAATAGCTAACAATGCCATAAGCCCACATGTCAATGCACATAGGACTAATAATCCAAAGTTTGGCTCGTTTTGGTAAGTTTATTCTGTGCACATGTCTTGATTTTAATGGGAGCTTAAAGACCCACAGAGCATTACAGCAACATGTAGCTGCAAAGCAAACCTTGTGCACAAACACCATCAGCTTTCATCTCTTAACTGTCACACTGCACTGCTGTCCACAGCATGTGAGCCAAGTGCCCAAGAATCCCAGCTCATTTATTATATGGCACTACATATTAGGAGCTAGACTAAAGACCCTTGGAGACAGAGCTATCAGCTGCAAATGGAGTCAAGTCTCAGCTCTAAGCACCACATTGATATTGCACAGGTAATTGGAAGTCCAGTGTCACTACTTTGTCTGAGGGACTTACATAAACAAGTATAGAGGAGATATTTCATTTATCTTACCTTGTGTCGAAGCAGGACACATCAGTGCACAGAGAACAGTAAGTGTAGTGGCCTAACTAGGCTTGTATATTGGAGAAACGGATAGAGCTGTTGCATTTCCGTGCTTTCTCCAGGAAGAAACAGGGCTCTTGTGTGAGTTGGGATGCAAGGAAACGAGAGGAAGTAGGGTAGCAGGAAACTGTGTCAGTCTCACTATTTCTCTAAGACTTAACTGTAAAATGTGCCAAGTCTTTTGATGCTGAATAGGAGGGTTTGGAACATTTCTTGAGGGACTTGTG
The DNA here is from genome assembly GCF_965226115.1 of Aulonocara stuartgranti. Lineage (NCBI taxonomy): Eukaryota > Metazoa > Chordata > Actinopteri > Cichliformes > Cichlidae > Aulonocara > Aulonocara stuartgranti. The sequence goes on along the minus strand of NC_138948.1, from coordinate 13,743,093 downwards.
ATTTCTAATTCTTCCTGCAAAACCATTTACATTTTCTCACATACCAAAACAGCCGTTCCTCTCAGAGTCTTCTTTTAACTCCTAATTCAGTGGAGCAAAATGGCTACACAGTTAGGGAGAGCCTGTTGAGTGTTGGTGTCATTGTGCTCCTGAATTTCAAGCTTTTGGTATAGAGCAGCTTTCCACAGAAAGCTGCCATTTGACAGTGAGAAACAGACAAAGGTGAGACGGCGACAAAGGCGTCTGAGTTAGGTCGGGCCGCAACAATAGCGTCAACAAGAGGGTTATATGCCGCATGATAATTGTATTGTTATGGCCAGTCTGGACACTAGAGGGTGAGGTTTTCTCTGGTGTCTGAAGGCTGTCACAGTCCAGTAAGTATTCCCTGGAGGGTCACAGCAGGGGGTTTAAAAATGTCCAGCTGCAGCCCATTTCAGGCCAGCGCAGAAAATCCAATCCCAGTCTTGCCTGAGGACTAGAAGAGGTCGTTGCATTCATGAGTGCGTCACCTTTTCTGAACACATCAGGGGCGTAAAATGTTACGTACAGAATGATGGATATGGTACACGTCACTATAAAGGTTCATAGTTAACCATGCAATAAATTTCACATGCTGGGATTTATAGCAAATCCAAAAGGTGTTGCACAAAATGATTTCTAACCTGAGCCATGAGAAGGAATTGCTTACATAGATACTGAATAGCACGTTTCACACAGGTGATACACAACTAACGCAGTCACAACCGCAGCTGTTGTAGCCGAACGCGTGCGCTTGTTGTATGCTTGTGAAGTGTAAACAGCTCATTTTGTGTAACTGATTGTGCTTGGGGGGAAAAATGCTCCCGTGTTAACCTTTTGTATCTCTGTGTGAATTGGATCTGTATCCAAACACTCAAATTATGCACATTCATATTTGCAAAACAAGCAGGACAAGCCAGCTCCATGGGGTTCAGCAAAACAGGAGGAGCCAAAAAAACAAATTAAAAGCACATGTTTATCTCTTGTGCAACCCTGGCTTTCCTTATTGATCTGTTAAATTTATATTTAATTTATTTTTTAATTTCATCTCCACAGCTGCCTGACTTACTGTTTTTATAATATTAGAGCTCAAAAAAGGTTTAGACCAAAGGTGATTTAATAGAGTTTTTTTTGTTTGTTTTCTTTTTCCCCTGCCTGTCCCATTTGGTTCTTTTGCCATCAGAATTATTGTCTAAAGGCAAAGAAAGACGCCCAACGGATTTACTATACCAAATGGACCATATTGGTCTATTTGATTCACCTTTGCTTTTATTGTTTATTTTATTTTCACTTGCTACACATGGGACAGACTTGACTGGGGAAAAGAAAAGGGAGAAAGAAAGAGGGAAAGAAAAACAGCGGGGAAGAGGAACGGTGATAAAGGGCAAAAAACAAAAACCAACAAAACGAACAGACAAAAAGTACACCTGTGAGCGTGAGCGCGCTTGTATTTAAAAGGTTCCTTCATGTAATGATCTGCTAGAGGGTGTGGGGAGCCATAGCCTCATCCTCCAGGGCATGAAGCAGGTATGGAGGAGATCCAGGCTCCAGACATCCAGAGGCCCTCAGAGCACAAGAGACCAAGGAAGACCAACGGAGGGGCAGCCGTGCCACTCTCCCGGAAAGAGCTGAGGAGAGCCCCAGATGAAGGATCACTCAGCAGCCGCGGAGCAGCCGGGGGGGGGGGGGGGGTTGCGGTGACGTGCCCGTGAGCTCTGCCGGGAACCAGCTGTGCCAGAGTGACCGAGCCCCAGGCCGAGAGGCCGAGGGCACCCTACCCCTGAAGGGGCCCGAGCGACCCCCAGGCTCCAGGCCCCGACAAGAAGCAGCCACCAGGAGTGAGCCGGTGCGTACTGGGACGCCCACCCCCGGACACAAAGAACCACCAATGCACCGATGTCTGAGGGCGTAATAGAGTTTATTGAAGAAACTTTAGACCTTTTATTTCAAGAAATTCATCAGCCAGAGTATATCTATACACCACAGTCATGTATCAATAGCACAGACATCCACTGACAATTCAAAGCTGATCAGAACAAACAGACCTTGACTTTTTTTTTTCCACCAGACATTCTAATTTCCATAAGTGGACGTGAAGTGTTGCTCTCTTGTATCTTGTGAACACATATAAGTAACGATGCCATTTGTGTCTTTTTTTAAAAGAACTCTCCTAACATCAACTATAACAGCTCTGCAAAAGGTACATAAGCCAAAATATGAACCAGCTCAGAAGTAAAGTCGTTTTGAATCACCCTCTGTCATGGCCATTTAGTCTAAGAGCTCTGAGGGTCATTTACACATTCAGCAGTGGCTATAGTTTGCTTTCAGCCCTCGACCCCAGCAGCAGCAGCAGAACTATGAAGTATTCACCACACTTCCTGAGCCAGCATTTTTCAAGCAATTTCATCAGAAACTTTTCTTCTATTGTATAAACAGCAAAGCTTTGCTGATCTGTACCTTTTGGAGATGGAAGTCCCTCCGCAGAGAGACCAGCCCCCGTTTTTCTGCCTTCTCCTACCCATTTCACTCATATACACATTTACACAACACAAGCAAAAGACAGCTCCCCGCCTATCCCACTGGTCCGGGAACGGGTCACGGAGGTCAGACTTCCTAGACCAGACTGCTCCCAGACACGATGGCGGAGCTCAGTGTCACTCCACCTTACACCGTGTCAGCATGAAGTGACAGAGCAGACAAGACAGCCTCCTCCGACCTGCTCTCGCTCCTACACTAACTCCCTATTGGTTGTGCAGGCGTGGGATGCTGAGTGTGAGCTGGAATGAAAGGGGGAGCAGGGGTCTGCAAGAGACAATGGCTGGGGCAGAAGGCCAAGGAAACCGGGAGACGCACCCGCTGGCCTAAGTTCCTGTCCTGTCTGATCAGAGACATTTCAGATCTGTTCCTACTGCCCGCCATCGACCCTAATGTGACACAGATCACTGTCAGGGTTAAAGGTCACGCAATCTGCATCCCCCTGCTGACTGACATACATACGACCATAAAAGAAGCGCGCACTGGTTCAGCAGGTTCACGAGAGTAACAGGACAAAACAGCAGAAAATATGCTTTCATGCATATTAAAAACATAATTGTTTGTTTGCAAATTCCCCTACAAGCATACCAAATCAAAGCCAGACCATAAATAAAAGGACTAATCCCTTTCCACCCTTTGCTTTTGTCTCTGCTGACCCAGAGAGCTGTCAGCAGAGGAGAAAGGCCATCAAACACGCCCACTGAGAAAGCTGACACGGACCAGTAACCGTGACCCAGGTCTGGGGACAATGAACTGGTCAGAGGGAGGCTGAGAGGGAGACAGGGATGCAGTGGAAGCTAAGGTGAATCACACACAAAGAGGAAGAAGAAAAGTGACCCAGTTTGAGTGTCGAGGCAGTCGGAAGAAGAAGAACAATGGAAGAAGTCGAGACAAAAGGCAGGAAGTAAAATTAATAGTAGAGCGGAACACCTTACATTTACAGGGATCGAATAGATCTACCTGACCACTGATAATGCAGCCACCAAAGTCATGAATCTATTTCGATAATGCTAATAACAACATTAATAAATACTGCATCCTCTCTTTGCAGTATTTGCTCTTTCTTGCCATAACTACTCCACTGCAAAATCGAAGGGAAGCTTTCTCTTTAAAGGAGCAATGGAAAACATGGCAAGGTTAAGGCCAGACAAAAGAAAGAAAGGAAGAGGGAACAAGGAGGAAGAGGGGTAATGTTGGATGGAGACAGCAGGAAGACAGAAAGGGCAAAAGACAGAACAGAGAGCGGATTAGAGGAGTGTCATGGCCCTGAGTTCACCATGCATCTCGACCCAATATCCTCTGCTCTCACCAAAGATAATAGAACGAAAGCAAGGGAAACCACGGGAGGGAAGGGAAAGACACAAACACAACAAGCAGATGTGTCGTCTGGCGTGCGCTTAAATTAATCCTCCTGCCTCACCCTGCTTTCTCCCTTTTATCAGTCAGAACAAAAGGACCTGCTTGTGCTTCTGGTCCAGACAACAGAGGTGGCTGGACGGTAAATTCAAGTCCTTGCTGAGAGATGAGACTAGGAAGGGTGGGGGAAATAGGGGATTTGGGGAGATGGGTAGGAGGCATGGGTGAGCGTGTGTCTACGTGCCAGGTCAGCCAGGGTCTTATGGCAGAGGGATGATGGGAGATGAGAGAGAAACAGTGAAGGTTGGGGGGTTTGGGAAGCTGGCTGCCCAGGGACTATGGGGAGAAGAGAATCAAACACTGGCTCTCACAGAGACTCTGCTAAGCCTGTGAGTGTTTCTGAGGTGGAAGAAGAGACAGAGAGAGAGAGACGTAAAGAAAGACAAGAGGAGGCGCAGAGAAAGGCAGAGATGCAAACGGGCATGTATCTTTTAAACTCAACTTTTCACATTTTTTCCAAATGAGGATATTCTACTTCGTATTATTCATTATTGAGGTAATAGTGGCATTGCAATTAAAATAAGTTCTTCTAACTCACAGACTTAATGGGGTGTTCCTTACGATCTAGAAAAGGGTGAACTTAAGCTAACCAGGAGATCCAGGGATTTCACGACTCCAAATAAAGTGGGCATTAGGTGTAATAACTTAAAAGCAGACATTGCAGACAATATTTTAGCTCAAACTTGCTCAGCATTATGTACTGACAAAAACAAAGCCATAAATAAGACTGTCAGAAACAAAGAAGTCTTTAGCCCGATCACAATCACAGCAACTCTTGGTATACTGTAGTGCGCAAAAGGCTTGAGGCACCACGCCTTTATATTTTGTTTTGAAAATTGAATATAGGAAATTGCAGCTATGATTTATTGAAACATGAATACAATATTTGCTTTGGCCACCTTTATTCTTCACACAGTCTAAACTCTCTTAGGCAGCATTCTTGTCATTTCTTTAAGTAGTCTTTAGAAAAAAGTTCTTCAGGCTTCTTGAAGTACATTCAAAGCTCTTCTTTGGATGTTGGGTGTCTTTTGTTCGATTCTCTGTCAAGACGATTCCACACTGCTTCAATAATGTTGAAGTCCAGGCTCTGAGGAGGCCAATCCATGGCTGATACTGTTCTACTGGGTGTTTTTCTAGCTTGGTATGCTTTTACTGCATTGGCCGTGTGTTTGGGATCATTGTAACGCTGACTGAAGTCGATGCTTTCCCTGGTATTGCGTGGTGGATCAAAATCTGATGGTACTTTTCTGTGTTAATCATTTTTGACAAGATCTCCAACACCACTGGCTGAAATGTAGCCCCAAACCATGCGTCCACAGCCTCCACGGTGTTTCTGGATGGAGGAGGGTCTATGGTTTGAACAAAAAATTTAAACCTGGGTTACTCACTCTGTAGGACCTGTTACCACTGATTTTAAGTCCAGTTCTTGTGTAATTTGGCATATCTCAGCCTTTTCTGCCTGTTCCCCTTCCTTAATTATGGCTTCTTGACAGCCATCCTTCCATTGAGACTATTTTTAATGAACAGCATTTTCGGTGAACAGCAGATGGATCAACTGAAGTGCCATGTCTCAGGTCCTGTGTCGGGTCGTCTGTTGCACATCGTTTTTTAGGTCTGCCACTTCTTTTGGGGGTTTTTTGCCCTCTACTTGTCCAGTTTCCTTAAACTTTTTAAAGACACGTTGAAGTCCGTGCCAAATTTTCAGCTAATAGCTCTTTGGGAATCACCTTGTTGGTGCAAAAATACTGTTTTATGCCTGTCAAACTGTGTTATCTTTGGCATTTTTCATAGATTCAGCTAAAGAAACAGGAACAAATTATGTGTTTTTGTGACAGGCTGCTAGTAACAAAGCGCCTAAAGACACTATTTAAAATTGGTTCTTTGCCAAGTTGTCTGTTATGTGCAGACAAAATATTGCTTCATCCTTTGAGTTCAGTACTTTTCTTGAGCTTGAATGATTCATAGGTCAGCGTTAAGGGGCTTAAACAAAAAACATTCCTCTGAAATTAGTCAGGTACAAGGACTGAACTAAAAATGAGTGAAAAAGCAGCCAAAGTCTAAAGAAAACCTTTAAAAAAGACCTTCAGAAAGCCTACTGCTCAAAATTACTTAGAAAGAGAAAAAGAAAAAAGATACAAGAACATACAGCTCCCTGGAAGCAGATTTAAAGTAATGATGTCTCAAAACTTTTACAAGTACAAAACAGGAAAGCGTCTCCATACACATAAGCAGCCTCAGAAAAATCTTTTTTTAAGGAAAACTGCAGGAAATAAAAAGCCACAAGCGAGTCTGAGGAGCCTGCAGTGTAAAATTCATTTGTCCTCACATATGACTAACAGAAAAAAAAAGATCTCCAAATATTTTGTGTGCTGGAATTTCCACTGCATGCTTGTTTCCTGCTAAAACTATGACTTAAGTAATGAGGTACGTGATCAAAGAGAAAACATTTTTCTTGCTCTCTTTCAAGTGTTTGATACTCGTATGATACTACTCAGTCAAAACTCATAAATTACTGAGGTGTTACACCCTATTCAGCCCTAGTGAGCACTCACAGTTTCATTCTGGTGAGATATTAATCTCTCCACTAGAAAATGTGGAAAATAACAGATGACAAGTTGACAAACAGCACATCAAACATGTCTCATCAGACATAAAAGATGAATAGTGAAAATAAGGCTGCAAACAGTGACATTTAAACACTAAAAAACTATGTTGGCCTTTTCTTTCTATGTTGAATATTTTCTTCTCAGTCTGCTTATAATGGACATCATGAATCCTCTCAACACGAAACCACCCTTTTTTTTTTTTCTTTTTTTTGCCTCACACTGAACAATCGCCACATAGGAACACTGTAAAAGAAAGCTAGTCTTGATTGGTCCCTGTGAGACGAGCTCAGTAAACCCCTTCCTGGGGACTACTGGCCCCAAACCCCTTCACAGGATTAGGGTGTGACCTGCAGAAAGGCAGCAGATGAGCAGGGATGGACACACACTGAGCTGCAAAGCCAAAGGAGTCTTGGCAACAGAACATCTAAGCCTTGGAAAAGAAAAAAAAAAGGCCACACCACAAGCCAATATTTCTGTGTCCAATTACCTAGCTGTGTTTTCTCCTGTTTGTAAGGAGGAGGCCTCATATGCCACCTGTTTTGTACCTGGTTTTTGGGGGGCATTTTATGCCTTCATTACTGAGCTGACAGCCAAGAAATGGTTGGAAATGAGAGGATTTAGAGATTGTGGAGGACATAACGAAGGTTCTCAACAGGACTCAAATCATGGATGTTGCAGTTCATGGCTGGCACCTTAAATCCCTTTTTTTCCCTCTTCTCACGAAGGAGGGAGGGGTTGCGCTCTCTGACGACACCCAGAGCACCGAAAAAAGTCAGGAAAACTACCAGCTGACAGTAAGAAAGTTACACTCTGCTCAGAACAGCTGACTTTTAATGTTGATAGTTTGTGTATACTCTCTGATGCAGTGTGTGCTGATGGACTCATGCAACTTTCACAAAAACCACAGTTTGACTGCAAGGGAAAACTGTTACCATAACGATGGAGTTTGCAGAACTTTTTTGCAATAAAATGAAAAATCGTTCTTAAAGGTACATAATGATGTGTCCTCCAGTATCTGCATATAAACTATTTGCATTTGGTCTAATACCCAACTTTAAAACATGCAAGCAGACTCAACTTCTTTCCTCTGGAAAATAAAGTCAGGACACAACCAGACACCAACAAGGACTAAAAAGAAGCTTTCATCTGTTGTTAGAGGAAAACTTTGATCAAAGTTATTTCTCCTCATCCATCTCTGACTATCCCGGCCACTCATAAATCATCTTCACTGTGCCAACTGTCAGGCTCGGTCCCTTAGCTGTAAAAAGCTGAATCACCCGCACACGCTCCCGGCGATCTCGACTCTGCTGCCTCTGCACGAAAGACAGAACTAAAAAAAATAAAAAAATAAAACAATCATTCCTCTTTTTGGTTCCAAGCAAGAGTGGTAAATAATCTAAAACGGCTTTGAATATTATTATTATTATCCTAATTAGTTTAATTGAATTACTGTCATAAAAAAAAAATCAAATGTTGCATGCCAGCCAGAGTGATTGAATGACGATTTCCAATGAAAGATGTTTGGCCTACACTGTAAATTATCACTTCTCTTTGTAAACTGGCATGCGTGCACCCACAGAGCCCAAGTTAAAGGCTAGTTGACATGAATGAGACAAACCTTTTTAGCCTCTAACTCCCTTGTGGACTAGAGTCATAAAATTATTTGCTTGGCTGCACTGAGTTCTGCCAGAACGTATCTGCAATGCTAATAAACTCCATCGACACTGGCAGGTAATAGCATGCTACTGTAACTTTTCTACATCAGCTCAGCACAGCTCAATCAGCCCCCGCCAGAGGCCTCCTCTCTACGAGTCCCCGCGGCTCAGAATCAGCAACTTTCAATCTCGGTGTGTTAGCACGCAAGAAGACGCAACTGTACATTTGGGATTGGTGATGAGACAAGCAGACCGCACGGCGTGAGAGCGAGAGATCGACAGCGCCCACACTTACACACACTTACAGTCGCACATACAAACACACACACATATACCGTCTAATATCAGCTAGGTCCCTGACTCCCTTTAAGAGACCGGAGAGTCGAAGAGGGGGAAATAAATACTCTGCTTTATTACTAGGAGAAAGACAGAGAGGAGAGAGGAGGGGAGGAGGGGGAAAGTAAAACAGAGAGGCAGAATGAGACTGCACACACACACACACACACACACACACACACACACACACACACACTGAGAGCTATGACTGGCTCTACCTGATCTTGCTGAATCCCATATACAGTAGCAGTGGAGAACTCTTTATTTCTCCAACTCAGCACACCTCCCTCACCCCGTCCTCTCATATACTGTCAACTGACCAAGTAGACAGAGAGCCGCTGCACACAACATAATACTCTACAAAAATACGGTAACATAATATTCAACAGCCCATTATTCGGCTTTGCCGTCTCTCACATTATGAGGTAAAGACCTGTTTCATCACACAGGATGAAGCAGTAGAGTGTAAAAGGCTGCCAAGAACAGAATCAGTATTTGACATTTACAAGTTTGCTCTGAACTTTTAAATTAGCTGGATTTTAATCGCACAGTGGCAGGATACTGCGCTTGCCATTGGGGAGTCGCTTCACTTTAAGGGTTCTCGAGGTTTTTAATGACTGGGCGCCACTTTAGGGACCCTGCATACGCACAGAAAAATTCACAAACGCTTTTCACTACCGTTTGTGATGGGTCTATTAAAAGGGACGGTTATTAGAGTTTTGCAACCATTACTGAGGTGACTGATGCATTTGCTGATATTCCTAGGAAAGTTAAGTCAGCAATGATGGCTACAATAGCAGGACTGGCTAATTGGTGGCTAATTGAATTAATGCTAGATTTGCTAGACTGCTAGAAAGCTAGACTCTTTTGTTTACTTCACTACTTTGCCATAGTAGCCAACAACCAGTGGATGAATGACAGGTGTGATACGTGTTTTGCCACGTTTTTTCCTCAATTGAAAGAATTCCAACGGTTCCTGAAAGCAGCAGCTCTGTACTTTTCAGTGCTATTAGAGTCATTACGGTAAACCCAGGCACGATGTCACAGCAGCCCCACAAAGATGAAGGTTGATTGAGAATGAGTGAGTGTGATGGAGCTAGACAGAAAACAGACCTTTTATCAGGCATTCGTGTTATTATTTATCTTTTATTTTATTCTTTTATTTTTGCTGTTTGCCATGATGTTTTCTGTGCTATTTGCAGGGATTTGGATCTGGTGCAGAAAATGAAGTAAAGGATTTAGTGAAATATGGCAAGGTAAAAGCAAGGATTGCATGATCCTCTGCTCCTTTTAACATCTCTCAGTTTCTTTTACCATGTGTTATAGATAAAATAAATACAGACACAAAAATATGCAAATAAGGAGGCGCACTGCTGCCTACTTCCTAACACAGCCAGTACAACAACTGAAACAGACAGAAACAGTACAGCGTACAGTTTCACTTGATTTACTCAAAATAAAATATGTATAAAAAAAACTGAGGAAAGATAACTGATGTTACATTGAAGAAGTTACATTAAAAATATAATAATCCAAATATAAATATCATATATTTCTGCTATTCTCCCACCACTTTCCTTTATATATAACCAAAGTGATTAACCTCAGTATTTCTTCTAGAAAAGCTGTCAGGATCTTTAACAGAAGGGTGCATGAAAGTAAATGAATATGGTGGGATTCTTATCATATTCCTTTGATGAACCCCTTTAGGAAGCGAGGCTTCCTTTACCTAGTGCTATTCTGAAAATTTCCCCAAGTCCCGGAAGACCCTCTACAGTCAACATGGGCGTCCCCTGGCACATTCCTCCATTGTCCCACAAAGGGAGATCTTTGAAAGGGTATATGCAGTCTGCCTGCTTCTGTGTGTGTGTGGCGTCTCCAGTTGTGGTAACCCCACACTTCTCTGGCATAGCTCCAAGAGACATGGGAACACAGCAAAGGATTATTCCACGAGGAGAGGGAGTTAAAGTGGAAGAGGAAGAGATCAATAGAGGAAGGTACAGTAAAGGAGGTAGAGCAAAGAGTTTCCTGACTGCCATTAGCCTGTACGGCACAGACACAGTCAAAGGAGAGCAATCAGTTTAGGATTACTGTTTTTTTTTTATATCAATATAGTTCACTTAAGGCTAGAGGATAAAAACAAAAGCAGAAAGAGTGAGAGCTCTGTGATACTGTTAAACTTTACAGCGCAGACTCTTTCTACTATGACTAAAAAGCCAAAACTGAAGGTAATGTGAAGGTCAACAACAATTCCTGTTTGGCATCTTAAATCTCTGAACGAAATTACATTCTTTGGCTGAAAAATATTTTTAACTAATCCTCTTGTTAAATTCAGCCCAGCAGTTCCTCCACACTCCTGCTTCAGCTCCGCCGTGCACACCTACAGCCATTATCCACCTTTTTTACAGCAGATATTCTGACTTTGTAGGGAAGGCAGGGGTGGCATTAATAACATTAACAATGGCTCAGTTCCATTAACTGCACTAATAGGCCACTTCAGTGAGCCAACATGCAAAAATATGAATTATATTAGAAACTGGCTAATATAAAGTGTCATTTTCCAAGAAATTATAGGAGTGATACACCAAAATATGCTTTAGTTAATTACATTTCACCAGAGCGCTGACTAAAAATAAAAAAAATACCAGTTGCCACCAGTATTACCAGTCACCCTCCTGGGTGACATACCTATGGTATCAAAATCCCACATTAGCTCATTCTCGAGGTATCACATTCACAAAGTTTCCAGAAAACTTCATCTCTGACCTTGACCTTCAGGTGAAAACATGAATTTTTATCAGAATATAAGCAAAGGTTTTTGTATTTTTTCTAAGATTGCACATTTAACCATATTTTAACCTCAATCGTGATTTGGGCTTCCCGCAATTGAATGAAAATGATCGAGCAATGCTGGAAATCAGAATAATGAAGATCAAGAAAAGCAGCGTAATGGATGCTAATGTGAATCATTCAACATCAAGTCTGTGCAGCATATGCATCCATCTTCAAGCTCACAAAGGCCCGCTGACTGTGACTTTGTGAAAAGGATACACTGGACAAAAGACACGTTATCACCTCGCAAAATTATTCTTCCAAAAGGACAATAACTGTGTTGTATGCAAAATGTTGCACACACCACAGTTATTTTTGAAAAAGAGAGATGGATCTCAGAGCAGTCGAGTACTTCGCTACAAGCTTCAATCACATCCACATTCATCCAGCACAACGTAAAACTGAAGCAATAACCTGTTGATTTAATTATGCATTAAGTTTTTTTATCTATATATAAACATTGAATTATAATATATATGTATATATTTTTTCTTCTTCTTAAACAAGGTGAATAAGGAGGATCAGTTTTATTTCGCTGCAAAAATCTGTGCATCGGCAGGAACCATGGCAACCTCTTACTCATTCTCTCACCTTAACACATGGACAGACTGACTTCTACTCATTCACTTGTCTTCCAACCAGGCTCAGTTTTCCTCTCCTCTACCTCCCACCACAGTGACCTTCACCTGTCACACAGACTTCATATTTACAGCCACTACGGCCCATCTGCCTGCACTCAGCCCCGACTGTCAATCAGCGGCAAGCCGCCTCCACCCTCTGACAATCCATCATAGGCCAAAAGCAGCAGACCACAACATCCGGTATAAACACCGACATCAACAACCAAGTGATCCAGCACATGATGGCCGGATGCTACTTTTGACAAACTGACAAACGTGTTCAAAGTTAAGGAATTGATCAGTGGTTTATACACACTTCATTTTACAGAAGCCAACGATGTTTCCCTTAAGTTTTGATTTTAGCTTTTAATAAGCTTGTCTGTGCTGTGTGTGCAATAACGGAGCCTCCATGTGCACAACTGTCTACATGCATCATCAAACAGGATTAAGAAATGAAAATATATTTAACATGAGCTTCCACCAGAGAACAGAACATTACACAAGATAATTTCAGCCGACTACTGAGGAGCAGTTTCTGTATAATCAAAAAGAACTAATGAAAACAGTCAGCTTCTGAACACTGCATACCACCCGTTGTCTACAGTTTCATTAAATGCAGCTTAAAGTGTCTTTTTCTTTTTTAATTATAAAAGTGGAAAATGAACACCCACACCTTCAGCAGTTCTTTGCCTTTGAACACTTTGTCTAAAAGGATGCGGCGTCTTCCAATTCTGTGCGTTCACTTCTGATTAGTCATTATGTTAGGCCAGTCCCGGTATAGAAAGGTCAGACGCAAATTCATTTTGTGCAGAGACACAAGTGAACACACCTATGTTCCTAGTAATAGCTCATATTTCCATTTCCATCCCTTCACCACTGTCTAAAAATGTGGGGCAAAAGCTCCAGGTAGCACCCCACGCTCACACCCCCAACCCCGCCAAGTAATAGTGCCCGGGTAGAGGGCCACTGGATTCAGCATTCTGAATCTCAATGACAACCAGACATCCACAGGGATTTATCTAAATGCAAATCAGCTGCCGTCACTCAACAACACACGCATAATTTACTTTGTATGTCCTAAAATACATGAGGCAGAAGTGTACAGCCAGCCAGCCGGGCAGCCCATCAGCTCTGCCTTCTCTGGAGTGCACTCATTTTCACCAAATTCACTTTTAATTGAGAGCTAATTGAACCAAGGCAAATTCACGCTGGAGGTAGAACGGAGAGGAGCAGAGGAGTGTAGCAAAGGGAGATAAATAAAGAGGAGGGAAAAGAAGAGGTAAAGCGGGATTTAGAGTGGCAGGTGACAATAAAATCTGCTGCTTGTGTCACTCTCACTCTCAAAGGACAGAAGCACTTTGACAAGGAAAAAAGGGTGAAAGGCAGGAAGAAATATGAGGAAGAAATAGGGTAGAATCTGTCACACACTTAATTTGTTTCCCAGCAGGAAAAAAAAGAAGAGAAAAGTTTCCAATAACAGGAAAAGCTCTGTGGATATTCTGACGACGGAGTACTCGTAAGGCAAAAACTGCTTCTCAAAATTGTGTTTTCACTAGAGGCGCAACTACAGAAGTCAAACTCTGTAACTCTGTTCACCTCAGTCACCAGTGCTTCCCAGTTACAAAGCTGACATTAAGCAATATACAAGGATGTCTACAGAGCACCAAGGCCCTGTGACCTGTAATGTAAATTATGGTGTAAAGTGATCTATGTTCCAAAGGTTATCTGGGGTCTTGACGATGGGAAAACAACCTCCCTGATGCTGCTTGATGCTTTCTCCACTTCTACACAGCTGTTAATTAGCCAAGCTAAGTGCACCATTAATCGATTGTTTGTCTCTAGGCTATATCTCATAACACTGTTGCACTCTGGCAATGGCAGGAGAAGAAATGTGAGGTTCAAGAAGTCACACTTTTCCGCTGGTGAAATACTGGTGCCGGGGAGACAGGAAGCAGAGAGTAACAGAGCCTTCGCAAACACAGGAGTGGGAGGCAGTCTGATGGGACTGAAAAGACTTTAACAATATTGAAATCGATTGCATAAACACTCTGAGCAAGTGGAAAAAGAGTTGAGAGCAAAAAAAACCACATTTGTTATGTGCTTAAATCAAGAATTTTAACAAAGCCACAACCTTATCAGCAAAAGAAACGCACATGACATTTTCTGAAGCGCAAAACAAGGGTTCCTATGAAGTTCACAAGTCTAAAGAGACAAGAGTGGAACATTTTTAAGTCAAAGAAAAATAAGAGTGAAGGTAGAAGTAAACAGAGAGCGAAAGAAGCTCCCACTGGTGCAACAAAACATGGCAAGCAATAAAGACACGACATAGTGCTTTTTGTTCAGGCACTTTCTTAGACCGTAGACACACACACACACACACACAAAAGTGGAAACAAAAGGAATTCACTACAATGAACATCAAGTAGAATCTCAACAGGTGGCAAGCATGCCGCTCAAGTGACAGCTATTTAAAACCTGCTTAGCTGTTAAGCTGACTGAATCACTAACAGGCGTAGTCATACGGTGCAGACTCGGGAGAAAATGCACGTCAAGATTGTGAAATTGAGACGCAACATGGGACGAATATTTGTATATTAATTTTTCAATCACCCACAGTTTGGTACTTCCATTTGGATTCACTTAGAAGAAGACAGGGTTCAAACAGAGAAGACTGATTAAGACAGAAGTTTGAAAAATGTCAACAATTTCTAGGGGAGCTGCTTCAGTCATTTCTGGAAACCTGCAAGTCTTTGATTTCTACTGACACCGATGATACAGAAACAAATAAGTATCACATAGCAAGTAGTTGCTTGTTGCAGTTATATTTTTTTAGACTATATAAAAGAAAAAGTACTTTGAGGATAAGTGCTTTCTGACAGTTGTTTAGGCCCATTTAACAGCAATCCACCAATTCTGATATTTTATAAACTATAAAGGACACTTGAGAGCTCTTTAAAAAAACAAAACAACAACAAAAAGTTTCACGGGACGGGGGTATTTCCTGTCAAACCAACACTTCTGAAAGTCCATCACAAGAGGGAGCCCACCAGTTAAAAACTGGTCAAGTGTTACCATAGTGACAGCAAAGCCTGTACTTTGTGAGTCGAGTCAAAGAGTCCGGTCCAAATAACTGCCTTGTATCTGCTTTTCCTCATCGCTTTTCCTTGACCTTATGGAAAGCATCATGAGGGCAAGGTGCGAAGAAGAATTTGATGGTCTGCTGCGTTTCACGTCACCACGTGTTCTTAGCGTGTTGTTTCGTGTAGGTCATATAAACGAGAACCACCGGTGAAGCATTTCATTCCTAAAGCTGAAATTTTAAAGAAAAGAGAACATGTATCCAGTACAAAGAAATAAATCTTTTTTTTCCTGGTGGAGAGATGATTGTGTGCAACTCAGTGTTTCCTCCACCTTTTTGAGGATTTCTATGACCGAAGAAAAATTCCCTTCATCCATAACTTATCCCAGCTGACCCGCAGTAAAAATTAATTCATGATATTCCTAAAGGCTGGCAATATAACAATGAATATTACCGATACTAACCGAACAACAGCAAACCTTAAATGCACTTTGATCATAAAGTTGATTTAGAAAGCTTATATAAATCTGCTTTCTTCATGCAAGGCAACACCTCGACAAGAGGCAGATTTTATTACAGCAGCGTAATGTTCAGAGTTCAGCTGTGGGTTCAACAGCCTGATGCTGAAAATTCAAAACATATCAGCATGTTATGGAAAGGAGGGTGCGGCGCTATTAATTATGGGATAGAATTTTCATAAAGGATGGTCTAGCTTGTCCTATGCTAAAGGAGGCAAGAAAGGAAGCACTGAAGTACCTTTCATTAATATTTAGAGAACTCAAACAGCTCTTATTACAAATACTTTTAGGTAACCCTCCCCCCAAAATATTAAAAATTAAGTTTATTTGTCTGGTACCAACTCGCAGCAACAGTCACCTCAAGGTGCTTCATACTGGAAATTAAAAACCCAATATTTGAAAGAAAACACAAACAATTAGACCATCCCCCAGAAGTAAGCACCCTGTGACAGCGGGGACGACGAACTCCCCCTTAACAGGAAGAAACCTTTGGCAGAACCAGGCTCAGGGAGGGGCTGCAATCTGCCACGCCCAGTTGGGATGTTGGTGGAAAGAAAAGACAAAAAAGGAGAGCAGAGAGAGACAAGGACAAAGCACAAACTATGAGCGAAAGAACACAAAATTTAATGATAAGCAGTAAACTTAATGACATGCAATAGAGTGAAGAAGAAACGCTCCGTGCATTATGGGAGGTAGCCTGCGCTTATAGTAGTATACCCAAGGAATCGTTGATCCAGCCCCAACTATAAACTTTATCAAAAAGGAATACTTTTAGGTCTTCAGGTACCTGAAATGTGCTAGTGTATGTGCCCCCTTCCTTCTTATTGTGGTCCAAGCCATTTAAGTACATTTGTCTATTAAGTCAAGAGCTACGCAAACAGATACAAAGGAAAAGTGGCTGTACAGGTTGATGGTTTGTTTGATTTTTTTTCCTGATGTCAGATTTCTACAGCAATACAAACTCCAAGCCTCCAGACATGCCTTTTAGAGACTAACATTAGAAATGTAAAACAAATTAAATAAAAAAGGATTCTAATGTATTTCAGCCAGCATTCCTTAGCCAGGTTGTCCTTGAAAAGATGGACGAGCTGCAGTGAAACAGAAGCTAACATAAAGCTGTATGTGAGAGATGGACAGAAAAATTATGAGAAGACAGAGGGAAGCACTGTGCAGCGAGCAAATAGAGACGGAGCAGGCAGTGGAGAGGAAAAAAAATCATTTTCAAAGAGCAGTGACAGCACAATAGAGGAACAAAGAAATGTACAAGAGTGGACGTACTTTAGAAGCTGAGAGCGGTGGACCGAAAACAGACAAACAGAAACTGTACAGGTGAGGGAATCCCAATTACAGCGTGACCTCGTTAACCCCAGAGGCTCGTTAGAGTCTTGTTAGAGCAGCATTCTCCAGGCCCATCTTCTGTCACACCTTCATTAAGTCCATCGACCCACTGTGCTTATTAAACACATTCATTACCCCAAGTATTGAACCGCTGCCGCGATCACCGGCCCCAAATGCATCACAGCGGGAGGTAAAGGAAGACGCTTGGTGGAGGGTGAGATAGTAGATGAGGGGGGAGGAGGATGGATCATGCACATAAATAGACAGATAAACCACAACATCTATAAATGGTCCTACGGATGGCTTTGTGCTTCCTATCACTAATGAAGTCAGCATTTAGAGCGAGTTTGGTCTCTTAAAGACAGACGGCAGCAGGAGAGGGCAACAGAGGGGAAGTGCAATTGAGAGGGAGCGCATGCCTTGTTTGAGAGGAGAGTGAGGAGATAAGTAAGAGGACCACACGCGTGCACGGAGGGTACAAAGTTTGAAATAAGGCAGGTAGACTTTGTCCAAGTCTCTGCTGTGCTACACATCTGTCTTTTCTCCATAAACAGGACAGAAGCGAATCCCAGGGGAGGGCTATTCATCACGATGCACACACAAACTAGTTCACAGGCTAAAGACGAGGCCTCAGTCCCGACGTCGGGCTCTGGCTTTAAATGATGACATCATTTCTGCCCTTCTCAAACAAAAGGAAAACTCATCATCGGAGAGAAGGAGAGAGGGGAGGAAGAGAGAGAGTGCAAAGAGATTAAGAAGAGTAAAGGCATGAGCGAGGTGTCGGAAAGGGCCATGAATCATAGTGACATCCCTGGCTGGGTGTCAGAAGCTGCTGCTGTCTGGGGCTGGATAAACAGAGGGCCTCTAAAGCAATGCTCTTTAAACACCGGCCAGGTCAAAGCCCAGTGCTGGCCCTCTGGAAAACTGAAACGGGTGCCAATTTTACTGATGGTCAAAAACTTACCGGCTGCAGTGTTGCCATAACCTTTCCAACTTGCTGCTGCCCGTTAAGGCCAGATCGACCACCAAAAAATACATCTGTGAGTTACCACAGTTTGACTTTCACACAGGTCACCAAGTAGCTAGACTGAAGTAAAACTGAAAGTTAATATAATTAAACTAACGATAAAATGCATTTCACTTAGAGGAAAAAGACTCTTCATTCGCTCTACGGTGATAAAACTTTGTTTTCGTTGACAGATGATTTTGGTCGTGCTCATATTATAGCACTCATCTTCATCCAACATAAGTATTCATTTTTCAGATTCATCTTTGAAAAAAGAAAAAGTGTCAGCTTTTAAAATCTTACAACATTGAGTTATTAGCCTAGGGGCAGGACAAATTTTTCACAGCCTGAGCACTCACCACCCAGTAACAAAATAAAAAATGAAATTAAATGCGGGTTTCATCTCAGCTTTAGCCCCCGCCTCCGACTGCAGTCCGTCCATGTGCTCAGCCAGAGTAAGCAAAGGAGAGAAAATGAATCGAAATGGAAGTCAGACCCGCATTAACATTCTTCAGTGCTTTTTCTGGTACTCCAGTAGCTGCGGGCGAATGCTTGATAACGTCATGGAGATGAGCGCTGCTACAACATCTCCACTACTTGGAGATTATGTATTACCACTGCAAAGGCCATTCAGAGTTTCTCGCTACAGGTGAGAAAATGCTTATTTTCATTTCAATAAAATTCAAATGCTGACATGAATTATGTGACATCGGAAAGGACGCGAAGGCCACAAAAACTCATCAGCCATTCTACACACGCATCCTCGTGCAGGAAAATATTACAGCCTCACTACCAACAGGTTACGCGACATGATTCTCCTCCAAATCAGACTCTCGGTAAATGACTTCTCAGGAGTAGGTAAACAGAAAATGTGTGTGAATTTAATACTTTTTGAGATGTTCAAGTTTCTAAAAACACCTTTTTGTTTTTTGGTTTGTTTTTTTATGTGCAGTCTTAAGTACTAGAGGAAAATAAACTCACTCGCTGCTCATTCACTGTCGTATTACTGCTCTTATCCAGTCCTACTACACCCTCTGCAGTTGAAAACCAGGCAAATCAAACAAGATCAAACTGGTTTCTCTGCAACAGTCTACCGTGCACTTGTGAGGGCAGTTTGCAAGCTCTATAAGAGATACAGGTTCATTCTTTTATTTTATTTTTAAAGAGATGACATTCTCATAAACTGAAGTAAAAGGCAACCAATGAAATGAGTGTAGGACTTTGACCATGAGCTAATTTGCTGCCCTTGTCACTGATAGTCTATGTTGCCTCAAAAACCTAAGATAAAACAAAGTCAAGCAATACAGTCAGTACAAGGAGCTATAATGATTTAAACAGGACAAATTAGAGCAACAAATTAAAACAACAGTTTATAACAAAGCCAGAGTTTTGCCTTAATAATAACCTGCCTTAATAGAAACACATTCAAAAACTGTTAATGTTTTCATTGCTGATGTGTTCAAAACCCTTTATTTAAAACAAATGAGCATAAGTTAAAGCTCTGTGTTGGCACGCCTTGGAACACACTTTCATTTTCTTTTTAAAAAGGTATATAAGCTAACATAAAAGTGAAGTAAAATGTAAGAATCATTTTGATTCTTGCTCCTGCTGGTAAAAACTCATTTACTTCCATCGTTACATCAATGTAGACATTACTAGCACAGGTTAGCTGCCCTGCCCAAACAAATATCTGATTCATAGCCGGTGTCATTTTTTGGCATTCTGTCACTGTTCAGCAGTATAAAGTCAGCTGTGCGGCCCGTCCCACTTCTCCATTATAATGTGAGTCATTCACTTGACTTTGTTTTCTTTCCACAAGGTTAATACTTTTAACATTTCCATGAGCCACTCGAGGAATCCAAGAGACCATCCTGCCACACCGAAGTGTTTTTCGTCTTTTTTACAAAGTAATTTAGACTGTGTTATTGATAGACTGTGGGACACACACACACAAAAGAATGTTGATCCTGACTCTTTACCGCAGTAACTAATATTGAAAAGAAAACATGGCAGCAAGGTGAAATATCGCTTTGGAGGAAAGTTCACAGACTCGCATTTTGAAAAACGCTTTCACTTTCTTCTTTTCAAAACTTGTTTTGTTCTTGGGCAGACAGCAGAGAGAACATATCGACGAAGTCTGCGTCTGAGTGTAGCCGGCTGTTCGAGTTAAAGTCAGTGCTCATTAATGCATCTGATTACGCTTTAGGCAAAGGACGAACGGCAAAAAAAAGCCGCACGCACATACAGAGCCGTCTTTGTGGGGACACAGATCAATACAAATGCACTTCAAAAGAGGAAAGAGGAAGATGTGCGAGGGAGAGGAATCCGCTGTTAACATAGGCCACATGATGAGAATGTAAACAATAATAATAATAATGAGAAGAAGTGTATAAATCACAGTTTATTTCCTTACAATAAACAAGCCTCTTAGCTTCTTCCAAATGAGTCTGCAACTTTCAATTATTTATAGTGTTTTATTGTTTCTACTATTGATCATTTACCAATTTGTCTGTTCTTCAGATGATTTGTGCTGATCATTTTTTCATTTTGTCAGCTGCTGTTTTCCAACGTTTAAACAACAAGCTCAACACAAATATTCGGTTTATCGTTGAGTTTATGGAAACCATGTTACTGATGAAAATGCATCACTTTTATCTTTGAGGTGTGAAAAAAAAGGCAAAGCCAAGTTTTGAAAAGACTTGAAATTTTCCATTGCTTATGTCAAAGTTGTTGAAAATCCCAGTAAAACGAGGACTCGGGAAATAAAATATAACATTAAGGAAAAAATGTGTTGGCTTAGGTGGGCGTAGGTGTGACGATGAGAATGAACTGATGTCTTTCTCTTTGTGTTTGTGCCCTTCACCCTCAATAGCTGGGACAGGCTCCAGCCGCTATCCCAGATTGTCAACCTTTAGTTGAAAAAGTGGATGGACGGACAAACATTGTAATGCAAAAACAACAACACAATAAAAATAATTACTATCAGCATCTGCTATCAGAAAACATTGGCATGTTTCAGGATCCTAAAGCATGGAAACTCTGAGTGGGAGCAGTCCTACCCCCACCTCCCAATCTGATGGACATAATCCAGTGCTATTAGCAACTAAACTGACTTAATACATTCGACAACATCTGACATTCAACATCCTGAAAAGTCTAAATGGCCATCTACAAAGACTGGAGGGGATTGCGGAGATGGACACCACATTGTTTATGCATGTGTAATGCTGTGTTTATGCGCCTGGTCAGAGTGGTTCTATTTATCTCTAATCACAGTCAAATATGTGGAAGAAAAAAGTTTCCAAAGGAGACTCCAGTGCAGATGGCAGCTATTCAAGTCACCCACCGCTCCCGAGTGTATGTGTGTCACTGCCACCATCTGAAATATTCCTCTGTGTTTTTGTGCGATGTGTGTTGGTTCATGTCAAAAGGTCTATCCCATAATAACTGACAGCTATCATTATCACTTCCTTTCTCTTTGATCTCTCCCTCTAATCCAGCTAATTAAATCTGCTAATGTCAATATACATTTTAATCTGCAATCATGTTTGATTGGACCTGTGGAGCCTCACTGTCAGTCCTCCTGCCAGCGAAAACCCAACTACTGACAAGCTTGACAGCCAGCCAATCAGAACGGGAGATGAGCCCTCCTCCACTGACCTATAGCCAGGAAACACCATTCACACTGACAGTTCATCTTTTTCTAGTGTTTCACAAAGTCCCACAGACAAATACATCTCTTCCTTCCCAAATATCCACAAGAGAGGGCTAAAAAAAAAAAAGCTGTCGAAAAACGAAAAAGGGGAGGAGAAAAAAAAACAAGGGAGAGAAGCTCTGATTGTACATGCAGAGTGGTAATTACAACTAAATTGAGGGCACATGGTAATCTATGTTAGGTCATCTCTAATTCCACTTACATTTCCACATTTTGGACTAATTAAAACCGTTAATAATCAGAGCCTGTGCGCGTAAGCGAGAGGGGGGAGAGGGAAAGCGGGAAAGAGGGAGAGAGAGTGCATTTTCAGACGCGGCATCTTTGAGATGAGCCAGAGGAAGAATGTCCCGTCACACTGCAGGAAAATTAAGTGCACACGCTTTGATTTTAACAAAACACGAGAGCAGATAACGTTTTGGGGGGGTTTTTCCGTTTAAAGACACGGGAAAAAAGAGAGTGAGGAAAAGTGCTTCTCCAGCGAAAATGTTTCCAGATTATAACGTGTTTAATTGAAAGGTACACTGGAGCAAAGTTGGAAAGACGGGTGACGAGGGGTTTTCGCAACTTCTGTTTTGTCCACTGCTTGGTCTATAAAACTGACAGAACTCAGAGTTAAACTTTCAGGGCTGCCTCTCTCCCCCCTACGGCAAACTGGAGCGAGTCTGGGAAAAGGGGAATTTGCTATTCTCCCAGCCTTTGCCCTTCGAGGTGCTGAAAGAGAACAGAATATGAATGGGAAGCGAGCGAGAAAACACTTCAGAAGATGAAAACAAGCCTTGAAAGCCAACTGCTGCAATAATACCAACTCCGGCATAAATAGTGGATGAACGCCAATAAAGAATGCAGGGTGGATGTCAAAAGAAGAGGGGCACAGACACACCGCAGTCACCTGCTTTTCACACAACGCTCTCAGC
Source organism: Aulonocara stuartgranti (assembly GCF_965226115.1). Lineage (NCBI taxonomy): Eukaryota > Metazoa > Chordata > Actinopteri > Cichliformes > Cichlidae > Aulonocara > Aulonocara stuartgranti. The sequence continues at coordinate 13,720,505 of NC_138948.1, read as the reverse complement.
CCAGGGTTATCCATAGCCCTGGGCTGATTTGGCCCCGAGCTAACAAGCAATGAAAGCGAAAGCTCCAGTTTGTCAACCGTAAACAAAATTTGGAGACACTACTGAGCGTAAAAGCCATCCTCGGGATTACATTAGCAACTTTAAACTGTCATTATCATAGGGAAGGGCACACTGCTTCGGTATGATAATCAGGGTATGAAATTACACATCTCCCCTTTTTTTAAAAAAAATTAAGAAAAATCTAACCAATGGCACAAAAGTGTCCAGATATTACTACCAAGATTTTGCAAAAAATACTGTGTACATTATAGCAATGTTACAACTACTGCTGCTAAACAAATAACATAAAAGAGTCCTTCAAGTTGCACAAGCCTATTCAGAGATGTTGCGCATCCCCCCTGCAAAAAACGTCTTGAACCATCACCAGAGCTTGATATGGTCTTAACACAGAGAAAACGAACCCTTCAGCGTGGCAGTAAAACCACAATCATGGCAAAAAGGAAAGCAAGACAGAAAGGGAAAAAAATGTACGTGGGTGCACATGACAAAGAAAAAGTTAAGAGGGCGAGTGAACAGACCACACAGCAACATCCTGCAGCAATTTAATTATTCCATTTTGGAGGAGGAGGACGAGAAAGAGAGAAAAGATCAGAGTGAGTGAAAGGCTCATCCTCATCTGTGATTGATTAGGATAGACAGAAACTCACATCCACATTAACACACAACAGAAGCCAGCATGAGAAGAGAAGTTTTACAAAGTAGTCTTAAGAGGCTTTCACTACACTCCCATGATTTTTGCAATTTATAGCACACTAAAACCCCAAAAAGCCAATCTCAGCACTTTCCTGAATCAATTCATGTAGTGAAGACGGGCTGAGCCCACACAACATTTCTGCAAGAGTTCAGTCTTTCATTTTTTGTATAAACCTTTCAGGAAAGCCTTTTTCCAAGCGCCCTCAAACCTTTTAGTGTGTCCATGACTTGTAGACTTCAGTATGAAGCAAGATCTTTGGCGTACAACAGCTTGAGACACCTTTTATATTCTTTAGGGTTGAAGAAACTTCAGAAATCAAAAAATATATGCAATGTAATTATACATAAAGAGGCATCAATAAGTGTTTCTGCATATTTCTGACTCGCTTAAAGATTGCAATTCTAAACCATTTTACCACAGAACAACAAAATCAGTTTTCTTCATATCTGAGAGACTGGAGCAGAGACCCTTAGGTAGCCTTTAAGCTGTCAGAAAGAATAAGTGCTTTCTGGGTCGTCTTAACTCCTGGCAAAGTTAACGACAATTTTAGGCCAAGCAAGCAGAGCGACTAGACATAACAATTCCCATATAAGCTCAGCCCATTTCTCTCTGCCCTGATGACAGGAAGCTAAAATAACTTCAGCGCCTTCACGTCTGAAAAATGACCATCTGAAATTGATACTGGTCCTCTGAAACGTTATAAGAAGCAATATTAATCTCTCACCTAGTGGTAATCGCTAATTTCATATACTATTAAGATGATGAATGGGATTTTAACAAACTGAGCTGTTGTTAAAAACTTAAAGCAGACCAATCCATCAAGGTCACGATTATTCATGGCCTCCAAAGAAATAGTAGCGGGAAAAAGGTGAAACCATTAGTGAAACAAGAACGATGGAGATAGCAGGTGGATAGGCACAGACAAGCCAAATAATTTAAAAGATAAATATTTTTTTAAACATAAACATTAACAATACAGTTTAAGAAAAAACACATCTATACTGGTAGAATTACACAAATAATCATCTGACTATGAGGGGAAAGCAGCTGGAAGGCTGTTTGTAGTAATTAGAAAAAAGCGACATCTAGTGGTGGTTTAAGGTATGTCGCTTTATACTGCAGATGGTGTTTTTATAATAAGACAAGATGGCATCACAACAACTGAGCTTTCTAATGTCGCACTAAGTTAAAAAATTATATAAAACAAAATCAACTTTTATAGAGAATAGACCAAAAAGCGATTGAAAGGTTAGTTATCAAACATATAATGTGTGTATGTATCATGCACACTGATAAAGATATTTTCCCTTCTTTAAAGAATCTCTGATGAGATTACCATATAGCAACAAGACAGACACTTGCAGCAAACTTTCATTGTGCCCTGCTATTTGCAGATTTGAGCTGCGTATTTAAAAAACACTACGATAAGGAGCACCTGCAAATGTTTGCCAGCCAAGCTTGAGTGAGAAAAGGAATATACTGAAGGACAGAAATGAATAAGTCTGTGTATCATTATAGATGGTGTCTAGCAAACCTTCAAGACATTGACGTACTTATTGGAAGAAGGCGTACTGAGTGGGCTATAATAATGCACGACTTCTTAGCCTTAACCAACAGTAAAAACTGACCATTTTGTTCTCTTGCAAGTAGAGTCTCTGCAGTTTAGGGCATCCTCTCGCCAAGGCCATGATGCCGTCATCTGAGATACCGTAGCACTGACCCAAGTGGATGTCTTTCAGCTCACTGCAGTGCTCCCCCAGCTGAGGTAAAAAATAAATAAATAAAACAAAACAAAACAAAACAGAGAAGTAAAGAAGATATTGCTCAAAATCTTCACTAAGCTGATATGACTGGTGTATGTGTTTGCTTTTTATTTAAACTAGGGGTTCATATCTACTGGATCTCGTTCGCAAACAATATGTACACAAATCTGCAAATAAACCAAGCGAAAGAACGCTCCAAACCCAAATCTGTGAGTGCCCATTATTTTCTTTCCTGAATTTGTTTGCACTCTACGATCCTCTGAACATGCATACGTGACGAAATGATGAAGGTTTGGCTGTCTTGAAAATGTAAACACACATTTTTAAACTTAATATTAATTCTAATGCTGCTGATGACTATAAGTTTCTTTTTAGTGATTATTTTTTCAAAACCGCTTAAGAACAAAAGCGCTCAGAATTTGAATAAAATACACAATAAACTCTGAGATTACAAGCCAAGAAAGGAAAACACTGAGTATAAAAAGGCACAGGTTTTAAGCTTTTTTTAAAAAACATATTCTAATAGACATTATCTCATCTTATCTCTCTCTTAAAGATGGCTTCCTTTCTTGTTGGATGTCATCAGTTAAAGTCTAATTTCTTGGCACTATCCCACAGATGCTGGAGAATAATTGCTGTCGCTGAGTTACTCGTCTTGGGCTGACAGATCCTTGTCCTCCACCTGCTTTCTTCTTTTTGTTATGCTCTGGTTGTCTTTTTTTTCCGTTTCAAGTTTGATGTCAAATTGTTTCTTTTCACTTGAACGACAGTGTTTTTCTAAAATGAAACTGTTTTTAGCATCTCTCTTTCTTTCTTTTTTTCAATAAATGTGTTAAATTAAGAACGGGCACGCGGCAGTATGCTGATTGCAGCACTAACATATACACGGTGGTAAGAACACAACTGGCTCGTTCCCACGTATCATAAATATGACTGTAATTTTGCATTTGTACCGATCAGGACAAGAACATGTATATGCACATAAGTGAATGAGGCCCATTGTGTGTCAACCCCAGTTCTGAATCCACACCTTTTTCAATGCTGCATCTGTCAGTTTGTCCTGGTTGCCCACATGCACCTTCACCAGAAGAGGGCAGTGTGTAGCCAAAGCACACAAAGAAATGTCACCCAGCTGCTTGCAGCGGTAGGCGGTATATTTCTGCAAGCCAGGACACTGTGAAGCCAGGGAGGACACGCCGTGGTCATGGACCGCCCTGCAATCCGAGATGTTAATCTCGGTCACATTCTGCCTCCGAGAAGCTATTTTCACCAGAAGATCATCATTTACCTGCAGAGCAAGATAACATAAAAAGACACAATAATCAGCACAGAAATCAAAGTTTCCTGTTCTTTCTGACTTTTTTGTAGACAACTGTGTCTCTTACTTGTTGTAGGCCACTGAGGTCGATTTGCTTCCAGAACTGGAAGTCCAAGCAGAGGTCCCTCCAGTACTTACAAACCAGAGAGGCACAAAGACAGCGCTCCTTTACTGTCAGGTGAGACAGCACCTGTGAGGGGAAAAAAAGGGTGTTTTCAGTCCCTTAAAAGCCATCAGACAACAATTCAGTTTTCCAGTGTCTTTGTCTGCACCAAACCATATGAAAACATTAAATAAAAAACTTCTTCTGACCTTAAGAAGGATGGAGGAAGGCAGATGATTGATACTCAAGTGATCAGCAGCTTCAGAACTTCTTGCCTGGCAGTCGTCATAGTTATGTGCACAGGGCGGGGACGAGTCAGAACTGTGGGGCAAATCGGCGTGAAGACCCAACCCACAGCAGCCATCAGCAGGTGAGGAAGAAGAGGAAGCGGAGGAGGAAGAGGAGGAGGGAAGCGGGCAAAGGGGAAGGTGGCAATGGCCCGTTTCAGAGTTCGAGGCCGCCTCCCCCCCACCTCCATTCTCCAGCCCTCCATCAGGAGCAGCGAAGGCACAGCGCGGCTGCTTACAAGGGGTGCACCTTTGCACCTCTGAGCACTTCCTCTTACACACCTGCAATCGGACACACACGCACACACACACACACACACACACACACACACACAGACAGGTCACTTGGAATCAGATTTTCAGGCAAATTTAGTTACAATTACAGAAAGAAATTCATGCTGTTAAATGTAAATAAATATGCAATACAGTTATTTGAAAATTATTAAAAGCCTATATTAATTAGGAATTAATGCTCCGAACCGGATGCCTACCATCTCTGTGTAATCGCTGGTGCAACCAGGCACAGGTATGGGCACAGTCACAGACACACCAGCGGTTCGGAAGAGGGCCGGTGGTGGAATTAGTTTGGCAGGAACAGCTGACAAAAGGCTCCTCCCCTGGCCCTCCCAGATAGCAAGTTCTCTCGGTGACAACAAGAACTTGGAGCAATCCTCCGGAGATGCGAGGGTCGCGTATCGCTCCGCAAGCTTCGTGGCAGCTGACGCTCCGATGCCGACTCCGCCAACACCTGGGACGCTGATTCCCGTGATGCTGTTGTGTCGACACCCGTTGGCCTCAAAGTGGTCGCTCTCGTCGTCGAAACCACCGCTGTTGCCGTGGACGATAAAGCAGAGCATGCAGGGCCCGTGCAGAAAACAGTTCCTCTTCTTCTTCTTCCTGTGATGCAATTTGCGTGTCCTCTTCTTCAGGCGATAACCATTTTTCGAAAAAAGATGGCCCATATAGATGATTCAAGGAAACTCTGGAACAACAAAAAAAAAAAAAGGATTGGTCAAATATATATATATGTTTCAGCACTAACAGGAGGCCGAGCTAAAGGTGACAGAGTGGAAGACGCTCATATTTTCATTGGCAGTGACCAAAATGAACAGGATTACAAATCAGCATATCAGAAGGTCAGCTCAAGTCAAGCAGTTTGGAGGCAAAGTTGGAGAAGCAAGGCTGAGATGGTTTGGACATGTGCAGCACAGGGTTAGTGGATATAATGGACAAAAGATGTTAAATATGTAGCTGCCAGGCAGGAGGAAAAGAGCAAGACTTCAGAGGAGGTTCATGGATGTACTGAAAAAGGCTGTTGTGAGAGCGACAGATGCTAGTTTGTAATGATATGAAAATTCTATGAAAGTTGTAGTGTTAAGACTTGGCATCAAAAAATACGCAATGAAGAAAAAACGATTCAATGAAAAAAGAATTTGATAGTTTCCATCCTCAGTACTACGAATTTATTGTAGTCAGTACATAAACATAGCATAGGTGAATTATTTAGCCCCTGTATGATTAAGAGAACAAAGGATATCCTTTCTTTTGCTTAAAATGACTATTCAAAACATTGTTATATATATATATATATATATATATATACATATATATATATATATGTCTGATACTTTAATACATTTTTATGAGTAAAGATGTATTTCATCAATTAAGAGAAAATGTCTTTTTGCTAACAATGTTTTGCCCCACATAAATAAAATAATACGGGAAAATTGCAGGATCACTAACAGCTATCATTATCATTATCTCCTTTTTTAATGAGGCTTTTTTTCATGCTTTATTAAGCCTGTCATTAGCTGCTTTAATGTTCCTCTTTTCCCTAAAGGAAGAGTCAACATGAACCTTTAGTAGGAAAATCTAATGGCCATCCTTCAATATTTTCAAGGCTGTTTTTTATAGCTGCAGTGAAAGAATGCTCAAGAAAAGATGGGAACTTTACAAGATAACGCTAGAGTTGTCTGACACACACACACGGGGTGGAGAGTGAGATTAACTTAATCTGGAAGGGTGTATTTGTGATCGTGGTGGGCTCGTGTACATAATGGCACAGATTTCCACACAAAAAGAAAAGAAAAATCTGAGCCTGATCCTGTATGTCAACAACAATCAGGACAGTCCTTTCTGCTGAAACAGACACGACGATGGACAAGACTGACAGCAACCACATGTGTCATTAAACTCAGCACCGGAGAGCCCAACAACACAGTACTGCAATGAAATACTGATGTTATTTGTTAAAAACACTCACAATTTAAGAGTAAAACCTAAATCTCAGCACAGCACACAACAAAGAGCAGCAAGCTTTGCAGCCGTGCTTGCCTACGATGGAAAAGATTCATGCGTGGATGCTGTGCATAACTTGAAAAATGTTTTGGGGGTTTGGGGTTGTTTTTGTTTTGTTTGTTTTTTAATGATCCACATTTGTTGAGGACGTGAAAAATCTCGTCGGATAACTGCAGCAGTGCAGCACCGGTTGATGGCTGCTGAATCAAAACACAGAGATGTAAACAGTGAACAGGTGGTCATTTGTTTAGCATGTAGAAAAGCCAATGCAGACTTAACGTGACACCTGCGGTTTGCCTGGAATTGCCGCAGATTTGCCTTCAACATTCACACGAACTTAACGCTGTTTTTGAGGGAAAGAAAGACGCGATTGCTTCGCAGTTTTCTGTCAGGCTAGCCTGCTCCATCCCCAGATGCTAAGTTAGCTATAGCCCCAAAAGCAATCATCTCTCACCACTTCACACGGTGCTCCCACACTCCGCACTGCGCTCGCATAATACTGCTAAGCTCCACGGTCAAGATGAACGGTGACGAGCCCCGAAAGGAGAGACAAGGGCTTAGGAAAAACGGCCACTAAATCGCCGTTCTGCTCTTCCAAAACAGTAGCAGCTCTGGTTGTACCTCTGCTGCTGCTGCTGCTGCTCTTGAGGACAGCACTTCCGCACCGAGAGGGCAGCGAGAAGGAAGCCGACGAGGGCGATTCGTAATTCGCCATCAATGAAAATCCTGTTCCCAGGATTTTGGGGATAGAGAAGAACCAAACACTGGATTGATTTTTTTCAACGATAGGTAAATGAAGCTTTGAAAACTGACTTAGAAAACACAGGGTCTAAATATTAAGCTATCTAATGCATACAAATGTGGAATTATAATAGAGTATGGGAATCATTTTGTATCGTGTTTAGATTGTGGAGGTATCGCCACAAGATCATTTAAATTAAAAACAAACTTTTAATTTATTAACCATAGGAAAACTGGACAACCGCCCCAAAATAATCTACTGACAGTGGTTGTTACAGAAAACACTACCTACCTTATAAATTTCTACTCTTAACACCTTTATTCTTGCAGTTACTTTATTTACTGGTCTTCCTCTTCCCTGACAGCTACACATTTAGCACCTTTTGTCCAGTATATCCACTACCGCTCCTCTTCAAATGTCCAAACCACCTCAGCCTTGCCTCTCTAAATCATCAAGCACTGGATATGAGCAGTCCCTCTGGTGCACTAATTTCTAATCCTGTCCATTCTGGTCACTCCCAACAAATAATCAGATTTTATTCGTGAACATAATAGTTGATATTGTGTCTACACACGCTGTATATTATGCGAATTTAAAATAATGAATCCAACATAAAACAAGCATAAAATATACACATACTGCCAAAATACATCAAAGTTAATCAGAATGAACTCATTGTTTGTATCTTAAACGTTTCATGCATTAAACACTTCAAGTCTAGACCACCAAGCAGTATTAGACTAAAGTATGAAATGTAAAACTTAAAAGTCACAAATAGGATAAAATGTATAGTTGTATGTAACTTAACTGGGTTTTCTGCAGTAACTACAGTATATTGCAGCCAACTTGGTCTTGCGAGGAGCTAAAAAAAAACACTTTGGGGAGAGAGAATCAGGGCATAAAATTATAATTTATAAACATAACACAAGATGAGAGACTGTTAACGACAATATACATAGCACATGTAATTTTCTACAGTACCGAACTGTACAGTATGTCTACTCTATATATATTTAATATACACAGAGAGATATATAATAATCTGGATGTAAAGTTCAAACTGTATTTCATTGTAAATTCCCATGGCAATGTTCTTCTTATTCTTAAATTTTATTGGCGGTTGGCAAACAACTGATTGGTGCATTACCGCCACCACTAGTATGGAGTGTGGACTGAAATGACGCCCCCACCCCCAAAACAAACAAACAAACAAACAAACAATCAATCAAACAAACAAACAAACAAAAAACCTCAAAGCCTTTCAAACACTCTTCCCGCTTTAAATAACCGAAATAAAGCCTGTTAACTCCTACTTCCAGAATCCTTTTGCAATAGGTCAACCAGATCCAGTTTCATATTCATATTAATGAGGTTTTGGTTTAATTGTCTCCTCTCCACCTGATATTTCAGACAGTGCAATATCACATGCTCTATAGTTTCTGTTTCTCCACAGAAGGCACATTTCCCCGTATTATGTTTCCCAATCAAGAATAATGTAGCATTTAACCCAGTATGTCCAAATCTCAATCTCTATGACCATCTCCTCTCTCCTGCTCCTTCCAGTGGTTCTCATTTCTCCTACCCCCCTTTGTATTGTATACAACCATCGTCCTCTCCTTTCCTCCTCCTACTGCTTTTGCCAACTACTCCTCATTTCTTGCCTTATGATACTCTTCACTTCAGCTTGACCAAAACTAACAGCCATGTCAACTGTCCCATGTCTTGTGGCTTCCTTCGCCGCTCTGTCTGCCATTTCATTCCCCATTATTCCATAATGGGCTGGAATCCATAGAAACACAACTGTAAGACCCATCATGTTTATTCTGAAAAGTGTTTGCGGAATTTCTGCTAGAGTATCTGCTCTCGCATCTGAGCGACTACACTGTAAACAATAGCTTTTAATGGCCTCATATCCATGGCAATGTTGTTCACTGAGCTGAAATAGGCTATATATAAATAAATGTTGCCTAACTGTTATTGTGAAGTCAGAGCGCGCGCGCACTGACGCACCGGTCAGTTTCTGTTTTGTATTGCCTTATTTATACAACTAAATCCGGAGATTAAGATAATATTAACCAATGTTTAACCAATGAATATGTGTTCGCCGTCTCTCTTCGTTCTCCTGGAGAGAGAGAGAGAGAGAGAGAGAGAGAGAGAGAGCATATGGGCGTGAATTTTCCAGGCACCAGCTCCTCCAGGCTGAATTGCAACTCCCAAAATAGCAGCACTGCGAATTCTGGATCCTCTGAGAAAAAAAAATGGCTGAAGTAGTTTCACCAATAACTCGACAAGTAACTAAAGGAAGCCAGGAAAATGTGACCTGTTTTGTGGATATTAATCTCAGAGACGTCGAAGACTGTTTAATTTACGACCGGCATGGAGTTTCTCTTCCGTTCAAGACCCTATACCAAGACAGGAAATCGGTCATAATTTTTGTGCGGGTAGGGAAAACTTCATTTGGCTTAACTTTGCTGATGAGTTATGGGTTCGCATAGGCACCCTACCTTAAGTTGCGTTTTTAACTGGGTCTTGATAGGCTTCAAAGTAGGTGAGCCTAAGTGTAGCTGGCCAGATGCTCCAAGAATTTCCTGTGGTGTGTTGGAAATGGACGAATGAAGAGATCGTTCTTCATAGGTGAAGACAGAGGGATAAATGTTATGGCGCAAGATGTGAATTTTTAAATGCAGTGATCTCTCTCATCACTACAGACTTTTAACATGTTATGTAATATGTGTCCCTGCAGAATTTCTTGTGCTACAGCTGTAAAGAGTATGCTGATGATTTGGGAAAAATACCCAGAGAAGTACTGGAGGTAAGTTCTGTTTAGTAAGGACCATTGCACTAGAGGCTGTCAAAACAAAGAGCACAGCTGCAACACTGGCAGCAAAGGTGCTCAGTTGTAGCAATAGGAGGTCTGATGAGTATTAACATAAATAATTGATCATGAGAAATCCAAAATTCCATGTGTGTTGTTGCAGGATGCTGAAATTAGACTGGTCGTGATAGGTCAGTCCGCTTATCATCACATAAAGGTAATTATTTTGTTATATATACACCCACTGGACACTTGTTCAGCTGCTTGTTAAAGCAAATATCTGATCAGCCAACCACATGGCAGCAACTCAGTGCATTTATGCATGCAGACATGGTCAAAACAACTCGCTGAAGTTTTGAAGAAAGGTGATTTAATTGAGTCTGGTTTTGACATGTGGCCGCTCTATTGGAATTCTGCCACAGTGCCATCTCTAAGGTTTACAGAGAATGGTCGAGAAAAAAAAGGGGGAAATATCCAGTGAGCACCAGTTGTCTGTGTGAAAAGTAAGAGGAGAATGTCCAGACTGCTTCGAGCTGATAAGAAGGCACGAGTAACTGAAATAACCACTTGTTACAACCAAAATATGCAAAAGACCACACCTAGAGCCACTCCTGTCAGCTAAGTACAGGAAACTGAGGCTGCAGTTTGCACAGGCTCAACAAAATCGGGCAATAGAGGTTTGAAAAAAAGCATGAGTCTCCAATTCTACTTCTACATTCAGATGATAGGATCTGAAGTAAAAAAAAGAATGAAAGTGTGGATTGATTCTGAACTGTTCAGGCTGCTGGTGGTATAATGGTGGAAGGCATATTTTCTTGGTACACCTTGGGCCACTTGGAACCAATTGAGTGTGATTTTAAACTCCGCAGCCTTCCCGAGTATTGATCTTGACCACGTCCATCCCTTTCTGACTACAGTATTCGCATCTTCTGATGGCTATTTCCAGCAGGATTACACATCAAAAAGCTCAGATAATCAAAACTAGTTCAAGGAACAAGAGAAAGAATTCACTATTCACTATATAAGAATTTCCACTACTGCAATCCAGTAGAACGTCTTTGGCATGATGGATGTGCAGCCATCAAAGCTGCACCAACTGTGTGATGCTATCAATTCAATATGAACCAAAATCTCCGTTGAATGTATGCCACAAAGAATTAAGGTCTAACTTTTGCAAGGTGTACCTATTACAGTGTCTGATGAGTGTATATAAATATCACAGCAGGCACTATAGTTTTCCAGACAAATGTACTCTTTCTTCTTGTTCTGTCATGTAGTCGTTCTGCTTGCTCACGGAGTATCCTTATGAAATATATGTGGACCCAGAGAGGCGCATTTACCAAAAGCTGGGGATGAAGAGAGAGGAGACATTCACAGACTCTGGTATGCAAAAACACTGTTGGAGTGTATAAGTAAGCTTATTTTGAGATGATAATGAAACTTTGTCTTTGTATCTGTGTTTGTGAACTCAGCACAGCCTAGTCCCCATGTGAAGTCTGGCGTTTTTATGGGCCAAATCAAGACTATATGGAGAGCCATGACTAGTCCTGCCTTTGATTTTCAGGGTGACCTACATCAACAAGGTGGAGCCATCATTGCAGGACCTGGTAAGTTGGTCTCTCTCTATATATAATGTCATGTGTTAATGTTGCCACTGCATTATATCTTATATCTTTTTTCTTCACACTCACTGTTTTCTCCCTCTCTACAGGCTCCAAAGTCCATTTTTCCCATCTTGACATGAACCGCCTGGACCACATGCCCATCAACTGGCTCCTTCAGCTTGCAGGAGCTCAGAAAACGATTGACTTCAGCGATAAGCCGAAAATCATTCACATCTAGTTAGGTGCCTGCCTGAAAGTTTCATCCCACGTCACTGCTGTAATCACACATGGAGTGTATATACAATCAGCTTCAAACTCTAAGACGACTAAATGAGTTTCTGTTGCTTCTGTTGTGCATTTGAACTCAACTTGATTGACAAATAGTACATTACAATGACTTTATCAGCTTAACACACACCTCTCTCCTCTTCCCTCAACTGTCTTGGCTTTAATAACATCACTCAAACTGAAAGTGCATGCGGCAAGTTTGTGCAAAAACCGATAAGGCATGTTTTCCTGGCATGATCTGAAAGTGTTCCAAATATCTTCTTGAGAAATCAGTGAATGCTTGGCCTTTGCAGTGTCCCCTTTAAATGTTTAGCAGGGCTGAGGTCCAATGACTGTGGAGGAAAAAGTCAATGTCAGCCAACACTCTTTTTTTGTAGTCTTATATAGTTTTCAAGAAGTTCTTGCAAAACTTTGACAAATAAGACAACACGTCTAATTTGTCATTCTCTTTGTCCAACTCTATAGACAACCCTCCCAGAACTGAATATTTATGTTCTGTTTGTCTTCTTAAATACACCATTATGTTACAGACAGAAATCTCTAACTTGGATTCATCATTACATTGATTCCCCCCAAGAAGAGTTTTATCCGTAACAAATATTTCAGTCCCAGCATTCACAAGTATGTTATTTATTTCAAGGCTAGACACTGACCTGACCAAATGACCAAAAACCTGGGAGAGGTTAGAATCACTGGCCTTGCAAATAGTACAGTTTCATTAAAAAATGCACTACTGGCATTGTCCAGTGTCTCCAATCACATGTCAAGAGCTGATGATGGTTGTTCTTGATGCAGGAGGATTTTCTCTGTTTTCAGTCTGTGGTCTGAAACAGCAGTAAACCCTTATATTCCAGTGTGTTTTGTGGTATAATTATGTGCCTGTTTTGTAGTGATAAGACTGAATAGCAGCTGTTGCACTGATTTTACTACCTTGTCACATTCACATTGCAATCTGCAAAGTTTATTATATTGTAAATAAAGATATTTTTTTTGTTATTTATTGGCGGCCATATATGCTCTACAGTGCAAGGCCAGAGCACGGTTGCATTCAAATAGGAAAAACTCTGGCATCAAGGACTACATTTCCAATATGTTATCTATTGGTACAGCACCAGCTGCTGCAGCTGAACGGTGAAGGGTGGGCATTGGACATCTAATCCCGATACGTCACTTGCAGGGGATTCAGAAAGCAGAAACCTGCCCCTGTTCACAGACGTCACCACCAGAGAGGTTGGAACGGGTAACTGGAAGCACGCAGACACAGGCAGACCATCGGGGGCGAGACATGACATATTAGCGCGTCGACAACACGAGGACAAGCCGCCGCACTGTGAAGCGCAGGGGTGTCTGTCGCTGCTGCACGGGAATGTCCAGCAGCCCTGAGGAGAAAAAATGAAGCGCAAGAGCGAAAGGAGGCGAGCCGAGTCGAGGAAAAAGCGCTGTGCAGCTCACAGCAGCTCAGAGGCGGAGCCAAACTCTGATATTTACATTGAGATAACAGGTAAGGGGGTCTGCAGAATGCACCCGGTCAACTTTGCGCACAGTTGGCAAATGCACGAAAGCGCGCACTACAGGCGAAACCCCCCCCCCCCAAAAATGTCGTGCACTGACCATTGTGTGTGAACGTCTTTGATTTTTTCCCTGCTTTTGTCCTCTCATGGCGACACCGTCTGTCCCTTTAATGTTATTACAGCGGGTTTTGCCTCGATTTACCTTAGCTCCGTGCACATGAAACCTCCAACAATGAGCAGTTTTACTCGGGTATTTAATTTCAGAGCAGGGAATTGCGGCAGAGTTGCACCTTTTTGTTTTATGAAGTCGGTGTGAGGTGCGAGTGCATACTTAGAGGTGGTTTGCTGTATCAATGTCATAAATATCACAGTCAACCCACTGTCAGTTCCATTTATGTTTTATTTTCATATCTTTATGGCGTTTCCTGGTTCCCACATCCTCGGTGAGCTGAAAGAGGGGAGGTTCGTCGAAGTAGAAATCACAAATCTGACTGGCTAAGAGATCGTCCTAGCAACCGCTTGGGCAACGATCCCAGGGCCTATCATGTGTCTAATATCAAGAACTTTAAACTGAACTAGGCGGGGCAGAGCCTGACGTACGCGTTTGTCTACCAATCACGTAGTCCTCTGCATCTCTTGCAGCCAATAGCGTCCCGAGAACCGCCTCAGGGGAGGGGTCGCGCAGAGCTCATTTTTAGCAGAGTACGCACTTAGACACGAAACTCTCCGTCCTTCCCTCTTCGGCAAGTGACTTTCTCCACTTTAAAAGACTAAAGAAACCTTCCTTATCCCTTTTAAATTTACATTTTGCCACTTTAAACTTAACTATTCGCGTTTTATTTTTATTTTTTTTTACCTAGCATGCGAAAGTCTCAGTGAAGAAAGTCACCCCGTGTGTTTCTGTATAAAAACGTCATGTTCAAAACAGTTTGCAAGATGACCGCGGACGATGTTTCGTCAGTGTGCATTGAGTTCATCAAAGGTAAGTCGCGAGAAAAAATACTTTTAAGAAGTATTAGACGAAGAGAGTTTTTTTAATAATCAGCAGCATGCATGTGTTTACATGACAAAAAACAAGTAACTGCCTTTATTTTAATGTTGTCCCCTCCCTCTTCCCCTGTCGTGTTCCTCCAGATCAACTGTATTTTGCCATACTTCAGCAAAAGATCAAGAGCACAGCTGAAAGACACTGTTTCTGCATCGATGAAGAACTGGCATATGAGAAGTGAGTAGTCATACTCACCACTTACTTGGATTACTAGTTTCCATATCGTGTGTGTCCCCTTTCTTTCTTTCTTTCTTTCTTTCTCTCCTTTTGGTCTGAGTGCCATAAAATAGGCACACCTCATGTTATCAAATGCTGATCTTTAACAGTAGGGTTTGTGTGAGTAGATGTGTACATAACTTGCCCCTTACTGTGATGTTACGCAATGTCATGGTGCATTGCAAAAGATATTCAACTTCAAAGCCAGTGGAAGAGGTTCCACTACTTGCTATTTTAGCAACATCAGGGCTTTTAAAGGATGGCTCACTAGGACAGGACTGACCTTTTAAAGTTTATGCTAGTGTTACAAAAAGACCTGGTGTTTGCAGCTTTTTGTCCTGTTCTGATTGACCCATGATGTTTCTAAATATAGCCTTTACTCTGTCAGTGTTTTTACAGTGTGAATCTTGGGTAGCCGATTCTGTCTAGTGAAACTTCCCTAGAGATGATAGCTGGCTGCATAAATAGCCACTGACACACTCTTTGTTCTCTGCTTTCTCTCTCTCCCTCTCTTAGCTTCTATGCGGACTTTGGTCCCCTTAACCTGGCCATGTTTTATCGCTTCTGCTGCAAGCTGACAAAGAAGCTCAAGGTAAAGTAAACTGATGCTCTTAATTTGCAGTTCCTGTAAGGGGGGGGTTCAATCAATAGCTTTTTATACCTACAGTAGGTAAACAAAGTAAAGTAGTGTTTGGGCTTTTATGTAATACAGTCAGCTGTCTTATTGTTTAATCTATGTACCTAATAGTGCAAACATGTTTGCGTTATTGCTTTGTGCTGAGACAGTTTACGTGTATTTGCATGTGAGCTGGAAAAGATGCTGATCACAGGCTGGGGCAGCTGAGCTCCTGTGCATGATTGATTTATTGATGGTTGTCCAGCCTTTTCAATTTAAGATATCTTTGCTTGTTGATCCTTGGTAGACCTAATGAATAACTTTTCAGTTATACAGGTAATCTTTTTTTTTTGTCACTCAAATAAATAAAGAATCACCTGTAATTTCATGTTGTTAATGTATTTGTGCAGTCCATTACACTCTCAAGGAAGAAGATCATATTTTATACATGTGGAGATCAGAAGAAGCAAGCCAATGCTGCCTATCTAATAGGCTCATATGCAGTAAGTTGTTTGCAAACATGTGTATTACAAATAACTTATGGACTTGTGCTGTGCCTAATGTAACAGAAATTATATTAGCATGTAATACATATGGCATTTGCTGATTGCACATTTGTATTTATAGGTAATGCATCTAAATATGTTGCCAGAGGAGGCCTACAGTCTGCTGATGTCAAGAAATTCATCATATATTCCATTCAGGTAACAGTTTGCAACACAATTTTTACTCAGACTAATTTAATAATAACAGTTTTAACTGCCATTCGCATTTTAATTTGATTTTCAAGTGTCTCTGACTGAAAGTATAAGTTTCTGGTTTCATTTCTGGTTTCAGCCTCTCTTCATTAATCAAGGAGACTGTTAAGTGATAAGAGGAGCTGGGTGGGAGGGTTAAACTATACTGATTAAAGGAAAATGATAATAGATTAATTTCTATTCTAGTTATTGTTTTTTCTTAAAGGGGACCTATTAAGCTAAATTTCCAGTTCCAGGTTTCTCTTACTGGACTTTACTAGAGTTTCTCTGCACCATTCACAAATTAAAATAACACTTAGTTATAAATAGCGGACATTGGTGCAAGCTTGTAAAAAAATTTAGCTCATTTTAGCTCCGCCTTTGAGCTAAATTTCTTCTGATTGGCTTACCTCAAAAGCATGTTATCATATCATTATAACTATCCAAAAAGAAGTAAAACATATTGGAAACCAAGGTTATAGAGCAGTCAGAAGCTTAAATTCACATAGGTTTCCTGCAGGCATTGTTTAATATAAGCATCCACCATTGTAACAACATGTGTTTAACAGAAAATTTGAAATCATAATAGGTCCACTTTAACATACCTCAATGAAATTGCACAGCAAATTAAATATTGGGGCACTGTTTAGCCCCAACTACAACACAAGATTAAAGCACAATGCTACTGTGGCTCATCAGAATTATGACAGGGACCTTTAAGAGGAGGGGTCACACATGCTTTTTGAGAGGGAAAGAGAGAAAGAGTTCAGAATAAGAAGAAGTGATATCATATTCAGTGTTTAAATGAATATGAAATCCCATGTATGTTGTGCAGAACCTTAAATATGTTTTATATTTTACAGAGATGCTTCATTTGGAACCTGCATGTACAATCTGAACATCCTAGACTGTCTTCGTGGTGTGCACAAAGTATGTCATTTAAAGAATGAATTCCTTTTCTTTGTTGTATTAACACACCCTAACAAAATGACTTTCAATTCAACGCTCCGCTAGGCTTTGCATTATGGCTGGCTCGACTTCTCTAACTTTGATGTGGAAGAATATGAGCACTATGAGAGAGCAGAAAATGGAGACTTGAACTGGATCATTCCAGGAAAGTTCCTTGCATTCAGTGGGCCGCATCCAAAAAGCAAAATAGAGAATGGTAATTAAAGTACATTACAGGACTATGTCTCACCACATTTTAACACATCCTGAACTCACAAGAATGTTTTCCTTTCTTATTTTAGGGTACCCTTTGCACGCTCCTGAGGCCTACATCCCATACTTCAGGAAGCACAACATCACTACCATCATCAGACTCAACAAGAAGATGTATGATGCCCGACGTTTTACAGACTCTGGGTTTGAACATCAGGACCTCTTCTTTGTGGATGGAAGCACACCGAATGATTCTATTGTTAGGACGTTTCTCAACATCTGTGAGAACGCTGAAGGAGCCATTGCAGTCCACTGTAAAGGTAGGTTTTTTTTGGTGCAAGACGTACTTGTAGCTACATAAACCTTGCTCGGTTTCCTGTTTACGGCACAATTTCAATGCACACTACTTTTCTTTTGTTTTAGCTGGGCTAGGAAGGACTGGTACTCTGATTGCCTGCTATATGATGAAACATTACCGCCTAACTGCAGCAGAGGCCATCGCTTGGATACGGATCTGCCGACCAGGGTCCATCATTGGACCTCAGCAGAACTTTGTTGAAGAGTAAGTGTTCACTAGAGCAGGACTTTCAAAATGTCACATTTTAAAAAATCTTTAAATACTTTCAAAGTATTTTGTATTGATACATATCTGAGATTAAACTAGATAAATTAACCACAGTTTAAGTTTTATAGCTGTGGTTTGAAACAACACTGTTTCAGGCAACAAATTATTAGATGATGAAAAATCTTAAAGTCATGTGATTTTTGGTTTGGCAAGAAAATCATTGTGTGGTTTGTGTATCAGGAAGCAGAACAGTCTGTGGGCAGAAGGAGATGTTTTCCGCGAGAAGATGCTGAATGAACGTGAGAATGGTAAGATGGCTGTAACCAGGATCCTATCTGGAGTGGATGACATAACCATCAATGGGAGCAACAAGAACAGAGGATCCAAGAAAGAAGAGATGGAAATGGTGAGTTTGAAACTAAAGTCTTAAGTCTTTCATTCTAATAATTCATTCTGCTCATTGTTTTTCTCTTTTTTTTGCAGTACAATGATGAAGAGGAGAGAAATGGCCTAACACAGGGTGATAAATTACGAGCTCTTAAGAGCAAGAGGCAGGCCAGATCATCTTCGGGTTCACTATCGTAAGTATCCAGGCAGCCTGCAAGCCTCATCATGCATCACACCATTGTGCTGTAGTACAGTAAAATGAGCGAATCAGTCCCTTGGATCATTACATGTATACAGTAGTGTTTTTCAAAGCATAAAAAAGATGACCAGGAAGTGACCATGTAGGATTTCTTTGGTTACATTTATCATTTCGTTGGGTAAGCTTTCTGTCTTCCTCAGTAACTTCTTCCAGGTAGTCCGCTTTGGGAGTCGGGTTTGAGGATTTGGCAGGGCTGCCCTCATTTAACCATGCCATACAATTTCATCCTAATACTGTACTTTAAACCATTTGGAATATCTGCATTATTTTAATAACCATGTTTCTTTTTTCAAATTTCATCTCATACGGATAGAGTATAATAAAGTCATCCTATTACCATGTGTAATCAGTGAGGATAAACAATAAGATGAGAAAGTGGTAGCCCAGATACTTAGGCTCAAAGTGACACAGTTGTTTGCAGGGTTGGATTTTAGTTATCTGATATACACTTTTCCAGGAAAAACTGTTTTGTGGGTTGAATTTAGAAAGGCATGAACAATGTGGAAGCTAAAGATGATAGCTCTATGAAAATCTTTTGCTAAAGTGCTGATGGTGTGTAAGCTGTGTTCTTTGGTCAGAAGCTTAAAAAAGTTCAGTTTGGACAAAAGCATATGTAAGCCAAGTCAATATAAAGCTTATCTGTCACTAGGTTATCATGAAATCAGTGTAACTAGGTCACTCATTCAAGTCAACAGAAAGTTTTTCTATAGATAAACTTTGTAGCTGAGACAACAAATATTGATTAGCTTTTCTAATTCTTTGAAAAAAGAAGAAAGAAAGAAAAAAAGAAACGATCAGCCGTATTTGGACAACTATGACGTGAGCTTCCCGCTCTATGCCAGTGGGGGGTGCTAAAGTGCAAAACCTAACCCTCTACTGAACAACAACGTCATTAAAAGATTATTAAAATTTCCTCTATTGTTGTTTTTCTGCCCAAGTCCACATCATTTGTGTCCATATAATTCAAAGCTGTGGAAGGTTGGTCAGTATGGCAGAGTATGGTTGACCGGCCTCTGCCAATGTACCCATATGGCTTTGGCTTTTGTTGTCCCATGTCAGGCAGGTGGTAGTGTTCTGCTGCAGCCTCATGGGCACGGTGTGGCCGATGTGTTGCCTGCCGTTCAAAAGATAGCAGAGAGAGGCAGAGAAAGAGTTGGGGAGAGGAAAAACAGAGAGAGGATGTGAGGTTTTGTACGTTGGAGGTAAGTGCACGTCAGTTCCTTTCTAGCCGACATCCTCTTCCTGTTTAAAAAAATATATATTGGTAAGCCAGCGAATGGTGTGACAGATTTGAAGTTGTCCTTTTTTTTTTTTCTCTCTCTTCCTTTTCTTTTCTTTTGATGACTGGTGTGAAGAGGTTATGCACTTAGTGGATGCATTACATTTACACGCCTTTCATTATCTGCCTCATGGACACACCGAGCTGTTCTGCTTTGATATCAAGGCATATCTGTGGTATCCTCTGAGTCACAATAAAAGCTCTCAAGTTAACAGCACCAATTATTCAACCAATCACGGTTTTAAATAAGATCGGGATTAGTTGAATTCAATGTTTTATTGCTTTGCTTGCACGACTGACTTGGCTCACATCAAGATAAAGTCTGAATCAGGGAAGCTTTGACCTTGTTCTCATCTGCAGTACGTAATTCCTCATTGCTTGGTAAAGTAGTGAATTTGCCAGCTGATTCATTAATGTTTAGGTGTAAATTGGCAGTAGTTCTTTGGTACTGGACTAAGCTATGATTTCGAGTGTTTTGTGAGTTTAATTAGTGTCTTTAAATTCTGTTATTTGGATAGTAAAATCCTCCAGATCCTCGTTATCACATAAAGCATTAGAAAAACATTGTGGGCTAGGGGCTATGGGCTAGGTAGTTGCACGAAAACAGAGAGTTGAGGCTGAAGGGAGATTTGCTTGCACTACAGGCCATATGCTGCTGCAGGGAATGCATTGCTACACATCTAATGCTCCATTTCCAGCTGAGCATCACCATCTGGCTCCACTGTTTGGTTTATTATGCAACACCAATATGAATGTTAAACTCCAGGGACGATTAGAACGATGACTGTCAGAACTTCTTCACTTTTCTGCCTCTTCACGCATGGCAACAGGCATGAAACCCTTGGACATGCACGCATGCACATGCCTCTGTGTTTGTGTCTAACATGTACTTAATGCTGGGCTGGGATCATTGTCAGTTGCCTGTTGTTTTTCCATTGCTCTTGTGACTGGATCAGTGTATGCATACCATCTGAGCTTTGTTTACTCTTGCAGGAGTCCATCTCTGTTAGCTTCTATTAAAAGTGTGGGACAGAGTTTAGAAATGGGTGCTTAATTCTTGTAGGATCTGACTATTTTTAGATGTTTCTGTTAAACAGAGCCCATCTCCTTCATTGGCAGGCTTATATCAATCACTACAATTTCAGTACCAGGGATACTGTTATCTATTTAATGTCTGTAAATGCTGCCTGGGGTTCTTTTTTTTCCTAGAATCGTGTTTTATTTTCAAGTACTTTTGAGGAGCTTACGATACAAAAAAACTCACTCCTATATTTATTATAAATATGTAGAACTTAAGTAAAATAAAGTTGTTGTTTTTTTCCTCAAGTAAGTTAACCTACTTTAAACTTCCTACATTAGTTGGGTTCTTTATGGCTGACTGCTTATACAACAGAGCAAGTGATGAACAAAAATATGCTGTTTGGCACTGTTGGATGAAAGGCTCTACAAAAGGTGATTCATCTAATCCAGTCCCAGTGGAAAAGCACAACATCAGAGGCTTTATGTCCTGCCCAGACGTCTCTTGTCTCTCCTTCCTTTTTCCCCCCTTTTTTTCCATTTGCTCTTGTTGTTGGATTTGTCCTCCTTTCAGATGGCTGGTAGCCATGCTGCTCTCCTCCCTGTGTAGCCTTGCCCTGTGGTGGATTGTGTATGGCTTCCCTTCTTCCATCCTGCATTTCTGTATAGACGGGTTAGGATTTCAATGAGTTCTACTGCCCGTCAGCCCCCCCAAAACCTGCCCTGCCCCTCCTTCTGGAGCTCTAACTGAGAATGCTGTAAGTGAGCCCCCAGTCTCTTTTTAATTCCCAACCCGAATCAGAAATTTGTTCAAAATCATCTTACTGTTCCTATATTCTTTCTGCAAATACTGTAAAGTCAAAGCTAATGAGCAGAGCCAGTTTTTAAAAATCTAAAACATCAAAGGCTACTGCCTTGACCTTGTCAGCATTTTTTGTACATGATGATTTGTACCATAAACATTCCCATCACCCCGTCACCTTTACACATCATGCTTTGCTGGTTATTGTGTTGACTTATTCCCAACTGTTAAATTGGCAGACAATTAAGAGCTGCTGATGGAAATGACTAAGACAGATCAAGACTCTCTTTAAGTTTTAGTGCCACCTCCTCGCTTTAACTTAGCTCTACTAATCCTACCTGGCTGCTGAATGCAATAATATTCTGTTCACACGGCTAAAACTGTCACATTAAAAACAAAACATTTTTTCTCATTACCATGCAAACCTTTCCCCTGCTATCCACTCTGAAGTGTAGTTCATTACATATACATATGAAGTTTCACATTTTTTACTGCTATGTTACTTTGTCTTCACAGACAAGAGGAGAATAAGATGCACACCAGATCCTCATCACAGTCCCTGAGGTAAAGTGTACAATGTACACACAAAATGCACACCTACATACACATACTGACATAAAGCAGGGCTTAGACTAATGAATATGTCTCCTCTGCAGCGGAGTCATCTTGCAGGCAAGTTTTCAGAGCTGTAAGACAAGTGTTAGCCCATTGGCTCTATCTGACCAGTCAGACAGCAGGAAAAGGACCAGAACCTCCCTTCCAGCCAATGGAACAGGAGGAAGGTCAGTGGAAGAATTTAAATAACACTTATTTGCCCGAACTGACTTTCCCGGATAGACTTTACATACGTTATACAGTTAAAATTATCCACAAAGGTCAACAATGTTTCAGTTTGGATCATAGACTAGACAGAAAACATTGCTGCAGCTGCAATTTGACATCACCCATAATCTGCAGATAGGACATCATGTATATTCAATATGAAAGTGTTTACCTAGTTGCCCCCTGCTGGCCATTATAAATAATGCGTGTTTAAAGCAGTCTGTAGGTTGTATTTTTAACTTCAGTCATTACATGTGAAATTGTACTGTTGTAATAATAATACATGCTTTGTATTTTAATTCCTCTATGTACCATTGAAACTGAAAAAAAAAAACAAAAATAGAGAGGCTATAGCCACTCATGAGTGCTTGCTGAGTACATTAACAGCTTCCCTTTTCTCTACCAGCTCCCTGTGCAACACCAGACTGGTCAGGTCCCTAGGCAACTTGCATGTCGTGGCTGGTGGCAAAGACCCAATGTGTTGTGAACCATGTGACAGCCATAGACAGACAGCCAGTGTCACAACCAACTTAGGCTCTCCCATCAGCTTAAGCATGGGACAGGTCCATCTACAGGCAAGCTTCCTTAGATCTTCACAAGCCAAGTGGAGATTTGGACTGCATTTGCACAGGAGCCAAAAATTGCAATATGCAAAAAGAGATATGATCTTTAGTGCCTGTGCAAATTCAGCAAAAATTTCAGAGGCTTGGAATACACGTCGTTTCACTTCAGTTTTCAAAAAAAGGGGTTGTGCCATAATCACATGATGTTCCTAGGCTGGGCTGCATCGCCTACTGAAACAAAACCTGTGATTCATTCAAAAAATGTTTCTTGAAAAAAAAAGACTGTTTCCACCAACAACAGTTAAGATCTTACAGTTTAGGTAAAAGTGGAAGCATTTGAATGCATTTTTTTTAATGAAGGAATGGATTAATTATAAACAGGTGAATACTTTCATTGAATTTAATTATTCAGTTAATTTAAGCATTAAGTAAAACAAAATGGTACTGCAGATCCTTTCAGTGTAGAGAAATTTGCATTTTTTTCATCATGACAGAAGGCTAATGAGGTTTACATAGAGAAACTAAATACTATTAATAAATATTGTTTTATGAATTTGATGAAGGTGCAACCCAGCTCAGATTCTTTACTCAGATGAACTAACCTTTATATATAACTGGATATTGTCCAGGTCTAACATGTAGTAAATCTGATGGTGCATATGTACCACTATCAGGATGCCAAATTAAATTCCACTTGGCACAATCCCCCTGCTGCTTCATTCAAACATTTTCCCTGCATGTTCTCTGAGAACAGTTTGTTTGAGAGTATGGCTGGCTATAGCTTCTCTAGACTTTGTGCGCCTCACTTCACTCTGCCTTTGGCCTGTTGTTACCACTCTGTAGCCATGTGTGCATTCTTTTCTTGAGCCAATCTTTAATGTTCACCTCCCTTCTTTTCCTCCTTTTACGTTTCATATATGCAACAGACGTACCGTCTCCAGAGGATGTAAAGCTCGCAGCTCTTTGCAATCCATTAGGTTTTCCAGGCTATGGTATCTACCGCTTCACTTTTCTGTCTTGCATTTACTCTAGTATTGTAATGATTTAATCTTAAATAACTCTATTTTTCCCCCTTCTTCTTTGTAGTCACTCCACACCCAAACCTAGAGCTCCTCTACTGCGGTGAGCCTGTGGATCTGGAAAATCTGATACATTACCTTCTATACAGCTGACGTGGGGGGAAGAGACGTTACAGAAACACCACAAATACTTCATTCAAAATTTTATGATTACAAGCCATTTTATCCATAGGACTCTTTTTAAACATAGAATCATGAACTGAACTGCTAGTTTTAATCATTGCCTGGTTGTTTCTACTTAACTGAAGCATGCAGTAGCAGCATCAGATCGAATCATTGTATGAATGTGTGGATCCAGGAGTTTTCCTCCAAAATGAGCACTGTGCAGAACTTATTCTGATAAGGGTTCATGGTGGGAAGTATTTGATAGAATTGGCCTTTAATTTGTCCCGAGTCCCTGATCTTGGGCCTTGCATTGTGTGTTTGCCATGGACATAGTTAAGTCTATTGGCAGTAATTCCATCACAAAATGGTAAATGGCCTGTATTTGTATAGCGCTTTTCTAGTCCCTAAGGACCCCAAAGTGCTTTACACATTCAGTCATCCACCCATTCACACACTGGTGATGGCAAGCTACATTGTAGCCACAGCCACCCTGGGGCACACTGACAGAGGCGCCACCGGGCCCTCTGACCACCACCAGTAGGCAACGGGTGAAGTGTCTTGCCCAAGGACACAACGACAGAGACTGTCCAAGCTGGGGCTCGAACTCTCAACCTTCCGATTACAAGGCGACATGTGCATTTGTACCTCTATTGAATATCTGATGTCTCTTACTTGTGAAGCTTTTCAGCTCCTGTACTTAAACTGTAAATATGTCAACATTTGATATACTCTGTATTTTGTAAATATTTTGTACTGTTAGATCATCCTATAAATGAGTGGGTGGTCCTAACGGGGCCTGGTCTAACTCACCTTCATAATCCATGGAAGACATTTGCTTGAAGCACATAGAATCATACTTTTTAATAAATGTATACCCAAGTATGTCTCTGGCTTAGTCCTTTCATTACATGTTTTAAGCACAATTATTATGGTTGTTCCCAGATCCTTTTTTAAACCCCCAGACTGGGTGCCCCTTGCTAACAGTTGGAAAGAGAAGCAGGTAGGTGGAGATGCTGTGCTCAGCTGTAAGACCATATTAAGAAAAGAAGGCTGGGTGTTTAGAGCAGTCTCATGCCTGACTCTTTGGCTCTACTTCCACAATACTGTCCCATGCGAAAGTTATTTGAAGACCTGTCAACCAGCTGACAAGAAAAATGAGTTTAAATCCTCAGTGATGCGTTCAAAACAAAAAGTTAACCTTGCAAAATAATTATTTATTGAACAGTGTATTCCGTGCAATTGAACCCAAAACCTCAAAAACAATAAATGTGTCACATCAGGAGATGAGGTTTTACTCAGTTATCTCCCTGCTGATAGTGCTGGGAAGTCTTCTGGGTCATCTGGGTTAGGTGCCAGATCATCCTCCGCCTAATAGGGAAAAACCACGTCATTCATAAAACAATATGCTAACTGTGCTCTGGGCACACAAATACGAGTACCCCTCTTACCCTTCAGAAAGTAAATAAACCTCAAATGCACAATTGTCAATAAAAGCTATATGAAAGGTTGGAGCATTTCAGCGCTGTCCCAAATTCTGTACCCAAATACAGACATACCCTCTCCAATATCGGTTTGACACTCTCTGGGCGCCTGCTAGGACAACCACGTGCTCCTCTTCCTCGGCCACCACGAGTGGGACGTCCAAGGCTCCCGAAATTGATGTCCAAGAGGGAGGTGATATCATTCACAGACCTGCGAAGGAAGTTTCCTTCATCTTCCATATTTACCTTGATGGTCTAGAAATTGGAAGCAAACACTAAATATACAGAAGGCAAGAGTACTATTTGAACAGAAAACTAAACTATTTTTATAGCATTTGCTTTTTTTATGTTAGTAAAAACATCCATAGATATTTTGATTATTACTCAGTCTTTGATTATTCGGCAATAGATATTCTGTCTCGTTGAATTTATTAATGGCTTGCTTTGCTGCACAGTCAAGAAACTACCCGAATATGCACAGGCATGTCAACACATGTTACAGTTCATCTCAAATTAACCTCATTAGCAGCCAAGATGAACTAGCCCCTAAGGAGCCACAACTGAGGGTGCACAAACTTACACAACTGCCGGTGGCCTATGTTGCAGTAATGTTGCATCACACACACGATTTTTAGTTACTCTGAGAAACTGCAGAAATTATTCATAAAAACAAAATGGGGGAAACAAAAAACAAAAACCAACCCATATAGCCTCCAGAGTTCATCTTCCACGCTCACCTCCACATGCTTTGACTCGTGGATGACCTTGGCTTTGGAGGGAATCTTGCCTTCTGCTTTGCGGATATTAAATTCTGCTTTGGGACGACTCATCTCCTGCATGGCCTTCCATTCATCCAGGGTCATCTCCATAGCAACCTGGACTAACATCTCTCCCTCCTCCTCCGTTGCTCTATTTTATCATTTGAAAACAAATAAATCATCTTCCATTTCTTTTTTTCCTATTCCCACTTCCTGCAAATGACAATTCTCATGTGCGACTGCCAAGTACAGACATCCCAAATTTCCCCATCAATTAAAGCTCGTCACAGAACATTTTATCTAGCACACTGTTGAATGGGTTTTTTTTTTTTTAAATTGTAGATTTTCCTCTATTTTCATTGCACAGATGCTAAACAAGACCACCGTCACTTCTAAATAAGTCACGGTGGTACAGATGTAAATTTAAGAAAGGATATTTGTGCATTTCACTCACTGATTCGGATTGTCTTCCTCTACAGTTATCTGGGACTCCTCAGATTTGACTGGAGATGTCCCATCCATGAATTCACTGTACAAAAACGGACATGAACAAACAGAACCTCTATTCTCTGCAAGAATTAAAATGTTGTCATTTTCATGTTTATCAACTACCCACTTACCTTGCAGCTTCTTCAACAGAGCCCCAGTTCCAAGCTCCTCTTCCTCCTCTCTTATCGTCAGGAGGTATACCTCTGCAATTAAGACAAAATGATCATCAGTACACAGTTACGAGACAGAGGAAAATCAGGGACAAGCGGCATTTTTACAAAGACTTACGTTCCATTGTGCCGATCGTATTCCCTCTTGCCCCTCAGAATAAAGTAGTCCGGGTTCCTTGCATTTCCTCCAGCTCTTCCTGCTCTCCTACCTTTGATCCCCCCTTTGCCTCTGAGATCAAAGTCTGAATTACAGGAAGGCCTGCCAAAAAAGAAGATTAAAACTCAGTTTATTCATGTGACAACATCCACATTTCAAACCCAGCTGACAGCAGTATCCTAGGAAAGCTTGTTTATGCCATGGGAGGGGGTGGGGTAGGGGTTTATTGCAATCAGTAAGTCCAAATTTTGGGTTAGCATCTCAACTTAAAATGTAGTTTTCTTAATTTAGAATTCTTTTCTCAGAAGTCTGAATTGGTAAGCTATAACCTGAAATTTCAATTTGGTTGGCAAACAAATGCTTTGTTTCCCCCCCCATAGTTGCAGAAACAAGCTTCCATAGTATAATTAGACATTGTTGGGTGACATTAAATATTAGGAGAGCTTTTAATCAACAAAAGCTCCTGTAAGAGTGTATGAAATAATGTTTATGTATGCAAGCATATGCTGAAACACTAATCAAGACTGGGTATGTCATCTTTTATATGACATCAGTTAAATAAAGATATTTTTATTAAGCATGGAATGCAAACCTAGAAACTGAAAACTCCTGTGGGGGTTCCTCTTGGTTGGCCCTACGCTGCCCAGCAGCAGCTTTCTTCTGGGCTTCTTCTCTGCCCTCCCCACTCTCAGACACAGGTGCAGGACGTGGCAGCTGCCTACGGACTGAAGGGAGAAAGCGAGATGGTAACGTACTGAACTGAGTCATAAGGTAGCAATCACTATTTGGGGAAAACTATGTTTCTGAATGCAATTCTCAGTATCAGACTTATGCTCTCAAACCTCACTGAGCTTACATTTACAGGAGGAAAACAACAATTTAACATGCTTTCCTCTTTCCAATCCATTTTTTAGGTTCAGTCCAATAGCTGAATCTATGTACTTAAATGTCCTCTGGAATTATCTATTAAAATTAGACAAGCGTCACTTTGACCCAGATTTCTGCACAGAGGATAGTGGGGATATAACCACCTCTGACAGCATGCACATGTGCACCTCGCTGACCACGCATTTTTACCAGCTGACAAAGCTCAGGCAAACTGGCCACTCTTGGCTGGACTACCCCGTCTGGAAACCCCAGCAGCTGCCAGAATCGTTTGGATTTGTGCAGTGTGTCGCAGTACTTACCTGGAACCGGCTCTTGAACATCCAGGGCCATAGGGAGGCGTCGGTCCTTTTGGGACTCCTTCTGACCAGGTTTTTTCTGCTTTGCCTTCTTCTCCTCCTCTTCCTTCTTCTTCTTTTTCTTCTTCGTCTTTTCTGATTCCACTTCGTTGATCAAGTCGAAAGGATCCGTGTCATCATCCAGAAGATTCCCGAACCTGTTCGCCACAGCACACCCGTAGGCGTCCGGCAGCATGTTAGCCTGTTAATGATGAATAAAAAAAAACAGTTTAAATAATTACCTCCTCGAGATGATCAAACAGCTTTCAAGTATCAGACAATAAAGATAAGCACCGTTTTCCAGCTCAGCTAGAACAAAAGAGCTGTGACGGTCGGAACTATGCTGCCCCAGTGAACGTCCAACAAATGCCTCCAGCATATTTCGGCACACTTTTAAATAAATGTTTGCACGTGTGGATGCAAGCGACACCACGCCCACGTGCTCATCAACAGTCTGCATTGCAAAGGCTTGGCTCAGCTCCTCTGCCAGAGATGGTTCTGTGCTTAGTCAGGCTGGAGGCCTACGAGTCGGAACTGGCACAGGGGCTGAAGTTAAAGGGGCGCTAACCCTCAAAAAGCATTCGAAAAACAAAGATAAACATTTAAGACAAATTTACATATGGAAATATTATCCATTTTGTGAGCTTTCATTACAGTTCACTTTAATTAATGAAGCGCATTAACTTCAATAAACGTATAAAATGGTTTTAATCTACAGTTAGCTAACATTAACCGATAATGTTCGGGTAATTATGGACTGTAGCTTAGACCTAGTAACATTAGCATAAATGTCAGGTAAAGGTCCTACTTTTTTTGGGGGGGGGGTTGACACTAGTTAGGTAGCTTAGTAGTATACTGGCTTGTTAACGAGTTGACTCGCACAGCGACGTCTTGTTACTGTGCAAGCAAGTCAAGTGTTTCCCTTTTCCTTTTGTTGTAGGCCTGTTTGTTATCTACCTGGCAGTGTCTGTTTCCCTCCAAGGCAGGTAGGCAGTATTGCCTGTCAGGTCTAACAGTAATTTGATTATTGTAGCCAAACCTCAGGAAGGCCTGGGGTGTACCAAAGTAGCTAACTTAATCAAAGCCAAACAGCAGCATCAATAAACATCCATACCGCAGCCCAACAACCAGGCTGAAGGTTGTGTAACCTCTGAAGAACAGTCGGGATTCTTCAACGATTTTTGTGAAAGCTTCAAATAACATTTACCGAAGTTTTTTTGTTTTGTTTTGTTTTTCGTTTTCAATCTACTTGATAGATATTTACTTAGAGAAGCCATACTTGTTTTTATTCTTTTATTTTTAGCTTCCTGGATACATAGCTTAGAAGTGTTCCACTATTGTATGTATACTATTGTAAATGTTGCTTATTAGGCCTACCATTAGGTCAGTCACAAAGCAGGGTTTTTTTGTAATTCAACTGACATTATAAGAAATAATGTTAATCTTCACATTTTCTTGTATTTTTGCTACATAACTGTCAGCAATTGCCTCTGGCCCAAGTAGCTAGTAATGGCATTTGTTACATTAGTATATAAGTTTTTGTAACTAGTAGCAAATGGTGGCCAATCCACAGCTTTACCAGAAAAAAAACTTTCCCAGGTTATATAGGGATCTACTCCTTGCAGAAACTCCTGTGACTGTTCCCTAAATGTTCCCTGACAGTTATCACAAAACTTCACAAAAAAGACTGGAGTTCTGGGTTCTTTAAAGTTGACTTTTAAAGATTGCTCACAATGCAACCTTCAGAACAGACTTGGGGAACATTTGCATAGAGTTACAATGTTTATGAAAGGTTTCTCAAGTCTCCAAAGATTCAATCCATCTGTTTTCCTCCACTTATGCATTTCAGGGTTGCTGGGAGGCTGGAGCCTGTCACAGTGTCAGTCTTTTGCAGAGATAACACATAGACACAGTCGATTTAGAATCACACCATGCCTATCTTTGGACTGTAGGAGAAAGCCAGAGAACATGCAAACTACACATGGAAAGGCCCCAGACAGCATTCAAACTCAGGACCTTCTTGCAACAGTGTCAGCCACTGCACTGTGTGAAAACAGTGTATTGCACGCAATGTTCTAGAAAAGTCCATTCGTCATACTTTTGCATAAACAAAATGTTAAGAAAGCATGCCTAGTCCATGCTGCACTAAGCTACACATGAGAATCTGAGCGATATCCCATTAAAGCACTGTCTCAATCATTTTTGGCATGCTCCTAGAAGCTGAAAATTTCACACTTCTACCTCACACTTTTCAGCAATCATTGGCAATAAAAAAGGAAATAAGTTAAATCTTATTCATACAGAAAAAAAGGTCAGTGTGGTAGCACCACATAAATTATATTTTATTTATCTATTTCTTATGTAGCTTTCCTTTGGTTATCCACCCTGTAGTGGCTCTATACCCCACTAGGGGGGGCCCTCCTAACAGTTTGCGAACCACGTGCATTAAACTCTCCATATTTGCATGCCCCATATGTTCGTAACTTTGCAAATCTATACAAAACCCTCAGCCTTAATGAAATGTCTATACTATTTACTTTTTTTCAGACTGAACTTCATTTTACTTCTTGGATTATTTGATGAACTGAAGCAACACATAGGCCTACTGAGACAATCATATGACATATGTATAATATGTATAATGCTCAGATCTCTTTAGTCCAGCTATTAAAATATATAAAATTCCACCTACCCTCTTTTGCAAGATGAGTAAGTAATTTTATATAATGAAACCTCATTCAGTAGTCATAGCAGAATGAATATACAAGTCTGTGTTGTTAGTGTGCAATGTTTCAGTATTAATGTATAGCAGGAAATGTATGAAAGAGTGTAAATGTTATCAAGTCTAGTAGCAGTTTTTGTTTGAGTATTTGAAAGAAAGAAACTCACACAATATTTACTAAAACAGATGTGTGACACTCAAATACCGAAAGCTATCATAAATCCGCATCAGCACATTTAAATTCAGTGTCTGTAGTGTGTATAGTCCGGGATGGCCTGGATGGTGTTCATCCAGCAGTAAATCTGCACTCCCTTTGGCATACTATACTATTTTTAAGACAGTGCCCTGGAGTGTATTTAAACTGTTTTTTACTAGGTAACTGAAACATGGGCGACAAACAGGATGACAGTGAAAGCAGGGCAGGGTCGTCTTCCAACAACTGCCAGGAACGGATGATTGACAGCACACTTTACTACATTTTACTGGAGAAATGAAATCATCTGAAGAACACAGTATCTAGAGATTTAGTAGGGTTTTGGGTTAAACAGATAAACCACTTTAGGTATATTGCATTGATATAATGAAATTTCAAATAACTCTAAGTTTCTGTTTCCATTTCTCGCACACAATAAAGCCTTTGTTCTATTACTTCCGCCCTACAGTGATTACGTAACTTTGGCGCCTCGGAACCACCGTTTTCTTTCCCTTTAAAACGACAAAAACATGTAATAACATAAACAGATTCTTCAGCGCGGGAAAAGAGCCATCTGCTCATCCGCAATGTTAAAAAAATTAACCGCCCTTCGCTCCCATTGGCTAACACGTGGGCCACAATCGCTTTCATTGGCTAGTCTTGATGTCAATCTGCGAGAGCGCGCATCAGGTGTTTAAATCTCATTGGACAAAAGCTTTTCGGCCAATTAGTGTGCACAGAGCCCTTCGCGTCTCCTACTGGTCTGGAGAATGGCTAGGTAGAGCCATATGGCTGCTGCCATTCGCTTCTTTTGACACGTGGGGTTCGACGCCTGCAGTGGATTGGAGGATGCACTGCTCAGGCGCGATTTTGCAACGCGGGACAACGCTCCTGTGGGCGCACACAGGTCAATTGAGACGACCTGCTGCGACAAGAAGGAAAGAAACCGCAGTCTTCATATATTCCTGCAACTTTTGTAGTTACTTTATAGCAGAGAGCGGATCAGAGATTTTTTTCTTCTTCTTGTACTCTTTGGAAATGAAGGAAGTATTTACTCCAGATTAAGAAGGCAAACTATTTATTACACTTGCTCGTTTATCTTGTTGGGAAAAAAAATAGTTTTGCGGCTTTTGCGTCAAACACCGGGATTTTGACACTCAAACGATGGCTGAGAGCAAGCACCCTCACGTTATTTTCTGCAATGACTCGCCTAAAAGAGTTTTGGTGTCCGTCATCAAGACCACTCCGATTAAACCCAGGAAAGCAGAGGCCATAACTCCGACAAGCCCCGGCTTCAGCGACTTTATGGTCTACCCGTGGAAGTGGGGAGAGAACGCCCACAATGTAACCCTGAGCCCGGGCTCAGGGAGTGGAGCCGCGTCCCCTACCGGGACACAGACGGCCAGGGAAGCGGACACAGCTCCTTCACCTGAGCAGATCAAGGTAAACCCCTCATATGAAAGTTTGTCTTGATACTCTTTAAAAAGTGACATGGCTGGATGTCGTATGGATGTCTGAGCGCAACCTAAAAGCAGAAAGTATTTTTTAACTATTTTAATACTTTAATATTGTTAATGCAGAGACTGCTGACAACAGTGTAATACGCCTAAAAGAGCATTTGTAACTTAATTCATTGATCTGTTGAAGAACCTCCAGAGCAGGTCTGAAAGGATATAGCATGTGTATAACAGGCGCAATAACCCATACATAGTTATCACAGCAGAACAGCACGATCAGAATGAACACCTTTTTCTTGTAAAGTTATATATTCTCTTGAAATGTGATTACTTAAAACAGAGAGTCGGCCTCAATATGGCGTCATATAGAGTCATTTAAAAAACGCCCGCGCATTAGGGTGTGACTCCGTGGATTTTAAACCCCAGTTCCTGAATCTGGAGCAGCTGCTCCAATATGACGTGTAGTCGCGCGCCAAAAATTTAACCGGATGTGAATTAGCTCACAGTGTAACACGTGAGCTAATTAAATGAAGTCAGACTGGCACGTTGATACATTGTATGAAATGCAATAAATGAGTATTTTATGTGAATCATGTGTTATAAGTGTATTAGATTATGAAGCAGTGAAAACAGTTTGTCCTTGGTTTGGCATATTATACCCTGCTTTGTCTCAAAGCTGTTGCACCATAGGTGTTCATTCATCCAGAGTCCTTTGATAAGTCTGATAGGGCCAGAGCAATGATTCTGCGTGTTCTCGCTGTCAGGATGGTATCCGCAGAGGCCGGCCACGGGCGGACACAGTCCGGGAGCTGATAAGCGAGGGGGAGACTTCATCCAGCCGTATCCGTTGTAACATCTGCAACCGAGTGTTTCCCAGAGAGAAGTCTCTCCAGGCCCATAAGAGGACACACACAGGTGAGAGAAGTCCGCTGACCCATTATAAATTGCTTTAATACATGTGCTTCACCTGTCACGGTACAAAACATGAAACCATGTGGTCCCTGTTCTGAATTTAAAAGCATTGTCTAGTAATTACTAAAGTATTAAGTAACCACAGTTTTTCCACTAACTAACCAACCCCCTCCTCAATTTCCCAACTTGTGGGATGAATAAAGTATATCTTATCTTGTTCCACCCCAGGTGAGAGGCCTTATCTGTGTGACTACCCAAACTGTGGGAAGGCATTTGTCCAGAGTGGACAGCTGAAGACCCACCAGCGCCTGCACACTGGGGAAAAACCCTTTGTTTGCTCTGAGAAAGGTGGGTGTGAAACGTAGATTTTTTTTTTTTTTTTTTTTTTAGAAAAGACCATGCAGTTAGCCTTTTAAAAATGTATTATCACAAACAGCAAACTGAAAGTTTTCACCTTTAGTGTCTTCAAGGTACTTTCCATTAAGATGAAATGTGGTTTATTTACTATGACTGACTAGAGCCTTAAACTAATACTTGGAAAGTACCTGGGAAATGAAACTGACTGTGTAACAGTCTGCTGTAATTTCATGTACTAACCCTAAAAATCATTACTGTTGCTTTGTGACTTATAAAAAGTCATATTTGAGTAAACATCATTACTCATTAATTTATTAATAGTAATCCATTCTAAGAAGACTGAAGCACTGTTTATAACAGTAGTGAACCACAAATGTTGTGCACTACACATTTTAACTATGTAAAAATGACAAAAACCTCCAGTCATTTTCTGCAGTTATTCAGACTTGATGCTTCCTCTGCAGGATGTGGCAATCGGTTTACACATGCTAACCGACACTGCCCCAAGCATCCTTTCTCCCGTCTGAAGAGGGAAGAACCAAAGGAGGGTCTGGGGAAGGCTCAGTCTGTGGATAACAAGGCTGTGGCAGAGTGGCTGGCAAAGTAAGTGAAAGTAGGCTCATATGTACAAAAGCAGGACCGTGAGGAAGATTTCCACATTTAAATAGCTTTTTTTTGTTTGTTTTGTTTACATTGTATGGTAATGTGCTCTTTGTCATTGCAGGTACTGGCGAACCCGTGAGCAGCGTGCCCCTACAACCACCAAGGTGAAGCCACAGGGCAAGGCTAGAGGGCAGGACCAGGAGCAGCAGGATCCAATGGAGTTTCTCCAGTCTGATGAAGAGAACGGGGAAGAAGAGACCGCAGAGGAGGAGAAGAGCACCCAGGGAGGAGCAGCCAAGCGCCGCCTCCAGGAGCAACGAGAGCGACTCCACGGCGCTCTGGCGCTCATCGAGCTGGCTAACAACCTGTCTCCCTGAACGAACACCCATCCCACTTCCTCATCCCGGACTCCCAATTCCCTGCCCTCGTATCTCTATCCCAGTCCGCCTTCCTGTTACATGTGCTGTCGCTAAAATTCTTCCTACAATGCAGATCAACAAGTAGTTTAGTTTTTTTTCCTGTAAAGTTGTGAAAACAGACTTTGTAAAAGAGCTGGATTGGCTTGAGATCAGTGTTACACAGGTATCTGTTCCCACACACATTATCAGGAAGGCACAAGCTAAAGCACCTTATTCAGCTTCAATTTTATCCTTTTTAGGCTGCTATAATTGTAGATTTGACAATATGAAGAATGTCTCTTTCTTTCTTCTGTCTTCTAAAGGCAAAGAAAGGATACCTATCATGTTTTGGTTTTGTTTGCACTTTGGTAACAAGTTTTTTTTTTTTTTTTTAAGTATATTGTGAGTGTAAGAGTGTGTATGACTGTATATATGGATTAAGCTCAGATGGACGGAATGATACAGGGTGTGGTCAGCCATAGGAAATGTTGAGTTCAACTGTCAGATGGCGTCTCACCATGTTCCCAGGTTTCATCTCTGGTGCTATAAGCACAATTTCACTGCCACTGATGACAGCAGTGGCAGTAGAAATGGACTGAGAAAGGTTCAGCTAGTTTTTTGCCTCACAGGTACAACTTTATTTAAGGGCAAAGGTGGACAAGAGGGAAGTCAGGGAAGATGGAAAAGTCTGACATTATATGACACGGGCCATTTTTATATGTGTGATCATTGCAACCCTAATCCGCAGGTCTGATCAGGTACAAGCTCTTAAAAAAAAATTCAAATTTTTACAGTTGACGCTTGTCTAAATATATACATGTAACTATTTTCTCAACAGTAACAGACAAGCATAACACTCGTTTTCTAAATACAGTCTACCAGATTCTACAGTGTTCAAAGGTTCCAAGTAGTTTTTAAACACAGGAAAACATTTAGATTTTGTGGTTTTCCTCCTAACAAGTTTGCGAAACCAAAAAGTGTTTTCAACTAGGTGGGAGATGTTTTACAATGCGTGTCAGTCACCTTTTATATTAAAAGCTGGCTGACTAGTTTTGATATGGGAACAGTACCATAGTAGTAGGTGTATGTATCTCATTACAAGTCATTTTTTCCATATGTTTGATTAACTCATAAAAGGGAAATATTGCAACACAAAATGTCCCACGATTGTAAAACATACATTTGGGAAACTCATTGGTTTTTATGAAGTACTTGGAGCCCCCATCAAGTCTTGGATTAAGTTTGCAATGCACTGAATATTAGGTTGCCTTGCCCAGAAGAAATGGCACTTGTTTATCATAAACTGATGTGTAGTGGATTTTTTTGTTTTTTTCCCCTGAAGCAACACTACATCTCTTAACACTGTAAGAAGCCTTTCACAAGTGCCCTGCCTCTGTTTAGGGGAAACCTGCACCAGAAAGCCGTCACTCGAGAAGTCAAGCGAATTTGAATTTTGTTTTTTTTAAGTAATGGTGAAACTGGAAGCCAAGTGGATTGTTGATAATCAGTAAACCAAATGATTTATTCTAGCCAATTAGAATATACCTGGAAGCATTTTACCCTTTGTTTATATTTCGGTTTGAGAAAGATTAAGGCATTTAATATATACATGTAGTTTTAGAATATCGAGTGCACAATTTACAGAGAGCTTTGAAATTTTAATTTGTAGTTTCAGTTTTCCCCACTGCTAACATCCTCCATCAGTTTTCATATTTAAGTATGTAGGGCGATCCTGCTTGCTTGGTAGATATACTACATGTTTTAAAGTACAAATTTTCTCTCACAGGCTGTCCACACTGTTCTGTCATTGTTGATCTTCAATAAACATTCACTGAACCTGACCCAGGATTTACCCCTTCCTTGTCCATTTGTTCATTGTGTAAAAGTATAATGAAGTAGATGGAACCTGGAATATATTTGGAAAGCATTTTATTGATTTTATTTTTTTGCTTATTAATGCACATAAGTGCTGAAGTAATATCATGCTCCAATATGGAGCAGATCAGCGCCACCAAGTGGTGAAATCCCTTTAGACCTTAGAGTACTTTCCTGCTGATTCCTCGGAGATCTGAAGCTTCAGCTTTTGTGCTCCTGTGTCACTTCCAGATGGTTTCTTGTTGAAGGTCATATATGAGTACATTAGTCCACCTGACATACTGAAAACCAAAAAGATAAAATGTTCAAGGAAACAAAACCTGCAGACTAAACTATATTTATCAGAGAATGCCTAATCTTCACTTTCAATCAATATTTTGCTCTAGATTAAAATCCTTCCCAAGCCAGATTCCAATCTGCTGTTCTTATTCAACGTAGCATACTGTTTGACTTTTTGAAGAAATATGGCCTCTTATAGAGTCACGCTTAACTCTGTAGTCAGGAACAGAAAATAGCATTTAAGTCTTATTACTCACCAAATGCTGAGGCCTAGGAAATTAGTCCAAGAGAACAGGTAGTCTCCACCCACAAACATGCCAATATAGGCCACTGCAATATTCTGAGGAAAAGGTGAAATTGTGTTCACTTTAGTATCATTGTGTTGGAAATAAGGAAAAAAAACAACAACTATCTTAGTAAATCCCTCCACCTGTCCATCACCATGGGTCAAGAAAAAAGGAGGAAATTTTTTGCTGTGGATTTCAGTCAACAATTTTTCAAAGAACTCTTAATATTTGGATTTTGTACAATAAAAAAACAAACTAATATCACTGTGCTCTTACCTTTACTGCCCCAACTACTGTGGTTGTAAGTGCTGAGTTATAATGGCTGCAGAGGACGATGGAATACATCAGCACAAACCTAAAGAAAATTAGGACAAAAGCAAAACAGCTTTGAACAGCGATCTAACATCTGGGCCATTCCATCGTCAACTCAACACCCTCAGATTCAACAACGTTTTTATTTGTGCAAATATTTTAGTGTGTTTAATAAAGGTTAACGAAATTCTGCCTTCACACTATGAATACTTTCCAAGTTATAGGCCCTCAAAATACACGGAAGGGTGGGTAGAACATATGCCCTTTCAACTTAGTCTCTTTTTTAGCTACAATCATACCATATTCACCCCCTAGCCATCTCCGCTTCTGTGTCAGAATAATTTTCATCACATCCTAGTTATCTTTGATCAATTTTATATAGAATGACCGACTCAAGGAAGTTTGATTTCTACAATAACTGAACAGTTTGGACTGGATTATAGTGACATACCCCATTAAGCATGAAATAAGGAAACAAAAGACAAATGTGCCTTTCACCCAGTCTTCAAATGTGACTGCCTGTGGATCAAAACATAAAGGGTGGTAACAGAATACAGTTTCTGGCACAGAAAACCAAAAAACAACAATAAATAGCGATAATGCACCTGATCACAGTTTACCTTGTGTAAATCTCCAGTAAACGCACTTGCCAAGACAGTAGGAATGACAATTATTAATGCATTGTAAAACAGGACCCCATACTTCCCAAGACCCTTGACAAAAAGGAGGAAAACAAATGTAAACAGCAAACACTGTTATGCAATAGGGACATTTCAAAGTATTGAGAACGTTAACATTTTACTCCTGTGAGGCACATGCGTCATTAGATGCTCGCATCACTATGCATTAAAAAAAAAGGTTAAAAAATGTGCGAATCCCACGATTCTGCTTTTAGATATAAAGACGCTGCTAGTGTGGAGCTGCCATGATCAAAGGATATTCGTGAACGACACTAAAACCTTCTGTTTTGTTGTTTAAAAAGATAATGCTCAGCTTTCTTTTCTAATATTCTTCTTCTTTCAGCTGTTACCTTGGGGTTACCACAGCAGATCATCTACCTCCACTCCTAGCATCCTCCGTTGTCACATCAACCCTCTGCATATCCTTCTTTACTACATCCATGAATTTTCTCTGGGGTCTTCATCTTTTCCTTCTGCCTAGCAGCTCCATCTTCAGCATCCTTTGTCCAGATAAATCCACCCTCCTCCCCCCCATGTCTAAACAATTTCAGCCTTGCTTCTTTAACTTGGTTTGCACACTGCTCAGCCTGAGCTGTCCCACCTGTAGCTCCAACTCTGACACAAATCACACCTGACACGTGTCTCCACCCAATCCACTCTGCCTGCACACTCTCCTTCACTGTGCATTGCTTTGGATGGTTGTGCCCCCATTTTTCTTGGCAGCACAGCTGTGCAGTAAAATTGTTTTTTTTCTTCAAACAACACCTGGACAGAGATATATCTACTAAGGCAGCAATGCTCAAATTGTCTCTGTTTTTCTACGGAACAGGAAATCCTACCTTATCACCAAGTTTCTTCTTGGTGTACACTCCACTGGCAGCAGTGAATGCATCATTAAGCAGGATGAATGTATAGCCCTCCACATCAAAGGCCAGGTCTGAACTATAGGAGACAATAGAGATGGAGGTAAAGTCTACTTTGTTTTTGCAGTTCATGGAGAAATACAATTACAAAAGTAATTTAAATAAAAACAAAAAGCAAAACTATACCTTGCAGCAATCATAGCACCAAATACTATGGTTACAACACTGTACACAAGACGCTTTGGAAATGTTTTTCTGAAAATGGAGATAAAGAGGACAAAACAGGCATACATTAATGGGCACTTCCATTGTTAAATCTTTTTTTTTTTTAATCTCACATCCTACACTGAAAGCTCTCACATTGTTTAACTCCATTAACAAATCCATTAGAAACCTCTTCAAGTAAAGTACTTTAAGAAATTTCAGACCAAATCAGATGAGATAAGGCCCTAGAGTGCTTCAAGGCTCTAACAGTACGGTAATACATAGTTAGAATAATTCCTTACCTTAGTATATACGCTTCCAAGATCATTGTCATCAATATAGTGAATTTCCGCAAAACTGTAAACATGGGTAAACTGTAACAGATAACACAGTTTCGGGAAGACTGCATAAATGAGTACTGAGAAAATCTTAACTAAATTTAAGGACTAAATGTGATGCAAATGAACTGGTAAAAACCTGAGTTTTTTGGTGCTTGCCAGGCCTGTAACATGGTTCCCAACGTACAGCAAAGGGAGGGGGAAAATCTGGGCATAACAAACAAAAAGATTTATAGATCACAAAATACATTAAAAAAAGAATAAATAGAGATATTATAATGGGGTGAGGGTGCTTACTTTTAAGAGAACATTCTTGTCGAAATCTTGAAACTGCACCGTTTTGCTCTTTTTGGCCGCATAAAGAACAATAACAGTGGTGATCATCTGAAAGGACAATAAAATGAGTTTGTATTTGTTTATTATTAGTGGAGTGTGGGTGGGAGGTATTCGCACCTGGACAACATACCTGTCCAATTCCCAGACACAAGTAGGAGGGAAATCTGCAAAGTCAACACACAAAAAGCAGAACTCTTAAATATAACTCGACAACAGAGAATAAGCTATTATTACAAGCTTCCTTTATCTGTGAACTTAACAATTTTTTTTTGCTTCCGTCCTTCGACTATGAATAAATTAGTGATATCCCTACAAAGCGACACCTACCTGAAAGTTGTCAACACGGTTTTGTTCACTACGGTAATAAGAAACGAACTTCCGGCATAAAACAGTGCAGAGAGGAGCTTGAGCAAAGCGGAGTGTTCCGCAGTTTCTTCACAGGGTTCCAAAGACATAGTTACATACTGCGAATGAAGCTTTTAGCGTTTAAAATTAGGCTTGAGTTGATTCTGGTCGAGTGGCGACTTTCGTTCAGCTGCCCTTTCGTGTCCACCAGTCGTAAATGGCCACATAGCAAAAGAAAGGGTAGGCGGTCTTTTACAACTATTACATAATTCAGGAGATGGGTCGAGCTGAAGCCAAATTGTTTCGCCTGTCTTTAAAATGTCAAGCACATTTTCACTTAATAGGAAACGAAAAGAAAAGCACACTGTTACAAAATAAAGCGCAGACGTTCCAAATAGTTTACATGAGTTTTTATAGATGAAATGTAAACAGTTTAGGGAGAAAAAAAGAGGAAGACTCGGTAACCACACTATAACACAAAGTTAGTTAAACAACAGAAATACCAGTCTGTCCAGTTAAGAAACATAAAGCAACGTGAATCAGTTTCACCTGATTTGGAGCAAATTAAAGTGAGAACAGGTGCACTGGAGCGGCAACAAGGACCCCCCCTTTAGGACAGGGACACACCATTATCACGGTTGATTTTAATCAGGCAAACCTCCAGTCTTTCCTGCCTACATTCTAACACAATGTAAGATGTATGACAACAGGGGGAAGCATTTACACACAGGCAACATAAGGGAGCCACACAGCTCCCAGACCTAGACCAGTCTGACCATCTCTCTCTTCTCCACTCACCTGAGCTGAAAAGGGGGATCAGGTCAGCTCTGCACTACCTGGGAGTGCTCAGGAGAAACAAAATCTTTGAGAAGCTGCTGGTGACCTTCTATCGTTCAGCCATTGAGAGCATCTTTACATATGTGGTTCACTCACTGCACCCACGCTCAGTGGAAGAGGCTTCAGAGGTCACCTGTTTGAGTTGCTGTCCTCTAGGGGGCGCTACAGGTCCGTCCAAACCACGATGAACAATCTCAGAAACACATTTTCTTTTCACAAGCCATTACTGTACAAATTTCACATCAGTACTTCTCACATCACACATCACTACACATGTGTATATGGTGGTACTTTTGGATTTGTTTTCATTGTTATTTATTCTAAATGCTGCTACAAAGGAGCAGCTTCTAATCTTTTTGAACATCTGATATTTAATGTCAACAAAGGACTCTGATTCTGATTTTGAACAGGCAGGCGATGCCCACTGGTTATTTTTTCTCGAGTTTTGTTTTTATTATTGTCCTCGTCATGGCTTTGCATGGCCAGCAAAGTTAGTCCAGCTCCTCTAGGATGCTACATCCATACATTCTACTGCAACAAGGTTTGCTGTGTCCCCCAGTGCAATCTTAAGACTGTGAAGGAGATACCAGGAGACCGACTGCTGCACAAGAAGCTGGACAGGAACATAGTAGGGCATCGACCTAGCAGCTAGATGATCTGCCAAAAAGTTACTGCCAAATATTGAATTTGCTTTTTATTTATAATGTTGTTATTTATATTGGTAAATAATATTCAGCATGATTTATCCAGGATAAAATAAAGAAATTACCTGTTTTGTCATAGGTATCCTCACAAATCTGCACTATTTGATCTACTCTGCATTCTACATCATAATCGATCCAATCCTTTTGGGCAACTTGAAATATATTTGTAGAGCTGTTCTATGTTATATTTGTTGCAATTTCTGCTGCCCTCTTGGACACATCACTGTATATAAAAATGCATTTAAAATATAAATGAGACCTTTTACCTGAATAAATGAAAGACATGTCCTTTGCCAAAAACTGATTGTGGGCAGCATCTAGCAGAGATATCGTTTCTGGCTCAAAATTATTTTGGTACCATTCATGTGATATATGTTTGAGGGATTATAGGTCAACAAGTCATTCACAATAGTTTAAATACCAACAACTCATTTTTATATACTTTTTTAACAAATACCAGTATTTACTTCTTGACAGATGATCACTTTGTGGCACAACAGCCTTTTCTGTTCAAGGAGGAACAGAAGCAGTGCTGCCAGAGTCTTACAAATCACCCCCAGTGAGCTACTTGTGAGCATCTTTATGACTCTTTTTGAGACATCAGGAAAAAGTCCTGATAGCTTTAATTGGGACCTGTGCTCACAGCCCAACACCAACACAGGTAAAACTGATTCACAATGTGTTGAAGTGGACAGATGGCTGTGTGTTGTACTGTATACTTGTAAAAAATGGCCCCAAAACAGGGCTTAGTGTATTACAAAACACAAGAACATTTTAATTTTTAATTGTAATAGACCAAATTCAACATACCATTGTTGGTACACAAAAGCTTATTTTCCCTTTTATGCAAAATTGTACCTTAAAGAGGTTTATTTCAATACATTGTACTATGAAGACAATTTCAGGTCTGCATATTATTGAACAAGAGTTCTCTTTAGTCTACAAATATGGATTTATCTCTGGTGTCAGCTGATCTTAAAATAATGCCAGGCTGCCTTGTGTTTGGTTATATACCTGTATATATGTATATTTAATGTACTCTGCGTTTCTCTTTTTTTCTCAGGCTAATGTGCTCTGATTACATATAAAGAAATCTAAGATAAGCAGCCTAAATGTACATTATATGGCATTGTCAGCGAATCTTTTCTCTTACGTGTTTATTCTTTTTTTTTTCTTTTTTTTTTTGAAGTAGGGACATTGATTGTGAATACATGTTATTCACTGTATAACTTAATAGATAAATTACACATAATTGTGCGGCACTTTGGTTCTCAGCTCTAGGCTGAAACCTGCCTGATCTCTGCCAAGTTAAACATTACCAGACAAAAAGTGGTTATCATGCTTCAGTAGGCAAGTAAGCAAAGCTCTTATTTCTGGAAGTGTCTACCGGACTGTGCTGCACCCATAAATGTACTGTTTTGTGTATTTGAACATATTTTCCCACAGTGAGCAGTGGGACTGTTTTTGCTGTTAGCAGCAGGTGTGTATGGACAAGTTTTTCTGAGATATTAAAGTGTTGATACCAAGACAAGAGAATAGTTTGCTTGAGACAACTGAATATTAAATAGATTGGTTCTTACATACAGCTTGCCTCCTTTACTCATTCACATCCGTTCACACAAGAACATTTTTCTATGCCTTTTTTTCTATGTGTGCTTTCTATTTAACCTTCAAACACATTCACACCCAAATGAATGCATCTGTGAGTAACTTGAGATTGGCCCAAGAGGATTTGGCCTGCAAACTGGGAGCAGTCATGCATCAAACCACCTGTTTCCTGTTCTACCTCCTGAGCTACAAAAAAATATGGGTATATTGTGTACATTGTCCATATGCAGAAGAAATGTGAGATGCCTTATCTTGCTAGCTTGGTATAGGAAGTAAATTAAAGATATGATAATTGTCTGTTGACACGTTTCTGAATATACTTGCTTTGGCAAACATGCATACCTGAATTCCTGCAGTTGAGCAGTCTATGGAAAAATCCCTATGAGTGTTTCCACAAGATGGTGCTGTAGCATCAGGCTCATGTTTGACGGTGACAGGGAAACTCTTGTAATGATTGGCAGCTGTTCACAAAATCAGTTTGTACCTTTACTTCACTCTCAGAAAAGTTACAAGTGCAGGTCTGCTTTGTTATAAATCTCTCCTTTAAAAGCCCTTCTCATCATTTTCACTTCACAATAAACAAAACTGATCCCTTTTCGAAGACCTTTTCCACATAGTTCCTGTTCCTCTTAAACGGGATGA
The DNA here is from genome assembly GCF_965226115.1 of Aulonocara stuartgranti. NCBI lineage: Eukaryota > Metazoa > Chordata > Actinopteri > Cichliformes > Cichlidae > Aulonocara > Aulonocara stuartgranti. The sequence continues at coordinate 13,676,133 of NC_138948.1, read as the reverse complement.
ATCAATGCTTTATGACAGTTTTGAGTGCTGATGAATGCATGCCTGGAGAACAATGACATGGGATTAAATTGTGGGCAGAAGTTCAACTGTGCGAAGCTGTGACATGTTTTTGTGTATGTGTGTGTGTCTGTGTGTGTGGGGGGGTTAAGTTTACCTATACTCTCATCTGACACTGTGTTTTTCCTCTTTGAACTTTAATAAACTCTTTCTCTTGTTATTTAACTGTTTAACTATGATAAAATAAAATAAAACTTCTACTCAGTGGAAACTTTCTTCATAATTAGAATAACCACCACTGGAGAAACCTGCTTTGACTTGAATACACTCATATGGGAAAGTATTTATGAATGTTTCTGATCCTTTGTGACTCGAGGCAGTCAATAAAACCGTAATTTGCCGGAGGCTCTCTTCCATTTTAAATGACTTGCTTACAGTTACGGTCATAACAGGTTCATCAGTTGAGTATTAACATAAGTGACTCTGACTTGATAACTCATATAATGGACCAATGACGAATCCTGTTAAAAAGCAAGGAGCTTAAAATGTGGTGAGCCAAGAAACGTAATTAAAAATTAACTGTAAACCTGCCAAAGTTAATAACAGAAATACGTTAACACGGGATGCCTGCATGGTGGGTGATGGTTAAACAGGAATCTTTAGTAGAATAAATGGCAAACATTTTATTTAAATCTAACAGACTGTGCACATCTTGTGTGATGAACTGAAATAAACAAAAGTGACAAATTAGGTAAAGAGTTTGAGCCACAATGTACCACCAAAGAAGCAGGTGTCCCACAGGTGTATGACTGGATTACCACTGTGAAGGCCCAGCATATGACTCACATCCCTTTTTGTTCTGACATCGTTCAGTGATTTCCAACAATGAAGTAACTAGCATTCTCAAAGACACCAGTCACCCTAAGATAGATTTATATCAGATGATAAAGATGATCAGTCAAAAGAGCTTTGCATTGCTTTTGTGGTGTCACACACTTCTACTCATCCTTGGTGGGGTGTGGAGCTACAGCAGGTGTGGCGCATGAACAGGTGAAAAATAAACAACTTTGCCAATGCCATTGTGATGACATGTATTTATGTAGGATTTACATTTAAATCCTTCTTATTGTTATGGAGTGATTAAAACATTAGGGAGCGGGATTAACTTTTCTCAGCTTCTGAAGTGAAAGAAAAAGTGTCTGAGAATCTCTGTTCTTAACAACAACAGTGACGAAGCTGCCCCGAACCCTAACGGCAAAATGACCCACACAGCATAATCCCTCATGACACGGATCGAGACTCAGCCTTCTGTATGCTTCACTGTAAAAACAAAGATTGCAATTAAAAGTACAGGTCTAAGCAGCAATGAGCAACATAGGATCAGAAGCTCAATTTATTTTTTCATAGTTATACAGTTAAATAACAAGAAAAAGAAGCTTTATGACAAAAAAAGTCAAATAAATATAAATTTTAAAAAAGTCTACTTTTTTAATAGTTAAAAAATTACCTTTTGATTATCTTGACCTTTTTTTTATTAAAAAAGGAGGGAAAAAACGGAGAGGGGGACAGCTTTAAGCTAGATAGTGTAAGTATGGATAACAAGCCAGGGCTATGAAGTCGTGAGAAAAGGAAAACACAAGTTTATCTACACAGGTTTTTCATCTCAGCAGACTGATGCAGCCTCATTGTGCAGTCTTTTCTCCCATATCAGTGGCATTGACTTGATTTGCTACAATGATGGACTCCATAATCCTGAAGAATCTGTCTTGACTTATCGAATTGGCTATAACTACAGCCCAGTCTGAAGATCAATATGCTGAAAATTGTTTCCAGCTCCAGAATTTTACCAATTTTACCAATGTAATACCATAAAATGACAAATGCCAAGGTTACACATTGATTTGAATGCATAATGGGTGGTGGGTAAAATCACTGCTCAGCTTACGGCAAAGTTGGGATGTCTTCCGAGCTCTCACCTTCCCACTCTAATGTCTGGCTCTCCTCCACCTCATCCGTGACACCTATAAGTATGACTCTTCTTCTGCAATTCAAATCCTTTCTGGCCTGTTCAGCCCTTCGTGAAGGGACATTGGGAGTTGGTGAGTGCAGCTGCCCACAACAAAGGTCACTGAATGAAAGTTTTGTTTGGAAAGAATTAAAGTTACTGTACATTTCTGAAAACCCTCTGAAGTTAAGAATCTCAGAAGAAACTGTTTGATTTGTATGAAGGGAAAAATAATAACTGCAAAAAAGCCAGTGTTGTCTGTTAGTCAAACCCCCACAGATGTGGCGTGACTAGAAAGCACAGGAGGTCCTTTCAACAGTATAGTAGGACCTAAATAGATCGCCTACATTTTGCTTTACATAGAGGTCTCAGAGTCATGACCAGCACAGGGGACAATAATTAATTGCTGGATCTTAGAATAATCATCAGTTTCCTTTTTAGTTTCTTTCAGGCTTTCAACGGTCATTTTCACAGCTTAACAATACAACACACGACATGAAAAACATTCGTAAGGTTTTTTGTGTGTGTTTATTTAAGTAAAATCCAGGACAAGAAAAGTTTTTTTTTAAAAAGCACTTGTGCGTGAAGAAGCTCCTCAGGCAAACGAAGAGAGCTTAATGTAATTATACTTTCCCACCTAACAGTGTTTTTGTTCTTCACTGTATGGAATGTACTCAAATAAATCAAACAAGCTTACTCATCCATTCTCAGAAGTTTCACAGCCTTTACTGTGACAGCTTCTTTTCAGCGGATTTGTGTGGACAGAGGTGGTAACAGGATCTGAGCACTATTAGGGGATAAGATCGAACAAGTCCCCAGTATACGTAAAGAAACTTTCTGCTAGACTTTCTAGCATTACACAGACTTACAAAACTCTTTGTCTTGAGCCGAACCTTATGTCTTTTTATTTTGCTTATTGGTGGCAAATATAAAGCCATGTCTTTTGTTTTAAAGTTATCTTGAGCAATAGTTCTCTGGGCTTTCTGAAGGTCTTTCAGAGTTTTTCTTTGGACATTTCTTTTTCAGTCATTTTCATTCCAGTCCTTATAACTTTCAACGATTTCAGGGGAATGCTTTTTGACTTTGTTGAACCACTTAACAATGACATGTGAATCATCCAAGCACAAAAATGCACTTAACTCATTTCTTTAGTTTAATCTATGAAACATTCTAAAGCTATACAGTGTGGCATAAAATAGTATTTTTGCACCAATAAGGTGATTCTTAAGGAGCTATTAACTGAAACCATATCTTGTCATGATGTGCAGCTTAAAAAATTGGAGGAAAAAAATTGGCAAAAGTTTTATTTTAATCCCTCATGCAATACCACCCAGAAAGCATTTGATTGGCAGTGGCTTAATTTTTCACTTTGACAATGATCCCAAACACACTGCTAGCACAGTAAAAGCTTACCTGGATAGAATAACACACAATGAAACACTATTATTAAATGGTAAATGGCCTGTATTTGTATAGCGCTTTACTTAGTGCCTAAGGACCCCAAAGCGCTTTACACGTTCAGTCATCCACCCATTCACACACACATTCACACACTGGTGATGGTAAGCTACATTGTAGTGTTGAAATCTCCCAATTCTTTGAATCTTTGGGCTGAAGGAAGGACAATACTCGGTGTATAAATGCTCAATCAACAATCATTTATTTCCATACAATTCAACAATAAGAGCATTACAACGTCCGGACGGGAGAGATGCTACCAGAGGGTCAGGCACATGTCTCAAAATGGTGACGGGTTGCTCAGCTTTTTATAGTCTCTAGTGGCCCCCAGCTAGTCGTAAAAGCCAAAACATCACATTTTTTCTCTGTTACAGCGCCTAAGTTATGACCTCGGCAGTTGTTTCTCTGCTTTCTGTAAGGTGGGGGTGTGGAATGTGGTCTATCTATCTCCCCTGTCTTTAGACACAGAGTCTCCTGCTTACAACCTTCTCTTCATGATTCAACAATTAAGCATGTCAAGAAAACAGTGTAACACATTCCCAGCAGATCAAGGATACAGAGTGATGCACATTTATCTAATGAACTAATATGTGAATATGTTCTGTTAACTCAAAAGTATAATGAGAACTACACTACATACAGCTCACACACTCTATATTAAAGGGTATAATGTGATCTACAGCAGTATTCTAATTCAACTACTTTGATTACATAATAAGGTAACATATAATAACAGAATAATTTAATAGTAGCCACAGCCACCCTGGGGCGCACTGACAGAGGCCTCCCTACATAATGACTGCGTCATTATGGGATCAGTGTGAGATCAACTTGACCTAGAATGAAACAAAGTGCAGCAAACATCCAACAGCTGTTCCTGAAGACTACTTAAGTTACAAGAAAGCTTGCCCCAAATAGGCGAAATACATTTTTGACAACACTCTTGCTCAACTGAAAAAAATTGTCTCAGTTATCAGTACTGTGCAAAAGTTTTAGTCAGGTGAGGAAAAAATGCTGAAAGCAAAGAATGCTTTCAAAAATGGAAGTGTTGCTCATTTATTTTCATCAATCAACAAAATGCAGTGAATCTAAATCAAATCAATATTTGGTGTGACCACCTTTTGCCTTCAAAACAGCATCAGTTCTTCTAGGTACACTTGCACACAGTTTTTGAAGGAACTCGGCTGGTAGGTTGTTCCAAACATCTTGGAGAACAAACCACAGATCTTCTGTGGATGTAGGCTTCCTCACATCCTTCTGTCTCTTTATGTAATCCCAGACACACTCGATGATGTTGAGATCAGGGCTCTGTGGAGGCTATGCTATCACGTCCAGTAGTTCTTGTTCTTCTTTACACTGAAGATAGTTCTTAATGACTTTGTCTGTGTGTTTAGGCTAATTGTCCTCCTGCAAGAACACATTTGGGGCCACTAAGCAATCATTTATATCTCTGAAAACATTCCCTGAACACTCAAAGCTCTTTATAGAGCTTGCGTCATTCACCCATTCACACCCATTCATACAAGAACTTTTTCTTTACAGTTTGGAAGATATTGAGATATTAAAATTTGCAAGAAGAGTGGAACATGAATGACAATTCACTGACTCAGAAACATAGGTGTCTGAACTGAAGCCACAACAATCTATCAAATTTTGATTGTGACAGAGTTCGTTTATGTATTTAAGGAAGATTTGCGTGACACCAAACCAGCTTTGAGCTTGTCAGCACAGGGAAACACTATTACTAATGTCTGGTGCCAGAAAAGCAACAGACTGGCAGCAGATTCATGTAGTCATGGGGGCTGTTTATTCATTGATGAATGTACTTGCCTCTAGGGGATAAATCAGGGTTTCTTATCTGAGGATAACACTGAATCGAAAAAAAAGTCTTCCTTCTTTCCAGTAAGGACTTGGAGTTTCATTTCTAACAGCATTCTTAGACACTTGTTCTTCCATCCATTCATCCATTCGCTTATCCTTTTCAGGATCGCGGGGGGCACTGGAGCTGTCATAGGGCGAGATGCAGGGTACTCCCTGGACAGGTCGCCAGTCTATCGCAGGGCTAACACACAGGGACAGACAACCATTCGCACTCACATTCATTCGCACATTTACACCTAGTGGCAATTTGGATTATCCAATTAACCTATCCCCACAAGCTGCGTGTCTTTGGACGGTGGGAGGAAGCCGGATTACCCGGAGAGAACCCACACAAACACGGGGAGAACATGCAAACTCCACACAGAAAGACCCCGGCCTGATGGTGGAATTGAACTCAGCACCTTCCTACTGTGCGGCAACAGTGCTAACCACCGTGCCACCGTGCTGCTGTTATTTTGATCGTGACACGTTTCTGAAATGACTGAACATTGTTGCCCAGCAGCAACTTTGTTATCATAATGTGTCTATGCTGGTTGGCTGAACTATGGCTGGACCACTGACCACTCTTTCAGGTGCAGACAAAATAGAATAAAAGAATGATATGAATCACAGTTTAAAGTTTTTTTTTTAATTCTTAATGTATAAACACTTTTACAGGCTATGGCATACACTATTACATGCTGTAGAGTGGTATCTGTTAATTTTACGTTGTAATAGTAGTACTAGTGGTAATAATATCATCACATTAATGCGTTAACACAAGAAGTACCACTGCAGGCAGTTGAGATGGGCTCAACTCAAACCAGTTCATGTAGTTTCATTTTTAATAATGCATAAAATGTAATGACACATTTTCTTAATATAAAGTGTGAGTATATGAAACCACAGTTGTACCTCTAAAAAGTACTTGAGTAAATGCAGTGTTGCTTTGTAACAGAGTTACAGTAGATAGCTTTTTAAGATCAAAAGAAAAGCAACAACAACAACCAAGCATGATGATGTATATCATATAACATCATATGTGAGAAACATGATACCCAGACATTTGGAGAAGTACGTTTTTTGTTCCACTCTTCTTCTCTTTCAATAGCTCCTCCAGGATTAGCTTCAGTCTCGGATCAACACACAGTGGCCTTTTGAAGCCTTTTACAAACACCCTGTGGGTCCACATAGAAACATAAATACATTTCAGTTTAACATAACAGTGCAAATGCAGTAACCCTAAGCAAAAATGAAGGAAAACTGCCTCTGGATAAAGTTTCTTTATTGGTGTTTATTTTTTACATTAAATTTTCTTTTTATATGATGAATGCATGATGTTATAAGTAAATCATAACAAAACAAAATTACTGTCAATAATTCTCAAAACCTTCCTTTACCAATCATGTAATAACTACAATATTACCTGTAACCTTTTGGCACACTTAAGTAAACAAACACTTACACAAGTGCTCTGATGTCACAGGCACCGATTTCCTGCATCTCCCATCTCTGAATCTTCTTCAGCATATATCGTTTGATTTTTTGGTTTACTGTCATGCAGCAGCTTGGGATGCCAGCTGTAATGTGAGATTAAGACCAAATTTAAGAATTTTAAAAAGTATAAAACTAACATAATATAAAAAAATAAAAGAAAAAGACATTTGCTAGAGAATAATTGTGTGTCCATTCTAACAGGTCTCCAAAAAACACACAAACAAAATTTTTTTTTACAGTATTGCACTTTTATAAAAAGTTTATATATGTCTAATTTTTGTATTTTTAGCATCCTAAAACCAAACAGGGCTAGGTTTTTTGTTTTGTGCAATAGTCTTTGTGGTTAAACTGATCAGATAAGTCAGCTTAAAGTTAACTTTCTAAAACATATTTTTACTGGAATAATTTTATGCTTTAAAACAGCTGGATGAAGAAAAAACTGAAAAAACCCTCCAAAAACCAGCTGTGCTAAAATGCACATGCATCATCATCTTGTTTAAATCCCAGGAGGAATGTAGAGTCATTGCAATTTTCTCAGAAAAAATCTTTAAATGTGAACTTCTTATTTAGGACCTGAAGTATAATCTGTACAGTGCCAGTGCTCTCTTGGTTTCAGCATGTGTGTTTGCTCTGAGTGTCCTTACCTTCACTGGAGGTGATGGCCAAGGCGCACAGACAAACAATCAAAAAGACAATTTTCACATCCATGATGGCAGAGCAAGTGTGGGGAGGCAACGTGCCCTTGATGTTTAAATACTGACAACAAAGCGTACATGTGCATCCACCCACCAACTGTCAGAAGGGAGTGTGTGAGCATGTGCTTTAACCAGTAAGAAGCTCTTTGAATGAAACACGATGCCTAAACATTAAAAACAGTAATAGTAATATAAATATCAAAAGGTTATTAAATGACTGCCATACTTAATTAAAAAATTTAATGAAGTGTTCCGTTCACTTTCAGCCCGATGTCTTGTTTAAATTGTTAGTGCTGTCAGTTACTGGAGTGCTTGACTCAGACTCTAACAGGCTCTAACAGGTCCAGTAACCACTCTTCAAACAGAATCCTATTGAACTGATGTGTATGGAATGAAAACACAAGTAGAGCCAACAGTCACGAAAGAACAATTGTCACTTTTAATACATCTCACTCTTTTTACTTTCTTTTCTGTGAAAACGTAGAGTCACAATCCCAACAGCATTTTTAGGTAGCTCAAATATTCAAATTACATTTTCACGATAACCACTTGGTCAATTTTTTCTTAAATGTCCAATGTTACTAAAAGCTATTTGCAGTATTTGGTCTTTTCTCATTGCTTTAATATTAGTGAGTGGAAGTTACTGAGTTTTTTGCTTTAGCCACACACAAAGAAACATTTACTTAACAAAGACTTTGGTGTCTACATTGCTTTTCTCTGTACTTTTATGGCTTTGTTTATCATTAGAGTTCTGGTGTTTGGGGGATTATTTAGACCCTTTCATTTTGGAGTTGCCCGTCCTACCCAGTGTTTCCTATTGCGTAAAGTTGTCTTGTATTGCTTGTTCTAACTGTATTTGTTGCTTCCTGGTTTATTTTGACACCAGTTATTTTCCGTGCCTTGCATCCAGATTCATTAGGTTAATTGTCTTCAGCTGTGTTTTCACCTGTTTCCCATTTCCTTCATAACCTCGTGTGTTTATATTGTATGAGTCTCCCTCTGTCCACTGTTGCCTTTGTTTTGTGCTTTTTTAATACTTTAAAGTATTCCACATTAAAGCTGCACTTCAAGTTTATTTGGGTCCATATCCTGCCCATTAAACTTTTGATGTTGCTGCGTATCTGAAATGATTGAATATCATTAGCTTTGTTATCATAATATCTCTCTGCTAGTTTCACTATGGCTGGACAATCTTGACTGCTCTTTGCATGTGTAGATAAAGTAAAAGAAAAAATACAGCACACCTCGCTGTGACATTTTATTAATTCTGTTTGTATATATGCAGTAGAACAAGATATACCTGGAGGACTGAACAGTTTAAAAATGGATACAATACTACAAAAATACCCAATGAAATGCCCGAGAATGATATGTGTCAATGCTGGATTCTATGTTACAAACCATCACTATAAATGTCTTAACTTGTAAGCAGTAGTCTTACAGGCAGCTGAGATGGAGACAAATCTAACTGACTCGTGTACCTTTAGTAATAGCAATTCGTGAAAAGTGATGACATCTATATGGTATTTGGGTAAAACATCAGAATATAAAATAATAGTAGTACCTCTAAAATGTACCTGAGTACATGCAAAGTTTCTTAGCAACAGAGTTACAGTAGCAGATAGCTGCCTTTAAGATCAAAATAAAAGAAAACAATTACACGAAGGCTCTTGAAACTCTTGAAAACACCAGATGATATGAAGATTCCTGGAGAAGAGAGTTTCTGTTCCACACCCTACGATCTTTTTATCTTCATCCTCTTCAGTCTTCGGAGCTCACTAGGATGAGCACATATTGGCTTTTCATAGCCCTTTAGGTAAAGCCTGTGGATGCACAAGAAAACACGATTATGTTTCAGTTTAAGATAATAACACAAATATTTATGTAACTCCGAGTAAGATCAAATAGAGATAGAATCTGGTGACAAAGTTTATTTCTTGATCAGTCTTGATCATTATAAAATTCATACAGTAGAGATTATCAGTGCATGTTATGTTATCGATGATCATGTGATGATCAAAATGACCCGTAACCTGTGGTTAAACTAATCGGATGAGTAATTTTAACACTTACACAAGTGCTTTGATTTCACATTCGCCGCTGCTTTTCTGCATCTCCCATCTTTTAACCTTCATCAGTGTCCGTGGCCGGATTTTGTTCTTTGTATGTAAGCAGCATTTTGGAATTCCAGCTGTAACATGAGATTAAAACCAAAATGTGGAAATTACATTATGTTTTCTTTGATTAAAAAACGTATATAGAGATCATTTTCTTCCATGATAGTTACTCTGAGGATGTGCGTCCTTACTAACATTGCTCCAAAAGAGACACCCCCCCACACACACACACCTTAGTCTAAACATTCATGTTTTTACAGACCAGTTACCGATGTCTACTTTTTTCCCGAGAGCAGAGCGCGTTTTTTGGAACACCATGAAACAGAACAGAGCTCAGCATTTTGTATTGTGCAATGGTGGTTGTGGTTAAATTGAGCAGATGAGTCAGCTGAACGTTAGCATGCTGAAACAAATTTTTATTGGATTTTTTATTGGAATAATTTCAGGCCAAAACAGACAACTGTATTCATCTTATCTTGACTTCAACATTAATGTGCTTGCCACACACATGCCCTTTTCTCTCAAAACAGCTTTAAATGTGAGCTCATTTATTTATTTAGGATGTACCTGACGTATGATCTGTGAAGCGCCAGTACTCTCTTGGTTTTTGCATGTGTGTTTGCTCTGAGTGTCCTTACCTTCACTGGAGGTGATGGCCAAAATGCACAGACAAACAATCACAAGGACAACTTTCACATCCATGATGGCAGAGCAAGTTTGGGGAGGAAACGTGTCCTTGGTGTTTAAATACTAACACATATCTGCGCACCCACCCACCAACACTGAGACGTGTATGAACATGTACTTTAACCAGTCAGTAGCTCTTTGAAAAAATCATGTTGCCAAAATCATAACAGTGATAAAGGTAAATATAAAGTTTATTGGACAGTACTCGAATGCTTTATAAAAATTCATCTTACTTTCACCTTTACCTCTGTGCTTAAACTATCAGTGAACAGCAGGCTAATGTATTGTCCACAAGTTCAGACATGTGTAATAACGATTATTTAAACAGAATCTGACTCATGGAAATTGAATTAGAGAAAGAATATGGGTCACTTTTAAAAGGTTAAAAGGAATGTCGTGCACCTTTTTCTTTTTTGGAGAACTAGACAGCAGCAGTGACATGCAGGAACGGGTCTGGGCCAGACATAGCTCCAGGCCCCTGCGGCACCTTTAGAACAGCTCAACTAAGTGAGCTATAGTAACACACCACAGTGTGTGGTTGGTGTTTTTCTTCTTCTTCTTCTTCTTCTTCTTCTTCTTTTTTAACATTTTATCAAATACCTCTAGTATGTGGAAACTATTTGGAGTAGGTCATATTTTTCCAGAGCTTCAATATAAGTGAATAGCAGAGGCCAGTTTCCTTTTTAAAGGGATTTCTCAAGGAATGGTTTCCTGCAACCAACATTTATGAAAGACACTTCCCGAAATGACTGAATGTGGTTGGCAAAAGCAGCTTTGCTACCATGATGCAATTTTATTTAAGCTTAACATGGAAGCTACTTGTCACAAAAGGGCGTGACACCAGGTAGTACAAGATTTTTGATTTGACTTCCTGACACAACCTTGTCTCTAGTTGGAACTGAACCAGCAGCCCTTCTTAACTGTGTTAACTACTACACTATCAAGCTGCGTGCTGGTAGTCTAATGATGGCTTGATGATCATAACTACTATATATTTGCAGATTAATAGAAAACAAAGTAAAAGAAAAATAGACATCACACTTTACAGTGTTTTAAAAAACATCTATTTGCATCAGCGCAGTGGTACAAGATATAGTTGCATCATTAAACAGTTTAAAAAGTTTTAGTACACTGTAAAAAAATACTCCATTACTTCATATTCTATTACATGCAAACCTATGTTTTTTCTTACATATAGCATAATACACTTAAAGTAGCAACTCAGAAGTAGGATGGTGTCTGTCAATGTAAAACTAAAATATAGTAGCAGAAGTAATATGATATTACTGTACTAATGCCTTAACATGTAAGCAATGTTGCTGCAGGCAGCTGAGGTGGAACTAAATGATAATTATTACATAATAAAAACTCTGAAAAACACCTTTTGTGGGAAACATGACACACAAACATCTGGAGAAGACGTTTCTTCCGCTCCTTGTCCTAGGAAGGACGTCGGCGCGCCATCTGGTCCTTTATTTTCAGAATGGTCTTCAGTTTTGGCTTCACATTGGGATGAGCACATACTGGCTTTTTGAAGTTCTTTACATACAGTCTGTGGATGCACAAGGAAAAGCAATTAAATACAAATATTAATGTAACCTGAAGTAAAAGGTATTAGCTTACAGTTTGATTACTGATCATTATTTAACTGAAACTGTGCAGCTGAGGAATGCATGATTACATGAATTATGTATCATGTAATAACTACAAAATTACCTGTAACCTTTTGGAAAATTAGTTTTCAACACTTACACAAGTGCTTGGATGTCACAGGCACTGTTGCTTTCCTGCATCTCCCATCTTTGAACGTTCATCAGTATTCGTGGCCGGATGTCACTCTTTGTATTTATGCAGCATTTTGGAATTCCAGCTGTAAGGTATAACCAAATGTAATGTATGTTTTTATGGAGCCTCATAAAACTGAACAGGATTAAACATTTCATGTCATGTAACAGTGGTCATTGTTAAACAGATAAGAAGCATTATACAAAATGTCTTTAAAAACACTGTATGAACACTAAAATTATTGAAAAAACAGACAAGTGTTTTCACCATTTCTAAACTTTAGGAGGAATGTGGTAATCACACAGCTGCACACATAAAGAGCTCTAAGTGTCAATTTATTTACTTATTTTGGATGCACCTGATGTATAAATCAGTGCATATTCAGTCCAAATGTCTCCTTGATTTTGCCAAATGTATTTGGCCTGAGTGTCCTTACCTTCACTGGAGGTGATGGCCAAAGTGCACAGACAAACAATCACAAACCCAACTTTCACATCCATGATGGCAGAGCAAGTGTGGGGAGGTAACGTGTCTTTGGTGTTTAAATACTGACACAGAGGTCCTGCACATGCCTGTGCACACACCTACGAAGATCCAGAGAAGCACATGTGAACATCTGCTAGCGTCTCTTTGAATGGAACTCGGTAATTAAAATGCATTGAAAAGGTATTAGTATAGTATTGGTATTAGTAAAGTATTTACGAAAAGAAAAGTTACTTTCGTTTCCAGCTTAACTCTTTGTTCAAACAGTCAGTGCTCATAAATACAGGTATGATGCGCCAAGGCAGGCTCTGACAGGTTTAATCACCACTCTTTGAACAGAATCTTACTTGACTGATTGATATGAAATTTAAAAAAAATGGACGACACACCCAGAGTCAACATTCAATACAATTCACTGCTAAAGGTCAAATTAGAACACAAAGAACGTCAGATTTCAGTCTTTTCAGGGATATTTTCCAAGTCTGGGGACAAATTAAGATGTGTGATTAGCGCAAAGCTCGGTAATAACATTTAATAACTGATTAATTTTGTTGTTAAGAGTTCAAGTGGCACTTTGAAGTACTGATCATGCAGGAAACTTGACACTTTTTACCCTTTAATGAATGCGCATGAGCAAGATTGTGTTGATGAACTCAACTTTTGGGCACACAAATAAATAAACAAATAAAAAATGCACGGTTAAGTCATTTTAAAAGTGTCGTCCTGTTTTCCAACCTCTTTAGAGCCAAGGTTCATTGTGTACCCAGGTGTGGTTTTCAACTCTTACGTGTTGTGCAATTTAACTGAGCGTGCAAGCATACAGTATAATTACTGAGAAAAAAAGAAAAGAAAAACATGCTGAAAGGAATTCTTCTGGTTGCACCAATGTCAATGAGTGACTTCTTGGCAGTTTATTTTAAAGGTGGGAACATTGGTAAGTCAGTAGGAGTCATAACTGACAAATAAAAACGGTGTCTGTAGGATGTTTGCGCTTGATTTGCACTTTTGATCCAATGGCTAATAGCTCCCCAATACCACCTAAGGCCTTTGAATCGCAGCACTTTATGATTTATGGGATCTTGCTTCCCAACTGTCTTTGCCTTTGTGACATAGATGTATTGACTGAGGTTTGAATCTCTCTGACATGTTTTGTTCCGTGAATGAGATCTGGAGGATTTGCTTTGGTTTTAATGATAAGCCTCTGTAGTCTAGTGCAACTCCTCTGTTTAGCTAATGAAAACAGTGTTCAGTAACCAAAGTCTACAAAATACATCATTTGTTAACCACGAATGAGAATGTGTTGAACTAGCTAAAGATAAGGGATGATTCACACATTCACTCTTGAAGCACTTTATTTGTGTCAGTTCCATGGCCAATTTAGTATTGTCATTTAACCTTACAGACATGTCTTTAAACTGTGGGAGGAGGCTGGAGTATCTGGAGGAAATCCACGCAAGGCACAGTGAGAACACACATACTCCACACAGACAGGCCCCGACTGATATTTGAACCAATCGTCTTCTTGCTGTGAGGTGACAGTGCATGACATTGCCACCCACGTGTAGGTTCCCCTTGTGCTACTAAAACAGCTCCGAGCTGTTTTGTCATCATGGTGTGACAGTAAGGTAAGGTAAGGTAAGGTAAGGTAACTTTATTTATACCTAAAGGCAAGGTAAATTTGCTTTACAGAAAAATGACAGCATTTGACATCCCTTTAAAAACACACATACCTAGTAAATATATAAAACTCACTGGGGTGGCTGGGGTCTGAAACCTGGGAATTGGCAGCAGGTCTATTTGTATCTGTGGGTTTTGAGGCGTCTCCTTCATAGTGTGGAGCACAAGATGAGTCACACATAAAATGACTTTCCAAAAGTTTAGGATTTTTGACGTGCCACACAGGTATTGAGTCAATCAAAGAACATAACTGTCAAAATCTGGGAGGTCCTGCATCTAGTGCCAACTGGATTGAAAAACAGTGCAGACAAACTGCCAGCACATACAGATTTGGCAGCAAATTAGCATTCACACAGACAGGAGTCTGATAGTTAGAAACCACTATCTTTCATCTACGCAAATTATACATGTTGGTACACAGTGCTGAGTTATATGGTTGGAGGATATGAATGCATCAATGCAGTCAGTTTATGTAATTCCTTGAGCAGCTAATCTGTGTGCAAAACAGTTTTGATCGAAACTGATCAAATTACAGCAATTACCATTCCTGATTACTCTGTGGTTATTGTTGTGGTTCCTTTGACTGTCGCTTTCTTTCGCACACTCAAGAGTATTCTGGGAAATGAGGAATCAGAAGAGCCTTTTTGGCATTCTTTCATTCTGTATTGTTTCTCCCATTTTTAATATACAACAATATTTCTACTACACAAGAAGCAACTGATCAAGCATTGACATTCTGCTGTTTTACCTGGATGCCTGTATCAACTGTAATCTTTAACCTCTGACTTATTTACAATGTGCTCTACTATATCTCAGTTTTGAAATTGGAGCTCTCGGGTGTCTTCTTATAGAGAATAAACTTTGTTTACAGTATGTGCATTAGTATATACATTTTTTAGGGGGGAGCACACATGAAACCTAATGTTTTCCTATCAATTAATGTGGTTCTTCTCCCCTTGTATTTTTAGCCCAGCTAATCAGAAAGACACTTCAAACAGAAACAGTAATAGAACCAAGAAAATTTAAATTGTTCAGAGTTCAGATCCCAAGGCTTATAGTGGAACATGGATGAACTTCATTTCTGTTGCAGTTCCAGGTCTTGAGCAGCAGATGGACGCCCACACATAAAATATCAGTACTCATTCTGTCCTCTGGCAGCCACATGGAGAAGACGCATCAGCAGCTCTGTTGGTGAGCTTCTTTCAGAGCCGTGGACTGGATCTGTGGCCTCTGTCTCTCCCACGCAGTCAGAGTCCACCATACAGCCCTCTGAAAAGAAGAAAAACAAGAAATGAAGTTCATATCTTACATGTCAACATGTCAATCAATCAGACCAGTTCGTACCAGAATTGCAGCAGAATCCAGAAATAGCGCAGTGCCCTCCCTCAGACCCACAGGATCTCCCTCCTGCCTGGCAGGGGGTGAGCAGGTAGTTCTCCTCCACACAGTGAGCTGTTTCTGGGGAGCCAAGCAGGCAGCCGAAACCGTCCCCACAGCAGATACTGGGGCCAAAGCAGCGGCCCCTGTCTCCAGGGCCACAAGACTTGCACTGGAGGAGAATGGAATTGAATTTAGCAGTATTATTTTCTGTTATATTATATCATATTACAAGACCAATGATACTTTCACGTTCTTTTCCATCTTGTATTCAACAAAATCAACATTCATTGCATTGCCTCAGCAGAAGAATTATAGCAATATGAGCATGTGAAATAAGTCACAACCATTTTCTTTCCTACAGTCTCTCACTGTAAATCAGTATTTTTAAACTACATGAGTAATATCTAATTTGTGACTTTAAAAAAGGTTCAATTGAGTTGGTGTTATTTTTTTTAAAATCTTTCCATAAGTGACTTTTATTTTTTATCAGTATGATTTCTCTTCCGTTTTTATTAAAATCTGATATACCCAGTAAACCACTCACATTTTGATCCCATAACATCCAGTGCACGCTCGGTTTCGCTTATTTAAAGGCTGCTTAGCATTCCTTTAATTTTGTGAATTGCTGGACCGTTTTTTCTTGACCGTTTGTTCTAATGTTATAGGCTAAAGCCAATTTAGAATCAAACACAGCCAGTTAAAGAATAAGCATGCTGTCTTAGCAGAAAGAACAATGCTCACCTGTCTGATTCCAGTTTCAGTCAGCGCTCGCTTCCCTCCTCGGGGGCAGTTCTGGATGTAGCAGGCGGAGGAGAACGCAAGGAGTCCTAGGACGCACAGGGGGAACAAGGAGTGAGGCATCGCTGTCGGTTTGGAGTGAGCGCCGCGCTGCACCTGTGTGTCCTCCGCCGGTGTGGATGTCTGTCTGGTACTGCGGTCATTTCTCACTTATAAGCAGATGGACATGTTTGACAAAGCGATTGATTCCTGACGTCACTTTCGTCCCCGTTGCGCTCTCTCCGCAGGGATGCGCGCCCGAAGGCCACCGGTGTGCGCGCGACGCGTGCGCGAGAGGTCGCCACAGATGTGGCTCTGCATCGGATGTGTGCCATCTAACAAATCTACACAAAAACAGACACGACAGCAGAAGATACAATTTCTGTATTCAGCACTGCGCCTATTTGTAATAACTTTGAATAATTTCACCCCCCGCTTTGACTGACACACTGAAAACGGCAAAACATGAACAACTAATTGGAGTTTGCGAACAATTTATTAGCCCAAATTAACCGCAATGAGGGGGAATAATGAAGAACATTTAATGATCATGCACAGTTCGTCACTGTGTGTAGTTTTCACTTTTAGATTAAGACAAATGTGGTAGCATCATGACAACAGAGGTCACACAAATTATGTTCCAGACTTAATGTAAAACTAGTGGGTGTAATGATCCTAACCAGAGTAGCATTTTCAAATAAACATATTACACCTTGATTATTCCTTTCAGCGTCTTGTTGCATGCTCGGGGTTGCATCTCTCTTATTAGCTGTTGTTATACTAATCAGCAGTTAAATGAGAAATGGCAAAACTGAGCATCAAAGGCTGCAGGTCCAGGTGTGAAGCTCTTTAATTAGAGTAACAGCATTCAAAGCTCATCCTTCAGTGAATCTAAATCTCATTAAACTTTACAGTACTCCAAATGTGAAAGAAAAAGTTTTACAGAATTTACTTTCAAACATTTCTCTCATGATCTGCGGCAGCAGATCAAGTGGAGCAGAGAGAGGACTCAAAGGCAGACACTGGCTTTAACAGAAGGCGAGCAGTTTATTCAGAGCGTTTGGCAAAACGGTACAAAAATAAGAAATGCAAATTTTCGTGAAAACATAAACTGCAACAATAGGAACATGGAGACACAGGGGGTATGCGAAAAGACGCTCTGACGGAGGAAAACAGAGACAATAAATACAGTGAGGGGTGATCAGGGGAGTGGAAACAAATGGGACCACAGCAGGAAGAAATAGGACATAACGAGACAGGAGACGCAGCACTGAACGCAACACACAAGAGACAAGAACTATCAAAATAAAACAGGAAGTAGCTCGAACACCGAGACCCAGACAAACAGGACTATAGGAGGCCCTAAAGTGCCAAAATCAAAATAGAGACATAACTAAGACTCAGTGAAAAAATGTTTGTCATTAAGTATCAACAATAAATACTCTTTCATGTATGTGTTTATTTTACTTTACAAAAATTTCTGTGTATTTTTTTTTTACAACTATCTCTAGGTTTACAGAGAATGATCCAATAAGCGAAAAATAGTGAGCTCCAGTGAGCAGGAGTTCTCTGGGTGAACATGCCATGTTGACACCAAACGTGAGAGGAAAATAGCCAGACTGGCTTGAGCTGATAGGGGAGCAGCAAGAATTCAAATTAGAGTTGATTAAACGCAAGGTATGCAGCAGAGCACCTCTGTAAGCACAACAGATGCAGAAGACCACACCAGGTCCCACCCTTGTCAGCTGAGAACAGGAAAATGGGCGAACGTTTCCTGATCACTCTCAATTTCTACTGATTGTTGGATCATAATTTGACATAAACAACATGTAAACGTAGCTCCATCCTGGCTGTTTTTTCATGTGTAAGGGACATTGTTCTGGCACAATTTGGGCCCTTCAGCACCAGTTGAGCAATATTTAAATGCCACAGCCTATTTGAGTATTGCTCCTGACCATGTTCATCCCATTATGAAGGGATGAAGTCTCTACCCACAAGCCATCGGGCTACTGAATTGCTGAAATATTGAACAGTTTATTTTGCACAATCACTATACACACTGTACTTTTATATGCCACTATCTCTGCACTACAGCTGCTACAGTATTTCAGTATTCTGTATTTATTTATTGTAGTCTTTTTTATAAATATATATTTTCTTTATTTTTATACTTTTTCTTATTTATATCTAGGCATTGCTTATGCGCAATATTGAGAGGGCTCTGAGCCTAAGAATTCCATTACTGGTAGTTACGTGCCATTATTTCCTGTATATGACAAATAAAACCTTAAAACATGTGACGACATGGCACCTGGTAGTTACAGAGTGTACCTAAGAAATTTTCTGTTAAAAGTAAATGGTTGTTTCCAGTGAAGAATTACCAGAGAGAATACATTTCTCACATTTTTCAGATTAATCAATGCTAATATTAATTTTCTTAGTATGTTTTCATTCATTTAGTGGTATAATAACTGATCTATTAAGTCACATGTTTACTTGTATTTATGGCAGTTTTAGTCTTCTGCAGAAATTTCTTGATGCCTCTAATACGGTGTATAATAAGAAAAGTTTACAAACAATAAGAGTTCACAACATAAGCAAAGTTTTTGTCTAATAAGTGTATAAAGTCAGTGACTTTGACTAATACAGTGTGATTCAGTATCATTTAAGCACTTTAACCACCACTTGTATCGGAAACTGTCACGGCGGGGTGCGCCGATGTGTGTGGAAACAGGACCCAGAAGCAGATGATGACGAGGAATTGTAATGATTAACAGAAAGGTGAACCTTTAATGCGATGACGGCAGGGAAATGAACCAAGAGACCAAAAACAAACAGGCAAAACACTAAGAAACAAAATACTAAATGGTACTGAGACCAAAACCTAAACTATGACTGTGGTGGAAAAATAATAAACAAAGACCATGACTAAGACTGTGACCCTGGTGAGATAAACAGACGAACCGACAATGGCATGAAGAAAACAAAAGGCTTAAATACAGACATGAGGTGATCAGGGGAAGTGGGGACACATGGGGGAACAGCTGACAGACATAAACCTAATGACAGGACCAGGAGAGAAAGCTAAATACAATGAACAAAGAACACATGACATTGTCAAAATAAAACAGGAAATACTAAAACATGACAACACAACTTAACAGACCTAATACGTGATGAATAATTACAAAACCCCAAAACATAGAAAACCAAGAACAATAACTGCCTAAACTAAAGGAAAATAGGAAATAACACAAAACTGATCACATAACAAAATGAGACAAATACAAAGAAAACTCAGAGTGCTGGGTCGGAGACCCAGCCTGTGACAGAAACAGTGAAGCCCATGTCTTCATTTCACATGCAGAACTGACTCCTGTCTTTTCTCTTACTGAGCGGATACAGGATCACGACCTTGATTAAGCTTAATGCTGTCAAGGAAAGCAACATACAGATTATGCTATTTGTGATGGTGAACACCAACTAAATACTGTTTGCCTCACATTTCTCCGTTTAACCCTTCTGTGCACAATAACTCAGGCTTGTAAAGGGTAATTAGCTTCAAGAGTTCAGAGGGTAGTGAAAGAACACATGGGCAAGGAGGAGGTGCAGCCTCCTAACGTAAAACTGCTCCTTAAAAAGAAACCTGAAACCTAATGTAATCTAGTGTCAGTATTTCATACTACCTGAAATACCAACATAAAGGTTATTGTTAATATCACATAAATATATTTAGAACTAGTACATGATGTGTCTGGATGTTCTTATTATTCCATCTTCTGCCTGCGTTCACCCATTTAAGACAGCAAAACAAGGCAAGGAACAGAGATAAGGACACAGAACACATGACATCAGGAGGTCAGCTGAACACGACACTGTCTCCTTCTTCACAATGACCACATAACCTTGGTTGGACTCAATTTCTACTTAAATTCTTTTGGTCTCCTGCTTCTGTGCCCAAACATTTTCTAGTCAAATGCATCCACGTAGAGAGCGGCCACACAAAGACTGCAGACCCAAGGCTGCAAGTACACTTCAGCGCTTGATGAAAAGAAAGAAAGAGGGGGTGGAGGAGATAAAGAACAGGACTTTATCCACACTATATTTTTTACAATATTTGCAAAGGTCTTTGCTTTCAGAGATGTCCTTTCCTGATCTGTGGAGATTAATAAAACAGGCCTGTGTGATCTGATATTGTGACAATATGAGTGTAAGAAGATGTGAAGAAATACAATTCACTGCTAGATCTGAGGTATCTTTAATCCACGTGAGCAAAAATATACAAAATAATACAATAAAACAACAAATGAGAAACAGACAATTTAACAGGAGTGGTTGTGAAAACAGTAGTTATAACGTGACAAATAGACTTACAGTGTAAAGATGTCATGCTTACAAAAAGGGTAATAAGGTACTGTCAAGAAAAGTTAACGGTCCATAAATAAAATCCTGAATTTCCAGTTGCAAATTTTTTCTTTTTACTTAAACATCTGGAATACAATCATGTCTTCAATTTGTAAGTGTCGGTTGGATTCTTATGCTATGTTAGTGATGCACCCGTGTGATGAGGGCACGTGGGGTGGGATGTTGGCAGGTTGGGCACACAATACGATTGGATGTTGATGTAGTGGCCGACCTCAGAGGATTGGCTTCCTTCTGCACGCAGGCGCGGCAGAGCAAGTGACCACAGCTCAGACGGTAGACGGATGATGCTGAGGTGGAGTAAAGGGACACAGAACAGGAACACGCAGAGCACATCTTCTCACCTATTAAGCAAAGATGGGGCGAGGGAGAATCACTTAATACTCACTTAATTTCAAACAAACTTTAAATACTTCTGCCATAAAATTTTAAGCAATGTTCTGTAGCCAGGTAGCATTTGGGGCACTGCTTATTATATTAAACCAATTTAAATGAAGTCAAACTGATTTGGATATAAGGTCACTCAGAGTGCTTTACAAAGGGAGAGCAATACAGAAAAACATTTAAAGAATGTAAATGCAACTCTGGTTAAGCATTGAATGAGAAAGCGTGACAGCACTCTAGAAATTTAACACCATGTTTGTTTTGTCTTTTGTGGCAATGATCAGCAGGGAAACAATAGAGATCTGGTTCTTATGTTACAAATGTATCAAGTAAAACTGAACACTTGCATTTCTCCCACTTCACTGGCGCTTTAAACTTGAACATAGGCTCAAGGTTTGTTTTTTCAGTATTTTTTTCTCCACTGTAATAACACAAAATTGAGTTATTCAGAACAGAGGTAAGCAGCAGTGAAGTGGTCGGAAAAATTTCTATGTATGGTTTCACACCTCTGTTTTATTTCTAACTGACATGAATCAAAACTGACTACACCAAAAACAAGATTTCTAAACAACTTCTCCAGATTTCTTTATTATATTTCAACAGTCATATACTTAGGGAATAGTATTTACTCAAATGTATCAGAGGGTGCAAATCCTACCTGTAGAACTGCTCAGGAAGCCTGAATTCTGGCGCTGTTGGGTGGTATTCAGCGTTTCAGAGTCAGGACTAACCCGCTTCTGGGGCAAATTTGAAGTGAAGGAGGGCCGGCCCTGCAGGGCAGAGAAGAGGGCCTCATCCAGACTAGCAGATAAACGCTGCTCGTGGGAGCTGCAGCTCGGAACTGAAGGTGCACAATGAGGAAGCAAACGTGAAGACAGCAGAGAAGTCAACAATCAAGACAAACTGAAAAAATGGCATGGATATGGTTTAGATCAGGGATGTCAAACTCATTTTACATGTCGGTCCACATACTTTGATCTTAAATGGGCCAAACCAGTAAAACTCCAGAAAAGAAGTTTAACTACCGGTACATGTTCCAAAAGCCATCCAATTGGCTGGATTGGGCCAATTCTGGTCCCTGGGCCTTATGTTTGACACCCCTGGTTTGTATGTTTACATGTTATACTCACCAGAAACTGCATCACTTTTTAGTTTTTTTGTTTGGAGTTCCCTCTCAGGTGTCAATGTGTCCTTGGATTCTTTGGAAATATCACTTAGATCTCGTTTCTTTCTCCTGTCTAATGCTGATTTATTACCTGTACTTAAAGGCTCAGCATCAGATGTGTGATTTTTATTATCTGACAAAGGTCCTGACCCTGCATCTTCTATCTTCACAGTCCTGTTTGTGATTCTGGTGTCAGCATTATATTCAGCAGCACCACTGTTTGAGCTTTTACTGAGGCACAGAGAGCTCTGAGAATGTTCGTGTACTTTGGAGGCTAGAAGTCTTGAGGCCTGTGTATTGTCTCCTGTAACTCCTCTCCCCAACATCCCATCCCTCCTCGTCATTCCTTTCTGCAACAGGAAGTGGTCAATGCGACTTTTCAGTTGGGGGTTAGGAAGAGGTTGGGAAGTTGAAGTGAATGGTACACCGGTGAAAGGGTCATTTGGGGGTCTACCCCACGTGGCTTCCCTCTTCTGGTACTCTTCCAGAGTGGAGTTGTCCACTGATACACCACTGGGCAGCAGCATAGGGAGCATCATCACTTCCTGTGTGAGTGGATCAAGGAATTCTTCTGGGATGGAATGACTACCAAAGTAAACGACATATTGGCACACATCAATACTTACATAATCTATAAAACCAACAGTATAGATGTGACAGCCCGATAATTAGTTCTACTACTTTTGAAATTACACAAATACCTTGGAGGTTCTTGCAGTCCCTGTTTGCTTTGTCTGATAGGAGGTGCAAAAAATGCAGGCTGTTGTAGCCGTCTTTCACTGGCCTCGTGGACTTTTTTGATCCTCTCCACTTCTTCTGCAGAGCAGCTGCGAGCAGGTTGTCCCCACACAGTCAAAGATTTCAGCCCCAGAGATGATGCTGCACCACCATAAGGCATGGTTACACGAAGCTTTGTCACAGCCCCGAGCGAGAGCAAACCTCGGCTCCATAGCTCCTCTTGCAGACAGTTTGCAGGTTGTGGAGGAGGCGAGGACAGAAACGGGGCCCTGGGGCAAAAATTTGAACGTGTGAAACAGACTTTGGTTTCCTCCTTTAGTTCGCAACGAGCCACCAGTTTAAACTCTGGCTCAGAATTGCTGGATTCCGTGTTTGTCTGATGTTTGAACATGCAGCCTCTTTTCTGAGGCTCACCTGGAGTCACTTCACTCCACTGCTGGGCCTGAAGACTCCACTGGTGGCTGTTACTCTGTTGAGATTTACTCTCGTGGTTTCGAAGTTCTCGTCTATTCGCTGCATTCTGATCTTTCGCCTGTATCTGTTTCTTTTGTGGAAAATCTTTGGTGCCTGTAGAAGGTAACGGATCAGAACTGGTGCTGATCTCCAGTTTCTTGCAAGCCTGTCCCCTGTCCATACCCCAGGGCCACAACTCAACATCCACCCTACACAGCTCCACCTGGAAACCAAACTTCAATGTCACCTTGAAGGAACAGAAGAAAAATGTGTAAGGTATGGATATAAACACATTACTATAATAATCATACCTAGTTTTTTTTTAAATGTGACTCTTACAATGCATTATGAATCCTCATCAAAATACAGGATATGTTCTCCATAAAAACTCAAATAAATAAATCATATTCAGGAAAGTTAAACTATCATATGACATCCCACAGTGGAGAATACCACAGTTCATTGCAACAATGTGGGAAAGTTTTTGTTTAAACTGACTGCTTTAAACATACAAATGTACCATCGCTGCCAGAGAAAAACATGATGGTAAGAACTACTAATCTCGATTTCTATGCACAAAGAGGCTGAACACACATTTCCTATTGAAGCGTGATTCATGAAGGGAACAATACATGCAGGTGTGTATGCACATTTAGTAAATCTGACTTTCCTTTTGAATGCCATTTTTGGCTTTTTACCCTTTTGTTGCATTTTTGGCTTATGTTACAAATACACTTTGGGTGCTCAGTCAATGAGCGGTGTTTTCTATGAGGAAAAAAATAACCTGCACAGCTTTCAAATGAACAAAAGAGATGATATAACAGACTTAAGGAAAAGGAAGCATATTAAGACCTCTTTAGAACACCTACTGCATTCTGGTTTAAAGGGGTTCAAATCTTAAGCTTGTAACAAGAATAAAAATAAACTTTACAGTTGGATATCCGTGTTCAGCCCCATCAACATAATACTCTACATAATTAATGTTTGGAAACAAAAATACAGTCAAAAAGATGACAAAACAAACAAAAAACCATAGATAAAATATAATACATGAGATAGAATAGCTACTCTTCCTCAGTGTCTTCCTGACCTGCACATTTTCCCCAAATTCCCTGTTTTCAAGCGGTTATTATTTAAATAAAAGGTAGTGGTACTTTTTTCAGTACCAAATACTACTTCTACTGGTACCTATTATTTAATGAGACATATACACATTTTAGGAAAAAATGCTGAGTGTCAAGTTCCAAAGTATGACAGTGAAATCTTACCTGTACAGGTGGACGAAGGAAATATTCCAGCTTAAAGCCACGTCTGCGGAGGGCAGGGTCAGCTGATACAAGATTTGTGACATCATAGCCATCTGCACACAGCTGGAGAAGAAAATTAAACTGGTGTCAGTGTTTTTCAGGGAAAGCTTGAAATTGAAAATGTACAGAGAAAAGCTACATTATGTTATAGTAATGTAGGATTGACTGCTTCTTGAGGCGACTGTCATGATTTAGCACCATAGAAATAAAACTGAATCGAACTGACAGCAGATATGAGAAAATTTGAAAACAATTACAGTACACATGCCTCACATGCTCATGAGAGAGTCATCACAAGGTTAAACATGGAAAGCTCATATGAAATGAGAACAAGCCATGTAAAAGACATAAATAAGGCACATGTGGAATAAAAAAAACAAAGAAACTGTTTTCTTGAAGGTGATAACATTCATTTTTTTAATCCTCTGAGTGTGATGAAAAAGACAGCCATGATCGGATTAAAAAATACCAATGAAAAGAACACAAGGACGGTTGTGATTCAGTCTCCCACACAGCACTTTATCCCACCGGTTTTTTATTTATTTTTATTTTTACATTACTGTCCTCCACTTCCTGTGTCATTTTGCGTCTGTCTGCGCTGCTTTGAACTGCTTATCTAAAAACATATCAAGCCTTTTCTTGGACTTTAAAAAACAAAAAATAAAATAGTTAAATAAAAAAAAGAAAGGAGGGGAGGGGAGGGTACCTTTATGTGGCAGGTCTATAAAATATATCTCACCTTGTTACAATGAGCTGTCGTGTGAAAATGTGGCAAGCAGAGATTCACAACCATACTCTCCAATCTGTAAAGAGAAACAGTTTGTAGTTATGAACGTTTTCTGACGTCACTTACACAAAACTTATAGGTCACAGCAAAATGGGCCATTTAGTGAATAGAGCTCATGAACCCCAACTCAGAAGGTAAACATATATTTGCTGTGTTTACACTTCCATCTCATAATCATCTCTCAATAACGATTTTTAACACTAAGTTGAATGACCTGAGCTTAATTTTTCATTATAATAACATAAAATGGACATTTAGCGAAAGAGCCTGAACTTTGAATGCACTAACAATAAGCACAACAGGACGTGTTTGTTCTTTAAGCACAGGCTATTTAACATTTAAAGTCATACGTCATTGGAATTCCCAACAATATTATTATACAGTAAGTATTTATTACGATGAAGAGGAAAGACCCTGATTTGCACATATGTTTGAGCTGTATTTCAATTGAATTCAATAATTCATTTCTGACTGCCTCCAAGATAGGACTGAAATCATTAGTCAGTTAACAATAAGACACATGATTTAGCAGTTAATTAATTTATTAAAGGGAAAGCCAAACATTTCTCCTTCTTCATCTTCTTTCAACTGCTCCCTTTAGAGCAGGGGTCCCCAATCCCAGTTCACGAGGGCCAGTGTCCCTGCAGGTTTTAGATGTGTCCTTGATCCATCACAGCTGATTTAAATGGATAAATTACCGTCTCAGCTGTCTTGAAGTTCATTACCAGAGGCCTGGTAATGAACTAATCATGTGATTCAGGTGTGTTGACCCAGGGTGAGATCTAAAACCTGCAGGGACACCGGCCCACGTGGACTGGGATTGGGGACCCCTGCTTTAGAGGTTGTATGCTGGACCACGTGCCTGCATGTCACCCCATCTCTAGCATCCTTCACTATCACGCCAACCCTCTGCATGAGCTATTTTATTACATCAAGAACCTTGTCTGTGGTCTTCCTCTTTTCATCCTTTGTGGAAGCTCCATCTTCAGCATACTTTGTGCAGTGTATCCACTATCCTTCCTCTGCACATGTCCAAAGGATCTCAGCCTTACCTCTTCAAACAGCTCAACCTGACCTGTTAATCTGATATAACTACTCTTACTCTTGTCCAAACATCATAGTCCACGTGGACTATGAGTGCAGATCGTTTTGACCTTCTCTATACTTCTCCATCAAACGGCTTCTCTGTCTTACATCACTGTACATTATAATGGGAGACACAGCCTTCAGCTTTCAGGCCCCTCTTCTGTGGAACCAGCTTCCAGTTTGGATTAGGGAGACATACATCCTTTCTACTATTAAGATTAGGCTTAAAACTTTCCTTTTTGATAAAGCATATAGTTAGGTTTGGATCAGGTGACTAAATCCTTCCTTAGTTATCCTCCCTGCTTGCTTGCTGCTACTACTGCACATTCACCTAATGTATATACTATATATATATAATGTTCTTCCTCTACCCCCCGCCAAGGAGCATGTCAGGTTACATTTCACTGTGTGTTATACTTGTATAACTATGCATGTGACAAATAAAGAACCTTGAACTTGAGTTACGCTGCAGGTCTAGGCTGCTGGGGGATTTCCATGATACATTCAGCGTTTCTTCTTCAGTCACCTTTTTCACTCACTATGTGTTAATAGACCTATCTGCATTTAATTATTAATTATTATTAACCTCTGTCTCTCTTCCACAGCGTGTTTTTGTCCTATGTTCATCAACTCAACCCCAACAGGTCGTGGCAAATGGCTGCCCCTCTCTGAGATTAATCAAGTATTCTGATTCTGACTGGTTCCACTGAGGTTTCTTCCTGTTAAACGGGAAGTTTTCCTTCCCACTGTCGCCAAAGCCCTTTCTCATAGGGGGTCATATGATTGTTGGGGTTTTCTCTGATTTCTCTGTATTATTGCAGGGTTTTTATCTTACAATACAATGCGTCTTAAGACAACTTTTGTTTTGATTTAGCGCTTTATAAACGGAACTGACTTGAACTGAACGTCTGTGGTACTGATAAATAATGATGTATGATTTTTTTTCTCTCTCTGACCAGACGTTTAGTGGATAAATAACTTCAACTCGTACAATCATTATTAAGACAGTCGAAACAATCAGAATTAATAACAGCTCACCGATAGCTGAGTCAAAAACAGTTATCAACAACTATTCTGATTGTTTTCAATGTATGATCTAAAACAGACAAATCAATGTCTCTCCGTTTCTTGTAGGAAAATAACTAAACCGAGAACATCGCCACTTTTTCACCACTTAAGGATATTTTTAATACAAAGCTATTAATGACTGAACAAGAACGCAATCGTTTCAGGGACACTGTCAAACGTATCGCTGCAGCTTTTGGTTAGAATAGACTTGTAAAATAGATTTTACATGTAACTGAAAACTACTTGGTCACATGTAAAATCTGTTATGAATTCAGCTGTATTCTAACCAACAGCTAACAATGAGCTAATATTTAAACTTGGGTGAGACTGACAGTGTTAACATTTCCACAGCAAACTAAACCAATGAAAATTAACTCACTTTGCTTGGTTGCTGACACTTTCCCGCTTTGAGTCTTTATTTTGCGTGTCTAATCATTAGGAAAAAAGCTACTAGCAGCGATCTGTTATTAGCCACAAAACAGCTACATAGCTTAGCCGGCTGAGCTACAGCACGCTGTAAGGGACATACTTCAAATTTCGTCAACAAAGTACATTATTAGTAAGCAGATTTTGAGTGGATTTAGCTGCCTGTTCATTAATACTTATGTGTTTCTTGCCATAGTTTGTACTTAAAGAAGCCACTACAGACAATTACAATCTTATTAATTTTTTATGCACTCTTTTTGAGTTTGAGGTTGTTTTTTTTTTTTGTTTTTTTTTTGCCAACCACGAACTCTTCTATCAGGCTATCCATCCAATGTACTAACTACTCGAGGTGTTACTAACTACATCCTACGCAGGTAGAAAACATTCAAAACACTGCCACAGTTAAGTTTGTTGTTTTGCTATACCTTTCTGCCAGTAAAGAATCAGTGGAACTTCCCAGTACATTTTTAAAGGTCATTTGTCATAGTGACTTTTTTCTCCTCATGGCAAAAAATGATCCACATCAGTGGCACAATACATTTAACCTTCCAGTGTTATTTACACTTTATTTTGTATAATTTATGTCCTGATTAAATTAATTTTCCCCCCTTAAAAATAGATGGAAAATGATAGTTTTCAGTTTAATAACAGTGCTCCCTGATTTGTTGGGTCATGAACAGACATTCAAAATATTCTGTGAAAAACCTTTGACTCCAGTGTGTTAAAAGTAGATTTCAAAGAGAAGATTTTTTTTCGATCCTGAGATTCCAGTATTTGAAAATTATGCAAACGTAATCATAGATAACATAGATACTTATTTTTCTATATTTAAACCTAAAATATTAGAAAACTCTACATACAAATGTCAATAACTGAGTATGGACCTCTGATCCATAATTTTGTTGTACATGTACAATGACAGTAAAGGGCTATTCTATTCTATTCTGCTAATGGTGAGATGTTGTAATTAATTATTTTTTTTTACCTTATATCCATGAAATAATAATGGCAAGGCCTCTGCATTTTCCATCTAAAAGTGCTCTGTGTCCATCTTGTCCCTTTCACATATTGCATCCTCTATATGAAGGTCAGCAGAGTTGCTCATCTGTAAAAGCTGCAGCCTACTTCATTTCAAGGATATTTCAATTGGATACATAATGTTCAGAGGGATGAACCCAGACTTCTTTTGTTTGAGGGTTGTTATTTTTTTTGCTCACTATTATACCTTTCCATAATTTAATTTCACACCTTATAGTATCTACATTCTACGTTATAAGCTTAGGGTACTGGCTCTATTACTTAGTTGCTTTTACTTAAGCACATTCACATTGTGCTTCTATATACTGTGACAGTTGCTGTCTGCTTTATGTTGCAGATTTAGATCTTACATACAAAAAATAAGCCTGCGAATTAATGCACTGCCTTACTGTAATGTATACTAACTGGCCATATTATTAGGTACACTTTGCTAACATTGGGTTGGACCCCCTTTTGCCTTCAGAACTGCAGAAATTCTTCAAAGTATAGCTTCAACAAGGTGCTGGAAACATTCCTCAGAGATTTTGGACCATAATGATATGATGGCATCATGCAATTACTGCAGGAACCACAGCTTTGGTGTGAATCTCCCATTCCACCACATTCCAAAGGTGGATTGACATCTGGTGACTGCTGAGGCCATTTGAGTACAGGGAACTCATTGTCATGTTCAAGAAACCAATTTGACATGAGATGTGCTTTGTGTAGTTATCCTGCTGAAAGCAGCTATCAGAAAATGGGTACATTGTGGTGATAAAGGGATGGACACAATCTGCAACAATACTCAACATTTGATACAAGGCAGAATGTTTAGCTTGTTTACAAAATCTAGACTCTACCATCTACAATTCACAGCAGAAACTGAGACTCATCTGACCAGGCAACAGTTTACAATCTTTTGTCACTGAATTTTGGTGAGTCTTAGCTCACATGAGTTATACTTGTGGTCTTCTGCTGCTGTACTCCACCTGCTTCAAGGATAATTGTGCATTCAGACATGCTTTTCTGTATACCTTGGTTGTAACAAGTAGTTATTGGAGTTGCTGTTTCCTTCCTCTTATCTTCAGACAGTCTGGCCATTCTCCTCTGACCTTTGGCACAAGGCATTTCTACTTAGAATGGTTGATTTACAGACCATTTTCTGTAAACCGTAGAGATGTTTGTGTGGGCAAATCGCAGTTGCCCAGCAGGTTTTGCAGGAGGCAGACCAGATCGACTACTACAAACAACAAACTTCAGTCACCTTTCTTCCCTATTCTGATGGACAGTTTAATCTTCAGGATGCACCTGCATGCCTAAATTGCAGGTGTGTCTGACAAAGTGGCCGGTAAGTTGAATGCTTTTTAGAGGTTTTTAGAAGTATAAAGAAAAAAAATGACTGATATTTTTTTTGATCTCCTTCTACTTTGTAAATAATCTGAGGGGAATGAATGGGAAACCACTGCTTTAAGAGACAATGTAACAACTTCCATCCACCCATCATCTGTCTCGACAGCAGCTTTCTTTGGGGCGCGAGACAGACACTAGCTTATGTTCACATCCACACCTATGGCCAATTTAGAACATACATATATGTGGATGGTGATGTAAACAGGGGTACCCAGAATGAGGGACAGAGAGCACATACAAATTTATCCTGATAAATTTGAATTTAAACACACAGCCTTTTTGCTCTGAGGTGCTAACTCAGAGCGTAATAATAATTATTTCATATATCATTATATCATTATATAAAAATATTTCTTTTGGTCAGATTTTTCAAACTTGATTTCCAGAGTCAAATGTTTAGTCTTAAACATAAGAACAACTGAAGAACTAAAAGGGTTGAATTATTCACATATCTTTATTAGTTCTGCTGAATTTAACAAAGAGGTGGGTTTGAATCAAGCCAGAGCAGTACTAGTAACATAAATGCAAACAATAAATTGGAAATATGTATAAAATCGGTGGCATTTTGTTCTCTAAACAATGCAATACTGTAACTACATTTATCACCTACATCAAAAAGGAACATCATTTTTGGACAGGGTTGCTATGATTGCACCATCATGGTAGGCCGATAGGCTATCTACACAGTTAAAAAACAAACAAAAACAAAAACCACATAAAGGAAAGCTCAAATGGCACATATTTTTTTCTCTGTCAGTTCACCATAATATAATAACAGTAATAAAGATGATAATACTATATAATACCTTAGAGATAAGTTAATATTCTTGAGCAACATCTTTGTATGCTGGCATAACAACACATATAAAAGCCATGATATTCACATCTGAGTCTACTGTACATCATAACTTGTGTGTAGGAAACTACATAGTGCAGTTAGCCTGAATTCTCCCTTTAAAGGGGCAGACTCTCCACTCGTCTGATTTTTTTTCACTTCCTTATCCCCTGCTTTATCGAAACGAAATATACAGAAGAAAGTAAGACTTTCCAGCATAAACACACCTCCTCAGTTTGAAATGTAAGTCTCACAAGCTTTGATGTACATGTTACTGTAGAGAAAATCCCCCTTTGCTTATATTATATCTTCACTTGCTCTATTGCCACTAGTCCCTCTATCCTCAATCTCATAAGCTGAAGCCTTTCATATGTTTACACACATGCACGCACTCGCTCGCACACGCTCTCGCTTTCTCTCGTACACAAAAATGTACAATCTATAACTATTATAAGTATTTCTTTCTAGATTATCATACATTCTATAAAAATTTTAACTTTGGGGATAAGTACTGCTTTGACAGATGTCTTGGCTGTGAATGACACAATTATCATAATAACCAAATTCAAATTGTGTGCTTCCATTCACATCATCTGCTAGCAGAGCGGTGAAAGCTCTCCAGTGACCCCTGGTGTTCATTGTTAGTCACCGCAGGAATACTGGAGCGAAGGTGAACCACGTTCTCCTGTGTCCTGAAACCTGTTCTGCCTGCATTTGGGGCTGATTATCTGCTAAACATATCTATTTAAATTCAATTTGTAGAAAATATAAACTCTGTTGGTCTTAATAATGTGTTTAAATGGGCCATGTGTGTTGGACCCTGTGCATGAAATGACTTGAAATAAACTGAATCAGTCTGCGAGACCGCTGACGTTACTAACTGCTGGGATTACAAATTAAATAGTCCAGCCACACTTCTGTTTGACTGGTTTGCTGATAATTAATGTCGCGATTAAAGCGCTGAAATCATCACACTTGATTCCCCCCCCCCCCCCCCACCACTAACTGTTCCCAGCATACACATGCTGGAAAGACTGGAGTAAGGCGCTCTCTGGCCAAAAATGTTAACATCACACACTCTGACCACTAATTCTACTTTTACATAACCAGTGACACAGACTTACAATGAATAAATACCACATTATATTCCTGTTGATCGTTTCTGACAATATCCCTGATTGTCTTGGTCCTTTTCTAGCATTGGCATTAAATGACTCGTGTTTTAGCGCTGTAATCTAAACACCGTCATTTAATATTTTGTTTTGCTGCCATCCGTTAGCGTGGCACACTTTTCATGGACACTGATTATGTTGGATGCTGCAATTAGCAACTAGTGATAGAAAGGCTGCTTAGGAGCTTGAAAATATCATCGATAATGATTCGTGTTGTTAAGATCCTGTTGAGATGACTTTGTTCTTGTTGCATTTTAACAGTCGGCTCCTGTTGCTGCTTTGTGTCTATGGTTGCTTTGAAAAGTATGTCAGACTGTACTGGTTTATTCTATTGTAGACTGAATTGTTTTTCTACTGTATGCTGAAGTGGCTTTGTGTGAGAGGCCTTGGTCACTGTGAATGGTGCGAAATGGAGAATTTCCTCCATGGAGGTGTCTCTATATCTCAGTTGACTCGATCCTCTCCAGGCGTGAGGGTCCTGCCCAGGGAGGCGCAAGCTGGTGGAGGGAAGGAGGGCCCTTTTGGTCTTCACAAGGTGGAGAGAGGGTGAGGGCGATAGGGCCAGAGAGAGACGGCAGAGGCTGAGGAGACAGAGATGAGAGAGCTGGTGGCGGCGGAGGTGGAGAATTAGAGGAGGTGGGGGAAGTAGTTGTGATAGTGGTAACAGTGGTGGTGGTGGTGGTTGTGGTTTGTTTAGCTCCCAGCTGGCTCATACGTTTTTCCAAGGCCTGGTTCTTCTGCAGTGTTTCCACATAGCTGAGCTGCAGCTGTGCCTGGTATTTCAAAACCCGCTCCTTCTCATCCTGCCAGGTGTGGCGCTCCTGGTCGAAGTTGAGGGCCTGACGTTCCCGTTGCTGTCGCTCCAGCCGTAATGCAGCCTGCAACTGCTCTAGCTGCCTACGCAGCTCCCCCGCTTCATCCCAGTGACCCTCCTGGACCCTCTGTGGCTGGTGACCATCCTGGCAGAGTTGGGACTCGTGACGTAGCTGGGCCTCTTGACGCATTTGAGCCTCATGACGAAGTTGGGCCTCCTGACGGAGCTGCGCTTCTTGACGCAGCTGCGCTTCTTGGCGTAGTTGGACCTCTTGACGGATCTGGGCTTCATGACGCAGGTGAGCCTCTTGGCGCAGCTGTGCCTCCTGGCGGAGTTGGGCCTCTGGTCGGATTTGGGCATCCTGACGCATCTGAAGGTCCTGCGGAACGTGCGGGTCTTGCCGTTGCTGCACGTCACGCCACTGAGCTTCTTCGCGTTGTTGCCTCTCTTGTCTCTGAGCTTCCTGCCTTTGGGCTTTGGCTTCATCACTCTGAAGGCTTAGCAGGGTGTCAGACGTGGGGGTGAGGGAGTTTGTTGAGGGCTCATTTGGGTTTCGTGGGCAGTGGACACCTCCCCATGGAGGCAGCAGCCCTGCAGCAGCCAAGTTAGGGCTCACAACAACTTCTGCCCCTCTGCTCACTTCACTCAGAGCCCGTTTTAAACTTAGCACCTCCGCTTCAAATACACCCAGCTTCTCTCTAAGGATGGTTACCTGCAGAAAGGAAAAGGTAACAGCTATTATAGGAAACCTTATTTGAACTCAATCTATGTGTGCTTTAGCATAGGACACATGTATATGTTTTATTTCAAAAAAATGTAAACACGCCTCCTTAACTAAAAAATAACCAAGGTACACAGACATTTTACTCTATGTGTGTAAGCTGATTACGAGCTCATTCAGCACAAAAGGAAAAAAATGTTGCAGCTGTTATATATAATGTTGCCCAATCCCCAATTTGTCCTAGTCTCCTTGCCAAGTTTTTGAAATCCCTCCAAAGGATTTTGAGGATTAAACACACAACAATCTAGATTTGGTGGTAAACATCCCAATCCGGCAATCTCACTTGTTGTAAATTGTTTCCCGACTGCTTCGGAGTGCGAGCGGCACCGTGTTGCACTTTTTGTGGACCCTGAAGCAGCCAGCTGTCTCCACCAAATGCAAAATCTGGGCTTCGATTGTCTTAATTTTCAACCTGCACCAAACAAGTGGGCCACGGGTCATGAGATAATGTTTTATTATTATTTTACAGTAACATAGAAAGCTCATGCTGGCATCACATAATGATGGCAGTAAATGTAAAGAATGGGAAGTATGTTATCAAAGGCCTGGATAATGATCTTTAGGCCTGTAATTATGACATTTTGCTTATTGTTTATATATATGTTTATATTTATATAGAGAATGCAATACATATTAATTAAAATGAACACTTAAATTTATCTTGTAAATATATTTAGCCGCATAGACGAACTTTCATCTGTAGTTTGATATCTTGTCTGAGATTAAGTGAATCTTGATTCAGTAATCTTGAATCTTGATTACATTTATGTGCATAAAATTCTGAATATCCATCTGTGCTGTTTGGTGTCTGTTGATTCAGAGCTTCAGCAGGTACACTGAACCAGTGTTGGACTCATTAATTCAATTACAAACCCTTACGAACATATTGCAACTAATATATTAAATATGACTGTGCTGAATTTTTTATACAGGGGAAGCTATGGCATATTTTATGAGACCAATTCAGTTTAATCAGCTACTATTATTTTTTATGTAATATATTAATGAATGATTGATTTATATGTTTATATACTCTGGTGACAGTGGCAGAGAAAAGGACATTAAAGAAACTGCTGGACATTATGGACAATGCTGGGCATCCTCTGCACACGGTCGTAAACAATCAGAGGAGCCTATTCAGCGACAGGTTGCTTCTCCAGAAAGTCAAAAAGCAACAGACTTAAAAACTCCTTTGTCACACAGTCAGACTGTTTAACTCCTCACTGGAGGGGTAACAGGGGGACAAAGGAGGGCAGGAACATCTCAGCTGTAGTGTTTTTTTACACTGTGCAATATTTGCAATATTTTTTTCTTATATTCGACTTGATGGTAATGTAGCTTGCCATCACCAGTGTGTGAATGTGTGTGTGAATGGGTGGATGACTGAATGTAGTGTAAAGCACTTTGGGGTCCGTAGGGACTAAGTAAAGCGCTATACAAATACAGGCCATTTACCATTTGCAATAATCACTGTGCAATATATTCACTCAAATGTGCAATCCTATTTATCCATATTATATATTCTGTATTTATATATGTATATATGGTATATTTATGCTTATATCCTTACTCTCATTCCCCTTATTGTATCTGTAACATGCAACTTCTGTCGGTGCTGTGCTACTGGAAACTGAATTTCCTGGAGGAACCCACCCGAGGGATTAATAAAGTTTAATCTAATCTAATCTAATATAAAGTATTCATATGATTTTGCTTTCTGTTATTTGTAATCGTTATTGTTTAGTCCTCAGGTGTGACTGAAAACCTACCTCAGACAGAGTCCTCCTCAGCTCTCCCTCACACTTCTCCAGCTCCACACTCTTGCTGCTGTAGGAGTCCTTCAGGCCCAGCATGACCTCCTCCCGTTCCCTCAGCTGGGCATTGAGCTCCTTTAGCTGGCCTCTCAGGGCCACCATCTCTCCAGCTCGCTGGGTCACTTCAGCCTGACTTTCCCTCAGCTGCTGCTTCAGCAAGGAGATCTCTCCTGCTTTCTGGCACACCTGCCACAGGAAGGTTAGACAGTGAGAGGTATTTTGTAAATGTGCTCCCTATCTCATTTCATACAGACAGATTGCATACATGCAAAACTTCAATTAAAAAAAAGAAAAAGACGTCCCGCATTTGATTTTCTGTGTAAACATTTATTTGAACTAATACAAGAAAGTGCTGTGGTCCAATTTTCTAACTTTAATGACTTTTGGTTTTTGATGTAGTCCTGCTAACCGACAAACAAATATAAACAGAACTTAAAACACCTCTGCATCAGCACTTGCATTGCAAAATAGCATCGCCAAAAATACTGAAACCTTTAACCTAACAGAGTGTACTGCACCCTTTTGAGATTAACTGTCCAATCAAATGCTTTCTGTGGCACTTAATGGGCGTTCCATACTTACTATCTGATGGTTTGACTGTCTGAGAAAACTGCTCTGAAGTTCAGCTGTACCTTCTCCAAACTGTAACTTTACACTGTTTTCCATAAAGATCAAGACTCATACCAGGTCTCTGGAGAGCAGCACTGTTTGATGAAGCCATGATCTGTGATTGACAACTCTGATTTCGTGTTCATCAAGACACCTCATCACACAACTTATAAATCAGCATAGTGGGGACTTTTACAGCTAATGTGACTTAATCCAAGGACCTTAATTTGTCTTAGCTGTCCAAAAGGTATTCCTTTTAAATTATTGAGACTGGTCAAAATGCCTTTTGGTAAACTTTCACTGATAAAAATGTTGTATTCAGGCTGCGATATGCCTTTATCTTGGTGCTCAGTTACTATTATATGAAGGTTTCCTTGGTTCTTTTGCAACAGGTTGAACCATTTTTCATTTCAGTTTGGGGACAAAATATTTGTGACCTTCATACTTTGAACATATTTGGCGACAGTTTTCTTTCTTATCACCTCACCCAGTAGTTTAAAAATAATAATTTGATAAGTCAATATTCTATGTAGATCACTTAAGTAGATTTTCACAGAATAAGCAATAATCCCTCTTTTAAAATCAAACACAAGGCGTCAACATGTGCTTTTCCTTCAGAAAAAAGTCTTATTTTTTAAATAAAGAATCACAACCTGTTTGACCACTTTTAAAATTACACAGCAAAGTTAATTTCCCACGCACATGCACATATTCTGAGTACTCATCAATCCCAACATCTCGACATGTCCTCGCATCTCACCTCCCATTTGGTCTCCTCCAGACGAGGCAAGATGTCAGCCTGCTCCTTCCTGTAATCCAAACATTTTCTCTCCAGCTCCTCTCTCTGGGCCAACAGAGCCGCCATCTCCTCCTGGAGCCTCCTTTTGTCCTGGGACAGACGGGTTATCTGGGCCTGCAGGGCAGTCTGGGAACGCTGAGCACGACGGGTAACCTGCAGATGAAAATGCAAGCTTTGAACATATCTACACTTGGAAGACCAGTGTATGATTAGACAAGTTAATAACATACGCTGATACATTAAGCTATGAAAGTTTAGAACATGTATAGTGTTTAAATGCTTTTTATAATATACTGGATTTTAGCTATATTTTCTTATTTCTTGAGTGCCATATTAACCATTTAAAAGCTTACATCTACTTCACATGTAGCTTTTCTAAAGGTTTTTAAACTGTAATAGAAATTCTTTTATAACCATCACTTGAACCTATCCTAATACATTTTCATATAATGCAATTTCTGTAGTCTTACTAATCTGACAGAGAATTTCTTTAATAAACTTTCCATCATTTTCGTTTGGAGTAAAGAAAACAAAGTGCAAATGCACCTTAACATTATTTTGCATGAAAGTTTGCAATGAAGTCACCTGCTGCAGACGTGAGGCATAGTTTTGTCTCAGCTCATCCATCTGTCGCTCCCAGACACGTTGCTTCTCCTCAAACACCTGAATGATCGCTGCCTCACTTTGGTCCAGGTTTCTGCGCATATGCTGCACCTGATGAAAGGAAAGCAGCATATGGAAGTGGAAACTCTATCAGACTGTAGGAAGGCAGTAAACTTTATGTGTGAGGAATGTAGTATTTGTAAAATGTGACAGATTTAATTCTCAGGTGTTTAAAGCAAATCCAAATCTTAATCTTTACAATTTTCACCTATGTGGCCATGTTCACATTGTTGCATCAATTATATCACATTATTTATAGGGTAAATAATAATAATAATAATTATTAACAGTTTGGGAATGATACAGTTTAGTTTCATCCAAATACAATGGGCCAACCTAAGTCACATTTGATTAAAGCAAAGGAATGATCTCACGTCTTTTCTCTATGTTTTTAATTACAATGTTCTGTGTACAAAAATTCAAATGTCATTAATCTCAAATGTACTGGTGTGGTAGCCCTTTTGGAAAAGAAATCTGAGAATGTAAATCAAAACAAACTCATGTCTGAGGTGAAATGGCCCTTTAAATGCTAACATGTGTCAGATATTTTTGAGCGGGCTCTGACCTCTTGCTCTTTCTCCCACAAGCGATCCTCGAGGTCCTGGATGATGTCATCCGAGGAGGGAGAGGGGCGTAGAGGTGCTGGAGCGTCACTCAGGTGGCTCAGCCTCTGATAGGACGAAGAGCTCTTTCCTGAGGAGGACCGGCCGCTGTCTGAGGCGCTGATCCCATTCTGAAGGTGAGAAACACATCACGGTACATCAAATATGATAAGAGCAGGGCCCATTTAGTCTTAGACAAAGCAAGCATGGATGATGGCTGCACCTGGTAGCCAGGCTTCTCCAGCTTCTCTAGGCCTGCAGCGGCTCCAACCATGCCCAATCTGTTGATGTGGCTGGTAGAAGCACTGAGAGGCCCCAGGACTGCTGGGGGTCCACAACCAGACCCTGAGCCCGTGTAGGTGGGCAGACTGGTCAGGGAGTTTCTCCCTGAATCGGACATGCCTCCCTGAACCACTTCATTACCAGTTCCCCCTCCATCACTTCTGCTAACCCTCACTGGGCTGTCCTGATCAAGGAGCAGGGCTTCTGGGACCTCTCCTGACTCACCTCCTCCTCCATCCCTGCCTCTCCTGCCTACTCTGCCCTCGCTGAACCCTTCACTCCTTCCCTCATGCTTTCCCTCATTTCCAGCCCCTCCTGCCTGGCCTACCAGATTCTGCATGGAGTGGAAGCTCTTGGGCACCACTGGCTTGAATGCAGAAGGACGCACAAGGCCTGAGTTGTTCTGCATTGCCTGTGAAAGACAAGAAGAGGGACAGAAGAATGACAGTCAAAAAAAATGTGAGCCATATGAGCTACAGTTTACAGACAAAAGTAAAACAAAGTACAAATTTCAGCAATAAAATGATGATATTATGTATTTGAATGCTGAACCTGATATTATGTAAAGTTTTATGTATTTAAAACCACTTAAAACAATAGTTTTTGAATTTATTTCTTCCTACTAATACTCATTTTTCACGTGGCATGCATTATATTCCTCAAGTATATGTTTTTGATGGTTACTATAACTATCTGTTTTTACAGATCTCCATCCATCCATCATCTTCCGCTTATCCGGGACCAGGTCATGGGGGCAGCAGCCTAAGCAGATCTCACGAAAAACACGAGATCATTTTACAGAGCTCATGCTTTTTAAAAGTTATTGCGTGTGAACGTTAATATACAGCTTCAATAATCTTTGACATCCAAATAAAGTTGCCATCTTTAAAAAAAAAAAATTGCTTTGTGTTAGTAGCTCTCCACAAAAACCTCAGCAAAGAAACAGTTTGTGGAAAGATGGTGCTTTATTCTGAAGATTTTGGAAAACAACATAGAAAAGATGAACTGTTTACACTGTTTCTTAATAAAATAATGAGAAAAAAAAGGAAGTTTGAGTTAAAACATACTTGGAAAAAATGAAATCTAATGTTTTATAGTCTTAATATAAGAGTATCATGTAAATCAGTGGTGTTTAAAACTTTCTCCTCAGAGTGATTCATTGCAATAATTTACATTCGGCTAACAATTTAAAGCTGTGTGAAATGCACAAATGTTCTGGGGGAAAAAGCTCCAGAAGAGTCACAAAAATAAATATAATTTCCCGTTCTTGCTAACTTGTAACCCAATAGATTTGTTTTGAATCCCTCTCTGAAGGTGCTGACCTGCTGTGTGTGAAGTACCTGTTCAAGTTTTCCTGACACAGGCATGATCTTGGGCGGGTTGTGGTTTGGAGGGTTGTGGTTATGGCCGGCTGGATTGTTCTCGCTGTCGGCTCTGACGGCTGCCATCTCTCTGTGCTGGTGTTGGCTCATCCCAACACTGCTCTTCTCACTGGCCCCTCGACCCACAATGTTCCCACAAACATCTAAACCTGCAGCCTGCATTTCCCTCTCTCGCTCTCTTTCCATCCTCTCGTTCTCCAGCCTCTCTCTTTCTCGCTCCCTCTCCCTCTCTCTCTCGCGCTCTCTCTCCCTTTCTATCTTCTCCCTTTCAATCCTCTCTCGTTCCCGCTCTCTGGCTCGCTCCCTCTCGCGTTCCCTCTCACGTTCCAGCCTCTCCCTCTCCACTCTTTCCCGCTCCCTCTCCCGGTTCCTCTCCCTCTCTCGTTCCCTCTCTAACCTCTCCCGGTCCCAGTCTCGGTCCCGGTCCCTGTCTCTCCCCCTCTCACGCTGCCTCTCCCACTCCCTCCTGCCCGCTCCGTTGCCACAGTCCAACTGGTTGTTGTTGGACGGGGCTGTCATGGTGCATTCAGTGTTGGTGGAGGAGGCTGTTTCGGTGGGTCGGTCAGTCCCGGTACAGGTCCCAGTCCCGATACTAACACTCCCTCGTTCATCGCTAGAGGCCGTCCCGTCTGATATAGTCGCCGGGGGGCGTGGCAGCCGCTCTGCGCTGCAGCTGCGATCAGCAGGGCAACGGCGAGAGAGAGGAGGTGCTCGGGGCAGGGTGGTCCTCGTGCCCACAGACTTCATGGCAAACTCCTGCTCTCCTGCCACCCCACTGCCAACACTGCCCATAGTGGGGGTCAAAGGTCAGGATTAGAGGTTAGGAGTCAGGATTGGGGAGGGTCACAGATACATTTGGAAGTAGTGTGGGTCATCACAACCTAATGCAGGTAGTGGGGGCACACACACTAGAGGAACACAGAAAAACGAAAGGAGTTATACAATATTGTAATTGCATAATGACTAGTTATACAATAACAACTGCAGAAGAGATTCCAGCCCACATACAGGGGCAGCGTGGTCCTCCCACCATGATAAAAATGAAAAGGGTCAGATAGATAAGTCTGGACAACTCTGTGCATAGTGAGGGAAAAAATAAAACATAAAAATAAGACTTTCTCCAGCTTGATGATGAAATCACAACACTAATCTCTGTAAACATGTTCTAAGTAAAAGTGAAAATTCTCAAACTAATTTCAGACTTTTTTGTTTATGTTCATAAGTTATAAGATATAGTGTGAACAGGTCACTTATACCAGTCCAATACAAAACACGGACTATGCAGATTTGGTGTCCATTAGCATCACTGAGCTGGAGGATGAGGGTATGTGTCTATTGTTTGTTTGTTTTGTTAGCTTGTTTGTTTTCCCTTTTTCTATGGTCACAAATCCAGGAATACAGTGCAAAAAAAACCCAGCCCTGCAACAATCACAGCCTCTTTTTTTGAGGAAAGCTCACAATTATTCTTTTTTGTTTGCTTTGCATCAGATAGATGTAGTTTCATTCCCTGATTTTTTCCCTTTGCTTCCTCCTCAGACATCACTCCTACACAATGTATAAAAATAATGGAACAATATTGCAACATAAAACAACATCTCACTTAACCCATTAAAAAAAACTATAAAAGAACTTGACATGTACATGTGATGATGTTTGTGGTCTATTATACTTTCCTGTCAGACCTCTTTCTAAGCAACTGTGATAGAAATGAAACACCAGGAATCACAGAAATCCAGATAGAGTGGGTTTAGGGTGGAGCTGTGTAGAAATACTGTAAACACTAATCACACATATAGATGGTAACCAGTGCATTGTATAGAAGGTTATTTTCTATAGTGGGCATCTGAGAAAAATCACAGCATCCAAACTGGGCTTATATGGAATTCATTGGGTATAAAGCTAATGATGTTATGCTCAGTACATTTTGGAGCATGTAAACAGGAAAAGGACCTGTTGAGAACATTGAGAACATCTGTAGTGTGGCACAAACCAACACAAATATCACCACTTGTCAACTTATCTCCAACATCTTTATTTTGGAATCTCAACATCAAAACTGCTGCAAAAATGTTCTTATTGCAGGACTGTGTAAACTTTGCACAAAGTGTATTCCTGTTAATGTGGCCAGTTTATTAGGTACACCCAATTAAAGCAGTTGGATATCAGCTCTGGAATAACTTTGCATCATTGTAGAAGATGTAGTTTTTACTTCTGCGGACCTACATCACTATACTTAAGCCTGGTTTATCCACCGGGCAAACAGTGCAACAGCTCAGGCTGTTGAATATTTGATTAACAGCAAATTTATTTGCAATCATCCACCAATAATACATCTTAAATACTCCAAGGTAAATGTGTTTTTTTTTTCTTTTTTGCATGTTATGCAATTAGGACTCCAGTCTATCAGAGAGGCCTGTAAATACCCTTCCCATTTACTGTAGTCACAGTCAGTTTCTACTATTTCTACAATAAAAGAAGGGCGATGGTGTACAATTCAGCAGCAACACAAACTATAATGAAATTACCATAAAGTGG
Organism: Aulonocara stuartgranti; assembly: GCF_965226115.1. Lineage (NCBI taxonomy): Eukaryota > Metazoa > Chordata > Actinopteri > Cichliformes > Cichlidae > Aulonocara > Aulonocara stuartgranti. The sequence continues at coordinate 13,633,164 of NC_138948.1, read as the reverse complement.
AATTGACATGTCTCTAAAACAGTTTTAAGAAAAGCACATATATGAAAGATGTTATTTTGAAGTGACCTGAACTGCACTGCAATGATTGTGGTTTCTATTCATTTTATGAGTCCCTTTCGGCGAAAGAAGACTACATGTTACACACATCTCTCAGTGGAAACCCTAATGCTAAACATAACAACATTACCATCTGAGTCCAACCTGGGACCATGGGTGAGTGCCACTTGAATCTCTTTGTGGCCTGTTAGCAGTTTACTTATTTTGTCTAGTACAGGCCAAAGATAAAATTCAACAACCCTGAAAACAAAACCAGCCACAAAACCGAACCAACATCTAAAACTGAATCTAAGAAAGCAGAATATATCACAAAACTGATATAACAGAGTGCATTCATTTTTTAGCTTGGTTTGCCAAATAAACAGGGAACTCTGAGGAGCATATACTCTGTAGAGAAGGATAAGAACACAGAAGCCTTGATATGGCCTACATAAGCTATGTTTATATGTGTATAATCTGCAGCCACCCACTACTCTGAATCGCAAAGTAGGATTCAGGATATTTTTACATCAACCAAAATCATACAGTAGAAAGATCGATCGATCGATAGATAGATAGATAAGGGCGCAGTCAAGCAATGCACTTCCCTTTCTCAGGCCATTTACTAGAGGTTTACTTCCACTTGGGTGAATAGTAGTAGTAGTAAAATACACTGCCTATCTGTCTGCTGCTCTGCCTCATTCCCCTCCCCTCACGACTCCCTCTCTCCGTTTTCTCTGCATCCCTGGGCGGCAAGGGCGGCTTTAGCAGCATCCGCATCAAGCCCTGAATCGACTGCGCTCCCAAACAATTACTTGCTAGGCCTGTGCCAAAACACAAGCGCACGACCCTCGCTGGCTGGGAAAAATGAATCGAGATTAAAATGCAGATCGTCATTGACATTGACGACATATCATGCAGTGGCTTTGATTTACCGATTGTAGCATCCTGGCGGTCCATCATCAAAGGCTACTCACTATTTTGCAGCTTGGCGGTTTTGTAAGATGGCAGCCCCAACAAACAATAATGTCAAAAGACAGAGACGTCAGTCCTGGTCGGTCGGGCTCTGAATTATTCCGCGTTGATGCCGTGGCTCGGTAATATTAAGGATGCTGTCTTCGACCGCTGTCAGCGTCGGATGCTGATGATGGAGTCGGTCGGTTGATACGCGCATCAGCTGAGAGACACACACCCACCTTTGGTCCCGCCCCTCCGGCTGCACGATACAAACGCCCCCTTTTGGCACTCATCCAGTGCTCTCCCCCGGGAAAAACCTATAGAGGTATTATATGCTGGACAGTTCCTCGGATGGATGGATGGATGGATGGATGGTAAATGTCAGCTTAATCTTCATAATCATAACGCATATGAAACAAAGGACACGTGATTTTTTTTTTGGCAATGCAACATACTCAACACTGACACATCTTTCCCCATATATTTATATGTTACATATATAAGAAGCTGCCCTGTAGCCTGATGATGCAGAACAAAAGGATCATTCATTTGCGGGTTTGTCTCTGTCTGCTTCTTTTTGCTCTGTTTTGGTATCTACCAGTGTCTGAATCAAATATCTGATTCTCCAGCTTTTCCTTCTCTATGATCTCCAGCCAGTCACTATTTTCGTCTGTCTGCCTGGGATGCAGTGTATTAGATTGTGAAGAAACAGAGCAGTGAGCTGTAAATCAAAAGCAGTAATGTTTATTGTGGAAAATGTGCCTAGAACAAACTAGAACCAGAGATATTAGATAAGAGTCATCTAAAATAAAACATACAGCCAAAATAATTGCCCCGGGCTACATCTTTTCACTTTTGTAATTTACAGACATACAGCAGGACTTGGGGCACCTTGGTGATGTGGCCCTGGGTTCAAATCCGGCCTGGGGTCTTGCTGTGTGGGGCTTTTTTCTTCCCATGTTTGTTTGAGTTCTCTGACTTTTTCCCAAAGTCCAAACACAGCCTCCTGAGAACCAGCTCATTCATGTATGTCCTCTGTAATGGACATTTGTTTTTGGCCTATATCTTTTGAATTATCTGAGTAACCTTAATAAGTCCTGATCTACTAAATAGAGGACATTCCTGGCCTTCTGTTGATATCTCATGCATTTGGGTGGCCTCTTTGAGCTCCAAAGAGGCAGGAACACACACACACACACACACACACACACACACACACACACACACACACACACACACACACACACACAAGTTCAATGGGAAGATCCTTTTTTTCCTTCTCAGGAGGACAGGGTTAGGTTAAGTGGTGTCTCTAAATGTGAATGTGAGTGTGAATGGATGTCTGTCTCTGTGTGTTGGTGACTTGTCCAGGGTCTACCCTACCTCTTGCCATATGCCAGATGGGATAGGCACCAGCCCCCCTGCAATACTGAATTGGATAAGAGGAAGAAGATGGACGAAGAGCAAGACTTCATGAAAAATAACAATAACACTAACCCAGTGAGACCAACTAGTAGCAATTTTATGCCCTATCTATCTCACGTGAATACCTTAAGTTGTTTCTTTTGCCTTGTACTCCACCCAGGAGACAACCAGGAGAGGTGAAAATTGCTAATGTATATTAGACATAAAATAGTTTTACTGAAACCACAGCAGTAGAGTTTGTGATTAAGATATTTTTCCTGATAGGTAGGATGGCCAGTCGTCCCGTGCTTCCTGTGCTTTCTACAAACTGACGATGAAAGATAATGCTAAATTTTTTTTTAACTAAACTCCATATAGAATCCCAAAACAATTCATTAATGCTGGTCATTCATGAACTAACAAATATCCAGTATAAGGTAATAAATCCCCAGATTTCTGTTACATCCTGAATGAAGTAACTGCAGACTTATTAGTATAATATTATCAGAATAATAGAATGAACCTGCCTGAAATTCTTCTAGTTTTGGATTATGCTTGTTTGCACATTAGCACAAAAGTTGCCACAGAATCATTTAGGCTGACATTTGCTTTTTATGTGTGGAGTTAAAAAAGAACATCCCTTTGTTTGGTTTTGACAAACTCCACCAGCAGTCTGCATGTGCATGCATATGAATTTTTTCATCTTAATTTTCTTAGTTTAGAAGTTTCACCGACGAGCTGTTTTTCTGTATTTTCACACAATGGTCAAAAACATTATGTTTTCTTGCTCATGCTTCTCCTTAAAGGTACAGATGTTTAGAAAAAGAGCCCCAGTGCTTCCTCTAGAGGATTGGAGGCACAAATCATACAGAGAGAATTCAAAACTCCAAAAAGTGGCCACTCTGTGTACCTGAAAGCAATTTGATTTTTTTTCCCTTTTTTGCATGTTATGCCTTGACTTGTTGTGGCAGGTGAAGCTCCACTAAATAAATTCACCACATCCTTATTACGACTGGTTGCGTCTTTGTCTAAAATGCCTGCTGTGACCGACAAATAGGCAATAAGTTAATTTAATCAACAACTGCAAGCTTACCACACCACGTGTAGATGTGTGTACAGGTAGTAAATAATTAAGTAAGTATCTAAAGTAATTATCTAGTGAATTTAAGACACTTAGGTTAGTTGGCGCTACGGATACTTATAGTATAGTGTTGGCCTTTGATGTCATATGCTCACTTACCAATCTTACTCATGCAGGATAGTAGAATCTTACCTTGAAATGTCAAATCTCTAAAGAAAAACATCCCAGTGCTCTTGTATTTGCTTCATTTTCCATGAGGGGGCAGTAGTGTTTACTTTTTCACTTGCACTCAATCTCGCAGCTGCAATACAGCTGCAAGCTGAGAGCACCATTGCTTTCAACTGAGACATGTTCTTCCTTTGGCCACCACGATGCGCTAATGTTTACTTAACTTAATTTTATGCATTTTATTTCTCTGCTGTCTCCCTTTACTTTTCCTTTGTTATACCGGTCACCTGACTCAAAAGAAGGCATTAATGTCAAACCCCAGAAAAAATAAAGACATGTTAATATCTTTGCAAACAAGAGGTAATAACCTGTGAGATACAAATGAACTTCCTTAGATTACTATTAACACATTAAAATGTAACTTTTAGCACTTTAACACTGCATTTTTAGGTTGTTAAAGAAGAAGAAGATGATACAGAGTCCACATTAGATTTTTAGAGGTCAAATTAAGAATTATATGCAGTTTTTTTTGTCTGCTAATGTTGGGTTATGGTGCAATGATTAACACGTTAAAAAGGTTGTGGGTTTGAATCCACCAGACCAACTGGGGCCTTTCTTTGTGGAGTTCTCCTTCTCTGTCTTCATTCCACAATCCAAAGACATAGACTTTAGGTTAACTGATTTTAAATGGGCTATAGCTGTGAATATGTGGTGGCCTGTCCAGGGTATGTCGGCTCTCACTCCATGTTCTGCAAAACAGTAAATAAGCAGAAGAACATTGATATCACATGCTTCTTTCAAGATGGCAAAATATGCATTTTCTTCATGATCCCTGTTTATATCATAACAGAAATTTGTCAAGATGTCAGGCATCTACTTTAAAAACCAGAGTCCAGAATGGGTGAACCAAGTAAGTAGAGGGCTTCCTAAATTGATAGGGGATAAAAGAAAAATTAAAGAAACTGTCTCTTGTCCATCCAGGTGGTCTGTCTTCTGAACACTTCCGCTATCCTTGTGGTCACTTCAGCTCACTCTGGGAAACTCCTGCTGGAAATAAAGAGAGTTATACTTGGGCTTTGCTTATGAACAGCAGCTGTTTTACAGCTTCACAGCTGATCTGAGCATAAAAGAACAGCTGAGTGAAACAGGGAGGGAAAGCTGTGTTACTTTTCTGCTGTTTTGTGACAGTTTGGTGAATGAAAGCATGAGAGTGTATGTATACAGAGACCTTAACTGGATATTCAAGTTTTATGATCTGACTTTCTTTGAGGGGGCCCTCAGCAGGTGGATGCCTCCCACCTCACAGTGTGTAAGTGACAGTTTTCCTGCTCTGTTGCATCATAACATGCAGTTAGAGAGAGACAGAGCGCAGGAAAGGAACAGCATGATAGAGAAAGCACCAGAACAGAGTAGAGGCAGTGAGATAGAGCAACTCTGTTCCTGTCAAGCTTCTCGCAGCTGTTCAACGTCACAACTGACTCCTGACAGACAGTCACAACTGAAGGACGAAAATAACCCTCAAGGAGAGGGCGTCTACCAACACTCAACATCAGGGGTCAGGGGATTTCTGCCAGTGTAAAGCAAAAAATGTGACAAATTGTAAAAGCTGAAGACATCTCACAGATGACAACCAGCTTCAGTTGTGTTACTTTCGCACAAAGATAACTGGTTTTATTGACAAGCCTGCCCGCTGAAGACTTTTAATTTCTCACTTAACTAAAGAGACAAAACACCAACCAACCCGTCTTCTGCATCTGTTGGTACAGTTCAAGAGGTGCTCGGCTATTTTAGTAACTTGGGTGAGGAATGTACAGTCACTGAAGAACACAGGCACAGATTGGAGGTCCTACACTAAGTCTTCTCTCATCCACTCAGACCATCATCCATTCACCAGAGTCTCAGAATCCGGCGCACCTACAATGGAGACCGTGGCAATATTTGACTCGCCTGGGAAGGGGAGAGGGTTAAAGGCAACAAAGGAGTTTTGGGCAGGAGATGTAATTTTTTCCGAGGCCAGTATTGCAGCTGTTGTCTTTGACAGGTAAGGTGAGGATGTAAGTTGTGGGTGTGGATGGTCATTGATAGGGATGCCTTCAAATGCAGTCTTTATGGGATATTTGAACATGTGAATAATGGATTTTCTGGCCTTTTGTTAGTCTGTAATTAGAAATTAACCAGAGCACGTTGTGTTTTTATATTTTGGAAAGCTATACTGCTGATTTTTACTTATTTTAGTGGAATAAAAGCAGTTTCCTTAGAGTATGGTGCCTTGCCACTTGTAGCGACTCAGCCTTATCAAGCAAACCCTCATAACATTAACTATGTGGAAGAATCTGAAGAAAAGTCCACATTTACACAATGTCTTGTTTTCAGTGTTGTTTGTGGTGGACTGTGTGACAGCTGTAGTCAGAGGTTTCTGCTTCTGTATCATAGACTTAATAGCAAAACAAATTTTTGCTTTATTACCCATCATTAGCCTACATTATAATTTCAAAATATTACATTTTAATGTTTCTAAAAGCCTCTAAACAAGAATTTAAGTGCACAGTACTTTTAAAATTGTGCTTCTAACACACAATGCCAAACTTGACTGCCTTAATATCAGTTCTTCTCTATCTCAGAAGTGCAGATTATCCTAGTATTAATTTCCATACAAGCAATCATTATGAGTTTTATAACAGTTAACTAAATGGGTCAAAATAATCTCCGGTCAAAGTCCACTTGTATTAGTGTTTTTAGTACTTCTTCAACTCACTGATGAAAGCTGTGAACACTAATTATTATTGGTGCAATTTTAGTTAAACATGAAAGAGTGAACTATCAAAGCAGGTGCAAGTGCTGCTCTTTAAATGATAACTGAGTGTCGTATGCGTGTGCTACAGATTTTAAATTATGACGCCTATCCTTGTTTTCTTTCTTCTCTTCCTCTGCAGTCTAGCAGAGCGTATTTGCCACAGCTGTTTCCGAAGACAAGAGAAGCTGCAGCGGTGCGGCCAGTGTAAATTTGCACATTATTGTGACCGAACCTGCCAGCGTGCAGGCTGGGCAGAGCACAAGCTAGAATGTAGCGCCATCAAAGCTTATGGCAAAGTACCAAATGAGAACATCCGGTAAGTGGATGGAAAGGGAAATAAGTGCTATAAAAAAGACTGGCTAGTCTTTATTACTTACTATAGGACAACAAATGTGTAATTTAAATAGGCACTTGTATGCTATAAAGCAGTAAATGTTAATACACTTCAAAAGTAATTTAAAGATAATGTGGATTTGACTTTACACGTCCATTTCTCCATTGCTCATTTGTGTGGTCAGTGTGGTGGCCCGCATTATGTGGCGCCTCGACAAGGAGGGGAGCACGGTGTCTGACATGCAGCTGACCACGCTGGACGAGCTGGAGGACCACATTGCCGACATGCCAGAGGACGACTTGAAGGAGCTGAAAGTGGACATTCACAACTTCCTGGACTACTGGCCCCATAACAGCAAACAGCACACAATTGATGATATCTCACACATATTTGGAGTGGTGCGTTTAAATGACTAAAACATATATTTGTTAGTTTTTTTTAAAGTAAAGTCTTTAGTAGGAAAACCTGATTCATAAATAAGACAGTTCACCTGAGACAACACTGTTTCTGCACTTAATGCCTTGATTCACAGCTGCCATGCAGCCTTGAATATTTACATTTGTTTTATTTACCTGTAGCAGTCTTATATGGACAACATGTATGCATGTTCACATCAAAGATTGCCTTTTTTTCCAGATCAACTGTAACGGCTTCAGTGTGAGTGACCAGAGGGGTCTCCAGGCAGTAGGAGTTGGTCTTTTCCCCAACTTGTGTCTAGTGAACCATGACTGCTGGCCCAACTGCACCGTAATCCTCAACCACGGCAAGTAAGTTAACAAAAAATACTCTTCATGACAACTCATTGTTATCTACAGCTCCAAATTCCTCAAAATTGATTAAAAAGTGAAAAATACTTAACGTTTTCAGAGCTTCTGTGCACGTTTATGTGCTGTTACGTGTGAATGTGTGTGTGTTGGGTGTCACTTGGTGTAAAACTGCTTCCTGTTTGTCTTTCAGTCAATCGGCTGTGAATACTATGTTTCATTCTCAACGGAGGTGCGTTGCCTCATCCTGAGCCTTTGAAGTTTATTATTAGAGCACCCTTTAGACTCTGTCATTAAACAAATCATTACACTTAACAATCTGTTGTAAAAATTTTTTTTATCAGCGAGCAGTGTTCTGTGGTGAGCACTGCATGTTTGATGTGACTCGAATATCACCTCAATACATGTTCACATGTGCTACTTGAATGCTCTAACCCTTTAAATGGCTTGTTTAGTGTAACAAAAGGCTGCTAACTTTTTCTTATCTCATATTTCTTCGCCCGAAAAAACCTTTGTCGTGTCCACACAAAGTTTTATTCGAATGCAGCTGGTGTGTCACTTTGTGCGTCTGTCCGTCACACCAACACAGATTGCCGTGTGTGAGTGTAGTAGTAGCTTCTACCTTTTATACCACATTTTCCTTATTGTTTCACCTTTAACTCAGCATAACACCAAAGTAAAATAAGACAAAAAGAGCATTTTCATATAAATACAACCTTTTTGTTAGATAAAACCGATTATTACCGTTTTGCATGTTATGCAAGGAGACTGAAATTGAAACTAACTTTACAACAAATTAAAGAAAATGAACCAGATATACGTGAAATGTTTTGCCACTTAAGTGCTGTGTGAAATGGTAAATGGCCTGCATTTGTATAGCGCTTTTCTAGTCCATAGGACCCCAAAGCGCTTTACACTACATTCAGTCATTCACACACACATTCACACACTGGTGATAGCAAGCTACATTGTAGCCACAGCTGCCCTGGGATATTTGGCATGCAGCCAGGATGCAGCCTGGGATCGAACCACCGACCTTCTGATTAGGGGCTGACCTGCTCTGCCACCTGAGCTACAGCCACCCAGAAATAAACCGACACTCACTAATATCTCACTCAGTTGAAGGATCAGTCCTTCAACTGGACTGAAAGCCACGCTGTGGAACAGGATTTCACCATCGCAAACTCAATCACAAAGCATGTGTTTCCACATCTCTGCTCGTGTTTGACTGTGATTCTCATCCCCAGGATCGAGCTGCGTGCTTTGGGTAAGATTGCAGAAGGCGAGGAGCTGACAGTCGCCTATGTGGACTTCTTGAATCTGTCAGAGGAGCGACAGAGGCTGCTGAAAACACAATATTTCTTTGACTGCACGTGTGAGGACTGCAAGAACCGAATTAAAGATGACATGAAGATTGGGGGAAGGGAAGAGGACGGAGTCAAGGTTAGTGTTCGCTTGTCTCCAGTTTAACCAAACACCCCCCACTGCGTTTAGAACTGATAAGAACAGGCGAGAAACATGAGAAGCAGTCACACAGAGACTATTTTAAGCAAAGATAAGTCTCAAGTGGATTCAGTCTTCTGTGCATTCAAACCTGCTTTTGAGAAACAGCTATTAGAAGAAATAACCAATTTCAACTTGATTTGCTGATTAATTTTAATTACTTACTTTCTTTTCTGTTTTATTTTTTAATAAAGTTTATATCCAGCTTTCAGTGCCAAATACACATAAATGTTTGTCACATCACTGAAAGTCTCAGAAGTGAGAGACACTGCTAGATGTAATCTGAATCTATGTACTGCTGTTGTAACACTAATGTGCTCTGTGTGCTTTTATAGACTATACACGGGTGTGTCACAAGTTATAAATAACTTGCCAGTAGCTATTAGCACAAAAAAATGTTTAAGGAGTTTCTGTGTTTAACAGGATAAGTCTGAAAAACTGGCCACATCTATTTTGAAGCGCCAGATTGGCTACCTAATAATAATAATGTGGAAACGTAATTAAAATTCTAACAAAGTAAATCTTGTTTGTTGTAATCAAACATCCTGTGTGTGTCACCAGCAGGTCAAAGGTCCTTTTAGGGATAAAAATAACCAGACTTTCTGTTTTATAATTCTAGAAAGTCTTACCTGCAGTCTTACCTAAATAACTCTGAAACATTTTTTTTCCGCACATTTCTTTGTCACTTTTTAATACTTGACCCAAAATCTGTCCAATGTTTTAGCCTTCAGAGGAACAAGTGAAAGAGGCAACAGATTATTGCTTTCAGATGCTAGAGAAGATGGAAAAGGCTCGATTAAATGGTGACTACCATGAGGTATTGTATCAAATCACTTAAATGAAAAAAAAAATGTTTTTTTTTGATACTGTGTAATCTTTCTTATTGCGGTTCGTCTCTTCAGGTTGTGAAAATCTGCAGGGAGTGCATTGAGAAGACAGAGCCGGTTCTGGCAGACACTCACATCTACCTGTTGAGGATGTGGAGCACAATGAGCGAGGTTCAAGCTTACCTGCAGTACTTTGATGATGCTGCAGATTACGCCCGGAAGATGGTGGAGGGATACATGTAAGTGTGAAAATACAGAGGATTTTCCTGTTATACCCATGAGCATAATTTATCTAATGTTGATAGAAAGAACAGGTTGTCAGCTTGAAAAGGTTAAAAACACAACACAAATCGAGTCTCATCCCTCTAACAGGAAGCTGTACCACCCGAACAATGCTGCTCTTGGTATGGCTGCCATGAGAGCAGGAGTGACCCACTGGCAGGCTGGGCAGATTGAGGTTGCACATGGGATGATCTGCAAGGCCTACGCCATTCTCATGGTTACCCATGGTCCAACACATCCCATCACTAAGGACCTTGATGTAAGCGTCACCTTAAAATTATTCAAATTAGGTCTCCTTAAACTTTTTAATAGAAATAAAAATTTTCCTGGCCCACTGAGTGCTGATGTTTCTGTTCTGATTTCTTCACAGGCGATGCGCATTCAGACAGAGATGGAGCTGAGGATGTTCAAACAGAATGAGTATGTTTATCACAGTATGAGAGAGGCAGCTCTGAAGAACAAACCCATGACCATGATGCACGAGCCCAAGTCTGTGGAGGAGGGAATCAAAAATCTCTTCCACCGGAGGAAGTGATCACATGACAGCAATCAGGAGAGCCCCACCCTGTTGTTTACTGTTAACAGCTTTCAGAGTGTTGATGTTAGCCTAGCCATTTAGTCACATGACCATTTTCTGCATCACTTAGTTTTTCAGGGAAATATGTCTTTTCATTAAAAAAGATGTCTTGACCTTGTGAGTTTGCTTTGAAGATGCAAAATCCAACCACAGGAGTGAATTATAAAGTAAAAAGCACTACTATCTCTGCCCTCATAAAACTTAAAAAAACAAAAACAAAACAGGCTTAAGTTAGTGCACCTGTACATCAAATAGACCCACATCCTTTGGTGTTTGCTGTGACACTACATAAGGTCAAAAGATAGAGTACAAGAAATGCAATGACAGTATGTCGCACTTTAACCCAGTGTAAAGTTTTACATTACCAGAAGATGTTGCTAGCTTAACTGATCTTTGACTGCACAGATAAAGATGCACACTGATGTTTTGATAGTTTTATTTTATAAAAATTAAAAAAAAATCTAACTGTCTTGCAGATCCTGGGCTAATCACCAACGTAAGCTGGATGCCAAATTTGGTATAAGGGCTTTAACTAAGTTCCTGTCTGTAAGCTGTAAATATTTACAGTGCAGCTTCAAAGTGCCTCAAAGTCTCCTAAATCTCCATTTTTGACAAAGCCAGACATTCTAGTGTTGTGCCAGCATTCAGCTAGATTCAAGCAAGGTCTTTGAGTATCCCGGGTTACATTCATCAAGTTATTTGTTACCACTCACTAGGAAGTAGACATCGTCAATGAAAGCATCTTTTATACTTAACTCTTCACAGCCTCCACATTTTGCAGGAAAGTCTGACAAAGTTGCAAAAATGTCACAATCGCATCAACTTTCACCTTTGCCCCAACAAATTAGAAATACACTTCAAGTCCATGTACTGTAAGCCTCATATATTACATAAGGCGTGGAAATTATTAGACAAATACTGCATTATCAATTAAACGAAATACGTTTTCTGCACAGGATTTTTTGTAAAGGTTTAAACTAATTTTTGACTGTTCTTGTCAATTTCAGGTTATTATGTTATTTTTTTTCCTTTGATTTTTCCACTTCACCTCTTGGTATTATGTATTCCCCACACTTTGTTTACCTTTTTCAACTGGGAACCTATTACCGTTACCATGTTACTGCTTATATTTGTTTAAATAAAGTTTTTTTAAATTTTTTTTTTTATTAAAACCCACAAGCAAGCGAAATTTCTGAAACCAAAAGCCCCCAAATTAACTAGTTGGGAGTATTTTTTAAACCAGCTGAGGAACTGGAGCTTGTTCAGTGTAAACCCAAATGAAGCATTTAACAACAGCCTGCTGAACACATACAAGTCAAACCATGACACAGTTGCTTTTTTTCACCCTCCTTTTATTATCATGTATAGAAAGTTACATGCGTTTGCTTGTCGTCTTGTGTACAATGTTTCCAAGAGTCAGTGTCTACAAGGAGAAGAACAAAATGCATTAAATACCAGCTAGTTAATCAACAAGGAAGACTTTAAAGAAAAGAAAGTCAGAAAAACTACTTACTGAAACGAGTGTGTTTGCATCCACCAGTTCCGTGACAGACAGAATGTTCTTCAGGGTGGTCTTCAGCTTATTGCCTTCACGCTGAACCACCCCCTTCAACAAGCATGATAAATGAAGATTAGGCTCAGTGATCAACTATAACATTTAATGCAGACCAAATGCGTTATAAGTGTTTTAGTTGTCATAATTGTGTTTCCTGTAGAATTAAGTTAAGTATCTTGGCTTACCTTGACTTTCTCTCCAGTGGGTGACAGTAGTTCAGCCTCCTGTCCGATAGTGAAATTGCTGACGATGGCATTTGCGCCAGTTGTGAATGTCATTTTGAAGGTGTCACCATTCTCCTCGATCTCAGAGGTGCTCTTAAGATCTTTGATTTTCTGAATGATCTCATCAGACAAACCTGTGGCAGAAAGCAAAAAGTTTGGAAAGCATTGGTCAGATAAATTGTTATTTCAGTTCATTCAGTGCAGGAAGCTTATTAGTTTTGCACAACTCTTACCAACAGCCTTCATGAAAGGCTCGAAGTTCTCCCGAGACTCAAGCTGGTATTTTCCAGAGAAAGACATGTTGGCAGGCAGTGAAGGTAAAGAAAGAGGCGAGTATCTGCCTCTTTTATATTCTCAAGCTACAGCGGATCAATCTTTAACCTCAGGTGCCTGAAATTAAGGAAAGTCCCTACTTCACTACTTCCAGCTTGCTCGCAAAAGATGGGCGGGCAGAGAGATAAAAGACAAAAGTCTTCAGCATGCTGTGTTTATTTGTTTACTGTTTTGTTGCATGCTCTGTGCCCTTCTATGCATGCCCATAGAAGGACACAGAGAACCAAAGTGGACTGACTGCAAAGTTAACCGAAACAAAATTGGATCAAAGGTGAACAGCCTATGAGATAATAGTCCCAACTGTTGCAACAGGGATATTGTGTCACCAGAGTTGCCACAAAAACACACACACACCATCATGTGGGGATCATTTGAATTTGCCAGAGATACTTTGGAGGATTATCTGAAAGATAAAGACTCTTGTGGGCTTTGTATATTTGTTTGCCAAACACAATGCCCTAATACGGTTCAAGCTGTCTTATAAGGAAAAGTATTTGGAAGGTTTGAAATACTGTAATTTTACACACAAGACTTAATCAGGTCAGGGAAAACGACAGCACTTTATACTCTCTTCAAACTTTATTTCAACATGCAGATAACAGGATGACCACAACAAGTATTCACCCCTAATTTCATACATAAAAATAGGCTATATTGACAAAGGCACTCTACAGAAGTACTGCAGGGGAAAAGAGCAAAACCAGCATCATGACAACAAACATAAAAACACAACTATGTGAACTACAAGTCCCATTTAATCCCTACAGCTCGAGAGCTTGCAGTGAGACCTTGACGTCAAGAGCAGCTCATTGGTGGACTCGATGAGGAGAACTGTGGCCAGCCAAATGCAGGAGCCTGAGGATGATGTCACCGGGGTCGCTGCGATCGAACTGGCTGGTTTGTTCATCTCCTTCCTCCTCGATAAGGCAGGATTGATCTGTGGTGCAGCTCTCTGAGGCAGGGTTAAGAACAAATCAGAAGGAGTTATTACCAAAAATGGTCATCGTCTACACTTTATGATCTGTTGTTATCAGTCTTTGTGACCTGTATTCATGGACCCTTAAAGAGCAGGGTAGGGTAAATTAGGTAAATCATCATGACCAAAGTAGTATACTAAAGCATGCAGAGCTCTATTAGGAATAAGATTTATAATTCTTGCATTATTCCTTACATTATATAAAACAACAAAAAAACAACAACGATTACAACTTCAGGTTTGGATGAAAGTCATCATGTTTACACTAGAGAATCTTTGACTTCTGCAGGTTTAGCTATGCTGAACCTTGGACCGGAATAGAGACTGCACAATTTCATGAATCAATCAAGTGCTTGTACCTGATAACCCCCACTAAAGTTTTTCAATGTTATAGCACTTTATAATTGTACTTCACTACATTTTAGAGGAAAATTTATACTTTTTACTTCATGTTGTTTACTCTAGATACTGTGCCTTTATCAAGTCAGATGTAATTAGCTTATAAAATAGGATGTATGCTTACACAGAACAAGCCACCCAGCTGTAAATATAATAATTACAATCCGCTTGACTGATCAGCTTAAACTATAAACTTTGCTGTCTTGTACTTTAAGCAAATATTGCTAATATAGTACTTCTCTGCTATTTGCTTTAGTTTGCAGGATTATTCTGCAAATAGTAGTGGTATTAATTACTTCAATAAAGGACTAAAATACTCCTTTTACTACTGCTTATATTTACATCAGGATTTTCTGACCTGCATCACAGCAGAGTCCTGAAGCAGCACAGCGTCCTCCTTCAGAACCACAGGGTCGTCCTCCTGCCTGGCAGGGGGTGAGCAGGTAGTTCTCCTCCACACAGTGAGCTGTTTCCGGGGAGCCGAGCAGGCAACCAAGACCTTCCCCGCAGCAGATACTTGGCCCGAAGCAGCGGCCTCTGTCTCCGGGGCCACACGACATGCACTAGAGGTTGAAACAGATGATTATTTTTGGTGTTGCTTTGAACGTCACCATAATTTACTACCTTATAAAGCATTTTTAGGCTTTCTCAGTTTGTATTTTCTTTCTGATGGTTTTGGCCCCTGACCCAAGTTTTTCACATGCATGTCACCTAAATCTCTCTTTAGGCTTTGCATTATCTGAATAAATGAATGAAGAGAAACATGTGCCAGTTTGCTAATAATATTGTCAGAAGCTTCAAAAGCTGCAAAGTTAAAGACCTATTGACTGACTGATTGAGCTTACCTTGCGCAGTGGTGCATCCATTATGGACCTTTTTCCTCCGATAGGGCAGTTGGAGATGTAACACGCTGAACATACAGACAGGAGAAAAAGCAGGCACACAGACACAGCAGCTCCGGTCATTTCTGCTAAGAATGGAAGAGAAAAACAGAGAAAAAAACACTTAGTAAGGCTGACCACAAAATCCACGCTTCACGGAGAGCAAATGTACACACTTGTTAGCTCAAGTTCCTCTTTAGGTTGCTCTTGGATGACTGCTGACTTCTCTGTCTCATACGGTGTTGCTGGTGTGTCTTATATACTTCCAAAGCACCTTTTGAGAGTGACACAGAAACTTAAAAGCCACTTAGAAATCCTTAATGAGGCCTTTTTAATCACCTTAGCAGATGAAGCTGACCACTGTGTGGGCCAGGTCAAAGGGCCTGGTAATTGTGTGGCCTGATTTGCTTCTTCCTATTGGAGATCATTAGTTAAGGGCTCCTGCTGCGTGACCGTGCATGTTAGAGATGTTAGGAAAGTCAGAGAGGTCAAGAAGAGCAGGCAGCGATGAAATTATTCAAAGCAGGACGGGACAAGAGGGTAGCACCAGTTTAATTTTTTTTTTAAAGAACAAAAAAAAGTTAATTTTAAGGATTCAACTTTTTATTACTACCCCTGGGAGGTCAGGAGAGAGTCAAAAAGCTGGTTTTAAAGGTTGACAGAACATTTCTGGCCTGCTGAGCCACCATGTCGGTAAGCAATGCTTCTTGCAGAGCTTGTAAACAAACTCGACAACAAAGCAAGAAACACACATACCCACAAACGTATATACACACATATGCACACCTGAAAATTTCCCTTTCTATTAATAAAGTCCTTAATTCCTCAGAGGAATTGATGCACACATTGTCCAGGGCCGAGGTTAATTGGTCTCATGAGCTAATTAACACAGCTAATGATTGGCCACATCTCATAAAAGACAGTTTCACCGTTTCAATTATATGAGCTCAATTACTGCAGCTCCCTCCTGATTTACTAACTGCCACCTCATCTCAATTAAAAAGCGGCTAACATCGTCATTGTTCAAAAACTTCTGTGCCAACAGAGACGCGTGGGATGTTAATTTACTCAGATTTCACAACCAGAGACAGGTAGCTACAAACGCTATATGATGACAAACAGGACAATAAAGTGGCACTGTAGACAGATAGGCCACTCCTGCCTCCTAGTGGCTGTGCTGACGCATGTCATCTATTTGTACATTTTTCATTGCTCCTGTTTCCATCTGCCACGTGTTTTGTGGGAAGTGGAGAAAATAATGGGAAAACTGATTAAGGTGATCCTGCAATTGATTACCAGAGCAACACACACAATGCATGAAAAAATACAATTTCAAAAGAAAAAAGAAAAAAGAAAATAAAACACATCATGTCTCACATGTTTTTTCTCCTGTAATGTGATATATTACACATTGCAGTGTCTCCCTGGCAATCTGTGATGAACATGTACATAACAATCAAGAACCTTTGACAATATTTATTTCATAAGCTCAAGAAATGTTCTATTTTATCTATTTAAAAAAAGATACTTATTTGCTTATAAATATGAAAACAGCCAGTTTTAAGATACATCTCATTGAGCTGGATTAATGGAAAGCATTGCTATCTTCCATCATGATATGTCACTTTGCAGCTATTAAACCTAGAAAATTGTGCTGTTTTCAAGTGAAACATCAGCACCCTCCTCCCCACATTCCTCCAAAGGCTATGCAAATCCCTATTTCATAGAGAAATAGAGATGTCTATCTAGTGTTTCCTTATTTTTCTGCAGGAAGGCACTAGGCTTGTTGACTTCCTCTCCCCTCCCTTCCTTCCTTCTCTCCGAAGGTACTCATCTGAAAAATGAGAACAAAGTGATTGTTCCTGTTCTCTTTCTTAAGTCAGTTCAAATGCTATCCGTGGACAGGCGGCTCATTGTCAGGAGAGTTGCAGTGCGAGCAGGAGGGAGAGAAGAGAGGCACAGGTACAGCAGCAGCTACTGCAGCAGCACTTCAGCCCCAGCATCACAGAGAAAATACACACACACACACACACACTCTGCTACACTCAACTGGTAAGTTACACACGCAGACATATGCTGCAACCGCACACAGCACACACTTACATGGCACTGACTGGCACATGAGGAGGGGCTTCGGGTCTAATGGATTGTTTGGAATGCGTGGTGTGGCGAGGACAGGCTGGGGTCTCTGCACAGAGCAACTTAACTAAGAGTAGTGAAGAGGATAAAAGAGCAGGACAATGTCCAGGAGAGACCCAAAACTTCAGCAGGCGTCTAGGGCTCTTTGAAAATCCTGGAAAGAGGCAGAAAAATCCAGTTTTTGCATTTGGCATCTTGTTGTTGTTGTTTTTTTTATTCCTGTAGATTGATTTTTATGAATTTCCATCCATGTATCTGAGAAAGGGAAATTTACTGGTAGAAATGTGTCATTTTAATGTTTTTCCAGAAGTAAAATGCTAATTATTTGTTGAGGTGGATTTAAATGTCAAAGTTTCACTGGTTTTCATTTCATCGTCACATTAGCTTTTATGACGTTTGTGTTGTAAGAATGCATGCAAAGCTGGATGCAGATGTTGAGCTGAAATACTTAGAAAGCTGATCCTTGATTTGAGATCAACATTTGCTTTCAATTCATCAGTTAAAATGTTTGTCAAGCAAAAATGCCAAAATGTGATGGAATTACAACCTCCACATTACGAGCTTCTGCTATTTTTTTCTTTGACTTGCGTTACTACAATTTTTTTAGTTTTTGCCAGAAAAAATGAGAAAATGTAAGACGTCTCCTTAAATTTCTGGAAACTGTAGCAGGTGTTTTCTTAAAATTTGATACTCATAAATTGAAGCCTTGGGTATTTTTAAAATGTTTACATTTTAAAAGCCAACAGGTATGTAACCTGTGACAGACATGAAGTGGAAACTGTAGTCATGCAAGCAGTGGACTGGTACAGGTCTCAGCAGTTTCTCACTGATAAGCACTACAGTGTTAACAGGAATAGAATTAATCTGCACCACTATTTTAAATGTCATGCAGAAGTAAGATAGTTCCCCTCTGACTATCTTCATCTTTACATCCATTACAATCATCTATTCTATATTTCTATATCATACAGATGCAAACTGCAGTTTTGTGATTTTGCTTAAGTGAACTCCAGTAAAGTTTTGGCTATCAGTCCAAAAAAGAAAAAGAAAAAAAAGAAGGATGAAGAGCACAGAGAAAAAGAGATGGAGAAGCGAAAAGGGGCCAGGAGGTAGAGGCGAACTTCTCACAGATAACTTCCTAATTTCAGACAAGGAGAAGATCTGTGAGAAACGAAGAAGTGAAAGGTTTCAGGTTGAAACCTGAAAGGTGTGGGTGTCAACGCCACACCGTGCATGCGTGTGTGTGTCCGCTTGCATTCCTTCCACAGGAATCTTCAGAGAAGTGGTTTCATGTCATAAATAGAAACAGGACACAGTTTCATTTGATGCACTTTTGTCAAGTCTTTCTCCAAATGTTACAACTGGAAATATATGTAAGCAGTGGTGGAAAGTAAACACATGCAAGAACTGAACTTGAAAGCAAATGTAAGGTATTTATAGTTTATTTACTTCCTTATTTGTATAGATTTTATTTGACAGCTACTTGCTATTTTTCAAATTAAGAATTAAAATAAATGCATATGATGGAAAGTATATTACTGATTTTCAAACCAGTCATTCACAGTGTATTATTTTGCAAAATGGCAATGCCCCTCATAGATATGAGTTCCTGCTTAAGATTTCTGAGGTTTAACCAGCTTGTTTTTGCACCACGTTGTTTTTTGCTAAATCCTTTGTTCACCTTTATGATGTTTTCCCCCATCAATGTCAAGAAAGCATGATAAGATGGATGCATTTTTTGTGTAGTCAGTAGCAGTTATTTCTGATTGTGTCATTCTTATAAAGAGTGTATAAAGAGTCCCATTAAATACGTGTTAATGTGTGAAACATTTAAAACTAGTGGATACTGGGGACAAATGTAATATATATTTTTTAAAAACATTTTCCTCACAGGCTAATTGAAATACACTTGTCATCTCCTGATAAACAAAACACGAATGTGCACCAACTAATAGTACAACTGATATCTTGTCAATAATGGGAACAGGGCTAAAATACCTATTTTAATGCAAGAAACCAGAGTTTTACAACTGAGCCCTTGATGGGGGAAATAGTAACAGAAGAGGGTGGAAAATGTAACACTGAAAAAATACATCATACTAACTGGGTAAATCTCAAACAGAAGCAATCTTCAAAGTAATCACCTTACTAACTAAAAATGTTCAGCCTTTGTACTTTCAAATTTATTTTGATATCAGGCAATCTGTGCATTCAAGGCAAACATCTCTTTTGATTTTCCCAGCAACATTGGCGACTATTCCAGAACCAACTAGATTTTGATTCTGTGAACTGAGTTAAAAGTACATTTAACTCAAATGCACAGACGATACGATGACAGAACAATTTCTAACCTGACATACATTAATAGACATCATAGATATTAATAGATCCTACCAATAATAACACAAAAGGATCATGTGAAGAACATATTAATATATTTATTTAAAAGGACCAGAAGTGAAATATATAAAAAATGTATGTGTATGATATAATGCATGACACATGTATTGCACAAACAAACTGACACTTTCTTTCTGTCAGTAGTTCGACTAATATTGTCATTTTAAATGTAGTTTAGTCAAATATTTCTATTTTCTCATCACCCTTGTCATCACCACAGACAGACATAGTGCCTGCAATTGTAAATGTTACAAGTATCACTGATGTCACACCAATGTTGCTGACTTGCATTCTACTGTGGTTGGCGACATTGATATTAGTACTGGTTGTTCGTGTTAGTTTCTAAGATATAGCGAGGACAGAACAGATGCAAGTCTAAATGCACATTATTTGAAGGCAGCAGAAGAAAATACATGTAATCACTCGAAGATGGTTCTGGTTTCAGGACTTGCTTCGTGTTACTGTT
This sequence comes from Aulonocara stuartgranti, assembly GCF_965226115.1. NCBI lineage: Eukaryota > Metazoa > Chordata > Actinopteri > Cichliformes > Cichlidae > Aulonocara > Aulonocara stuartgranti. The sequence continues at coordinate 13,613,064 of NC_138948.1, read as the reverse complement.
ACTCTTCTTTAAACCAGTCAATTCCTGACTTTTACTCTTGTAAATTCCTGAAAGAAAATTCATTTTATACTGGATAAAGTATTGGGATAGTTTTTGATGCTTCAGTTTTTCTGTGTGATTATGATGAAACTGTCAGGCTCACTCAAAAGTTAAAAGGAAAACTTCAAAGATCCACATTTTATATGAAGAACTAAAAAGCCCTTTATTTTTATGTCATGTCTTGCTTGCCTTCTGCATCATCAAGTGAGCTTTGTAAGCTCACAAGTAGTTTTAACAGACTCCCTCTAGTAAAAGATTTGATTAAATACTTTCTTCCCTGTTGTTACTGGAGATATTTAACAACTTCTTTTCCTTTTTCATGCAGAAAGAAGATGGAAAAAGATAGAGTAAGCATCTCACCGCGAAGAAGTCCTCCCCTCCGAGAAGAGCTAAGACAAACATCTCAGCGCAGTTTCTACCTAAGCCCAGCTCCGCTCTTTATTCAGCCCCCCAAATTTTCTCCAGCTAGATATCCCAGCATATCACCCACCAGAGATGCCTACAGTGCTTTTAGTCCACCTCTTTTCTTTCCCATGCTTGGCCCCAGTTACACCCTCAAAGAAGGATCCCAAAAACGCAAAAGGACTCCCTTAAAAGTAGATGGCCATGAGGGAGGTGAATCTCCTGAGAAGGAGGCAGAAGAGGCAGAAGAAAGCCGCAGTAAGAAGACAGTGGACCTGCCACACATTCCCTTTTCCCTCCCACCTCGTCCGTTTCCGTCTCCATCTCCAAAACCCATCCCTGGCATGATCGAGCTCAACAGCCTGCAGCTTCAACACAGACCTCCAGATGTGAATTTTCCTGTGCAGGTAAAACAGGAGCCACTCAGTCCTTCCCCCATCTGGCCACCCTCTCCTCTGCTTCTTCACCCGCCCTACTTCCCACCTCTCCACCACAGCCTTCTCCCTTACCCCTTCTTTATGCCTGGCCCTATCATGCACCACCCCCCTGGTGGTTTCTACCCCAGAGAGGACCTCCGCCCCAGTCATAGCGCCCGTGAAGGAGCTCCTCGAAGTGGTACGAGCAGCGCTGAGAAGCTCGGTCTCAATGTTCACGTAGATGACAGCTACTATGTGGACGTTGGCGGAGACCAGAAGAGATGGAAGTGTCGAATGTGTGAGAAGTCCTACACATCCAAGTATAACCTGGTCACACACATCCTGGGTCACAACGGCATCAAACCACATGGATGTCACCTGTGTGGGAAGCTATTTAAGCAGCTGAGCCACCTGCATACACACCTACTCACACACCAGGGAATGAGGCCCCACAAGTGCCAGGTGTGCCACAAGGCCTTCACCCAGACCAGCCACCTGAAGAGACACATGATGCAGCACAGTGACGTGAAGCCATACAGGTAAATTATTTTTACATACAATATGTCAAAGAGGTAGCCATCGTGATGTTGAGTATCTTGGCAGTCACCATCTTGGTGTTCTGAAGCTGGAGGTAATGAATAAGGGGTGAAACCAAACAGATGTCGATCGCAAGCTAACCCAAATCACCTTAGCAGTTGAGTTCCCTTCCCCTTAGACTTCCATACAGTTGGACTATTTGTCAGCCTGTGGAGTGGCCTCCTGTGTAGAATTAGGCTTATAATCTACTTTTTACCAGCTTTACACCAGTTTTACTTTCATTTCCACTCATTCCAATATATTGCATAGAGTTTCTGCTGTTTAATGCCTAGATTTCCTGCTCATTCACACTTTTTCTGCACCTCCAGCTGCAGTGTGTGTGGTCGAGGTTTCGCTTATCCCAGCGAGCTTCGAGCCCACGAGCTGAAGCATGAAAAAGGTCAAGAGAATGTATGTGTGGAGTGTGGTCTAGACTTCCCCACACTGGCACAGCTAAAGAGGCACCTGACCGTCCACCGAGGTCCCACATTGTACAGGTGAGCTCATTTCCTTCCTTTCATATTCTTATGTTCATATTCTTGTTATTGTTTAAAGTAAGCAGTTAGTTGGCTTAGCACAGCAGCTCAAGCTCCACCCATTGGGGACATCCACTAATTCTTTCCAAGAAATAGATTTTTTTTTTTTTAATTTTAAATGAGGCTAACCTCTTGCTGGCTATGGCCTCAGATTTTCTGCGCAATATTAATTATTCGTGGAACTCCTGGCACAAAAGTGTATTTTTATATATGCATTTCCCACATTGTTGAGACATTCCAGCAGGCTAACTGCAAATGTTGGTTGCTGTGTGTGCAGGTGTACAGAGTGCCAGAAGACTTTCCAGTATCCCAGTCAGCTTCAGAACCACATGATGAAACACAAAGACATCAGACCGTATATCTGCAGTGAGTGTGGGATGGAGTTCATCCAGTCGCACCACCTGAAACAGCACACGCTCACTCATAAAGTAGGTGGTTTATGAGGATTAAAAAATGAAATTTGAAAGTTTTTTTTCTCTCTTGTTTTTTAATGGCATCCAAGAATTATCAGCTTGCCCAGTTTACATTTTGGATAGTAAAAATGTCAGCCATGAAGCAGTTTCCTCTTGAATTTTGACTGAAGCTACTTTTAACTGCTTAACATCCAGTTTTTATTCTTTAGTAGCATTAGAGTTTAGACAAACCACCTTTATACACGTCCTGTATTAGCATGCCCAAGCTCTAAAATGCACAACTTATTGTTTATACCATTATATTTACAACTGTAGCAGCGATAGTTTCATCAAATAGATATTTTATATTTCGTAAATAAATGTAAATGCATTTCCACTGGCACTGCCTGGCATATTTGTTATCAGGGGACGATCTGGCCTCTCTAAAGCAAACCAGAAGAATGACTCGTCTTTCTCACACCACTACTTCCACGTTATCTTGTTCTTCAGGGGGTGAAGGAGCACAAGTGTCGCATCTGTGGTCGTGAATTCACCCTGTTGGCCAACATGAAGCGTCACGTCCTCATCCACACCAACATTCGGGCCTACCAGTGCCACATGTGCTTTAAGAGTTTCGTCCAGAAACAGACTCTAAAGGCTCACATGATCGTCCACTCGGACATCAAGCCCTATAAATGCAAGGTTGGTCGAGTTTGGCATGTGAGATGTGGCTCTTTCTTTTGGCCTTCTGTACAGCAAATTTCCCAAAGGTTCACGTGTTCGAATGACAAAGCACGTTAGTGGCCTCAGTAAGTATGACTCATGTCTGCGCTGTCAGGTGATCTCATTATGGAGTGACAAAGTCCATAGGAGAAGAAGAATATAAATTTGTAATTTAACTTACATGACATGACATCTCCCTGGCCTGTCAAAACCTGCTCTGTATTCAGTTAGTAACTGGAGGTGTTGGAGGTCAGTATGGCACATTTTGTGTCCATATGTGCGTCCATGAAGTCGGAATCAATTATTTCATTTAAATGAGATTTTTTAATTATAGAGATACTCTTATTTTTTCCTGAAGTATAGAAAAATTACCCACAGAAAAAAGTCACTCCCCTCAGCAGGAAAACCACAGAACTGGCAACCCAAGTGAAGACAGGATTATCAGTATGACAAAAAACTAGCCCTTTCCTGCCCTATCACAACAAAATCGAGCCACAGTGTTTCTACACCATATGACTGAGCTAGTTTCCAGCAGTGTTCCTCTAAAGGGCAAACTGGTAAAAGTGTAACATCACATTTGTAGGATATCATTATGAAATTGCTGTTAGCAACCACTAAACCACAGTTTAAGCCTCCAACAAAAAGAGAAAATGAAGCAAAACAGTTTGCCAGGTATGTCTGAAAGCAGTAAAATCCATCTACTGTGACTTATAAAGTTTAATATTTATCTTATCACACTGAAATGTAATCCCATGTAGCAAAGGGCTTGATGTGGAACATTTTTGGGGGGTAGAGTGAGGATAGCTATTTCCACTCTTCTTGCTAAGCTAAGTTAATGAGCTAGACACGTGTGTAATGGACAAAATGTTATTTTATTATTACATTTACAGCAATACACAAATCATGACATCATAAATGGGCCTTAAAAACATAAAACAGCTGTTAGAAAAATGCAAGCTGTAAAACATATATATTTATTTACATATGAAGCAAATACATACTTTCACTGGTAATCAGTAGAAGGCACGAACTGTAGTAAGATGAGAAGCAGCAGGTCATTGTTAGCTACAGGTCTGGTTGCTATTTCAGTTTCATTTTATGCCTTTAATACTCAGTTATTTTACTATAAGGAGTAAATAAAGGCATCTAAAATGCAAGTGTCTCCCTTTTTGCAAGCTACACAAACCAAGTCTTGATAATCACAGCCAGGAACTAGGCTTGTAATTTGTAGTGGCAGCTGCTGTTAAAGAATTTGTCTGTTTTGACCTTGGTTTTTGGTACAACTTGAGGACTGAGACGATGACCAGATAGCAGAGAGGCTTATGGGAGTGGGAGCCTCCTTGTCCATAGGAAGGATATCGCCGCACAAACTGCCTCTCTAACAATGGCCCGTTGGCCTCCCCGGAGAACAAGCCCCGCAAATAGATTTCATCTCGCTTTCTCTGCTGCTGGAGGCAGCTTCCTGTTTTCTCACGGTCCTCTTGGACAGTTTACAGTCCCTCTCTCCTCCTGAAGGAAAGGACCACCCTTATAAAAAAGAATGCAGAGGAAGGACAGCACAGGAGTTGCCCTTCCCTGTTCTCCTCCTGGCCCTGTCTCAGTGTTGCTTCCTCTCTCTCTCTCTCTCTGTCTTTTTCTTTCTGTTTTTCTTGTGTGTGTGTGTCCTTGCTTGTGTGTGAGGGGGGAAGACAGAGAGGAAATGAGGAAAATAACTATAGAAGGAGGGAGAAAGAATGTGTGTATGTATGCATGTCTGAAAGACTTCGCATTCATTCATGATTACGTGTAAACTCTGCAACTCAGCATCTGAGAAAATTAGTCATCTAACAAAGGAGATCTGGTAGAGAGAAAAATAACAGGTAATTAGGGCTTGCCTGTTATTGTTGGATGTGGACACAGTGTTTACTCACTGATGAAAAGCTAGAGTATCACCTTTAATACTCGATTCTTACACTTTGAATTTGAATCTGAGAAATATGCTTTGTTTTTAATCACTCCATTCATCTGACCACTGCAGCTGTTACAAATGAGCTTAAAATATTATTTTTATTGCAGATAGTTTATAAGGTTTGTAAGGTATTAATGCTTGTGCGTGTTTATATTATTCAAATTGTAGCAAAAATTCGAATTCAGAATTTTACATTGTATTGATAACATGTAAATTTTAATACAAAAATATCTTGGCCTTTTCACTTTTCAAGCCAGAAAATTGGCAACTGGATGGGTTGTTAACATAATATTCACTTATTTTTTTTAATGACTTGAAATAAAAGCAAGAGATTAAAATGTACTTACCTGAGAAACCTTGCGAATGATTCAGGATGCATAGCCTATGCATCACTGTTAATAATGTGTCAAATTAAACCCGAGGTCTTAATGAGTTCCTAATATCTGGACATGTATTCTCTCTCTTCTCTTTCAGCTTTGTGGGAAAGAATTCAACAGGATGCACAACCTAATGGGCCACATGCATCTCCACTCAGACAGCAAACCCTTCAAATGCCTATACTGCCAGAGCAAGTTCACACTGAAGGGGAACCTCACCAGACATATGAAGGTTAAACATGGTGTCATGGACAGAGGCCTGGATGAGAGACGTAAGTGTGCACACACTGCTGATGATGTATATTGTTTATGTATTTTAGTAAAATTTGTTGTGAAATGTAACTTTTTTTTCTCCCTGTGATTTCAGTATTTAGGCAAAGAGGGCGTTTCTGTCTGACCACCCCGATGGACCTCCTCACCCACTTCAGCCAAGAGGAACCGTTTGACCTCTCCCAGAAACCCCCGGGTCTGCCCAGCCTCCGTCTCTCCCAGTCTGATGGTGAGAGCGTCCCGGGAAGCTCCTGTCAGGAGGAGGAGGATGAGGAGAGTTTGTACAGAAGGAGCCAGTACAGCCCTGAAGTAGACCACCACGAGGAAGCAGGTGCTCAGTACATCCCTGAGCTGGAGGAAAGAAGGCAGGGATCCCCTGGTGAACCGAGGGAAGGCAAGAGACAGAAACAGCAGAAGTACCAGGAAAGTTTAGAGGATGAGACGTTTGAGAGGGAGTCAGTAGCAGAAAGTCAATCTAAAGTTCCCAGAGGTAACAAGGTGCAGCTATTGGAGTCCGAGACATCCTATGAATCAGATGCAGAATTAGGTGAGCAGGTGTGCCGCCAAAAAATGGTCCGTAGACAGTCATATGAATATGACTCAGAAGAAGAAGAAGCACATCAGCTAGAGCTAGATGAACCAAAACAAAGAAAAGAAAAGTTGGATAACTTTCACAAGGCCATCGATGTGGAAGAGACAAACAAATACGAGCGCATTGCTCAAAGAGTTTACGGGTCAAACGGTGAAGAAGACAAACATGAAGAAAAGTGAGTCAAAGACTCAGAAGATAATTAAATGTGTAGCATTGTTTCTTGTTTAAAACTAAGTGGTTGTTTTGGAGGGCAACGACAATATGCATGCTTCCAAACATCTCTGATTAGGGAAGGGTGGTGAGTAGCAGCGAATGAACTTGTTGTTTATTACCAGAGCAAAAAAATCAAGAATAACTACAAGCTGTGAAGAATATTGCATGTAAAAAACATATCAAATTATCATTAATAGTGACTGACAGAAGCTTTGGCTGGAAACGTGCGATGTAAATAAAATGCAAACAGATATTTAATGTTTTAGTTTTTTACAAATCATTTTGAAATGTTGCTTAAATATGTAACTCTGGTTTGACTCAGAATCTAATCTGTGATATTAAAATTTTAAGTGTTACTGATCACACCATTGTACATGCTCTACTCTTGTTTGTGTGATATTGTTCTAAAAGTCAGCAAAAAACTGGATGAAAAATGTTTTTGACAGACACAATTGAAAAAAAAAAAGCTAAAATGATTTTGTTTTTTTACATTCTATGTCTCGATTGTTTTTTATGCACATGCTCTTTTTTGGAGATATTTCTGTGTTTTATTGCAATGTTGGTGATCTGAATATGATTCTGATGAATAAATACTGAAATAAAAGCTTGAATACACAAACTTGATGCTTTTTCTCACTAAATGCCTTATAAACATCGCTGCAAATGTCTTTACAGCATATGAGCCTAGATGCTAAATTTCGATTCTCTCCGTCTCGCACATACCGAGCGAGAAATGATTGCTGCGAGTTTCAGAAAGCTTGCCTCTATCCTCCTGCTTCTCTTTCAAAGCAGAGGAAGAGGAAGAGAAAACACCTCTCCCCTTCTCTCTTTTAGGTTGTGATCAAACAGCAGTGACGGACACAGTGGGTGTCCCAGACAAAGGCTTCATATGTCTGTATGACTCAGAATAAAGCATTGTTTCTCCTCGTTGCAGAAGTCTCACTGAAAATAGAAATACTACATGAAAAAATGTTGTACAATGCGCTGTGTGGGATAACTCGCACTTAAGATTGCTGGATTATAAAGAAATGAGCAAAATGTGACTATAAACATTACTTACTATGCTTCAGTCCACAGTATGTGCTGTGGGCTACATCTCATATAATCATGCCAGTTCAGGTAAACAGTCATTTCTTGTCAGATGAAATGCAGAACAGCAGCTTCTCTATTTTGACCAGCGACGACCACCGTGTCCAAAAGAGCGAAACTGCAAACAGTTTGAGGAAGTTCTCACATCCTCCTCTTCTTTCCTTTCCTCACCTACATGTTTCAGTCCCAGCCACTTGCCTGAAGAGAAACCACAGAGAGTCGGCCGTATCACCATCTCCTGTTCACAGTTAGCTCCTCTTTATCTAATCTCCTCTGAAAAAGCATGTTGATCACGTTGAGTCCATCACTTTTTCGTGAACTGAAACTTGAGAGACAATGAGAAGCCAAAGATGAATCAGACACAGGGGAGAACAGGTAAATACGTCTCGGGTGGGAAAATGAATCTCGTGGTTAAAAACAAAAAAACAGCTCGAGCTCTGTGAAAACACTGACCATAAGCATCATGCCATCAGTGGTTACTCAGAGACATTCAAATCACACAACCTTTGTGCTATGCTCTATAAACTGAAGAAGAAAGTAGTTGACCAACAGGAATAACCCTCTAAACCAGGGATGGCAAACTCATTTTAGCTTGAGGGTCGCATTCAGCCTACTTCTGTTGCGGGCTGGAAGAGTGAAACTGCACTTCCTGTCAGTGTTCAGTGTTCACGTCTCAGTTTTTCTACAAGACAAATGTGTAAAATTATATAATAGAATTTAAGTGTTTTCGCAGGTCTTTGCAATCAGGGAACAAAGAAAATATTCATTCTAATTAACACACATAGAAAATTATTCAGGGCAGCGCTGTGGTCCGGCACTATCACCTCCCAGCAAGAAGGTCCTGAGTTTGACTCCACCACCAGGCCGGGGCCTTTCTGTGTGGACTTTGCATGTTTTTGTCTGGGTACTCTGGCTTCCTCTCACAGTCTGAAGGCATGCAGTTAGTGGGGTTAGGTTAATTTGTGATTCTAATGCACTCATAGGTGTGAATGTGAGTGCAAATGGTTATCTTTCTCTCTGTGTTAGCCAGGCTAACTGTCCAGGGTGGACACCGCCTCTCAGCCTATGGTAGTTGGGATAGGCTGCAGTGCTCCCCTCCCCCCATGACCCTGATAAGGATAATCCTATTCCCATTTTTCCAAAACGCTGCTTTACCCAAACCATACTGTAGGTTGTGCTAGGGTTGTCATCTGTCTTAAGTCCAATAAATTATTGTTATGATGTTTTCTGTTTCATAATACTGTGATTAAAAAGTTGAGTCAAGGACTGTTTCGGAAAACATTTTGTAACTCAAATGGCTGATAATGACAACAGTTTAAAAGTCTTGGAAAGAAAATTCAACTAAACTTGTGAAAAAATAGGAGTCACAACACTTGGCTGGAAAGTTGGGCTGTATATTACAGCGCGGTTCATGTCCTGCTATCCTGTTTCATCCGGAATGTATTTGAATACTGTTATATAAGCAGGCAAATTACAGCAAGCCGTTTTGGGTTTTTTTGTAGGTTTTTTTTACACAATAAATGTTTTCGAAATCATGCACATTCAAGAAGGAACTCAGGATGAGTTGATAACCAGACTGAGGATTGGTATCTTGTAACTTTTTATAATGTGGCTAAAATTGTTTCTCCTTTTAGAGATTCTTATAATTGTCTCATTGTGTAATGTACATTTATTTAATGTCTTAAATACAAATTAAATAAAATTCAGACTATCACGCTGCTCATCCTAGCTATCCTTATATGATAAATTTATCCATTATATTTTGCAGACACATACTATTGGTCAAGCATGCATGTGTTCAATGACAGTTCACATCTATTGCATAAAAAGCCTCCCTACAAAATGCTTTGTCATTCCCTGTATAATGCAGTTCTTTTATCACATCGCACCAACCTGCACCAACGTCCTCTAACACTATGGATGAGAAATAAAAAAGGGAAGCAGCAAGGGGCTGCCCGTAAGCAAGATCCTGAAAACAAATACTTCTGATTTTTTTTTTCATCTCTAAACCACAAACATACCTTTTTTTAACATGATGAGAGAAGTGTGGGTTTTAAAACGTGATTTTCAATAAAGGTTCTGTAGACTTTGTATGGCCTTTTGCATAATGGCAAAACAGAAAGGCACAAGATGATATCAGAAATCCCAGTAATGGAACCGAATGGTACACTTCTTGTTTACTTGTAGTGACTACACTGTAATGCATCTCAGGTACAAATTTCCTGTTTTGCTGGTCACTGAGAAAATGAGATGGTGCTAAAATTCTTCCATGTTTTGTTTAACAGAGTGGTCCCACCCTAGTCTCAACCTGTCACCTCCTTTGACCCACAGCCAAGGAGCTAACTGTAATAATAGCTGAGGGCTGTCCTCCTGCAGCTGAACAAAAATACTGGCTGACAAACACAGAGGTGACGGGGGCAACAGCTTTTTACGGACAAATTAATGCACATTTAGGTAAACAAAGTGAGACAACTCAACTCCACATTTATGTCCAACTTCCTGCTTAATTTTGGTGGTTTGCTAGTATTTTTGGGGCTGCCTGCAGTCTAATGAACATGAGAGGACAGATCTAGTAAGCCCTATTGAAAAGCTTGATGAAGCAGTGGTGCTCAATAACTAGCAATGGACCTCTTCATGGCTTTATGTGCAACACAGCATGGCAAAGTGAAGCTCCTTCACTTTTACAGCTGTGTGTGTTTTCCTGTTCTGTCTCTTTCTTATATGAACAGTGCCCTCTATTGTCAAAGAGCAGGTTCTTCTCAAGTATTTCACTCTCGCTTGCAACATAGAATATTATTTATGTTTAACAGATTTTGGGAGTGACCAAAAGTAGCTTCTCTTTCATTTTGATGTGACTTTAATTACCAAAGCCAATCAAGAAATATGTAAACAAATGAATCCAAAAAATCCCAAAAATGTCAAAAATAGAATATAAACTAATATTAATGAATTACACATACATCACACCAAATGTAACAAGCTGCAAAGTATTATAGTTTATTATTTAAAGATAGATAGATAGATAGATAGATAGATAGATAGATAGATAGATAGATAGATAGATAGATAGATAGATAGATAGATAGATAGATAGATAGATAGATAGATCAACTATTTGTTGGTTAAATAAAAACGTTTTCAAGTTATTTTGATCAGAAAATGTTTATCGCTTTTCATCTACACGTAGAAGCTGATACCAAAGTGGAAGTTAGCAACCTTGTGGTGAAACTTGTGGTTAGAAGGCTGGAAGTGTGTATTCTCTACATTATCTGCAAGTCATTCCTGATAAATTTCAGGAAATCAAAACATTTCCTGTAAAGTATTTTGTTGCTTGGTGCACACAGCAAGGTAGAACAGTAAAAATTATTAGATTAAGTTAAATTAAATATCAATAATATCTCATTTTAACTTCATTAATAATTCATTGACTCATAAACATGTACGAATTGTGTTTATAAATAAGTTTTAAGTTTTAATTTGTTTTTATAGGTAGCAACAAAAAACAAAACAAACAACAACAACAAAAACCAAACCAAAAACTTTTCTGCTTTCCTGTTGTCACTTTTGGTATAATCCACTTTTGCCGGTCATCAAACTCCCCCGGCGCCTGCCACGACATGGTATCGTCTAATATGGCAGCCTCCGTGTTGAAGCGATGTGCGACTGCTGCTGTCAAAGTTAAAAGTTTATCTCCGTCTCTTTCAGGTAGACACATCATGCATTTGGTTAAGACTCAATATAGAGTATGATTTAATTTTAGTTTCATGTTTAACGTCTATTTTTTGTTTTTTTTTACGGTCAATATTTGAATGTTCATAGAGGTGGAGCTAAATGCCCTCAGTTCATGGTAACGTTAGCTAACAACATGAAGCTAAACTAACCGGCATTTGAGTTTTCCTGTAATTTTAAAGCCATGAGCAACTCATTTTCCCAAATATTTGACTGATGTGTGCATTTCTCTTCACAGCCCGACGATGGTTGCTTTCAGCGGCTTACACAGACAGCAAAATGTGGGAGGCGAGAGAGAAAGATCCTCAGAACCTGGGTAAGAGTTAAATCTCCACATTACACAGTACATAATGAAAAGACAAGCAAACAAAGGGCTTGTCAAGATTTGGATCATTATCCAGGGAAACGTAACATTTTTCCACCAAGTCAAGAAGTGTCAAACTAATATAGCAATACGACTGACTATAATGCCCTTAATTCCAAATAATTATTAAAGCATTAATAGTTTATTACCTTTAATAAACTGTTTAAAAAACAGATCATAAGCAGCCTGAGATGTGTAAAGAAACGTAAGTGCCACTTCCACTAAACATGGCACTACATTCAGTTTACTGCACTTACAGTGCAGTGGTTGTTATTATTGTTTATTTATTTTTTCGACCCCTACACATTCACACATGCTCACTCTCAATTGGGGCAGCTTGAGGTTCAGTATCTTGCCCAAGGTTTCTTCAATGTGAATGGAGGAGTTATGAAGTCAGCCACTGACCTTCCAGTTAGAGTGGGTAGAGTGTGTAGGATACTATCTTCTGTGGCTCAGGAGCAGGTTGGCTTCAATATGGATGGACAGGATTAGAAATGAGTACATCAGAGAGACAACTCCAATCAAGCAGTTTAGAGACTTTGGGTTGGATATGTAAAAAGAGTAGATAGTGAATATATTAGACACATGATGTTGAGGAAGGAGCTGCCAGGCAGGAGAAAAAGTGCAGACCCCAGAGAAGGTTGATGGGTGTAGTGATGGAGGGCAATCAGAGGGTTGGTGTGACAGAGGAGGAAGTTAAGTATAGGGTGAGTTAAGTATAAGTATAGGGTGAGATGAAGGCAGATTATCCATTGTTGTGGCCCCCAAAGGGAACACCAGAAACCCCCCCCCCCCCCCATCCATCCAGTAACCCATAGTTGTACAAATATAGAATATTATTCTAGTACAGTAAATTAGTTTGTCTTGGGAGAATTATTAAAAAAGAGAATTTTTTTTCTGGAAATATTTACACCATTTGATGCTCATTGCAGAAGTCCAGCATCAAATACTACTGTGTTTACACTTCATCAACACAGGGTGGCAGTGTAGCACTGCAGCCTCATGGTGTTACAGACGAAATTTACCTGCTTCACAAAGTGTACATAATTTATACTCGTAGTTTAACAAAGTTTAAATACAATTTAATTAGATATTACCGAAGTTGTGAAAAGTTGTAAATCACCATAATAAAACTCATATATTAAAAAAAACAAAAACGTGTCAGCAATTTATTCTACTCTGGAAAGCTTATTCTCTAGTTTATTTTACTATAATTCTGGTATTTTTTTTAAATCCTTCTTAAACTTGCAGCTGTACTCGCCAACACTATGGACAGGACATATGACAGGAATCTCCCTGTTAGCTCTCTGATTATGTCACGGGTAAGCTGCATCTACATTAAATGGACCATATTTAGTTTTTTTATTTATTTGCTGTAAACTTGATTTTTCATGGCACACTGTTTTCTGTTTCAGTTTGTGGACAACATATCATCCCGGGAAGAAATTGATCAAGCAGAGTACTACCTTTATAAGTAATCAGATATCATTTTTACATCTCCTGCATCTGTGCCAAATGTCTGCTGCTGCTTTTGGTTTTTGTGGTACCAGTCTGTGTGTTTTTGTTGGACTGAACTGTCTGTTTGGTTTGTCTGTTTTGGTTTATATTCAGTCACATGCTCTTCTTTGTTTGGGGCAACTCCAGACCTTTCCTGTTTACTCCTTCCTCTGGAATCTGCACCCATTCTTGTGATGGCAAGATTTAGTGTGTTTCCCAACTGCACTCTAGTTCAGGGCACATTCATTTTCATAATCGGGAAACACTGAACGAATTTAGATGTGCTTCTGCTAATATATTCTTATTCCTATCTCTGATTTCCAGGATAAAGTTGTGGTTCAGCAGCTGAAACTGTTTACCGTATATTTGTCATGTGATTTCCTCTCTTCCTCTTGTTGTTGTGTTTGTATCTATTTCTATTTTAAAGCATGTGAAACAACTTTTTTTTCCGTAAATTTCTTTAAGGTTTCGTCACAGTCCAAACTGTTGGTACCTGCGAGACTGGACCATTCACGGCTGGATCAGACAGTGTCTAAAACATGGGGCTAGAGATAAGGCCTTGCACACACTTAAAAACAAGGTACACTATAATATTCACTCAGTTTATTCTTTGGGAAATAAACTACGCTGAGAGCACTGTTTGGGTCTTGCATATGAACCTTATCTCAATGATCGGAGAGGAAATCTGATCAAGGCTGTCATCATGAGACAGCACAGACTCATTGTGAAGCACTGAGGCGTGTTTTCAAACCGATCTGACCAGCACAAATAATGTTAAACGGTTAAATGGTTGACATTTTCAGCCCAGCGCTTTTTTTCAGTTCCTGAATGCGTTATAGTATCTGAGCATCCCTGAATTACTCCAGAAACAGATGTCAGGTAGCCAGTGACGCGTTTACAGTGAGGTAAAAGCGATCACGGCTGTAGTTGTTTTGATTGGCGGCATACAACTCTGACGCAAGAGCTTTCATTGTCACTAATGCACTGAGAAGCAGTCTTATTGCTGCATGTGATATACACCTTCATCATTAAATAATGTAGAAAAAAATTGATGTTTTTCCATGATGCCAATATTTTGATATCTCTGTGTGCAGATCCAGTATGGAATATTCCCAGATGACTTCACCTTCAATCTCCTCATGGATTCCTTCATTAAGGATGCAGACTTTAAAAGTAAGACTTAGTTTAAAAATCATTTTTCATTTAACCTTTGGGAAGCATAAGCACCACACAGACTGCAAGGCCAACCCCTTGCAGGTTTCCAAGCACATTCTTGTTTGCTTGAAATGTTCAAATCACCAAAATCTGATTTCAACATTTCTTTCCTTGTTTGTAAAAGACGGGGGTAAAGGGAAGCTTGTTGTTTCTATTTATTTATGTTTTCTATAATAACATTAGACCGTAAATAATTGTCTTGCAGAGCCGCTGTTTCAGTTGAATGTGAAAGTTTTGATTCCATTCGCTAAAAGTGCTTATATGCTGCAAAGTTTCAAAACAGTAGCTCAGATCTGATGTTGCTGAATTACTTTTTAGGTTTCGTCTGTTAGTTTCCTTTATTAGTGGTTTACAAATGTCGCTATTGTGACGTAGCTCAACAGTTTACAGCCTTGCCAGATGAACTCTCAATGCCCCGTCATGTTTTGTACAACAAGTGATTTGGATTAAAACCGGGTGGGCGCATAGAACTAATTTTGGGTGGTTTTGGATCTTTTGCCATTAAAAGAAAATTACAGTGTCCTTAATTATATACTCATCCACGACACTCCAGTTGATGGTTGGCAAATTCTATGTAAAGGACTATATAGTGAGCTAATGGCCAGCCAAGATTTAACTTAGTTAACAGTGCCTAGAAAAAGAATTTGCACAATAAAACACAACGCATCAAAAATCAGCTAAAAGAATCAATGTCCTGCAAATATGCTGAGTGTAATTAATAAATAGTAGTTAATAAATACTTTGGGGAACTTCATGTTTCAATACATTGCTGTCATACACCTTGCTTTCATTTTGCAAGTTGTATGACACCTTGTTTGTGTCATTTCGCTTTATGCACAGTTTACAATATACTATAGACCACTGGTTTTATGCTCCTTTTTCTGGGATACCAGGATTCTCTGCTATACAGGACATAATCATAGTGCAGATTTGGACACCATTGTAAAATGGTGAACTCACCAAATACTGGTAGTTTATCATACAGCTTCTTCTCACTTCCAAGAGTTTATGGCGCAGAGTATGGCAGCCTCATCGCGAGCTCCCCCAAGCAACAGCTGGTTTTAGTGTTTAATTTTCCTTTTCCTTTATTTTTTCTCCCATTCTTATATTTTGCTTGTTCTTATGTTATTGTATTGTATTTTGCTCACCCCTGTTGCTTGTGAAGCTTGGACACAAGACTTTCACTCGCATGTGCTGTACCAGTGTGCCCGCACATGTGATGTGACAATAAAAGTATCATTTATTTAACAAAAACTAAGTGCAGTGTAAGTTTTAGATTTCTCCTAGCAACCCAAACAACTCAAACTTATTTTTTCTTGTTTTTTGTACTTAACTTGTCATGAACATTAACATTTAGCATGCTGAGGCCTGCAGATTCTGAGATGTAGCTCTTGGGTTTCTCTGAGCATTGCACAGTGTTCGCTTGGGGTGAGGCTCCTGAGAAGTTTGGCACCTGTCTTGACGGTTTTTCACAAGTAATTAATCTTTTGTGTGAACTGACAGAGTTCAGATTGTTTGGAAATGGCCATATAAGCCTTCTCAGATTGATGGACAACAGCAAGTCTTCTCTGAGATCAGTGCTGATGTCTTTTCTGTGTGGCATTCTGTTAACACATATCTGAATGAACTGCCAAATCCTCTTTTTTTTTTCATCTCTAGACCAAAAAATATAGAGGCGGTCACACTTATAATCAAATAGTTGTGTGC
This sequence comes from Aulonocara stuartgranti, assembly GCF_965226115.1. Taxonomy (NCBI): domain Eukaryota; kingdom Metazoa; phylum Chordata; class Actinopteri; order Cichliformes; family Cichlidae; genus Aulonocara; species Aulonocara stuartgranti. The sequence goes on along the minus strand of NC_138948.1, from coordinate 13,596,979 downwards.
ATTTGATTATGAGTACCTGGCTGCTACTTATCCCCTTAGTTCTTATGTAAGCAGTAAGAGTTTACTCAGTTTTTCACACACAAGCTTACTCCTATCCAGATTATGAAACTTCTGTAATATAAAAAATGTTTGTCATATAGAGATATTGGGAAATGTTATCTGAGAATGTTTGTTTGTTTTTTATAATTGTTCAGGTGCGTGTTCTGTGGTTGAAGAGGTGATGCTTCAGGAGGCTTTTGATCTTCCCTCCACTCAGATCCTGTCTCTGTATGCTCTGGGCAGTTACCTAGCAACCAGACCACAACTTGCTGTGAGTGAATCAGCAGCTCTGAAGGTGTTTAGGACAGCTGATGACTCTAGAATATTCTTATGACTGGAAATTGCAAAATCAATTTCCTGTGATTCAAAAAGGGGCATCTTAGGGGGTTTCATTCTAAACTTTTATACATTTTTGTAAAAAGAGATGCCCGATGCTAATTAACATGTTGCAGTAGAAGTAATAAAACACTTGTTCTTTGCTGCGATCAGGTGTCAGAAGAACGGGCTCTGGGGGCATCGCTGCTTATCTGTGGACAGAAGCAAGACAACACCATTGGCCTCAGTGCTCAGCTGCTTGGCAATGCTTTCCTCGGTAAGTGCTTGAGTTTCTTTTCTTGCATTATTTTAAGCAATTTTTTTTGCTGTGATTGATAGTTTTGTTTTTTCTCCTGTAGCCTTTCATTATGCCACTTGTCTCATTTGTTTTCCTCCTTCTTCATCATCCAGGCAAGGTAGAAAATTTAAAGGGCATACATGCCGTCTTCAAAGGGATGCCTCTCTTCTGGGGTCGAGGATATCTGGGCAGAGCGCTGGCCATTATGGAGAGAGTGGCTGCTGCTTCTAGTGATGTCAAACTGTCCAAAGATACAGTAAGGGCAAACAAATCGTGCTTCATTTTGTGTGTTTTGTGTTAGGGTTGAACAACAAATTCCATTTTTTCCTGACTGGTGTTTCTTAGTATATTCACAGAAAAGTTTGTGCAGCTTGTTCTGGAAGAGACTTTAAAACCACAGATGATAGAAAGAAGTGAGATGAAGGACACATTGCAGCCTCTTATTGTACAGATTTGTACCTGAGCAGCAAAACATAAGGTGCACAGCTGACACCAACTCATAACTAAAGCAAATCTCCTTTTTTTTCAGTTTCTCTGTGCAAGTGGCAAGTTAAGTCCAAAAATACCAAATGCTATTTCCTTTGAGCACAAGGCCCAAAAAAGGAACTGAAATGGACTTGATGAGTTGATGACAACTGATTTAGTTGTTCAGTTGCCTAACCCTTGTACGTATCCTGTCTTACATAAGTATATCCTCAGACTAGAGACGCTTTCCTGCAGTATTGACATGGTGCAACTTCTTTATTTTAAAGATCTTCTTCATTTATACAGTTAATTTCACAATTTAATTGGGTATTAATAGGGCTTGTGCAGTTCAGTTCAGCACATCTAAATTAATTACTGGCGCTTTTCTGGCCCTCATAGAAATTGGGAGCAGAGGATGTGGTGTTTTTATTGTTTTTCTCTGGGAGTTCTGGTTTCTCCCACCTTCAAAAATAAGCTAGGTCCATGCTGATAATGTCATCTGAGGACACTCTTCTTTTTATGTCAAAGTTGTATCGATCCCTGAATTGGTGTCTGAGCCAGCACTCACCTCATTAAGCGTCTCAGGGTAACGCACAATTTGCAAACATATTTAAATATCAAAATCAGTAATGAGAGAGCAAAAACATTGAACATTGCAACCCCAGATATCCTTGATTATGTCCCATGTGTCTCTGATTAACTTTACAAAAGGTACCAATGATGGCATACATTATTCTTTCATATAGGCAGAAAAATATCAGTAAGACAACTGCTGCGTAATACAACACAAACGTTCTGTGCTCAAGCAAATGCACAATATGCTAGAACTGTTTATAGTTATATAGTTCATAACAAACAACTATCCGAGCCGTACCAGACAGCATTGCTCTTTGTTCTCATTTGGGCGCCTGATATCAGCCCCCTAACTGTGGGTTTGATGTCAAACGGATGTATTTCTTAACGTGTTCATTTGCTGTTGTAAAATGAGCGTGGATTAAACTGCGTGCAGCATTGCAAATAGTCCACAGGCTGCTTATTACTTTCCAGGTAGGCTGCTTGGCACAGACAGCATTGTGTGACACACACGCTGTCATGATTTTGCAATTTTTACATATATGCGCAGGCTGTAGCATCTCTAATCCGCTCTCTGCTGTCCAGTTCAATAGTACAGCTTTGTCTGCATCTAATGAGATTTTGAAGAGCCTGGAGCTCTGAGGTTGTCTTTGACAATCACTGCAACAGAAAGTGAACAGCCTGCGTCACACAGCAGCACAGCAATAACGTAGACAGAGAAGATAACGCCATAGGACAGAGAGGAAGTATTACATCTCAATGAAGGTGCTGCTGCCTCAGGTCACAGTTAATCTTACTTCTTCCTAAGATTAAGAGGTGACTTGTCAAGTAAGGTGTATAACCCTGCGTCATTAAATGTCTGGCCTGTTTTCATTCCAGTAAGAGACTTTACTTGCATAATGTAATTTTCAGCAAAAAGACCAGAAAACAGTTGTTTCAGAACATGCTTCATTACAAAATTTTATCTTTCTGCATAAATAACATTAATTTTTGTGATTATTTTTCAGCTGGGATATGTGAATGACTTGCTCCACGACCTGCCTTTGACCTCAGAGTCAGACTCTTCTGGAGAAGAGTCAGGAGGTGAAGAGGACAAGAAAGAAAACACTGTAGATGAAGACGATCAGGCCGAAGCTGCTAAGCTACCCGAGTATGTCAAGAAATTCAAGGTGGGTCTTTGTTTGTACTTAAAGCTCAAATTTGCATCAAATGTAATTATAGGGGCATGCTGGTAAAAACGAGGTTATAACTTAGAAGTCAAGCTGCTGTGAGCAGCATGCTTTGTTTTTTTTAAGGGACAGATTAAAATATAATTCTAAGGCAAGAGGTGGGGCGGAAGTATGTTTTCCCTCCCATTTGTCCATCTTTCAGCAAGATTACACAACAACCACCAAGCTGAAACCTGATGGAAAGGTGTAGCCTAGACAAAGGAAAGACCCATTAAAAATTTGATGTGGATCCAAAAATGCAAAATACCCTGTTGGGTTATAGGATACGCTTTCTGACTGCGCTCTAGTTTAAAAAGTTTCCCCTTTGCAAACAGCATAAGATGGGGTTTTTTTTGACTGTCAGAAGTGCTTTTCTCCATTCTGCCTACTGTCTTGTATTACCACTGAACTGATAATAAAATAAAAATAATAAAATTATTATTTTCCACTTATTTTTGAATAAGTGGACTGTTAATTAGGGATTCTTACATTTGTAGTTACGTTGTTGATTCTCTAAACGATAATTTATATATATATATTTTTCTCTTTAAATTAAAGCAAAGCTTCTGTTTGCATTTGTCGTTGCTCACTAAGGTGTAGTGGGCATGTTCTTGAGACCATGCTGAAAACATTTCCTTCCTCATAGAACATTTTCTTCCAAATTTTCCCAGCTGGCATTCTTCTTCTTCTTTCCTGGCTTTGTAGATCCATTAACGTTCCTGAAACATAACTACCACCTGTAGATCAGCGGACCAGTGTAAAAGCCTTAGCTGGGATGTGGATTTTATCAGCTGCGTGCATCAGGGTTTATAATGCTTCCTGGTGCACCTACAGGAGAACAAAGAAAACAGAGTCCAGTTTGCTGTAAAGGGGTGGTCAGAGCTTCTTTTTGCAAATCCAGATGTTGAGCTTTGACTTTCAGTACATTCTGATATCAAATGCTGTAGAATATGTGCACACACATAATTACTATTGGATACATGAAATATCTGCACCTGCCAGTGTTTTTATCAAATAGCTGAATCTGAATCATTATTGAATTCATTTTCTGCACTATGCATCCTGACATGCGCTGTATGTATCCACATAAAACCAGGTTTAATTTTTCAGTCTTTATTTTCTATTTATTTTAAACTCATAGATGTCAAATTATTGTTGTGTGTGTAGTAATGATGCAAATGGATATGCACTTATACCACAATCATAAATGATTGACCTTCTGAATAAAAGTAGGTAGGCTTACAGAGAAACTTTGATCCCAATACATATGGCATTATTGCCACAGGGTAAAGATAAATTTCACTGGCTGACAGGCCAGGTGCCCCCTATAGGCATGTGTGTGGCTGCATCCAGAGGGGGATTTCCCCTCATGGCCAAAATGTTTGCTGGATGAAAATTTGGAACAAAATAGCTGCAACTGTTTATTTGACGTATGCGCATCATAAAAAAACAAACTACATTTGGTCATAGATTTAAGGGATATTTCAGACCACGAAGCTAAGATAATAAACACTGGAATTATTGGAAAGTCCGGTTGTTCTTGAATGCATCATATCTTGACTGTTTTTCTGTGCAGCCATGATTCTCGGTGTGCGTCACATATTGGAAGTGACTTTTCTGGGTCACAGGGTTTCACCCAAGTCATTTAAATGAAGTGATGAGATCATTCCTTTGTGCTTTCAACTTTTTTTGTTGCCCTGCCTCTCCAGGAATTGAGCAGTCAGCTGGAGTCTCAGGGTAAAGTAGAGTCAACCTCTTTCCAGGATTTAGTGACCGCTCTGGCCCAGCAGAACCTGGCTGCTGCCGAGACACCGGACCTCGAGCAGTATGAGAGCCGGGTGCAGGCCTGGGAGGCCGAGAAGAGGCAGCTGATCCAGAGAGAGAAGGAGATGAGGGAAAAGGCTGAGCAGGAGAAACAGGAGCGATTAGCTGCCATGGCTGCAGCTCAGCAGGTGTAGAAACTTTTTACATGGAGCCAACTGTGACTCACTGAACTGTCCGTCGAGTACGTACTTTAAAATGTGTATACTTGTGAGTGTATTATTATCATTGCACCGGATTCTGTCACTTATTACTTTTGTATATATCAGTTATTGTGTTTGTGGCTCTGTTTTTATATAATAGAGCTAATATAAATAGGCTGTCAAAATAAAACACACTTTCAGTTCTATCACATATTTGTATTTCACATTTATTGTTTGTCTGTCGTGGACTATGGGATGATATCATCACTGGAACTTATGCTCACATCAATTGTTCAGCCCGATCGTAGGGTGACCTCATGTAAGCAAAAAGATGGAAAAGCTAGGGAAAGATCGTCCCATCACATCCTCCCACTCCTTTTCCTCTTTGCCTGCAGTCGTCTTTGTCACATGTTTGTGTGTTTTCTGTGTGCGCACGTCTGTCATGCATCTTGGGGAGTTTTTTCTCACGGGCCACATTACACAAGATATTTGCTGATAGCAAATCTAGAGAAAAACAAATTATTTGCCTAGAAAGGAATGCAGTTTTGACCAGAAACCTTTCCGTTCACATGAAAAAGCCAATAATGTTGTATAGCTCCTGATAAATGTAAGACCAGACAAAGTGCACATCAGGCTAAATTATTAGGAAACTATCTTCATAAAAGTTCAATGTCAGCTAATACAGAAATATCACTCTAACAGCAACGACACGTTAACTAACAAATGAAGTTTGGACTCTGCACAAAAGATAAGATAATAGATCTTTGGGGGGGGGGAAATGCTGTTGTGGTAGTGCAGATAATGCATTCATTCTACATTATGCTGCAGCTATTCAGTATTCAGAGCACGAGCTTGGGAAACAGCCTGGTATGCAGTCCAGGATGAATGAGCAGCACAAAACGCTGAAACAAGAACCATTGTGATCCCGAGGCACCTCACTAACAGTTCTCAGAGTGGCCCTGCATTCATAGTTGGTGTTTGCTTAATAGTGTTATTGCATAAATTGGACCGCCTAGAGAAATATTAAAGCACGCAGGTGTTGAGTCACACTTTCAGCTCTGGCTCCACTTACTGGTTTATAACTGATTATGAATTAAGACTTTGCGTTCTTAAAAGAAAAGGGTTACTAAATCAAGATTTTACAGTTTTGTGGTGTAAATGTTTGCACCACCTGATGAGGTGAGGGGACTCAGTGGAGATTTATAAACTTAAAGAGGTGGATTCACTGACTTTTTACTTGAATATCTCCTTTTATTTACATTGCACTTGTTATCATTAAGTAGAGTATATTGTATAAAGAGGGGTGGTAGATATACTGAAGAAAGGATGTTGAATGCGGAGATGCAGACCACAGAAAGGGTTCATGATATATACACATATAGCTCTTGCAGAGTGTTAGCGAATGCAACACAGTGTATATGAACCATCTTCATCAGTCTGACAGTTGGCTTTCATTCCTGCTACGCTTAGACCACCTTGACAGATGAATTTTCGGTCACATTCAAAGTCGCTTAAATCGCCTTTCTTCCTCTCTCTGATGATCGATTTAAACCTCAGCAGAACGTCTTAATATTTGGATAAAGAACTACCTGAATAGGTGCACCTAATAACCTGGCAGTTGAGTGTACACTACAGGAGAAATTCAGCTGATTCTTGGATGCCTGCACAAAGTCGCACAGTGGTGAAATATGTGCCACTAAAGTGTAATTACCATAAAGAAAAGTGCTAGTGTCCTTCTTCCAGCTTATCAGTGAAGTCTTTCTTCTTTGTACAGTCACAGATTATTTCCACAGATTCAGGCCTTTTTTTCTGTGTGTGATGCTTATCTCACAGCGATAAAGCTGTTGAAAATATATTAGCTCTAATCCTCATTTAAAAAAATTAAAAAAAGGTGGCCATCAGTCATTCTTTGGCAGGTTAAACATTGCTGGTTAACAGCAGTGACAGGAGTATTTACTTTCTCCGCTGATCAAGTCAAACAGGTGAGATGTCAGGAAGTTTGACATTCACGTCACTGGTTATCCGATGCCCAGAGCCTTTTAAGTGTGTTAAAACACCCATGTCTGTTTTCTTGGAGGAGAGGAGGACGTTGGCTAGCTATGATGTCATGGTTTATTTGAGATGTAAATATTAATCTCAAAGAGAAAAGCGTGTGCATTAGACATTATCAGAGCTGGGCTTGGATACAGAGGACTTGCTTCTATTTAAACCTTTTCTTATATAAAGAAACCTCCCATGCCTTTGTTGGTCAGTAAATTTGTAAACAAGTCAACACGTTCTTATTTAATCTTTTAGGTTTAGTACGTGCTATCTCTGAACACCATGTTCTAATTGTATCTACGTTTGGGAGAGTTTTATCTTCCTGCAGATGCATTTTCCTTGTTGCATGCCCCCCCCCCCTTCTTTTATATTTTGCTCCTTTTATTGATTAAGTTTGATATAAACATCTATAATTCTCCAAGGTGGGAGCGCACAGGTTGGTCCTTCTCTTGTAAAGCAGAAAAGATGCAAGATAAGATGGGTTATTATTAAAGACTTCTCACTGAATCTCCAGAGAAAGATGTTTATTAATCTTTCGTTATTCATCAGGGTCACTCGCTTCATATTTAACACTTTAAAAAGATAAGTGAAAACAAATAATGTTTAATTCATCTGTCCATTTGTTTAGAGGGCATGCATGGCTTTTATGTGTCCTGACGCTGGCGCATTGTTCCTATATTAAACGAATAAATTAAGGTGATGTGCAACGGCAATTAGACATTGGATTTATCTGCTGTCTGATTTATTTGCCTGTTATTTTGACACCGTGAGCTGAAATATATGACCTTATAAGCCAATTAAAATGCAATCAAAATAATGTTTTGCTCTCAGCCATTAGCTACAGTTACATGGTAACTTTAAAATAATACTTTCTGACTTTGAACACCAGACTTTGACAGTGTGTAAGTTGGGTCTTAGTTAAACAACGCGAAATTTCCATCTCAGTAAGTAACAAGCAGGATTAAGCAAGTGACCAACGAAGCAGCAACCTTCAGCGCTGCAGTTACTCAAAATGAGACCGGCCTCTAAAGCAAGTCAGTTCCCATAGAGGCTCATGGTTAAATTCCCAGCTTCACAGTAGAAATAAGCACGTTTACAGCGTGTTACGACACACCTGTACAGGTAATACAGTTTTGTATAACCCACCTCTGCAAATCTATTCACTTGGCTTTAATTTGAATCATTAAGATGATAATTTTTTCCTAAAATTGCTTTGAGAGGATGGGAGTAGGGGATTTTTTTAATTGCTGCTTTAAGGCTTAAATTTATGCATAATTAAAGGCACCCTGCTCCAAGTGATGCGTGGGTGCCCTGTGATCTCGTCCAATGCTTGATTGTGTTTAATTTGTCCAACAAGTAGGCTGTTTTTAGGTTTTAAGACAGCTTTTCACTGCTCAAATTTTGCATCCTGTTTAACAGTCAGACAGGGTTAGGATGATACAACTTGCTAATCAAACTAGCTGCAGGATAGTGCTTACTTTAGTTCTTAACTTCTGATCTTTTGTGTAAACATGGTAACTTCCAGTTTCAAAAGAAGAAAGACCAATGGCTAAAGCAGTAAACAAAAGGCTTTAAGACCAGAGTTAATACAGTACTTTATTAAATTAATGCTTAACATTGAAATTTGAAAAGTCATGGATATTTTTGCATAAAAATGCATAATTTCATGCTTGCACATAAAGGAGTAACCATTACAGAAAGATAAGCTGGTTGTAGCTGTTAACTGTGGTACCCATCTTTCATTAGGTGGTAATCTAGTATATTTGTTTGTAATGAATATGCTCTTGCACCTTTGTAAGTAGTCTCAAAATCCAGATTTGAATATCTGGATTTTTATTAAGCTGCTTGAATGGGAAATTTTTTATTTTAAATATCAGATGTAGCTGCACTTGAACTTATGTTTTCCTTTTATCTGCGTCTAAATTGTTGATGTTTGTGAAAATCGTCATGCGTCCTGTTCAAAGACACCAATGACATCAGTGCAACGGAAATGATCTAAGTTATTCAGCAATCACGTGACATGACAGGGTAAACACGAGTTGTGTCGTAAAATCATTACAATTACAAATTATAAACCAAATAAAGTCATATTCATTTCTCCACAATAGAGACAAATGATGAATACTTGTTATTTATAAGGACTGTTGTTGCTAGGTATTCCTGTGTCTGATCACAGGCGGCCAAAACATTTAATCAACAAAGCTTTTTAGAGTCACATTGACCAAGCAGAGGTGGATGAACCGCATCTGAGCGTTCAGTGATGACATGACTATTTGGCAAGATGTCTCACAGCTGTCCCACTGAACTGATAAGCATGAAGAAGCGCAGTGGCTACAGCCATGATGTTGAAGCAAAAATAGAAGCAGCGGGATGTTTTGATATGAATCAATCCTCAAATACTGGAAAGAAATCTCACGTGCTCCCACTTCCTGTGACAGGACCATGTGAGGATAGCTGGCAAAAGTTTTCAGCAAACGTTATTCAAAGCCAAATGAAAAAATAGAATAAAATTAGAAAAAATAAAATTGTGTGTGTGTGTGTGTGTGTGTATATATATATATATATATATATATATATACACACACACACACACACACACATGTTATATATATATATATATATATATATATATATATATATATAACATGTGTGTGTGTGTGTGTGTGTGTATGTTATGTAATATAATATAAGTATTATATATATAGATAGATAGATAGATAGATAGATATCTGAATGATTTGATAAAGCTGCTTCTTAATGGCGTAAGCATCAGTAATTTGAATGGAAGGTTTCCATTCAGTTACCTGCATTTCAAAGAAATGACACAGCAGGAGCTCACAAACAACATCCAGCATGTCCAAAACTAATTCGTAGACTCAGGGATTGGAATATAAATAAGCTAATTAAACGGTGTTCCTCATTTGTCTTGCTTTTGCCCTTTGGCTATAAGTTTGCTCCATCAGCAATACAGCTTCCTGCAGACTTTTTCCACTGTGCTCTAGTGGCCAAATATAGTCATCCGGTCATTTAAAGATTAGCAGAAAAAGTCCTTAATGTCTCTTTGGTTTGCTTTCCTTGCTAATGATTACCATCATAATGTCTTATGCGCAGCTTAAGAAAAGTAAGAGCTACAGTTTTTCCCAGGAATATCAATTGGCTGGATTAACGCTTCAACTTACCAGAATGTTGTTGTTTGACTGTTGCTACGATGAGTCACATCTACTTTGGAGAAAAACTTTCTGGAAGGAGAAGTGCTGTGTAACGTGTAAAACACAGACTCTTATTTGTCATTTTTATAAACTAGAGTGAGCCTCCTTCTCTGGTGTGGTGCGTACCAGCTGAGGAATAAATCACCCTATGAAGAGATATGTTCACTTTAGATGGATGTTTTAGTCTCGAATCTGACTGAAGGTCATGCTTGCAGGAACTGTGAATGAATATTTTTATAAGGTACACGTGATTAATTATGACAACTTCATCGACAGTCTAAACAAACTGGCAGAATCTGATCTAAAAAAACAAATCTTCAAAAAAAGGGACTTTCTGTTTGCAAGTTGGCAATTCAGTGCCAGTTCAAACAGTTTACATGTGATTCTCTGCGCCGTGGCTTTGTTATGCTGAAGGAGATCGCATACGGATGTTATCTGTAAATCAACCAGACCTCAAGATAAACACATCCTTGCTATTTCTAAACTTTACATTTAAAAACAAGCTGCAGGCAGAATGTCCTCAAGGACAACAATCCCGTCCACCTGGGCTTATTCCTGGAGATGCTGGGAATCTTTCGTCTGGTTTAAAGTAACTGTAAACTGCTCTGTTTAGAGCTACCAGGTCAGCCCCTTAAGCTCTGCGCTATTTGTTGATACATTATTGGGGGGAAAAATCATAAAGTAATTCAATAAGAGTTCCAGAACTTCAAGGCCAAATTGTCTGCCTAACCAAGACTGTAAAGCGGAGAGTAAACTGCAGTCTTATAACTGTTATTCTGCCCTCGGTTGCAACCCAAACACGTCTGATTCAGCAGAAAAGAATCGCAACGAACAAATCGTGAAATGATAAAATGTTTTTGAATGTTTAACACAAGCACTGCTGAGTCATAAGCATTAGTGCTGACTGTTTGTGGGTTTGTTTGGCTTTTTTTATTTTCCATATATGGTTTTTGTACTCCTCCCTATGACATTGCTGTATGGTAAACAGATTAAAACAGTTCTCAGTTTAGGAACAAGTTGACTCAACTTTTAAATGACTAATTAGAAATCTGGGGAATTATTTTGTCAGAGAAACCCATTCTTACCTCCTGTTCTATTTAATTAGTGAGATTTCCACCCAGAGGTCAAGAAACAAGTTGACACAAAAAAAAAGGTATGCAGTGGTTGTAGGTAGCCTGCAACCTGCAAAAAATATTGATTGAAGTTTAATTTCAAATATTCCCTGCAAGCATTTGTGTTAAATTCACAAACAGATCTGCAATTGTAGGAACAGTGTTTGGACATTTTGACACATTAACTGCTCGTTATTCAAATTAATTTAACTCTTTTTGTGAAGACTTCTGTGATGCGTGAAAGTATTCCAAAATAATCAAAAATATTATACTTGAAGTTCATTTTCACTTCAGCAATAAATCCACTCAGTGTTTAAATAGTTTGGCAATTTGAGAAATAGGTTATGTCCCTTATTCATCGAGTTGGAATGAAATTAACAATACTCTCTGAAGCCCAGAGCTTAACGATGCACAAAGTCCAGGCCTTGCCGCGTTTTTTGATGATTATCTTACAATAGCTCCCAGCTAAAGTTTTTTCATACAGATTTAACAACAAGAGATAACATGTTTAACATGAGCGAGCATTAAAAGGCTGCTGAATGGATTTAGTTACCTTTAGAAAGAGTAGCACAGAGTACTCTCTCACTCCAACTCAAACATAAACTTACAGCTGTTAGTTATGGCACATCTGAGAACCTGTCAAAACCTTTTCAAAATGGTGAACAAGCACATTATTACAAATTGCTGAGCTTTTCATGTGAGGCAGTGTGAGAGAGAGAGACAAAAGTGAGAGGTTACATATTTTTAAGCAAACATCTGCCTCTCCAAAGCTCTAGAGCAACATTTGTCAGTTATGAAACTGGTGGGCGTGTAGGCAGCTCATCCCTGCGTACAGGGAATTAAATAAGGAATGAAGACAGTTTTCTTTGACCCATCCCCCGAGCTATCAAATCTGTCTCTACCTGTCCTCAGCGATCATGCCGCTCTACGGGTAGCAGTCATAATCTTAGAGCCAGCCTAACAGTAAACCAAAACACAGGAGCATTGTTGCAAGGGAAATAATCCAGAGCAACGCCTACTGTAAATGCTGTAGCAAATACAGAGTGCCACACACCTGTAATAGCAGTTTTTCTTCTCTATAAATGACTGTTCTGGGAAACAAAACCATGGGAGAAAAATGTGCATTCCCTCACCCGTAAATTATAATACTTTGAGGACATAGGAATCTATAAATCCTTTCCACAACACAATGTAGTAATTGTTTGGCACAGGAATTAAAGCAAGAAGAAATGCTTTTGGGAAGTAGGGTTTTTTTTTGTGTGTGATTTGCTTTCTTTAGACAGTACAGCTCACACAAAAACAAACGTACAAATAGAAAAGCCCATGCAAAAACCACATTGTGCAATGGTCTATCTACAATAACTATCTACAGAATTGTATTTAGAGGAAAATTGATTATTTCAGTAGTGTTGGTGGTTATTACTCTAAGTTACAGTGCAGCTATGCTGCAGGTTATCTGACTTCAATACACAAATCCAGGAAAAGCACATTCATGTGAAACCTAATCTTTCCAATCTACTTACAGCACATTCGGATAGCCCTGAAACTAAACATAACTTCAGAGAAACAAACAACTGGAAGTTGTAGGGTATGAGTATGTTCACGCACACAGCTGTGTTTTCTGGTCGGGCTGACGTGTTAAGGCCAATTATGTAATACGGACTACATATGAATGCAATGCTAAAACAAACAAAAAAAAAAAACATTTTCAAGGCTGTAAAATGTCTGTAACTTTGACAGCAACAGATTGTGTTTTGATGGGGTCACTATAACAGGATGACGTCAGATAAGGGGACTCAAGGTCTCAAGAGTTCAACGTGTTCTGTCACAGTCTAGTTAAAAAGAAGCAGTAGCCAGAAGTTATGGACTCTCCCCGTGTGTGTATGTGTGTGTGCTTTTTTTAAAGGCTTGCACATTCACAGTAATCTTTACTTATTAACTTAAAACAAAAACAAACACCTTCCATGCAGACAATTTGTCCGTGCTGGTTTTGCACAGGTGACAGGTAGCTCAGGGTTAAGCACAGCACAGGCGACAGTCCGGCTGCATCTACAAGTGCGCCCGCACACTGACTGACCCCACCCACCGAAGCTAAGTGGCAGAAACTGTTTGTTTGTCAACAGTCCTTTATAATCATTCCTTGCCCTCACATGCAGTGCTGGGAAAAGGTATTTTCCCGCCTTCTGGTTTTTTGCATATATGTCCTAGTTACGTGTTTCAGATCATAGAACTAATTTCTGTATTAGACAAAGACAACCTGAGTACACCCAAAATGTGAAACTAAAAAATTTAGAAAGATTCGATTTATTAAACTTTGAAGTTTAAATAATTAAAACTACCGTAGCTAAAGTGACCTAGCCCCTTGTTAAATCATGGATTAACTGCTGTTAAAGAAATCTTTTGAAAAGCTGAGCTCAGTTTTTCTGGCCACGCCCAGGCCCAGATTACAGGCAGACTTGCTGTATCAGCAGTGTAGGTTAGTTGTCATTTACTTCAAGTTCAAGTGAACACCAGTGATTTCCAACACATTGTCCTGACTCAGGTTATGTAAGTGTATCATGGAAATACAGTGTTGAGGTCGGTACCTAAAAAAAAGTAATGTATTACACATTACTTGTTCCTTTTCTTGAAAGTAATCCAGTAGCATTCTTAAAGTTGGGTGGATAAAGTGATTCATAACACTCTTTATGTGACTTTCTCAATACTCTGCAAAATGAACTGAAAGGCTTTGTCACATAATTACCAGTTAAAAACATAAACCTTAGCTACAGTCCCACACACCACCACAAATCCCCATCTACAGGACACACATAGAACATAAAGCCAAAAACACAATGCAAAGATGAAAGAGATTTCAAAGCAATCGCTGCCATACCGACACTCTTCTACTTCGAGCCACTGAAGTTTTGAGTGCAGCACATTAGGATCAGTTGTAACTTATCGCACAATAGCAAATATACATAGAAAAATGTGTGACTGAAACACACACCCTTAGTAATTTAATCTAACAGTATTTTTGCTGACTGAATGGTACGACAATAACTAACTATGAGTAGCATGCGATTAGATGTGCATCTGACTAGTTTTTAAGTTGTTGCTATAAATACTCCAAAAATATATATACATTGTTGTGCTCACACTCATAGTAGGTATAAAAGATGAATGCACTGCTTGGGGAATTCACGCTATGAAGCCTCAAGCCGAGCATTTTGCAGTAAAAATCCTCATATTAAAAAAAACTGATGTGAACTGTGAACCAAGGGGACTCTGCATGCTCATTGGCTGACGACTTCTGTTTGACAAATCATTAGCCAGTTAGCATACTCTAGAAAATTACTCTAATACCAACCATAATTTAACTTCACGTACTGTTCAGTATGACCTAAAATTAGCAACTCAGCTTATAAAGCCATCACAGAGTATTTACTGAGGTGACACGTGAAGGAGGCCGGGATTATTATCCCATAGATTTCTGTACAGCTGATTGTTTGAAACCAAGACTCACCCCCTGCTGGCCATTAAGTAGAATGCTGGTAGAATCCTACATTCATCTACTGACAGTGATCAAACCTGTTTGATTTTTCCAGTACAGATGACAACATTTTGATTTTTCTGCTACCAAACTGGCCTACTGTTGCCATTTATGCCTACAGTATATAGTCAGCTAAATCAAAACATGTAGAATTCTTTTCCAAGATAAGGTAAGATAAAGATTCCTTTATTGCCGCTGTACATAGACATTGTACACTTCAGCTGGCATTTACTCGCCAGCTGAGGTTTGACATAGCAGCAGGTTGAAGGCTGAATTGCATGTGATTGTGGATTGTGTTCCAGTGTATCAAGTAGTAGTATTAAGTCACAGAAAACAAACATAAAAATTGCATAAATATTGGTTCTCCTAAACTGGAAGAACTTTCACAGATCGTGATGGACTCACAGACATTTTCATCTTGAGAAATGAAGAATCGGTTTGTGTGGCTCATCTGATAAATTTCAGAAACCCCGGAAACCCTTTGTAGACTGGTAAAACTTAGCTATGACTAACACTTTCCACTATTTATATGTATTATATATACCTGACGTTCTTAGACAACTAACTACCTCACTAATTCATCTCTACAGATTAACTACCATGTACATCTGCTGGTTTGTTTAAATGTCACTTTTGTTTTGATGTGTTTTGTGTTTTTTGACAATTATTGAAAGGAATTAAATAAAAAGAAGACTACTGCTCTCACCTTACCATCGTGTTTATGTACTCCACAGTGAAAATGATGGGTGCTTGTTTTGCCTTTAATTGAAACAAAATGTGTTTGGCGGCTGAATTTTAAGTTACTAATAAACTGTTCTCTTTAAAATATGATCATAGGAACAGAAAGTTTTGTTACAGCCTTATTCAAAGAGGCTGTTTGTTTGACATTTTATGACACTCTTATAAACATATGTGATCAGAATTAGACTGGAGACTAACTGATGTCACTGGAGCCTTTTCACATTTTGTTGATTTTTATCAGTACCTAAGGAACAAAAAGACCCTTGAACCAGTAAGCAAAATATGAAATGGTTGTAAGGAAGTCAGATTATCAAAGTATAACCTTTAGTTGAATTATTGTCTTATTTCCCATCACCTAATCTTGCGTATTTTCATGTGAATCGTTTGGTTAATCTTTGCGATCAATCATTTCTCAAAGTAGAATCCACCCTAACAGATCAAAATGTAAGAAAAATAAAGATTTTTTCCTTTTCTTCCTCCCTCCCTCTCTCTGTCCTGAAGTGGAAACTTTGAGAGCAAAAAACTACACTTTTATTTTTCAGACTCACTTTTGTTTTGTCCTTTTTCCCCTACCTAATAATGTTATACCATGGTGTAAAGAAATTGCTGTGAGTTGTGGTTAATCTCTGTGTTACAAAATGTGACCTTTTTCCTGAACTGCTGATTAGGGCTGTGAAGTAAAATGAAGGGGAGGGGCTGAGCCCAGCAAGACGCCAGAAGGCAGAGCCTCATTTCAATCTCTCTGGCGTGGTGAGTGAAATCTGCTTCTGTCTTGCACAGCTAGCTGAGGATCTGATAAGAAAGCACCACGGAGCTGTTGGTTACCACAGAGGCAGCATGCGGAGGATGCTTTGGGGGATTTTGTAAGTTTTTTAAAGGTTAGTTTTCAGATAAGAAAAAACTACTTTCTTATTTTGAAAATGCTTCCCAGGCTTCTTTCACTTGTAGGTAAGTTTCTTGCTCTGGACTGGAAATACAGGCGATAAAACGAGTTGCTTCACTTGTCTTGAAGTGCGTTTGGACTTCACAATGAATAATCAAACCACAGGGAGGACCATGGTCCCCACCATTCCGTCCATTATGTTCATTTTCGGGGTGGTTGGAAACCTCATCGCCATCGTGGTCCTTTGTAAATCTCGGAAAGAACAGAAAGAAACTACGTTTTACACGCTGGTGTGTGGCCTGGCGATCACGGACCTGCTTGGCACGCTGCTGGCCAGTCCGGTCACCATCGCCATTTATGTGAAAGGCGCGTGGCCCGGAGAGGACCCGCTGTGCCAGTACTTTGGATTCACCATGCTTTTCTTCTCGCTGGCAGGGCTCAGCATCATATGTGCCATGTCGGTAGAGAGATACATTGCTATAAACCATGCCTATTTCTACAACGACTACGTGGACCAAAAACTGGCGGGACTGACTCTAGTAGCGATCTACATCTCAAATGCTTTTTTCTGCGCCCTGCCAATTATGGGCTTTGGGCAGGTGAAGAAACAGTACCCACAAACGTGGTGTTTTTTAGAGTGGAGGAGCAACAAGACCAGCGATGCCGCCTACTCCTACATGTATGCTGGTTTCAGCTCTCTTCTTATTCTCTCCACTGTCATCTGTAATGTGTTGGTGTGTGTGGCTTTGATCCGGATGCATCGACGCTTTGTGCGTAGGATGTCGCTTGGCACCGATGTGGGACGCAGCGTGGACCCGCGAAGAAGAGCACGCAGCTTTGGTCGTCTGGCCGGTGCAGAGATTCAGATGGTTATTCTACTCATAGGCACATCGGTAGTAGTCCTCATCTGCTCTATACCACTTGTTGTAAGTTTAATTTTTTTTTCGGTTGCATGTTACCATTACGCACGCTTTACGCATGGTTCTTTTTCACACAAAAATGTTTTTTAAGTGCAGAAAACTGTTTAGTTAGGTTAAAAAAAATGTGAAAAAGAATAACTTTTCCTTTTACCTTTTCAGCCACAACACTTACAGTCCAGATTAATCACACTTACTCAGCACAGCTGCCGTATGCAGGATTATGTAAAAGTGTAAAACAGTTTACATTAGAGGTGAACTGACTCTCTTCCCTTTCATGTTTATATTAGTGGCCTCTCAAACATACGCATCCATATCTTTTCATTCAGTCACTATTCTCCTCTCCCCTGCAGGCTCAGGTGTTTTTAAACCAGCTTTATAAGACTCCAGTGGAGGTGCGGCTGGACAAAAACCCTGATCTACGGGCAATACGTTTTGCCTCTTTTAACCCTATCTTTGACCCCTGGATCTACATCCTGCTCCGCAAGGCTGTTCTCATCAAGCTCATTGAGAAAATCAAGTGCCTGTTCTGTAAAATGGGAGCAAGGAGGCAACAGAGACAGGGAAACTTCCCCTGTATTGATGCCTATCAGCTCTCCTCTGTGATCTCTAACAGGGACTCTAACTCCTTGGTGTCTAGTGACCAACGAGATAGCAACAGCACCTGTCAAACCTTCCTCTACTATAAAGATAAAACTGAGATGTGCACTGAAAAATGTCCTAAGTCAAACAAACTCTCTGCCTCACAACCACCTTCAGCAAGAAATTCACAAGCTTCTTACTCATCCCAAGAGGGCAGCGCTGAGGATCAGACCAGAGACGAGACAAATGCAATCACAGATCATCCATCATCTCCATGCCCTAAAGATCCAGCACTTCAGGTCACGCTGAACACCGAGACAGTAAAGGAGAAATGCATCTGACCCAACCAGAGAAATACCGTTTTATTTCTCTACAACAGACCTTTTGAAGAACTCAAAAATGGAAGTAGCACATAAATAATAAGTAACTCTTCTATCTAGTAGAGCCCATGCAGTGGGAAAGAGATAAGTGCTGTGAGTGATATCGTCCCGTTGTTTGTTTCAGCACCCAGCAATCTCTGTGATGACTGACTGTGTGAGCAGATTTTGCCATTTTGCCTAAGAAAGATGTTATGGTAAATGGTCTGTATTTGTATAGCGCTTTATTTGGTCCTAACACAATCATATACCCATTCACACACATGGGTGTGTTAGCTGTGGGCACTGACAGAGGCGAGGCTGCCGGACACTGGCGCAACCAGGCCCTCTGACCACCACCAGTAGGCAACAGGTGAGGTGTCTTGCCCAAGGACACAACAACACAATGACCGAGACTGTCAGAGCCGGGGCTCAAACCGGCAACCTTCCGATTACAAGACAAACGCCCAACTCTTGAGCCACGGTCGCCCCTATATATGTTCGCGCGATCGCCCCTATGTTAGACACATAACATTGATGAAAAAACTTATCATTCTCAATTTCATTTACTTTGTTCAACCATTGTGGAAACCTTTACTGTAAAGCTCTATTTACTGTCTCCAAACTGTGCTGACTACAAGCTTGTGGTCAGTGTAGTAAATGAAATAGTCCTGATTGTGCTTCTTGTGAGTAGTCACTATGAGTATTCACATAGTTATTGTTAGGACTGATTCATTTGGAAACTCTACTGTACAGTGAGTTTTGAAGGGCACAGTCATGTTAGCTCCATGACTAATGTAGAGTAGAGTTTATAAGGTTGTGAAAACAGACGTTTTTGTTCTATAGCCCGGAAAACACACAAAGATACTGTCTCAAATTATTAAAAAAACAAAACAAAACACAGCGAGGGCACAGAGGCTCTTGTTCCACAGTAGACTGGGAAATTTCTGCATAATTTCCACAGCTACAGAAAATGTTCTATAAATCAGTGGATAGATGCTGATTAATGAGATGCATTAAGCGGTCAGCTTGAGAAGAATCAAGTTCTAAATGAGCGATCTTGTGTAAAATATTTTTTTTGTGATATATAACTATTCTTCTCTAAGAGAAGGTCAAGATGAATAAATTCCAGGTCCAAAAGGATTACTCGTCCAAAAGACATATTTATGCGCAGTTATAAATTGTATCAGTCATGCAGTTTGATCAGTATTTACACTCACAAATTGTTGTCTTTCAACATCACTATCTATAAAGTCAGGACTCAAAATATCAAAGAACCTATTGAAAAATGTTTTGTATTAGTTAGGACTGAAGCTAAAGGTTAAGTTTAGGAGTAACACTTCTCTTTGAGTGTAATGTTTAAAGTGAGATGTTCAGTTTTGCAGGAAACCAAAGTTTTTGTTGTCAAAGACATGCTGTTTACAGTGAAACAAAATCAGGAAAAGTCTGATGATGCTCACATTTAAAAAGATGGTACCAGCACCTTTTTCCTCCTTGAAAATCACCAGATACCACCCAATATCAGATCTAATATGAATTATCCAAGATCACAAGTCTAGATTTAAATATTATTCTCAAGTTTCATGTGAGTATACAGCGTAATCCTCCTCTCTGTTGCATTTATAAGGCAAATTCTCCATTTTAATATTAAAAGTTAAACCTTCTGGTATTCTAACACTATACAGACTGAACTTTTGAACTCCTGCTGGTTTGAAGTTTTTCACTCAGATTTTCTTTTTGTCTGAGTTTGAACATGAACATTGTAAACATTGTACAGTGAGGGCAAAAGTTAGGGATTGACATACTAGTTGAAAACTTTTAATTTATTTTGAGTCATTAAATTATGCACTTTATGCTCAGTTGTGGTTCATATTGTATTGCAGAGTGAAATTTGTGTACATGCATATACTGTATGAGCTTTGAATTTATTTGCTGTGGTAATATATTATATCTGTAAATATGACTTGATGTACAAGAAAAAAACTGAGTGGAAATGACTGAGAACTCCTGTCTGATAAGAAATATATATGTCTACATTTATGATGCAGTTGTAAATGAACACTAACTGTTTCAGAGCAAACATCGCCTTTGACATGTTGTCATATTTTATTACCATAAAGCAGAACTGCTTAATACGAGCTTTCTTTCTCACAGTCACATTTTCCTTGTTTATATTTAGTGAGACCATCTCTTCAGCACTTCTCTCCTGAAACAATAAACACAATTGAAAGCTCCAGTTCACTGCAATTAAGCTTAAACAAGCATTGCAGTGGCTTAAGCAAACACCGGAGTGTGAGAGGATCCTCCAGTCTCTGGGAACAAGACGCGTTAATTTAATTAAACTGTGAAAATCAGGACTGTACCATAGCGGGAGATGGTGATACGTGGAACATTCATGAAGATTCTCAGTAATTTGATCATCTTTGTTCACCAGAGTCTGCAATACCCAATTAAATGTATTAATGGAAAAGCAACAAGACTGATATCTACCATCTGGGTGAACAGGTGCACAAGCACAGCCTGCACAAATGTTCAGGATTGCTTCAATAACCCCAAACAGGCAAACAAGTAAGTGGTGACGTCTTGATGCATTCTCAATCATCCAGATAAGTAAATCTCCAAAAATTGATTCTGTTCATCTGGACGTTTTCAGTGGGAGAAACGTTTCGTCACTCATCCAAGTGACTTCTTCAGTCTCAGCTCAGCTGACTGCAGGTTTCCTCAATCGGTCATTATGGAAGTGTACTGTTTATAAGACAGAATCAAATTTTGGAGAAGTAAGTGGTGAGACCATCAGCTTTAAATTTCAGCTGTGAAAGAATATCTCTGTGATGCTCAGAGAATTTGATCTCATGTGATGCACAACTTGACATGTTGTGTAAGTGGCAAAGCTGTGATGCTGCTTTATGTCAGCGGGGTCCTCTAGTGACAGTCTGCACACTGTCACCTCTGTGCTCATTGATAAACAACAGAAAGCACCTGTTGCTCAACAGTGTCTGCTGTCGGCCTCGGTTAAGGAGGAAATTAAACAAGACGAGTCTGAAAATATGTCAGAGCCAAAGCGGAGCTGAAGCAAGTCTTAGTGCAGGCGCTTCATCCCTCGGGTGATGGTGAAAAGAGAAATTAAATGTAATTCAAAGGGAAAATATGATCCTCTGTAGTGTGTTTGGAGCCATTCTTTTCACATCAGTGTGACAACCATCCTTTCTCCATGTGACATCAGTGAAGCCACACAAGCTAAGTGCTAATCTCCTCTTTTGTTACAGCAATTACATTTTTTAAATAAAGTTAAACATACAAATGCAAATAGATTAAACAAACAAATGGTATAAAAAAATTAAAATATGCTATTGTAAAACAATATTTTGATGAGGTAAAAATGAACCCAACATCAAAATATGGACAATAAAATAAAAGACATACAAATTGAAACATAGACATAAAGTTACAATATAATATACAACAATTAAAATATTTTAATTTCAACATAATTTTAAATGGCTTACTAAAAAAAATACAAAAATATATTTTAACAAAGTACTGCGGTCTGCATTAGGCTATAGCCCAATGTCAGCTCCTATATAACTCTGAGACCCCTTTGGGTCTCAGAGTTATATAGGAATTTCTTGAATGTAAATTTTTTTGTCTAACGATTGCTTGTTTACATTTTATTTATTTTATGCTGAGAGCACCACAACCAGAATCTGTTATGATGCCGATCATTTGCAGGCTGTATTATAATATCTAAGTTAATAAGAACAGCTGACGCAAAAATTTTCCCGTTGTGGGATCAATAAAGTCTTATCTTATCTTATCTCTTATCTTTGATGTGGAAATTGAAAGACATACTGGAGGTGTTGGATCATCAGTCCAAAATTATTAGCAACTGAAAGCAACTTGACAACTTTCAGTCTTCAGAATTTTTTGTGTCAGTTTTGATTGAGTAGGTTTTTAGCTTTGGTTAGCTAATACTACAACACAACATTTTAAATTCATATCTCTGGCTGGGATCATGATTGTGGGGTTTACTGCCTGCAATGTCAAAAATAAAGGGCCTGATCTTTTCGAGTGGTAGCAAAAATCTCAGAGCTAATCAGTAAATGTTCTGCAAAACGTTTGCACGTGCATACCTAAAGATGACGATATTTTATTTGATATTAGTTAACTGACTTCCAGCTAAAGCCTTGCTTTTCATACTTGAGACATGCTTTTTCATGCTTATAAGTGAAAATAAAAAAATACTTTAGTACTTAGATGACCACCTAGATTTCTTTCTTTTTTCCCCCCAAATTCTGATTATTATTGTCACATTTCATTCCATAGAAGACGATAGTGTGAACAGCTCCAGGGCAGAAATTCGTTAGGATTGGGCTCCAGACTGTGTTAAATCCCACACAAATATACAGAATGCAGGGCAACTTATTTCAAAGTTTTTTAAAACAGAATTATGTACAACAGCACGTTCCCATGAAACAAGCAACTAGTAACTTTGATCTCTGCTGTTATACAAGCAAATAGGAAAAACTTAACCACATGAGGTGACCTGTTAGGCAACAGACAGTGGAAAAAAACAACACAGTATGTCCTCCAACATATTTCTAAATCAGTTTTGTTTTTACATGGGAAATGAAATACTTCAACAAAATAAAAGTCTTACTGCAGTTACTTATCTGAATACAATAAATGTTGCTGGGAAACGTTTTACACAGTAGACAAAAGTGTGGAGTAACAATGAAAGTGTTACACCATGTGTTACTGTTGCTCCTCTGTGTCTGTGTGTTAGTGTGTGTGTGTGTGTGTGTGCCATGTTTGCATATCTTTGTGGGGACTAACAGCCTTTATGGGGACAAAATATCCGTCCCCACGGGCTTGAAAGCATTTTTGAGGCTACGTCCACACTAATGCATTTCGTTTTGGCCTCCCGTCCACACTGAGACGGCATTTTCACTCAAGGAAAACGCAGCGTTTTGAAAACGCTCTCGAGGACGCATACATTTGAAAACAGTGCTTTCGCCTGGCAGTGTGGACAGCGAAAACTGAGACTTTTTGAAAACGATGACACATTTTAGTCATGTGATGCAGTCAAGTGACCAATTAAACTAAGAGCAGTAGTTTTGTTTGCTCTCAATTTTGACAGCCCTATTAAAGATTAATATCAGTTTGTACATGCTCCAGATAGCTTTTCTTCAAATTCTGTAATTCTCACTCGCTTTTGCGACTTTGTACTTTTGTGTTACTCGCAGCAACAACTCCATCTCATTGTTAGTTCATTTAAAAAAACCTGTGCTTTTCCTTGCCATTTTGCTGCACGTTTCAAAGAGCAAAGTAAATAAACAGCAGACAGAATTGAGGCAGGTCAAATCAACTTGCGTTTCAGGCATGCGCAGGACTGGAACGTAAGCGTTTTCAGCCGTTTCAATGTGGACGCACAACTTTGTGAAAACGACTGATAAACAATAGTGAGGACGCGGAGCGTTTTCAGACGAAAACACCGTTTTCAAATCTATCTGGGCTAGTGTGGACGTAGCCTGAGACTCAAAATGTGGTTTAAGTGCCAGGATTACAATTAGGTCGTGATTAGGTTTAGGCTAAGGGTTAGGGTACGGCATTCTGTTTTGATGGTTAGGGTTAGGGTAAGCGGCTAGGGAAAGCATTATATCAATTAGATGTCCCCATAAAGATATGAAAACACGACTGTGCATGTGTGTGTGTTTGTGTGTAGTCCCCAGAGTCACATTTATCAAAGAACAGTAGGTCATTCCTGCAAGTTTAGAGTTCACAGAGTCAGTAATTTCCAAATGTGCATTTCAGATGAGTCACAGACCACCCAAGATTTGCTTTATTGCTTGCGCAAACTTCATATTATTAAGGAAATTAGCTAAAGCAGGTCAAATGTAATAATAGCAGTTAAAATAAGTGAGTCACCGACACTTGTAGGGTTGTTTATCTGACAAAAAAGTGTTGGTTTTTTTGGTAATTACAGCATGTCAAGATAGACATTCGCTTACTCAGGGCACATACTCCTAGTACCAAACCTCCACATCCTCTCCATGATGTGCCTGACAGTCAGAATCAGAATCAGAATCAGAAAGGGGTTTATTGCCAAATGTTGAGCAGGTTTACAACATTAGGAAATTGCTGCGGTGCTTCAGTGCAAACATAGTGTCATAAATAGCACTTAAATAGTGTCATAAATAGCACTTAAATAGACATGAAAAAATAAAAGTAGGGATAAGAATTAAAAGTGCTACGTAGAAAGATATGTGCATGAGCTATACATGAGATATATACATGAGAATAAGAATTAAGAGTGCTACGTAGAAAGATATATACATGTCACAGGAGCATGGTCACCAAAAGACCCATTTAAGCCATCAGACAACTTAGCAATAAGTAATAAGGTACAGTGAACCCAGCATTAACAGGGGATTCATACTTCTAAGTTAAATCTATACCGTAATTACATCATATTCACAGACCCCTCTGAAAATGTACAACATAACCCATATGTTGTGTTGATACAGCCTTAACCTATTAGGATGTTCAGTACTATTGTGTATTTCCAGCTACTTCGTCACCACAGTTTTAGAATTTATCAGTGACAGATGTCACCAAATTCCTGGAAGGATATTGCCAAGTACAAAGAGGTGAAAAAAACTAAAGAGACAAATATGTTTGCCTCAAAAAAGGGGGGGAGCTAGAGAGAGAAAAGATTAATCCCAGGAGGGAAAAAATGCCAAAAACATCACACAAAAACATGAATGCTGGTAACAATGTTGTAACAGTGTTGACCAGTTACATGGGTTATGTCATAGGCACTACAACATTCACCACAGAAGTGTAAATAAGCCATAAAGACGGCAGGAAGAGAACAAAGACAGGAAGTAAAAATACAACATGAAGAAATAACATTCACAATAAAACAGGGAGGAGTAAAAAGAACATGGAACTGTCATCCTGATTTATCAACACTACATTTATTAATGAATAACTTCAAACAGGTAGTCATTTATTAAATTTGAAACTTAAAAAGGGAAACAACAGAAACCAGCCCAGTAGTCCAAACATAAAGATTGTAAAATCTTTGCCATGGCCAGTAAAAACCTTCAAACTCTTAAAATAGCACCACATCACTGAGAAATGATTTATTAAGACAAAATTAAGTGTCTATATTTATATGTGGTTTAACCCAAAAAAATGCAATACTAGATTCTCGGCTCACCGCTTCAGGTCATCAGGGAGGTGCTCCAACAGAAAGTCACATGTTCACATACTGGAAGCTAGCAGTGCTTCCCAACTCTCACCGTTGTTTCTGCCAACTCTGGGGCCTCACTTAATGATTCTTGCAGCTCTCAGCTGTTTTGTTTTCTTAAGTCACCTAATATAAGTACATTTCTCTGTTGTTTTTTAATATAATAATTAGCCCCTGTGATCACTTATTACATGCTGAGTGGAATGACCCCTCATCGTTTCATTGCACCATTAATCACTACAAACATGTTTATTCGACTTCAAAAGCTTTACCAGATATTCACTGCTGAACTGCTTCGCTCTCCGGGAATCAAATTACTGAATCTCTTTCTGTGGGTTTTCCTTTAAACAAATGTTGCTCTGAAACAGTGTTGATAGCTTAAACCTGTTTATATCCTGATTTGTTTTAAAGTTTCAACGTCTCATAACTCAAGCAAAGCAGCACAGTGTGCCATAAATATTTAAACATATTTATTAATCACAGGCAGACGTACTGACGCAGCGAATGTGGTTATGAATCACAGAGAATGAATGTCCCGGTGTTTTTCTCACAGTTGTCTTGAGTGTTGTTATTTAAAAATATGGCTATTTTGTGCTGGATACAAGCTGAAGATTTACATGACAAACTGTTGTAAATTTGTTTGGTTTAAAAAAGAAGTGCTTGTCACATTAAAGCCTGTCAGGGGTATTACAACATAGCAGGCACCAGAAAAAATAGTGTAAATGAAAACAGGTTTGCAATTTGTAGAGCAATCCTCTAGCCATACTGACTGCTCTAAATGCTTTACCCGTTCATACAGAAGATCATTTATCTTCCCTCTTCACCTACAGCCCAATTAGAATCATCAATTGCCTAACACATCTTGGAGATGCTGGCAGACGGAGAATATGCAAACCTAGAGTTTACCACCACGGCACCACCAAACAGCCCAGGTTCATTTATGTGCACAGTGCTGACATTATACACAGACATTATCTCTGCTATCCTTCCCTATATGTGTATTATTCATGCTGATTTATTTAATCTTTATGTCTCAGTTTATTATAGGAGACAACTTTCGCTGTTCAGATTCAAAGACAGCTCCCTGTCTCAGAAACCTAGGCACATTCATGAGGTCCTTTTTGACTTTGACCAGGAGTCATGATTCCACAATTTCACTACAAACAGCACCGCCAGGAGTGCCTTTGCTGTTTTTTTCCTACTTTCACATGGCTCTGCAAAGTGAATTTGACCCCTAGGGTCAAACTGTGAACATGCAAATTTTCTGGACTGCAGTGTGTGATACCACGTATACGTTTTTTGGGCCTCATCAAGCTAAATGTTTCTTGGATACCTGAAAATGTAAAGGGTGCTGCTTTGACATATTTCAGAACATCCAGAGTACTTTGCAGAGGTTCATGTGCAAGTCGTCAGAACAGAGACTTTTTAAAAAGCCGCCCAAAGGAGACTAGTGGTAAGGGCGAGTGGACAGATTTAAATAACACATGGTTTTGGAATTTCTGTGGGGATGCACATTCCTGATCACACCTTGCAAATGGTCCTGTCCTTGGGCTAACAGATGTAATAAATTGTGGCAGTTCAACACACTACATCATACTTCAGTTTAAGATCAATAAGTCATCTTAAATATCGCTGAGTATATATTAATGTTGGGTTAGAGCTTTACTAGATGATGGTACAGGGTAAAGTGATTCAGATTTGAGGTATTTTACCATGATTTTTAATTTATCTGGCTTTCTTCAGGCTACTGTGATTCAAACAAAAAATCTGCTAAAACTTTGAATCACTGCAAATGGGCTCTTTAAATATCTGTTGTTGCTGCTGCACTAGCCGACTATTTGAAAACCATCTGTAGCTTAAGTAAGTTGTGTCTCTGAGCCAGCAGCATGCATGGGAACTTCTGATGAAAGGTAGCTTATTCTAGCATGATTTAGTGGATGGTTCATTTAGGCTGCTGAAATAAAACAACATCCACAGGTCATAAATCTGCTATTTTATGCCAGTTTGGAAAGGTTTATGAAATCTTCAACTTCAATAGGGCAAAAAAATTAGTGGGAAAAGTGCACCCCTCTGTATTTAATGAGTAAATTACTCTCAAAAGAGTACCTAATAGGCATGTTATTAATCATAATAAGTGTGTATTGCATGTGTTTTTGCTTGTTTCTATGTGCATTTGTGTGTAAATGGGAATTGCCCGCACTGCTCAGGTTTCGTGCTCTTGTGATTCTTGGGTTCAGTTTCTTTTCTTCTCACCAAAGGCAATGAAACGGTATCCTCATTTCAACTGCCCGGAACGGGGACCACTAATTGTAGACGGCACGGGTCAACATTTGTGTAAGTGCTTTAGCAGAGACTATGTATAAGCATGCTCATTTGCACACACTGTATCAGATGTCGCTTCTAAGTGCACTTTCAGCAGGCCCCCCCTAAAAAACTAGCAAAGAAATGATGGCATGAAGCAGTGCAGATGTGGAGCAAATGCATTTATATCAAATCTGTTTCTCTTTTTGTCACAGTCTGGCGAGGGCAGACTGTAAGAATTGAAAAAGGACCCAAAACGCAGACGCCAAGGAACAGGGAACAGAACTTGAAATGTTAACAAAAGGCGAGCCGTTTAATAAGGCTAGTAGAAGAGGTACAAACAAAGGGCAAGGCAAACTGAAGCAAAATTAACACAAACCTAAACTGGGGAATCTAAACAAGCAATAAGAAAAACCTAGGCAAGAAACTTGGAAGCATGGCATAGGAAACATGGCGTGGACAACAGACGACCTGACAATCACACACTGAAAACAGAGGACTTAAATACACAGGAGGTGATTAGGGGAAGTGGAGACACATGAGGAAACAGCTGGCACACATGAACATAATGACGTCACAGTGGGAGAGTAAAACTGAACATGATGAACACAGAACACCAGACCTCTTCACAATAAAACAGGAAACATAATGAGACATAGACATGACAACCCGAACTTGACAACGTAAGACACAGACATGAAACGCATGAAGAGCAGGGGAGATTTAACATGGTTGGAAACACGAGGGGAAAATAATAACTAGAAACACTTAGGCATAATAACACAAACACGAAGGGTGAGGGGAAGCTTAAATACAGGGGAAGAAAACACAAGGAGTCTAATAACCAAATGAACTTAGATAACCTAATGAACAAAATAAACTCAAACTTAAAACGCTGGGTCAAAAGACCCAGGACCATGACACTTTTGCACCCACACAAATTTCCAAACCATTCTCCGCAGAGGAAAAGGAGTGCTTTCGTAATGCAATTCTTATATCCTTTCAGGACATTAAATAATTAGTTTAAAAAGCCAAATACACAGAACCTTTGTGTCAGTCGTCCAGCAGTTTTCTGTAAACTGGATCAAGTTCCATGTAGCATTCAAATACAAACCCAGAAAGGCTTTTGCAGATAAACAGATTGAGTCACACATCATAGAATTCATACTAACTATTATGTTAAGCATGATGATTTCATTTTGAAGTAAATAATTTATTTACAGAATTTATTAACATTTTATAAATTAGTATTTACCAAGCTGCTCGCTTTGCTGGACAGTTTTTTTTTTTCACTTTACTTTTCCACCCTGAACCTCAACACTTATTTACAGCACTTTAAATGATGCATAAAGGGGTTTTTGGTTAATAATTTAAGTTGTGAAAGACCAAATATTTGACATTACATTGGAAAAATGGAAAAATGTGTATTCCTGCTCCATGACCTTCTCTTTGGTACACCTCTTTTTCTGACACTCACCTCTGTAAGATCTAATAAATACAAAACACCATCATTTTCTTTCGTAAAAGCCACATCTCACCCTGAGAAAGTAATCTCCTTGAAGTACCCGTATCTTAAATGCTGAAAAATAACAGGAAGCCCAGACTGAAGGTTGAAAGATGTTGATTAAGTAGAAGTTTGAAATAGATACTAAAGCTTATCTTCAAAGACCAGGATGTCTTTCTGTCTGGGCTTTGACGCTGACAACTCCACATTCTTCTTGTTTCTGCTGGTCAAGTCACAAACTGCTCAGAGCAGGGGTGCCCAATCCCGGTCCTCGAGAGCTACCGTCCTGCAGCTTTTAGATGCATCCTTGTTCCCACACACCTGAATCAAATGAATGGCTTGTTATCAGGCCTTTGCCAAACATGATGGCATGCTGAAGAGATCAAACCATTTGATTCAGCTGTGTTGGAGTAGGGATGCATCTAAAAGCTGCAGGATAGTAGCTCTCGAGGACCGGGATTGGGCACCCCTGGCTCAGAGTATGAAAACATACTTGTGATAATTTTTTCAAATATTTGGAACAGTTTTCAATAAAAGACAATTACTTTGGGGCAACCCAAAACTAAAAGATAAAGTTAAATGAATACCTTTCTTCCTATGAATGTTATGAAGTGGCTTAACATTTAGCTTACTACTACAGTTAATAGCTATCAAATAAACCAGCAGCACCACCTGATTTCATTCTCAGATGTTTGAAGTTGTTTAGAGGACTAGTTATATGTGTACAAATACCGGTTAAGTTGGCTACCTTTTCTTTGTCACTGATTCTGTTCATAATTTTTATGGACAGAATTTCTAGGAGTATCCAAGTGGTGGAAGGCTTCCACTTGGGCGGATTCAGAATCGTCTCTGCTTATCGTGGATGCTGTGGTTCTGTTGGATTCATTGGGTGAATGCCTTCAGCTCGCACTGGAACAGTTCGCAACCGAATGTGAAGTGGTGGGAATGTGAATCAGCACCTCCAAATCTGAGGCCATGGTCCTCAGCTGGAAAAGTGTGGAATGCCCACTGCAGGTCAGGGATGAGTTACTGTCCCAAATGGAGGAGTTTAAGTATCTCGGGGTCTTATTCATGAGTGATGCGAGAAGGGAGTGGGAGATCAACAGGTGGATTGGTGCTGCGGCTGCAGTGATGCAGACGCTGTACCGATTCGTTGTGTTGAAGGCAGAGCTGAGTGTGAAAGCGAAGCTCGTGATTTACTGGTCGATCTACATCCCTACCCTCATCTATGGTCATGAGCTGTGGTTAGTGACCGAAAGAACGAGATCACAGATATAAGCGGTGGAACCAGCTAGCACCTGTGTTCACTGAGATATTCAACATCTCTTTATCTCAGTCGGTGATCCCCACATGCTTCAAAGAGTCCATCATTGTTCCTGTCCCGAAGAAACCCCACCCTGCTTCTCTCAATGACTATCGCCCTGTAGCCCTCACCTCAGTAGTGATGAAGTGCTTTGAATGCCTGGTCAGAGACTTCATCATTTCTTCACTACCAGACACACTGGACCCACTACAGTTCGCTTACCGTCCAAATCGTTCCACAGACGATGCCATCTCTCATCTCCTCCACACATCACTCACTCACCTGGACACTAGAAAAGGGAATTATGTTAAAATGCTCTTCATCGACTACAGCTCTGCATTTAATACCATAATTCCCTCCACACTCACCACCAAGCTGGAGCACCTGGGACTCAGCTCATCTATGTGTCAGTGGATCTCCAACTTCCTAACTGGCAGACCACAGGCAGTAAGGATGGGCAGACATGTCTCAGCCTCCATCACTCTCAGCACTGGAGCGCCCCAGGGGTGTGTTCTGAGCCCCCTGCTGTACTCTTTGTACACATATGACTCAATCTACAGCAGGCGCTGCTGGACCAAGGCCAGGAATATCACGAAGGACCTCAGCCATCCCAACAATGGACTGTTCTCTCTGTTGAGGTCAGGAAAGCGATTCCGCTCCCTGAAGACCAACACAGAGAGACTGAGGAGGAGCTTCTTTCCACAGGCGATACTGTCTCTCAATCACACCACCACATAGTACTGACCCACACATATGGTTTTTACACACACACTGGACATTTGTTTACACTAGTGGCCACTGCACAACTACACTGTGTGGTCATTAAATCAAATCACTCTATCACAAGTCACTTAAATATGTGGATTGCAAAACCCTGGACATTACATTTCTTTCATTACCATTTATTACTCGTACAGCTGCTCTTATTGTTCTATATTTCTTCATATATTCTTATATATTTTCTATATTTTGTATTCTGTTGTACAGTTATTTTATTTTTAACTTTAATTTTTGTATTTTATTTTATTCTTTCCTAGTTAAATTTACCCTTTATTTTAATTTTCATATTTATTTCCTATCCTATTCATAGTCTTTTATTTTAGGTCACGAGCAGCTGTCTAAGCATTTCACTGCATATCGTACTGTGTATGACTGTGTATGTGACAAATAAAATTTGAATTTGGAATTGAGTTTCCTCAAGGGTGGCTGGCCTCTCCCTAAGAGATAAAGTGAGGAGTTCGGCCATCCGGGAGGGGCTCAGAGCCGCTGCTTCTCCATATCGAAAGGAGCCAGTTGAGGTGGTTCAGGCATCTCATGCGGATGCCTCCTGGGCACTTCCTGGGTGAAGTGTTCCGGGCATGCCCCATCGGGAGGAGACCCCGGGGCAGACCCAGGATATGCTGGAGAAATTATATCTGTCGGCTGTCCTAGGAAAGCCTTGGTGTTCCCCCAGACAAGCTGCAGGAGGTGGAGGAGAGGGAGGTCTGGGCTTCTCTGCGTAGGCTGCTGCTCCCACGACCCGGCCCCAGATAAGCGGAGGAAGATGGATGGACCTTTCCAATGACCTTTTGTGAAAAGTATCAATCATATACAGGTCTACTGCTGTCCTCGATTACTCTAGCTGATTGAAGCTTGCATTGTGATACTAAGTGGGATTGTAAAAGAGAAAATAAAACCTGATGTGAGTTGTACTCAAAAATGTTCTCGCCCAATTTCTGTCATAAATCCCACTTTTAAGTTTATATTTGATCTGTGTGCAGATGGTCAAGAGGAAGGAGATCTGATGTAACCATGACAACTGAGTTATTTGGGGTTTGTTTGTTTCTTTCTGTCTGTCTGTCAGTGAAGACAATGCAAAAATAGAGGAAATGCTGTAGAACGGTATCATTAATCAAATCAGTTGAAGTTAAGTCAGTTTTTATCACAAATGCTTGCATCTGGTGTCCTCAGATACTGTGACTGTGTTCATAATTAATAATAAGTATTCAGTTTGTTTACTTGCTAACATCCAAACATGCTGCTGAATGCTGCTTTGGTGCCACTGATGACTTTAGACCAGGAGTGGGAAACATTATTTCTCAGGGGCGTGAACTGACGGATAAAGCATGCAAAGGGCCACAGCTGGGTTAAAATGTAATGCACAGAGCGCTGAATAACAAAAGAATAAGTCAAGTCAGTGAAAGACTTTTCAAATGTAAACACTCTGAAGTTAAAATAAACCCACTGAAGTGCTCCATCAACCTTTAATCCTTTTAAACTGTTACGTTGTCTTCAAACTAGCATTTGATAAACTTTAGCTTTTAGCATGTTATGCTCAATATTAAGTTGTGCAGGGTTATGACTTAATGACTACAGAATTGAATTCATTGCATATTAAAGTATTTCATTATCGGTACATTAGCAGTGCAGCACTTCATCATTTTCCACATATACTGTGTATCATGCACACCGTCCCGCTTTGTTGATGTTTATCATTAAAGATATTTTTAAGTGAAACTGTAGTCTAATGTTCAACCGCAGCCCACAGAGACTGGGCAACGCTACCCCCAGAGAAATGAGGAATATGGGCTACATTACTATAAAAATATTGGCCACTTTAAACAAGAACATCTATGTGGGTGGACTGTGAGTGTGCAGAGGCATTAATTGTTGCAGACAAAATGACAGTTAGTGATTAAGCACGAAGTAGAATTGATTGCTAAAATGAATTTAGTAAAGCACCAGATGGGTAATTATACGAGCTCTCAACAATGATTGCTGCCACTTCAGGTGAGCCGACAAATTGGTATTCGTTTTAGTAGTTGTATCGGGAGGTTTCTGGCTTTATCTGTGGAAGAGTAAAATAAATTGGGATCAGAAAAGTGAAAGGCTTGTGATGACCTCTTCTTCGTCACCATCACCACAGGGCTGCATTTCTAAAAAGGAGAGAAAGCCTGTAATTTCCTGATGTCTACATTAGCTAGATTAGGGATTTAGTTCATTGTTAATGTAATTTCTTTTTACTAAAAGGTGAAACTATTAAACGTATTCTCTGAAAATATTACAGGATGTCACCTCCATTTTGGAAGAAGGGCAAGTTTAATCGCTGCTTTAAGGAAGCCCAAAGTATCAAGTAGCACCACCGATTGCCTCTAAATTTCCATGAAAGCATGCCGTCACACGATTGTGATGTTTTAGGTGCTTTACCATTGCACAGTGTTGTTTTGTACCCTCCTGAGCACAAAAGGGCTTTCCGGCTTGCTTGCCAACATGACACCTTTAACTTTGGTTTTCATTCTCATCTCTCCTTATGCCACCTGTCGGCCCCAGTCATAATACTATCAGCACAAGCTGTGACCTCTTTCCCTGTTGCAAAACCGCCACACAAACAAGTTGCTCTGAGAACGAACCAATCACCTTGTCCTTGTCAAATAAATCAGTGTTTAGGTTTCACCACAATCTGATCCCCTTGTCACAACATAACACGACCACAGTCATGGACTGAGGTAGCTGACCGAGCAACATGACAGTGCTGTGTTCCTCACGTATCCTTCTGTGGAAGTCGATTTCCTCTTCATTTCCTCCTGAGCATCCTGCGTGAACCCACAAACCCTCCAGTGTGTTTGTTTTGAATGACTTTGCGGAGTGTCTTCTGTGTCGCGAAGCCACGGCTGTGTTATCACGAATCTCCTTCTGGATGGGATAGAAAATAAACATTTGAAGTTTGGGAAACCAATTAAGCTTATAATCTACAGGCTACGAAAGGATCTGAAGTCAACATCACTTACAGGAGGATTTCAGACTCCCACAAGAGTTTACATTTCTTCTTGATGTTTATATCTCTAAAATAAATCAGGGTCAATCAGTTCATTTCCAAAAGCTGATAATGAATCAGGGTGTCGTGGATGTGCAGAGAGGAAAGATGCTCTGTTTGCTTTTTTTAACTACCCTCATCTTTTAAAGACACAAACGTCAAGGATATCACAGACTCTTGTGATTCTTGGGTTCATAGACTCTAAATTGTTTAAATAGATTAAGCTGTTTTCTTAAGTAGCGACCTGCGTTACACAAATGGCAACCACTTAAAATTAAGTAAGATCAGTAAGACAGTTTTAATCACTTATAAAATAATAAAAAAGTCACAAATATTCATCATAAAACTTCTGTGGAATCCTTAACCCTTGTGCCCTCCTCAAATTTTACACTCTTTTGACATCTTCGTGGACAAAAATGTACACACAAAAAATCTGCCATTAAATCCTCATATAACAATTGTTTTTTGTTTTTTGTTTTGTTGCTTTTCATAAACCAGTTAATCAACTTGAGTCCATATCAGAACGATCAAAAATTACATTATTTTCAGGATTTTAATCATTTAAATGCCAGTTCAAACACTGGAATGATTAAGGAAATATTTAAACAAGCATAAATTGCACACCTTATTTGTTTTTTTACTACATAACAAAATGTTTTTTCCCACGATATAACTCCATTTTGCTACTAACTAAAGAATACTAAATACATTTTTAAAAAGTGCCCGATTGGAGGCTCCACTCTGCACACCTCACCTCACAGGTATAACTGAAGCTTGTTAGTTTGGTGTGGTGTGCACATCACAGTTGAGATGCTTTCAATTGCTTCTCTTTAAGTTTAGGAAGAACTTCAAAAATTCTAAGACCAAGCCTACATTTAATTAAGAAGTAAAGTCATTTCTGGGCTTTCTTACCCGAGGATGACCGCAGCAGATTCTCTTGGATATGGATTCTCAAGAACATAAAGCTTTTCTTCTGCTCCACCTCAGGTCTGCCTCAGCTCATCTGATACAAACAGTTTGTCTTTGTCACATTTTTTCTAATGTCAGCAACCATTCCCTTATTTTTGTTGCTGTTGAGCAGTAGATTACAGGATTTTCCTACCGGTCACGACATGGTCAAATCTCCATGTCTGGGGGTGCATTCATGGTTGACTCTTTTTATCCCCTTGCTTAGGGCAAATGGATTTTACTAAAGTCATATTGTTTCGAATCAGTAGTTATTTACTTATTATGGGGTTTTTTGCTCCACACCTGAAATTTTCTATTCATTTGCTGTATAATGTCACTTTTCTTTTTTCCCAGTTTTTAAAACCCAATGATATTAACGTTGCCTCACATTTTGTATGAAGTTTGACAACAAGGTAGTGAATTTACTTATGAGGGGAGTCTTGCTCATTGAATCAAACTAGCATCCCAGGCTACCTGGAGCCTATCCCAGCTGACACTGTACAAGATGCAGGGTACACTCTGAAAGTTGCCAGTCCATCACCGGGCTGACACAGAGAGACAGACAACCTTCCTCACCTATACATACAGATCCACACATCCTCTATCTGGATAAGCCAACCGGCAGCTTCTTGAACAAGAACAACTATAATATGAGTGACCTTTAGTTGACTCCAGTGAACAAGCAGCAATAGTAATTGGCTGACTGCTGTACTAAGCTCTGAGATTCAAACTCTTTGAATCTATGTTCAAAGACATTTCAGATAAATGCTGAGTTTGATGTCCAGTATTTGGCCCCTGTGGACACAGATGACAGCTGATCTGCTCCTCTGTAGCGTAAACTTCTTCCTCTCTCAATGAATTCGAAAGAAATCTGTATTGATTTAGTGCCGTGAGCTTGTTAAGGTTGTCAGGACTGTCATCGTGAACTCCTTTTCCTGGATCCTTCACTGATATGGATCTTATAAACAGCCTCCTTACCCAACAGCTTTCCAACTGAGAGACTACACAGCGAGGGAGTGGGTCTCAATTATCTCTCTTCTCTTTTAACATGCATTTTGTTTATTTTACTGGTGTTTATTCAGTCAATAAACAGCTGTCTCAACAAACTAATGTTATAGTCTAGCCACTGAAGTGACAACATACATCTGCAGAAACAGTTTAACTGTTATTTTTTGTGTGTGTAAGCTGTGATTGCATAGTCATCAACTAATGAGGAAAATTAGGTGAGCAAATTGAACATTAGCTGTAAAATTAGACACGTTCAGTGGCCCAAATCACAGAATGTGAAACCATTTAAATAAGGCTGTGATCGTAAGTTACAACGTAACTGCTGCAATGAAACGCTAATGTGCCTGTTTCACAGATGCAAACATTAACATTTAGGTAATTCGAGTGAGTTTAACTATTTTGAAAAGAATCAGAACTGCATCAAGAGAATGAGATGTTGGGGGAAGAAGGCGGGGGGAAACAGAAGGAGGAAGATGAGGACATGGAAGAGGAAGAGCTTTCATTGTGGCTGAGCCCATCGTGTAAGGGAATATGTCTGCTGTACAGCCAAAGGAAACATTGCTGAAAATGGAGAAAAAACATTTGCCCAGACAGAAAATGAATACAGGATGAAGCTTTTTTTTTTTAACTGCTTATGTTGCAGTGAACAGATTCTTTTTCCAGTTTGTTTAAAACTAAATTTTCATTACAGATATTGTTTTACTTATTACAAGCAGTTTGAAGCACATTGTGATTTTAACTTCATTTATTAAAACCAGCTGGGATAAGCTCCTTTTGATAAGTCAGTCTGGATGACAAAAGCAATGGTCATCCTCTGCTGAGTGGGTGCAAACACAAAAAGCACACTTTGAACGCTGATCCAAACGTAAATATCTCCCTCTGCTGGTTGCAATTAGAACTACACGTACAAAACAGTTTTTTTCCCATTGCAGTATCTGTTTTTAATATCAATTTAAAACTTTTATTTTTTTTAAATGGCCTACATTAGCTTAGGACGTTTCTATTACTACATGTTACTTCTAATACATTACACTTTAGAGAGAAAGAATTACTTTCCACTCGATTATATGAAGTCCGAATTTGGCAGGATATTTAAAAGTTTAGGATGTTTGCATGTCAAATATATCAATAACTTGCACATATTAGAGAAACCAACATTAGCTAAAAACAACTGATTAAGCCTGTTATTTTAAGGTTTGTACAAAAAATTATGATTGTCTAACAAACTCAATAATTTGTGTAATGTTCAGCAGTTAGTTGATAATATAATAGAACAAAAAATCCTTAATTAAAAATTAATTAAAAAAATTAATTAAAAATACTCTGTTCATATTTTGTTTTACTGTTTTAGAGCATAAAGAGAAAACAGAATCTGGATGCTAAAAAAGAAACCTGCACATGCGAAACAGTCAACATCTGTTTTACTGTTGAATAACACATAACCATAAAATGTTGTTTATATTTTAATAACAGGCTGTAATATAATACCAGTCATGTAATACTCACAGGGTTAGTGACCTGACGCATATTTAACATGTATCAGTCATTTCATTTATTTACTTGCTGCCGTTGATCTGTAGGGACTTTTCTAGCAGGTCTCCATTCTGGGAGGGAACCTGCCCTATGCTCTGCTCAGGTTACTTCATCATTTCTCATGAGGTCATGAATAAAGAGGATAATCCCCAGCCACCTACTAAGAAACTGTGTAAACTCTGAGTCAGACTTGTCCTAGCAGTGGGTCATTCCTGTGCTGTCACGGGTCAGTTTAATCAAGTTTCAGCCACAGGAATTGGCTACGGTTACAAGGTATTAAATAAATTAAGATGTCTACAAAAAAGAAAAAAGAAGTCAGAGAGCAGTGGAGGAAACCTAACAGGTTTTTCACCAGATGAGTAGATGAGTGAGTCAAAGGAGACTGAAGAAGAAGAAGGACAAGGATGAAGCAGGATGTAATTCTGACTAATCAGGGTCTGATATGAGGAGCATCTAGAAAAAAAAGGAAAATCAGGTTAAGAAGACAAAAGAGTATTCAGCAACAATAATGAAGTTAATGACAGCAGAACCAAGGGTAGCACAAGAGGAGAAAAGTTTCCTGATGTGATTGAAACCACAAAGAAGAAGTCTTCAGTCAAAGATGGGATCAAAGGACAAAAAATCCAAGAAAGAGGAGGACCCTGAAGAAGAGGAAGGGAAAAAGAAAAAGAAAGACAAGAAGAAGAAAGGTTCAGTAAAGGGAGACAGTGATGAAGACACCAAGAAGACAAAAGGCAAGAAGAAGAAGATTGAAAATTATGTTGAAATCTATGAGAAAGAGCTTCGTACCTACGAGCCGGAAAAAGTGGAGAACTACGAGGATGAGTATCACAAAAAGAAAGGTAAACTTTTTTTCATCTCTTGTAAAATGCAGAATTCAAGATGAGGGAGCAGCAGGTGTAAAATATGTATATTCAGGAGAATCAAGGACAATATAATGTCAGTTCTGCTTCAGGAAAGTTATTCGACACCCAGAGGACAGGTGGATCTTTGCAGTTTCAGGAGTCTCACTGTCTCTAGCAGTGTCGCTGCCTTAGTTTAATGTTCATGAGGCGGATGGACATAGTGGCGTAGTGAACATAATGTCGTTAATCTTTACGTGGGGTGGTTTCACGTCCATCCCAGTCCACAACAACCCAAAGCAAAGTCACACTGAACTTAACAAAAAGAAACATCATCTTACAAAAACAAAGAAACACAATGAAATGCACCACAATATTGTAAACTTTAAATGTTAGCACTTTATTTGAGTGTTTAGACGGCTATTCACACTCACATTCAAGCAAAAGAAGTGAAAGAAAATGGATGGATGGATTTTAGGTTTATCTTTAAAGTATTTAATTATATAAATAAATCTTATTGTTTCAAGAAGTAAGAAATATAAAGATATATATTTGAGATTTGTTTCGTTTTAGCAATTTAATTTAGATGTAGTGGAGTGGAATCAAAAGTCATTTGAAGAACAATTAATCTTAAATCTTGTCATGTATTCGACTTGTGTGTTGTTTCATCATTAAATATTTTTTCATAATCTAAGTAAAACTCAGGTTAACCAGTTACATGTCATGATAGCAGCTCTTAGTTGTGCCTGTCCTCTGGGTGCTCCTGTTTCCTCCCACAGTTCAAAGACATGCTTGTTGGGTTAATTGGTGATCCTGAACTGGCTGAAGGTGTGGATGTGAGAACGTAGAGTAACCTGCTCGTTCCGTACCCCTTTTTGTCTAAGGATTAGCTCAAGCCCTCCCCAACAATTCTATTAGTAAACATAAGAAATGGAAATCTAGATTTAAAACACCTTCAACTTCATCAGATAAACACATCACTTGAATAGATCTTCATTATACCTGGTTCCAATGATAACCAACCAAAATGATGGACAATTTTGAGAGAAAAATAAGCAATAATCATAAGATTTGTATGTTTTATCTTGGATAGTGTGTCACAGTGGATAACTCCATGCCTCATATAGTCCAAAAAAAAGGACACATCTTAACAATTCATAGCAAACGGTCAGACATGTGGCCACTAGTATTATTCTTGGCTTACTTGCCCAGTATGATATTTCTTTTTGACCAGTTCAAAGCAATACTTATTGCTTCATAATCATCTAATTGGATACAGTGACTATCCTATATAAAATATTTAAGCTTCAAAGTATCTGTGAGAAACTTTTGAATTAGTGCATTAAATTTGGCAACCTATTGTCTTATCTGAAAACATAACTGGGAACATCTGTGTGGGTTTGAATAAATTAAGCTTACGATAAGTTTCAGAAGGCCAGAAGTACTAAAACACAAATGCACACTGTCACCTAGTATGTATGTATTTATGTTTACCACAATACCTTAATGCATCTTCACACTTTACTTGGTTTTATTGTTCTCTTCTTTTTGAACCCTGTAGTGTACGAGGTGGTTGCCATCACTGGTGATGAGAGAGGAGCAGGCACTGATGCCAATGTGTTTATTACTCTTTTTGGAGATTATGGCATCACACCCAAAGTCCACCTGGCTAGCAAGTAAGTCACCTTTAAAGATTAGTGGAGTTTAGATGTAAGCTTGTCTGCAAGCGTATAAACAGCAAAGAGTGATTACTCTAAGAGCCTCCAGTTCAAAATAAACCCTATGTCATTTCAGTATTTATTTTCTATATGAACTAAAACGATGTCTTTCCTCCTCTTTCACAGCACAGAAAAGAAGTATGTATTTATTGTTGTGTTAAAAAATTGCTGTGACAGCTTAGCCATCAGATTGTGCTGTGGTTATTGGTGGCACCATTTACTGCATGATTTTTTCAAAGTTTGCATGACTTTGGTAATTATTCTCCTAGATTTACATTTTTACTTCTGATTAGTTTGTATTTATTTTTTAGTGAATAGTATGATGTGTCAAAAGAGGATGACGTTCAGGTGACTTCTGAATTTTAACCTTTTTTGGTATTTCAGGAGTTGCACAGCATTCGAAAGGGCCAAAACAGATGTGTTCAGAATTAGAACTCACAATGTTGGATCCTTGAAAAAGATACGGTTTGTTAGACATGAGATATTTTTTAACACCCTTAACCATTTTTTTTTGACCAGGAACATGTAATTTATCCACATGTTTCTGTTTCTCCAGGATTGAGCATGACAACACTGGCCTTAATCCCAGCTGGTTCTTGGACAGAGTCGTGGTAACGGATGTGATTCGACCTCATCTGAGGTTCTATTTTGCTTGTAATAACTGGCTCAGTAAGGTAGAGGGAGATGGCCTTTACATCAGAGACCTGCTGGGCAGCATAGACCCCATGGACATACCCAAATGTATGTATGCATAGATAAAACCCTCTAAGTATCTGGTTGGCATTAGCAGCTGACATGCTTTTAAGAAGTTTATATATCAGGTTTGTCTTTAAACTCTGCAAAAATTGTGACTTTTTTGTACTTTTTCTTAATTTTCCAGATAATAAATTTGTTGTGAGTGTTTTCACTGCAGATGTAAAAGGAAGTGGCACAGATGCAGATGTCTTTATTAACATCTTTGGGGAGTTTGGAGATACAGGTAACACGTGCAGCATATCTGGTCACTTAAGTTTGAAAGAAGCACTTTAATGAAACTATAATGAATAAATGAAACTATAATATGTTTGCTATAATTTATTTATTTATTCATTGATTCTATTTTAGGGGAGAGGCGACTTGACAACGACAAAAATAACTTTGAAAAGGGCACAGAGGACAAATTCACCATCGAGGCACCGAACTTGGGCAAAATTAGAAAGATCACCATTGGACATAATAACAAAGGCTCCTCAGCAGGATGGTTTGTGGAGAAGGTAAGAAACAGGCACATAAACAGACAGGACAGGTATTGTTTACAAGACTGTTCCCCTATGAGTCTGTAAAATAAAATGATGTTGACATGATTCTAATGGTCAAAAGATATGCCCCTTTGTCAGTTTGCATTGTTAATGAAAAATGACTTTCATTTGTTATATAATACATTAAGGATTTTACTGTACATTATCTTGAAACAAAAGAGTCTTGCTGTGCCGCTGCCCTGCTTCTGCAGTCGTACTTAAGACATGCGATCTTCTTGTTTCCTGTCGGCCGTCTCATCCGAGACCAGCGTCCCTGCACCTCCAACACATACAGTGAGAGATGAGTTCATTCAAACAGACACGCGAAACACGCATGTCTTCATTCTACCTGCTGTGTAAAGGGACACCATGCCCCATTAAGAGATTGCCTTACAGCAAACAGACAGACGAGTCGGTAGATTTGTTGGTTACTGCAGCACAGGCTGACACCAAAGATCAGTAGTGGCAATGTTACTGAGTCATATTCTATTTGCATTTCAAATGTGTTTTGTGCAGCCACTAAATTACTTATTACACTGAGATAAATTCTGGACTAAAAGATTCTGAGCATTTATTTGAGGCTAGCTTTGTTTTTGTCATTGCTACTGAAACCTCTATAAGCAATATACATTAATTCAGTGTTAAATAAAAAAATGGACATTTTATTACAGTTTATCAGAAAATACAAAAATACATTCATAATCAAATCTAAGATAGCGAGCACATATAAAATAACTGCGGATGTTTTAAGACCGATACCGATATTTGGTGATTTATCTATTTTATCAAAAACATTTTAAGACACATGAAACACAAACATATTTCCATAACATTTGTTATGTGAAGTTAATTATGAGTCCTTACTAAAATAATATGACAGTGCAGTTAAAAGTCATCTTTTTTTTTATTGTTCCAAAAAGTTCAAGTTCAATTCTGGTCAGATTAGCTGGTTGTTGTGTTTGTGGTATTCTTCTTTGCTTCATAAATGTACATTTATCAGCTGTTATATTACCAATGTATTGACAAATGACAAATATACGCTGATACATATGAGCATGCTTACTTAATAAAAGCTAATAATGATTTTTAGTCTACAACATAAAAGGGAGGAATAGCTAGTGAGAATACAGGTGAAGTAATACTAATTGTGCACCATGCCCCCAAGACTAACCAAGACTAATCCCCTAAAGCTTAGGGGAAGAAATACGTAAAGCTGATACAAATATCTATATATATATCATATAAAAACACATGTCTAAGGATTGCGGTGCAAGTTGCACACACAACAAAAACACTGGTGCCATAAAAAGAGCAGTCCAGTCCTCCTAGATTAAGTTCTTGCCTAGAGCATAAAGACAAAATGGATGCTAAAAAGGAAACCTGCGCATGCAAAACACATTTGAATAAAACAGTCAACATCACATTCAGCACTCTAGGAAAGGAACAGCCACTAAGTGGATACTGAATGACAATCTTGCATGTTTCACCTCAGCAGCAGACAAATGTGCTCAGTCAGCTTTCCAGCCTTTAATTAAGAAACTGTAATTTGAAACTCGGACTGCTCTGCCTCATTTCATCCTTCTACTGCAACTTTCTCTGTAAGACTGATCATAGCATTGCACTAATGTGACCTGTACCGAGCAAGCACATGAGAAGATGAAGCACCACTATCTCATTTTATTTAGGTTTTTTGATATTTGTAGTTTCCGGTGTGACCAGTTGTACTGAATATTGCAGTTTTTTTCTACAGGTGATAGTAGATGATCTTGGAAACAAACTAGTGTATGAATTCCCCATCAGCCGCTGGTTTGCCATCGATGAGGATGATGGGAAGATCCAGAGGGATGTTTTGGTTGGAGGGAGTCAGCCCACAGGTGAAATTTGGAAAATTGGTTTTTAAGCCTGAGAAAATTCAACTGGTTTACACGATGGCAGCTTCAAGGATAGTTGACAATTCGGAGCTGTCTTACAAAATAGTTTCCCTCAGTTTTAATTAATTATTAACTATTAATGAATAACTGCAGACTAACCCTGCCAGAAAGCTGTGTAAGCATTACTTCTTGGATCAGACTACTATTGTTTAGATCTGGGTTATCTGGTCCTGCTCATATCCTTGGGAGTACGGGTGCTGTGAACCATGGCGACCCACTGGCACTACCTGTGATAAGCTAACATGTAACTGTATCCATCAGGTATTGTGTACAATGTCCAGATTGTGACAGGAAACATCCGGGGTGCCGGGACCAACTCCAAAATCCACATTGTGATGCACGGCACGAAAGGCTTGAAGAACAGTGGGAAGGTAAAGAGGAAATACAAGACACAGGACAGAAAGCATTTTACTAATAAGTGTTGCAGGAATCATTATTTTCATTTCCAGGAGGAGAGATTGTTTTAAGGAACTGAGCATGATTTATTGAAATAAATAAAGTTTTTGGCAATTAGACACCAATGAAGCCAGATCTCAGAGCAGAGTCCAACTGTGGTAGGAAGTAGGACAGGACCTGTGGAGACTTGATAAGGATCTCTGTCGGGCCAGGATGAATTGAAGGTGGAGTCTGAAAAACAGAATGACATAAGAGCGCTGAGGTTTAAAGCACAGAACAGAGGCCGACTGACTCGCAGAAGGCGGGCAAGAATATAATTGGACCAGAGTGATGATGACAGAACTGAGTTTGACAGAATAGACTAGCAGCCCAAACACCCAAGAATCTAGGCAGATGAGTCAATGCAGATCTTCCTTATTAAACTTTTGCCTTAAACTTGATTCATTTGAAAACAGAGTTGTTAAAAGTGGCCTTAACTTCAGTGGGT
This sequence comes from Aulonocara stuartgranti, assembly GCF_965226115.1. Taxonomy (NCBI): domain Eukaryota; kingdom Metazoa; phylum Chordata; class Actinopteri; order Cichliformes; family Cichlidae; genus Aulonocara; species Aulonocara stuartgranti. The sequence goes on along the minus strand of NC_138948.1, from coordinate 13,552,452 downwards.
CTCTGCAGGTGTTTTTCTTTAACTCAATGATTTTCTGGTCTAATGCAGGGCACTTTTTATTCTGATTTAGTCCCATTTTTTTGCGACTACCTGAATCTAAAGTAGATATAAAAGAGGGGTCATTTTGAAGACTTGAGTTGAGAGACTGGTCCAGTCAAGTGGCTCCAATTAGCTGAGGTGCTGCCTCACCGCTTTCACTCTTCTTTTGTCACTCAAACCATCCCCACCTAAGCACGAATTAATTACAGATGAATCCACTATGGTTGATTTTACTCTCTATAGCTGCCACAGCCATACAGAGAGCAAACCCCTTTTTCCTCCCAGGCAGCACATTTTATTTATTCTATAAATTCTTTGGCATTGTAGGATTTAAAGAACTTTTTTTGGTCACGTTTGCCAGTTTACCAAGGTTGCCTCTTAATGTTAAAAGTTCATCACTTTCATTTTTATGTATTTTTGTAATAAATGTACTTTTTGTGTAATCAGTGTGACCATTTTATGTATATTTATTTAAATCTTGGAAATATGGTATCTAACCAGATACCAACTCTGGATGACATTACCTTGGCCTCCAGGAACCTTGTGAGGAATCATGGAGTCATTTTTGACCAGGATTAGTCCGTCAATGCACATATTAAACAAATATATAGGAGTATTTCTTCCTTTCTTTGTGGACAAACCAGACTTAAACTTTTCCCTGTTGTGCTTAATCAAGGTCTTTTTGGAAGGAGGAAAGTTTGAACGGGACTTAACAGACATCTTTAATGTCGAGCTTGCTGCACTCCTCAGTCCCCTGAGCAGAGTCACCATTGGACACGACAACAGAGGGCTTAGTACTGGGTGGTACTGCGAGAAGGTACATTTCCACAAGCACCCTTAAATGCATTAAAATGTGTTCATTTTCAATTAAATAGTTTAACAGAACTTGCGTTCTTTGCAGGTTGTGGTTTACTGCCCATTCACCGGAATAGAGCAGACTTTCCCATGCAGTAAATGGCTGGATGAAAAGGAGGGAGATGGGCTGATAGAGCGAGAGCTCTACGAGATGGTCTCACTCAGGCAGAAGAGACAGAAAAGTGAGCTGAATGTCAGTAATTACGGCTAGTCAGCGGTGGCAGCTAATGCTGTCATTTCCACGTTTATTTCCTGAACCACTCAGTAAATGAACTAACACAAATTTGCATACTGACGCAGTAGGCAGCCTGTCTTTATTCTGCTTTGTGTGAAATTGCCAGTGAAATTAAGTCCAATATCTATTTTGAAGACATGTAACCGCTGATTGCATTTGTTATGTATTATCTTAGTTTTCTTCTGGTTGACAAACATAAACAGCAGAAGTTTATTATTTCGAGATAAATTTGTAAAGTGGGCATTCCTTCACTGCCCGGCTTCATGCCCATTCACAATCACAAAAAATCACAGTTGGGAGCTGTCTGCTGCAATCACCTCAAAATGGTAGTTTCCGTCCTGAGAAGATTTTTAATGAGCAAAAATGCATTTTCTGCTGCTCCCCTGACATCTTTAAACTCTTGTCAAAAAATCCTTCCAGAGACTTCGTGTTCCTACTGCCCTCAAATGTGTAAAGCATACTTTATTTCACTCTGCCAAAGCAATCAGGGAGAATGGATGAGCTCTTAGTCACAGTGACAAACAAATTATGATGATGAAAGTGGGACACCATTAGTTTCTGAGGTATGAAAAGCTATGGCAGTCCTAATTTAAGATGATGATTTGAGTTCACTTTTCCTCAGAGCATCCCTGGTCGCTGTGGATCTGGACGTCGGACCTGCCCAGCGCAGGAACCGATGCTGATATCTCATTCCAGGTGTACGGAGAAAAGGGCAAGTCAGACGAGATCAGGCTGGACAACAAAACAGACAATTTTGAACAAGGACAAGTTGACAGATTTATGGTAAGTATCCTACAATTCAGTGCTACGCACATTAGTATCAGCACATCAGATATTGAGGCTGCACACAGTAATAAACTACTTTTACCTTGACTTAAAATCACAGGTTGAACTTTCTGATTTGGGAAAACTGACCAAACTCCGTATCTGGCATGAAAAGAGGAATCCTTTTGGAGGATGGCATCTAAGCAAGGTGAGAATTTCTCAAATCTAGTAATCGGATAAATTATCTCAGCTGTGACATTTCCATACCTATTTCTGCTAGTGATTTCATAAAAATCCTAAAATCTCAAACAGCCAGTTTTTAGACATTCTAGCCTAGCAAACACAAGAATGGTGCTAATATAAAGAAATCAGCATCCTCAGCTCCAACTGATACAATCAAAAATCAATATCATCTTTATTCATTCAGGCAACATTAATGAAAACATTAACGAAGGAGAAGTATACATTTCCTTGTGAGCGGTGGCTGGATAGTAATGAAGATGATAATGAGGTTGTGAGAGAGCTTCCCGCCACCGGAGAGCTTATTGCTGAGCCTCTGCCCTGTGTGTATATCCACATTCACCATGAACAATCCAAATCTTATTAGCTAAACAAGAAGAAGAATGTAAGTGACGATGAATTATGTTATTGTGCTCTGCAGTGATTAAATACAGAGTAACTGTCTGCACGGGGACGGTCGGTGGTAGCGGCACAGATGCATCTGTTTTTCTAAATCTAATTGGAGACCAAGGGGACACCGGAGATAGGGACCTGATCAACTGCAAAAACAACGTCAACAAGTTTGAGAAAGGAAGTGTATGTATATTTAGCACTGCACTGTTAAACATAGAGCTCACGAAGAAAGCTTCACTTCGTTTTGTTTTTTCATTTAAAAGTCACATGACTGATCTTCATCCAATCTTATTGTGTGTTTTTCTAGTTGGATGAGTTTCTAATTGAGGCGGTGGCCATTGGGCAGATCCGCAGGGTGAGAATTGGACATGATGGCAAAGGTGGAGGCTCTGCCTGGTTTCTTGACAAAGTGATTGTAAGAGAGGAAGGACAAGCTGAGGCAAATGCCGTGGAGTTCCCCTGTAACAGGTGCTCTCATCAGTCACAGTTGTTGCGGGGAAATAAAATCGACACTAACTAGTCACTTTGTTAGGAACACATCTTTAAAGACAGCCTGCCTCATTTCTTTATTTTGATGTGCACATAAACTAAAGATCCTGATCCTGAAGATTTTATTTGCTGCAGTGCTGGCACATGAATGAATGATTGGATGATTACATGTTCCTAAAAACATGTTTTGTATATACATAATAGTTGTTAAACTGTGTGTGTGTGTGATGGATGAGATAATAGTTTGTTTACTGAATGTGGCATGCAGATGGCTGGCCCGCAACGAGGATGATGGACAGATTGTCAGAGAATTAGTTCCGTTTGCAGAAGGACAGCGTCTTTACAGTAAGTTAAAGGAATCTGACATTTCAGTAACGTTTGAATTTTATTGTCATGCTTATATTTGTTCTCTGTGTGTGTCAGATACCAACTATCACATCGCTGTGAAGACAGGTGACATCCCCGGAGGTAGCTCTGACTCTGATGTGTTTGTGAAGCTCTATGGAGAGAAAGGTGACACCGGTAAGATGATGCTGGTGGTCTCTGCCAACGACCTGGGGAACTACTTTGAAACAGGCCGCGTTGACATCTTCACAGTGGAAACCTTTGACATTGGACAGGTTTTTGTCATTTGATGTTGATGCCAATGTAAAGTACTATGCATAAGTCTTCCCCTTCAATTCTTTATATTTTGTTTCCATGAAAATTGACTTTTTTTTGTAATTTTTTATGCACCAAAAGGTGATTCCCTTGTTTCAATTGTACAGACTGTGTTTTAAGCACATATTTTCATGTAGGTTTGCACATTTTTCAATAAATCTCTGCACCTATTTTCCAAATTTCCTTGCAAATTATAAAGATTATAAATAAGAGGTGGCTGGAGACTTTTACACACTACTGCAGTATTATGAAAAGCTTTACTAAAGACCTATTCTCACTTATGAAAGACACATAGCCTTTTGTGATTCATTCTATTTTATTATAGGATAATACTATCCGTATTCTAATAAAAAAAGATCTTAACTGTAGTCTAAATGCATTTGTACCCTTACTGCTAATTACTGTTGCTTAGTTACTGTTACAAACACATCATAGAAACAATGTTTGTAGTGTCTGTTTGTGGACAGTGGCTTAGCAACAATAGTTGTCAGTATTATTATGATTTTTTATTCAATTTGCTCCAAATATGAGAGGATATTTGCTAAAGTAAAATGGAAAAAACACATAACACAGATTCTATTGTTTTGTTTTTTCCTGTGAACTTTCAGAATTTCTGCGTGAAACGTCTAAAATGTAATTGGTGTCATTTATTTATTCTTCCAGATCAACCGTCTGTTGATTGGCCACACTAACAAAGGCATGCGTGCGGGCTGGTTCTTGGACAGTGTTCAAATTTTGGTTCCAGTCCATGGAAAGAATTACATGTTCCCCAGCCACCGCTGGCTGGACGAAGATGAGGCCGATGGCAAAACAACGGTGGAGCTCTACCCAAGCGAGATCCTGGATGTAGAACAATGTAGGCAACACATTAAGCACAGGAAGAAAAACACTAATAAACAGTATTTAAATGAGTGAGTAAGTCAAAAGTCAAATAGGGAGTCACCTTCACCTACCAAGGTTAATAATGGAGTCTTTTCTTTCAACCAGTCCCAGCAAATAGCTGCCCCTCCCTGAGGCTGGTTCTACTGGAAGTTTCTTCCTGTTCAAAGGGAGTTTTTCCTTCCCACCATCACCAAGTGCAAGCTCATAGGGGGTTGTCTCTTTGTTGGGTTATTTTAAAATATTTTTTAGACTGTAGGGTTTGGGGCCTGCAATATAAAGTACCTTGAGATAAAAGTTATTGTGAATTTCCACTATTTAAAAACAATTACACTGAACTGAATTATTATGTAAGGCGTTTTAAATATATGAGTTAAGTATATGAGTATGTGTTAACACCATTGCTGCATGAAAAATACTTCTGTTCACTTTCACATTCATCGATCTACATTTTCTAGTAATAAACTATGAGATAACAGTCGTGACCGGAGATGTGGTGTTTGCTGGCACAAATGCTGTAGTCTTCATCCAAATCTACGGGGACAAGGGGAAGACGGAGGTTATCACACTGGAAAGCAGATCCAACAACTTTGAACGGAATACCACCGAAATATTTAAGGTTTCAAATCTGGATTTTATGATTTCCAAAACTCCAACTCTATTGCAACAATTTAACGTGAATGCAGAATTAAGTGTCCAAATGTTGAATCAAAACTTTTCAATTGTTTGACAGATAGAGGCCAAAGATGTCGGAAAGATCTTTAAGATACGCATCGGTCACAATGGCGCCGGCATTGGATCTGGCTGGTTCCTGGAGACAGTGGACGTGAAACATCTCATCATGGCCTTGGTGCCCAAGGAGAAGAAAAAGGAGGACAAGAAAAAGAAGAAGAAAAAGAAGAAAGAGGAAGATGAGGATGAGGAGGGTGGCGAGGAGATGCAAGAAGTGGTGCTGGCATATCATTTTCCCTGTTCACGCTGGTTGGCTGGGGGAGAGGAGGACGGCGAGCTGGTGGTGGAGCTGCTGCCTGAAGATGCAGAAGAGATGGAAGGTACTAAATGAACAAGCTAAATGAAAGTTTTAACTGTTTTATTTAACACAGTTCATGATGATGATGATATATGTGATAGTAATAATCATCATAATAGTAATTCCCGGTAGTTCAGTGGCCATGGATTTGCAACATAGTACAAAACAAAACCCTTTTCTCCGTGCATACTCCACAATAAAAATGCACCAAAATCACTCTTTCAAATATACCACCTGCAACAAAATGGAGCTGCTATTCATGCACGGATAGAGTCAGGCAAACACAGCTTTGTTCGCTGGTCCATGAACCCTCTCTTTAAATTATATCAAAAATGCAACAGCATAAAATGCATTTTTAGAAATTGCATATGTTCTTTAAACACTTCTCTGAGTTTGGAGCATATTAAAGTTTCAATGCGTGAGATTTTCATTATAATTTTTTTTATATTATTAATGACTTTTTGCAGTCTCACTGACTGTGTGCAATCCTTAGTTACCTCCCTATGTGGAAATCTAGTCATGGAGGTAATCTACCATCTGCACTGAATTCAAATGCCTTTTCACATGAATAATGCATTCAGAGCAAAGGAAGCATACCAGTGCTGGATGAAATTCATGATTACATTGCACGTAATAATATTATTAAGTCAACCAAAACTAAAAGATTTAACATCATGTCTTTAAAGTTAGAGAGAAGAAAAGGTCTGTTTTATTCAAAGAGCACCTCTTCTTCCCATATGCATCCCTTCTCCTCACATAGTTAATTAATTTAAGACATAGGCTTAAAGCAGATGTATTTTCTATCAGTTTTCCAGTGAGCACCCACCTGTCTGCATTTATCTTTTTGAACAAGACTTCCCAGTACCACCTTATCCCATTTTTAGTCATTTAAGAAATTTCAATTAGCTACAGCTAATAAGCAATAAAGAACTGAAATGTATTTTTATTTACGACATCTTCATTGTGTCTTCAGTGTTGTGTTTTAGCCATAATTGGTTCACACATTTACTTGGAGGGCATGTATGACAGGTTAACAAGGTGTTAGTAATTGAACCCTTGTTTTGTCTGACAGTCAACACCTACGAAGTGTGTGTCTTCACTGGTGACATGATGGGAGCCGGGACCGACGCCAATGTCTACATTAATATTTATGGAGAGAACGGAGACACTGGAGAGCGCTGCCTGAAGAATTCTGACAACATCAATAAATTTGAGGGAGGGCAGGTAATAAAGGAAATACACAATCACTTCTAAATTTGTATGATTATAAAAATGATGATTTAGATTTAAAGATGTCAATTGATTATATTTGTGATTATGCTCTATTGTGGCAAGTTCTACGAATTGATATTCTTAAAAAAAATATCTTAGTAGCTTTCATCACAGCTGAACACCTTTATACATTTGTTCAAAAATGTGTCATGCTGAAAATTAACCAGCAGTTAGTCAAAGATTCAACCATGTTCGCGCAACATGAGTCTTCCACTGAGGTGTGGGTGGGAGCATATTCTGGTAGGGTTACAAACACTCCTGCAGGCAAGCCGGCTTGGACTCACAGGAGTCCTCTGCGTCATTGAACCCGTCCTACTTTTACTCCATACTTTATCCACACCTGTTAATTAATTATCACAGCTGGCCCTGTAAGAACATAGAGCTCACTTCAGTGGAAAATGGGTCTGTTTCTAAGACACAAGTAAAAAGTCCATTCGGTGAGTGGGAATGTTTGGTCTGTGGCTGACAGACATCTACACCTTTTCTCTGTTTAGTTCTGTTTAAAATCGTTTTTTTCATTAAAGATACTTTAAGAGGCATATATATAATAACAAAATTTAAGAAAGAGAGTTTATTTATGACCAATTAAAGCTCCTGAATAAACAGTGTCACCCTCAGTTCTGTAAAGGAATTGTTCTTCTTTTTTTAAAAATAAATAAATAAATAAATACTTTTATGTGATACAATGTAAAAAAAAAAAATACTATATTTTACTCATGAGTGAGTGCCTTAACAGTGAAATAAACTGAATATTTCCTCAACAACCCCACCTCTCTTTCTCTCTGTCCTTTTCTTCCTTCCTTTTTTGCTTTCTTTTACTTTTTCTTGTCACACTTGGTTTGTTTCGTTTATTGCTAGTACCTTTTTTTTCTTGAGCTATGCCATCACCGGACATGTTGCTTGGGAGACCTGCTCTGTTTTCTCGACCCCTTATTACCATTTTTATTAAACGTGCTGCAGTTGCATGACGACCGGAATAACAACAACAGACATCCCTGCAGAAATCAGAGGATAACAAGCAGGGGATGTGGAAGTAGAAGGAAGCTACAAGGGAAAAGAAACAGGCCCAGAAAACAGACACTGTCATGCCTGTGAGATGGCTGGACCACAGAGAGGCTAACAGCTTTTGTGAGAAATGAGGGGCCCTTCATGTGTGTATTATACTGAGTGTCACAGAAACACATCTTCAAGAATAATTCAAGATCCCGTCACTAACATCAACTGTTTTCAGATGATTCGGGAAGACAGAAATAAATCCAGGAGTGGCAAGTGGAAGGGAGAAGGGAACAAACGAATGGTGCCATCTTTGTCACATTACCATGAAGAAATTTAACTGCAGCTCACATATTCATTTAACTGTTTTCTGTGGAGTATGACCAGCCGTCTTCTCCTTTTTTAACATAATAGGAAAGGTGAAAAAAATGAATTGACTTGCAAATCACTTAGTGTATTTAATTAAAAATGATAAAAATGATGGAAAACATGCCCATCACTTCCTCCTCTCTAAAAATGTGAGGAACTGTATGACTTAATATTAGTGTGCATTCTAAAAGCATGAGTAACTTGCACATGGTAGGCACTGTTAAGGCTGAAGAGCACATACAAGTTATGGAGAAACATATGAATCCCACCAGATGATTCCAAATCATATGCAGCCATACAGATGATGATTTCTCAGGACAATGTCAAACCACATATAGGTACCTCTGTGACGTGAACAACATGACTCAATTGTAAAAACAAAAGTAAAAGAGTCTGTTGAACTACCCTGCCTACTTTCAAGACTTTGGGAACATTATAATATACATATCAAATTCAACTAAAGTTTTTTTTAAGTTGTCTTTGACTTATTTTTAGGTAAATATGGGATTTTGCATTTTGTTCTTCTCTACATTTTACACAGCATCGCAGAAACAGGGAGTTTTCATATTACCTTGTTTTTGCTTACATGCTTCTTCTAATAATATATTTGTGATGTGGTCAGATATACTGTAGCAACTCTGGATGGATTGCATTCCATTTTCATATATTTTCTGTCTTTCCCTTGTAAAGTTTCAAAGCTTTCATATATTTCAGTACTGTTTCAAACCAACTTCTCTTCTATCAGTTAACACTCTTGTGAGTCCCGATTCATTTCTGCTCTGGTATCACTTTGGACTATCAAATAAAAACAGTTAAATTAAAAGTGATTTGTAAAACATCTAGTTGCTGCATTTTGCAGGAGGATGTTTTCATCGTGACAGCCGTTGATTTGGGCCCTTTGAAGAAGCTACGAATCCGTCATGACAACTCTGAGTCTTACTCCTCTTGGTACCTGGATCGTGTTGAAATAGTGGACACAAAAGAGGATACAACGTAGGTGCCACAAACATACAGCCATGTGGGTTTTGCTTAGTTATTCAGCTGGATTCCAGAAAAATCCTACAGCAAACAAGGATTAAAGATTTTGTGTGATTAGGAGAGTAAATTAACAAGATTATATCTTGGAGTGTTGAACAGAGGTGTTTCTTCTGTAGATACTACTTCCCTTGTAACCGCTGGCTTGCAGTTGATGAAGACGACGGGCAGATAGCGAGAGAGCTGGTTCCCGTGGATGAGGCCTTCATGAGGAAGGATGATGATGATGAGGGCACGAGTGGTACTCTGGGCCTGGAGCAGAAATGTAATGAAGCTTCAAAGCTTGTTTACGCCTCAGTGGGATAAGATTAGTGGAAGACCAATATGACAAGTTTCATGTACTTATATGATAAATTTATCCTGCAGCTATGTCTACTACATATACTCTTAAGATAAAAACTGGAGAAAAGAAGTATGCTGGAACTGATTCCAACGTCTTCGCCATCCTCTTTGGTGAAAATGATGACACAGGTGCGATAATTCAGCATCATCCCTGCATTATGGTGGCATCCCTGTTACTGGCTAAATATCAGAATTTTAAAAAAATCTGCATGTCACCCACAGGGATCATCAATCTAAAGGCTTGTAAAAACTACAAGAATAAGTTTGAACAGGGGATGATCAATGAGTTCACTGTGGAGGCCGTGGATCTGGGCGACCTGGTAAAAGTTCGAATCGGGCACGACAACTCAGGTGGGGAAAGAACGTACTGTCCAAAAACAAACAAAGCAGTCATATACATAAGCACTGCACTGTACAAAAAAAATAAACTTTTTTTTTCTGAATCAGGGGGTTCATCTGGTTGGTTCTTGGACTGGATCGACATTGATGCCCCTTCACAGGGTCAGAGGATGCGCTTCCCATGTGGCCGTTGGCTGGATAAAGGGGAGGATGATGGTGCAACTGTGAGGGATCTCTATCCTGCTGACTTACAGACTGAATTCTGCACACCATGTGAGTGAACAGCAGTGATATAAGCACTCAAATCCATTAGTAAACGTAGAGTAGGCTTATTGAGAAATCGTCCTCTAAAAGTGCTTTATGCAAAATTTCACTCTGATAAAAGAGCGGAAGCATTAGCAGTAAAATGTATTTTAAAGCAGTCTGCCTGAAGAATGGTGCTTAACTCCAACCTGTAATGAATGTTATAAAGCTGCAGTGGTGTCCTGTCTTTTTATTATCATTCCTCCAATGAAGGCTTGTTTCTGCCCTTGAAAAAAACATTTTCGATTGGCAGAGCTAAGTCGAAATTTCAGGTTATTTTCCAAAAAAAGATTATGACTTACTCACTCAAACTTTAGACAAAATTACTCAGAATTTAAGTTATTTGAGTGCAAATGGTTGTCTGTGTCTGTGTGTTAGACTGGCGACCTGTTCAGGGTGTACCCTGCCTCTCGCCCTATGACAGCTGGGATAGGCTCCAGCCTCCCCTTGATAAAGTTATTTTCTCATTAGTTTGAGTTAATAAATCCAAATTTTGAGATAAAGTTTGAGACAACAGCCCGAAATATTGACTTATAGAGTATAGTTTGTTTTTTATCAATATGTATGCAAACTCAACTTATGCATTATGATCCATTCATGTCAGTTAGTTTATACAAACAACAAGAAAGTAAATAAATAATATTGCAGTTTATAAAGCGGGCTCAAAGACTGTTATTATTTAATCAATGACGATAATTTAATGCCCTTCAATATAAGGGCATTTTTATAAAGCAGGCTCTAAAAGTTCAACCAATTTCAGGATATTATAGTAGCAATTATCTATAGATATAATTTCTACACATTACTTTGTATTTTCATTCAGTATCTTACCAGTTAGATGTTAACTATTTAGGACAGCAAATGTATTAAAAGATCAAATGATTCCTTTGAGTTTCAACAACAAGTTAACACTAAAACAGAAAAATGTCATCAGTGACAATAAAAACATTTTAAGCCAGCAGTTATGCTATCAGCTAGCACAACTGTGATCCCTCTCCACAGATAAATAACCACATATACTACACGACTTTCTTCCTAAACTTCTTGCTTTTAATTGCTTATCAATGCTTGTAGTAAGAATGATGGACAGTTATTACAGTTAGATAGTTTAGTCTGATATGTTTTCTGTAAGGCATAAAAGCACGTCTGGTGTCATAACTGTAAACGTTAGCTGTGAATACTAATATAGCCTTTCCTAAAATGCAAATGTTTCTTATATAAAAGACTAGATTATATGCCAGCCTGTCCTCCACCTTCATCCATGACAGCCTGGCATGTTTCCCACCCACACTGTCCTTCAGTGAAGAGCAAAAGGGGTAGCTCTGTTTTGAGCAAGGGTCTTACTTCTGAAGCACTAAAACCAAATAACAGACAAGTAATCAAGGTGGGATAGAAACAAAGACTATTATACACGTTTACTTGTGGCCTCTGAAATTCAAAACGCAAGCTTTTGAATATTAAGTTGAAATATACCCACTCCTACGTCATCAATATGAGTTAACCATGATAGTGTTTGCTCATCAATAAATGGTGAAACCGCCAAAGCAGTTTCAGTCTTTGACGCACTGACATTTTTTTGTAGTGCGTCTAATACATCCACAACAAGATTGTAACACCTTGTTTTCTCTTTTTCATGCAGCTTTTGTGTTTTACAAGTCTTAAAATAGTTGTTTTCTTTGCTGACTCTTGGTTAAAAAGAAGGAAAGGAAATCTGAACACAAGTGGTCAGCTGTACCTGACACCTGATAAACCGAAGTGTAAACGATGATGGGACCAGTGTGTGTACGGCTCAAAAAGGGTTCTTCCACCTTACCTGTCAACAAAAAAGCTTTTCCATTTTTTTCAGTTGTGCCTTATGAGATAAAGATATACACCACCGATGTATTTGGAGCGGGAACAGATGCTGACGTGTTTATAGTCTTGTATGGCCATAAGGGGGTGTGCACTCAGCGGAAGCACCTGTGTGTCAACAAGAGAGAGCGACGCTTGTGCTTTGAGAGGGGAGCTGAAGACATGTTTATTGTGGAGGTAAGTGTAATGTGTGGCTACTCACTGATAGAGCTTTTCAAAAAGTGGCGGCCGGTTTGCGAATGATAAGTTGTCTTTAAACAGCTGGAGGACATTGGTGATGTTATAGAGAAAATCAGGATAGGACATGACAACAGCGGCACCAATCCTGGATGGCATCTTGACAGAGTGGAGATCAGGCGACAGCTCAGGAAAGGAAAGGTAAGCAAAAGCCACATGAGATGACACCATAATAGCGGCATTATATTGCCAAAACTATTCACTCACTCATCCAAATCATGGCTAAGGTGTTCCAGTTACTTCCATGGCCACAGGTGTGTGTATAAAATCAAGCACCTAGGCATGCACACTGCTTCTACAAACATTTGCGACACAATGGGTTGCTCTCAGGAGCTCTGTGAAGTCAAGCACTACTAAGGATTCCACATTAAACTTTTACTGTTATTATTATTATTAAGTGGAAGCGATTGAGGAATGACAGCAGCTCAGCCACAAAGTGGTAGGTCACATAAAATCACAGAGCACATACCGAGGCACATAAGGTTCATAAAAACATGGATGAGCGAGTCTGGTGTGAAAGAATTTGATTGTCCTGTACAGAGTCCTGACAGCACCCTTCTCATCCAACATCACAAACGCTCTTCTGGAAGAGTAGTCAAATATTCTCATAAAAACACTCTTAAACCTTGTGGAAAGCCTTCCCAGAAGAGTTGAAGCTATTATAGCTGCAACATCATGTTCAACCCTATGGATTAAGAATGGGATGTCACTCAAGTTCATATGCCTTTGAACGCAGATGAGTGAATACTTTAGGCAATGCACTGTAAGTGCATCGTTAAGAGATTTCTTGTCTGTGGCCTCATTAAATTATTAACAAATTAATAATTTAACATCTTCTGGCTCACACAGTTCATTGAGTCTCAGCTAGAGAAACATAGCTGGTGCCAGACTGAAGAGTTGTGTGTGTTTAATGGCAGGGTTCTGAGACGACTATATTCCCTTGCGAGCGCTGGCTAGCTAAGTCTGAAGATGATGGTGAGACGGTGAGGGAGCTTGTCCCCTCAGACATCATCACACAGAAACTCCTCAGGGATGGGACACTGAAAACGACTGAAACTGAGGTGGAAGATGCTTTGGAAAGTAGGTTGAAAGTTATGTCACCGGTGGAATGTAACTACACTTGCTTTCAAGTGCTCTGTCTAAGGAAACATTAGAGGTGCTTATTTGTATTTCAGCTGTTGCATGGTGAAGATGTTGAACTAGCATGGAGCAATATAAGCCTTGGTAGATTTTGCTTTTCAGCATCCTAATATGCTCTTCTAGCATGCACTTTTTCAAAGCTGAACTCAGTTTTGAAAGGGTTAGTGGGGAGAACGGTTTAAAGTCCAATTTTGAGACATTCTTCTTCTTTCAGCTGCTCTCTTTAGGGGTTACCACAGCCGATCTCGCACTATCCAAAGCATCCTCTTCTGTCACACCAACCCTCTGCATGTTGTACAAATTTTTTGAGACATTTTGCTGTATAAATAGACACGCTGTGAGACTGGAAACAACACAGTTGGAAAAAAAAATCTATTAGCAAACAAGGTCTGCATTTACCGACTTCAAAAATTTTCCTCCCTCACAGCTCACACATACACGGTGTCTGTGCGGACAGGCGATATGTACGGAGCAGGGACCGATGCCAACGTTTTCCTCACCATTTATGGAGATTTGGGAGACACAGGAGAGCGGAAACTCGCCAAATCTGAGAATAACAAGAACAAGTTTGAGAGAGGAGAGGTATTAGAGGAGAAGTGCGAATCGTTATGTGATGTTGCACAAAAATAAATCTAAATCTGTTCAATTCCTTTTGCCTTTTAGGTGGATAAGTTCAATATTGAGGCCGTGGATTTGGGGCAGGTGTTTAAGATTCGTGTTCGTCATAACAACTCTATGATTGGGGCTGATTGGTACCTGGACCAGGTGGAGGTGCTGGATGTGGAAACAGAAGAGGTATACATGTTCCTGTGTGAGCGCTGGCTATCAACGAAGAAAGAGGACAAACAAATAGACAGGACCTTCTACGTCAAGGTTGTGTTTAAAGACAGTGTTTTATTATTTTCTTCTTTGTATGTCAGAGTTATTCCAGAAAAGAAAATTGATAGCTGTGTTTATTTTGTGCCTGTTTCAGGGGTATGAGGGTGAAAGAAGCTCTGATCCATATTGCAAAATGATTGCTCAGGCCAAACTGGGACTGGACAAGAATGCCAACAAGAAGAAAAAGAAGAAAAAGGCAGTAGTGGTTGAAGAGGGTCCAAGTAAGGTCTATTCATTGTGTCTCTTTGTGAAATGACGTTTCTGGAAGTGGACACAAATATCAGGAAAAAATACTGAAATTCAACATGATAAATAACCACAATATCAACAGGAAGAATCAATGCAAACTTATAGAAATTTGATAAATATAGGTAATATCAATCAGGTCATAGTTCACCCTAATATTTACACCAAATTAACCAACATTAAAGAAATTTGTGCTTGGTGGCTTTCATTTTAAAGTGTTTAACTTACCAAAGTTACGCCTTGTGCCTGAACTCACTCACCACAGCACTCCTAAAACTGAGACTTCTGGAAGTCCTGCCAATGCAGTTCTGACTTTTTTTAGTGTGGAAAGGAAAGCAGAGACATCCACAAAATTGTAGTACGCAGACCTACAATTGCTTCAAAAAATGAGAAAAAAAGACAAAAAAGATAGCTTGGCTCAGACACCTTTTGTAACCTCATCCTCTATAATCCTCTTTGTACCTCTCTACCAGGGATGCTAAATGAACTGGTACTTATGTAGTGCTTTTCTAGTCTAAGTGAGCACTCAAAGCAATTGATTATTACAACCCACATTCACACACACATTTGAGCTATATTTTCTGCCTCTAAGGACTTTCAAACACACACACGAACACACTTTTTGAAGGATGCACGGGAAGGCGGATTTGAGGGTCAGTATCTTGCCCAAGGACACTTCAACGTGCAGAATGAAGGAGGAGGAGGGATTGAACAACTGACCTTCTGATTAGTAGTGGAACTGCTCTACCTCAGGCAAAATAAATCTCTGATCTGAAACGTTGCTGTTTCTGTTCTTCTGTATGATACAAGACACAAAACAAGCATCCCTCTGCTCTCTTTCTTTGGCTGCACATGATAGTATGTGTGTGCTAAAGCACTAGAATAACACTGATGTAGCCTTAATAAAAGAAAAGCATCTACAAACACCTTAAAGGCTCATTAATTAACACAACATGTTTCGTCTAAGAAGAACAGCTGTATGCTTTTACAGTGTATAGTGATGAAGGATTATTTCCTGACTATAAGTCTTCGTGCTATGCTAAGGTAAATGGCTGCTGGCTACAGTTTTAAAAGAGTGCTAACAATCTTCCACCTTAATCTGACTTTCTGTAAGAATACACCTTTCCCAAAATGTCAAACTACTCCTTTAAGATAAACTTTAATATTGTCTCCATCCATATTTGAAAAAGATCAAAAGGTCACACTCAGCCTGGAGCTAGATGATAGTACTAATATTAAAGAAGTAGGAATGGTCTCTGAAGTGGCTGAGACATCAGACTGAATTTTATATGTGGAAAAAAATCTCAAAGCAGTTTTTCTCTCTCACCCAGTCATCCCTTATCACTTCACCCTGTCCACGGCGATCGAACAAGATGCCAGCACCACAGCGAGGGTTTATGTCATCATCATTGGTCCCAATGACGTCGAGACAGACCGGCTGTGGCTGGACCTGCCAGAGGGAAAGAAATCCTTCACAGCTGGCTCCATGGAGCACTTTGTGTGCTATGGAACTGACGTGGGAGAGATCAAGAGGGTGGAAGTGAGAATCTGGGACTCTTTCTGTAGCTAAATCTGTGAAACTGTCTCCTCTCTGCTGTCTCTTCAGATGCACTGCTATTAAAATTTTAATAAAACCATTCTAGCTCAGCAATAATTAATTCTAGATGTGCCTAGATCAAACAAAAATCAAGTGATATACAAATTCCCTCTCCATCTCCTCTCCCTTCTCTTCCCTCTCAGCTTGGCCATAATGGTGTCACACCAGAGAGCTGCTGGTTGGTGGATGAGCTGTCGGTTGCCGTGCCAACCAAAGGTATCAAGTACATCTTTCCATGTAAGTGCTGGCTGGCTAAAGACAGGGGAGATGGTCTGACTGCCAGACTGTTCAATGTGCTGGACTCCAGCACGATCAACATTATCCGCAAAGTGAGTCACCGCACCTAAAATATGAAGTGTTGGAAAACATTCAGTTAATGTGTTACATAAAAACTGTATCTGTATCTCTGTGTACTGTATTTTTTTAGGTTGTTTATTCAGTCACGGTTGCCACAGGTGACATTCAGTATGCAGGAACTGATACCAACATTTTCCTGACCGTGTTCGGAGCCAATGGGAGCACAGAGGAAATGCTTCTGCCCAAAAATGAGGATAGGTCAGTTCACAGTGATTACTTATCAGTAAAGAAACAGTTGATACTTTCAGTGCAAATACTGGAAATGTGGGATGCCTGAGTTTAAACAAACAAAATGAGCTCATCAGCACCTTTAAAGTTCAATAATATATGTGTTGCATCTCATTAATGTGACCTAATTATAAAGAAATGTCACTTATTGTGTGGTATTTTGGATCAAAGCAGTGATTTCCTTTATTGGCACTAAGATCGTAATAACAAAGAGTCTGCCATATAAATGCCATAAGCACCACATGTTTCTGAATAAACACAGTGTTTTATGTTAATCTGTGCTGTTGCCTATGGACAAAATTGGACAGGCTGTTTCACTGTTTATGCCGTTTAACCTAAGATAATCTAACCAGCTGCTGTGTACAGCTACAAAGGCATGAAAGTTAAAATGCAATTAAATGTATCTTCAGAAAGGTTAAACTATTTAATTAGCACAGTCATGTCTTTAAATGCAGCTTAATCCATATATATTGGTTCATTCAGGTTTGAAAGAGGGCAAGAAGACACATTTACCTTGGAGATAGATGACATCGCTCCTTTGAAGAAGATCAGAATTCGAATAGATGGCACCGGAAGCCGCCCAGACTGGTTTCTTGACAGGGTAATGCAAAGAGAGTCTGATGCAACACGTCTACAAAATGTAAGAAAGAAGGAATGATAAGAAATAATTTGCAATTACCGGAAAGCAGATGCACATTTTGAGGTAGCACAAAACTTTCACATCAGTTTATCATAAATATTACGTGTTACACTCATGTGCTACTTTATAAGGTACAGTTTGCTAGATCCCCTTTTACATTCAGAACTGGCTTAATTCTTCATGGCATAGGTTCAACAAGGTGGTGTATACATTCCTCTGAGATTTTACCCATTACTGACATGATACCGTCAAACACTTGCTGCAGATTTGTTGGCCCCACAACCATGATACAAATCCCCCGTTGAGCCAAATCCCAAAGGTGCTCTGCTTGATTGAGATCTGGTGACTGTAGAGGCCATTTGAGAACAGTGAGCTCATTTTCATATTCAAGCAATCAGTTTGAGATTACTTGAGCTTTGTGATATGGTGTGTCATCCTTTTGAAAGCAACCATCAGAAGATGGGTACACCGTGGCCATAAAGGGATGGAAATGATCAGCATCAATTCTCAGGTAGGCTGTGGCATTTCAATAATGCTCAGTTGGTACTAAGGGGCCCAAAGCATGCCAAGAAAATATCCCCCACATCATTAAACCACCACTAGCAGCCTGAACTGTTGATGCAAGCAGGATGGATCCATGTTTTCATGTTGTTTGCAACAAATTCAGACACTACTATCTGAATGTTGCAGCAGAAATCAAGAACTCATCAGACCAGACAACATTTTTCCAATCTTCTGTTCTGTTGATCCCATGTGTATTGTAGCCTCAGGTTCCTGCTCTTAGCAAACAGGAGTGGCACTCAGTGTGATCTGCTGCAGCATTTGATATTTTGTGCTTTCAGAGATGTTTTTCTGCATACCTTGGTTGCAAGGTGTGGTTTTTTTGAGTCACTGTTGGCTCCCTATCAGCTCAATGCAGTCTTTCTCTGGCATCAAAAGGCATTTTCACTGCACAGAGAACAATCAGATCACTGGATATTTTATCTTTTTCTGTCCGTCCTCTATAAACTAGTGATGTGCAGATCGATCCTGAAATATCGATTCCTCTGATACCAATCATTTATGTTCTAGAATCGATTCTCACATTAAAATATCGATATTTTAGTAGTTTAGAGTAAATTTGTAGTTTATCATTAACAGCAACACAGTGGAAAGAAACTATAACATTCGGATTGTCTACATTCAAAGGCACTACTTCCTCTTCCGCCTTTCATAGTCATGTGCGAAATACGGCTGTATAAATGTCTCGCAGCCGCTGGCGTGTGCACTCACAACAATGGCTGAGCGTAATTGGAGTAATTTGCGGACGTACAGTGGGGCAAAAAAGTATTTAGTCAGCCACCGATTGTGCAAGTTCCCCCACCTAAAATGATGACAGAGGTCAGTAATTTGCACCAGAGGTACACTTCAACTGTGAAAGACAGAATGTGAAAAAAAAATCCATGAATCCACATGGTAGGATTTGTAAAGAATTTATTCGTAAATCAGGGTGGAAAATAAGTATTTGGTCAATAACAAAAATACAACTCAATACTTTGTAACATAACCTTTGTTGGCAATAACAGAGGTCAAACGTTTACTATAGGTCTTTACCAGGTTTGCACACACAGTAGCTGGTATTTTGGCCCATTCCTCCATGCAGATCTTCTCGAGAGCAGTGATGTTTTGGGGCTGTCGCCGAGCAACACGGACTTTCAACTCCCGCCACAGATTTTCTATGGGGTTGAGGTCTGGAGACTGGCTAGGCCACTCCAGGACTTTCAAATGCTTCTTACGGAGCCACTCCTTTGTTGCCCGGGCGGTGTGTTTTGGATCATTGTCATATTGGAAGACCCAGCCTCGTTTCATCTTCAAAGTTCTCACTGATGGAAGGAGGTTTTGGCTCAAAATCTCACGATACATGGCCCCATTCATTCTGTCCTTAACACGGATCAGTCGTCCTGTCCCCTTGGCAGAAAAACAGCCCCATAGCATGATGTTTCCACCCCCATGCTTCACAGTAGGTATGGTGTTCTTGGGATGCAACTCAGTATTCTTCTTCCTCCAAACACGACGAGTTGAGTTTATACCAAAAAGTTCTACTTTGGTTTCATCTGACCACATGACATTCTCCCAATCCTCTGCTGTATCATCCATGTGCTCTCTGGCAAACTTCAGACGGGCCTGGACATGCACTGGCTTCAGCAGCGGAATACGTCTGGCACTGCGGGATTTGATTCCCTGCCGTTGTAGTGTGTTACTGATGGTGACCTTTGTTACTTTGGTCCCAGCTCTCTGCAGGTCATTCACCAGGTCCCCCCGTGTGGTTCTGGGATCTTTGCTCACCATTCTCATGATCATTTTGACCCCACGGGATGAGATCTTGCGTGGAGCCCCAGATCGTGGGAGATTATCAGTGGTCTTGTATGTCTTCCATTTTCTGATGATTGCTCCCACAGTTGATTTTTTCACACCAAGCTGCTTGCCTATTGTAGATTCACTCTTCCCAGTCTGGTGCAGGTCTACAATACTTTTCCTAGTGTCCTTCGAAAGCTCTTTGGTCTTGGCCATGGCGGCGTTTGGAGTCTGACTGTTTGAGGCTGTGGACAGGTGTCTTTTATACAGATGATGAGTTCAAACAGGTGCCATTCATACAGGTAACGAGTGGGGGACAGAAAAGCTTCTTACAGAAGACGTTACAGGTCTGTGAGAGCCAGAGATTTTCCTTGTTTGAGGTGACCAAATACTTATTTTCCACCCTGATTTACAAATAAATTCTTTACAAATCCTACCATGTGAATTCATGGATTTTTTTTTCACATTCTGTCTCTCACAGTTGAAGTGTACCTCTGGTGCAAATTACTGACCTCTGTCATCATTTTAAGTGGGGGAACTTGCACAATCGGTGGCTGACTAAATACTTTTTTGCCCCACTGTATTTTACATCCACAAACAGCCAAGACGTGGTTTGCGATACATGTGGCAAAAAGTGAGGTGTTGTGGCCATACTTGCCAACCTTGAGACCTCAGAATTAGGGAGACATTCAAAAAGGCTGTTGGGGGGTTGATAAATAAAGTTTACAGTGTTTATTTATCGGATAAAATACGTTAAATGTCACCGTTATTATTGGCCGGCCCGGAAACAGCGGGGGTGTCCAAATTCAGAGGCTGCTTCCACCTGAGACTCTGCTCCTTGCTATCTAAAATATAACAGGGCGCTGACTTAAACTCTCGATCGTCTCACACTTCTGTTTAAACAGTTTTCTGTTTGACGTTTATTCAGCTGTGTGAAAACCCCGGAGGAACCCTCTCGAGGGATTAATAAAGTTAAATTTAATTTAATCTAATCTAATAACTTTATTCTCAGCCAAACCGATTTACTCGCGAACAAATAAAACACTGAAAAAGCCAAACAAGAACATTTTTAAGTTATCAAAGTGACTTATATATCATGTTTAACGACCGCGGGGGTTTGAAGACGATGTGTCGGTTGGCTCAGATATTTGAAGTTTACACAGCTACATTCTCACCTGAAAATATGTTAAAAGTTTTTTTGCGACCCAGAAAGAGAAATAAGAGTAATATTAAAACTAAGTATCTGGAAACTGGAATAGGCTGGGCCGCGCCGCGCTATGAATTCTGCGACATGGTTTTTCAATTTTGATGTCCGGGTGGAAAATCGGGAGAAATTCGGGAGAATGGTGGCTCCAGGAGATTTTTGGAAGGGGCACTGAAATTCAGGATTCTCCTGGAAACATCGGGAGGGTTGGCATGTATGGTTGTGGCAACATCACTAACCTTGTCAAACACCTCAGAGCAAATCATATCACAGAATATGACGAGCGTATGTTGAAGCGAACTGAAGAGGAGGAGAGGGACAGGTGCTGCTAGGGCGAGACTCTCACGGAGTCCTTTAGTGATGCAGGCAGGCAAGGTGTTCAAATAGCGCACAACTTCAGTTTTTCTATTTCTATATGATGAACTCATCTGCATTATTAAGTGATAAGAACAAGAAATCTGATGTCCTGTAATCATTATGATGCTATAACTCAGAGGTGTGGACTCGAGTCACATGACTTGGACTCGAGTCAGACTCGAGTCATTAATTTTATGACTTTAGACTTGACTTGAAAAAATGTTCTAAGACTTGTGACTTGACTTGGACTTTTACACCAATGACTTGGGACTTGAATTGGACTTGAACCGGTTTACTTGAAAAGACTTGATATTTTACCCCAAATATAAAATTTAACATGCATATTATATAGAGATTGAAAATGTGACGTCATTCACGGGTAGAACCGCAAAGGATTCTGGGAACTCGTGGCAAGCGGTACTAACGCACGCAGGCTTTCAATTAAAATCAGTTACACAGCGATAAAAAGAAACACAAAAATGGCAAGAAGCTGTTGTATCAATAACTGCAATAGCCGGTCGCATGACAGCCACGGGAAGCCGACGGGTAAAGAGATCGGTTGTTATCGGATTACGTCGTTGAAGAGAAATTGTTCAGCCATGTTTCCGAAGTAACAAAGACGCGACTGGATTGCAGCCATTCTAAGACCAAATATAACGTCCCAGAACCCTCCAGCTCACAGGTTAGTCTGCTCCAAGCATTTACACGAAGGTCAGTGTTTTTTAGTAGTTAATACGTCATTTTCATAACATAATTGGTGATATAGGTTACAAGCAAGTCTGGCGCTGAACAGAAATTGTCGCGCTATGCTCCTTTGTTTATTGTGCATAAATAGTGAATTGTCCTGACACAATATTGCGTTTCGCTTCTGTTATTATGGTACATTGACAAAAACATATACTTTTATTCACAGGATAAAACAGGTTTTTTTGTATCACTAATTGCCCAGTACGATTACAGCATACAGTATTATTGTCACTGCTACATTTCTGTGATGGGTACCAGAAATTATTTCCACTGCTAATTAATTACCGTTGAGCTCAAAGTTCCCATTAATAAACGGTTAATGAATGTGTATTTATGACGACAATTTGTGAGACTGGTAAACTTATGATACGTACGATGGTCTTTCGTTCTACACGGTGCATTTCAAGGTCCTGTACCCATCCGTCGGTAAACTGTACCTGGGCTTGTTGCAGTGACCTGAAGTTACTAAACTTCATGAGTGTATGCACTCACTCCAAGAACCGTATGATTATAAATATGCATATAAATATGCTACAATGAGATAGCTGACTTCATCTAACTAGCAAATGTTGTCCAGGCTACGTTGGTGATACAGTTTTTTTTAATGTGTATGATATTTTTGTCATGCGATTTTAAAGCTGGTCCTACAACCGCATCCAAGAATAACATGCAGCTTATC
Organism: Aulonocara stuartgranti; assembly: GCF_965226115.1. NCBI lineage: Eukaryota > Metazoa > Chordata > Actinopteri > Cichliformes > Cichlidae > Aulonocara > Aulonocara stuartgranti. Next base: position 13,529,718 of record NC_138948.1, on the reverse strand, counting down.
TCAGAACTGTCGGTGAAAATTATTCTTGGAGCTAAGTTTAATTGAGCTGCATTTTAAAGAGGTGCAATTTCACAATTTGTGTATATTTTCTACATTCACTTTTGTCATGTGTTGAGAAAAACACAGATTTAAAATTACATGGTCTAATATTTACATTTAGCATATAACTGCAACATTATTTTTTCGTTGTTTTTTTTTTAAAGACTCGAAAGGACTTGAAATTCAAAGTTTCAGACTTGTGACTTGACTCGGACTTTTACACCAGTGACTTGAGACTCGACTCTGACTTGCCTGACATTACTTGAGACTTGACTTGAGACTTGAGGATAAAGACTTGAGACTTACTTGAGACTTGCAAAACAATGACTTGGTCCCACCTCTGCTATAACTTGAGATCAAACTATCGGTATCGGATCAGTATCGTCGATACCACCCTGAATATTAATTGGTATCGGATCGGAAAGGAAATCAGTGGTATCGCACATCACTACTATAAACCCTAAAGATGGTTATGTGGGAAAATCAACAGTTTCTGAAATACTCAGACCAGCCCATCTGGCACCAACAACCATGCCACGGTCAGTTACTTAAATAACTTTTCTTCCACATTCTGATGTTCAGTTTTAACTTTAGGAGGTCATCTGGACTATGTCTACACACTTAAAGGCATTGAGCTGCAGCTGTCTGACTTACTAATTAAATATTTGCATTATTAACCGGTTGAACAGATGTACCTAATGAAGTAAGTAATGATTGTACAGTATTTGTGAAATTATATAAATGTTCCTATTCAGGTAATGAAATGAGGTGGAACACTGAACAGTTTTCACAAGTTAGTAAATTTCACTTGCGTGTTTGGTATATCATTGCAGTGGATGGCGCTGTCTCTAAGCTGTAATTAAAACAATAACTCTTGTGATTTTTAAACCACAATCTTTTAATTTGCTAATTTAATAATGAAGCAATTTCTTTTTTCAGCCTTCGCAAATACCGTTAATTAATCAGATTCTTTTGCAGTGGAAACAGATGAATGCTAGGTTAACTTTAGTGTATTTGTGGATTGTTTAACATTTTTCAAGCCACAAATATACATTAATGCATTTATTCCAAAATCACAGTCAATTTCCTCCTCCTCTGCTGCAGCTAAATAGTAGATTTCACATGTGGACATTTGTTTAATGCGAATTGTGAGGTCATCGTCTGATTTAAAATGTTAGATCCTGATGAGAAACCTGACCACAGAGGAAGAGTACCTGTTCACCTACGAGAACTGGCTGTCCAAGACCAAAGGGCCCAAGAGGACAAAGGTGTGTGAGCTGGCGGCTATGGTGGATGACGAGGAGATGGTAGAAAAAACAACTTACATCATCCAAGTCCAGACTAGTGACGTTGCAGGTGGGTCACAGAATGTTTCCACATATATTTAGAAAGTTGACCACTGACGCCAAGTGAACTCCAGGAAGCCCTGATAAGTATGCCCAATAATAAGGCTCCAGGTCCAGACGGCTTCCCTGCAGAATTCTACAAAGAATTCTGGACAATTTTGGCACCAGTATTCCACAGCATGTTGCAGGAAATCAAGGAAAAGGGCAGACTACCACCAAATATGAATTCTGCCAACATTAGTCTCCTGCTAAAACCAGGCAAAGACCCTTTATTTCCCTCAAGCTATCATCCAATTTCTCTTTTAAATGTAGACCTTAAAATAATCTGCAAAGCTCTCTCAAAGAGATTAGAGAAAATGACCCCCCTCTTAATTCATCCTGACCAAACTGGTTTCATAAAAGGTCGGCACTCCTCAACAAACACTCGTAGATTACTTAATTTAATAGACTACTCATACGATAAAAACATCGAAGCCATAATATTATCTCTAGATGCAGAAAAAGCATTTGACAGAGTTAATTGGAAATTTTTATTCGCAACTTTACACAAATTTGGTTTTGGAAACTCTTTCATAAACTGGATAAGAATATTATACAATTCCCCAACGGCTCGTATCAGAACAAATGACCAGACATCCTCCAGCTTCTGTCTCCTGAGGGGCACCAGACAGGGATGCCCACTCTCCCCCTCACTTTTTGCAATTTTTATCGAACCTCTAGCAGCAGCATTTAGACAGGCTACAACAATTAAGGGCATAAAATGTAAGAACATAGAACATAAAATCAGTCTCTATGCGGATGATGTGTTGCTTTTTCTGCAAAACACACAAACCAACCTCTCTGAGGTAATTACTTTAATAAACTGGTTTTCAAGAGTTTCAGATTATTCAATTAACTGGCCAAAATCTACAGTTCTCCCCATTAACTGCTCCTTCCATAATTCTTCCTCTGCCCCACTGCAATCCGGAAATATTAAATATTTAGGTATTAATATCTCTCCTAAGCTTTCAGACTTAACTAAACTAAACCACATCCCACTTCTAAAGAAAGTAGAAGGCGATCTGACTAGATGGAAATCTTTACCCATATCACTCATGGGAAGGGTTGCCACTATAAAAATGATGATCTTGCCAAAAATAAATTACTTATTTTTGATGATCCCTAACAAACCATCACAAGATTGGTTCAGATCTCTGGATTCATATATTTCCAAATTCCTTTGGAAAGATAAACCCCCGCGTATTAGCTTAAAAACGCTACAAAGAACCAAGGATAGAGGAGGATTAGATCTGCCTAATTTTCACCAATACTTCTTAGCCAACAGGCTTCAGTTCATCTCAGAATGGTTAAAACATACCTTCTTAGTTGAGCCCTGGCTAGATGTTGAACAGGCACTATGCAAGGATCTAGAGATTTCAGACCTACCATTTATTAGCTCAAACATCAAAAGACATGAATGCTTTAAAAGTATCAACATCAGCTTTTCTCTAACAGCATGGTGGGAGTTTCTAAAAATAACGGAGTCTTCATTAATCCCATGCAAACGTACACCTATCTGGAATAACCCTGACATATTACAAAACAATAATATGATTAATTTCCCAGAATGGAGTTGTAAAGGAATTAAATACTTAGAACATATATTAGAGGGAACAGAATTTATTCCATTTGACAGACTAGTTGAACAATATGGGATCAACAAGACAAGGTTTTTAGAATATCAACAAATTAAATCCATAGTAAAAAAGAAATTTAACCTCAGTCAAGTTGAATTACAAACACCACTAAGTGCGGCACATTTTCTTACTCTTAAATCCCCCAAATTATTATCTAAAATATACAGAACACTTTCTAAATTAGATGAATCAATATCCCTTCCTACTGCAAAGTGGGAAGCAGATTTATCAGTCAACCTAGACCAAAACTTCTGGTCTCAGATTTGCTTAAAAACTTTTAAATTAATTAAAAATCCCAGTCTGCAATTAATACAATACAAAATACTTCATAGAGTGCACTATACAGGTCATCGGATGTTCAAGATGGGCTTTACATCTTCCAACAACTGCTCACACTGTCAAGGCAATACACCAGACAATTACATCCACGCTCTTTGGTTCTGTCCACCAGTGCAAAAGTTTTGGCGCGAGATATGTGAAGACTTATCAAAATGTCTGAAATGTAACATTCCAACCTCCCCCTTAGTGTGTTTGTTGGGCAGCTTAGATAATGTCACTTCAGAAAAGAATATAGCCCATATGATCTTCACTGCCCTATGCATAGCCAAGAAAACAGTCCTCATGAACTGGAAAAATAAAAATAATCTTAATTCTAACCAATATAGAAATTATCTATTAGATTACATTAGTCTTGACACAGCCTCTGCCACCACATTAGATCAATTGCTCTGGGCCCCTTTTATCAGCTCCATCACCTAGTGGGGGTGGGGGGTCATAGTTTGGTCCCGCCTTCACTGTTGTGATTGGTGAGGGGGTAGGGACAGGCTTAGGGCGTCGGGGGGTTCCCCGGAGGCATCTTCCTTGGGGGGGCTCAACCCGGGGTAGCGGTCACGTCCGGTTGAGGGCTCTGTTGGCTCTCAGGTGACTGTTTCCTCGCGGCTGCGTGCAGCGGGGCTAGGGGAGGGTCTGTGCTGACGGACGTGGGTTACTGACCTGGCAACCTGGCTGCCCCTGGGTGGGTCCGGGATGGGCGTGAGGTTTTGGGGGCGCTCCGTCTCTGGGCTGGGGCCCGGGCCGGGCCTAGGGGGCTCGGGTCCTGGTTGGTGTGTTGCCGGGGTTGTGGGCGGGTGGGTGCATGGGGGCCCGGCCCTGGAGCAGGGTGCCGCCGGTGCATCGAGCCGCCTGGGGGGCTCTTCAACTGGTGGGGGGGATGGTCACATCTTGCAGGAGCTTTCTTCTCTCAGGAACTCTCTGCAGGAGGGGGAGATACAGGAGAGGTGGAGGAAGATCTCAGCCTGGGCGTTTACCGTCTTATGTAGTCTGGAAGATGTGTGGTTGGTGGGGTGGGTGCAGTTTTCTCTGTGGTGGGGTTGGGTGGACTGTCCAGGGCTCTGTGGAGCCGGGGGGCGCTACTGCACTGGGCCCCGGTCTGATGGGCCTGGGCCCCCCTTCCCTGGCGGGTCGCGGAGGGTGGGAGTGCCTACTGGGGTCAGCGGGGGAGCTGGCCCCAGGGAGGGGTTACCTGCCCCTCCCTTCCTTCCCTCCCCATCTCCAGCTGCCTCCCTCTTCCCGCTCCTCCACAACCACCCACACATGCAGGGCCTTGGAGTAGGGGTATGTCACCAGGGTGCAGAGGAGGCTACCCCCCCCCCCCGTCCCCCCCCCCCCCCGTCCCCTTCTGGCTGCCTCTGCCTCAATTTTATCCCACAACTTAGACATTCACATTATTCACACTCTCATTACACATACATATAGGATCTTGGGGGTGGGCACAATCACGGAGTCCAAATCACCATCAGGGTGTATACCTCACCCCTGACGTCGTTGCCCACCTCTCAATTTTAAATACACTTAGTCATTGAGGGTTAGCAGGAGGGACTATGCGCTTACCTGCTGCTCCTTGGCAGGTAGCTCCATGCCCTCCTGGGTTTTAATTGCACCTTAGAACACATATGCATCAACACTACAATGAGCGGGTGGAGGGAGGTTTGGAGTCTTCTCCCACCCCCATTCTCTGCGGCCTGCTGGAGCGGGAGGGCTAGTAGGAGGAGTTGGCCGTCCGACTGCGGTCTGGGGTGTGGGGCCTCCCTGCTGCTGCGGAGTCGGGGTGGTCTGCCTCTCCCCACCGCAGGGAAAAGGGTAACACCACCTGGGTCTGGGTGCAATTCCCCCCTCCAGGGGCAAGGGTACCTAGACCCGGTTTGTAGAGTACGCTTGGGGAGTGTGATTGTGTGTACAGCGTCTCTTTATGTCTGTCTCCACGTTGGTTGAGTGTGGAGTGAGTGCATATGAGAGCACGAGGGTGGGAATGGATGTTTGTGTCTGTGTGTGCCTGTATGTCTGTGTCTATATGTCAGGTTGGGTATCAGACGCCACCTCTCTGGGGACACCTCAGGCCCTCCAAGGTTTGGAGGCCTATCTCCACCCACCACCACTTCCCCTGCCGGTGGCGGACTCCCTCAGGTGTCGGTGTGTTGGTGGTTCTTTGTGTCTGGGGGTGGGCGTCCGGGTGCACACCGGCTCACTCCTTGGCGGCCGCTTGTCGGGGCCTGGGGCCTGGGGCTCGCTCGGGCCCCTTTGGAGGTGGGGTGCCCCCGGCCTCTCGGCCTAGGGCTCGGTCACTCAGGCGCAGCTGGGGGCCGGCGGAGCTCACGGGCGCGTCACTGCAACTCCCCCTGACTTCTGCTCCGCGGCTGCTGGGCGAGCCCTCATCTGGGACTCTCCTCAGCTCTTACTGGGACAGTGGCGCGGCTGCCCCTCTGTTGGTCTTCCATGGTCTCTTGTGTTCTGGGGGCCTCTGGATGTCTGGAGTTTTGATCTCCTCCATACCCGCTTCACACCCTGGAGGACGGGGCTGTGGCCCCCCCACACTCCCTAGCAGATCATTACATGGAGAAACCTTTGGAATGCAAGCATGCTGATCCACACAGGTATGCACACATGGGTATTCACAGACGCGGACTAAAGCTTTCTTGGCTGCTACCTCAAAGCACACTGTGCGCTGTCTATCTTGCGTGCTGCACAATATCGTTTATTACTTAGTAAATACTGATATCTATGACTAGCTAGTTTATTGTGATGGTGCTTTGTTTTCTCTATTATTATGTTGCTCTTTGTTGTTTGCTGTCTCCTCTGTTTGTTTTTGTTTGTTTGTTTGTTTGTTTGTTTGTTTTTCTCCATACAGGTGACCCAGGAGTTTTTTTTTTTTTTTCTCTCTCTTCCCCCCCCCTTCTCACCATCTCTTCTCCCCTTTGGTTTTCTTTCTTTCTCTCCCCCTCTCTCTCTCATTCATTCCCCCTGTCCTATTTATTAAAAAAAAAAAAAAAAAAAAATGACAAAGGATGAACTGAAGCTCTGCCATCACGTAATGTCGCATACTGCTGTTTCTGATGTCATTTAGAGAAAAAAAAAAAAAAGAAAGTTGACCAGGTTAAAGAAACTGTATCAGTCAATTTTAACTTAATTTGTCTGCTTGGAATAAAGTTTAAAAAAATAAATAAATAAATATCAATATTCAAAGTTGGGGGTTTTTTCTAATCATCCCAGAGCCCTCTTTAACTGCACAAATTTCTTCCCCAAATTTTACGTTTGTTGAACTTCTATGAGTATTTTACATATTTTTTAAGTGTTAAATAAGACACTGAGTGCTTAACTTCAACAAGCATGTTTACAACTACTAATAGATTTTCTCATAAGTTAAAGTTTATTGGAGTTCTGTTCTCTGATCTTTGCAATATTCTAGGTGCTGGCACTGATGCCAACGTGTTTCTGATTGTGTTTGGGGAGTATGGAGACACAGGGACGCTGCCTCTGAAAGAGAGCACCAACAGAAACAAGTTTGAGCGAAAAATGAAGGACGTGTTCAGATTTCCTGACATGCTCAGTCTGGGCGAACTGTCAAAAGTCAGAGTGTGGCATGACAACAAAGGTAAGGAGACAAGGAGAACTACAGTCATAAGTAAGCACATAAGAAAGGAAGGAAAGTTTTAGCAGTTTGGAGTAATCTGTGACGGCCTCAGAGGTTTTCTAAGAGAATACTGGGAGCAACAACACCATGAAGTCCAAAGAACACACCAGACAGGTCAGGGTTAAGGTTATTGAGAAATTTAAAGCAGGCTCAAAAAGATTTCGCAAGCCTTGAACATCCCACGGAGCACTGTTCAAGCAATCATTCAGAAATGGAAGAAGTATGGCACAACTGTAAACCTACCGAGACAAGGCCGTCCACCTAAACTCACAGGCCGAACAAGGAGAGCGCTGATCAGAAATGCAGCCAAGAGGCCCATGGTGACTCTGGACGAGCTGCAGAGATCTACAGCTCAGGTGGGAAAATCTGTTCATAGGACAGCTGTTAGTCATGCACTGCACACAGTTGGCCTTTATGGAAGAGTGGCAAGAAGAAAGCCATTGTTAACAGAAAACCATAAGAAGTCCCATTTGCAGTTTGCCACAAGCCATGTGGGGGACACAGCAAACATGTGGAAGAAGGTGCTCTGGTCAGATGAGACCAAAATGGAACTTTGTGGCCAAAATGCAAAATGCTATGTGTGGCAAAAAACTAACACTGCACATCACTCTGAACACACCATCCCCACTGTCAAATATGGTGGTGGCAGCATCATGCTGTGGGGGTGCTTCTCTTCAGCAGGGACAGGGAAGCTGGTCAGAGTTGATGGGAAGATGGATGGAGCCAAAACAGGACAATCTTGGAAGAAAACCTCTTGGAGTCTGCAAAAGACTTGAGACTGGGGCGGAGGTTCACCTTCCAGCAGGACAACGACCCTGAACATAAAGCCAGGGCAACAATGGAATGGTTTAAAAACAAAACATATCCATGTGTTAGAATGGCCCAGTCAAAGTCCAGATCGAAATCCAATCAAGAATCTGTGGCAAGATCTGAAAACTGCTGTTCACAAACGGTGTCCATCTAATCTGACTGAGCTGGAGCTGTTTTGTAGAATCTCTACATGTGCAAAGCTGGTAGAGACATACCCCAGACTGGCAGCTGTAATTCCAGCAAAAGGTGGTTCTACAAAGTATTGACTCAGGGGGCTGAATAATTACGCACACCCCACTTTGCAGTTATTTATTTGTAAAAAATGTTTGGAATCATGTATGATTTTCATTCCACTTCTCACGTGTACACCACTTTATATCGGTCTTTCACGTGGAATTCCAATAAAATTGATTCATGTTTGTGGCTGTAATGTGACAAAATGTGGGAAAGTTCAAGGGGGCCGAATACTTTTGCAAGCCACTGTATATCAACCCAATTGAAATGCCACAGCAGGGCCTTAAAAGAGCTGTGTATAAGCAATGAATTGAAGCAAAGTACTTTTTTTTATTTTCAACTTTTTGACTAAAAAAGCTGACAAAATGTCTTACAAGGATACTTGGAAGATGGAATAACAGAATCTTGCTTAGATACTGCAAGAGTGGATGTACAGCACAGTGTTAATGTTAGCTTGTTTACTTCAAATCTATTTTATTTATAAAGTACCTGTTCACAATAGTAGTCATCTCAAGAAACTTTATACTGTATATACTTTACCTTTTTTTTGTTAAACAATGGAACAGGAAAATTTAGATCAGTGGTTGAGATAACATTTGTGCACAGATGGAATAAATTCACCATTGACTGTTGCTCTTACTGTAAACAGGCCCTGCTCCTGGATGGCACCTGGAGTACCTTGATGTGAAAGATGAGGCCCTGGACAACACCTTCAGGTTCCCCTGTGACCGCTGGTTGGCAAAAAACGAAGATGACGGGCAGATTATGAGGGAACTGGCTTGTGCCAACAATGATTTTGTAGACCTCAGTGACAAAACAAGTTAGTAATCCTGAGAGTCTGTAGGCATAATCATGGGTTCTGTAATTATCTGAGATGAATCACTTGCAGTAAATTACAACCATTTGTCACTTGTAAAATAATGCAGCAATTTGTGTCTCTGTGCATGGCCACAGAATATGAAATTGCCACAACAACTGCTAACGCAGATGACGCCTCCACAACGGAAAATGTCTGGATCCTGCTGGAAGGAAGGAAAGCCCGTTCCAAGGAGTTTGTTCTGGAGAATAAGAAAAAGAAGTTCTTAAGGTAGGTCTTCAGAGAGTCCAGGGTTCACGACTCATGGTAAAACCCTCTAATGTGGTCTTACATAATCGCCCTCTTTTACACATTTTTTTCTACCCCCTTTTATCTTGTAGCTTCATTTTCTCTTTACTCTCAGGAGAGATAATCCCATGAGGTGAAACAGAACCTCTCAGGCAGACCACAAAATTTAACAGTTTAAAATCAAAACCCTACACACACTTCTCTTGCACCCTTCCACAGCGGTGCCACTGACACGTTTGAGTTCTCGTCGAAGCACGTGGGGGAAATCGCTAGCATCTGCGTTGGCCACATCACAAAAGACGGCAAGAAGGTGAAGAATGAGGCTTTCTGGCATGTTATGGAGGTGGTGGTGACAGAAAAGGAGCTGGGAAACAAGTGAGTAGACTCTCACAACATGCATTATGTTATATAAAACTGATGGTGCTGAATCAATGCATCCTCTTGTGGTTAGGTATTTCTTCCACTGTGATGCACAAATTCCCCTGGCAGCCAAAAAAGACCAGTTCCAGACATTCGAGTGCTATAAATCCATCGAGAGCTTTGCAAGCAAAGTCCGCAACCTGGTCCCTGTCAAGTATGAAATCATCGTCATCACCGGGGACGTCAAAGCGGCCGGCACAGACGCAAATGTTTTTATCACCATGTATGGCGTCAATGGTGACTCAGGCAAGCGTCACCTACGGCAGAAGTTTCGCAACCTTTTCGAGCGAGGGCGGACAGACCGCTTCGTTCTGGAGATGCTGGACCTTGGGGAATTGCTGAGGGTCAAAGTGGAGCACGACGGCACTAGCCCCAACAGTGGGTGGTATTTAGAGTGTATTGAGGTGACCAACACAGCCAATTCAGTCACAACAATCTTCCACTGTGGAAAGTGGTTGCACACTGCTAAAGCTGATGGACAAATTCAGCGAGTGCTCAATCCCAGATATTAGAATAATGCTAGAAAGAAAGAGTGGGTGAGCATTTGCTTTTTCCTGTTTGACTCATTTGTTTTGTTGGGGGTTTTTACCAATTGTAAGAGAAACATTGCACGGAAAAGTTAGAGTTAATCCATCTGAATATAAATGCATTTCAACTTTTTCAGGATAAAGCCAGTTTTTTGTTTTTGTTTGTTTTGTTTTTTTTTTAAGTTTGTGCCAACTGTTTAGGCTGTCACTCTTCAGAAAAAGCCATTTGCTTCCATCTCGCACAAATAAACAGAACTGAATATTACCCAGCTCACCACAACAAATATTTACCTAGTATTACACATGGACCAGGGAAGGCGAATAGCCAATCGTAGCAGCAAAAACAAAGACAACTCAAAAAAAAACGCGGAATGCTGTTTAACATGTAAATAAAAAAACGAATGCAATCATTTCCAAATCTCATGAACCCATATTTCATTCACAACAGAACATAGAGAATATATCAGATGTTTCAACCAAGACATTTTACTTCACGACCATCTGCGCCCCCAGTCTATGGATCACCTGTAACTTAAAAGGCTGTAAGGTCAGACACCAACAGGTGATTCGGGCGTTGGCATCCTGCATGTGATGGAGCCACTGTAGCGGAGCGTGATCCGAACAGAGGATGAAAGGGCAGCTCAGGAGGTAAAAATGAAGAGAGTCAACCACCCAGCAGATTACCAAGCACTCCTTTTCAACTGTGCTGTAGCAAGCATGCAATGGCTGCTGTTTTTTACACCTGAGGGCGCACCGGCCCGCCTCCCAAGCGGTACCCCAAATACTGTACCTCCCTCCGTCCAACCGTACACTTCTTCTGGCCGTGAGCCACACGTGCCTCAGGGACTCCAGGACCGTGGCCACCCACTGCACATGCTCCGCCCAGGTGTCACTGTGGATGATGCCAGCCACAGTGACATCCGGGTAGGCGGCAGCATATGCAGCCTGCGGATGCAGCACCCAGTCCATGAGGAGTTGGAAAATGGCTGGAGCTCCAAAGAAGGAAGTGTGACAAATTGGTACAACCTGTAAGGAGTACACAAGGATGCTTTTTCCTGGGAATCTGCCAGTAGCCCTTGGTTAAATCCAGAGTTGTGAAAAACTGAGCAATGCCTAACCAGTTCAGGAACTCGTCAACCCGGGACATGGGGTAGGCATCAAACTGTGACACCTCATTCACCTTGCGGTAGTCAATGCAGAACTGTATAGACCTATCTTTCTTCACCACAAGGACCACGGGGCTATACCACCCACTGTATGACTCTTCTATTAGTAGAGATATCATCTGAATTTCAGGAGCAGGACCACTCTTCCTTCACGCCTCAGGCTATAAAAGCCCCCCTCTCCAATACCTGCTGTTCTCATTTTCATGCCCCATGCCCCCCCCCCCCCCCCAAATTTTCCCCTCCCTTCTCCTCCTCGAGAGCCTTCGCCAGTCCCCTTCGAGGCCTTCCCCAAACCGCAGCACCAGTTCACACTTCCTCATCCCTCATCGCCCATCATTAACGAGGATGTGGTCCCAGCTAGTGAACTCCAAGCTTTAGCATTTCAGCCATTTCCCTCTGAACAATTAGCCTTTTATGTTTAGGAAACCTGCAGGGCCATGAACGCACCATCATGCCTGGGCATATTTCAAAATGGTGCTCTATGAGATTGGTATGTCTGGGCAGGAGGGAGAACACATCTGCAAAATGCTGTTGCAATGCAGCAACATCCGCTCTCTGGGCCTGTGTGAGATGGTTATCACAATGAATGGAGGATGGAATGGTGGAATTTGGCATCTCTGGTCCTAACTCATCTGTCTCCTTCACCAGAGTCACCAGAGAAGCAGTCTGAAGGTAGTGGATGCTGGTCCAAACAGACCAGTACCTACCAGTCAGTCAGTATCTCTTTCGGGATGCCAAATCAGGAGACGACCTGAAACAGCGCCTGCGCTGCACTCTTAGAAATAGTGCACAGTGGCACTGCTTCGGGATATCACGTTGCATAATCCACCAGAACTAATACACAGTGATGCTTCATTACATCACAGATCAAATTTTGTTGACCGTTAAGTATGGACGAGATACACTGAACGTGACACGTGAAACAAAGACAAAAGGAGAACATATAACATTTGTAGGGGGATGATGAAATAAACATAATATAAACCAAATTCAAAACAATGTATTCATAATTTATAATAAATATTACAAAACTTTTTTTAACATACAGATTCCATGTTTGTGCAGTCTTGTTTGGATTGGCCCACCTGTTGAGGAGTAGTAGGAGTAGGAGTAGTAGGGGCGACCATGGCGCTGGGGGTTGGGAAGCGCATCTGTAACCGGAAGGTCACCGGTTCTCTCCGGGCTCTCTGTCCTGGTCGTTGTGTCCTTGGGCAAGACACTTCACCTACCGCCTACTGGTGTTGGCCAGAGGGGCAGATGGTGTGATATGGCAGCCTCGCTTCTGTCAGTCTGCCGCAGGGCAGCTGTGGCCACAACTGTAGCTGCCTACACCAGTGTGTGAATTTGAGAGTGAATGAATAATGGAATTGTAAAGCGCTTTGGGTGCCTTGAAAAGCGCTAAATGCAATCCATTATTATTATTAGATAAAGACCTACACATACACATAATCACACGCATAATGTGATCATTAGAGTAACATTTTACAGTGTCCCAGTTATTTCTTTATATGTTGATTGTTATTTTTAAATAAGTGTATCACCACATGGACATTATCTATGATTTTCAGATTTCAGGTAATCTTGGATTGCATAAGAAATACAAAAAACAGAACTTCATTGTCATAAGTAGCTCATCTGGCTTACTGTGACTATTGTCTATAACAATTTACAAGGTATTGTAATCCGTGAAATACAGAAAGAAAGCGATATAGTAGGCTTCCTTGTCATTGTGGCTATATTGCACAAACTAATCAGGATGAAAATCCAGTGAGAACAATAAATGTGACCTCGAGCTTGACCGTGAGCACAATATGGATGAAAATCCACTAGGTGATCAAATCTGACCAATACTCCAGGAGGATTAGTGAATCTTGTCAGCTGTGGATGGACAGATGACGGACACCTAGCCAAGGCATGACTTTATCGGTCATGCTTGTCTTATTAGTGAAGATACTTTAACAAGTGGGCAATATATTTGTCAACTAAAAAAAACCTCCACTTTAATATCGTCCTGATTTTTCTTTTTCTTTTAGCTGCTCCCTTTGGGGGTCGCCATAGCAGCTCGTCTGCCTCCATCTCACCCTATCCCTAGCATCCTCCTTTGTCAAGCCAGACCTCACACACCACACAGAGCCTGTTTCAGATACTCCCTCTCCTCTGCATTCCTGATTCTAGACCTTCCACTGTTTAATAACATCTTGATTGCTTAATTTAAAATCCAATACAGTGGTGTACAGAGGCAAGTTTGGAAAGATTGTGCCGTTTTCCAAAATGTGTGGACCCACTGTATGCTGTTACAGATCTGTCTGTGATATGTTGTCCAACACGTGTAATTCAGATAGCTTACAGTTCCATAAATGAAATGTTTTTTCTAAATTAAAATGACTCCAAATGACACACGGATCAGATTAGTTCTCAGCATTTTAGGCAGTTTATTTGAAAAACACATACAAAAAGATCATATACAAGACAATAAATAAAAAAGAGACAGAACAGTTTGGGTTAAGCTATGCAACTTTTTGCATCATCATTAGTAATAAATACAGTACAAAATCCACCCAGAGTGAATCTAAAGATTTTCCACAATATTCACTGATCATGTTATTCTTCATTATGATTTAGCTATTGCTTTCATATTATTGATACATACTTCTACTTTTCTATAAAATACTCAAGATCATAAAACATTGCGCGGTTACAGCAAAACAGCAGTGTGTTGTACAAAGATGGCCACTTCCCTTTTTCACTGGCAGGTTAATAATCAACATTTTTTCAGCAGCAAAGAAACATCTGAAATATTCAAGAAGGTACAGCATCATATTAAACACATCTACAGAGCTACTCCCACATACACATAGGAAAACCTGAGAAGGACATGCATTAAAAAGCTTGTGCTTTAAGTTCTACTGTTCATTCCGGTTCATCAGCTTGAGTTAATACTATGGCTACTGTCCAGTTCGCTCTGGAGTTATGGGGTACACTGTGGAGGGCACGGGGTAAGGCCAGTGAGAGCACGAAATGAAATCATAATAGTAAGACCAGCCAGCTTCATTCCAATCCAATATATGTTATAATAATTTGCAGGATTAGTAGAGTATTAATAAGAAATGCACACCGAAAACGTAGTTAGCTTATTATACCCAGGTGTAAAACATCTATATTGTATAACCACAGTACACCAGAAGTTTGCTCAATAAGATCAATGGCTCAAGTTAGCATGTTAGATATACGTTCCATAATCCCACACAAAGCAACTGCCAGCAACAAATAATACAGCTTGTAATGTGGGTCGTAAAGAGAAGCACTAAATTGAGACCCAGATATGATTTATATTGTGGTCAACTTAAAACGTGGAAAAACGAAAATAAATGTGACTGATTATGACAACAGAAGCGAGCTAAGACAAAAAACAAAAAAAAAAGGGCTGCACCCTGACATCTGCTTTGCATCAAAGCAGGGATGATGTCTAGAAAGTAAAACATTTATTAAAAAAGAAAAATCGAGAGATGATATGAATGGAATGTAATCCAGATCAACAGCACCATGCTGGCTAGAAAAAATGTGTCGGGGGAAACAACCCCAGTCGATTTTTCAACAAGTTTCTTTTTTTTTTTTATCTCGCCTCCGAAAAAAGAAAACACAGACGGCATGCAAAAGCATCCCCACCGACCAATGCATAATGAGGTATTCTTTTTTTAATATTTTGTGTTATTTTAAATAAATATATTGATTAAATTGCAAAGTTATGAGATAGAGACATTAAATATTCCACCACGATAGCTAGCTAGCTACAGTTAGTAATAAATAATGATTGTTAAATACTTAAGGCATCTTTAATCACAGCATTCTATGTGAACTAGCAAACCTCCATTTTCATCCATCTGTAGTTTTTTGGATGGAGGTTTCATACGAAAAGAAAGGAAAAAAAAAAAACAAACGAAAAAAACAAACGCAACACAAACAGTCAAGTTACCCTCCAATAATACACAAGGAAGCATGAAAATATTTAACTGAACTGGAACACAAACTCTAGGACAAGAAGAACCCACACCACCAAAACAAAAAAAGAAAAAAAAAAACAGGCAACTCCATATTATAGTGCATTTACAAAACACAAGCTACATTAGAACAACAATAAATATGTTTTTGCAGCATTGCAGCTTTTTCTTCACTATGGTTAAAGTGGACAAGGACTCGGCATATTAGTACCATGTCCAGATTGGCATGTGAGCAAAACAAAAAGAAAAAGAAGGAAGAAAGAAAAGTGTACAGGTAATAAAAAAGAAAGAACGAAATGGCAGGGAAAAAAAGACAATTAAAACAAAATTAATGTTAAGAACAATTGTTTGGTATTTTTCAAATGGATGGCTTTTTCTCCCTTTCACCCTCCTTCAAGTGAACTACGCCAACATGGTTCATGCATGATATAGAAAAACAGCTTCTATCACTGAACGTATCACAGTTGTTCTAGCAATACCATACACTACGACCATGGGGGGAGAGGGGGTGGGGACAGTCATACACATTCTAGCACATATCACAGGCAAACTAGTTTGTATTGTCCCTGTAACACCAGAAACAGTCTTTTTTTTCTTCTTTTTTTGTTTTTAAATCAAACAGTGGGAGCAACTCAGATTGAAATGAAAGGAGCCGATACACAACAGAGGCCATTCACTGGATATAGAAATCACGTGTGCTTGTTCGATAGGCAATAAGGTTCTGGTGATAGGTAATACAAATGTCAGGTACTCTGATGGCAAGACTCAGGCACTGCATCCTCAAGCCCATGCCGGCCTCTCATGATCACGAGCGTGACCATGACCATGAGCGAGGCCACAGAGAGGAGTTGCTGTTAGACACGGATCCACCGGCAGCTCTTTGAGTCCTGTTAGGAGCGCAATGCTTAGCTGGTCGGTGATCAGTGTCTAACGGCAACTTTGGTCTACTCGGGATGAGTGGGGAAGGGTGCGGGGGAAGGAGTGGGGAAGGGGGTATCAGGTGCATTCTTGTCCTCCTCTATGAATGAGTGGGATCATCAGAGTCATAATATACGGTTCACATGCACAGACACAGTCCCTGTTTCTACTGCTCCACAATATTAACGACACAGCCCAAGCCTGCCATACAGCATGCACATCAGAGGCCTCTGCTCTAGATTATAGAGGCCCGACTACGACACTACACAGATCACTGGAAGCCATGCCTGCAGTTAGCGTTTTTAGCATCAACTCTGATGGCATCTACTAACTGTAAATCCAAAACCATGTTAGACAAGAAAGAGGGATTTTTGGCCTTTTTACATGACTAGCTCTTTCTCTGGTTGCCTACGATTAAACACACTGAATATTCTTACTGTTAGAGCTGTATTCACCCTCTCTGTAGGTTTTATTTTTCACAAACATATTTCTCAAAAGGCTTTTGCTTGCTACACAACACTGTTACTCTGTAAATACTTATTCAGTACTATACTCCATTACACCACAAGCGTTCAGCTACAAGAGTTCACACCAAACAACCTCATGCTAATCATTTGATAATGTTCTGTACAGATGTGCTGAGGGCTTGGGCAGAGTGCAGCTTCAAGGATTTTTCACAGGCCTGGGGAGAGGGATGGGGCAAAGGGTTTGGTTATAGTGGCAGAGAAATGGCCTTGATACACCACACTGAGCTGGGGAGGTTGGTCGTCAGAGTACCCTTTCTCTTGGCGGCTGTATGGAGAAATGTACACAATCTGACAGAACTGTGTGAAGCCTCAGCACATCTGTCCATACACGTCCACTCCTACCTTTAACATCCAGCCAAGTCCATTAAACCGAACCTCAGTCCAGGCGCCTATCTGTGCATCAACCCCCCCGTCCCTCGTTGCGTTGTAGGTGAGTGTGCTTTGTTGATCCCTCTGTCACAGCTGTCTCAGAAGGCAGGCTCGTTGAGTGATGCAGAGGGGAAGAGGGGTGTTTGGCAGAGCCTCTCCCCCTGGAGGGAGGGCAATGGAAAATTAACAAGACCAAGATCCATAGCTGCAGAAGTCAACAGGAGCTATCAACTGTCGGGGGTCAGCTGAGTCTCAATGTCCACTCTGCAGATGGGGCATTTCCTGCTGGTGGCCAACCACTGGTCCACACACGCCTGGTGGAAGAGATGCATGCAGGGTAATCTCCTGAGGAGACAGGAGAGACAAGGTCAGGAATTTAAAACAAGCGTAAAAGCGTCCTTCCAAAATGTCAAGCTGTGTAATAATCCCAGAGGTTTACGGTATAAGTGGCTGATTGATCACCAAATCTAGACAAAAGTCATTTTTCCTGGAAAAAAGA
Organism: Aulonocara stuartgranti; assembly: GCF_965226115.1. Taxonomy (NCBI): domain Eukaryota; kingdom Metazoa; phylum Chordata; class Actinopteri; order Cichliformes; family Cichlidae; genus Aulonocara; species Aulonocara stuartgranti. Next base: position 13,512,117 of record NC_138948.1, on the reverse strand, counting down.
ACATTCACAGAAATGTTGATTGCACACCACTGCTTTCTATTTTACAACCACAACATAATCAGCACGTCTTGAGAAGATGTTAAAGAGCAATTGCAGTGAAAGTTTTTTCACAGTGTGCCAATTACTTGCTTTTAAAGTAAGTGATTACACTGCAAGATTATTTACATACAAAATCTGAATTTCCTAATGTTTTCTAATGCATTTACTTATGCAGCTGAATGAAGTTGTTTTTTTTCATCTGTCTACAACAGCTGTTAAAGTTAAATTTGATATTTCACTAATTGTTAAAGAAAAAATACCAAAAAACACAGAGCTGCTGCTTCGTCAAGGTGAGAATTTGCTGTTTTTCTTCACCAATGAGTGAAAGTAACTAAAGCTTTTTGACAATACAAGCACACCATTTTCTCAAATAACAAAAACAAAACTATAAATGGACATTTGTATGATTTTTTTTTTCCTCTTTACACCTTTTTTTACACTCTTAGGTTGAATAATATTTAATATTAAACATTTAAAGGTGGTTTCCTGCTTGATGTGAACCCAGAAGTGACAACAAGCTTCATCCTTCAGCTCAACTAACAGCTGGATAAAACAACTGTTGTTGCTCTGCTTTGTTACACAAACTTCACGGTCTTTAAGGCTTCCACATGCATATGATTCATAGGTCTGTCATACCCAGGAATCCATTTGTATCCAGAATAAATCCAGCCATTGGACTATGATTCACGTTTGACATCTGAAAGCAGCTCACATTTGACTTTCATATGTGGGGGGAATAAGCTTAAAATGAACGTTGTACGTCATAAGGAGGAATTCTGTGTTTGAGGTACAATAATGATATATTTACTGTAGGTGTTCCCTCATATCAAATCACCCGATATGTATTTTAGGACCACACGTGCCAAGATTTGCTTGTGTCATAAATAATGGAGGATTTTCAACATAAACCAGAGCAAACGTAACACAATCAAGCTGAGATGTTGGGTGTACGCTTTATTTGAATAGAATTAAAGTCTACTACCATATCACAGCTCCATCCCTCCCTTAAATGCAGAAGATTCTGTTTATTCTTGCCTCTTTTCCGCCTATTCAGTGGGTAAAATAATATGCTCTGTCACTTCTGAACACATCACAACACCGGACACACATCAAAAGATTTTGCGAGAAGCTAATGCTGCCCGCGGGGAGGGTTTTTAAGATGAGGTGCTGGGAGAAATCCAGTGATGGGATTTTAAGACATGAAGCTTTTTAACTTAGGTGGCAGAACCAGTTTAGGGTTTAGAAATGCTTAGATCCTGTGTCTTTATATCCAGTTTATGGGAAAGAAATGTGGTTAAGGATAAATTAGTAAATTAACCTCTGAGGACTAATCATCCTGAAAAGCATTTACCCTGACAGGCTTTGGGAGAAATTGTTTTTTAGAGGGGTAACTAAACCCAGTTGTCTGTGAGGGTAATGCAATTAGTTTTGTAGGTATTAATATAGTCATGAACCCAAGTTAAGGGACACATTTAAGTTTAGTTAGGAGATGAGCAAAGTAATTCAGATTCCTCCTGAGGGGGACATGAATGTGTAAATTGAAATTCAATGCAATGCATCCAAATCCACAAATCAACCTCAACCTGCTGTTACAGGCACTAATCATCTAACTGAACCACAGTGGTACATTCACTGAATGACAAACAGACTGATAATGCGATACTATTTCAGGATGTGAGAAACAAATACATCCTTCTAGGAAAAAAAGCGCTTTTATGCGCAGCCTACATCAACATCTGCATAACCAACCAAAGAAAAAGCAGTACCTGACATCCTCGCCATCCTCCAGCATCGACAGACATATGGTGCATTTTTCATCGGTGTCAAGCTCCTCATCATCCAGACACATCTTCAGGTCCTGTGGTATTCTCTGCACAGAAAACCACACAAGAGCAAACACACTTTAATTACTGAAGTGTGCAGTGTTTATGCCACAGGGGTCTCTGAGTCAGCTCAGGCAGAATAAAAAAAAGTCTTTGAATTATACTTCCCAGAAAAAAATAGACATCAAGATGGAAATGACTCAATTACTCCTGCTCACTCAAAATGTACCAAATAATCTTGCATTCTGAGTATTTGGGTCATATTTGGCATAGACGTTTCTTTAAATTCATTCCACATACATATCTGCAGACAGCTAGATGAGTCATCCAGCGCCTTGAACTGTGAACACTGCAGCCCTGTCTCACTAATCTGGCAACGGAAATTAGTTTGACCTTTGAACTACAGTGACAGACGTGACCTTCATTCCACTCTCGTCTTTGCTCTTTGATCCTTTCAACCTGCTGCTGCCTTTCGCTATCCCTTTCTTTCGCATCTTCAGTTCTTCCCCTTTACCGTACCACATCAAAAAGGTATATTTAATCCAGCAAGGAGCTAAAGAGTCTCCAGCCCTACCTTTTTGTACTTGTGGGGGAAAGTGAATCTCTCAATGGTGGTTTGGACCGCTCCACGGTTTACGCTGCCCAGTCTGTCCTCCAGCTGCAGAAGCTCCTATGAAAAAAAATCCCAGTTGCCTTTAAAGGAAGGACCTTTCTGTATTTTGCCACTAAAATAACAGAAATAAATATGCACAATAAAAAGATATTAAAGTGTGTAATGTAATCAAATCGGTGCCTTAAGGAACAGGACACCTTGCTTGAAATGAAAACAAATGACATGAGATTAAAGGCAGCTGGACCATTTAAAGCATCTGGAGCCCTGGGTAATTGGAAATAAGAAAATCAGCTACCACTCAAGCCTATCCAGAGATTGGTCACAGAGAAAACAATGATAAATTAGTGTAGACTGGTGCGTCTGCTGAGGAGAGCGAGGAAATAGGCGCACAAACCTCATAGCTCTCTCTAACTGCAGATGCGTGGCGGGAGGGGTTGAGACTCTGCAGAGCCAGCAAGTGCAACTGGGGATATGGGTAGTTTCTGATCTCATGGACAACCTAGGAGATGACAGATAAAAGAAGCTAGCGTCAGCTTTGCAGCAGAAATCAGAAAGAACAATAGGGACACGGGTCATCCCCGGTTGCTGGGTGTTGAGATTAATCTCAGAAACCAGGAGAAGAGTCGCCGTGAGTTCATCGAGATGAACATGATTGATCGTATGGAGGCAGAGGGGAGCTCACCACTTGCGTTGAGGCATTGTTTCTAGGGAAGTGGTGCATCCTAGGAGAGGTCAAGTAGTGCTGATAGTGCTGCGGCAGCGGGTGGATGTGATACTGGTGGGGGGGAAGCCCAGCGTCCACACTTAGATCCCTGGACAGAAACGGAAAAAACAAATCAGCCAGTGGAACACTGCGAGGTCTCTGGAACACTGAGCTTCGATAACAGCAGACTTGTGTACTTCTGTAGCTGCTCAATGGGTAAATCTTTTAAACGGTGAGATTGTAATATGATTTTTAAAAAATATATATATCCCCATACCAGGTCAGATACAGCAAATTTGATTACATGAAAATTGGTTATCATGCAAGCAAATGTGTGAGAGTTGATATTATAAAAGTAATCAATACACATGGACCAGCAGAAGGTAAGTGGACAAATGGCTGTAGCACACATAGCTAAAATTAAGCGATGAGCTACTTAAATAAATACATTAAGAAGAAGTTTGGGAACTTCTTGATTTTTTGGGTCATTATTTTGTGTTTGTTTTTTGTTTTTTTGGTCTTTATAATTTGTACTCTGTGATTTCACTCAAGACTCCCATTGACAAGAGTGCTACAACAGCAATTTATTTGCTTTCAACTCTTCATCTTGAACTCATTCATTCAAATCTAAAATGTGTCTGTAACTGACATTTATCTTAAATGGTCTAAAGATGAGCTGGTAAAAAATGCTTTCACATTACGAAATAAGGTGTCTGTTGATGTTTCCTCTAAAAAAAATAGCTTTTTGCATCTGTGGCGCTGCATGTGTCGTTGAGAGAGATGCACTGCTTACCAGTCTGTGCCCTCAGCCAGGTAGCGGGGCTGCTGAACCACAGGCTGCGGAGGGACATGGAGGGGGGGAGCAAACTCATAGCCGGGTCGCAGCCTGTGGGGTTGGTGAGGAACTCTCTCTGGGGTCCGTCTACTAAGACAAATAACTAAGCATTTGAAAACATCCTGGAAAATAAGAGTTTATCATTTAAATTTAAAATGTCACTGCACAACTCCAGTAGTTACCAACGAGGTGCTTAAACTAAATATTTTGCCTTTTCCTCTCTATTTTTTTTTTTGTACCATAAAGCTGTGTGGATACCTGGAGGGTGGCAGGATGTGTCGGTGCTGGGCCTCGAGGATCTGCTGCTGGAGGAGGTATTGCTGGTGTAATGCCTGAGGTAGGAAGGGAGGGGCAGGGATGTCCTGGAACTGGGGAGCGGGCAAAGGGTTGAGGGGCGAGTGGAGCGGAGGGCCGTGTTGGTGGCTGGGCGGGGCCAGGTGGGGGTTAATGCCTGACTGTGGCTGCCCTGGGTGGGGCATGGGGAAGTCCATGGGCAGCGGGGCCTGAGGACCTAACTGGAAGTGCCGGCAAGAGGTAGCATGGCTGTGCTGCTGCTGCTGTTGTTGCTGTTGCCGGTTGAAATGGGATCCTGTGGAGTATAAGGAGAAGTTGTCAGGTACCTGAGGGGGGAAATTAGATGGAATTAATAGTAGGTGAAATGTGGTGTCACTGTGTGTGAGATATAGCATGTTAATGAAGCCCTACCTCTTACCTAGGGTGAAAAATACTTCTGTGGGGGTGGGAAAATGATGGTTACCACAAGTACCATGAGAATGAAAACCATTTTTGGTGCTCCACACAAAGCGCAAGCGTTCATTTCTTTAAATGCATTTCCAGCCCCTGGATCGACTCCTCGTCTTCACAGACAAAGGAACTGGATCAGAACAGAAGAACCGTACCCCTATACAGATATCGACGTAGCTCAGTTCTTGTAAATTCTGCAGCTGACAGCAGGTCAGTGCACTCAGAAGTAAACCATTATTACCTCACTGCCTGTAAGAAATACATTAAACTGTTTCTCTGCCAAGTCTCTATCTACACAACTGTAAAGAACAACCTGTTCCATATAAAAAAATTAAACTAGACATTAAATTCACATTATAAATGTGCTCTACTGAAATCAGCTGTCTCTCTGTGTTATACACTTCCAGTAAAGCTCTGCTATTCTTCTCCCATATGAACATTCAGGAGTTGACAGGAAATAGCTTGAATGCTTTTTTTAACTCTCTCCAACCACAGCTATTTGGCAACTGCAGCGAACAGACTGCTGTCGAGACTTGACAAGGAGTGGAAAATAAAGACATAGGCTAGCTTGTGCTGTGTTGCAATATGGTTTTAATACCCTGGTTAAGCTTAAGGAGACCTTTTTGTATCATAGTGGGACTGAGAATAATTAAATTTAGCTTTGATCAGATTTTGGGGGGAGGGGATCTCTGCCAGAGGGAACCACAGTTATGCTCTGCCATGTCTGACTTTTAAACAGTTTCTTATAGAAGTGCAAAAGACAAGACTACTTTGCTCGTAAACACTTGATTTCTCCAAAAAAATAAATAAATAATAATTTATGAAGAAAAAGGCAAAGTCTACATTGCATTTACTCGGAGCACGCTTGAAAATTGCAGTTTGAATTTTAAATACAGGAAAGACAAGCAGTGTAGCTTTCCAGATTTCGCATTTCAGCTTGACAGTTTGTCAGCGTAGCCGAGCAAACAAGATATGACCTTGCTGCCGTGGGTCAAAGGCTCAGAGTCTAGACTGCAAGTAGCACACTGCGTTTTCAAGCGTCTCAGTGAGAACGATCACCATGAATGACAGCAGATAGACTCATTCAGGGCCCTGCGATGAAGTAAGCGTGGAAATCGTCTATCTTTGTCACAGCAGGAGAGGAGGTGGGTAGGTGGGTTGGTGGGGACAGGGGTGGAGGGAGGGGAAGGAGGGGGGAGCAGATAGGGGACAAGGGAGAGGGAGGACAATAAATGGAAATCAGCAAGAAGCACACTGAAGGTTAGGAAAAACACTATATTCTTTATTGAAAAATATTAGTATTTGTGGAATTTGTGTTTTCTTTCTTGTTTGTTTGTAATAATAGTATAACTCCATGCAACAAAAATAAACAACATACACTGAAGGCAAGGCCCACCATGCTCCATATAGGGTTAAAAAGAACAAAAGCGGCATCCAATGAGCAGACGTGTTGGCTACAGCACATGATTTCAGTACAGCAGGGTACATCTTTTCTACAGAAAGATTACATTGGATTTTTCACTAGTCAAATGTAGAAAAAACATAAACAAAAAATTATGAATCATAAATGTGACCATGCATTGAAAGTACTATTACCAGAACAAAAGGTAAAGAGAAACCACAACCAAACAATAAAGACGTTATTACTAATAGAGGATCTCTTTAGCAGTGCAGGAAAAATAGGCATCCCTGTGAAATGGATAGCATTTTGGTCTTATGTTAGTGGGGTAAATTGAGAAGTGATGAACCACCAGTGAGCATGTTTTCCTACTTAAACGTTTAGAGTTTCAGATGCCTGTAAAAGGGCAAAACAGGCCCTGACAATTCAGTGTGATTCAAAGCTTGAAATTTGCAAAAAGGGAACAAAAGGATTACACAAAAAAAATGGAGACAGTTATGGCAGGTTGTTGTGTGGAGGTGCAGTGTACCTTCAGTCATTTCAAGTGACATCGCCACTGATTTAAATGTTACGTTTTTAACAGTAAAAAATGGCATGCGCGTGGTCCCAATTTGCATGCTTTAATTTATTTATTTGTTGTTGTTTTTTCAATCGCAGGTCACTTTAATCATGTACATTGCACCTTGTGTGAAGAGAAGAAAAAGATGAGCCAAATTCTGGTGTTCAACAATGCAGTGCAGTATTTGAGATCATGCAAAATGTATCCACTTTACAGGAATTTACAGCATGTTGTCTATCAAGACTGGATGGGAGGTACACAATGACATTCAACTGATCTAGAAAAGAGCTAAAAATGTTTACTCAGTGCTACAGCAATTTGACAGAAAAAAAGACCAAAAAAAAGGTGCTCTGTCCTAGGTGTTAGATATTGTTTTAGTCTGTTTAACATGGAAAGTCTATGGCTGAGTACATCTTGGGAAAGGGGGGGGTGCTTTTTTTAATACCAATGTCGTCTTCTGATGGAAAGAGGAAATGAAGAAGGGATTCACAATACAGCTAAATGCAGAGAACAGGCAGAGGCCACGCCACACCACACAGCAGCAGATGATCATTAGCTACACAATGGGGGGGGACGACAAAGATCTGATAAATGCAGAATGTAGAGCCAGCCTCCATACTATGAAACAGGGAAATAAGAACAGAAATAAAAGCACAATGAAAATCACTGATGCCACTGTTGTGAAATTAATGTTGCACTGTAGCTTTATCATTGTTTAACTGATACCCCACACTCGATTCTTTTTCTTTTTGCAATTCGGCAGCTTCAAACAAACAGCTGCTGAATTGCCAATTAGCAAATGAGAGAAAAGGGCGACGGATACACTGATAGCCCGGAATTAAAGGCTCCCGGTCGACTGGCCACTTATCGATTAGCACACTGGCCAATTGAGAGGGGTAATAATTGTAATAACTACTGGAATCACGGTGGAAAAAACGGCGAGCGTTAGCAGAAGCAGATGATCTTCAAATGACATCATCCGTGCACAGATAAGCTGACTGGCTGGACAGGCTACGTCTATTTTGCGGTATTTTTCTTTACAGCACAAACACGGTAGTTTCGAGGAAACGTTGAATATTTTTCTTAAAACCTCACAAATAAAAATGCACCGCACGTTAATAAAGACGTCTTTTTATGTAGGAATGTGTTTCTTTTTCTTTTTTTTACATGAGGCATTTTGGCCGCATGTCGCGTGCATGTGCAAGCCTTTGTGAGAAATGTTTCAAGAAATAGTCTGAGCCCAAGAAGCCAGTTAGCTTATCTGTAGCAACGAAGTTAATTTTTAATTCGCTGTATTTGCACCTAGCAAACCTTATAATTCGGTGCCTTATATTAATCTGCGACGGATGCGAATATAAAGCGTTATCGCGTCGGCAAGCAATTTGACCATTAATTTCATGCTAGCTAACGGGAGCTAACCCAACGGCGGAGCTCGAGCTAGCTAGCCCAACAGCTGCAGTGAATATTAAGATAAACAGGGCACATGTTTTGGATCGATATGAATATTAATACCGTACCTCTGTTTCTTACTGAGCCGAATACAGGAAGAACCAGATATCCGACATGCACTAACACCATCCTGGGATCCTTATTTTATGATTCCGCTGGGTTATTTGGAGATATACAGTGGTAGTAGCCCATGCGGATCTACATTCAGGCGGCTGGTTGTTGCTGGCTGGCTGGCTTGGCTAAACACTACAGGCGAACCAAACCAAATGACTGTCTGACTCGCCTGGTTGTCGTTGACAAAAGCAGACATGTCATTTGTTCTACGGAGCAAAAGAGGGCGATGTTGCAGCGCTACATGCCAAAGCTGCAGCTATCTCTGGGTTAACCTATCCGACCTTGCAAAGTTAATCTTTATAGAAACAATGTAAACACATTAACAGGCTTAAAAACGCAAACGGCACATTGAAGTAACTTGTAGTCTTGACTTTAAATAATGAAATCTTCACTTAAGGACCACTGTTGTTTATTAATGTATGTCCGCAACATTAGCAGACTCACTGGAAACCCATTTGAAAGAAATGGTAGAATATACATATAAAAATAAACGCATTAGAGGCAAAGATGTCCTGGCTAGATGCGCTAAGGCCTACATTTCCCATGATTCAACGCAATCGCTCTTTTCTTAAGCATTCGCAGAGAGTAGGAAATAATCAAAAATATGATTTCCCTGTTAGCAAAAAAAAAAAAATCACACTAAGGTACCCTCAACTCGGAAAAGCAAGTTAATAGATAAGATAAATAAGTACGTATAAGAATGTTATCGCGTGCACTTCAATATACTCACTGGCCGATTTGTTTGGTTTTGTTTAGTTCCCTGTTAATGTAAATAATCAGCCAATCACATGGCACCAGCTCAAGGCACTGACCTGCTGAAGTTCAAATAGAGCATCAGAATGGGGGAGAACGCGAATATAAGTGACTGTGAAAGCGGCGTGGTTGCTGGTACCAGATGAGTTGGTATGAGCATTTTACAAACTGCAGACGTTATGGGATGCCTTGTTGATTTTAGAGGCCAGGGGACTATGTTCTGGCTGCTTTGAGATTATAGGAAGGCAACAGTAACTCACATAACCTCTTTTAGAACCAAACTTGGAGAATAGAAGTTCTTCTGATGGCTGTTATCAACAGGAGCTTTCATTGTACTCAAATGGTCTCCACATTCACCAGATCTAACTCCACTAGAACACTTTTGGGATGTGGTAGAACCAAAGATCAACTAAAGTAAAGCATTATCTACTATTATACTGGGAACTGCTTTTGACTGGTTGTTTAAAGGCATTAAATTAGAAGAGAGGATTATCTTCACATGCATCGAAAATATATATGCATATAAATGCACTAAATTCAGAACAGCAATGTACCAAATCCCAGTCTGTTTTGTTAGTTGTGCCTTGCTGTTATGCTTTATATTTCTCTTGTTTTTTATACGTCCCTCTTACTTGTTTATATTTCTCCTGTTTACTATTTATTCCTGCTGTCTACTATTTATATTTTATGTTGGCACAGTTGGTGCAAAGCACCCACAGTTGTACATCTTTTTTTTTCTTTTTGCCATTTTCATTTAAGTTAAGTTGGTTTGCACAAAATAATGTTTTTATTTTGTGTAACGTATAATTTCCGCGTCAGTAGGGGGCACCGATGAGTATTAAAGTGGGAACCAGGACCAGAGTCGCATTAATAGAAGAAGAGTTCATTCAGCCATTACATTCACTCACAGGCAGGTCGGAGCTGCTAACAGTTGAGGACAGGTCATTAGCAACCCGAGAAAATGCTATCCGTTAGAGTTGCAGCAGCTTTGGCCAGAACCCTGCCTAGAAGGGCTGGATTCGTAAGTACTTTAACCAAGCAAGTTGCATTTATTAAGAATATTGCAGTAAGTTTATTTAATATCCGTGCGAGCATTTATGGGCGTGAAGGGTAACGTTAATGCCGCAGGCCGCTAGCTAACCTGTCACCGGCTTACGAATACCCTTCTAATAAGCCCTAGTTAATAATCGATGCTAAAAGTCTTGAAATTGGATGTTTAATCGTGTTTTTTTTTTAATGTTGCCCTTGTGAAGTGACTGATTTCGTCCTGTAGCACTAAATGTAGCACTCAAGCTAATGCTAGCTGTCAGCTAACAGCTCATTCAGCCACGCTTTGAAGGTCAGAAAGCCTGACAGCGCAACTCCTCTCCGCTGCACAAACTTACATTTGCCTCACTGCAAGAAGCGCAGTTGTAATCCTTATTTAAATGTCTCTTAACTTTCATTTGCGCTCAACTTTTAATTAAGTGCTTGTTATTGAATCCAGGTGTCAAAGACTATTCCGGCCGCCTGCGTTGGGGTCAACCACCTCCACACACACAGACCATGGCTGCAGAAGACAGGTGAGAAAGTCAAAAACAACAGACCAGAAACTTCATCCTGTACAATGCAGGGCATCTCATAAAGGCGACTTATTAAAATAATTGGTTCTGCTATGCCGGTGAAACTGCTGTGTAATCCCTGTGTGTACGTCTAAGAACACCTTATCTTAGAAAAGGCATCATCAGTGTTTGGTGTTTGAGACCCACATAACTCTTCATTCTAATTATGTCATTTAGAAATTTAAACCATGCATATTTTCATTCTTTGGTTTTGTTTTGTTTTTGTTTGTTTTTTTGTTTGTTTTTTTGGTAAAAGCACATTGAGGTAACAAAATTAATCCTTTTTGCAGCATAAAACCATGAAGGTTTCACAACTGTTTCTCAACTGTTCCTCTACTTCTAAGTGTTTCAATAGATTATTGGGGAAAGCTTTTCCAGTGATTTTAACATCCAGTTGTATTTATTTTTTGACATTTTGTCTTTCACAGGCACAGCCGAGGTGTCCTCCATCCTGGAGGAGAAGATCCTGGGAGCTGACACCTCTGCAGACCTGGAGGAGACAGGGCGTGTGCTGTCTATTGGTGACGGTATTGCCAGAGTGTATGGACTGAGGAATGTCCAGGCAGAAGAGATGGTGGAATTTTCCTCTGGCCTGAAAGTAAGTCCAAAGGCACAAGGTTTCTCTCCAACCTGCATATCTTTTATATATAAAAATGGTTAAAGAGGAGCGCACCGTGGGTTTGTCTTGTTGAACAAAATTGTGAAACTAAAAAATGCTAACAGTTTCAATTCAGTGATGTTATGTTTTTTCAAGAAACCATATTTATTATCCTCCAGGGCATGTCTCTGAACTTGGAGCCTGACAACGTTGGTGTTGTGGTGTTCGGTAATGACAAGCTGATCAAGGAGGGCGACATCGTGAAGAGGACCGGTGCCATTGTGGATGTTCCTGTGGGAGAGGAGCTGCTTGGCCGTGTAGTGGATGCTCTGGGAAATGCCATCGATGGGAAGGTAATTTAAAAACCTTTAAAAAATAATTTTTTGTTTTGGATTGTGACATTCAAGTTGATTAACTAGGGCCTTTTTAAAGAACTCATCACCAGACATTATCTTGTAGAGCAGCTAGATTACCTATTAATCAGCAAAATTGCCAGTTTAAGTTTCATAAATGACCTTGTCTCTCATTAGTAAGCATCCACGAGTTATTTGGACCAGTGACGAAATCTTGCCTGTTTTTTTTTTTTTTTTGGGGGGGGGGGGGGTTTTGGTTGGTTCTTTTTGTTTTTCTACCTATTCATGACTAGTTCAGTAATTAAATGGCAGTCATCGCAACATGACTTTTATTTCCCACCATTATAGTACTTGCAACCATTTTGATGTTGAAGTTTGCCTTAAATTGACATTCTCTCTCACTCTCTCAGGGTCCTTTGGGCTCCAAGGTCCGTAGGCGTGTGGGTCTGAAGGCCCCAGGTATCATCCCCCGTATCTCTGTGAGGGAGCCCATGCAGACTGGAATCAAGGCTGTGGACAGTCTGGTGCCCATTGGCAGAGGCCAGCGTGAGCTGATCATTGGTGACAGACAGACTGGGTAATTATCAAAATTCACAGATGGGTTTTAACAGTGGTTTGGTCTTGATAGGAGAGCTGTAGATGAGTGGAATATTTTTTTTAAGTTCAATATTCCACATTCCAGCAAAACTGCCATTGCCATCGACACAATCATCAACCAGAAACGCTTCAATGACGGAACTGATGAGAAGAAGAAGCTGTACTGCATCTATGTTGCCATTGGACAGAAGAGGTCTACTGTGGCTCAGCTGGTGAAGAGGCTGACTGATGCCGATGCCATGAAGTACACAATCGTGGTCTCTGCCACTGCCTCTGATGCTGCTCCGCTGCAGTACCTGGCTCCATACTCTGGCTGCTCCATGGGAGAGTACTTCAGAGACAACGGCAAGCATGCCCTGATCATCTATGATGATCTGTCCAAACAGGTGAGGATTTGCAGATGAATCTGCAAACTTTATTCATCACTAAAGTTTAGCATGTTGTGCAAATGTCACTATTATTCTCAAATTGAATAATTTTCTTTCTCCCACAGGCTGTTGCCTACCGTCAGATGTCCCTGCTGCTCCGCCGTCCCCCTGGTCGTGAGGCCTACCCAGGTGACGTGTTCTACCTGCACTCCCGTCTGCTGGAGAGAGCTGCCAAGATGAACGACAATTTCGGTGGTGGCTCCCTCACCGCCCTGCCTGTCATTGAGACTCAGGCCGGTGACGTGTCCGCCTACATCCCCACCAACGTCATTTCCATCACAGACGGACAGGTTTGTTTGAAAAGTGTTCGGAGCTGGTGTTTATCTGTTCATGTTTTGTATTGCACCTCTGACTTCTCCATGTCGTCCCCCCCCCCCCTTTAGATCTTCCTGGAGACTGAGCTGTTCTACAAGGGTATCCGCCCAGCTATCAATGTGGGTCTGTCTGTGTCCAGAGTAGGCTCTGCTGCCCAGACTAGAGCCATGAAGCAGGTAACATCTGGCTGACCTCCTTTTTAAATTTATTCAAGAATAAGAATTGCATATAATTCAGCCGCAGGGCTAAAATCTTAGGTTCTCTCTCATTTCATATTTTCCTAACTTTATAGGTGGCTGGTACCATGAAGCTGGAGTTGGCCCAGTACCGTGAGGTGGCTGCCTTCGCCCAGTTCGGCTCTGACTTGGATGCTGCCACCCAGCAGCTCCTTAACAGGGGTGTCAGACTCACTGAACTGCTGAAGCAGGGCCAGTACTGTGAGTTACTATTATTATTTTTATTTCTCTAGAAATCCTCAGGGTATTGTACAGTGCAACTAACTGTCTTTAATGGTTCTTCCAGCTCCCATGGCCATTGAGGAGCAGGTAGCAGTCATCTATGCTGGTGTCAGGGGTCACCTGGACAAGATGGAGCCGAGCAAGATCACAAAATTCGAGAAGGCTTTCTTGCAACACATTTTGAGCCAGCACCAGGACCTGCTTTCCAACATCAAGTAAGAAGAAAAACAAATCTGTATGTTTGAACAATTTTGGTTTTTAAAGGCTCAATCTGATCTCATCCGTTTTTCGTTTCAGGGCTGATGGCAAGATCTCAGAAGCATCAGATGCTAAACTGAAGCAGATTGTACTGAACTTCCTGTCCAGTTTTGAGTAATAGCACTTCGATTGATCTTCAGTGAGCTAACTGTCTGTGTCCCCATTCTGCTTATATATGTGAACACACTGAAGGCCAAAACCTCCATGTACAGATTTGTCCAAATAAAATTTTACAACCCTGCGGTGGTGTAAAACTCTTCTGATTGTTTGGTCAGTTTGGAGTTCAAGTTGGTTCCCTCTAAACAGTTTTCAGTTTGACGAGAACAAAAGCAAACATGTTTTGAATAGATCTATTTAAATATATCGAAATGGAGAGGGTGATACTGCACATAATGAATTCATGAATGCTGTTTACTGTAAGTCGTTCTTAATAGGAGCATCATATTAAAAGGGGCTGATAAATGAGTATAGATTGACTTAAATGATTTTCTCTGCTGGTTTCAGAACTTGGAGGGAAATGTAAGCCCAGTTTCTCAACTGTAGGGGGAAAATGCTTAAATAAATTCAGTGACGCTGTCATGAATCATCCCTGAGTACTGTCTTATGTTGAGAGATTGAAGAGACAATGTTTGTCTGCCTGGCTTAAATCAATACTGCATTTTTACAGCTCAACGTGTATTTATGCAGTTTTTAAATCTCAACAAATGACTACTTAAAGGAGCTGCAACAACAAAATGTTTCATTGTGTATTGACTTATTCTTTGAAATGAAAGTTCCTCACAAAAGGCAGTGCCTTCTAGCTATGCTTTTTCTTAACAAGCTATGTCAGTGGGAGAAATGAAAAGTGGTAAATCTACATAGGTTTCTCTTCATGTCCAGCAGGTGGCCATAAAATCTTAAATACTGCTGCTAATGAGGCTAAGAGGTGGTTTACCACTAGATCTTAGCTGTTGGCATTGTTGACCTGGAGTACAAAAGAATTGTTAGAAATTACAAGATCATTGTTTATGATGTAAATTAAAACAAATGCAATGATTTGTGTATCTCATAAACCAAATTTTATTCACTGTAAAATATGAAACAAGTGTTTAAACTAACACATTACTAACACATCTGAAGAAAGTTGGGACACAAGGCTGAAAAAGTAAGTGAAGTAGAAGGAACATTTCACAGCTAATTAGGTTAACTGTTAGCAGGTCAGTACTACCTAGTGTAATACCCAGTATTATTGGGTATTTTAAAAAAAGCATCTTAGAGAGGAAGAGTGAAGACTTTTACTATCTCATCATTTACAATTACATCATTTAATATCATCAAAGGGCTCTGAGAATATGGAGAAATCTATGTAGGCAATGGACAAGTTCAAAAATCAGTGTTGGATGTCTGTGACCTTCAGGTGCTCAGACAGAACTGCATTAAAAAGCCATGATTCTGTCATGGAAATCACTGCATGGGCTCAGGAATCCTTCAAGAACTCAGTGTCTGTGAACACAGTTCTCCATGCCATCCACAAATGCAGGTTAAAGGTCTTCTGTACAAAGAAGTACCCATATTTGAACATCCAGAACACCACCATTTTTTCTGGGCCAAAGCCTATTTAAAATGGACTGAGGCAAACTGGAAAACTGATCAGGTGGAAAAAAATAAAATAAAATTCATTTTGGAAAACATGGACGCCACATCTAAACTGAAGCAACGAGTCACCATCCAGCTTATCAACTTTCCAAAAAACCTGCATCTCTGATGGTATCAGAGTGACCAGATATCCCTATTTATGTGTTAAAAAACAATTCAGTAAGATATGCCGTTTTAATTGTTAAGTTAGATATGGACAACTCTCAGCACTGTCCCACACAATTAGTGCTTTCCCCAATCGATGCTGAAAACTATGTACAGGTAGAGCAATATATGGACCCATCCAGATGATGTTGTTTTATTTGCATCTTTTACCAAGACAATGCTAAACTGCATACTCTAGCAGCAGGGCTTCACTGTAGAACTGTAGGCAGGCTTAACAGGCTAAACTGGTCTGCCTGCAGTCCCAGTATGTTATCAGTTGACAACATGTGATGTAGCATGAAACAAAAATATGACAAAGAACCCAGGACTGTTGAGCAGCTAGAATCCTGTGTCACACAGGAATGGGACAGCTTTCTTCTCCCAAAAGTCCAGCAGCTGGTCTTCTAAGTTTCCAGACATTTCTGGACTGTTGTTAAAAGAAGAGGTGATGCTATGAAGGGTAAACACAGTCCTGTCGCAACTTTTTTGAGACATGTTGCTGCCATCAAATTCAAAGTGGCCTTATTTTTCCTTTAAAATGTTACATTTTCTCAGTTTAAACATTTTTCTAGGTTCTATTGCAAATAAAATATGGCCACCATTTCTGGAAGTGAGTTAAATTTTGCAGCTGATCGGAAAGTTAAAAAGTGCTAACGTGAATACAAACTACCGCATACCATTTCTCATTCATAGATGTCTTTCCTGACATACCACTGCAAATCTACTGCTGATAAGCTGCCTTTTTCTCTTCCTCTCCTGAGCGGCTGTGTTTCTCTTCCACACTTCTCTGTTTGTCTCTTCTTATTAAACAGGGACAACATTGGACAAAAAGTACATTTTTTGCAATTAAGAACTTTGTTCTCTTTTGGTTACCACATCAAGAACCAAAGTTTATCACAACGTTGGCTCTCATTATTCCTTCATTTTCTGTAGTTTTTTTTTCTTAGCTTGTTTTTTTTCTTATCCACATAAATAAATTCTCCTGAATTTTTTAACTTACATAACATCATCTTTTTTTCACTGACCGCTCTTAAAAAGTTGCCATTTCACATTGTGCTCTGAGTCGCTTGTTCCTCCAACAGCATCACTGCCTGGCAAGATATAGTGAGACATGTGACAGAGAGTGAATGGAGATGCTTTCAATAAGCGCTATTGTTGATGTCAGTGTGACAAGAGAGATTAGGGTGACCAGATCTCAACAAACTAAATGTAGGACAAATCCAGTGTTTGTCTGAGACAAAGTGGGACATGTCAACAATGCTGGGCGGTAGACAAGTATATTTTATTTGAATGCAACTTTTCCATTACCATTGTAAAGGAAATATAATAAGAACAATAGGAAGCTGAAGTTTGGTCTCATGCAATAGTCTATCTCTAGTGACAGTCTTTGGGTTTCAGTAGGGATACATCCATTGCTTGGCATACCTTTTTTGAGCTATATCTAACAATTGTAGCAAGTTTTAGCCAAATATGACACACACATATTTTATCATTACTACATACTGCTGCATCCTTTTATGTGTCATAGTTTCCGTCATATTCACCATAATCTGCAAAGCTTGTGTCTTTTTGGTAACTTCCCTGATTGGCATAGCATTAGACAGGCTAACCTTAATTTGATTATAATAACAAGCTTTCCCTCCACATGCACTGGGAAAATAAAAATGCAGTTCTGTCCCAAATAAACATGGTCATCTGGTCATCTTAAAATAAATTTTAGGCAACCTAATTGGTCAAATGTGAAGCTTTTAATCACCAGATACACTTGAACTATCTATATATAATAGTATTACTACTATTACTACTTATTATCCTTTAGCAGTCCTACATGCCAAAACTGTGAAACACCAAATCATAGTCCACCTAGAAAGCAAAGTGTGTCTCCAGTGTGCACAAAGGAGCAGTGTGCCCCTAAATCAAATTTGCTCTGTGGGGTTAGGAGTTTAGTCAAACGAGCAACAATAGTCAGCTGTCTCTGAATTTTTCATATCATCACATTCCTCAAAACTGCCACCATGTGTATGTTACTGTTTATGAATATCCAAAATTATGTGGGAATTACCGAGTCTTTAACAGGAATTGAAACTGTACATTTGCACGTGAGGTGATTTTAGACATTCAGGAAGGAGGAAGTTTGTCTCTAAGTGGAAGTTAGAGACTGATCTTTGTACAAAATATAGTTATTAGACTGCATTAACAGCCTATGAGACTGATTTGAGGTCAGGTTAGTATGTAGGTTTGTTTATGTCATCTACCCATTCTGTCATACTTGGAAATGAAAGCTAATATAGACTTCTCCAACCAGCAGTGGTTATTCCATAACCCTGGCTGGTAGAGTTCCATGGTAGTTACTATATAACCAGAGACACTATCAGTGATCCTTTTAGAGAAACTTTGGTGTGAGTGACCTTTGGTGTGCTGGATCCACCACTTAGAGATTAAACAAGTTGACAGAGCTTTGTTCAAATTACTTTATTGGACCATTAGCAGCAGGTTTGTTTTTTTTATTTAAACTTTTTGTGATAATTTGTAGTCATAGAATTTATATTTTCAGATAACTAAGCTGCTTGGTTGCGCTGGGGGGCTAATGCATCTCAAACCTTCTGTTTGAGAGGGGAAGCAAGTGAGGAAAACAAAGCTGTCTATAAGGTAGAGATGCTAAAATGGCTCTTTTAGACAGGGGGTAAACACAGGGCAAGGAATAAAGATCAGTTTGAACTGTGAATCCTGCAAAGCTACTCAGCTACTCAGGCTGCTTTCTTGTTTCCCTAACAGAGCACCACAGGAAATGGATCCACATGTTTGATTTGGCACAGATTTTATGTCACAACTCTTTCCTGACACAGCCCTGCCATGGGCTTGGGACTGGTATTAGAGTCACACCAGCTCGTGTCCACCTGAGGGTGGGTTTGTGTGTCCAACGGGTCTTGAACTGGAGTTCTTTCCATGCTCTGTGCAATATTTTTGGCTCATGTGCAATATCCTTGGTATGTGCAATATTTTGGTCCCAGTAGAACTGCCATCTCCACCCTAAATGACCATAGCCCCTCCACCCTTATTTATTTATTATATTATATAACTGCCCTTGTATACAGACCCACAATGTTTCTGTTTCAATGTTTCTTACACATACACCATGTATATAGTTTCACTCACATAAATGTATACATATACATTGCTTTTTATTTTATTTTACTTATTTTTTTCCCCTTGTTGTATATTGGTTTCTCTAATTCTTACTTTTGCACCTTTGTGGTCCTGCTACCCAATTTCGCTGTGCAAGAAACTGCACAATGACAATAAAAGGCTCTAAGTCTCTTTTGCATGTAAGGTAAATGTGTTAACCACCACACAGAGTGTGTTAATACGTTAAAACTCCAGTTAGCCACAACTCTTTTGTGTAATTTGATAATTAACTAATAATTTACTAGTCTAGTCTATAACTAATGGACGGGTGGAAGCACATTTTAATTTGTTGTCCACTTTGACCTTACTTCCAGCAGAGACCTCTCCTGCTTTCATCTTCATTTAGAAATGTTTTTAGTTCACCACAAAGAATCACAAATGTCCTTATGATGCAAACATACTGTAGCTGCTTTTGCATTGAGATTAAGATAATACTTTAACTATTTCTTTAACTATTAGCAAGTGCATAAATGAGGTGATTTACCCTATTTAGGATCACAAACCAAAATTAAACAACTTTAGTACACCTGAGCTGATTTTTGTGTGTTCTACTGCTATTACTGAGTGCTAAAGAACTAGCTAGCATGCAGGTAATTAAATCAGGTTGATGGGATTTCAACTCTAAAGAACATTCTTACCTCAGTCATTTGCAACCACGGGTGACAAATGTGTAGTGATAGTCTGCCTGTTAGCATGCTTACTGGTGCTTACCCTATATATATCCACATATCCATAACATCACTTGGAAAACAAGTATCCTTTGATAAAATCCTCTACATTTGCATACTTGCGGTTTAAAAGGTCACCTAAACTAAATGACAAGCCAAGCCAGTGTTTTGTATTAATAACTTTTAGGTTTTAGTGCAGATTCAAATTTTCCAAATCATCATCACTCTATTCCTTCCCTCTTTTTCAGTCCTTTTATTTTCCCACGACATTAAATTAGCTACTCTGCAGCAGCAAATTAGTCTAGTTTTGTAAAATAAATAAATAAATTCCCAAGTCACTAGTTACTTGCATTATATCTACTCTGTATTTTTGAATAGATAAGGCATAAAAGGATTAGCTTATTTTCTTTGATTCAAAGTAGCAAAATGACATTTTCTTTATTATTTGTCTCATTTCTTCCCAGTATTGGAAACGGTACTTTTAAAAGCTTAAATGTGGACAGAAACATAGCAATTTATACAATCTATAAAAGAAACCAAAAAAAGTCAATAAACTGTATTTTACATAGATTAAATTATATCGGGGAAATTACTTAACAGCAGGTAGCAGCAAAACTCTAAGGCAAAAATAAACATAAGATGAGCACAAGATTTCTCAGTTCACTCTATTTTAAGGGCAGTCTTGGTTTTCTTATTCACAGGTTTCAGGCCGCTAAACGCCTGCTTGCAGTGCACACACAGACACTCTTTATATTCTGGGCAAAAGGAATTCCATTCATTCATGATGCATTAAACCAATACGCAAGAGTAACCACATTTCCAGAAGCTCACACTGTAAATTAAAACATAAAAATAACTTAAACTCAACATGCTGTGTTTTGTTTTACGGCTGCATAATAAACAGCATTATGTTGGATTTAACTAAAACTCGCCAGGAAGTCATGCTTCTTTTGCGATGCAAGTCTCATCCTCTGTAGTGCATTTTCTTCCTGTGACCAAAGTTTCATGGCTACACTAGGTAGCAGCTAAAGCCTGCAGGCTGTTGCAATGGCTACTGCATGGTGGCAAAACGTGTTCAAGACATGCACACAAAAAACGGACAACAATTTAAAATAAATTCTTCAGTTCCATGGATTTAAAGGATAGAGGTCCCCACACTGTATTGTCTGTTGGGCCTCATGTTCACTCAGTGCTGCCATAGTGGTTCCCATTGGAAGGGTTGTCCTGTAAACTGGCATGTGAGGCTTCTTCCTCCTGTGTCACCACTGGCTCCACTGGTTGTGAAAAGAAGTTTGCGACACAGAAAACCTGCAGGAAATGTGAGAAAGTCAGTACTCTAGTATTGTAACTGTACTAGAACTGTATTTAAAAAAAGAATAATAACATGAAACTTACTGTTAGAACAGCCACTATACCGCCCTGCAGAAGGCCAGCGAGCACATCACTCCAGTGATGTTTGTAATCGGACACCCGAGATAGACCCACATACACTGCAGTAGCAATCAGGAAAAACTGAATGGTGGGACGCAAAAGCCTCGCCCATTGTGACCTCAGCCGGGCTTGAATGTATAGCTACAGTAGCAAGAGAGCAAATACCAAAGATTTTAGTATCTCCTCTTTAACAAAGCAACAAATCAGTTTGTATTAAAGACAATATATACTTACAACAAGGAACAGCATGCAGTACATAGAGAAGGATGAATGACCAGAGTAGAAGGACAGTCTACAATAAATAAACGAGAAATTGAAATTTAGAAGAAGAAAAAGAAAAAAAAAAAAAATCAGCCTTTTATGTTTAAGTCCTTCTGTCATAATCAGTGTCTAAAACTGTCCTGTTGTACACCATCCATCCATCTTCTTCCGCTTTATCCGGGGCCGGGTCGCGGGGGCAGCAGCCTAAGCAGAGAAGCCCAGACCTCCCTCTCCCCAGGCACCTCCTCCATCTTATCCGGGGGAACACCAAGGCCAGCCGAGAGATAATCTCTCCAGCGTGTCCTGGGTCTGTCCCAGGGCCTCCTCCCGGTGGGACATGCCCGGAACACCTCACACAGGAGGCATCCTTGTCAGATGCCCGAACCACCTCAGCTGGCTCCTTTCGATGTGGAGGAGCAGCGGCTCTACTCTGAGCCCCTCCCGGATGGCTGAGCTTCTCACCCCATCTCTAAGGGAGAGGCCAGCCACCCTTCGGAGGAAGCTCATTTCCGCCGCTTGTATCCGCGATCTCGTTCTTTCGGTCACAACATACAGCTCGTGGCCATAGGTGAGGGTATGGACGTAGATCGACCGGTAAATTGAGAACTTTGCTTTTACACTCAGCTCCCTCTTCACCATGACGGACCGGTGCAGCGTCTGCATTACTGCGGCCGCAGCACCAATCAGTCTGTCGATCTCCAGCTCCCTTCTCCCATCACTTGCAAACAAGACCCCGAGATACTTGAACTCCTCCACTTGGGGCAGGAACTCATCCCCGACCCGGAGTGGGCACTCCACCCTTTTCCGGCTGAGAACCATGGCTTCAGATTTGGAGGTGCTGATCCTCATTCCCGCTGCTTCACACTCGGCTGCAAACCGTTCCAGTGCGAGCTGGAGGCCCTCACCCGATGAAGCCAACAGAACCACATCATCCGCAAAGAGCAGAGATGAGATTCTGAGGCCACCGAAGTGAAAGCCCTCCACTACTTGGCTGCGCCTAGAAATCCTGTCCATAAAAATTATGAACAGAATCGGTGACAAAGGGCAGCCCTGGCGGAGCCCATCACCCACCGGGAACGAGTCCGACTTATTGCCGGCAATGTGAACCAAGCTCTTGCAATGGTTGTACAGGGATCGAATGGCCCGTAGCAATGGGCCAGACACCCCATACTCCCGCAGCACCTCCCACAGGACACCCCGAGGGACACGGTCGAATGCCTTCTCCAAGTCCACAAAATACATGTAGACACTGGTTGGGCAAACTCCCATGCACCCTCAAGTACCCTTGAGAGGATAAAGAGCTGGTCCAGTGTTCCGCGACCAGGACGAAAACTGCATTGTTCCTCCTGTATCTGAGGTTCAACTAGCGGACGAACTGTCCTTTCCAGCACCCTGGCATAGACTTTCCCGGGGAGGCTGAGGAGTGTGATCCCCCTATATATATGACTCCTTTCTTATTGTTGGGGATTTTAATATTCATGTGTGCTGTCCAGATAAGCCTATGGTTAAAGACTTTTTGAATCTTACCGATTCTTTTAATTTAGTTCGATGTGTGTCTGCACCCACTCAACAGTGTGGCCACACTCTCAATCTGGTTTTAGCCCACTTATTGCCTGTTTTTAATCTGAAAGTCTCCGGCCACCAGACGCTCGCCCTCGGGCACCCTCCCCGGGCCTTTCAGTCCGCCAGGGCCTCCGCTCCTGGGCAGGGTTTACCTGGGCAGGGTAAACTGTTCCCTCGATGTTTTTCTCATAAGGGTCGTCTGAATCGCTCTTTGTCTGGTCCCTCACCCAGGACCAATTTGCCATGGGAGACCCTACCAGGGGGCAAAAGCCCCCAGACAACATAGCCCCTGGGATCCCTGGGACACACAAACCCCTCGGTAGCGATTCACGGAGAGGCTGTTGTACACAGTAATTATTATTAATGTGGGTGTATTTCATATCTCACTTGTAAACAGCAAATGCTAAACAGTACAAAAAATTATAGGGCAAATGCACTGCAACAATCACACCACATTAAATCAAATAGGTTTCATTTGGTTTGTGCTCAGGATCTTTACCTGGCTTCATCCACCAGAAATTCATCCCCGCTGCAGGTGAAGTTCACGATGTATCCACCAGCTTTGCAGTTGATACGATCCCACACTGGGTTGCATACAGCCAGGAAGTTTGGCCTCAAACGACCAATGGAGTATTTGGCTATGTCCGTCAGAGACTGGCTGGCAGCAGCTCCAAACACGTAGCTCCCCACAGCTTTGTAAAGACATGAAATATACTTGGTCCCCAAAGACTGGTTCCTGACGCGTGACAGGTAAACAGAAAGGCACTCTCCACATACGATCTGAGGAAAAAGATCCAAAGTGGGGGGAAAAAATAGTCACACATGTTGACCAAAGGCAAAATAAGAGGCTTTGGTTGTAGAAGAATACTCCTGACTTACTACAATCAGTGTGAAGGGGATCATGACTCCTCCCAGCAGCTGGTAGGATATGGTGTCCTCTTTGAGCGGGTACCTGATGGACTCATCGTTACAGAAGAAACCCCGTTTGAAAGGGCTGTGTTTCGGGGTAAGGATAAAAAATGGAAGCCCAACTAAAAATAAAATGGAGCAAATGGAACAATTTCAGGTTTCAGCTCATCTTATGTCATTAATATTTGCAATGCTGCTGCTATACAATGCTTTAAAAAGTGTGATGATTCAGACACAGGAAACATGATCTGTCTGGATCACACAGAAAATCTTTCTTCTCAAAGAGACACTTTCAACACTTCTTCATTGTGAGATTTCCCTTTGTACTCCTCCCAAAAAGGGCATACTATTTCATAAT
This sequence comes from Aulonocara stuartgranti, assembly GCF_965226115.1. Lineage (NCBI taxonomy): Eukaryota > Metazoa > Chordata > Actinopteri > Cichliformes > Cichlidae > Aulonocara > Aulonocara stuartgranti. The sequence goes on along the minus strand of NC_138948.1, from coordinate 13,488,323 downwards.
TAACTGCCTGAGGCCTTGAATTACTGCAAAAACATTTTTTCAAAAAGTAACCAGGCAAATCTGTGAATATACAGCAGGAAGACAATTTTTATTGGCACGTAAGTCACATGTTTAGCGTTAAACACTGAACCCATCATGTTAATCTGTACAGAGAACACCATAACATATGAAACGTGCTCTGATTTGTGCCCTTCCCTTCCCCTGTGGCTTCTTTAGACATTACAAAACTGCACCGTCTCTTGGCTAAACTGAAAACAGTATTGCAATAACAGGTATATTTCCAAACATGAAGACTGAGGAATCATTGGTATTAATGCTTTTAGGCTAAATGACCAAATATAGAGTCACTGAAGCACAAAGTAAATCGTTCTGAAATCCTGAATAAACTTGAACTTACTGTTCAGGACATATGAGGTATAATCGTGCAGAAATTTTAATTACGCAGATCAAACAATAAAATAAGGAACCAGTTCATTAACTAGTTTGTTCATTTTCTGTCTTCTTTGTTGACATCAGGTTGAAATCTGTTCAAAAGTACAGTACAGTTTAAAAGTGTACTGTTTTGTTTTCATTTTAGTTAGTTAGTACAAACATCTTAATCTTTGTCAGGGATTTATATGGTCCCCTGGCCATATGGTCCCCTGCTCAACCAGTCAGCTAAACTGGCATCCCCACCATCGTGAACTTTAGAGCTTAACATGCTAAATTGGACCTGGAGAGTCTAAGAGTCTAAGCTCTTGGATTTTGGGAGAATTTTCACAGTTTGACATAAAGGTGAATTTGTCAGAAGCTCCACTTCACTCCAAGACTTGAGCAATGTGTCTACATACAGCTGATTGCTCCAGAGCAGCAGAATGACAAAACTTCTGCTTTTAAAGATAAAGACTTAAAGCTCACACTTGCTGATGAGCAATTAATCAAGTGCATTTCACTAGCAGCACAAGGCCGCTACTTACCATCTTAATTCCTAGGAAGCAGCAAGGGTGTAGTTAGTTTTTCACAGGCCTGCATGTAGTCTAGATATATAAGACTATATATACACATGCACCTTATCGAAGTATGACCATAATACGCTATATGTTATTTCAGAGATGAACACTGTACATCTGTTTGTTTGATAACTGTAAAAAAAAAAAAAAATTTTTTAAAAATCTGTAATCAGTGCACAGAGTTGTTCAGTCCTACTTTTAACACAGCATTCAAATGCTGCTTATACAATGATGCATCCAGTATTGTTACTGTTTTGCATGGATACTTTTACAGCAGTACACCTTAAATGCAGGTATTAAACTCATTTCACGTAAATAAATGGATTTCAACATTTCTTTCAATTATAAGTTCTGTTTAAGAATTAAAAACAGGGTAAAAATCAGAGACTCAGTTTTTCCAGTCTGACTGGTGCCAGCTCCAAAACAAAACAAGCAATGAGATGTACGACTCAGCATTGCACAGTCAACCACAAGACCCTGACTAAGCAGTGAAGCAGGAGTTCCTTGTAATCACAGGGAAGGGCTTGAGTGTCTGCCTGTATCTGTCCTTATCAAACACGGCAACTATCAAACTGAAGTGAGTGTCCCAGATACAAGGTTCAAGGCTTTTACAGCTATCACTAAAACTCCAGTCATTGTCTTTTATTGCATGATTACCTCAACACTGTCGGATCCCTTTCGCAGACGTGCACCAGGCTCTGTGCTATGATTACATTTCAAACAGTGGGCTAAAAATACGGCTTTGCTCGGGAAACACAAACAGGGTGGGACGTTATCGCCCTTTTTCCATCTTCCTGCCAGGTTACCTAAACCTCAAGCCTTCCCATGAGCATTTACATAATATATATCCATACCATTTGAATAGATTTGCTTTGACATCAACTTTATCTAACGTCTCTCTGACAGATCACTCCTTTAAATTCAGTTTGATGTAAAAACAAATACTACGAAACAACTTTTTTGTTAGATATTGGTAGCCGATGAATAAACAGTTTAAAAGATGTCTTCAGGTTGGGACAGAATTTGATTTACATACCCAGGATAAGACACGCGATATCCAGCGCGATGAGAGGGATTCCCGTGGATTCAAACATGTTGCTCCTTCTTGCTCTGGGGGTTTCTGCCTTTAGAATAAATGGACAGTCCCGACTGTCTCGGCTGCTGATCGGCCGTCGGCTACTTTTTGGAGTGACGAGATGCAGTCTATCTGCTGCACATGTCTCGCTACTCAGTCCAGAAAATTAAAACACACCAGGGTCATTATCCTGGAACTGCCAAAGAGCTTCTAAATCTACCGGGGAGGTAAAATATACTCTGGGAGTTTTTAAAAAAGGAAGAAGAAGAAGAAGACACTTAACTAAAGGCTAAATCTAATCTAAAAACACCACCACACACGTGACGAGCCTCTCACCCTTTGAGCTGCTCACAAACCATCATAACTCAGCGGGATTTCTTCTGCTCATAATACCCTCCAGCCCCCGATGAAATATTACCGGTGACGCTGTGACACAAGCGCCTCTCTCCAGTTGTGATTAAAGATGCCTTCACTGACAGCTGGGAAAATATGCAATTTCGCTTGATCCGCCATTCAGGCCTACCGATACATAATAATCGAATTCGGCTATTTTAACGACAATTTAAGTGGATAATTAATCAGCACATAAATAATGTTTGTAATAATGTTCCTCCCCTCCTGTTTTTAGGAGTTTTTTGAGGGGCTTGAGACTTAAATCGCAACAAAAACCAATAGAGATGAAAGTTTGTTTAACCGGTTTTAGGGTTGTTTAATGCAAATCTGTACAGTTCCAACTGGTGACAGGTTATTTACTTAATTAACAGGATATCAAAATAAGTAAAAATATACAGACAGGCGCAAATAGACTGTTAAGTTAAGAAAACACCATGAGGAGTTTAGAATCTCTTTTTGCCCTTGGAAACATTTTGTTGAATTTCCGAAGGATGCCTGAAGGCAGCACTCAACGTGGAAGCGGTAATAGGAATCTTAGACCTATGGCGTGCCTGTGCTCTCTGCGCCAGTCATGGGCCGATACAGAGCTGCTCCTCCCTCAGGAGCTGTAATGAGGTTTCAACGCCACTGCTATTAATAGGAGAGAGCTTCCGTGGGCCTAATCGGTCAAACATATTGATCTGATGCAGCAGGGTTTATCCTAGTATTCCTCCTCTGTGCGTTTAAGGGTCTGTGAGTTGAATCACCCTACTTCTCCCTTGATTTGCGATCTCAGTAAATCCTTTTCCTGGTGAATTTATCGTTTCGGTCCTTAGTTTTAAGTATTCTTTACTACAGCATGATGTTCATTTCTTAAATTGTGGTTCCAAGAAGAGTAAAACTGATCAGATTATGGTTTCATGAACCAGCAGGTGACCCTGCTGCTTCAGGGAGCTTCCTCGGGTTGAGTATGTGTAGCAAGCATTTGAAAGAGAACCAAAGCACATTTCCTGTTGGATCAAAACATGGGAAATACTTTTTCCTCGAACATACAGTGTTGTACTGTTTGCCTTGTTTAGTGTTTTGGGGTTTTCCTGGAAAACTGCAGGGAGCTTTAGGGATAGTTTTTGCCTCTTCATTTCCCTTACTCACTTTCAGGAGTTGGGGAGGACCCAGAACCAAAATTGCTTCTTAAATAGGAACTTTGCAAAGTTAAAATAGACCTGTTCTGTTAAATGACGAGAGGAGCGGGGAAAAAAAGACAGCATAGGCGACTCCTGATGAAACACTCAATGCGTCATGGGAATCCCCCAGCAGCCCAGACCTATTGCAGCATAACTAAGGGAGGATTCAGGGTCACCCGATCCAGCCCCAAATAAAAGTTTTGTCAAAAAGGACAGTTTTTGTCATGGTCCTGGGCCATGTTGGCCCAGTGTTCTTAGTTTTCTTGTATGTTTGTATTTTGTTCCTTATTTAGGCCATGTTTTCTGAGTTGCCCTGTTGTGTTGTTCCCTAAGTGTTTTCCCTTCATGGCTTTTACCCCTGTGTGCCCCTCTGTGTATCTGTGAGCCCTCGTCTTTCCTTATGTTTTATTCCATGTTTCCCCTGCCCATTATGTCCAAGTTCTCCCCGTGCTCTCTCTCTCCCCCCCCCCCTGTGTGCCCTGTGTATTTATGAGCCCTCGTCTCCCTTTGTGGTTGTTTCATGTTTCCCCAGCCCGTTATGTCTGTGTTTTCCCCGTGCTCTCTCTCCTCCTGTCTGAACCTCTGTGCACTTCCTGTTTACTTTGTGACTCTCACGCCCGTACATGTCATGTTCAGTTCACCCCGCCCTGTCTCGTTATGATTATCAGTGTCACCTGTGTTCCCCGTGTGTTCCCACTTTCCTCGTTAACCCTCTGTGTATTTCTGTCTGCGTCTCCCTCTGTTCGGCGTGACGTCGTCCCTCATGCTGTGTGTGGATCTCCCTGTGAGTGCTTAGTTTATGGTTTCCCAGTTTAGTCTAGTTTGTATGTTTGTTCTACCAGCAAATAAAGCTGTGTTTTGAGTTCACCTCCCCGAGTCTGTGAGTCCTGCATTTTGGGTCCAACTCCTGCCTGCCGCACAGCGATTCATGACAGTACGACGTCACCACAACATGGACCCAGCAGACTTACCCGGGGAGAGCGATCTGATACGTGTCCAACGCCTAGTCGAGTGGATAACCCACACTTCCAATACAAGGGCAAAGATTGTGGGGATAAATGCTATCGAAGCAATCCTCAAAGGAAATTCTCATCTCCGCCAGGTCAGAGGATGTTTGGACTTATTGGCCAATTTGAATGAAGCCCGGGAGGCGGCGCGAACTCGGGAAATATCAGACTTGGCCCAGCAGCAACAGACAACAGCCACCCTGGAGCAGCCGCGTCAGTTTCACCGGCCGGATGTGGTTTTTCCCGGCCCTTTGGAGCCATCTGCGGGGAAGAAACGTCGATCACGCCGCGGGCGCGCCACCCCACAGCCAGACGTTCGGACTTTTACATCGCCGGCTGTGGTGAATAAGGACTCTTTTTCTGTGTCGAACCGTGGGACTATTCGTTCAGGGGTTGTGTTTTGTGCTACGGATGGTAATGTGAACAGTTTATTAGCTGCCCAGCCTCCTGAAGCTCTCTTAGCTGCCCAGCCTCCTGAAGCTCTCTTAGCTGCCCAGCTACAAGCTGTGTCTCCTGTGTCCCCGCTAGCACAGTCATTAACTCCACCACAAGCTCCATTTTCACCTCTACCATCGCTTCAGTCATCAGTTCGGTCTGCCACTCAGTCACCCTTAGCTCCATCATCCACACTACCACCTGTTTCTCTTCCACCACAACCGTCACTACACCCAGCCATTCAGGCTGCTACTCAGTCAGTCATTCAACCCATAGCCCTGCCATTAAGGCACTCTGTAGCCGAGCCATTAGCCGCCCGACCCGCAGCCACTTCAGCCACTCCTCCACCCGTCACACCTCCACTACAACCATCACTGCAGTCTCTAGCGCAGTCTCCTGCAGCTCTGCTTTCCCCAGTGCAGTCTCCAGTGTCCCCAGTGCAGTCTCCTGCAGCCCTGCTTTCCCCAGTGCAGTCTCCAGTGTCCCCAGTGCAGCCTCCTTTAGCACAGTCACCCACTCAACCACCAGCACCACAACCGTCACTACCTCTAGTTCATTCCCCTGTGAAGTCATTAACTCCACCACCTACTCCACTCTCACCACCACCGTTACTACAGACATCAGTTCAGTCCCCTGTGCAGTCGTTTACTTCTCCACCGTTAGCAGCTCAGGTCCCCGTGTGTCCAGCAGCTCAGGTCCCCGTGTGTCCAGCAGCTCAGGTCGCACCTGAACCTTTGGCCCAGTTCCCCGTAGCAGTGCAGTTTTCTAGCCAGCTTAACGTTGAGCCCGGGGTCCCAATTCTCTCTGGCTCTACATCGGCTCCTGCTGGAAGCTCGGATGAGCTCATCCAGCACTCCGCGGCTCCCGTGTCGCCATCTACCTCGTCCGCTGGGGGTTCCAGTGAGCCCAGCCAGCACCTCCTCGTCTCCGCTGGAGGGTCCGAGGGGCCCGTTCAGCCTCCTGTCTCCGCTGGAGGGTCCGAGGGGCCCGTTCAGCCTCCTGTCTCCGCTGGAGGGTCCGAGGGGCCTGTCCAGCCTCACGCCTCGTCAGCTGGAGGGTCCGAGGGGCCCGTTCAGCCTCCTGTCTCCGCTGGAGGGTCCGAGGGGCCCGTTCAGCCTCCTGTCTCCGCTGGAGGGTCCGAGGGGCCCGTTCAGCCTCACGCCGCATCAGCTGGAGGGCCCGAGGAGCCTGTCCAGCCGCCACCTGCGACCGCCTCGTCGTCGCCTGGTCCGGCTGCATCCGCCTGTGCTTCTGCTACGCCTGGGCCGGCCTCTGCCTGTGCTTCTGCTACGCCTGGGCCGGCCTCTGCCTGTGCTTCTGCTACGCCTGGGCCGGCCTCTGCCTGTGCTTCTGCTACGCCTGGGCCGGTCTCTGCAACCTCGCCTGGGCCGGTCTCTGCAACCTCGCCTGGTCCGGTCTCTGCAACCTCGCCTGGTCCGGTCTCTGCAACCTCGCCTGGTCCGGCCTCGTCTGGTCCGGCCTCCGAGTCTTCGTCCTCGTCTGGTCCGGCCTCAGCCTGTGCTTCGCCTGGTCCGGCCCCCGCATCGCCACCGTCTGGTCCTGAACTGCTCCGTCGTCTCCTTCGCCGCCGCTGCTGCCTTCCGCGCGGTCGGCCCCCTGAACTGCTCCGTCGTCGTCCCCCCCTTCGCCATCGCCGCTGCCTTCCGCACGGCCGGCCTCCGGACCAGCTCTGTCACCTGTGCCACCCACCTGGTCGGCCCCCCGACCGTGTGACCCGTGAACTCTTGTGCCTGTGGGCTCTGGGTCGGCCCCCTGAACCTTATTTGGACTATAGTCATGTGCTCCTGTGTTTTCTGTTGTTTGTTTTTTGTTTCCCGTTCTGGTCCCTCCGTCCTGGTCCCCCGCCTCCCGCCCTGGGTGGGTTGTTTTCTGTTTTTGTTTTTTTGGGTTTGGGCTGTCGGGAGCCAGCCCTTGAGGGGGGGGGTACTGTCATGGTCCTGGGCCATGTTGGCCCAGTGTTCTTAGTTTTCTTGTATGTTTGTATTTTGTTCCTTATTTAGGCCATGTTTTCTGAGTTGCCCTGTTGTGTTGTTCCCTAAGTGTTTTCCCTTCATGGCTTTTACCCCTGTGTGCCCCTCTGTGTATCTGTGAGCCCTCGTCTCTCCTTATGTTTTATTCCATGTTTCCCCTGCCCATTATGTCCAAGTTCTCCCCGTGCTCTCTTCCCCCCCCCCTGTGTGCCCTGTGTATTTATGAGCCCTCGTCTCCCTTTGTGGTTGTTTCATGTTTCCCCAGCCCGTTATGTCTGTGTTTTCCCCGTGCTCTCTCTCCTCCTGTCTGAACCTCTGTGCACTTCCTGTTTACTTTGTGACTCTCACGCCCGTACATGTCATGTTCAGTTCACCCCGCCCTGTCTCGTTATGATTATCAGTGTCACCTGTGTTCCCCGTGTGTTCAAACTTTCCTCGTTTACCCTCTGTGTATTTCTGTCTGCGTCTCCCTCTGTTCGGCGTGACGTCATCCCTCATGCTGTGTGTGGATCTCCCTGTGTCTCCCTGTGAGTTCTTAGTTTATGGTTTCCCAGTTTAGTCTAGTTTGTATGTTTGTTCTACCAGCAAATAAAGCTGTGTTTTGAGTTCACCTCCCCGAGTCTGTGAGTCCTGCATTTTGGGTCCAACTCCTGCCTGCCGCACAGCGATTCATGACAGTTTTAAGCCTAAACTTAAAAGTAGAGGCGATTTCTGTCTCCTGAATCCAAACTAGAAGCGGGATATGGGAGAGGGGTCTGAAAGCGGAATGCTCTGCCTCAGGCTCTACTTTTAAATACTCTAGGAGCCACAAGCAAGCCTGCAGTGTGAGAGCAAAGTGCTCTAATTGGATGATGCGGTCATTAAGATAAGATGCAGCCTGATTAATCAAGATCTGGTATGTGATGAGAAGGATTTTAAATTTGAACATGGATTTAACGGGGAGCCAATGAAGAGAGGAGAAATATGCTCTCTCTTTCTAGTCCCTGTCAGTACTCTTACTGCAGCATTTTGGATTAACTGAAGGCTTTTTGGGGAGTTTTAGGACATCCTGATAATGATGAATTACAGTAGTCCAGCCAAGAAGTAATAAATGGATGAACTAGTTTTTCAGTGTCATTCTGAAACAGGGTGTTTCTCATTGTTACTGATTAAATGCAGAGCGTCGTGAAAAAGGTAAGTGAAACTGCAGAAAACCCTTATAAACGTTTATAAACCTTTCCCCCAACAAATAGGGAAGTTTAGCTAAACAGAGCAGAACAGGTCTGACAGTTTTCCCATGGTTCATCTTTTAAGATCACGTGAAGTTCACACTGACCAGCAATACTCCTGCAACCACACAAAATAGAATGCTGTTCAGCTATGGCAATAAGGTGTGGCAAATGAGGACCAGAGAGAGAGCAGATCTGTTTCATGAACAGGCCACAGAGATCAGTGGTTATAGCACCAGGGCCTTTGGATCTGACCATAATCAAATGGGGCCATAACTGGATATGACAGCAGTCTGCAGTATGAATTTCTTTCATAGACTTCATCGATTCTCATATTTGTTTTGGGGGGTTTTCTCCCTCAGTCAGGTTAAGTTGCCTATAATTGATCTTAATACTATTTGTGATATATTTCATGTTTTGGTTTCCCTGTTTTGCAAAACATTGGATAAAATAAAATGTTTTGATCTGTTAATCCTGTTTAACTAGCAAAACTCTTAATTACAAACCCTGTTTTTCCTTTTTTTTTCTTTCCTTTTAAGATGGTTAAGTAAGAAAGATCAGAAAAAAGATCAGAAGAAAGTGGCAAAGCACCTTAAAGTTGTTTGCCAAACTCAAAAAATCGAGGAAAAAAAAAGATGAGGAGAAAAATGAAATATTTCAAACAAAGACACAGTTAATGCTGGCAGTTCAGCTTGTGCTAGGCAGCAGTTTAGGTCACTGGTTGAGCAGGTGCCTGTATGCCATAGAGTGGGCTGGGTCTGACCAGCACCCATATCCTGTGTGTCTTCCCCAGCGCTCTCCTGTCTACGCTTCACTGCTGAACTGTCAAATAATTCTGAAAAGCCCAAAAATAAATCTTAAGAGAGAGTCTATAGAAGTGTTTTATTGGTAATAATAATAATTTAAAAATATATATATATTTGCTTTAAAAAACTCAAATGAAACATGTGATTCAGGTTCTTTATGTCCTTTCAACAAACAGATGCTTTTTGTCATCGCGTCTTTTGCTGAAGAAACTTACAGTAACCACGCCGAAAGAAACTTATTAGATAAGGAAAAAACACACAGGAGACAAGCAGATAAGATGTCTCAGTTTTATCAACACAAAACATAACATGAATCTCATCACAAAACATCCTCTTTATCAGTGAATTATAATGTTTTTATTATATAAACTAACTTCTCTCATGAAGTTCCTCATTTCATCTGTTTCTGAGCGTGAACCTGAATCTCTTGTTTGGAGAAGAGCTCCCCCAGCTGGCTGTGCGAAGCTTCGCTCATGGCTTTTGTCTGCATACACATCTTGTACTTGTCTGGAGGAAGCTCATCTGCACAGCTCTTCTCGTGCCACAAATGGAAAAGGCTGCGAGTTGGAAAGCGAATCACCATCAGCTTACTGTGAAGGTACTTCCTGTACAGGTGCACGTCCTCCAGGCCCCAACCTTTGATGCTGCGATCAAAACCACCTGACAGGAGATAAAATCCCAAGGCTGGATTAAATCAAGAAGTTGCTATTAATTTGACTTCTACTGCCCATGACTGTCGTTTTTTAACAGCCCAATCAACCAAAATTTAAAGCAGATCTGAAGCTGACTGGTCAATTAACTGGTTAATCAGGTAAAGTTCAGTTTTGATTATTTTAACATAAATGAAAAGCAGTTAAGCTCCTCAGCAGATTATATGTATAAGAAATATCTAACCTAAAATATTGAACCCGTTTTTCTAACATTCTATAAAAGTGAACTTGACATTTTTACTATATTACTATGTAAAAATCTCTGGTTTGCTATCTTGTAATGCTCCACTGCCTGAGGCTACCAAATCAAAGTCATTTGGCAGTAAAAAGGAAACAATTCTAATTTTTAAATAAATAACTAAAAGATAAAAATTAACAATTAACATATTTAAAAGAAAAACATTTTGCAGGGGTTTCTTGTGAATAAATTCGAGGGGTTTTGTTAACCCTGAACTTTAGGTTTTTTTTAAAGGCTTATGTTTAGTTGAGCAGTAACATTTAACTTTATTGTGTTCCTTCACATGAAATTAATATATCTGTCTTTACCTATGTTGATGAAATCAGACCTGTACTGGCATGTCATGCCGAACCCAAAGTCACGCCAGAATCCACTCTCCTTCCTTATCACCTGAGGGAAGAGGAGCAGCCAGAAATCACCTCTGGATGACATTTGCTGTAACGGAGCTGTTTGTGTGTTGTATTAACCTACCAGCTGCTGCTGAAGTGAAGGCAAGAGCGTCTGATTTCTGTAGATGATAGATGGGTTGTACTGGCTGAAGAGCACTGGGTAGTACACTCTCTTACCTACAAGAACAGTTTAAACAGACACACTGAATCCTGTGACAGGTTATTTTAAAACATTTACAGTCATTTAATGTGCATTTTATATAGCATAGAGTATAACAAAAGTATGTAATCTAATTTAAATAAGCTCATATAAATATTACTTTGAACTCAAACAATGAATTTCCTGCACTCTGTATGGAAATAAATAAACCCCCACAACAAAGTTCAAGAAGATGGTTTTTCTTGAAGCAGCTCATAATCTTAAAACTGACCATCTGTAAAGAGATAATTAAGTAATCCTAATTATATGACAATCTTTTCGAAATGTGATCTGCTTTAATAATTGTAATATAGTAGTAATAGTAATATTACAAAGAATAGAATATTTCTTAGTAATCTGATTGTGCAGCCTTTTACCATCCATCACCAAACATGTCACACTTCTACAAACCAAAAACAGGAAGTGTAAAACACTAATAAAACAATGATTTTAATATTTCACCTAATGATTCAAGCTGTAGCATGCACATTTTCTATTTTTAACACTTGGTGACCGGTGGGTCTCTCTCACTCTCGGTTTTTTGCTGTAAAAAAAAAAACTTTGGCAGTGAGGGGAGAGATGGATTTTTCTTTACTGGCAGCAACAGAGGGTTTCATTGGAGTGAAAAGAATAGAACTGTGTGGTTGGTATGGGAAGCGATAACCAGCAAGCCTGAACAAAGAAATGAAAGAACACAATTTCCAGAGAATCACACTTCAGTGCTATAATAAGAGACTGCTAACAAACTTCCAGAAATATCAGAAATGCCACAAAGACTGAGACAAAATCTAAAAAGTTTCATATTTCTCAAAGCAGACACGAGTTCTGTTACCCCCCAAAATGACAGTAATGACTATTCATCAATCATTTATTTACTAAAAGTTAACACCCGTATAAGCTGACTGTTACTTACACGGTGGATAAAAAAAATGAAATTTTGCCAGCAGAGCTTATGAATCTCCAAAGGTCAACGTTTGTAAATCTTGTCCTTATTAGCCAAATCGATGAACAAAAAAATTTTTTATCTAAAAAACTTTAGATATGGGGTGATCGTGGCTCAAGAGTTGGGAGTTCGCCTTGTAATCGGAAGGTTGCCGGTTCGAGCCCCGGCTTGGACATTCTCGGTCGTTGTGTCCTTGGGCAAGACACTTCACCCGTTGCCTACTGGTGGTGGTCAGAGGGCCCGGTGGCGCCAGTGTCCGGTAGCCTCGCCTCTATCAGTGCGCCCTAGGGTGGCTGTGGCTACAATGTACTGTAGCTTACCATCACCAGTGTGTGAATGGGTGGATGACAGAATGTGTAAAGCTCTTTGGGGTCCTTAGGGACTAGTAAAGCGCTATACAAATACAGGCCATTTACCATTTTTTAAAATTTCAAACCTATTTACCTTAACCTGTTTATTGCCTCTTCTTGTTTGATAGCTGTGCCCATGTGATTTTTCAGAACAGACAGTGCAGACACCTGTAGCATGCTAGCTCTGGCAGATGCCTGTTCAGTGGAGCTGGGCCATAATTTATGAGGCCAGGACCGTGCTGCTCGTTGCATAGCAGCAAGAGCAGATGTGACACTGAGTCTCCATCAGCTAATAATCACACACCACGAGGTGTTAAAGATACTGATAGAAATTAGAATTTAATGTTGTTGGCTGACACAGTACAGTGGCAGTTTATTTTTTTGCATTCAGCCACAATAATCTACCTATATTCTATCCAAAAATGCAAGATATTCTTTCTACCTGCTCAACAGAGCAAATTATTTAAGTGTCACATGGCGCAGGTAAGCTTTTTGGAGACCACCCAAAAACCTAGTTGAACAGAAATTTGCTAACAGTGGCAAAAAGTGTCCCAGTAAGACTAAAAATGAAGCTCATGCATAAGTTCAATAAGGAGGATCTGTAATCACTCATCTGCTGGCTTTCCTGGGCGTTAGGCCCCGTGTCTCTGTGTCTTTAGATCACTACCACTTTCCCACACTGTCAGGCTCAATACTGACATCATTACTCATTACTCCAGTCCAGTCATCTTCTTGTTCATCTTCTTTGAGTCGATCAGCCTCTACTCTCCGTGGCTTAAATCTCTGCTCACTGCTATCATCCCCGCCAGACTCTCATGCAACCCACCTCCTCCCCATCTCCACCTCACAGACACCTCAGTCAGAGCTCCATTCAAGCCTCAGTCTTAATTTTCACCACCTGTGCTAAATCCTAGCACTGCTGGGATTCTGTGAGATGATGTGAGAGACCTGATTCTTAGATGATGGGTCATCTAAGTCTAATCACCAAATACTTTAATTAATTTCTCTATCTTAGTAAATCATGTTCACTTCTGCAAAGGGATCTCTCCTTACTGAACTGTGGGGCAATTTTGAAACCACAAAGATAGTCAAAGAAGTGTTAAGTTTCAAGGGGAAATTCATTTTTAAATATTAATTGGGTCAGTAAACCTTTTACCAGATTTGACTTGTGATTCTATACATGCAGTTTTCTAAGTGGAGCTAAATAAGTGCCTCGAGGCATTTCAAGGTGACTGTCGGGTGACAGGTCTTCCCGTTTGCATAAAAATCAGTGTAACCATTGTAAGTAGAACCTGTGGTTTACCTTATATGAGAACTTACTACTCTGTCCTTGAAAATGTTTAACAGTTTATATTGCATGTTGATGACTTTACAGACCAGCTCAAAGGAAAGCGCTCACCTTCAGCCTGAGATCTAATCAACCACAATATTTAATAACACCCACGGAACTGATTTTATCTGCTCCATCAGCTGTAGTTTCTCATTAAGCTATTTTATTCATGATTGCAGGAACCACTTGGGGGGTCGGGACTCTCACCAGGTTCTGCATTGAGACGACAGGAAGTTAAGAAATCAGCTGTAAAGTGAATGTCAACATCACAGAAGAAGAGCAGAATGTTTTGGCTGCGCCTCCAAGCCCTGGCACCCACGTCTAAGCCCCGGCCGCGAGAAAACTCCTCATTCAGCTGGATCAACGTGAAGCTCCTGAACCGAGTCTCTCTGAGGGGAAAGACGGAAAAAGAAAACAGGAGGACTTTCGTGGATGTTTGATTAGTCTTAATATTTCTGCAGCCTGCGGATATATATGTACAAGCTGTGATGATAACACCACAATAGCCTGCACAGCCACAGCATGTGTGTATCCCTGGAGGTGCAGAAGCCTCACAGGACTTATTTTTGTTTGCCTGCAGCCGTTAAACACTCGTGCCCGAGCACAGACACATTTCTTAAGACTGAAGAGACAACGGGAGTTTAATATTTTTCTTGCAAGTGCACATTATCATGAGAGTCATAGATCTGTAGAGTCTCGTCACAATTTCACTATAACTGATTGATGCAAAAATCTCCAACTCCTGCAAATTTAAGTGTTATAGACAACTCTGGACTAATCTGCAAGCGATCAGTATTAGAGATGAGATATTAGAAATTAGATGATGAGTGAACTATGAAATGGTTTGTACATACCTAGTGGTCTGGTCCAGCACAGCTTTTACCTCGTCTATCTGATCTCGACCAAAGTAGACCACGGTGAGATGAACCCTGCCGTCCTGCTGGATGCATACCTCTCTAAATGAAACAGACATATGAACAAATGTGGGAAAATTTCAATGAAACTGAGCTGAAAATGACCTTTTTTAAAATTAGGGCCGTCTTTAAATCTGTGCATTGTCTCCTTACTAAGAGGCAATGAGTTTTATTGGTTTCCAGATGTATCTCCAGATGTCTGTGCTGGGATCAGATGTACAGCAAAAATCTCCCCACTGTGGGTAGCTGTGGGGCTGTGAGGCCAGGGCAAACCCACACTTATTCCACGTGGACCCCAAGTTGGTGTCTAAACACAAGCCCCACAGCAGTTTTGCCCTTTGGGGCCCTTATATAGGTTTTCTATAGCCAAGCCCACTGTGGCCCTGGAGCCAGCATGAAATGTGGAGCAACTCCTCACCACATTTCCGAGCAGTACTGGGGTCTTTCCACTGTGGCCCCATGTGGAGTATGTTTACTGGGTGCCTGTTTGTTAATTTACTTCTAAATGTTACCTGAAGTTTTTGATGAATTGTTTGAATGTGTCCACCCTCTTGGACAGAGGTACGATGATGTTGATGATGATGTTTTGCGTGTTCACAATTTCGCTCTTCACTTTCATCACGGGGCCAAAAGGCCTGAAGAGTACAAGCTGCGTGAAGTCCTGTGGACTGTCACCTTTAAACGTCAGCTCGTAAATGCTTCCTCTGTCCCGCTCTGTGCGAGTCAGCCCTGCGATGGAGAAGAAAGCATCATGATATGCATTCTGTTTTATTGGGCCACTAGTTTCCTACAATTTCTTAGCTCTCTGCAAACAAATTAATGCAGTGTATGAATCTGTGTGTACAACATGAATGAATAACCTGAGGTCTTTTTCACCTTGGATAAAGTCTGAAGGGGAGAATGTGTGTTTTCTCCTGATGTTGTCAGTGTGATGCTTGGGTCCATTCAGGACATGCAGAGCTGTTTCCACAGTCCCTATCAGCTCATCTCTGCGGTCTTTTCTCACAGGCCTCTCCGCTGGATGCCTGGTCAGCCCTGTTTCCAGCTGGTACACGCTGGATGAAAAAACAAAACCCCACTTAACAGCCAACATAAGGTAAAATTTAAGTGCTACACAGCGCTCCTGGGGGGCTCCTACTGCGCCGCTGTCCCACTTACCTCTGCAGGGTGAAAGTGTCAAAAGGAATTAGTGCATATTCGCTGGGCAGCTTCACACCTGAGTTCACCTCTGCCTGGTTCAGTTGGGAGCGGAAGAACTCCTGGAGGACATCATGTAGCATTTACTACTACAGCTATAATGTCACACAAAATGTATTTATTTTCTTGTCCTACCTTCAGATCAGACTGCGTTGGGGTTTTGTGCAGGCTCTCCAAACCCTGAGGTAGGATCCCTTTGATTTTAGCTTTATCCAGGGACTCCTGAAGCTGCTGCGTCCTCTCCTGCAGAGCTTCCTTCAGCTGGGCTATTTGCTTTGTCAGGCTGTTGATATAATGTCTGTGAGAGTCTTCCCTCTCCTGCAGTAAAGCCATGTACCTCTCCTTACTGGTGGCACTTCCAGCCCATGGCAAAGACTGCTGGCTGCCGTGAGATACAGGTTTGCAGGCCAGGAGATACAGCAGCAGCACGCAACAGCAGAGGGTCAGCACAATGAGGCCAACACGGGCCACCAGGGCCATCAGCCACCGTTTGAACATGGTGGATTGTCTTTTAAGGAAATCCTAAACACTTAAGGCTAAAGATGCATCTAGGAAAAGACAAGTGACCCATTGTTCCTAAAGATAAATTAAAACATGTGGCTTTTAGTCCTCCGCTTTTCTTGTGATGTCCCCTTCTTTCATATCCTCAGATAGCATCTTGGCATGTGGTTTGGATGGTCATTTGTTTTCAACAAATCTGTTTGTCTTGAAGTGCTGAAAATCACTACAATGAAAAATATACCACTTTAAGTTGTTGTTCTCAATCACTTAGGCTATTTAGAGTAACAGGAGGTAGACCTAGAGATGGCAAAGTTGAAAATGATAGGATTTTTACTGGGAGTGATCAGAATCGACAGGATTACAAATGAGCATATCAGAGGATCAGCTCAGGTTGAGCGTTTTGGAGGCGAAGTTAGAGAAGCAAAGCTGAGATGGACTGGATATTTACAGAGGAGGAAAAGGGGATATGTTGGATAAAGGATGTTGAAGACGGAGCTGCCAGGTCGGAGGAAAAAAGGAAGATCACAGAAAAGTTTCATAGATGTAGTGAAATAGGACGTGCAGATGGCTGGTGTGACAGAGGAAGATGCTATAGACGGGGTTAGATACAGGCAGATGACCTGCTGTGATGACCTCTGATTGGGCCAGTCAAAAGAAGAAGAGGTACATGAACCTTCATTAGTGGTTGTACAAAGGTTCCAGTATCTTCCTACAGAAATCTGTCTGTGTGTTTGCTTCTTTGGCCATTAACTCATCTAGTCCCATCTACTTGATCAGAACTTGAACAGCTAAAGTTGGCACACAAGTACATCTTAACCCTCTGACGGCCCTTAACGATATGAAATGTTATGATGCCATCATATTACCTTGCAACCACCTAGCCATGGGATAAAATTACCTGTCTTTTACCTTTATGCACCTACAACTCATGAAAACATCTTATCATCTTAATTTAATGGCCAGCACCACAAAAAGGCCAAACAACACTGTAACATGGCCATGTACAAGTTTCATCTACAGCTGCAATCACAGTTCTGTGAAGCAGTGCTAGGAGTTAACTAACATTCAAAGGCCAACATGCTGACTGACGTGTAACACCATATAAAGTACAACTAATGCTAGGGAAGGGGAAAATACTAGTTTTAAGATAAGCTGAAGTTCACCAAAGTTAATGCAGCTGGATACGAAGGCCAACGGCAGCCTGAAACATGCAGTAACAAATCCTCAAACAAAGTTGCCATCAGAAAATGCTGGAAAAAACAATCCTCCTAATGACCTTTGACGTCTAAGGGGATTGTTGAAGGTTGAAGTGTCTTATAAAATAAGATGTATTTTATGTAAATATGATGTATTTTATACCCCTAGCCTAGAGTTGGTTAGAGGTATAAAGAAAATCTGTACGTGTAAAACATCAAAGCAAACACAGATCTAAGGACGCAGATTGTGTACCTCTGGACAAACCTGTGCCAGCAGCAGATAAAGTAGACAAAAAACAAGTCGATAGATAAAAAAAAAAAAATTAAAAAAAAAGAAAAAGCACCAAAAGAAACTGAGATAAAATCATGAAGGAAAACCTTGATGCTTTTATCTTCAGTGCGAGTTTTTGTTACTAGTCCACAGCACGTGGCCTCGTTTCATTGCTGTTGGACTGCTGGTTAGATTTAGTTTGGTTGCTGTAAAACGCACAGAAAGAGAAATACTCTGACCTGACTGCCACAACCCCCGAAAGTGGGAAGTGACAGAAACAAGCATTTCTCTGTGTTTCTCTCCACCCTGTGTGTGTGTGTGTGTGTGTGTGTGTGTGTGTGTGTGTGTGTGTGTGTGTGTGTGTGTGTGCGCGCGCGCGCGCTGCCATAATCAGTTTATTCACAGCACAGTCGGCTCTTTATAACTCAGGTAGAAGCTGGTTTTATGAAAGACACTTATGTTTGCACGTCCATCCAGGCGCTATGTGTTAACATACATGTAGGTATGAGATCATAATATGTTGACCTTTAGAAACTGTGTATAATTAATATAAGTGATTGCAAGTTAAAAAGTTTACTATCTCACTTCCATTTAAAATCAGTATTACAGTCATGCCTTTAATCTCTCTCTCTTAATGCTCCTATTAAAGTCTTTCATCTGTTTCACATAAAGCTTTCATCCACTTTCCGGCAGTAAATAAATCATCACATTTATAACTAAAACATTGAAATGTGACCTCAAAGCAAAGTTTTCACTATAAATCTGCAATTAAAGACAAAGAAAAAGATGAAAGAAATGCACTCACCTTCTGCTGAAGGGAAGTTATGATAGGGCATCCATTGTCCTAAACAGCTTGTCTCCTTTACTTTAAAAATGTGTGGAGACATTAAAACATCTCCCTGCCCTATCAAAAAAAGAGGACTGAAGTGCCTTCACAACTGAACTGAGGACGTCCTCTCTCCGTTCCTCTTTCCTCGTAGTCTCCACCTTTTTCCAGCACCTCCTTCTCTCTTTTTCTCTTCCTGCCTTTTCCCTTTTATTACCTTTCATACTTCTACTTGCCCTACAAGATCTCACACCATCTGCCTTCATCCTTAATTCCCTTTCAGTTCTTCCCAGGCTCCGCTCCACCCTTAAGACTACTTAGAAGGCAAACAGAGTAAAGAATGCCATTCAGACTTCGATGCTCTGCCACCTGCAAGCTGCTGTGAGGGAAGCAGCTAGGTACCCATCCGGTCCCACCATTAGGATGGGGTCTTGCACATTTAATGAGACACTGTACAGATGGTCCTTGTTTTCATTCAGCCGTCAACTCCTGAGGTCAGACTCCTTACTGCTCATAGATTTTCTTTCTAAGTGCAGTTACTTCAGTTTGATATTTAAGTATTCTCTTTTTTCATCAATATTTTAAATAGTGTTTCTGAAATTTCCATTATTGTAATGTAAGTAAAATTAAACTCAGGCACAGAATAGATGGGATTTAGTTAGTCTTGTTACATTGTCTGATTCACTGCTTTTAATTCACCCGATCCAAAAACCTCTTCACCTGCTGTAGTCACACTTTTCTGGATTTTGAACTCTTGAAAAAAACTGTTAAACACACTTTTGTTCATACTTTTTCGGGTTTTTTTTTTGTTTTTGTCTTTTATCGTAAAGCAGTCTCATGGGTGCATACTCATGGAATATCAAGCAAATCATTCCATATAAACATATGTTGCCTGCTTCAGTGCATACTGCTTAGAATTAACTGAAATTTGCTTTGTACTGAGTTTTGAACATCTTGGAGTCTCGGAGACAGAGTCAAAGTCTAAAAAAGATTCAGGAAAAACTATCTGCATGGCTAGATGTCACTGCAAGCTGGTGAGAAACATAAATTGGTTGTTATTTGTGCTATATGACAATTAAACTCAAAAGTCTCAATAAATTATAACAACAACTGTTTCTGCAATATAAGTCTAGTATTAACAAAACAAACAACAATCAAGAGTTTTCTCAAGTTAAAAACAAATAGTGGCTGTAGTGCTGGAAAGAGGAACTCGAACAGTATTTAATTAGTGTATTTAATTGAAAATCTTACATTTTTCCTGCTGAAATTCAGTGCAAACAGTCTGGTTTCCACCAAGACTCTAAAACTTTTGACAACTGTTTGACAAGTAAATAAACAACCTTAAAACAATGTACATCACATACACTTGATTTCACCTGATGGTGGTGCCATAACCATGATTTTCAAGAAATAAGCAAGAGCCTGCATGACCAGAGAACTGTATTTTTTATTGTTTAACTTATTTACATCTGTTGGATTACAAAATGTGGAATGTGGTCAGAATCAGAGTGAACATTTCTTTTTCTCGTGTGCAGAAAATGAAACATGATCAACTCTTTTTTTGTTTGTTTGTTGTTTTCTTTTCTTTCTTTTTGGCACAGGGCACATTTTAATTACAGTGCAGCTGCCTGCTGTATCTGGACAATGTGCTTTGTGAGTTTTGTGCTCAATTTAGGCAGTGTTTTGCTTTCAGAATCTGTAAATCACAAAATAGACAAAAATAACTTACGACTGAGGAATGTAAACCACCTGCAATAGTGCCACGAAAACACGGTTTATGAGAGTGAGATTTAGTTGCTTCCCAGGTGAATTCATTGAGGGCTTGCACTGCTGCTCCCTTTATCACCCAGCTCTGGTACTTCACAGACTTTTATAAAAGATTCACCACACCTCAAAACACAGCTGTGCTGTAACCAAACCGAAGTCTAACATTTATAAGAACAAAGGCATGGAAACTTGTGTGTGTGTGTGTGTGTGTGTGTGTGTGTGTGTGTGTGTGTGTGTGTGTGTGTGTGTGTGTGTGTGTGTGTGTGTGTGTCCGAATTCAAAGTGCAAAACCTAAAAATAAAAAACCTTTCAACACATTTCAACAAAACTGTTAGCGTGAACGTCAGGATGTGTTCCTTCTATATTAACATGAGAACACAACAGGACAATAAAACATCCCCTTGAACAACAACAACAGAAAACAGCTAGAGCCTGTGGTACTGTAGGGGTTGGCACCAGTATGGATTTTAGACGTTATATCAGAAATAACTGGTTTGTAAGAGACTTGATGCAGACGTTTACCACACATGGACGAAAGCTGGAGCTGCATCTCGAAGGCTGTTTTTACAAACGTTCGGCAGTCCTGGACTTTTTTCTATATATAGAGCAGCCAACTGTCTGGAGGATTCACAGCAAACGGGTCTTCTGCACATTAAACCTAGGCACCACGCCTCAGCTCAGCCTTTCAGAACATTTCTAGTAAATTCATCACCTTTTGCGTGCTACATGTGAGCAAGGGCAGCTTCATGTCCCGCTCTTTTTCTACCACTGTTCTGAGTTCATCTGAATAAATGCAATATGAATAACCGTTTCCTTGAATTTTAAGCAGCATGACCTCAATTTAATCATAAAAAAAGTATTTCTTAGTTTTATTAAGCCCTCTTTGCTACAGTGATATTTTTTCTCCTCGGCTGCAGTTTGTTCTTCTTTTCTACTGCATCTTAAAAACTGACCTTGAGCTACTGCTGGGAATGTCAAACACAAACTATAATTTTGTCTCAAAACTTGTCAATTGAAAAAAATTCATGGAGTGCCACGTACTGGAATAATTTTTCCCATTTGAGTTTTAAATAACTCAGCCAATATGGATAATATTTAACCCCAGGTAGCACATGACAGGCAGCATTGATACACACTCAGGGGGGATCAGCATCTTCTTGCGAGCACTGCTGTTCATCAACACTCATTTGTCCACTTCAGTGAGAAAAAACTGCCCTCCGTTCAGTGCTGTTGTTAACCTCAGTCGAACCAACAAGAGAGGATGTGAGGGACGTGGAGAAAAGGCATGTAGAACGGGATCGTGAAAGGAGAGGGCTGGAGTGATGTGTGGGCGGCTGAAGATAATCTCAACCACAAGGTGTTGTGTTGCTATCATGGAGATTGTTGCTAGGCAACAGCATCCTTCAGTTCATTTTTGTGCTTTGCCGTGTTTAAACAGCAAAGCGGTCTCCCTCTTCCTGATGGTCTGTAACTCACACCAGCTAGTTTGGCCGGGCGTCGGCGTCCCAACCAGGCTGGTTGAGGCTGAGAGGTTATACCAGTTCATCCAGCAGAGTTCCTATACTATGCTGCGGCTCGGGCGGGCCGGCTATGGGTTTGTTGCACATGGGGCAGACGCAGCGCACCTCCAGCCACTTTACCAAACACCTGCATAGAGGAACACAGACAGGACAGGAATGAGGAAAAAGAAAGCTGGACTAACTTCAACAAAATCTTCAATGTTTAACAGCTTAGTCATTTTTTCACAGAGTGGCAAGCTTATGACCCATGCATGAGTATGTGAGAGCCCTTTAGAACTCACTTACACCAGCAATCAAAATGCGATGCTGCCGCCATTCATGCGTAAGCAGCATTTGCAGAAACTATTTCTAGGCTGGGGGCCGTTAATTCCTGGAGCCTGTGCTGGTCGTCTCACAGTGATGACAAGACTGCAGAAAGTTGGACCGAAAATAGACGTATGCACAGTCTCCCCAATGTGTCGGTTTTACAGTTTACGGGATGGACAAGCAGAATGTGCTTTAGCTTTGCTGGTGCTGGTATGAAGGTTCTGTTACCTTTGGATGGAATCAGGTTCCCCACAGTTTTCCCAGTGGTCATGGTAATAGATTTTTAAGTATGCTACATCTTACTGAAGCTCTCCTTACTGAGAAAACAGCTGGACTGGTCACTTGTGCAAGCTGTTCCTAGAGTCATGTTTTAAAACCAAGAAATCTCTTTGGCCATCTGAATTGATCCAACTAAAACTGTGTGCAATAAATGAAGGATGCTTATATTAAACAAGACCAGAGTTTCAAATAATGGGATCAGAGTATATACAAATAATACCTGTCTGCCAACAGCTCAGGCTTCAGATGATCCTAAAAATCGGCAGATACATGCAGCTCTGGCTGTGAGCACAGCAGCTCCACGTGTTTGCAGTTCAGACCTTCTGTTTGTGAGTTGGAGCCAATCAGAAAAAGGAAGAATTAAAAGGGGAGGAGCTATGGCTCATTTTAGAGAGGGGAATAAATGAAAGGCTGCACCGAAGCCGATTATTCGGAAACTTGCATGAAGTGTAGAAGTGTTCAAGAATATTAATGATCCTGGGTCCCCTCTAATGGACTTGGTATCCTTGAAACCTAGAAAAGTGACATAACTCTGACAAAGCCGTTTTGGTGCCTAAACCTCAACAAACCACTGGAAAAGTAAAAAAAAAACAAAAACAAGCAAACAACAACAACAACAACAACAACAACAAAAACCCACGTCCTATATGAGAGGTAAACCCCCACACAGACAAGTTTGTTTGTGCCACCTCTGCAACATCTATCTCCTAATGCAAGTGTCATCTCAGTAATGCTTGACACAAATGTCTTTAGGCAATAGCAGCAACCCACATATGGTTGTTTACTTGCAATATTTGACTCACAGAGCTTTTTCAGTTCTATCTTTCTGTAAGAGAGTCTTAAGAAACCAAAATAATGTCCTGCTGCCTTTGATTGTAGTTAAACCATGAAGTAGAGAATGTTTAGCAATTTATACCAAAACTACTGTAGCCCAAGGCTGCTAGCCCAGAATATCAAATTGCTCCTCTGATAAGGCCTCTTTGCTTTTAAACTCTTCTCACAGAACCCAGTAAAAAAAATTTTTTAAAAAAACCTTCTCACATTAAGAAGCATTTCAATTTTAGACAACTGAAAGCACAAGGATATAGCTTTGCCTCCTCTGCAAGGTCTTCAGACTAGCTCTGTCTGATGTGCATGCTGGGATCCTCAGCAGGAACCAAGACATGAATGAATGATGACGAGTACTCCACCAAAAATTTCCATTTAACTTTTGATCAATGGACTTCACATCAGACGTGACCATTTTCACTTTACCAAGCCCTAGCAGGTGCAAACTGGCAAGCGAGTGTGAAGAAAGACTCCACTGTGCTCTACTCACTTCCTGTGGAAAGCATGTTGGCATGGCAACACTCCCAGCTCGTCTTTCACTTTGAAGTCCTCCAGACACACAGCGCACGTCTGCTGCGTGAGTGACAGACGGAAGGAAGCGGGAGAGGACAGTCGTTAGATTAAATTATCCTGCTTCAACAGCTTAAAGCTGAACGCAAACAGGTAGAAATGTAAATTTCATTCTTACCCCATGAAGACTCAACTTTTTTGGATCTCCTTTTAAAACTACCTGTAGGAATAACACAAGATATTTTTTTAAAGTAATGCTTTTTAAAAAATTAACAGCCTAAATATCTTAAATTATCAACACCAGTCTTACCTCTCTGTATCCAAACCGCTCACTCTGTGCTTGGTGTCGTAGTTTGCTGTGGATGAGCGGAGAAACACATAAATAAACTTTGGCAATTTGTTCCTTAAAGAATGTTCCTTTAACCACAGTGTGCATGCATTTCTTGGTTTCTGTCTTAAAGTACACCTGTAAGAAAATCTAAATTCTTTTTTAGAGGCAAATTTTTATTTTTAAATAGATTTGCACGATTCATTGATCAAAATAATCTTCGTTTACTTTAAAGTGGACCCTAATTTTTTTCTGATTGGCTCCCCCTCCCAAACAAAAGGTTTAAGAAGCAGTTGGGTGGGCTGCTGTGCTCTCTCTGTGTGACTCTGACATCATGCAGCTCCAAGATGGGATAAACCCCTTAATGTGCTCACTGTAATGATGTATATATGGCAGAAAATAAGGAAACAGATAAAAGCTCCCTCTTCATAAGACTTTTATTAACATCCTTAACTTTTTCAATAAATATCTAGGGTTGCTGGTTTAGCCCCGATGTTACTAAGCAACCACATACCTTGAGGTTAAATTTAGTAGCCTGGGTTCAACTCTGACTTGAGGCTTTGTCTGTTTCCCCACTTTTCTATCTAATCTTCACTGTAAGATCAAATAACAGCAAAAAGCCTCCAAAAATAATCAAGATTATAAATATCTATATAACCATGAACTAACTGCCAGAAATCCTTAATTTTTTGATAATGGAGTGTTTGTTGTACCTTTTAGACAAAAAAATATAAAAAAAAATATATCAGATTTGAATCTGCATGTATGACTTTTAATTTGTATCACATTTGCTACATTAGCCATATTTTTGGAATTTAGTCATTAAAAATGTGTCATGCAATTTATATCAGTTTTTGAGGGCCAAAAAAGGTCACGCTGATGATGTAGAAGTCTCAAAAACTCACAAAAACACATGTATCAAATACAATACGCTTGGCTTTAAAGGGCTAGTGAAGTACTGTCTGCACAAATATATGGTATCATATTGACTGCTCATATTTTCTGTATGCAACCAGAAAAAATAGACAATGTGCAAATGGTTTTTGAGAAGCATGTCAATGTAGGACAAGGTTGAAAAAGCAAGCTTACTGATGCTTAGACTTATTAGAGACAATTTCATGGTGAAAATAGCTTAATGATCTTCCTGCAATCTCTTCATATTTAACTTATTGTGTAACCTTCTTGTCATAGTCAGTAGCTACAACAGGCGGGCCCTTAATGACACAGTTAGTCACACAGTTATGAGAGCAAGATTGCATAATTGTCCCTTGTGGTTCCACTTAAGAGTTTCAGGCTCAGAAAGACACTGAATGTCCAAAAGGAACTGTAAGGTGAATCCAACATTGGGATTTCTTACATGCAGAACCCAAAGTGAATGCTGATTCATTTTAAATTAATTAAACAGTTTTAAAAAGGCAATTAGCCATGAATGGGTGCTTCTTGATGCATTCTTACTGTTTGTGCTCTTTATTTGTTCTGCCTGTAGTTTCCTAATCAGTTTCTGTATCTGTAGCTGTGGTTTATGTATTTTTCAGTCTTACAGGGATTTCAAATTGTAGCTTATGCTAAAAATACTGAGGTGTATGGCATCAGTTCATGCCATATACTCGCATATATTCCCAGTACTAATAAACTTTAATAAAAAATGTATCAACCACTTGATTAAAGTAAATAGAGTAGACCAAAAATAGAATATTTACACATAAAACTCGATTTTTAACTGACGTCTTGTCATCAGGTTGTTGGTCTCAGATTAAAAAAAAGTTTGGACAGTGTTTATGGATAATTACACACAGACACATTGCTCACTCACTTAAGTAATCATGCAACTACATTCAAAAATGCTAACACACACTTATGCGCACACACATGCACAAACAAGCTAATGAGTATGTTGCCTCTTTGAAACTCCGCACCACCCCTGAAACCAACAATGGAGAGATCTTTATCACTTGGCGAGCAGTGTCTATTCAAGAGGTTATTTTTGGCCTCTTGTTTTTGAACCAACCGAACATGGACCAAATGTCTGTCGCTGTCCATAAATTGGGCCTGAAAGTACGTGCAGCGACAACATCTGAGAACAAATTAAATGTTTATCTATGATGATATCCCCCTAAGCAGTGATTCAGCGCTTACAGTAAAGAACTGACAATTTTTTCATTGTTCATGAAATTTGGTTGTAGTGTTTAGAACAGTTACTCCTAACATTTTTCCACGTGAACAATGTGAGGATACACGTTTTTCTTGTTGAGGTTTCCCATGCTCGAATAATGATGTGAAGTGGGTGAAAGGGGCGCCATGACAGAGATTTCTGTGTTTCCCTCTAACCATTGTGCAGCAACATCTGCAAGACTTAAAATTCCTCTCGACAAACGTCAAAGCCTCTCATGCTCATGTCCTGCTTTATTGTGTGCTCAAATATGAGACCCGTTACAGTGTTACAAAACACGGTTAAATGCTCGCGTTGCTACACCTTTGAAATATATGTTTGAAATACTTTTTACAGTTAATTCCAAGCCGATTACTTAGTTAATAAATTGATCTGCTAATCTGCTACAGTTGTATTAAAATAATCGCATCAGAAACATTTTCATAAACTTTAACTGACAAAAATTTAAAAGTTACTTAGCTTAGTCTTTAATACTGAATATCATTCAGATTTTAAGGATACAGCAGTGGTGAAAAAGGCATGAATGCCATGATAATTTTGGACTTTTGATCATTTCAATTTCAAATTTTAATTTATTTCGGATTTTCTCCAATCAATCAAAAGTATACATTCAGGCTCAAATATATACATACACCCCCACTAATATTTGATTAAATGTTAAATTTAATTAAATTGCTAGTCATGAACAAGCTTCTGACATAATTCTGGCTGGATATTTGAACACTTTTTTAAATGAGTTTGTATAAATTGGCTAGTTTCCTTGGCATTCCACTTTGTTCCATGTTGTTCCATGACAGTTACCTTCTGTCACTATTCCCTGATATGATTTAAACAGAGCAATAAATTGATTAGCCAGAAACAACTTAATCAATAATTCCAACCCTACTACACAGAGACTTTTACGTAAATAAAAAAAAGATACTATCCATACCAATCAGGTGGAATTCCTCATTAAAGGGAGTTGGACACAAATCTTTCATTCAAAAAACCCCAGCTAAAAATACCAAAAATACTCATGAGAGTCTTAAAAGGTCGAGTGAGCACAGGCCGTCTTCTGTGACATAAAGTCCTTTGTCAGTATAACCTGGGGAAAATGAAGAGCCCCTCTTATGCGCAGAACATCAGCGAACATAAAACTCAAACTAACACAGCTGAAAAGACCACCACCATAAGCAACTGAGTAGCACAAGGATCAGTACTTATACATCAATCCGAGCAAAGTTAAAATTGTAAAGGTCCCGACCAAGCAAGTATTACCAACCAAGAGTCATCACAGGAAACTTAGAGTCCTTCCTGGTCGATGTTAAGATACTTCGACATGGACTCAAAGATGAAGTATACCTGGAGTGCAACAATGACAGAAAACAGTTACAGGCCCAAACAAAAATGAGAAGCTGCCAAATCTGTGAGCTCCACCATGACTCCAAGACTGCACTAAGCCAAGAGTCCATACAGCATGCCCTAAACATAAATACAGTGGGGCAAAAAAGTATTTAGTCAGCCACCGATTGTGCAAGTTCCCCCACCTAAAATGATGACAGAGGTCAGTAATTTGCACCAGAGGTACACTTCAACTGTGAGAGACAGAATGTGAAAAAAAATTCCATGAATCCACATGGTAGGATTTGTAAAGAATTTATTCATAAATCAGGGTGGAAAATAAGTATTTGGTCAATAACAAAAATACAACTCAATACTTTGTAACATAACCTTTGTTGGCAATAACAGAGGTCAAACGTTTACTATAGGTCTTTACCAGGTTTGCACACACAGTAGCTGGTATTTTGGCCCATTCCTCCATGCAGATCTTCTCGAGAGCAGTGATGTTTTGGGGCTGTCGCCGAGCAACACGGACTTTCAACTCCCGCCACAGATTTTCTATGGGGTTGAGGTCTGGAGACTGGCTAGGCCACTCCAGGACTTTCAAATGCTTCTTACGGAGCCACTCCTTTGTTGCCCGGGCGGTGTGTTTTGGATCATTGTCATGTTGGAAGACCCAGCCTCGTTTCATCTTCAAAGTTCTCACTGATGGAAGGAGGTTTTGGCTCAAAATCTCACGATACATGGCCCCATTCATTCTGTCCTTAACACGGATCAGTCGTCCTGTCCCCTTGGCAGAAAAACAGCCCCATAGCATGATGTTTCCACCCCCATGCTTCACAGTAGGTATGGTGTTCTTGGGATGCAACTCAGTATTCTTCTTCCTCCAAACACGACGAGTTGAGTTTATACCAAAAAGTTCTACTTTGGTTTCATCTGACCACATGACATTCTCCCAATCCTCTGCTGTATCATCCATGTGCTCTCTGGCAAACTTCAGATGGGCCTGGACATGCACTGGCTTCAGCAGCGGAACACGTCTGGCACTGCGGGATTTGATTCCCTGCCGTTGTAGTGTGTTACTGATGGTGACCTTTGTTACTTTGGTCCCAGCTCTCTGCAGGTCATTCACCAGGTCCCCCCGTGTGGTTCTGGGATCTTTGCTCACCGTTCTCATGATCATTTTGACCCCACGGGATGAGATCTTGCGTGGAGCCCCAGATCGAGGGAGATTATCAGTGGTCTTGTATGTCTTCCATTTTCTGATGATTGCTCCCACAGTTGATTTTTTCACACCAAGCTGCTTGCCTATTGTAGATTCACTCTTCCCAGTCTGGTGCAGGTCTACAATACTTTTCCTGGTGTGCTTCGAAAGCTCTTTGGTCTTGGCCATGGCGGAGTTTGGAGTCTGACTGTTTGAGGCTGTGGACAGGTGTCTTTTATACAGATGATGAGTTCAAACAGGTGCCATTCATACAGGTAACGAGTGGGGGACAGAAAAGCTTCTTACAGACGACGTTACAGGTCTGTGAGAGCCAGAGATTTTCCTTGTTTGAGGTGACCAAATACTTATTTTCCACCCTAATTTACGAATAAATTCTTTACAAATCCTACCATGTGAATTCATGGATTTTTTTTTCACATTCTGTCTCTCACAGTTGAAGTGTACCTCTGGTGCAAATTACTGACCTCTGTCATCATTTTAAGTGGGGGAACTTGCACAATCGGTGGCTGACTAAATACTTTTTTGCCTTTGGCTTCCTAAGGCAAACAGTCTCTTTTCCTTCCCCCTTCTTAACGAATGGTGTTCCAACCAAAGTTCACCCATTTTGGCTTCGCACGCTCCTCCAACTACAGTCTTGTAATACACGAAAGTTGGCACCAAGACTGGTGCATACACTGTGGTAATCTGTCGTCGCCATGCTCGATGGGGCACAAACATGGACGCCATACAAAAGGTATATTTAAAAAAACAAAGCACTGCCAACATCTTGTGCCTTAAAAAGATGATCTCTTGGGAAGATCAGATCCCCCGGGCTGAGATCCTTTCCAAGACTAATCTGCATGGAAGCAACAGTGGCCAAAAACCGCGTTTGCTAGACAAGCCATGGTAACCACATGACTGACCTACATCTACCCTTCCAAGCCCAGAAAACAAGCTGCTGATAGGAAAAAGAGGTGCTATAGAGAGAGAGACAGAAAGAGAGAGAGCAGATTCCTCAAAAAGGAAAGGAGAATTTAATAATTGCCAGTCAACATTCAAACTGGGAAACGTGTGCACAGCAGGCATATCTACTTGCTATCGTAGTAGGCATATAAATAAATGTACATTACATTATTAGCATGGCTTTTTATCAGTAAAGTGAAGCCAGAGAGGTTGAGGTCAGCACTCTCGACTAATGAAGCAGTAGTATCGTGTAACTTTCTGCATGCGTATCAGAAGAGAAAAAAAGTTTAACTCTTATTTTTGGGGCAAAGTCAGAAACCATTTGAAGAGGTTTTCATTTCCATGTATTCCATAAGTAACCTTTTTTATATCCTGGAGACCTTTGAAATAAAGGTTATGGATCTCTCCCCATTCATTTCAATAGAGGTTAAAAAATAACTACCCCGAGGCTGCCAACAACTTGCTTGACTACACCTAAAGTCTACTGCACAGGAAGTACCAACTATTTTGAACATCTGGCACTCAACAGATCAACCTGGACAGACTGAGACGACTGAAAGACGTGATAAACCTGGATTACCCCAGTATCTGGGCTCTTTTGCACCACATGTGAGCAAGCACAGCCGTGGTGCTGAACCCCGCCATCCCCCGGTGCAAGCGTCATCATCTGACACCAAGGACAGCTAGAAAAACCGCTGACTGCATCTCTGTTTTCACAGTAGATGACCTCAAGCATGCCCTTCTTGCTGCGGTAGCATTTCTGATATAATCATCCTTTTATTTTTGCTAAACTCAATCTGTCTTCAGAGTGTATGCAAGCGAGATGACGTCAGTTTAATGATGACAGACGAGGTTTAAGAAGCTCAGTTTGAGACTAAACTGTTGTTAGATGCACAGTTTGGATGTAAAAGGCTGGCGTAGACGAGTAACCATTTATATTTCCATGTTTTCAAATTAACTGTCTGTTGCTGTTCTTGTTGTTTTTCTGGGGTTTTCTCCAAGATCTCTCCCAGCAAATTAAAGTTTATTTTAGAAAGCCATTCACTTAACAGCTTAATATCTCTCCTCAGTCATTCTATTGTCTGGACAAAAACACATTACCACCTCCCTCTTGATCCTCGTGGATCTTAAAATATCTCTCTGACTAGCTGCTGTGCTGCTGAGTACAAACCCTGTACTGCACTGTAAGACCAGATGGGGACGTAATTAAAGTTGTGATATTTTTGGCGTGCCCTTGGTGTGGAACACTTGTGTCTTTTCGGCCTTGTACTTTACAGGTACAGCTGCGAAGATCTCGACTCTGTGCAAGAAGTGGCGTGTATTTGCTAAAGAAAGCTAAATCTTAGCAAACTTTAACCACCACATCTTAAAAATTAGAACAGTTTTAATAGTGGTGGGCGGGCATAGATATTTAGGTCTCAATCTAATGTTACAGCTGTACATCACAAACACGATGACACACAGGATTAAGAAAAGAGCCTGTCTGAAAGAGATAATAGGAGACCTACCCCCTAACACAGAGCGCCTTTCATCACTCAGTATTCATGTTATGAATCACCCGGTCTATAAATGAATTCACAATCACACTCCCACCCAAGAGTACCTTCAGCATGTTAATGGAGCCAAAGGAAGTGAGTCGCTGGTTACGATCCTTCAGAAAGGGCTTTAAGAGAAACAGGAAGGATCTGAGCTTTTTCAGACAGAGTTGATGCTCAATTTAGTGGTGAAGCCAGGTCACAGAAAACATTTTCAATCAAAGAAGTGTGTCTTCAGCATGTGAACATGAGTCAGTCCAAACTGAAACAAATATTTACCACTTACAATTTATCATTATAGCTGCTGATCTTAATGGTTGAGGCTCAAAGTTTTTCCAGATCTTCAATACAAAAAGTGAAAGATTAATCTCGCCACAAAGTCCATTTAGAGCTAGGGTTCGCTTTAGGGAGCAAGCACATCAGCGAGAGACGCAGAGGAAAAATGCACGCCTCAAACGCTTTCCATTAGTGTTTGTAATGAATCTGTTCAGAGGATGGTGGTTTATGAATGATCATTTTCATGCTGCTTTATGATTGTTTTTTATTTTTTGTTTTTTCTTACCCATTAGTGCATAGTTGTTGTTGTTTTTAACATCGGCTATACTTGTCATTGTTAGGACAGCTTGTAATAATGACCTTCCTTCTTGTTCTGTGGTGCCGCAGTATTACAGTGTGTGTGTGTGTGTGTGTGCGCCTATCATTAGTGTTATTATTTTCATAATTATCACTATTGCTACTGATTTTGATATCACTTCCATTTTTGGTGCAAACACTAAGTTTAAAAGAATTAAAAGATAGTTCTTCTTTTTTAAAAAGAATTTTTTTTAAATGTATGCGTACATTTTAGGTCACATTTTAGGCATTTAGCCATGTGGATATGGTCAAGACAACCTGCTGAAGCTCAAACAGAGCATCAAAATTGACTTCAGTGACTTTGAACATGGTTTTGGTTGTTAGTGCCGGTTGGTCCGGGCTGATTATTTCAGAAAATGCTGATCTATGCCCACTTTCTGGCTGCTTCCAGTAGGATAATACGCGACAAAGTTCAAGTCATCTCAAACGCGTTTCTTTAAAATGATGGTGACTTCAAATAAAGCACAGAGCATCTTTAGGATGTGTTGAAACAGGAGATTCACATCATGGATGTGCAGCTCACAAATGTGAAGCGACTGTGTGACGCTGTCATGTTAATATAGACCAAAATCTCTGAGAAATGTTTCCAGCAACTAGTTCAATACGTGCCACAAAGAATTAAGGCATTCCTGATGGCAAAAGGGTGTATCTTATACGTTTATAAAGGGGTGGTGAGTGTATATCTCTTTAAAAGAAGAAAAAATTAAGATGAAATAAAGGCATCAAACACAATCTACTTCCTTTTGAACATAACCAAAAGAACAGGACTTCTTTGTTACTATTTTCAGGCAGCAGAGGAGGAAATGAGATGCACGCTTGTAGATACAATCTGACATAAATACGCCCTTATTCCCAACTTTCTGGAATATGTTGCCAGCATTAAACTCAAATGAGCACATATTTAAAGAAACATTTTCGTCATTTAATAGCTTCTCCTGTGGTGTAGGAGTTTACATATTTTCCTGACAAGCAGAAGATCCACAGTTTGATTCTGGAAGGATGCAGTAACACTATTGGGGTTGTGTTAAAAGGAGGATCTGGTGTATATAAAAAAGAAAATCTACCAAGTCAAACATGCGGAGGTATCTGCTGTGGTGACCTCCTTGTGTAAAAGGGAGATGCTGAAAGCAGCTTTTAAATGCAATGATTTTTTTAGTTATTTCATTGGGTTTTTTTGGCCTCTTTTAAAAACATTGTCGTAGTTTGGACATAAGAGTGGATGCAAACACCTTAAAATACTCAAAGAACACTGAGTATATTTCAGAGCCTGTACTTTTTCACTTGTGGTTCAGCTTTTACCAGAGAATTTTATAAAACAACAATCTTTTCTTCCACTTAAGTGACAAATGTGTGTACTTTTGCCACCTCTGCTGAATTGCCTTTTGGGATAACAATATTTTGTCTTAAGGAAATTAACTTTAGGTTTAGATTAATTTAGGTGTGTAGTGATGAAATTTATTTCACTAGATTTCCATTATATTTAATTATAAGAATTAAAACGACTGAGGAACAGAGGCGGGATGTTATCTGCACAAATGCGAATCAAGATTCTCGCTGACGTCCGTCTTTATTCTAACATTATTTTCTGTGATTTATTTCCTGAACAGCACATTCGTCCTGCCTGTCTTCCAGACACTAAAATTTGAACAACATTTCAAATTCATTTAAATGTCCAACAATAGCACACCGCATTATGAGACATCAAGCAATTTTCCAAAAACAGAGAGAGAGCTCAAGATGAAACACAATCCCTACAGCAGGTGCTGACGTTTCCTTTTTGTTCACTGTGGACCTTCGTGTATGATGGCTTTATGTTTTCCAACTGTGCACTATTTATGCCATGTTTATTCTGAACACAGTTTCTCCTTTCCTCACTGCTGTCTTCACACATTGTGACGGGAGGCTTCCTGTTGCCTCACATCCCGTCCTCCCATCCTCAACTCATCAGGGAGTTCACAGTCAACAGCAGGATAGGTCACCCTGTTCCTCTTTTTTTAACCTCAGTCCCTCCTACAGTGTGTTTCTTGCCTCCACACACATACAATGTCTCTACAGTGGAGATATTTAGGGATTACGATGTTGGTCTCGGTGGCGTAGTTTGGTTTAGGCTGGAATTCAATGCCTACAATCACAGATGCTTAACTTTTCCTGATGATTTATCATGAGAACCTTTTATGTGTTTATTTGTTTTCCAACTAAAATAAATGTATACAAATAATTTACAGGCATTTATATTTCCCATTGCATTATTTCCTATTGCTTAATAGGGTCAATATTATCCCTCTGGCATGTTTATAAGTGTATAACTGAATTAGTAGAACTTAGAGTTTGTCTGAGCAGAGCTGAATATGAAGTCTTTGTTTGTGGGGGGTAATTTATGTTACTCGAATTGAGAGTTGGCTGTATTCACTGTTTGGCTGTATTTCAGGAGGGAAAGCAGATCATGTACTAATCGGAAGGTTGGCGGTTCAATTTCTGGCTGCCCTGGTCTGCATGCATGTCCTTGGGCAAGATACTGAAGCCCAAATTGCGCTCCAATTCATCGGAGTGTGAATGTGTGCAATAGAAAGCACTTAGTTAGGAGAAAGTGCTTGTATGAATGGGTGATTAAGCAATTTATGAGAACAAGTCCATTTACTATGAATCTGATTAAACTATGAAGCATTTTCTGAAAATGTGAGCTAAATTCTTGTAGTCAGGTATATTTTACATCAGCGGTCCCCAACCTGATGCTGCACTTCATTTGATCCAGTTGAGCATGTTCCTACAAAAAACAGAACTCGTCTGGTCCTAAGCAAGGTAGAATTACTCATGCATTACTCGCAGTACAGAGCAGTGATTTTTAAGAATTTTCTTTTTGCACTTAAAAACATCACGGCGCCACGTTCATCAACACAGCCTTTGCGTATGACTTCTTTAGCCAGACACAAATACACAACAAGTTTTAGAGGTTTACCAATGTTTGCATGGGCAACTTATGCCTGATTCAGACTCCTTTTCAAACCCTACATAACCTGACATGCACCTCATATAATAAAATGGTAAATGGCCTGTATTTATATAGCGCTTTACTAGTCCCTAAGAATCCCAAAGCACTTTACATATCCAGTCATCCACCCATTCACACACACATTCACACACTGGTGATGGCAAGCTACATTGTAGCCACAGCCACCCTGGGGCGCACTGACAGAGGCGAGGCTGCCGGACACTGGCGCCACCGGGCCCTCTGACCACCACCAGTAGGCAATGGGTGAAGTGTCTTGCCCAAGGACACAACAACCGAGACTGTCCGAGCCGGGGCTCGAACCGGCAACCTTCCGATTACAAGGCAAACTCCCAACTCTTGAGCCACGATCGCCCCAGGTATGAATCAGGAGTGGGTCATTATGGTCACAACAGCCATTCAGTGAATTCTTGGTGAGACACTGCCACACTCTGACAAATGAAGGCTGCCTGGCTCATAGCTGGTGTCACCACCTCCGTTCAATAACTCAGTAATTCACAATTTTATCCTTACTCCTCTTATTTAATTCTAATCAAGGGAAAGCAGATGTCTAACTGGGCAATTCTCACCAAAACAGTTCTGAAAGATAAATAGCACCACATGCAAGAGGAGTCATATATCATTTATATAATGTTGTTTTGCTGTGAACTGTTAACACATCTAGAATTTGAAACAAGGAGAAAACAATTCCTACAAACTCTGCCCTAATTTGAAGTGGATTAAGACTTTGGTCTTGCTGTACGATTCTGTTGCCTCTCACCTAATGAAATAACAGCAGAAGATGAGGCTCAGGATGAAGACAAAGATGCCTGTCCCGAAGATCACCATGTAGATGTTGAGAGGTAGGTCCTGGAAGGTGATGGGCGGCATGGTGCACGACTTGTTGGAGTAAACGAGTCCGAGACCACAGAAGCACCCTAAAACAACAACAAAAGCAAATTTACAGGAAGGATATAGCATGAAACAGCTAAACACTGAAAGCCTGACACTAACACTAACACTAACACCCACACACACACACGAATATACCGCAAAACAAAAACTGAATGCAACCTGTAACCTCATCTCTTTTCTGAGGCTCAGACCTGCATTGTGAACCTCAACCAGAATCCACATCCCGAGCCTTTAAACGCAACAGGCGGGTGGGTTAGACTGCCACTGTGCACATGTGATGGTTTTAATGTACTTTCATATATATGTAACAAATGTTTTGTCTGTTAACAAGCAGTTTTCAGACTCTGAGACTCACACACCAAGAATCAGTGAATCTGTAACCTTTCCTGTTCTTGACAATAGTGTCCATATAATCTGCTGATACTTGTGCAAATATAGCACAAATGCAGCACTGAACATTTTTTGAAGAATACTGCAGCATGAACCAATCAGAAGAGATGGTAACCTATGCAACGTGCCATGCTTTATTTATCCTTCCTACTTTGATGCTGCACCCCACACACGGTTTTCAGTATTTGATCAGGGTGTTTATTATTTTTATACCAAAGCCACTGTAGTCTCCTTGGTTGAAATGTTTGAAATAGCTGTAAGTAACTGGTTAATTTAACTGTTTATTTGCTCATCTGCATCTACCCTAAAGGATTAAACAGTTGGTTAATCGCCAACAGCACCACCCAGCGTAATTGCATATCATATAATTCAAAATCCCCAAACAAATGAGGACTCATTAGCAATTGTGAAGCCTGGTAGTGTGACTCCAGGGCATAGCTGCAGAGGAAGATGTGGTGAAATCTCCACAAATGGAGCGCTATGTAACCAGATCTCTGCTTGACAAGCTGTTTTCAATAATAACATGCAACGGAGCACATAGCTGTGTTCTGTAAAAAAGAAAAAAAAAGACAGAAAATTCTGAGCTGACTCTTAAAGCAGCAGGAAACAGTGACTTATGCTCAAAAACAGGACATTAAGTTCAAAATGAACAATTTGTGTAAATAAACTACCGATAATCGACTGATAATACCCCCCAGTATTTGAATTAGGTGCTATCCAGTTTTGCTATCCCAATAACTAAATCAGTCTAAAGTCTGACCTTTATATACATTAATAAAATAATAAACAGGAAATAACCTTAAATCCACACAAGCATGAACTGACAAGCTGTTTTTAAGTTAGATAAACAGAGACGCAGAGAGCACACTATGTGTTTTGTGCATCTGAGTGAGTAATGAGAAGTCAGCATGTGAGAAGGAGCTTTGTGAGATCAGGGTCATGCTAACCCAGGGAGTGATAGTGAAGTGGAGCTCACGCAGTACTCGTCGCACTCAGGCTTCTCATGTTCAGATTAGAGCAGCAACAAGGCAGAAAGCTGAGAGAGTCTGCAGGTTTTCATTTTCATCAGACACAGCAGCAGCTGATTTCACTGATTAGCATATTCACCCAGAGACAAGGCGCTAATCAGTGAACTTAGCCCGTGTGCTCTTTCACAGAGACACTTTTGGCCTTCCAGGGCACACGCATGGAAACAAATGTAATGTAAAAACAAACTGCAACAAACTTAGCCTGAAACAAATTTAACACCCACTCCGTCTGCTCTGCTCTGTCTGTGGATGTTCGTGTGTTATTTGTCTGTGTTTACTAATCCCGTGCTGGACTGACAAGCCCTCCATCATCATAGGAAAGACAGATTTTCAGCACCATATTTTAATTTAATTTTAACTTCTAGACTCTATGAGAGGAGCTATGTATGCCTCAGAGGACCAAATGATTGATATTTACCTTTAAGAGGCTTCTTAAGTGGTGTTGTGACCCAACCGCAGGTCCCAAGGGAAATGTGTACTCCCAGACTGGTTGGTGACTGGTTGGTGAGTGGTTGCAGGAAGCGTTTGCAGACAAGTTGATACAAACTAAGAGAAACTGCAGATATCTGCAAGTGACAAAAGCTGTCACAAGGACATTTTCGACAGCCAATTAGGTACTACATGTTTTTCCATAACTGGGGCTTTTTTAACTTGACCAAACTGTGTCATGTGGTTAGCAGTGTGACTGTAAAATTTCAGTACTGGTCCTTGGTACAGCCCCTTCCACCTTCCTATTATTTTCTGCCTGTAACAAACAAAATATTTATTCCATAGAAGAGCTGGGCTTCTGTACCAACAGATGATATTAGCTCTCATTTACATCACATAGAGCCAGGATTTAAATAAATAAAAAACACCCAAAAACTGAGCATTAGAGCACCTGAAACCTGAGATTTTGGCTCACAAGGAGCACAACCTTTGAGAGGCTGAGCATTTTTAATTTAAGCATCCACCATTATAAAAATATGTTTATTTAACAGAAATTCAAGAAAAGCCGAATGGGTCAACTTACTGAAGAGATGGATGAACAGAATAGATGAAGATCTTCACCAGTTTCATTTTCGTGGGTATTATTTTCTTCCAGCACCACTTTTTAATCAATGAGGATATTTCCAGTTACTCCCGCAGCCAAAGTAATAGACTGACATTTCTATCTGACGCCTCTCCCGCCTCACAGTGGAAACAGCAGTATCAGGGGATCAATACTATCCGCCTCTTGGTTCCACTCGTGCTGAACAAGCAGAGCGTGTCTATTAATCAAGGATCGTTGATGGCTGCAAAATCAAGTTCCACCACTTCACTCAGCCAGAAGCAATCAATGGTAGATACACTAAGGTTTGAGCCAGATTTTTAACCAAAAAGCCACAAATGCCTGAAAAGAGTCTAAACGGGACAAAACCAGCCAGCCTTATGATTATTCATGTGACTGACTGGCGAGAACTTGCATCAGGGTTGTAAACTGTAGCACAGCTGACAGGATTTGACAAAGATTTTGAGAGATTTAAAAATGTAAGAGATGAAATAAAATCCACAATATTTTTAATAATGCTCCTTCCTTTTCAAAAAATATCTTTCACATACAACACTTTTTTCATCAAATGTGCCCATGCAACACATGTGCAATTAACTAATAAGGGCCTATTAAGCTCTATTTGAAACCACTGTACTAAATACCCAACAATAAGTATCCCTCTCATCGTGTAATGAAATGTGCTATACAGCTACTGTCATTGTCATCCCCCGCTACCAGTTATTAAAGGTAGGCCTTCACTACAGAGCTTGATTTTTGTGAGGTCTGTGCGATCACAGCTAACATCATTCTACGAGAAACAACTGACATAAAAGGTCAAAGTTACTTTGGTTTAGCAACAGCTGATAGAACAGCAGGTTTGTCCAATCACCTACCAAATATTTTTCCCATATTCTTGCCAGTGATAGCCTTTTATGTGCTATGTCTCCTTACATAGACATGCAAAGTAATTATACTGATTGCTCACTGGCTTTCACACTTTGTCACAATTTAGTTTGCTTGTCTTTTTCACACTCTCTACTTCCTGTATGACTAGAAAAGGGGTAGAGATGGTGATAGACAGCTCCACTAGTCCTCTGACAAGTTTTATGACAAGTGACTACTTGCAAATGCTTTTGTGCACAAATTGTCCTCTTTGGTCATCTATACAATTCATAATTATAAACAGATTAAAAAAGGGGTGTAACTTTCGGGTCTGAAAAGTGAAACCAACACTGAAGTGTCTTTCTTATGGTAACCAGGGTTTCACAAAGAAAAACAGGGCTCTGACTGGACTAAACACTTTCCTCTTGAGTTTAAGGCCTCGGTCACTCATTTCAGATCATGTTGAATAAATCATTAAGTCCTTTTTTTTGGTACATTTTGGTTGTTCTACAAGTCAGTGTGTTCCCTTTTCCATCATATTGTTGCCCAGAATAAAACACACTGGAGAAATCCAAATATTCAAACAGTCCTGCTGAAAGCATGCATTACTAATATTTTCTGTTCCACAATTTCAACTCACTATTGTCACACCTCTATTTGGATCTGACACAGAGAAATTTCTACTACATAAAATGTCAGATAACTATGTTTCTCACATTTTGAAATGAAGGCACACCCTTTATTTTTAATTGCAGATGTTTACTCTTTCATAATTAAGTTTTATTTTTTTTACACTGCAATTAGGTGGATGGATCAGACTGATGCTGCATTCCCTGAATATAACCGAGGACACAGAAAGATGCAAGGCGATCGAATTTACTTCATCCTCTTTACACATGTCAAACAATCTGCCTCACAAAGATCATCAGCATACAAAGAGACACACACAGTGAGAGAGAATGGTGTAAATGTCAGCTCCTGTATTCATGTCACTGCCCTGCTGATGACACAAATCACCTGAGCAGACTCACAATCCAAATCTAGGGCATTTGCATTCAAACCTTTGTGCGTGCGCACCATGTCACATCCCGTCGCATTTCCCTCCTCCACCTTTGTATGCGGGGAGAGCAGCTATATTAAGTGATTTTTTGATTTGGTTGAAGTCTTGCATGACCAGTGACCTATATATCAACAATCTTATGAGGCATGCCGTTGCCATGGAGTAGTAGATGCAGAAAGCGGCTGAAGGTTAGCTAATGAAAGTTCTCATTTCAGGACAAAGAGAATCCGAGAGCTTCTCGAGTTATTCTTCAAAAAGGCAGGAAATTCCCTCTGAGATTTGATCGAGCTGTAAAATACCTCGACTATTGCAGTTTCCCTGACAGCTCCTATGAGATGCCTGCTGGGGTTTTGTCCTATATATGTCGTGTTCAAACAAAACTGCTTTCTGCTGCTGTTGCTGCTGCTGCCTTTGCTAAAGACTGAGCTTCCCATCAAATATTCAGCAGTTCACATAGGGGGGAATCACTCAGGCCTGCCTGCATGGCTGCTGCTGTTTTCAAGACGAAAGTAGGTTGGGGCACAAATCTCCCCATCACATGCATGAAAGCATGACATGTGTCACATATAAACAGTAGAATGAATAGGCACGATCACAGAAACACTGACACACACACAGAGTTGCGGCTGCCTGTTACTGCTTCATTTTTCCAGCAGAATGTTACTCTTTGATACTGTGTGTGTGTGTGTGTGTGTGTGTGTGTGTGTGTGTGTGTGTGTGTATTATTTCCAATATGAATGGCAGCCGAGTTGCTGCACAAAGGGAGTAATTGTTCTTGTCTGAACACCAACAGTCCACTGAGGAGGCTGCTGTAGTTGTGCATTCAAACAGGCAAAGTCAGAGGAAAAAGACCCCAATCCATCATCTTCACCCAGTCTCACCATGACAAAGAAACACTGAAAGACAATTTCACTGGAATGAAGGGTTTTATTTTTGTTTAAGTGTGACTGCTTTTGTTCACACTTTTGGCCTGTTGGAAGATAATCAGCTGAAGCTGTGAAGAGTGTAAGTGAGAGACTGTAGATAGGGTCAGAGCAAACAAGATTACCTAGAGAGACAAAACATTATACAAAGAGCACAATGACCGGTCTTGGGTAACTCTCTGGAGTGAGTTTAGGCCAAAATAAACGTTTTTATTGATCAGGTAGACTCTTAACCTACAAATCAATACAAAAACTGACCAAATTTCTGATTGCCTAATCGCCCTTTTGGTGGATAGTGTATTAATTTAGGTAGATTACAACGTTTATAACATGTTGTAATCTATAGGGCTGCAGCTTATGATAACTTTCTTTATTGGTCATTTTCTTTGATTGTTGCGTCTATAAAATATCAGACAGTCGTGGCAAAAGCCTTACAGCCAAAAAATAATGCATCCAAGCTTCAAATTAATAATTCAAATCTTCACGTTTGAGAAGCTAGAACTGGGTGATGTGCACATTGCAGCTTCAAAAAAAGATTTTTTTATTAATACTGCTGCGGATTAATCTTCTAATTACTGCAGCTCTAACAGTCCTTCTCTATTTTTCTAGTATTCACTCAGCACTTCTAACTTTTGCTGTTAATACTTTTCTTTTCCGTGGACTTTGACTTATTGGACAGGACGAAGTATAGAGCTGCTTGTGGACAAGAAATCACTTATCACTAATACCACTACTATGCAGCTGTCTGCTTACATTAGTCTATTTAACGAAACTAGATTTCGTGTGTTTAACATTTAGCACGTTTATAGGGTGTTTATATGTCATCGCTGTGGCATTATTAGAGACACTTTTAAGAACAAATGAAGCACCGAGCACACAGCTTAGGACAACTCATTTTGTGTCTCTTTGTTAAGATCCTGCACATTGTCGTTGCACTCGCTGGGGATGTCTAAATTTAGAAAGCACTGGCCTGAGTCAGTCTTGTTCTAAAATCTCTGTTTTAATCCTACTAAAATAATAGGACGTATTGTTCATTATTGTCACAGACTAGCAAAACAAAACAAAAAACAACAACAAAAATGACTCCTCACCGTTACACCACTGAAACGGGTGCATCAATGCACCAGATGGAGTCCTTGCCGTCGGGATCCGATTCGTGTTTACCAACAAACCGCAGGCCTCCTCGCAGATGGATGACCGCAATGAAGTGCACAAGTAGAGCCGGTGACTGCCCGCCAGCTGTGTCAAAGGTGAGTGAGACAATAGCAGCCCTGAAGAGGTCGTGAAAGACGAATAAAAAGGTGGATAAAGGGCGTTTAATCTTTTTGTATCGGAAGTTGCAGCTGGGTTATGTCACATTGTCCACGTTGGCTCGTCTCAAAAAGCAGAAATGCTGATGTGAGTGTTTCCCCAGCTTCTCCTCGCTGTCGCTGTTTTGACTCTGTTATTATTAAAAGACGGCATGACACTGACCCAGCGGCAGCATCTGTGTGAGAAGAGAAACTAGAGCACAGGCTCGATTTCCCTGCTCCCGCCCCCTCTCCGGCAGACTGACGTCCGGGGAGACCAATGGCGAGGCCGGTTGATCCGCGCTGTGATGTGACGGGCTGGTGTGTTTCCTGTAGCTCATTAACGTCTGCAGCTTACTGATGCATGTATGTTTTACAGCAAGGGGTCTGGTTCACTGTAGCTCATGAGCCAATCACCAGTGTGGCATAATAACCTGTATATTAAAGCACACACACTCACACACCTCTAAATGTCACGTCTTTAATAGATTCACAGTGCCCCCCAAAGGTACTGGAACAGCAAGGCTAATTAATTTGTTTTTCTGTGCGCTGAAGATGTTTGAGAGCTTTTATTGCCAGTTTTTTGCATTAAACACATAAATGTGTTACCTCCTATGCTGAAGAGCAAAGTAGGTAACACATTTATGATTCCCATGTTGGTCATAAGAAATTGATCGCTTAATTATTAAGTAGAACTGGAAGATATTTTTCACTTGGCCTTAAAATTTAAAAAAAAAAAAAAAAAACGCCACACACATTAAAAAAAAATTGTTTATTAAATGACAACCAAGTACAAAAGACGTGGACCTAGTTCTCCTAAAATCTATCCTGATGTTTACTTCAAACACAGTCACACTTCACTATGATAAACGACCACATTAATGTGTTATTTTTGCCATTAAAGTAATAGTTCTGGGTCGGTAATGCCATAATTGCCAGCAAAAATACTTCCTTAGTGAAATACAAATATACTCTGAATCAGCACAAAGGTTTAAACAGCACTTTTGATTATCTGAGATTAAAACCAGCAGACTTTACGAGCGTACTACAGACACTAGAGCATATAAACATTTACATGTGCAGAGATCCATTCAGCTGCAGGAGTAGCTCAGAAGAAGTAGGCCTGCTCATATGCTGTGATGTTTGCGACATAGACAGGTGAGTAGCTGTAAATCAGTGAGGATTCCTCTTCTGCAGGACTGTCAAAGTGATGTAAACTTCTCCTTGCTAAACAAAGCAGAGCAGACATACATGTGGTTAGGTTACGTTAGAATAAAATAGCTTAATGGCGGTCATGTGAAAATCCTGTGAAAAACTAAGTATATGTTTACTTCTTTAATAGCAATTAATCAAACTCACTTGATAAAATAA
Source organism: Aulonocara stuartgranti (assembly GCF_965226115.1). Classification (NCBI taxonomy): domain Eukaryota; kingdom Metazoa; phylum Chordata; class Actinopteri; order Cichliformes; family Cichlidae; genus Aulonocara; species Aulonocara stuartgranti. Next base: position 13,444,973 of record NC_138948.1, on the reverse strand, counting down.
TCGACAGCAAGTAACAATTTTATAGACCCCTTCTATACAAGCAGAAATTTTGACAGTTTGCAAGTTTGGAGCGTTTAGGTGTGTGCCATAGTTTTTCCAGAAGAGGACATCCCAGCAAATTCACTTCAAGTGCAATACTCAGAAATTTAAAGAAACAAAACAAACAAGAGCCAAAACAAGACATCTCATACTCGGGCTTTAGTAACCATGTTAAATGCTACAATGCATGAGAGTATACTGATGGATACAAATATAGCTTGTTTGGAAGGGCTGCCAAGACAAAGCGACATTTTTCCTAAAAAGAACATGGCAGCACAGTTTAGGTTTGCAAAGATGCATCTGAACAAACTGCAAGATTTCTGGAACAAAGTTCTTTGGAAAGCCAAGACCAAAGTAGAGATGTTTGGAGAAAACCAAGAAAATGCAAATGAGCACTAACCCCTCACACCAGCTGCCAAGCACAATGGTGGGGGGTAATTATTTGTGCTCTTTTTCCAGCCACAGGACCTGCATGCCTTGCAGTCACCAAGTTAACCATGAACTTCAAATACTAGTGATGCTCCATCACTGCATCTCACTGGGTGTTAAGCTCACTCTGCGGTAAGTAGTATCACTTCCCGTTCCTGTTACAGCGCACAGTGGGGCCTGTGTAGCCTTTCTACTTAGCCAATTTAATCGAAAGCGTCTAAATTCATAGTGTACTCTTCACGTGCTTTATCCAAAATTGTTGGGACAACGATCCCAAGCACAGCAGCAAACCTGCAACAGAATGGCTAAAAAAAAAAGAAATCAAAAGGAAAGAATCAAGATGTTGCAACGGCCCAAATTCCAGACCTCAACCATAGTGAAATCCTGTCACGGGAACCTAAAGGAGCCGTGCATAAACAATTGTCTGCAATCTTTAATGAACTGAAGCACTGCTGTAAAGAACAGAGGGCCCAAATTCCTCCACAGTGACGTGACAGACCGATAAAGTCACACAAAAGGATTACTTAAGCTATTGCCACTAAAAGTGGTTCTGCAAGCTACTAGTTTACACAGCACTGCATGGAGTCCTGTGAAGTTGTTTTTTTTTTGTTTTTTCACGTCTGCAAGTGAAACTGATCAAAACAGGGCGATAAATATACCCACAGTTCTGAAAGCAGTTCATGAGAAGATAGCACGCTGTTTTATATAAGGTTTGCATCAGTGATGCTGATTAGTTAAGTTGGTTTCACCAGGAAATAGCGGTCACCACAAAGGTCAGAGACATTCATACTAGTGGCCTACTGGAAGTGATTTTGTAGGACTCCAGCAGCGCTCATCCTGTTCCTCGTTTCAAAAAGGAGCAGATACCAGTCCTGGTGATGTGTTAGGACCTTCTATAGCTCTGTCCAACTCCTTTTGGTCATTGTACACGCTGCTGTGTTATCCTGGAGGTGTTGGACTACCTGTGAAACCTATGTAGGGTCCATGTATCACCTTATGCTACCAGTAGTGACATTGACCCTAGCTGAATGCATCTGTTGAGTTCATGTAACACCAATGCAACTGAAAACTGATTAACAACTCCCTCTGCTTCTTATTCGACTAGATTAATATCCCAGTTTAATTGGGTTGATACTATACTCTGATTAAAAAGTGTTCCTTTAATTTTGTTGAGCAGTGTATGTCAGGGTCCTGGGACTGGGCGACCCAGGACCCCTGGGCAGTCATGGACCTGTGCTATTGTTGTGTATTTTGGTGTTGCTTCCCCTTCTCTGTGCTTGTGTATATGTGTGTGTGTGTGGGTGGCTGAGCACTTGTTTATAGGCGGCGTCAGGCCTGGAGGGTGTGGCCCTGCAAGGGGACTGGCCACACCCGAAGCCACACACCTGCTGCTGATCAGGCCTCGTCGGGGGAGCTACTTAAGAGAGTCTTGGAGCTCCCACCGACGCGGGATCATTGCTTGGGACTCCACGTTAGTTACCCAGTTTAGGTTTTGGTCGTGTAGTGTATGCCTGCCATTGTTCAGTGTCCTGACTGCTGCCGCTATTGTTTCCCGCAGGAGGAGCGTGGAAGGCTTAAGGAGCAGCGAGCACCGGGAGTGCAGACACGGGAGCAGAGAGCACTTGAAGGGCACGACACGGGAGTCTGGGGAAAAACACGGGGATTTATTGTTGTTCGATATCACCCTCTGTAAATAAACGCACTGCTTGAACTTTGAGCTCCGCGCCTGGGTCCTCCTTCCCCACGGTCTGCCAGCCAGACCGTGACAGTGTATGTTTTTTGATAATGCATGCTTGTCATGTTACCTTCATTGACAAAAAATTCAGCTAGCAGCGACGATAACTGCACAGCGTGACGGGAGTGAGGGAAGTTCAGCTTTCTGTACCACTGAAAACGATTCACCTCCGGGTGCCACTGAACTCCGTAGAAAGGATATCTTTTACCTGTCAGAACAAAACAATATATCTCTTGGTACAGTGCTGTTGCATGGAAATCCTTCAGCTTCCCAAATAAAAAAATAAACCTTGTAACCTTCGAAAGTTGACACAAAGTGAGCTCCGTTCTTAGCGATGTTTGTTGACAAGATGGTGAAGAAACTCTGTAGCATCTCATTTTCCTGGAAGTCCTGTGAGAACATTCGTCATATTAGCAGTTATCATTTAAGTGTCTCTATTTGTTATTATTTTAACTCTCCTTCTTGTATGCAATACTCAGAACTGTTTGGATTTATTAGAAGAATTCGCTTTTGGGCTTCATTTCTACTAATGCTTTGTTTAATGTCCGCTCAAATGACGACAACTCTTTTCATGGCAGACAAATTCATTCTGAATGCAGATTAAAAGATATATCTGTAAAGTATATCTGTTAAACCCCTGCTGAAACGAACGCTCCTAACTGTGATCATTGGCTGGGATTTTATTTCTCCAAACAATAACTATTCAAAACCTAACAGAGGAAGTAAAACTTTCTGTTTGGCGACACTGGTCAGAAGAAGGCTCATGCTGTACCTTTATTGTAATTCCATAGTTGTGAAAATTGCCAGTCAGAGGTTCCTGGGTCAAAGCATTGATGAGCTCATCTGGGAAAGTATTGAACATCCGGCTGGACTGCACTTCTGCACGCAACACAAAAGGGTATTTGATTAAGTCCACTTATAAAATTGAACACATTTAACACAAAAGAAGAAAAAACATCTGAATAGATATGTCTGAAGGTTCTCAGTCATCCAGGTCATCGTAGTCAAAGGAGCTTACAAAGAAAAGCGTCTGGACTTCTTTAAGTTACTTGAAGACGTTTCACCTCTCATCCGAGAAGCTTCTTCAGTTCTGAGGTCAAATGGTGGAGAGTCCCAGATATAAACCTAGTGGGAGTAACCCCCCACAGAGGGACAAAAGGACCCCCTGATGATCCTCTAATCGCCTGAGCCAAGGTGTGAAACTGGGTGTGGGTCCCAATCAGCCAGAGTTTCGCCTTACATATCACCGCCTTTACCCAGGGGATGCCATACCCTGCATTTACGGACTTCCTAAAATCCACAAGGAAGCTGTCCCACTCAGACCCATAGTCAGTAGCATAAACTCAGCCACTTATAACATTGCTAAACACCTTGCTACCATCCTTGCGCCTCTCGTGGGGAACACCCCACACCACATCAAGAACTCCGACTTCACCGACAAGGTCCAGAAACTTACCCTGGATCCAGATGAAACCATGGTGTCCTTTGATGTAGTCTCTCTCTTCACTTGCATACCCACCACGGAGGCCGTGGAGACTGTCAGAAAACGACTACAAGAAGACAGCTCCTTGGAGGACAGGACCAACTTCACACCCGATCAGATTTGCACACTGTTAGACCTCTGCCTCACCACTACATATTTCAAATACAACGAAGGCTTTTACAGACAAAAACATGGCTGTGCCATGGGCTCCCCCGTGTCACCTATTGTAGCCAACCTTTACATGGAGGAAGTGGAAAGGAAGGCTCTTGGCTCTTTCAAAGGAAGAGTACCCAGCCACTGGTACAGATATGTAGACGACACCTGGGTCAAAATCAAGACACAAGAAGTGGAATCCTTCACTGCGCACATTAACGCTGTGGATAAAAACATCAAGTTCACCAGGGAAGACACAAAGGACGACTGTTTGCCTTTCCTGGACTGCGCTGTGCACATTGAAGAGAACGGCAAACTCAACATCGAAGTTTACCGGAAGCCCACACACACGGACCAGTACCTCCTCTTTGACTCCCATCACCCTCTGGAACACAAACTTGGAGTAATTAGGACCCTACACCACCGGGCAGAACATGTTCCCTCTAAGCCTGAAGGAAAAAAGAAGGAACACACACACACACACACACACACACACGTAAAGGAAGCACTCAAAACGTGCGGCTATCCTAAATGGGCGTTCTTAAAGTCAGCAAAGAGGCACAGAAAAGAAGATCAGACACCAGCGAGGGAGGATAAGAAAGACAGACGCAACAACATTGTCATCCCCTATGTAGCCGGTGTATCAGAAAAACTCAGGAGGGTTTTCTCCAAGCATGACATCCCAGTGTATTTCAGACCCAGCAACATGCTCAGACAAAAACTGGTTCACCCGAAAGACAAAACGCCAAAACACAGACTTAACAATGTGGTGTATGCTGTACAGTGCAGCGAGGAATGCCCAGACCTCTACATTGGAGAGACCAAACAGCCACTTCACAAGCGCATGGCACAACACAGAAGAGCCACCTCCACAGGACAAGACTCAGCAGTCCATCTGCATCTTAAGGATAAAGGACACTCTTTCGAGGATGCCAATGTTCACATTTTGGACAGAGAGGATAGATGGTTTGAAAGAGGAGTGAAAGAAGCCATCTATGTCCACTGTGAGCGACCATCTTTGAACAGAGGCGGTGGTTTACGACACCAACTCTCTGCCATCTATAATCCAGTTTTGAGATCCCTTCCCTGACGCCTTAACGCCCACTCACATCCTGGGCCATCTGACCTCAGGAATTCGCATGATAAGGTGGGGCCAGGTTTCACAATGAACGCACCCGAAACTCTGGCTGATTGGGACCCACACCCAGTTTCACACCTTGGCTCAGGCGATTAGAGGATCATCAGGGGTCCTGTGGTCCCTCTGTGGGGGGTTACTCCCACTAGGTTTATATCTGGGACTCTCCACCATTTGACCTCAGAACTGAAGAAGCTTCTCGGATGAGAGGTGAAACGTCTTCAAGCAACTTAAAGAAGTCCAGACGCTTTTCTTTGCAAGCTCCTTTGACATCTGAATAGATATATCAGTTTAGGATAAGACAATCTAGGCAATTTAACTGTTCAGAGATCTTCAGAAGTCATCATAGCTGATATGTCTAACCTCACACTCTGAAGAAAGGCAAAAATAGACTTTTGGGGGGAATAAATTTGAATATTTTTTGATGCATCTCAGTTTGATTATTTTATTTGTTCTCTAACTGACAAAGCTTTTGAGAACAATTTAATAATTTAACAATTTAATGCTTCAAGAGATCCATCATCATCATCCCTGTGCCCAAGAACAACAAGCCCTCATGCCTAAATAACTACTGGCCAGTTGCACTGATTCATCCTCCATCCCAAACACCACAGATCCGCTCCAGTTCACCTAATGACTCAACAGATCCACGGAGGACGCCATCGCCCATGTTCTGCACACCATCCTTAGCCACGTGGACAAAAAACAGGGTAACTATGTGAGACTGCTGTTTGCTGATTACAGTTCAGCATTTAACACAATAGTGCCCAGCAGACTGTTCACAAAGCTGAGGGATCTATCTAGGACACAACAGCCGTCTGTGTGCATGGGTGTTGGACTTCCTCACTGGCAGAACTCAGGTGGTGAGGGTGGGTAGGTGCGTCTCCGACAGCATCACCATCAACACAGGAGCGCTACAGGGCTGTGTCCTCTCTCCACTGCTCTACTCCCTCTGCACTTCAGACTGTGTGGCCACCCATGGCTCCAATACAATTATGAAGTTTGCTGACGACACAGTGGTGTTGGGTGCCATCTCCAATAACAATGAGGCGGCCTACATGGATGAAGTGAAGAATCTGGCATCGTGGTGCCGGAACAACCAAGTGGAGCTGAACGTCTGCAAGACCAAGGAGCTGGTGGTGGACTTCAGAAGGAGTAAGCACAGAGACTACAAGCCCATTACCATCAACGGCGCTCCAGTGGAGACGGTATAGTCCTTCAAGTACCTCAGTGTCCACATCTCCTCAGATCTGACATGATCTGCCCACATTCAGATCCAGTCCTAAAAGGCTAGGCAGCGCCTGCACCACCTACGACAACTGAGGAAGTTCAGGGTCTCTCAGGGATCCTCAGGACTTTCTATGCAGGCGCTGTGGAGAGCATCTTCACACAGAACATCACATACTGGTATGGGAACAGCTGTGTCAAGGACAAAAAAAGCTCTTCAGAGAGCGTACAGCAGAACGCTGCTGCAGGACTGCTCTCCCCTCCCTTCAGGACATCTATACCAGGAGATGCTGCTCTAGAGCAGCTCAGATACTGAAGGACCCGTTGAAGGTTCCACACCATCCGGGCAAGAACAGAGGCTCAAGAGGGGGTTCTTAGGGTAAGAGTAAAGTTGGGGTCAAAGAATTACAACAGCAACCTCATCCAAAGAGCACATCACATATATGCAGAAAGAGCATTTAAAGTTGGGGCCAAAAATCCCCCAGATTTGTAACTTGCCTCTACTGACACCAATTGTTTTGTTCAGGCACTCTTCTGCAAAAAATTTCTAACCACTGAGAAAAAAAAAAGTTCCAGCTAGCTTGCTTCCATGCATGCATACATACAAAAACACATTCCTCCAGTTAATTCAAAGAGTAAAAAAAATAACACAGATTCACATAAAGACAGCAACCAAGCACGAACCTGTGGTTAAGTTGAGGGGCAATGCTAAGTTCTCAGCTGGGGTTTTTGTCAGGAGATTTTCACCAGCCACCAGCACAGTGAGTAGCTGCATTCCCATGCATGTGCCCCAAATAGGGAAGTAGTCCCCGGCATCATTAGCCTGAAAGTCACAGGAAGTTGGAAATGTAATTTTTCTGCACCAACAGCAGGAAACCAAAACGAAAATTTACGCTAACATACAAAATGTTGCTAAATTTTTTTTCCCTTTTGCAATCAACAGTAGCTTAAATGTCCTGCACATGTAGGGCAAGTGTACGTCATATTAACAAACTAGTCTTGATCTTAAACAAAGTTCTCGGTGCAAAGATTAACCTCAAACTATTAATAATTGATTGAAGTTAACGTTAATTTTGTAGAGCAGAATTTCAAAATGCCAAGTGTAAGTGTTCAAATGTTGTTAAAGAAGAAGCTCTTATTTTTCTTTGCTATTAAGCATTGGAAACCTTCAGGACAGGTACAAGATCTTCCCCTAAGAGGAGTTCATTTCTGCACAAACGAGACAGGCTTTGAAGCAGAAAACAATAAACAGAGAATGATGTTCTATACTAACCGCCAGAGCGAGCCTGTAAAAAATCTTCGCCACCCGGGCAAAGTCTGAAGTCTCCAAATCTGCATTTCCCCCAATGAAAATCAACCTGAACCGACATCACATGGCAAATAATGTAATCTATTTAGACACAAATTTCAGTTGCCAACACATTTAAATCAATATACAGCAGCTCACCCGTTTATCTTCATGAAAATGTTCTCATATTCAGATGTAGTCAGAGTTAATCTGTGCAGGGAAACAAAAAACAATGAGCGTTGTACTATTTTCCATTGTTCAGACTACACAATGGTGAGCTCACACAGGGGGGTCAACTTCTTCTTCTTCCACAAAATGTCAGCAACAACGTAAACATTAGGCGAGTTAACATTCACCTAATGTTGAACGCTGATGCAAAGTCACCAAGCTCCAATGACTCAAAATGAGTCTCCTTAAAAAAAAAACTAAAAAAAACCCCCTCTCTCTGTTTTTAATATGCAGATTTAAAGACACTGTTGTTTTGAGTGAGGTTTAATAGGCATAATGAGCTCTAAATACACCCAGTTCTTTCCTTTTCATTGGAGCCAACAGAACAGACTTCTTTAAAAGCTCATCTTTACTCTTAAATGACTCAACCCACCTTATAGGCATCACTCTGCTGCCCCCAGACTCGATGTATTTCACGTAAGAGGAAGGTATGTAAGTCCTCCCAAATGGTTTCATAATTTCATCTGTAACAACCTGAGTTAAAACACCTGTGGAACAAAAATCACAGCAGCTCTGATTGAACAGTCAACAGGGACACAGCTACAGAAGTGATTCGCTCTGCTTTCTAAAGATGTGCATCTCTGTGAGTGAAATACCAAATATAAAGTCCTGATGGTGTATTTTACTCACCTATCACAGATCTGTCATTCACAGCCTCGTTGTTGCGTTTAGTCGGCATAGCTCTGCTGCAGCAGAAGCAGCAGGCAAAAAACAAGCACAGATAGGTCGAAACACCTGTGTTAAACATGTTTTTGGTCACCAGCTTAGTTCAGCAGAGCAGTCTTCTTTTACAAAGCTGTCAGAGCTGTGGATAATGAAAGCAGCCGACTTGTATAAGTCGTGTTAGAACAGGATATAGTCAGTTCAGGGAAGTGAGGAATGCCCAGATTTACATGTGACAACTCCTGTACCGCACATGCCGGTCAAGCAACATGACTGCTGAGGTAAACAAAGGTTTTGCTGACAGCGCGGAGTTTTTGGCAACATTTTTGATCATTGAGTTTATTGGAAATTACGTAGCCTCATTGGTTTGTGCTGAGGTTTATAGTAGAGGACATGTGACCACTATAGCAGCCAGCTGCAGGTTCATGCATGGATAAAAACTGCTGTCAGACAAGTTTCTGTTCCAAAGTTAAAGTTTAAAAAGTTTAAAGGTGTTGCAGGCGTATTTTTCCAATAGTGTTGTTTAAATACAAGTTCCTCATAAGAGACCAAAATAACAATCCCCATGCATGACTGTCGCAACTTTTCTAATGCTTTATGTTAAAGTGGCAAAAACAACTGATTTTGTAACCGATACAGTTGATTCACAGATTGTGTAACACATGTTTTTTGTAACTTCAACCACTGATGAACACACATTCCTACCTTAAATTATGCAGACAGATGGCTTATGGTTTAGGAAGAGGGTAAAAAAAAAAAAAAAAAAAAAAAGCAATTGGTGCTCCAAGGGTTTCTAATACAGCCCGCCCAAATTCTTGCGGGCATAAGGAAACACTGACATGAAGGCTGCTTGTGTAAATGGAAAAATTCAACATTCGGTTTAGGCAAACACACGTTATGCAACAACAAGATGTTATTGTAACCACCGAAGCTTAACATGCATTTAAATGCCATACATAATGTTTATGTAAAATGTCACTTAATGCTTTACTTTCATATGTTAAAGGACTAACCTGAATCACTAGGAAGGATTTGAGTCACCAAAACAACTGTGCACCATTTGAGCACTCCAGCCTTTCCACTCATGGAGGATTGTTTGCATCCCGAGCTTTCTTCCAAATGGGCAAAAGTACAACAACTCCAAAAAAGGCATAGTTTGGTATAAACTGGACTCCGTGAGCAGAGTCAAGCAGATGTTTGCATGTCTTCATTAGAAAACGGAAAAGCAGGTTCTTGTAAGTGACTAGTTGCTTAACTGAGTTAACAGCCATGCTACTGGGAGCTCTGTCAGACAGGAGAGTGACTATTAGTGGAGTACCAGGTAAGTAGGAATGAGTATTGCTGTATTTGTAATTGATTGTAAAAGTCTAACATAAAAAGATGGCATGGGGGAGTTCAAAAGGAGTACTTGGTCAAAAGGACGCAGGCGGAGACCTTGTAAGTCATTCCACTTGCAGGTAGTAAATAAGAAAAACTGCCTGGAGGTGCTCACAGTCCACAGGAGTGTTTGACTTGGAGTTCAAAGGTTTCCTGGCAGCTAGAGGAGGAGCAGAAAATACAGGTTACACAAGGTAAGTGCAGGAAATTACTCAAAACCAAGGAGGCCTGACGGTCACCATGTCAGGACAATCAAGACTGCCAAGCAGCAGCACAGGAGGCGTATCGAGGCCAGGTTTGAGAACAACACAAACCCAAGGCAGGTCTGGGAGGGCATCAGGGCTATCACGGACTACAAAAGAAGAACACCATCACCCTCAGCCGACAGTTCTACTCTGGCTGAGGATCTAAATCTCTTTTATGCCCGTTTTGACAGGGAGAACACCGACTCTGTCCTGTCCCCTCTCCCCTCAACCGACCCTGCTCCGGTCCTGAGCACTCATGAGCTGAGGCGTGTGTTCCGGAGCATTAACACCAGGAAGGCGGCCGGGCCGGATGGAGTGCTGGGCCGGGTGCTAAAAGACTGTGCTGCGGACCTGGCGGACGTCTTCACCTCTATATATAACACCTCGTTGTCCTGTTCACTGGTACCATCCTGTTTCAAAGCAGCAACCATCGTTCCCATCCCAAAACAGTCAAATGTCACATGTCTGAACGATTTCAGACCTGTGGCACTCACCCCCATTCCCGCCAAATGCCTGGAGAGACTGGTCATTAAACACATCAGAGCTGCTTTTCCACCATCCCTGGACTCGCACCAGTTTGCATACAGGGAGAACCGGTCAACCGAGGATGCGATCGCCACAGTGCTGCACACATTACTGAAGCACTTGGAACACAGGAACACCTATGCACGGCTCCTCTTTGTAGACTACAGCTCGGCTTTTAATACCATCCGGCCATACAAACTCCGTCCCAAACTCCACCAACTGGGACTTAACTCCTCTCTGTGCAACTGGATTGTGGACTTCCTCACTAACCGTAGACAGAGTGTCAGAGTGGGTAAGAACACCTCTTCCACCCTTGTGGTCAACACCGGTGCCCCTCAGGGGTGTGTTCTGAGCCCTCTGCTATACACTCTCTTCACCCATGACTGTATTTCCTCCTGCGCGTCCAATCTCATTGTTAAGTTTGCAGATGACACTACAGTGCTCGGACTTATATCCAACAATGATGAGACAAACTATAGGACAGAGGTGCAACAACTAGAGTCATGGTGCCACGACAATAACTTGGTCTTAAACACCAAAAAGACCAAGGAGATCATTGTAGATTTCCGGAAGAGGGGTCATAACAACCATCTGCCTCTCTTCATTGGCAGTGAGGCGGTGGAGAGGGTGAGCAGTTTTAAATTCTTGGGGGTAACTGTGACCGAGGACCTGTCCTGGGGCAACCATATCACCTCAGTTGTACGGAAGGCCCAACAGCGCCTCTACTACCTGAGGAGACTGCGGAGCGCACACATTCCCAGATCTCTGATGTTGAACTTCTACAACTGTGCCATCAGCAGCGTTCTGACGTATGGATTTCTAGTGTGGTTCCCCAGCTGCACCAAGGCCGATCAGCAAGCACTCCAGCGGGTGGTGAAAGAAGCTGGCAGAATTATTGGAACAAGTCTGCCAGAGATCAGTAATATCTTCCCCACTCGCTGTCTGAGGAGGGTGCACAGTATCCTGCGGGACCAACATCACCCTGCGCGCCACCTTTTCCATCTGCTGCCCTCAGGGAGAAGGTACAGGTCTATACAGGCCAGAACATCCAGACTGGCCAACAGCCTGTATCCACAGGCTGTGAGGCTCCTGAACTCTCTGCCCCCCTCTCACGGACAATAACCATATCCAACTTCTTAATAGCAATGAACTGGTCTGCATTGGTGCATCATATCTTTATTCTCTTCCCCCTCCTGCCCCCCCCCCTCTTTCTTAAATAGATAACTATCATATCTGATATCATATCTCACAGTACAATAATATTGAATGGGTTGCATTGTTGTATTTTGTCATGTTTCTCAGGTCTTTGTCTGAATTTCTACGAACATTATTGCTAAGGATTGTCTTATTGCATTGGAGTCACACTGGGTTAAATATGTACACTTGGGTTTTAAGGGGTATTTATTATTTTCTTCTTTTTTTTGGGTTGTATGGAAGCCCCAAACGCAATTTCATTGTTCTTGACAATGACAATAAATAAATAAATACTAAAATACTAATCTGAGAACTGTGGCACCCAACAGCCAAGCTCTTGATTACGCCATAGAAAACAGCTGGGGGAACGACAACATGAGCCAGAAGGCTCCACCCAGGGGCGGATCAGAGGGAAGGTGCTAGCCAAGCTATTCCACCTGAGGCTAAGAACAGAGGTTAACAAATAATAAAAAATAAATAAATAGAAGTAAACCATGACAAAATCAGGATGCTATAAAATGTAAATAAAAACTGAAACCCCCCCCCCCAAAAGGTAAACTGAACATCAAGAGATTTTTGTTTCTAAAAAATAAAAGCTTATCAAGTTATCTTACTGTTACTAAATGTAAGGTATATATGTAAGGCAATACTTTCCTCAAAGAAATTGTGAAACATGATATTGTGTTGCTTGGTAGTCATGTCAACGAGTCACCCCTGATGGAAGCAAGCTTGTCAGATTTTGCTCTAGTATCTGTTGTCAGATCTGAAGACTCTTCATATCATTCAAAAGGTCTGAAGGGACGTTGTTGCCTGGAAAATATTTCTCCCTGTTAATGTATCCCATCAACAGATAGTCCAGGTATTCCTCATCAGTGTCATTCCAAATGTCACCATAGACATTTTTTTCAAGATTTGTCACACCAATGACAACTCTCTTTAGTGACATTGGCATAACCAGATCAAAACATGTTTTGGTGTCACTTATTCTTGTCACAGAAAACCTTGCAATCCCAGGGGTCATTTTGATGACATTTGTAGCAGTTGCCCTGCCATATAAGCCACAAGGTACTGGACTCCAAAAGATGGTACCGCTTTTGAATTTGTGTGTTACAGGAAGAGCAGCTTCAGTCCCCATGACCGCCTCATAAGACCTCATATCATTGTCCTCTTCAGAAACCGGCTCATCCATATTTCTGTTTTGTGTCCTCTGCCTTTAGCAGAGCAAAATCTAAATTTAAATACAATTTTTAAAAGGCCGTTTTATGTTTTTAAAACCTAAAAACAAGTCTGTGCTGACCCCTACACAAGAGGAAGATTAATCTGTCTCCAGTATATTCAGTTCAGTCGTCAGATAACAACGAATTATGATAAATGATACACAGACATCAGATAACGTTTAGTGTTTCTGTTAAGCTGTTTTAATGGATGTACACTTAACAATTTATTCTACAGAACATATTAGAAAAAAACAAACTTTAAAAATTTCCTCACAGGATGCAGGGATCGAGTAAGAAAATGGAGTTAAAACCAAACTTAAGTTTACACATACCGATACGATTATTGGATTAGTAAACTGCAAGTCCTCAAACATCACATTTATATGTCCCACAGTGTTTGTCTTTTCAAAATACTGTACATTTATGGTAAAGACATTTGCTTCAGTCTCCAGGCAGATAACTTCAGATGCTACAGCTCTTGTATTCCAGGATATTCACACAGCTAAATTTGGTCCTTTCAGTCACACATTAGTCTAATTGAGAGTGGTCCTAACATCCATGGGAGCAGTGATCTTCATCTTCAAATGGCAAATAAATAATACGCTGGTCAATTCAGTTTTTCTCTGAAAAGAAAATAGACAAAATGGTACAAACTTAAACTCAAATAATAAATATTTATTTATTATTCAAATTATGAATTGGCACAGTTAGGTCCTCGTGTTTTTGCTGGCTTATACAGAAAGCACTTCATATGATTCTTAATCTTAGAAATGATTTAAAACTAAAATTATTTAACTACAAAAGTCTGGAAAACTTGTTTTTCAGAATAAGGAACAATCATGCATACCTGACACAGATTTTTGTGATCAGATGATTTTCTTATTGTATACATAAAACGTAGTAATCTAGTTTTAAAGTAGATAATATATTTCAAACAAAATAGCAAAACAATATCAAGCAGACAGACTTACCTCTGAGTCTTTGTATTTCCTGACAAAGATCTTTACACACAGCTGCCAGCAGCTCTTCTTTTGGCTTCAAACCATCCAGAAATACTGGGGGGAAAATGCCACATTAAAAAACCCCACATCAGTGTCATTTATTTTATCATTCAGTGATAGTGCAGTTTGTTTGTTTTGTTTTGTTTAATAATCATTTGTTCTAATCATCACACATGCATTTTTACCAAATTCTGATGTGTCGCTCTCGATCTCTTCTCGGTTTTTCAGGTACATTGGCCACACGTATCCGTCGAAGTAGCCAGGAGGATCAGGAGGTGTGTACACTCTTAAACTGTTGAAGACAGCAAAGAAGGTAGACACAGTTACTTTCTTTTTTTTGCATTAAGCGATACAACAGAATAAAAGTGCACAAAAAATGTCAAAAACTTCATATAAATACTCGATAATTAAATAAATACCTTCGTCTCCTCTTGCAGGCATCATAAGGTATTTCCATGAAATATTTTTTGTCAAACAGTTCATCCAGAGGCCTGGAAGGGTAAAACATAATAAACCAGTAGAAATCTCCATCAGATAAACACAATTCACAAATTCTTCAGTATAAATTATTATTTCTATTTATATCTGTCAGTTTTTTCTAGAAACAATAACACATTAATCAGTGCTGTATCTTTGCCTAACATTTAACGTAAGGCTCAATAATTGCCCCAAGTGATTTAAAAAAAAGAATTTCATAAAAACTGACATGAACAGCAAATTCCAGTATTATAAACAAAGTATTTAGTTACTTTCCAAAATATAAAGTCCTGTAAATCTTAAGCTTTCATTTGCTAAATTTATAACTGAAACACACATGATGTCCTTTTATTTAATCCTCATTTGTGTACCTGTAGTTGAAAATGAGGAAGCCTTCCACTATGAGCACGAACACCTGGTTATCGACTGATGGTTCTATAAGCTGGGTCTCCAGGCCTTGCTGTCTGAGGAACGACTCGGGATCTCTTCGCCAGGAGTCAACGTCCCTCATCATCATCTGCATGTGCAGAGCCTCGAGGACTTAAATAGACCAGTGAGCATGACTTTCTTTCACATTTTAAATGAAAAAAATTTAATAACTGAATGAATATTACATCCATTGTTTGGATACTTCTCCTTTATTTTCTGCCATTGTGGCTTTTTTATATCTTTCAGACTGTTGATTGACAAAAAGTGATTTTTAAGGTGTCACCTTGAGTTCTGTGAAACATTTTTACCATTTAATTTTAATTTGATTGCAATGAATGGAGAAGAAAATCAGTGATACCCCACATTACAATACATTACAATACCCTGTATTTCTTTTTAAAAATGCTTAGAAATGTTATTGTAGTCAACCAACCACGTTTCTATATTTTACATACATTTTTATGCAATTTTAAAACATGTAAAGGATTTCTTAATGTCCTTACACTATTTTTCACAGTTATTGACCCTAATAGTGGTGCATATTAACATTTTCAGACTTTAAAAACTTCTCCAGTTTGCTAAAACTTGGGAACTCGTGTATTAAAAAAAAATACCACAGGTCATATTTTTAGATGGACAGATGAACTACAAATTCTGTAGTGATCATAAGTCTGGATATCAAAGATGAATGTAGCCATCAAGTCTGAAATGTGAAGCTGAAGGACAAATGCCATAAAACCTGCAACCTTTCTACTGACCAGTAGGGGGCGGTTTTTCTTGCTGCACAAAGAAGTCTAATTGCATAGAGGTCTATGAGAAAAAACAACCTATTTCTAGCTTTTATCACCACAGGTTTTTCCAATAATCTGTCCTAGATAAGTCTTATCTAATATGTTGTAATACGGTGTAAAGCAAATTGTCCTTACTGTCATATTGCTTGAACCCATTGCTGTCCATCGGCACCTCAGAGTCATCCTGAAGAAAGAAGCATATGTGATGCTTGCACCAAGGCTGGAAAAGTAGCAGTATGCCTTGAACACAGCCTCACAGTCTACCTTAAAATATGAATCCTGTGCAATGATGCAGCTGTTGGGTATTTGCTCTTGCAGACTTGAGGCAAGTGTAGTTTTTCCTCCATTGGTCATCCTAAAGGAAAAAGAACATACATTAACTAATGAACATGTACTTTTAACAGTAAATCTACAAAAATAGCCTTGATATTTTTTTTAATGTTTGCCTCTTTCATTTAACTAAACTCTCTGAAATTACAGTCAATACAGAAATGTTTATCTGTAAAATGTCCTGCTCAGCCAGTGTTTCCTTCCATTATCGAAATTACTGCAACTGACAAAGAGGTTTCTTGCCATCCATATGTTCATGAATAAATAACTGAATACGTTTTTTAATTATTCTGATGCTCCTTTTTGTCTCTCCCTTTGTTTTGTCTCTTAATTTCTTTTCCACTTCCTGTTTTATTTGCCTTTCCTATCTTTTATTCCACCTGCACCTTGTCATCACATATGACAGTTTTCCTGCCCTCTTTCTAGTTTCACCTTTGTCTAATCAGCCTTGTGTGTATATACACTCACTGGTCACTTTATTAGGTACACCTCCTTAACTGCTTGTGAATATCTAATCGGCCGATCATATGGTAAATGGTAAATGGCCTGTATTTGTATAGCGCTTTACTTAGTCCCTAAGGACCCCAAAGCGCTTTACACTACATTCAGTCATTCACCCATTCACACACACATTCACACACTGGTGATGGCAAGCTACAATGTAGCCACAGCTGGCCTGGGGCGCACTGACAGAGGCACATGGCAGCAACTCATTGCATTTATGCATGTAGACATGATGAAGATGACCTGAAATTAAACCTTGATTGGGGGAAAAAGATGATTTAAGTTTTTTTTAATGTGGCATGGTTGTTGAGCCAGGTTGTTCAAAAACTGCTAATCTACTGGGATTTCTGGGTTTTAGAGCTGCAGAAGACCACAACAGGTGTCACCAACATCGGCTACATCAGCTACAATTCACACAATCTCACCAAAATTGGACAACAGAAGTTTGCAAAAATGTTGCTGGGTCTGATGAGTCTCAATTTCTGTTGCAATATTCAGACGGTACGGTCAGAATTTGGTGAAAACAACATGAACTGTTCAGGCTGGTAGTGGCCACCAGAGTCCCTGGATCTGAATCTAATAGAGTACCTATGTGTCACGGTGAAATGGGAGAGTCACATCATAAATGCTGACAAAACTACAGTAACTGTGCTTCATAGCCTTATTTTAAAGTGTTGTTTATTTGATTCGATATAGGTCAACTCTTGCTTTATTTTATGATTTAAGGTGTAAATGTCCTCATGACATTTTTCATATTTTGGGCCTCTTTTAATTAAATTACCTTTAACCACACAGAAAGAAACAGAAAAGGGCAGAAAGCTTGTAATGTCCTGATGCACGCTCCATGTGACGAAATCCCAGAAATCTGATTCTGTTCCTCTGGACATAACGTAGCGTTTTAGCAAAAGTTAAAATGCTACATCCAGATGAACAGAATCAACTTTCTGGCGGTAACGCTGTAATGTATTTACTGCCAGGTCATGCCAGTGAACAGCATCCCACTCTTTCATTGATAGTTGCTTCACAGGCTTGCCTCAAAGTTCATTTCAAGACCTGCCCACTCCTTTGGCAGCAGGTTTTTGTCCATAGTCATAGTCAAATCATAACAACAGTCGCCTCAAGTCGATTTATATTGTAAGGTAAAGACTCTGCAATAATCAGTGTTGGGTAAGTTACTTTAAATTAGTAAATTACTAGTTACTTTTTATAGAAGTAACTCAGTTATCTCAAGTTACTCGTTACTTTCAAAGTAACTAGTTACTAAGGTAAGTAACTTTGGCTTTACTCAGAATTCTCTTGTTAATGTGTTGCTTCCCTAACTTGGATACCTGGCAAGGATGCCAGTCTTCTAGCTTGCTTACATGTTAGCACTATCCTGCCACAAGTGCAGTGTGCCACCTATCAACAGAAAGGAAAAAATAATGTGCATATTTCCAGGAGAGAAATCCCAGGCCTGGACTATCGTCGACTTCCACCATGATTCTAGCCCTACGTCACAGCATCACATGCGCTTTTTACATCCAACAGGAAAACTGCAATCGTGTTGCTTTCGATTGTACTCAGAAATTCTGCCTTCCGAATAGGAAGCTGTAGGTAACACCAGACTGCATACAGGGCTGGACTGAGACAAAAAATTGGCCCTGGGCATTTTGACTAGCCCACCATTATAGGAAAAATCATAAACCCTTTAAATGAAAAAAAAAAAAAAAAAACGCTGTTGTGACAGTGATGTACACTGTTCTGATGGTATATATGTCATATGCTGTGGGAGTGTCTGGTTGGGCGTGGTCCAGGTTCCTGTCATTTGTCCCTGGGAGTGGAGTTGGCCAGCTCATCACCTGTTGTCAATCTCCGGGGCTCCACCTAGAGGGTTTTTAAGCCAGCACGGCCTGCCACTCCTCGCCAGTTCGTCCTGCTACCATCTGTGGTAAACTCGGCCTCCTCTGAGCTCTGACTCTGTATATCTGGACCTTGGGTTAATATGTTTTTGTTTCCTGTATTCTTCAGATTCTCCACCCATCGCACTCACCAGTAGTGCTGTTTTTGGTCTCCATCCTGTCCTCCCATCTGCTCGGAACCCGAGGATTATATACTCCACTTCTCCTCAGCCTGCCCTTCAGTCTGTATTCTCCATCTCTTCGAAATCTGGACCGGACTCTCCACTCTTGACCCTCTTTGGAATACACCCCTGGCAGCCTTTTCCCCGTTAAATGACTAGGGTCGCCAAGTAAGCCCAAGACTATTCACTGGCACTCCGTACCTTTGTCCCTTACTCGTTTGTTTCCCATTCAGTAACATTTCTCCCCTGTGTTTACAGAAGTTCCCGTTAGAAGTCTCCCCGTGCTCTACGCCGGTTTCTCCGCCCACGGATTTCCTTTAGTTTTCTGCGTATGGTTTTTGTTAAACCCAGTTCCGTTCACGTTTTGTTCTTTTCAATAAATTATACACAGTTCTAAGCAAATTGAGTCTGCTCTTGAGTCCACCGCATTCTCGTCCGTGACAATATATGCATCAATCTATCAATCGTTTGTTGTAAGACTCTGATAATTATTAAATAAACGCTAGATATTTTAAATGAGAATAAGAAAGAAAAGTATTTCTTTGTGCCCCCCTCTCCCTGTTAATGCCCTACCTGGCCCCCTGGCAAAAACTTTGCTAGATCCGCCCCTGCACAGTTACCAGCTGTCGGCTACAAAGGATCCTGGTGCTATTTGTCTCTCAGAAACAGTTCATAACTTCCCTTCAACTCATTCATGTCACCTAAAAGGTAAACCTGTTTCTCCATCACCTGTTCAGCTATGATGATTCAGTAAGGACATCTCCTGGTTTCATCTTCACGTTTCCCTCTCACCACATATCCAAACCGATATCATGACCAGCAGCTTTACAGCTATGGCTCCAGCAAACATCAGCTGATACTAGAAAGTAATATTAAATAAATTCTAACAACAGGTGATCAAGCTTAAACGTGGTGCTGTTGTTTAGTGCGACCGCGTTCGCTGGTTTCTGCTTTCGGGCGCAAAGTGAGCGATTAACAAACAAGAGAGAAAAGACGATCAGCTGATCATTGATCAGTTTCATGATTGAAGTAGCAACAGGAGAGGGCGGGGGAGAGAATGAGAGAAGAAGAAGCAGCTGCGCAGCAAAGACACAGAATAACTCCAGCTTTGTGTCTTTTTCATTCTAGCTGAAGTACGGGACAAACTGTGTTCCTGTTCAGCTCAATACAAAACGCGTAATATTTTCTCTGAATACCGGACGATTCCGTTTTTTACTGGACGGTTGGCAACTCTACTAACTAACCTTATGAATAAAATAAAGTTCAGTATCAGTAACATCATAGCACCCACCCAGCTGTAGAAACTTCGTCATGCTAGCTAGCACGCAGTACGAAAAAGTCAGCACAACGAAAATAAACTCCACCTAAACTTGGCTTATATCTGACCCAGATAGACTGCAGGTCATAACTTCTTACCTGAAGTTCAGTTCACCTGACACTCGGGCCGGTGGCCACCTCGGGTCTCTTCTCCTGCCTCCCCTTTCCCTCATCCACCTGCTGGCCTCCACCACTTGCTAATGTTACTGAATCTGTGGAAGCTCCGCCATAGCCACCACACAAAGTAACGAATAACGACTCTATCTAAATCCCAGTGACGATTAACGCATTCCTGATCTTGGCATAGAAACTAGTTACCGTGCTCGTTACCACAATAATAACGTAGTTACTGTAACGCGTTACTTAATACCGCATTGCATTAACTACTGGCAATAATAAAGAGGAAAACAATCAGACGAGGAAGCACTTGGAGACAGCGGGAAGGAAAAACTCCCTTTTAACAGGAAGCAACCTCCAGGAGAACCAGGATAAGGAAAGGGCAGCCATGTCCAACTAGCAGTAACTCCCATCACTCCTAGTTGTAATATGCACCAATCAATATATATCATGGTCACAAATATTTAAAAAAACAAATTTAACCCCTTAGTGCCTAGTGTACTATATTTCATACATAAGTTTTTTGTGAGTTTTTGAGACTTCTACATCAACATCATTCTGATTTTCCCCCCTCAAGAAACCTAAATAAATGCCATGGTCCTGGGTTAGTTTCTGGTTGTATATTTGTGACTTCTAGTTCTTAGGCTTTTGTTACTGAGCCTCCTCATGTGTTCCAGGTGTCACATCTCGTCAAATTATGTTCTCATTTCTGTTGTTCCCCAGTTCCAGCATCGAGTCTCTGTCTGTGTCTCATGTTTCCTGTTTTATTTTGATAGTTCCTCATCTTGTGTTAGTGTATTCTGTTTTGCTTCCTCCCGGTCTCTTGGGTGTGATTAGTCCCAGCTGTATTTTCCTCCTGGTCCTCATTCCCTCGTTACTCTTTTGTGTATTTAGTCCTCTGTCTTCCACTGTCTGTCACTGGTTTGTCTTTTCTCCTTCTGTGTTTCCAGGTTCCTTGTTTTCATGTATTGGTTAGCTTTCCCAGTTTAGGTTTTGTTACTTCCCTTCCTGCCTTTTGTTTGTAGTTTTGTTCAGCCCCCACGAAAAGGCTCACTTTTTGTTCAACTCCTCGCTCCGTCTCCATTGTGTGCTTTTGGGCCCACACTCTCTTCACTCTACACCGTCTGCTGTAGCAGACGTCAGAAAAATTGCACAATACATTTTTAATTATCTAGCAATTATTTCATGGTACAGACTTTAAAGGGTTAAGGTATCCTCATTGCAAATGTTGCTCATTATTTTTATTTATTGTAAAATTAAAAAAGAATAACTGATTATTATGGTGCTATCAGCATCAGTTAGGCCCTAGCTGGTTCTGTTTATTTTTTGTGTGAATGGGTGGATGACTGGTTGTGTAAAGTGCTTTGGGGTCCTTAGGGACTAGTAAAGCACTATATAAATACAGGCTATTTATCTGCAAAATGTGTTGTCAAATGCAAAATAAATGGTTTAAATTCTTTAAGGAACTTTTTTTTTTATTTTGAAAAAAGTTGTTAAAATAGTACCAGTTGACATGTTTTTATAACACTCTCAGCTATTTGTATATCAGCCTAAAAATAGATGTAGTTAGGGGTACAGCCAGCATTTGCCCCATATCAAACTACACCCATCCGCAGTTTTGGGTGTGGTCTGAGGTTTAACTAGAAAACTTTAAAATGCAGATAAGTAAAGAATTCCTGCATGCTGTTGGTAATAAATAGGCAGTGCAAAGTTCAGTGCCCCTTCTTTCATCCTTCCATCAGCCTATGTACCATTTTCTGAGGAAGGGTTATCTTAAAACTGCACCTTCTACTGTGGAGGCAGATATTCAAAGCATGGTTCGCAAACCTTTTTTGGAATATTTAAAATAAGCATTTGCAGACAAGGTTTGCATTGATCATCATTAAACACATAACATTAGATTAATACTAGGAGAATCAATGCAATTATCTGTTGTATTTAAGTTATATTTAAGTAAAAAACCCAGGGAGATTGGGGCTCACATGTCTAAAGAATAAACAACTCTTATCAGTGTTTTGACATCACTGCCATATGCAGTGGCTTACTAACACGTGTGCCCTCTGCTACTCTGTGATACATGCATGCTAAACAGCACTGGTGAGTAATTTAACATTTAATAAACTAATATATTTTGTTGCCTTTCTTATCTGCCTGTACTTTCTACTCATATGAGCAATTACCAAAAAGGATTTCACATTAAAAATTAAAATAAATAAATAAAACTCGAGCATGGAAAATATCCTCAAATGTCCCAAAATGACCTAAAAAGAAGTAGGCTGTAAAATTGGTGTTTTGCAAAAGGTTCAAAATTATTAGTGTGTTTAATCACTTACCCACCAATTCCTACAATTAGTGTCTTCATTCCACTTGTCTGCGTCTGTTCGCTGCAAAGCTACCGATTTATAGAACTTGTAATACTAACGTAATTAAGAAGTCACGTGCAAATGTATACACCACGCTGGTAGCTAGTCCTGCGAACGCAACAGTCCTCCCACGTGCTATTCTGGACGCTTACGATTTGCCGTTGGAGCCTCCACGTCACTCACGACCTGCCCATTGAGGGAAAAAAACATTTGTTTTGTTTTTTATTCATGTTGTTTTCTCTTCTTTAATCATTTATTACATTTTATACTGATATGTTCGTACTCAAATATTTATTTGCAAAAAAAAATGTTTCAAAGTGTTACAACTTAAATCTAAACATGTACAGTTATGAAATAACAATAAAAAAACAAAAATGAATTTTAAGAAAATGTAAATATATTTATACTTAATATATAGTCTATCATTATAATCTATAATATAATCTATAATTTGTTTGTTGTGAAATGTTGAAAACTTGGAAAAAAAACGCTGCATTACATCCAAAAGGCAATCGATTGAGCGAGCCACAGGTTGGCGCATGCGCTGAATAACTTTTCCGCGTACTGAGCCGAACTTCCTCATTGAGCGTGCTAACAGCAGAGAACTCGACAGTCTTGCGACGATTGTGACTGAAACAGCACAGCGCGTTTCTTTTCGCTTTATCCGCCAGCCTCACAAATGTCGAAGCCTCCTCCCAAACCAGCCAAGCCAGGTAAGACCAAAACTACGAGGACATGTTGTTTAAACTTAACCTAAACTTGTGACGTGTTTATACGAGGACAACGCACCTTGTTGGCGTTAAACAGTTAATGGGCGGGCGCTCAACACTCCTCCACGGGCTCGGTTGATTTCTGTTGTTTGTCTGTGAAACCTTGTTTGGCTAATAGAAAGACAGGTCTTAAACTTTAATTGGAAGCCGTGTCGCTTTATCGCTAGCCCTGCCAGGACCGCGTTGGAGTTATTGAAAGCGCTTTCTGGCCATTCAATACACTGACGGGGCCATCCAGCTCTTACCAGCAGGCCTCTGTCACTTCCCTATTTCCATCACTCATGCAAAGAGAGCACCGCGAGTCAGTGGCTTTGGGTGAATAGGTGATAAGTCTGCGTGGTCAGTGACATCAGCTCTACTTCCTCCTTGCTCGGATTATTCTGGTAACCTCTTCCCAAACCTTACTTACCAACGTTAGAGCACGTCATAGCGTTTGCATTTACCTACGCACTGTGTCAGTGCAACAGGTGTACACAAGCAGCCTGTGTAGGAAGGAGAGGCGATATTCAGCTTAATAGGTATCCTTTGTTCAAAGCAATTACACAGATCTCCTGGTGCATATGTTTGAGGCTAAAAGTGAAACTGTGACTTCTCCCTCAATAAACTTGTAATGCTGTGGCAAGTGTTTTTTGAATTTCTATTTACTAAATAAAGTGTAAAATTTCATCGATCATGGTTGTAAGTACAGCATATGTGCACCTGTGATGAAATTTTAAGGCAGCGTGATGAGAGGGAGGCAGAAAATTGTACTTTAATGTGATAAAAAACAACTTTTGATTTATTGTTGTAATCATTTTTGAGCATTTCGTTCGTGCCCATGCTGCACTCTACTGCGCTGGTCTACCCATATTGAAATTGGGTGACTATTAATGTTTCTATGATTTGTAAAACTTTGGGATGTACAGAAAAACATTTAAATGTCCACAATGTCAAATCAAAGCTTTCTAAAGGAAAAAGTCAATTTCTTTACATCTTCTAGCCCAGGGCTGCCCAATCCCAGTCCTCGAGAGCTACTATCCTGCAGCTTTTAGATGCATCCCTACTCCAACACAGCTGAATCAAATGGTTTGATTACCTCTTCAGCATGCCATCATGTTTGGCAAAGGCCTGATAACAAGCCATTCATTTGATTCGGGTGTGTGGGAACAAGGATGCATCTAAAAGCTGCAGGACGGTAGCTCTCGAGGACCGGGATTGGGCACCCCTGTTCTAGCCAATGGTTTCTGCAGTAGTGTTGGCTAATTGCACCTAGTACACTATTCTCATCTTATGAATTAAATGTGGATGCAGGTAAATGCAGATGTTTGGGAGAAAAAAAAAATCTCCATCTCACAGATGGGGAGAGAAGCATAAAATAACCTTCCTCGTGTGTGAAGTTAAAGGTGTTTATGTCTACAAACATGCTGACACAGCAAACACAGGCGCATCTCTTTACCCGCATGAAACACAATCTTTTGCGCTCCTCACAGTCCTTGACGAATCAGTCACGATGCCTCACCTGGCTGTAGGTGAGATCGCCTGTCAGTGACAGGTGGCAGGCCGGTGGGGCTCGTGCAGGAGTAAATGATCCATCCTGCTAAAGCTATTTTATCCAGATTCAGGATTGGTTTTCTGTAACTTTCCCTTTGGTGGATGTGCTCGGTGGATGTGCTCAGTGTCTGTGCATGAATTGGCTTTGGAGGAAAAAAAAAAAAAACATTGGCAAGTGTTTGTAGCCATTTACAGGCCATTTACCATTATGTGTGACCAAATAGCACCCCGAGGTATGCGTTCAGCTTGAACAAGAGCTAGCATGTTTTCTTTGGTTTTTTTGGTTGGTTGTTTTTTGCACCCACTTAGCCACATTTTTACAAGAAGGTTATGATTCTGTTTTTAAGGTATGTGCAGTTTAACAGAGGCAGCCCTGTGCAAACTCTGGTTTAGCAGATTAGAAGTTTAGATTACGTTGTTAAACTGAGCACTGAACATGACTGAGGGATCACATAACCACCATGACCAGACATGCTTTTTCAGAAGAGCTGCTGCAATAAAGTAAAATGTACAAAAAAAACACATAACTGGAATTCATTAAAAAGCTCACACAGTAATAGATGAAACATATACTGTCATTGCTTTGCTCATGTTAAGGCACAAATTTTCTTCTTTGTTTATTCATTAGATTTCTTTTTATCTTATTGTGTGCCCAGGGTTTAAAATGTAGCAAGAATTTAATTGAGCCAGCACAGGCCCTCAGTATGGGTCTGCAAAGCAGACGTGCTTACTGTGTTTGAACAGAGCTGGACTTGTGCGGCAGCTCAGCCCCCATCAATCTGAGACACCGAGGCAGTGTGTTCACTAAACAGAAATCCTGAGTAACAGCACAGGCAGAGGGGATTTACAGAGTCCAGCGGTTAGGCCTGTGAAGTAAAGAGATCAGGAACGATGGACTCTAACTGGCCTTTGCATTTAAACATAAGACAGTGAATCAGTCACCTTGTGTTTAGTTGTGGTGAACACCTTTAACATATAACTGTTAGACAGTTGACACTGTGATAATCTTTCAAGTTAAAGCTGAAAGGATTGATAAAATAACCAAATAAAGGCATGATTGAAGATATCAGATATGCACCAATAGTGGGGCGGACGCATATTTTTTTTCACTGGGTTTATTATTTAAAGCATATTATTAACATCTGTCTCCAATTTAAAACAAAAAACGGGTGTGTCAAAATTTTAAAAGGAAGTCCAAATTACGCTTATCTACCAGTCGATGCAAATCACAGGAAATTCTTTAACTTTGCAGGAGAGCATATTTATCCTGGTTTTGTTAACCAAAACAGGGTCGCTATTTGAGGGCTGAGTGTAACCAGCTCAGTAGTCTGTTTAGTAAACTTTGTGTCTATGTTGTAAACAACACAGCAGACTATATGTAACCTTACGTTAATGCCCAGAAACGGGCAGTTAGTTGAAATATAAAATGTTTATATCAAGTATTTAAATACGTTTTGAAAGCTTGACCATGGCTGTTCAAGCTTTTGATGTAGTTTAGCAGTTGACTAAAGCCACAGCATAGTAGCAACTCAGCAGCAGAGCTCAACCTCAAGTTTGAGCTACCAGTGGCCCCGAGTGCAGCTACACACAACAACCACTCACACTGTTGATGCTGTTTTTTGTGCCTGTTGTACGTGTTGAAATGTCTTTTTGTTTACATAATAGATAACGTCTCACCTTTGATTTGTGCACTTGAGAAAAGAGAGTAGTTTACCACATTAGAAGCTGCCTTCTGCACACACTCACCTGTATACTCACTGGACTGAAACTAGCTGGGTGTTCTGCGGGGCTTAACCAGGAGTGGTTTCACCTCACTTTTGTTTGTCACAGAGTGCGCACACATATTGTGTCTAACATCTAGTCTGTTTTTGTCTTCACTAGGCCAAGTCAAGGTTTTCAGAGCTTTGTTCACCTTCGACCCACGGACAGTAAGAGTTTTTTCTTTGTTGAGATTAATTCTTTTTCTTTTTACTTTCATAACTTTATTCTGATCATCAATTAATCTTAGCGTTTCTCACAAGGTTAGGATGCTAGGGATGGGGTAATGCCTGAACTGTGTTTCAGCTGGAAATATACGACATAACCAGAGAATCCTTTTAACCCTATGCCATAACCTGATATGCACCTCCCAGGAAGTGTAACTACACTTTGAGTAAACGCAGCCTGCAATGACTTTGAATGGTGTGGAAGGCTGTGGTGTAGGGTTAAGAGTAGTTTCCAGTTAGTTCGTAAGAGGCAGCTAGAAGATGGTGATGATGACAAGGCAGGGGAATCAAAACAAAGTCCCAAAATCGGAATATTTGATCATAAAATCTTAATTATACTTAAATATTAGAAGATTTTATTTATACTAATATATCAATACACTCCTCCACTGGTCCTGTCTAGGCTGTCGGCCAAAACAATATTAACAGTACTTCAAACCAGTGGCTCTGGTGGGTGGGCATCAGGAAGGGCCAGTCACATTTCAGTAGGGAGTACCATCCCACCACTCTGCACGCTTCCTGCAGCTCAGAGCAGGTGTCTTGAGCAGAAGGACTGCTGTTTCAAGCTGTAATTCATGATGATGTAGGTGGATTGTATCAATCTCTGTGATAAGATCTCACTGGGGAAGTGGTTAACTGATATCGAGCATCACCACAATGGTAACCTAGACAGGAAGGTAGCAAGTACGTGAAGCTAAATTCGGGAAGGGTGGAGCCAGCTTGTTAGCAATGACTGAACTTTCAAAGTAAGAGTGAAGGAATGACTCACTGGTAAATTAGCATCAGAAGGTGTCATTTTTTTCAGACTTACTAAGAAAAAATTAATAACCTACTAAACATACTATAAAAGGTAATTCTGTTCATGTGGGCATAGCTACGTCCACACGAACAGAACTGAATCAGCTCTTTGGGATTTCCTTAAATGAATGATTGCACATGCATTGAGTAGGGGTGCAACGATACACAAAATTCACGGTTCGGTTCGATACTTTGGTGTCACGGTTCGATATTTTTTCGATACAAAAAAAATGTTCATGCCTTTGTAATTTGTCATTTATTAAAATTATAAATATATATTTTAACTCAAAAGTACAGTTTTTAAATTGAACCCTAACCCTTGTGCGTGTTTTTTATTTTGACAGCGAATGCGCACCTGCGGACCACTTATGTGCACCCCTGGTTATTTAGCTCGTCATATTGCAGCCACAGAAATTCTTTTGTCCATGAAACCATAAAGCTGCACTTTCTTTTTGCCTTATAGTCTGATTTGTCATAACTTCTCCGTTTTGTGGTAAGCTTTTCTTTGGCTGTCACTTCTTCACCCTGACCTGTCTTATTTGGCTCAGCAGAACTAAAATATATATCTGTCTGTGAAGGTTCTCAGTCATCCAGGTCATCGTAGTCAAATATAAATCCTGCTGCTTTTACACACGCACTCACATAAGCTCAGCGATTCTCTGCGCGATCAACCTCTCACATGTTTAAGCTGCGGGAGATTTCACTTGTCATGTTTGCATAGTAAGCTACCAATTAATAAGACGATGTCAGAGGAATTGGTGCACAAATTATCATCACTCACAGATCAGTGCTGTCGCTCTCTATACACAGTTCGCGCGATTGCAAAGTGAAAGCAAAAAAACAAGCGCAAATTCAAACGCGATTTCAATATGTCATATATTGACAGTGGCTCACCGATGCCAATGACATAATTACCCAGCTACATTTCCGAAAGAATGCAAAAGCATTGACATATATTTTTCCTTCCTACAATAGCCCGACTGGAAAAAATCGCTAGCCCCGGGACGTTGGGCTAGCGATATTGCGAGCCCTGTATCTGATTGAGGAATCACTCATCTTTGGAAAAGAGTTTATTACAGAGAAATGTCTCTTTCCAAAATAAAAGCTATACTATCCGCTTCTTCTGGGCTATATTCTCAGCAGCATAAGGAGAATCATGTGCTAACAGCTGTCTAAATGACTCGGCTAAAGTTAGTAGCATGCTTGTTGTTTTTGTCTTTGCACTAGGATGATGTCGGCGTAAATGTGCAGTCATATTCGTTGTGTTCCCACTAGTGCTTTCAGGTTAATCTCGTTGAAATGACCTTAACGCCACAACACGGCAAATCTCCGTTAACGAGCTACCGCCGATCGCCCCGTGCATGGGGCTAGACGGCCAACACGTTAACGAGCTAACTGTGCTAACACACTAGTTCCCACCCATGTAATTGAGCATTGCATGGCACATCCAACATACTGTTTTACTTTAGTCCATGACTCGCTTACCTTCAGGGTCATACGTCACATGAAAACCAAAATAATTCCAAACGCCAGATCTGAATGAGGGTGGGGGAGGTCCATGTTGTAAGGGGAGCTTAACTTCTGTCTCGCTAGCTTGCCCTGCGCTCTTCCTTCTGACGATGCTGTCTGTGTTGAGCGCTCAGTGAATCTGCGTTCGACTACTCCGCCTAGGCTGCACTGTCGACCCTAGGCGGAGTAGTCGAACGCAGATTCACTGAGCGCTCAACACAGACAGCATCGTCAGAAGGAAAGTTGATAAAATAAATTACAAATGTTGTATTGTTCGATACATATGCGTACCGAACCGAAAGCACTTTATCGAACGGTTCAATATCGATACGAATATCGTTGCACTCCTAGCATTGAGATACCAAACCTTTCCTCCAAGTAAGCGCTATACATGGGAAACACTTTGGCAGAAGTCGTCTAAACCACCGAATTGCAAACTGAGTTACCAGTTGCTTTCATGTTTTTCATGTGTTGGTCTAGATTTGGTTGCAGAAAAAAAGGGGGAGGCTGCTTAAAATACAACACAAATCTGACATTAGTGTTGAGGTCAGAAAAGTGTGAATGCCACATCCTGGGTCACTGATGGTTATAAATGGCCTGTACTTGTATAGAGCTTTACTTAGTCCCTAAGAACCCCAAAGGCTTCACACTACATTCAGTCATTCACCCATTCACACACACATTCACACATCGGTTATCAACTTGTAACAGTGTCTTTTTATTTTCTAGCCAGATGAGTTATATTTCGAAGAAGGAGACATCTTGTACATCTCTGACACAGTAAGTGGAAACCCTAGAAGCTACATCATGTAACAGCCATCTTTTATTCCACGGTTTTGTTTCCCATCGAGTTTTAATTTAACTTAAGTTTTTCTTCCTCTTTCTGTGGAATCATAATCTTGCTTTCTCTGCATTTTTTGCCTTCCTTTTGTGTTATTATTTTTCCATTTTTACACCTCCCCCCACTTCAGTGTTGTATTGAAGCAGATTAATTTATTGCTTCATTTAGTTATTAGTTTATTTTGGTCTTTTCTTTCTTAACAAATACTTCTCTATTACTCAGAGTGACACTAACTGGTGGAAAGGGACATGTAGAGGAAGAACAGGATTAATTCCAAGTAACTATGGTGAGTACACATCTCAATTTCACAGTTAAATAGCAGATATATTAATGAGTACAGTACTATGCGGTGTAGCTCGTACAAAAACGATAGTTCTGTCCCTTAAGTTAATTTTCCATAATCCACTGATGCCCTTGTTTTGTTTTTCAGTGGCTGAGCAGGCAGAGTCTATCGACAATCCGATGCATGAGGCAGCCAAACGAGGTAGATGGCAATATTTCTACTAGTCTTTATTTGTTGCTCTTAATTCTTGGTTGAGGTGTGGCTGCATTTAGATACAGGAGGGTTTTTTTTAATCCTAAGACAGTTCTCTTTTGTCTGTCTGTGTGACCGTTATGACAGTGTTTCTGTTCCTGCTGAAAACCTGTACCACTGTTTACATTATTAGTAAAGTTCTCCATTTGACTCTGTGTGTTCGTTGCGTACATACTGGTTATTTAAACAGGCAATCTGAGCTGGCTGAGAGAATGTTTGGACAATAAAGTTGGAATAAACGGGCTGGATAAGGCTGGAAACACTGCCCTCTACTGGGGATGCCATGGGGGACATAAAGGTAAGAGTAAAGTAGTTTTTTGATGTCAGAGATTATGGATCAGCTACTTATTACATTTCAGAAATCTTAAATGTTGACAGACACACACACACACACACACACACACACACACACACACGGAGCTCTGTTTCCAATGAAAAGTTAAGTACAAGAAAATAGGAACTTGTTCTTTGCCCTCCATTGTTTCTCCATTACTGTTAGGTAACATTTAACATGAAATCTCTTCTCTTGTATTTCTGTACCAGATGTGGTGGAGCTTTTGCTCACCCAGCCCAATGTGGAGCTCAACCAGCAGGTGAGGCAGGTTTAAAGTCACATTCAGAAATCAGAATTCAGAAGATTTGGAAGGAGTGTCAACAGTTTAACGTGTGTAAGGAAACTGATGTTATTCAACACCCAGTTTATCATGCTAGGAAAAACAGAGAAGAAACTGTTGTGGACAAAAAAATTGATCAACAAAAAGTTCAGTGTGATGATGTCATGATTTCATAAACCTTGTGTGGTTTGGGTGAAAGTAGATCCTTGTCAGGGTGTTTGCCAGTAACAATCATGTTTTGTGTTTCAGAATAAACTCGGAGATACCCCACTGCACGCTGCCTCCTGGAAGGGTTACTCTGACATAGTGGAAATGCTGCTTAACAAGAGTGAGTATCCATCCATGTTGCTTTTTTGTGTTTAAAAGAATACATTGGTCAGCAGGGTCATCTTTGCTGTTTTGCTAGAAACTCTGCAGGGATGGACGGAAAGAAATCTCCTGAAATATTTTATGAAACTGAGATGGGAGCGTGTGGCTTCAGTTTGAGTAGACAATAAGTGACTGTGATCCACACATTAAAACAAAGTTTTTCATGAAAACAGGTTTCATCTTTATCAGTTTTCATTGGCTGTTGTATGTACTATGTACAAATTACACGTAAAGAAAAAAAATGCTGCCAGACATTAAAATATACATAGGTAGTTTAAGACAAGGAAACTGCCGTCAAAGTACTGACATTATAGAAACATAACTAAAATTACACATCCTGTTGGGCTGATTTAAAAAAAAAAAAAAAAAAAAAAAAAGTAGATCTTGCCACTTGAGGGTATTATTGAAGAAAAAGCCTGCATTTCCTGTTAAATCTACCCCGAGGATCTGGATTACTCATACTCATAATTCTTCAGTTTGTATAACAAATAACGTCTTTTTAATCCAAGCAAAGGTGGGTGGCAAGATAGGCTTTCAAGTTAAAAGAAAAATTCTAGCTGCAGACCAGTCTGGATGTCAGGTGAAAATTTATGTTACTTATGTTTGTTTCAGATGCGAGAATAGACATCAGGAATAATGAGAACAAGTTGGCTGTGGACATGGCCACGAATGCCCAGTGTGCGTCACTTATCAAAAGGAGGCAGGGAGGCCGTAAGTAAAGCTGCTGTTACGGAGCAGCCACACAGCATTACCCACACACACTCACACAATCTCACATTCACACAGTCCCAGAAACTCTCTCTGCTCAGTTAGTGTAAGTTCAGCACCTACCACAAGAGTCACTTGTTGTAGTTACTGAGCTGATCACAGGAAAACTGAACTATATATATATATCTCTATCTATCTATCTCTATCTATCTATATAGATATATATAGATATATATAGATATATCTATCTCTATATATATATATATATAGATATATATAGATATATCTATCTCTATAGATATATCTATCTCTATAGATATATCTATCTCTATAGATATATCTATCTCTATAGATATATATATATATATATATATATATATATATATATATATATATATATATATATATATATATATATATATATATATATATATATATATATATATATATATATATATATATATATATCTCTATATATATATCTCTATATATATATCTCTATATATATATATATATATCTCTATATATATATATATATATATATATATCTCTATATATATATATATATATATATATATATATATATATATCTATATATATCTATATCTCTCTATATATATATATATATATATCTCTATATATATATATATATCTCTATATATATATATATATATCTCTATATATATATATATATATCTCTATATATATATATATATATCTCTATATATATATATATATCTCTATATATATATATATATATCTCTATATATATATATATATATCTCTATATATATATATATATATATCTCTATATATATATCTATCTCTCTCTATATCTCTATCTCTCTCTATATATAGAGATATATATATATAGAGATATATAGATATATATATAGAGAGAGAGATAGAGATATATAGAGATATATATATATCTATCGATCGATCGCGCTCAGTGAATCTGCGTTCGACTACTCCGCCTAGGCTGCACTGTCGAGCGCAGATCCACTGAGCGCCCAACACAGACAGCATAGTCAGGAGGAAGAGCGCAGGGCAAGCTAGCGAGACAGAAGTTAAGCTCCCCTTGCAAGATGGACCTCCCCCACCCTCATTCAGATCTGGCGTTTGGAATTATTTTGGTTTTCATGTGACGTATGACCCTGAAGGCAAGCGAGTCATGGACTAAAGTAAAACAGTATGTTGGATGTGCCATGCAATGCTTAATTACATTGGTGTGAACTAGTGTGTTAGCGCAGTTAGCTCGTTAACGTGTTGGCCGTCTAGCCCCATGCACGGGCGATCGGCGGTAGCTCGTTAACGGAGATTTGCCGTGTTGTGGCGTTAAGGTCATTTCAACGAGATTAACCTGAAAGCACTAGTGGGAACACAACGAATATGACTGCACATTTACACCGACATCATCCTAGTGCAAAGACAAAAACAACAAGCATGCTACTAACTTTAGCCGAGTCATTTAGACAGCTGTTAGCACGTGATTCTCCTTATGCTGCTGAGAATATAGCCCAGAAGAAGCGGATAGTATAGCTTTTATTTTGGAAAGAGACATTTCTCTGTAATAAACTCTCTTTTCCAAAGATGACTGATTCCTCAATCAGATACAGGGCTTGCAAAATCGCTAGCCCGACGTCCCGGAGCTAGCGATCTTTCCAGTCGGGCTACAAAAATCTCTCTGCCCTGCCCGTCGGGCTATTGTAGGAAAAATATATGTCAATGCTTTTGCATTCTTTCAGAAATGTAGCTGGGTAATTATGTCATTGGCATCGGTGAGCCACTGTCAATATGTGACATATTGAAATCGCGTTTGAATTTGCGCTTGTTTTTTTGCTTTCACTTTGCAATGACAGCACTGATCTGTGAGTGATGATAATTTGTGCACCAATTCCTCTGACATCGTCTTATTAATCGTTAGCTTACTATGCAAACATGACAAGTGAAATCTCCCGCAGCAAGCTTAAACATGTGAGAGGTTGATCGCGCAGAGAATCGCTGAGCTTATGTGAGTCGTGTGTAAAAGTAGCAGTATATATATTTTAGTTCTGCTGAGCCAAATAAGACAGGTCAGGGTGAAGAAGTGACAGCCAAAGAAAAGCTTACCACAAAATGGAGAAGTTATGACAAATCAGACTATAAGGCAAAAAGAAAGTGCAGCTTTATGGTTTCATGGACAAAAGAATTTCTGTGGCTGCAATATGACGAGCTATATAACCAGGGCTGCACATAAGTGGTCCGCAGGTGCGCATTCGCTGTCAAAATAAAAAACACGCACAAGGGTTAGGGTTAAATTTAAAAACTGTACTTTTGAGTTAAAATATATATTTATAATTTTAATAATGACAAATTAAAAAGGCATGAACATTTTTTTGTATCGAAAAAATATCGAACCGTGACGCCAAAGTATCGAACCGAACCGTGAATTTTGTGTATCGTTGCACCCCTAATATAAATATATATATATATATATATATATATATATATATATATATATATATATATATATATATATATATAAAAAAAAATATAATATATAAAAAAATATTATTTCTCCCCCCCCCCCCCCATTCGTCAGTTGAGGAAAGACATGAAGTGTACAGAGATGATGCAGTTACACATAATATGTAAAAATAGTGCAGTATGTTTGTCATTAACTATCCATTTCCTGTGTTGCAGAAACCACCCGCATACACAGCAATGCTGAAGAGTATTTGGACGATGAGGACTCTGACTGAGCTGGCCCCATTAAACCATTACCTCTGTCTTCCATTGGGTTTGGGGCTCGTGATCCTTGCAGAGTCTTATTACAGGACCTAAAGTGGAATTGCTGTGTAACTGTAACTTCATTTTAGTTCAGTTATTTTGTTCAAACACCTCACTCCTCTGCCCTCAGCCTCACTTCAGTGCGAGTCTCTGAGCTTTGAATTAGTGTGTTTTACAGTTGGCCTGCTTTTTCTACCCCGAGTGGATTTCCACACGTGGGGGATTTGTCTTGGAGGATCGATTGTGCACTGTGGGCTGAAGGGCAGAGTATATGTAGTAGCAGAAAAGGGACCAAAACTCTTAGAAACACATTCCAAACATACAGCTTATGTTTAACCTATTAAAGTGCCAATGCAGATTAAACATTGATCTGGTGTGTTTCTACTTAAGTTTTTCAAGCTCCACTTAAATTGCTGAACTACAAACATGAGCAGAAGGAATTGGAAACACATTACCACAACTACAAACCTTTATGTACATTAGGAAGACTATTAAACATGTATTTAGCTCCAACATTTCCCCCCTAATAGATTTCCCCACATATATTCTCAACACTTAAATTATGCATGCAACCGATGTGCATAAATGGGCTTAATGTGGCCGGAGTATGTGTAAGCATCTCATCTAGCAGTAAACTCACTTGTTGAACTCTATACTGCTTGTGTTTTTATAACATTTCCACCGCTGTTAAGAGCCTGCTTTCAGCTCACTGTAATTAAAAATAATATTCCTCATGTAAACTAAACATTACTCTGAACTCTTTCAAGCTTTTGATTTCCATCTTGTGAGCATATTTCTGGTTTTATTGCTGCTTTCTAACAGATTGAGGGGGAAAAGTGCCTTAAATGTAAATTCGTGCGAGTGTTTGCGGTTGTTTTTCTCTTCTTCAGTGTGAACATGTTTGTCTTCAGAGGTTATGAATTTCTTAAGAGGACTGTTCAGGATTTCTGTCTGCTCTTTCTTCAATCTCAAATAAAGATTTTTTTAACTTATAATGTACACTGAATGGATATTTTTGAAAGAAAATAGAGAAATGTGTCTTGACAGAAGCAGTGCAGTGGGATTATGTACTTACTGACCACTTTATTGGGTACACTTCTTCAGCTTTAACACAGGTATCAAATCCTTCAGTCACACGGCAGCAACTCTGCATGTAGACACGGTCTGCATTCACACTGAGCATCACAACGGGGAAGAAACTTTGAATGTGGCTCAATCATGCAGTTCGGAAAAGTGTGGGGGATAATTTATTAGCCTATGACCAACTGAGCATCATTTAAACACTACAGCCTGTCTAAGTATTATTATTAATAAATTGTTGAACGTTATGTGTACCTGTCTTCTGATGGTTGCTCAACACAGTATGTAGTGGAACGGGAGATTCACGTTATGGATTTGCGGCACCAGCTGTACGATATCATCATCTGAAAATGGACCAAAATCTCCGAGGGATGTTTCTGGCAACTTATGAACCACATGATGAATTAGGGCAACTCAGAAGGCAAAAGGGTGTCCAACTATGTACGGTACTAAGGCATACTCAAAGTGAGCAGTGAGTGTAATTAACTACTCATAGCCTCTCATCCAAACAAATTCCTCTCATTACTAAATGCACATGTGAAAACATGTAATAAGGTTGTAAACTCTAATAATTATAATAATCCAATAAAGAACATGTTCCAAAAAGTTTCCTCAGACCAACATAAATAAATTCATAAAAGTTAAAGATTTCCTTTATTACAAAGTCGGCATGTTGATGACATTCCACAAAGGCAAAAAATACAAGAACCCAAAAATACAGCAAGTCTTTGATGAGGGATTCATGCTACATGACTGCAGGACCGGAGAAACTAAGAGGACAGGTAGAGCAGAACCAGGACA
Organism: Aulonocara stuartgranti; assembly: GCF_965226115.1. Classification (NCBI taxonomy): domain Eukaryota; kingdom Metazoa; phylum Chordata; class Actinopteri; order Cichliformes; family Cichlidae; genus Aulonocara; species Aulonocara stuartgranti. The sequence continues at coordinate 13,408,335 of NC_138948.1, read as the reverse complement.
TCGTGTTCTTCCTCAGTTTCCTCCTGATATAGTAAGAACTTTGTTTTTCTACATCCATTCAATGCCAAATGCAAAAATAAATAAATAAACCAAACAGTTACTGAACATGTTTCCTATACAGCAGAAGAAAGGGAAGCAACTGCTTTTATTTAATCAAGAGCTGAAAAAGAAAATTCTTCTTTTTTTGAATGAGTTGGTTCTTTTTTGTATTCTTTTAGGACTTGATTATTCTTTGCTGGGACAACGTTTTTGCTTTTTTTTAAAGAAATGTTGTCCTTTTTCCTTATATAAAATTATGAAACTAATTTATCTTCATTCAGCAGACAAGGAAGAGCAGATGAAAACTAGATTTTACCTAATATTTAATAAAATATTTCTGCAGCTGAGTGGTAAAAGAATGTAGTCTCTTTGAAAAAAATCTACCCAGCAGGATGTTTAGTAACACCGAGCAGCAAACAGCATGTAAATGGTGTCTCAGCAGGACTGCGCTTCACTCCTAGAACTATCAATATAAAGATGCATGCCTTGACTTCACAGTAAAAAACTGGTAATAAATACACGGCTCACTGTCAGGTAGCAAAAGATACAAATGATGCTATCTGTGGATTCCACATTATCTGTGGAAGCCATTAAAGAAGCTCTGATTGACCTCCAGAGATACAAAGAAGGTTCTTCATAGTGAACCACACACAGAGGCATACATATATGTATATATTTATAAATTAATTACACAGGTTCACACAGTCAAATAAAAAAAAAAACCCAAATCATGTCCACTCTTTTCAAGAAGCTCTAGAAATTCTGCAGGATTTAAAGTAGCAGTACTTGTAAGACTTACTAAAACACACTTTTCATCTCTCTTTTTAAAGCAAGGGTGTCAAACTTATGGTCCACAGGCCAGAACCAGCCTGCCAAAGGATCCAATCAGGCTTGTTGCATAACTTTTCCAAGTGTGAAATTTGCAAAGAAGACATTAATTTTAGGTTGTCATTTTCTTTTGCACCGGTAAGCAAAACGTTCTGAATAAACAATGATGAAAGTGTTATTGTCCATCTGAATCATCATTAGTCTGAATGTGGAAAAACAACCATTTTTCTTAAAGATGTTTCAGTTTGCGCATCATCAGTTTTATAAATAGATCATTAGCAATAACCTGAATGTACTGAAACTGCTCTTCACAAAAAGAAAGGGGAACAATTAGTCAGAAGCTTCAGCGATGCAGGCGGCCCACTTGAGCTGTAAGTCACTTATGAGCAAAGATGAGTCTGATACTCTTGTTCTGAAAATGCAAAAACCACATTTCCTCATTTTCCGTGACGTTTCTGTCAGACTGCGGTTCAGGCCGTTACAGGCGACCAGTTGAGCCCATTGGTTACATAAATGGTCTACATTGTAGACTCTACAACACATAAAGCACCCTGTGTGAAGGGGAAACTAGGTTCTTAAACTTTTTTTTTTTTTTCAAAAACACATCAGATTCGAGACCTATTTTTTTACTTTTAGAGGCATCTGTGGGCAGAACTTGTTGCTGTGTAAACATACCCAGTGGAGCATTTTACAAACTAATCTAATCTTTCAGGTATTAGAAGAAAAAAAAAAATCTTTTTCCAAAGGACACTTTTTTTCTGCTAATATGGTGCTACTTTAATTTGTGTTGTCAAATCCATAACCTTCATATTTTCATATAAAAAAACCCAGCAAATTACAGCCAGAAGCTTCTACTTCCTGTCAATTATTTCCAACTAAGTAAAGGATGGAGATGCCGCCCTTTCAAACAAGGCACATTTGAGTGTGAAACTTGAATAAGGCCTTTTTAAACACAAGCTGTGGTTATCATTAAGCTTTAAGGCGAACTGAAAGAAAGTGAAAATGATCCCACCCAATTGTCGACGCCACCTAAATTAGAATACAGACATAAAAAGGAAGACTTGCACTTTTTTGTTCGTATCAGTTTTAAACAGTGTGAAAAATATCAGCTTTCAACATGATTGCCATCTCCTGCCTCCAAAGAAATAAATATTAAGAAAAGCAGACATTTAGGCTGAAACTATGCTTTTTTTTATGATAATGCAATGAGTTTAAAATCTGACCATGTCCCCCCAAAAAAGGGGAGGAAAAAGTCAGAGAGAGCAGAGATGACAGTGATGATATATTGCACCAGTGTTTGCAAATTACTCAGAAGAAACACTTCTTTTTAATGAAGATCACATAGTTAATGCAGTAATCTTGACAAGAATTTATGTTCACAGAAAAAGTTCTGTAAAAGACTTCATCAAAGAATTATCTCAGGACAGACAAGGTTTTCCAAAACACAAAATAAACATTTCCAGCTGTTCAGCAAACTCAGTGTGGCCTCATTCAAACACCTTAAGAGGAACCCTTTCTCCAAACGCCTCTTTTAAAGGATATTATTGTTAGATATGAGTAGACCACAAGAGTCAAACAGTGTAGTGAAGATTTCACTCTGACCAGTCAACTAACAATATGACATTAATCACACCTTAAGGGTGAGGATGTGGGGACATTTCTGGGTATTCAAACCTCTGAAATGAAATGACATGAAACATGGAAGGCCTCTGATAAACAGTAATACTGACACATTAGATAAGTACGGTCTCAGTATGTACATGCATTGGGGGGGGGGGGCATGATCACATTATAGCCCCTATTGCACATTCAGTTGAACATCAAGTTACAACACTGAAATCCAGTCCTTCCCCCCTGATCTGCTCTGGTCTAAGACCACACTGGACCAAAATCACCAGGGGGGTTTCTTTTGTGTGTGTGTTTCTTTGAGCTCAAGTAACAACCACTCCTGCTAGGAAAGAGTTCAAATATTAACTATGCAGGTCTAAATTCCAGCAGATACAACTGTGACGTGAAAGCAGCAGAGATTGTGTCAGTTTCACAGATAAACAACTTGAAATAAAACAGTGGACTCTCATCCAAACCATCAGAAATCAGAAAAACACATTGTTACTTTTATTAATGTTTTTGAAAGGGGGGGGGGGGGATTTTTGGGGGGCTTTGAAAAAGTCTGAGAACGTCTTAACTAAAGCTCATAAAAAAGGTATTCAGATTTTATTTTTTTGGCTCAAACGATTTAATAACTAATAAATTTAGTTGGAAGAGAGGTACTGTGAAAAAAAATGAGCAAATCTGCCTCCATTTTTCTGATTTATGATGCCTTCTTTTACCCGCATTTCTGCTTCTCCCCAACCTCTAAACAACAAAGGTCGAGGGAAAGACGCACGAGACGACGGAAAACCCAAAGCTTCAGACCATTTCTCTCTAGCGTGAGATTTTAAAGGTGTGTGGAAGAACAAAATCACATTGTAGAGTGCTTCTGTCAACTTTCGGACCCCAACCTACGAGTAAGGTATAAAATAATGGAATTTTGTTTAAATAAATACATTCCTTAGCAAGGTTAAAATAAAATAACATAAAATAGAATAAAATGAAATAACTGGGATAAAACACATGACATCTTGAATAAGCTGGACAAACAGCTAATAAAAATTTCCTCCCAGAAAATAATTTCTTTCACAGATTTTCATTTTTTTGGTCTTGCTTTTTTTTTTTCTTTTTTTTTTGCAAAAATGAAAATATAGTTGTTGGTTTTTTTCTCCCCACGTTCTTTGCAAGTATCCATAAAAAAATTTTTTATAGTACCAATGAGTCATCTTTGAAATATATCTACAGCTGTACAATAGCTCTTGCAACAGTTTGACAATAAATCTTGCAAGTAAATTTACGAAAAGAAAAAAAATTTATACATAAAAAAGCTTTTTTACAGATATGAGTTAAAAAGGGTAATAACAAACAATATAAAAAGAAGATAGAAAGACAGCAGCTGCTAATGAGATTCTTGGAGATTTGTCTTCTCTTCGATGGCCTGTTTCACTATTTCAGCCAACTTCAAGCGGTCGACTTTATCGGAGAAGGCTCGTCCTGCAATGAAAATCTGCTGGTTAAGGATCTGGTAACTGGTAACAATAAAATTACACTTCTAAATGAGAGCCATGCTTAGTCTTTTCCCCCTAATCTTATAATAACAGAGACAATTAATCTGGTTTCTGTAGATTTTTGTCAATTTGAATAATTAGGGGTGCAGCGATATTGTTTATACAGTCTTTTCTGATCTTTGCAATAAGCTATTCATTCACCACACATAAGCTCACACCTGAAAAGTGAATGAAAAAAAACATGGATGACTTTAGAGAGAGCAAGCAACACTGACCGTCCCAACTGAGCCCCTGCAGGCCATCCCTCAGCAGCTTACAGTCTCTGTTGAACCTCCAGGCATCATACATCACTTCATTCAGCTTCTCATCCTCGTTCTCTCCTGCACAAAAATTATTATTTTTTTAACTTCAGAAGTTGTTGTTTTTTTCCCCTCTCTGAGAGATGTGCAACATTGTCAACAGAAAAAAATCACAAGCAGACTCCATATAGACTTTAATGTACACTATCCATGGCCACTTTGTTAGGTACACCTATTCAACTCCTCCTTAATGCAAATATCTAATCAGCCAATCACATGGAAGCAAAAAAAATTAGTCACAGGGAAGGAAAGTGATTTCGCACACTAACATCTCTGGCGTTTACAGAGACTAAAAAATGCCTTGTTGATGCTAGACGGACAGCTTTGAGCTGACAGGAAGGCAACGGTAATTCAAATAACCACTCGTTACAACCAAGGTATGCAGAAGAGCATCTCTGAATACACAACATGTCAAATGTTGAAGCAGTTGAGCTACATCAGCAGAAAACCAAACCTGGAGCCAATCACATCAGCTGAGAACAGAAAACAGAGGCTGTAAGTCACACAGGCTCACCAAAATTGAACAATGTAAAGATGTGGGGGATATTTTATTGGCACACTTTAGCTCCCTTAATACCAAGTGAGCATCAGTTTAACACAGCCTACAGCAGTGTTACTGCTCATGATATCCATGATTTTATGGCTACAGTGTACCCATCTTCCAATGGCTGCTTCCAGCAGCTTAATGTCACAAAGCCCCAACTGATTTCTTAAACATGACAATGAGTTCTTTATACTCAGAGGACCTGCACAGTCTCCAGATCTCAGTCCAATAAAGCACCTTTGAGGTGGAACAAGAGATTGCTGCCTGCACATCCATCATGCCAAATCTGCAGCAACTCTTTGATGCCATCATGTCAAAATGCACCAAAATCTCTGAGGAATGTTTCCAGCACCTTGCTGAACAATTAATGAAGAATTAAAGCAGTTCTGGAGGAAAAAACAAGGTCCAACAAAATACTAGAAAGGTGTACCTAATAAAGTGGTCAGTGAGTGTCTATAACCTTATACAGCCTGATTAGAATTCCAGCAATTATTAGTCATAAATGTTCAAAAATCAGTGAGTTTCTCTGCATTTTCAAGTTACGTTACAACCAATTAAAGGTTTGGAAAAAAAAAAAAAAAAGCTTAGCTGATCATCTGTTCCTCTGTACTTTGGCAGTTCTTATGTTTACTTTTCATCACAGACTGCCAAAATGCTTCTTAGTTGAATTGAAGTGAAAAACAGACACCAAACTCAACAAGCCAGCACAACTTTTCATACTTCTTCATTAAAATGCTAGTTGTATACCGGCGTGGGTTTACTGACCAGCTTGTGGTAGTATACACTGTGCAATGACATCTCGTAATTTTTCCAGTGCTACGTTGGAGTCTTCCCCTCCGTTTTCTGGGTCGTGAATGAAGAAACTGTCACTGGGCTTTGGGCTGCAACATGGACAGAAAAACATATTTCAGAGCAGATCTTTTTTTTTTCTTTTTCTTTTTTTTTTAAATACAAGGACTTCCAAATAAATGAAAAAAACTTTGGATACACACACACACAAAGAAAAAAAAAACAAAACAGCAACTATACCCTAGAAGTTTCCGCTTCCTGAGGATTGGGTTGTTGACAGAGTTTAGGGGCTTCAGGCTGACATTCAGATCCTGAATTCTCATGTTGGCCAGCTGCTCTGCGTGGGCCTGCTGAATCCCTGCAACTACCGCCTGGGAAGCAGAAAGAGGACAGTCAAAGCTGGTATCTAAATTTCTGCCTAAGGAGGGCTATACGTCTGTTATATTATAATAATTAAGAATACTCATTTAGCAGTTTCCTCTGCCAGTCAGATCACTGACGCAATGCACTCACCTTATCCATCATCATCTGTGCCGAGGGCAGCACGTTGTCAAGAGCCTCGGTGCAGTTAAGCCAAGGATGAGCCAAGACTCCCTCGATTGTCAGCCTCTCCTCTGGCTTCACCTTCAGCAGCCTGCAGGGAGGAAACAAAGAGGCAACAGAAAATACATGTGGGTCAGAAAAAGAGTGAATGAGTGAGACTAACAGAGGGATGGGACGAATAAACACAAGGAAGACAGAGGAGAAAAGGAAGGCAATATGGGGTAAACAAGATGACAGGAGAGTTAATGAGTCTGCTGAGGGGTGTACTACAAAATATGCTGGACAAAGTCAGGTATTCTTTGCATCAACTGGATTGACAAACCTAAACCATAAATCAGAGATAATGGTTACGACAGTAGGGATTGCAAAGTCTCGTTGTTATTAGGCTCTGTGCCTACTCACAAAAAAAAAAAAAAGGGGGGGGGGGGGGGGGGCTTGATGGGGGTCATGTGATTCTTCAGTTTTCTTCAATTATAAAGAAAAGGTCACAAAGGACAATGAAGGACATTTAAAAGAGTTTTCATGGCAAAAAGCAAAACTTGTGCAGAGTGTTATTGGCGTGAATGACTATTTTAATCTAATTTTATTTTGGTCATTTATTTATTTTAGATCATTTGAAGGCTTTTTTTTAGTTTTTATTGTGATAGGAGAGTAGAGAAACAACAGGAAGCTGGAAATATCATATGAAGACAAACCCAGCCCTGTGCCCTCAGAGAGCTAAAGTGGCACCCCGATTTTCCATTTATTTCTCATGTTGGAGCTGCTCATCTGAACTCTGATACATACAAACTTAATATTTAAGAAAAAGGTGACTGAGGTCTGAAATCGTTTCATAATGAAGGACGTGTGATAATCTATTAGGTTATAGAAAAAAATCCTGTAGGTAGACAAAGAATAGAAATAGGAAGAAGACTTACTTGCGTACAATGTCCTTGGCCATCTCAGAGATCTGGCTCCACTCGTCTTCGGGAAAGTCAAAGCTGCCGGTCATAATCTTCTTCCTCATGTCCTTTGGGATGGTGCGACTGTGATGCTTGGAGTAGAACGGAGGGTAGCCACACAGCATTACGTAGATAATCACACCGAGAGACCACAAGTCACAGCTCTGTAGACAGAAAAGAAACCTTTTAAAAAAATAATTCACCAGTGAACCAGGCCTGACGCACCTGCAGCAGGAATCCCAGATATGAGTCTTGCCTTGTTATAGGTGTAAGGAGTGGGTGAGGTAGGTATAATTCCAGACTTTTCCTTCTGGTGCCTTCTTTGAGCCTCAAGTACCTGTACAGAAAACAGGGCCAGAATACATCATTAAGATATGATGCATTCAGTCGTTAATGATGTGTCAGCCGTCAGTGGAATGAGAAAGCAAGTGCATCTTTTTTTTTTTAACCTGAGGTGCTACGTAGTAAGGAGTAAACTGAGGGGTCATCAAGTCTCCTTGGTCGATTTTGGCAAAGCCAAAGTCACACAGCTTCACAGGTGCATCCTGCAGAACAGACAGAATCACCGAATGAGAGATACGAATATGTTTTGAGCATAAAAACTTTTTATTAGCAACTTCATGTAAGATATTTTCTCTGGGGCTTCACGGAGTTTCACTTGATGGGATTTCTTAGCTGGAACACCTTTGGGACATTACTGAAATTGCTGCCAGAGCAGAATTGATTTCCAAGTCTGTCACAGCCACTGCAGATTTTCTAATTCTACATTATCTTTGCCAAACTCTGCTAGATATAGTCTGAGAGAAAAAACCCCCCAAAAAAACCCTTTGATCCACTGTGTTGAAAAGTCTAGCAAAGCTTCTACTCTTTTGCATTTCATTCTGTATTTTGTATAAATAATTAATTAGCTAAAAGTAATTGGCTGTGGCAGCTTTAACGTTACTTCAAAACTGCAGTATTTACATCTGTGTGTGCAACAACGCAGCATCAGGAGCTTACCAGAGAGTTATCTTTGAAGAGAAGGTTCTCTGGCTTCAGGTCACGATGTGCAATATTTAGAGAGTGACAATGCTCCAACGCTTGGCTGATCTACAGGGAGGGAGACATAAAACTGAGACACCATCCATAGATTTATTAAAAACAGCCTAGGGTTGAACTGGTGTGTGCCACTTAATCCAAACAGCAGGTAGTAATGACAAGGCGAGGCTGTGTGACATGTTACTGCAGCTTTAAAGGAAAAGACAGACGATGTCATAAAACACAAGATAAAGGTGGACCACAGTTAGGTCTGTTCACCTACCTGTTTGGTGACCTGACTGGCCATCTTTTCAGTAAAGTGCCTGTGCTGACTGATTCTGTGGAACAGCTCGCCACCCTCCATCATTTCCATAACAATCAGGAGCCTCGCTCTGTGAAGAACGATTGGAGGAAACCGTGAAAACCAGGAGATGGAGATATGTTAAATTCTTTCTTTTATGACAAGAGATTCACTGAATCCTACAAAAACAGACTGAGCGCCTCACCTTGGGCTGGATTCATGGGGGAATTGAACACTGTTGGCATAAACTTCCAGGATTTGCACTATGTTTGGGTGGTTGGCACACATCATATGGAGACGCACCTGGAGAGAAAACAAGCAAAGTGAATTTAGAGTAACTCTCTTAAGTTTAAATTCTCCATGTTTAAGCCAGGTTAAAGTCATTGCAACAGAGAATAGCATCATATCATCAGTACAGTCACTCTGATGTGCAGTGTCGGCACTTCCCAGGCAAAAAGAGAAATTTAATGTGAGATCAATGACATCTATTAGTATTCAAATGTTTAAACTACATCAAAGCTGACACAGAAATCATTTTATTACACGTTTCCACTGCTTTACTGGTTTTATTAAGCAGATGAGTCAACTAATGCACATTCGTTACCAATGAATGCCAAAAATTGACAAATTCTGCAAATGTAAATGCAAATTAAGCAGCTGCAAATACCAAGAATTCTTCTAAATAATTAGACCATCGGAAATTATACAGTGTCAGACTCAGAAAAAAGCAGATTGCAAGACAGACAAAGACAGTACGCCAACACCAAGTCTGTGTAGCTTGTTTTGACTGCACTGCTTAACTGCTGCATAAGCTGCTTGATCAAAACACGGGGCTGCTAATGACACGGAGAGGCTGCTAAGACAAACTGTTCACTGCAGGGAGACAGCGTTGCAGACAAAGGCGCTCATACAAACAGGCTGAAGTACAAGAGAAGCAAGGAAGAAAAAACAAACAAAACCAGAATTAATACAGACTGATAACAGGCAGGCAGAACAAAGCATGCTGACACAGCCCCAGACAACAAACAGCAGGTATTAATCACAGCCATGACAGTGTTTCCTCTAACCTCATTTCTGGCCTTGGGGCGATCAATAAGGATCTTCAGGGCCAGGCGTTCCTGAGTTGACTTCTTCACACAAACTCTGCAAAAAAAGAAAACAAGTATCGACAAACACCCCACGCACCATGATAGATGTGTCAGATGTGTGCCTGTGCTAACAATCAGGAATTAAATATATCTAAACTCACAGGACTTTTCTAATTTTCTGGTGTTTCTATTAACAATCAGTTGCTCTGCTTGTCACTCATCTGTATTACGTGATCTAATATATTCAGATTAAAACCTAAAAACTCTGCAAACTCTTTAACACGTTATTGACATAACTTTATAGCAAATTGGCTTAATTATTTACAGTTTCACCTGAAAACGATTTAAGCCTTGCCAGCTTTTCACAACATCCTGATAAACACACTAAATCATTAAAAGGCGCCTCTCTTATACCTGCAACCAGCTCCTCTACATGAGGTCACAGGTGAAATCATTAAACCACTATGTCACATAAAACAACCATCCAAGCATTTTACAGCATTCCCATCTACCTATCTGATTAAGAAACAAGATTACAATCAAGTCCAGTCAGATAAAACTGCATTCCCCAAATCCACAACAAATAAAATGCCAGACAGTGTCCAGTGTCCAGTGTCCTTTACTTAAACAAAACAGCTGATATCAATGAGGGACAATGTGTAGGCTGACAATGTCTGGACACTTCTTTTTCTTTTAACTTGAGATGCCATTTCACCTTACAAAAAGCTTTAAAGTAGATAAAAAACATAATTCAACAGTATCTACAGTTTCAGATAGGGCTGTTCATATAACGATATATATCGGATGACGATATAAAAACGTCTATGTTTCATTTTACGCTATCATTTGTTCCTTGGTGTCGCAAAATAAACTGTTTACGGTAATACTTTTTCATTATTTTGATGGTCACTGTAGTGGCTGTCGTTAGCAACAACGACGTTAAAACCATCGCGTGTCCGCTTGTTTATGTTCCACATAAACCTTTCACAATAAAGCTCAAGATCCTGTTGAGACTTTACAAAATAAACTGAATCACGTGAAAGAGCAGATTATTTACGGATAAGAAGTAAAAAAAGAGCCGCCAGGTGCTAAAAAAATAAACCTTAGACTCAAACGTTAGAACAGGCTTTTCCCCGCAGCACGCCTGTAATAAATACAAAGAAAACGGCGGCCGTTACAACTTATGTCTAGAAATGTATAGTTTCATGCATCTGTTAAAACACTGGACTCCAGCTACATGACGCGCAGCTGGAAACACTTTCCGCAAGTCGAGCTGCCCGAGATCCACAGAATTTACAGAAAATGTTACATTTTTGTGATTTATATCGGTATCGGGACGATAGAATTCTGATATCGGGATATGAGATTTTGGTCATATTGCACAGACCTAGTTTCAGATATATATTTTGTCTGCAGACAACTAATTATTTGCATGTTATTTAAAATAAATATTCTTCTGTTAATAGACTAATCACTTTAGGACTTATATTTATAATCTGTGGATGTGTAAATACTTTATCTGTAAAGCTTGAATTTATATTTGCATAGGCGCTCTTATTTTATTTAAAAGACTTTAAAGTTGTAAAGGTAGTTTCTGTGTGCTAACGTGGTGTTTTAGACTATTACACTCCTACATACCGCCTGGATATGATCTGATGTTGAATTAAATAAGGCCAAACAGAAGCACAGAGAAGACATCAGCTGACTAGCTGGATTTACTTTATTTTGTAAATATCAAAGTTTGTTGTGGGAATGGTGAATCTGCTCTGCATCTTTGTATGTAGAGTAAACCAAAGGAAAAGTCATCTGTGGATGCATATTTTTCATCGTCACAAGGATAAAATGAAGTAAATAACTCCTGGAAATGGGTTTCCTCAATCCACATTTTGAACTGCACACTCATTAAATATGAAACGTGCAGATACATAATTCATTTTTGGAAGAATCTAATAACTCCCTTTCCCTCTCCTCTAATCTACAGGGGCTCAAATATTCACTTTAAACACTTACTTTGAACTCAGATTACACTATTAAAGTATTACTGGGAGAAACATTCAGCTCTGGCCAAAGTTCACTTCACTAGAAACCAATACCTTCCCAAATGAATGACAGAATTAGTCCGGTGGTGGGGGATACAGTAAAAGACATGAATGTGCTAGCAGACGGAGGCAGGTAAGAAGGAAGTAATAAGAGTTCCGAGCAAAAAACCGAGTTAGAAATATAAAACACGAGGTGAGTAAAAGTTGCTCAAAAAAAATAGCATGAATCATACCAGCATGTTTACATGGTGGCCTGATGAGTCAATTTCACTGTATTCTCATCACTCAAGGCCAAAAATATACACATTGGGTAATAACAGATTGCTCTCGCTTGATCCAGACTAATGATAGCCTCAAAGTGCAGAATGAGCAGAAGAAGTCAGTGGCAGACACTGATATATTACCACTGGCATCTAACTAGAATCAGCAAGACAGACCTGCACTAAAAAGACTGCGTATAGCATAAACAGACTTAAATCTGCTGGCAGAGCTGCTGCCTCTCTGTAAAGTTCAGCAGAAACAGAATGAATCTAAAAGTCATTCCTGTGAACAGATATCCCAGTGAAGCAGGGCAATGCAGCGTTTACTAATTTTTAATATTAAAAGGAGTCATTTATAACAGTGATTGCTACTTATTCATATGCGGTATAAGCTTTCCTGTGATCGATTACTCCCCATTTTACAGTGTGAAGACAATTAGAGGAATATAGAAGGGAAATGGACGACTTAAGCAAACTGCTATGTTTTATAATTGATCCCTTGTGTATCCACCGCTAGACTAAACCCAACAAAGCCAAGGAATTGGAAATAAACTCACTTTCTTCAAGAGGATTACGATTTTAAGCTGTTAGTTTACACAACACATGGGTAGTAATGCTTTTAACAGTGAGTCTGTGAACTGAATCCCAGCGAGTCTGACCATTTGTTGTATTCCACTCGCTTCTCGCACTTCATGCTTCTTGTCCCTCTCAACTGTTCCCATCAATATGGGCGCAACAGGCTTGTGCAACAGGCTTGAAAGAAACCTACCATGCCCACACGCTGCTGTGTATTTTACAGCATGTCTACGCATTTTTAAACTTTCATTCTGCAATGCCAAAAGAACCTGCACAAATGGGCACAAATGCTGAACTCCCAAACTCTGCTTAGGGCCACCGTCCTGTTAAAGGAACTTTCTTTTGGACTGGCTGCCTCTTGCTAACAGATTGTCTTCCAGAGCAGCTGTGTGGAGCTGCTGTGCTCACAGCCAGAGCTGCATGCCTGAAACGACCATATTATCATTGACGCCATAAAGAAGCAAGAGTAGAGACAAAAACATCTGAAACTGAACTGAGTAACTGAGGTTACTTGCACACATACTTACCTCATTATGGCACAATGCCAAGTGTTGGATGGAGTGGTGTAAAGCACACCACTACTGGACTCTGGACAAGTCTAGGTTTGGAGAATGCCAGGAGAACATTACTGACCTGACTGCACTATGCCAGGTGTTAAGTTTGGTGGAAGAAGAATAATGCTATGGGACTATTTTTTCTGGGGTCTACCTGGGCCTCTTAGTTCCATTTTTCGAGTTTTAATGTTTGACTCTGCTATGAAAGAACTTGTCTGCCCTGACACCTTTGGGATAAACTAGAAGCTATAGACCAGCTAATGGACAGCTTGATTGACGTATGCTTGCATATCTCACTTAGAGTGACTTCGCAGGAGAGATGGAGAGGGCTTAGCTTCCCTGCCAATGGAGCTGTCAGGTCAAGATGCCAGGGCAGCATAGCATCATCCTCATTCTCATTATTATCATCTCTGATGATATCCATGATAACATCCTCCTCCTCATCTTCTCCATGCTTCTCTTAGGAGTTGAAGAACTCCAGGTTCTCGTGGGGGGCTAGAGACTGTTACAAAGGGGGTCAGGAAACCCCATGTCCTTGAAGTCATTGCTCTGACGTTGTGGTAGTGGAGCCTGAATGGTCATTCAGAGGTCATTCCCCATAGTGAGATACCTCACTTGGTTTTCAGAGAACTGGGGTTACACCAGTAACCAAAGGATTCTTCAGTGTCTGATCTGATAAATGCTCTTTTAAACGAGTGGGGTGAAAAATTCCCACAGACACATCCCAAAATCTTGCAGGAATCCTTTCCAAAATTGTGGAAGCTATTATAGCCACAAATGGGGACCAACTTCATATTAATGCCTCATATTAATAGAATATGATGTCAGAAAATCGCCTTTAGGTGTAATGTTTAGGTAGCCTAATACTTTTTCTCATATGGTAACAGTAACAGTCTGGTGTGGGCCAGTGGGGCCGATGGCGCACTATGGCAGCCTGGCTTCTGTCAGTCTGCCCCAGGGCAGCTGTGGCTACAACCGTAGCTTGCCTCCACCAGTGTGTGAATGTGAGAGTGAATGAATAGTGGCATTGTAAAGCGCTTTGGGTGCCTTGAAAAGCGCTATATAAATCCAATCCATTATTATATGGTGTACATGAACATAACAAAATGAAAACATAATGAGTCCAGTTTAACTGACTTCCACTGAGGTTTTGAGGGATACGTGCATTGGGTGGGATTCAAGTCCACCATGCTGCAATTACATAGACTGTGCTTGTGCCAACTGAGCCACCTCCAAAAACAACAGAAATCGTGCCTGTGCCAAACATTTTAAGCTCCCAGCTGCAATGTTCTTACACACGAGTAGTAGGTCCAGTCAGTTAAAGCAAGTGACAAGCACCTGGTCCTTTTATAATTTTTAATGTGTTAACGTGCCAAGGATAAGGTCAGGCTGTGCAACAGCAAATTTAATGCAAGAGAACCGCTAGAAATGCATACAGACGTGTTTGTCTAGTCAATAGCTCAGCTAACAAATAAATCTAAATCAGCTCTGACATCGACTCTGCGGTGTATTCAGAGACTCAGATGTATACATAGATTTAATCATGCACTGCATGGGGACACAACAATCTCTGCCACCCTCTTCAATCAAATCACTTTACTTAAAAATACTCTGAATCACAATAATCTATTTTCAGGATAAACAAAACTACACTGTAACCTCAGTTAACGCTGACTGCGTTCTCACAGTTGTGTTTAACCCAAAAGTGTTAAGAGTTCTCCCTGTGGGATTCTGTAGCACTAATAAATGACAATAACTCATTTCCATAGACGTCAGAAGCACAGGTAAAAGGTGATTTCTCAATCACAAACAGATATCATGATAATGTTTCCTGGTTGTGTAATACTCCTCACACTGGCCATAGTTCAAGAAAAATAATCCCGTTCCACATTTTGGCACCAACAGACTGCAGCAGAAAAGATAAAATGTCAAGAATAAAGAAAAGTCTTTTTAAAAAGACTTACCTGACAGGGCCACTGATGCCAGCTCCCAGTTTCTGTGTCCAGTTTATGTTGTACTCGTCCAAAATAGATGTCTCCTGTTAAAAAGACAAAATAATACCATATAGTATATCAGAACATTGAAGAAAAGGCAGACCACCGTGGTAGACAGGAATGTTAAAAAAAAGACCTAGGCTTAAGTTTATGAATCATCTGTGCCTTTCACAACAGTCAGCACGGGGTATGTCATGCTTTATGATCATTAGCTCACGAGAAAGAAAAGAAAATACTGTATAAAAAAACTAAACCCCCCCCCCAAACATTTGATCAATGCCAATACACAGGCAGTGATTATACCAGTACACAGAATATGATGTTTATTATAATACATACTGTATGTTATATTCATAACATATATTCAAAAGACTACTGCAGATACTAGTTACATTATACTAAATGGAAAGAAACACATTAACCCTACTGTGTTAACACTGGGTGGTGTAATAGCTATACATCTATGGGCTCTAGTTTCACAATAGTACCATTCCTTGACAGAAAAAAGATTTAGAAAAAAGACAGCTTGGCTGCTATAACACAAATGCACCTGGAAAATCATGCTGCTACTACTGGTGCCAAAATAAATTATTTAAAGACAAGTTCACCCACACAAGTTCAGTAATCAACTAAAAAAAATCAAAATAAAACAAATCAAGTTCTCTTTGACAAACCCCCAAACTTGAGGCCAGAAATTTTTGGCATTAGTCCCTTTTCCTTATAACATAATTTTCTGGGACATGTGAACATTGGCTGATTAAAATATAACTGTTGCAACACTTGACAATGTTTTACTACAGCTTGACAACCAGGAAAGTGCGATTTCGTGTCAAGACACTATTAAAGTAATCCAAAAAAAGATATCCTCTTATTTGGTCGAGGTGGAGTATTCGGCCAAAATCTCCCATAGCTGTTTAATTGGGACTAGACTTGCTGATTGTGAAAGCCATAGCATATGATTCACATGATGTTCACACTCATCAAACCCTATGTTTGATGAATGTGAGGTTTAGTGAATCACTGGTGACTCACTGAACCAAAAGACAGAAGCACTGTCATTCTGGAAAAACACCCCTCCATATGGTTTCACTAAGAGATAAACGCAGTCAACAGAACAACTCTATTGATTTGCAGTGACTTTTCATTCTAAGGGGACCCAAATGATGTCAGCAAACCCCCACAACCTAACAAAGTCAACAGATCTCATCACTTTAAGAGGGAGTCCAGGGTTCTTTAATCACACAACTTGAAGGACGAGTGATCAAAAACTACGCAGATTTGTAATGCTTTAATACTTTTTTTTTCTGGAGCAAGGAAACATGCAAGATTATTTCCCAGCATTTGATTTAATGAGCCAGGAAATTGATAAAACAGAGTCGGGGTTAAGCAAAAAGCTACTCAGCGAACGTGTGCTCCAGTTCTAGAGTACCTCTTGCCCAACCATGAAAGCAGGGGCCAGGGCAACTCCAGATCACATTTTACTGTTGACATAGATGCCAGGCAATGACACACTGAGGGGAGCCAGCCAGGAACAAACCCCAGATCCAGTTTGCAGGGAAGTAAGGCTGGTTAATGATCATGACCATTGTTAAATGGGTTTAAACTAAGAAATGAATATTATGTTTTTTAAAACATGTTCAACATTTCTGCCATGCAAATCACACATAAAACTCATCTGCTGTCAATAAATATGAGTTTATGACTGTCTCATGAAACAAGATAAAACTGCGCTCTTCATGTAGCATGCATTGAGCAACAGCTTTAAAAAGATAATATTTCCATCACTTGAGTGGACCAGTAACCAAGCAGAAGAAGTGTCATTTTAGGTTACCTTGATGAATTTGTCTGCATTGTTATCCTCCGACATGGTTTTGTGCTCCGGACAGATGAAGTCTGCCTCCCCAAACTCAGACTGAACACAGTGGAAACGAAGCGTTTGTGTCTTGTCTGACCTTTATAAAGTACCCCGGGCTTCACCAAGGCTTTCTATACTACTAGTTATAACAGGAAAAGGCCATCGGGGCAAAATGATACTCGGCTACAGAGCAACCAAAGCCGAGTGCCGTTCCTTTGGAAAACTGAAGCCCAGCAGCTGGTACGATTTAACGTTAGATCAGACCAGCTCGGCTCACAACCTCGGGGCCCGACTCGCTCTACCAGTCGTCTCAAATTCACTGTAGTGACCATGTAGAGTGGCAAACTGCGAGCAAGGTGACCAGAAAAGAGAAGTCCAACAGGGACAAGTCCAGCACTTTTGGAGGCGCAGCGAGCAGGGGGGCCTTACAGTGGTATTTTTAGCCAGCGCAGTGAGAGCAGTGCTCTGCTAACGCTGCGGAGACACTGAAGACTGGCCAAGCTGCTGTATGCTGCTACATTTCACGGTGAAAGCAGTCGATTACATAACAAAGACAACAGTGAACGATACGGCGGAACGAAGATACTCTCTGAAAATTAGCGATAGTACACTGGGTGACACCTGGGTTGATCTGACAAGAAGAGCACACCGCGTTCTCAGCAGCAGGACAATCTATTATGTCGTCGAGCCTTCTGACACGCTAGGTAACGAGCTAACCGAGTCGCGTCGGTTTTCCTGCTCCAGTCAAAGCCAGGGATGTTAAAATTCTCAGCAGACCGTGATAACTATCAGAACGCGTATGGAACAGCAACAACACATAGCAGATGACAGGAGTTATCGGAGACTGCATTCAGCGGTGGCCAAAAGATATCCGCATCTCTGGACTGTTTTGCTAATCCCATAGGGGTCTTGCCAGAGGAATACACATAACGCCTGTCCGAACAGAAAGCCTGATCAAAATTATTGACAACATTAATAAATTCGAACAATATGTTAGGCTACACGTTTTAATCTATCACACACCACGTAATTTTCGGCGTATAATACATGTATTTGTTTTTTGTATTTTTGAAACAGCAAATTATTTTTTACAATCAAATACGTTTGAACTGGATACACTGTAATGGGTCCTTATAAGGACCTAGTTTTCAATGCGGACTCAAGTCCCATAAGCAGCATTGCAAACTACCGATTACTTAACAGTGGAAGAAGTTGAACTACTGCAGAACTACCCCTGGCGGAAATATAGTTAAGCTCAACTTAAAAATCTACACATTATAGGAAATTTTATTATATTTAAAAAGTTAAATGCCAGCAAAAAACAAGCAAACAAAAAATCAACCATCACACTTTAATTAATATCAGAATGTGCTAAAATTAATTAATTAAGATGATTTGTTAGACACCTACCTTCCAAAAAAAAAACTATCCCCCCAGGTGGCAGTATTCCATCAGGTAACCCCTAAAAATAAGACTTCCACGACTTCGTTAAAAATGTTTCTTATACAGAGATATTACCTGCACACCCAATGAGCTTTAGCTAAATCCAAGTGTGAAAAAAACTCTCCTTCGCTTTCAAATTTTTATTTATTTAATTAGATTTGATGTACTTTAACATAATATAGACTTTATCAAATAATCGGAAATACCAAGAAAAATAGATACTGTCAAATGAGATAACAGACTCTTCTGTTCATGGCACGGGTACTCACCCACCAACGACTCATTTTGGGGCAGGATAATACAATTCACTAAACAATTGTAATAAATAACAATAAATGTAACAATAAATGATTTGGGGGAGGGAGCATTTGGTATGATTGTCTTTATTCTTTAACACAGCCTGACACAAACTTTACACAAACTTTATTGTAATTTCTTTAAGTAGTCTTCAAGAATAGTTCTTCGGGCTTCTTGAAACACAGTCAAAGCTCTTCTTTGGATGTTGGCTGCCTTTTGTTCTGTTTTTTTTTCAAGATGATCCCTCACTGCTTCAATAATATTGACACCTGAGGATCCATCAATGCTTTAACTGCATTGGAAATGTGTTTGGGATCACTGTGGTACTTTTCTGGATTCATAATTCCATGAATTTCCATAAGATCCCAAACATCACTGAAATGCGGAAATGCAGTCTCAAACCATAACAGAGCCTCAAGCGTGTTTTACAGATGGCTGTAGATACTCACTGTTGTACCTTTCTCCTGACCTCCTCTGTACATATTCGTGACAATTTGAACCAAAAATGTAAAATTTACACTAATCATTCCATCAGACCTGTTGCCACTTAGTTTACATCTAGTTCTTGATACATGAGTCCTTACTCCCTGTTTCTCTTCTTGACAGGCACCCTTTAACTGAGACCATTTCTGGTGAGGGCTCAGCAGACCAAATGCATCTCTGAAGGACCAGATAAATCTCAGGTGTTCTGTGTCAGATCTTTGCTGCATTTCCCCCCATATTTCTCAAGGACATGATTTTCAGATACTGTTCATCAGCTGCAAACAGTTCTTTAAGCCGGTTGCTTTTTCTGTTGTCCTTCCCCTGTCCAGTTTCCTCAATATGCACACCATACTGAGATTTGCCACATTTCCAGCTTATCTGTCTTTGGTAATCACCTTCTTTGGCATTTTTCGGAGATTCAACAAAAGAAATGGGGACAAATTATGCATTTTTGTGAAAGGCTGCTAATAACAAAGTCCCCAAAGGTATAATTTAAAATTGGTTCTTTGCTAAGATGGCTGTTATGTGTCGACACATCACATTGTATATATAATTTACTACAACGCTATATGTAACAGTGTCAGAAAACCCAGCTAATTATGTTTTCTTCTCACCTCAGAATGTCATACAGTGAAATCTGTGCTGCTCAAGCACGTAAATAGGTGGAAATTTCTTGCTGCACCACATATACTACTATACAGTCCTTTTGTTAGTGCTCAAGTTATGCACAAGAGAAGAAGGAATTTTATTTTATGACCACCCAAGGTGAAAATAAAACTTGATAAGTGGAGTTATCACCATCACATGCATTTGATGGTGTTAGGCACTTATGGGCTTTTATTTAGTGTGCACAAGTTATCTTGTAAGATTATAACTTGTCCAGTCAAGATAAGAAACATCATACCAGAGAATCCATCCCAGAGCAAGTACAGCATCAGAGTATTGCGCAGCACTGAATCATTCTATTTACAATTCACCAAATGTGTTTGTCTGTGGGTTCTTTGCTGTGTCGGGTAGATGAAGAAGAATATATGGAACAAAGTAATCACAGCAGGGCTTTGGGGTGGGGTTTTTATTTATTTGCTTGTTTTAACTAAACTATCAGTTGGGCGCACATTGTGGAGGACAAAATGGGAAAGACTAAAGTGTTATGACAAGATTAAGGAAAGGTCATACTGGTCATTGCAATTCTCCCTTTTTCTTTTTTTGAGAATGGTTAGATGGCAGACCTTTGGGCCACAGTCCAGCTCAGATTGTAGTAATGCAGCTGAAAGATGTTTGCCAACCATAATAAATCCAAAAGAGGAAGACAACAGAAAAATAGCACTAAATAGCACTTGATAGGCATACACTTTGTTCAGGATAACATCTTCAATAATAGCTTCAATATTAATACCATTTGAATAATTTACATGACATAAATATTTATGAATCTCATTTAATCCACATGCTACAACATTAAAGTGGCAAATGTATCCATCAATACCTACTTAAAGGACTATGTTTATCTCTTATTGTTGGTCTTTACATATGTTTCAGTTCCATATAAATTGTGAAGTAATATATTTTGATTATTATAGAACAGAAAGTCCTGATATTTCTTCATGCAGTGACTCATTATGTTAGACCAACAGGTCAAACCTTTGAACTTTTCTTAATAATATATTTAATATTTGACTGTGGAAATTTTAAATGAAAAACATTAGTGCAGCCACCTCCAGTTGCTCCTTGTTTGTGTCGCTCTGCCCTTGAGTAAGTGAAAAGCATGCTCTGTTAGATTGAAATCAGGTGACCAACTTGGCCACTGAAGAATATCACATTTCTTGCCGTGAGAAACTTTTAGGTTGCCTTTGCAGTAAGCTTTGGGTCATTATCCATTTACATTCCAGTCAGTCTTGCACTATTTGTCTGACTCAGTTCCACTGGCAGCCCATACCTGGCCATGCAACAACATTGTCTCTACCATATTTGACATTGTGGGAAAATGAAATAAAATAAAATTTTAAAGGTATAGAAATGGGCAAGAAAAGACAATTTTCAGGCTCATGTGCAGCCCTGGTTCCTATTGCAGATTTGTTTTGTATAAAGTGATGCTGCACAAGAATTTAAGCACAATCACGCACTGTATAAATGTTTTGCAAAGTGGGAAAAAGTATTTAGACTTGTTACATAAGATCTTAGGGGGATTGGTGCCACCCAATGCCCCTCTTCTCAAATCAAATCAAATCACTTTTATTGTCACAGCACATGCGAGTGAAATTCTTGTGTGCGAGCTTCACAAGCAACAGAGTTGTGACACACCCCTTAGCCCTACTAGTTAGTTTTCTAGGTCCATTTATTTATTTTATTTTACTTTGTTTTTTATTTGATGAAACTTTTTTTTATCCTTACTTTGTTTTAGTTTAGTTTACTAGACTGGAATCCTCTTTGTACAGCTGTCTTGTCACACCAGTTATTAACGAAAAATGGGACTATCTCAAAGTGACCCTCCAATCCTGCTAATTGGAAACCTTCATGCTTCAGTGGATACTAGCCATCACTATGCCCACACGCGCCGTGTGTGTGTGTTTGTGTGTATGTTAGTAGTGAGTTCGCCGGCTCACGTGGATGACACTACATAGTAATTGAAAATTCATGGACTTCCTGAAAATAGTGCCATGATGTAACTGTGTCTCCTTTAACACAAATGTCTGCATTGGGTTTTTACGTTAAAGATGGTCATGTTCATCTGTTTACAAGATCAATAGTTTTCAAATAACACAGCGTATAAAAATATAGAGTGAAGTGTTGCGAGCCGTCACGCCTCTCATATCCCTCCGCTGTTTTTGTCCCCCTTTCAGGCTGTTTTGGTCTTTTCGCTGTTAGCAACGGAAAGAATCCGAGATAGCTGCAAACCCGATTTTGAGATAATAATTATATAACAAATTGACAAGAGGTGTAATACACATGTTCATTTCGGAAAAGTTACTAGAGCGTGTTGTCTTTTTTTAAATATATTTTTTTTCAGTTTTAATAGGAATTGTACAGGTCGCTAATTTAGCTAGCAACTGTTAGCCAGGCTAGCTGCTTAGCAAAGCATCCTCCTGAACAGGCACGTTGACTTTAGCCTGCTGGCTAAGCTAGGTCTTCGGATTGCCCAACGTTAGTGAGGTACCGCACACCGTCTCATCGTCAAGAAATTGCGGCGTGAAACTGGTCTGTTAAAGACGCTGTCTTTTATGGGATCACCATGTCAATGAAGGCCGGTGGAAATCGCAGCAAGCCCGGCGGTGGTAGCACCGCCGGTGCCGCCGCCGCCTCCGGTGCCGGAGGAAGCGGCGGGGGAAGACAGAATCTGGGCAGGTATGTGAAATTAGAACGTTAACATAGCGAAGCAAAAACACAGCAAGGAGGGTTGGTTTGACACGTTTTCGATATTTGGCCATAGTCACTGCCAAACGGTAGCGGTTGTAAGAGATGACATTGCCGTTAAGTGGTCCAAAACTAGTGCGTGTTTGTGAACGTTGTGCGGGCCTTGCGACGTGTTGGTCAGCCAGTTGTGCAGTTCAGCTAGCGAGGCCTGCCTGTCTGCTTGGTCCAGTGCTGTTGCAACTTTCGACGTGACATTATCTTCTCTGGCACGTTAAATCAAACATGCCACCACGAGGTTGATTTTCCATAAATACATGTTCGGGTGGACATTTATCTTTCCTCACATGAGTGTAGTACTAGTGACGCTGCTTGCCAAGTTGCTGGTATCAGTTTACTCTAAGCTTGAAGCCAAGTCAGCTAGCGTTAATTAGCCAATTGCCAGCCTATGCTTGCATTTCAGTTTTGTAACCGTTGGCTAATGGGGGACACGCAACGGCATTTGTTGTCTTTTGGCTGCCATGTAGCTTGGTACGTTACCGCAACATTGCTGCAACGGGGTTGCCAGGAAATGGATATAAAGCGTGTGGGCGCTCAGAAGAAAGGGGCGGGTGTGGAAACGGGGGTATTACAGACCGACTGGCTTTCAACCTTGACGTTGCCATTGCTGTTCGTGAGAAATAGTGTCCTTGAGGCATGACTTTCTCTCTACACGTCGTCCCAAGATGAAGATAAAGCACACTGTCAGTGCATGAACAGCATGCATGCTGTGATTTTTGGTGGTCAGGCTGCTGTTCACCGGTCACTAGGACAGCACTCCCCTTTCACTGCGTAGGATTCATCGTGAAGATGCTATAAATGAATATTGGTCCAGTTTATAACCATGCTCACAAAACCTGCACATTACAGCTCAAAATGGCATGGCTAAGTGTGTTTTAGAAAGCTTAGGGCTGATTTACTGCAACGGATATAATATAGGGGTTAGTGGCCATTGCTTACGTTGAATGGTTGGTTATGTGCCAGCTGCTGAACAAGGTGCATTTTAGGACATGCCTGGGAAAACTCTTAGCGGCTGAGTGTTTGGCTAGATTGCATCACAAACATCATTATTATAAGCATAATGTTTTGGAGACACTGGGGAAATTTCAGAATTTACATTGCACATTGGAAATGTGATCTGCAAGAGCAATTCTGTCGATCTTAAATATGAAGTCAATGTCCACAATTTAAACAATTGATCAAGTAAGAGGGCTGTGTTGATGGTTGTGGTGATGTCTCCACAGCTGAAATCGATAGTGATGGTAATAAATCTTATACTTGATAAAACCAAAGTGATTTCATTTTCATGTCTGCAGCTGCAAACATTTCACATGTCCTCTTCAGTCATAATCTCAGTAAAGCATCATTATAAGACCCTCATGTATTCTTAAACCTGGTTCTCTGTAGTTTGCTACAAGTGATTGTAATATGCAGATACTTGCAGTATGCTGTGAAAGTATATTTTAGAAATGAGGTTAAGGTTAAAGCAAATTATATAGCTTGTATTGATTAACTTCAAGTGCACTTCTGTATCATCTTAATCACTGCCTCTTATGATTTCTCTTAGTGAGTTGCACATATCAGCGCATGTGCTAAGTCAAGTCTTTATTTATTTTATTTTTTACAGTTGATGGTGAGTTTGACAACAATTTAATCAAAATGCGATTTTTTTTTTTTCTGTCCCTCAGGGGGAGACACAGTGGCAAAGGTCCAGCAGCAGTGAGTAACCTGTTATTTTTCATATACATTTGAGAAACAAAATTACCTTCAAGCTTGAGTATTTTAAAAAACTTAAAAAAAAAAATAAAATAAAAAAAAACAAACAGATTTTTGAACATAGTGATGGTGTTTTTTTCCTCTTGAGGCATGTCATTGGTGGGCACCAGAATTTATCTTATGCAGGAAAAACCCTCACAATGCTTTAACACTTCTTTTTCTTGGTTTCCTCTTTTTAAAGCATTTTAATGCCAGAGAAAGCATAAATCCAGATATCGCCTTTTTAATTGCATTAAGAATGGAACAAGTGTATTGGTATTCCACAGTGATGAGACATTATTTGGCATCTTTTTTGTGCTCAAAATGGGAGCATCAAAATTAATTGTATCTTTTCTTTAGGTCATTTTCAATGGTGTATATGCAAATATGAGGATGGTCCATGTCTTGACTTCAGTGGTGGTACGTTTACTGTGTGCCTACCTTGTTCCTTTTTTTTTTCTGTGTGTAATGATTATAAGAATATGCATAGTTGCAAAATTCCTTGGATGAAGTAGCCATGTGAATCATGCTTACTCTAAGTGAGTTAGTAAGAACATTATTTACTGCAGTCTGTTTTACCACATGCTGTTTCTTCAAATTGTTTATACAGCATTAAACAAAGCCTGTTGTAGAGACAGCTGGTTGCATAAAAGGAAACGAGTGATTGATCAATCAATGGTTTGCCTTGCAGAAAAATGGGTTTCTGAACTTATATTTTTGAACATGTAAGTTAAAATTTGTACTGAAAGGCACATACCGTATATAACGACAAGCCTCTTTAATTGTAGGGGACCAAGTGTGAGCTTAAAGTGAAAAATGGAGCCATCTATGAGGGAGTATTTAAGACCTATGGCCCAGAGGTAAGGCTCATGCATAATGTGGTATTCTTTATTGTGCCAATATGGAGGGAAATCTGTTACTTTCTCACTAGCTGAATATGATTAGGGTTAAATGTGATGGAGTCTTGCTAACACTTGGTACTAGTTTCACCCCTAAGGTGGTTTAGACCGGCATTGCTTTTTCTGATATTTGAGCATTTACCTTCCCTTTTAGGCTGAATTATTTCCCAAAAGTAATAATCATAAGTAAATTTGAGGTTTTCTGCTGATGCCAGGATTACACAAAGTAGTTTAATTGATAAGAGTGATGAGTGATTTATTTGACTAATAGTTAAAGGAAGCCTGCAACAATTTTCCAGATCTTTAATTCATAACCATACACCACATATCTTTCTTGTGATGCTTAAAACAGATCTCTTGAGATTTCTCAGTATGTTTTAGTTTTAGGGTTGTTCTTGAGATTGTTTATAGCTGTTTTGTGTCTCTAGCTACTGTGGAGTGTGATGGGCATGAAAGAGTGCATTGTCCCAGTCTCCTGTGTCCATAGTTTCTTGTGTCTTTTGCAGATAGTTTTTTTTTTTTTTGTTTTTTTGCCCTCTGTGTTTCAAATGATATTTTTCTCCCTCAGTGTGACCTGGTGTTGGATGCAGCCCACCGAAAGAGTACAGAACCGAGCACAGGGCCCAGGAAAGAAGATATTGTAGAGAGCATCATTTTCAAGGCTTCTGATGTCGTAGTTGTGAACTTTAAAGATGTGGATCTAAATTTCGCCAGGAAAGGTAGTGTGGTCATATTTTTATTTTTTGGCAAAGATTTTTTTTTAGTTATTGAAACTGGAGATGTTATCATGCGCATATTGAAAACCTATGGACAATGTTAACTGGGTGAGTTTGTCACACTGTCCATTTACACATACGAAAATATAAACGTATGTCAGTGAATTCCCATCTTTGCATACATACAATGTATTACCCTTCTCAGTCTTCTCTATCTTGATGTTGCAGAGGCTTTTCTGTGAGTTAAGTATTGTGTGTCTGCTCAGAGTGGCCAGTCATTGAAGTCTAATTTGATCTATCGATTGGTCCAAAGGTTGCTCTAGTGCAACAAGGACACTCAATAAAGGCTGAAGGAGCCTGCTTCATGTAATTCATGTACACCCATATGATTCTGCTTTGGACGATAATTGACTCTGCAGGAGAGTTTTGTTGTCTGAAAATATACAGGCATGAAGGTGTGAGGGGTTTTGCTTCATGATTTGAAACTATGGCACTACAATGATGCCACTTCACTTTAACAACTTGTGAAGTGAGTGAAATTTACACAGAAAGATAAAATGTCAAAAGTACCCATGTTTGTCTGCTTGCCCCTTTATTTTTTTTAAAGAAATGCTCAATAAGTGATCAGTTGAAATCATGGGATGTGAGGAGTGCACTAGACATGGCTTGACCCAAGCTCAGATTGTTAGAATTGAGTACCTTTACAACTTATATCTAGGTGAACCATATCATAAATATGTCTGGTATGAATTTAACTGTTGGTGTGATTGCCAGTCATTTTATCTGTCAGTCATTCTTCTGACTATCTGTCATCTGTGTGTCTCTCCTTTCCAATGGTCTAGTCTCCTCAGACACAGGTAATCTATGGCTGTTTTCTCCTTTTGCACATCTTTGTATGCTCTTAAAAATATGTACTGTGCTCTTATGTTAGACCTGTTAAATTAGATATTAAATTAGAAATGTAACGTTTATGAACATTTGGGCATGATGATCTATTTTTTTTTTTTTTTTTTTTTTGCTGTATGTATTGTTACTGCATTTTGATTCCAGTATGATTCTCAAAGTTTTAGGATCACTGCTCTCATACACCCAAAAACTAAAAATGAGATATGTATTGCTGATCAGTGTTGCTTTATATTTTTAACTGCGTCTTCAGACTGCATGTTGCTTTCGGTGGAAGAATTATTCCCTCAAAATCATTCAAGCTGATTTTTGGAGTCTTTAAATATTATCCAGTTTTAACTTTTGATACAGCCTATGGGATACATTTGGGTAATTTCTTTTATACTAATATAAACTTTATTTGTGTTAATAAGGTTACAAAGTGCTTTGTATTAAAATAAAATAAAAAATCACAGAAATTGTGAAAACCAGAGAAAATAGGATGGGGGGAAATAAACAACAAGAAGTGGCAATGATGAAGCAGTGACTTGTATAAGAAGAAGGTAATGTTTATTGCTTTTGTTTAGTTTATCTTTTATAGGATTTTTCCTAAACATCAGTTTGTTTGTTTTTTAAACCTTTCTTGGCCTTGCTCGAGTCATGTCACACTTAAATGGTAGATTATCAGCAACATTAATGTGATTCCATTGAAAGCAACTGATTCAAAAGTCATATTGGGCTCTCTTACATCATTTGTTTTCTGAGCATTGTTTTTAAAAGGTTATTAGGAGAAGTTTAATTTTGTTTGGCACTGAAATGCTTTGAGGTCATGTAATTAACTGCAGTCTAAATGCATGTTTGCTTACCTCTCACTATTCTCACGTTTGATTTTAAAAATTTTCTTACTTTGTATAATTCCTTTGGTGGACAGTGTGCACAAAGCATGCCAGCAAACACTGGAAATATAAACCAGGTCTATTGGCCCAACTGCCCGTATGGTGTCAGTCTAATGTTTCTGAACTTGCTCTGTGCCTGAAACGCTTAAATGCCTTTTGTATTGTGAAATGAGTTATGACGTGTGAGATAAGCAACTCCAGGTGGCTGGTATGCTTTGAGCACATAGTTCACTGGTGCCAGATCTGCAAATGTGAGAGCAGACTTGGGCTAACATGAGATTAGAATTTCAATTCAGTTATAATTGGGGGTTTTCTTTGAGCAGATCTGTCTGTTTATGACTTTGTTGAGTCAATGTATTCCATACATTTACATAAAAATAATGAACATCCTGAAACCGCAATTAGCCCAAAGTAAATTGTTTAATTAATGTGCTCCCTTTCAAGATGTTGCTATGGTGATTCTTAATAAATAGGGTGCAAGTCAAGCATTGTAGACACTGCTCGTAGCTGGATTTAATTTCTGATAAAAGTGAGCCATCTGAAAATACTGTAGCACCTAGAGACATTATGCTACATACTCTGACAGTGATTCAGGACTCTCCCTTTATTCACAAGTCTTGCCCACACTTCCAGACTCACCAATGCCAGCTCAAGAAAATTGCTTTTTTTTTTTTTTTTTTTTGGGAAAGGAACCCCCCCCCCCCCCCAAAAAAAAATCCTGTTGAACCTGTGTTTGGATGTAACTCGGTGTGTCTTTCTGAACCGTCAAACTCTCCATATAGACGTTTGCTGTAAGAACTCTCTCAGAGGCTCTTGAAGCATGATGAGCACTTTGTTTTCTAAGCAGTGAGAGTGGAGCCTGCGTGCGTGCATGCGTGTGTGTGGTATCATGCAGTACATAAATATATACATTCTTTTCTTCATGTTTCAGACAACTTCACAGATGCAGCAGTGACTGGCCGGATCAATGGCGAGCATAAAGAAAAAGATCTTGAGCCCTGGGATGGAGGAGAGACCCACAACTCTGATAGCCTCGAGTCTCTGGATACTGATGTGGTGAGAAAAGTATCAGACACCAGAAACAGGCTGGTGCTAAACTTGCTATATATTCAACCGAAACAAAGAGTTTGTTTCATGTGATCCAGAGCATTTAAATTTGTTCACATGCTGATTGTCAAATTCTGTCTCTGCTACTGTTTTCACATCAGTCTAATGGGTGGGATCCCAATGACATGTTCAAGTACAATGAGGAGAAATATGGAGTCTTGTCCACATATGACAGCAGCCTGTCCACATATACGTAAGCTTCTTCATGTTCTCCATGTATTTGTTTGTATACTTGTCATACTAGATATGTTTAATTTTGAATCTCTGACAGTAAACCAAACGTTCACTCTTTAATCTGGTTTTATTATAAAATTAAAGACTTAGAACCATGCTGTCCCATGTTACTCCTTGTCTAACCTGAATTTATTTCCCAGGGTACCTTTAGAGAGGGACAACTCAGAAGAGTTCTTGAAGAGGGAGGCACGTGCTGCCCAGCTGGCAGAGGAGATCGAGGCTAGTGCCACGTACAAGGCCCGCGTTGCTCTGGAGAATGATGAACGGACTGACGAGGAGAAATTCACTGCTGTTGTGCGAGGGGAAAGGGAGACTCACACACTTGGCAGGTGGTGCCAGGATATGAGTTTTTACAAAAATACGTGTTTCTGTGAATACATTTTGTGTACACTTTGCAATTATGTAAATGTAATTGTGTTCGTAAACATATTTGAACGATTTTCAATTTTTATTGCCTCTTGATGCATTCTGTGGAGTTGTTAGAACTCGCATTATTCACAATTTATTGTTATAAGAATTTAAGAGGAGCTGGAAAAGGATACTGCTGAGCTTTGCATACAATCATCTGTGTTGTAGCTGTGTGCTGTCACCAGGGGGCACTGAAATAAAACTGTTGCTTTAGTTTATGCTTCTCTTGCTCATTTGGCTTTGCACTGGCAATGAAGAACACAAAGTCATAATACACAAAGAACTTCTAAACTGAGTGTTAAAAATTTTGAACAGGGCCTACTACTACTGCTGTTAGTGCCTTTTTAAAAAAAAAAAAAAAAAATCTTTGTGGAGTTTGTTTTCTGTCGGTTTTTTCTAATGCTTCTTGTGCTGCATGTAGAACTCTATTGCCCCTTTTCCTGTTCTTTGGGAGGAATATTTAAGCCTACTAGACAAGTAGACAGCAAATGTTCCTATAACAAATACTTCCTATAACTGGTAATTAAAATTAAAAAATAAGCTCATTTTAGCTAATGACCACTTACTGGAATGGAATAAAGTATAGAATTAATTGCTCATCTTTATTATTGCCTTGTGTATATGTTTAGCTGAGTTAAGTCTGTTTGTATGTTTGTAGAGAGAACAAGTACATTCCTCCTGGTCAGAGAAACAGGGAGGCAATGTCATGGGGGCCAGGGCGTCAGAATTCACCTCGTCTTGGTCAGAGCTCAGCTGGACCCCCCACTCCTCGACCAGGACCCCACGACTACAGTCCCAGTTCTGGATCCGACCAGAGGGTGGTTAATGGAGGTATATTTAATATGTCACCTACAAATCTGCTGTTACTTGCTGCAAATCAAACACAGTCTTTGTGAGAGTAAAGGAGTGGATGAGTGAGTCACTGTTGTGATCAAACCACGACTCGAAATAAGTTCTTTTGCAGTGGCAAAGTGTTTGGGTTATTCTTGTGTTATCTTGTTAGTTTATTTTTATTTAAGCAATTTTTTTCCTGTTTCCCCATCCCTTGTCATTTTTTTTTTTTAAAATTAAATTTCTCTCTTCTTTCTGTCCCCACTATACCTTTGTTTCCCCTGCACTATAGCTTGTGTCATCCTTGATCATTTGTCCTTGCCTCTTTTAGGTTCATCCCATTGGCCCTCACCCTGTCCATCTCCTTCCTCCCGTCCCCCTTCTCGTTACCAGTCCGGTCCCTCCTCCCTGCCTCATCGGGCAACCACGCCCACCAGGCCACCTTCCAGGCCCCCCTCTCGACCTTCCAGACCTTCCTCTCATTCATCCCACCTCTCTTATCCCTCCTCTTCATCCTCCCTTTCCCACCATGGGCCCACATCGCCAGCCTCCGCTCTGGCCAAACGCATGTCTTCAGAAGGTACCCACATCTCTGTGGAGTAGACCTGGGCAAAAAACACGAGTTGAAGGTGGAGGGATTTAAGTCACAAAGAAATGTGAAATATTTCAAAGTTGATGGCGATCAGTTTTAGTTGAAAAATAAGTTTGCCCAGGTCTAGTGTGGAACAGCAGAAATAGGAGAAATTGCTTGGTCAGACTGAGTTGGGATCAGATTTGAAAAACTCTGATTCTCTGTCAGTACATCAGGCAGTTTCACCTTGGCATGTGGGTGCACCAATGTGTGCCATGCTTTGGGTGTGGTAACACTTAAGGCACCAATTTATCAACTTCTCTGGTAGATCATTCAAAAGAAGGTGCACGATGATATTCTAATTTAAAAAAAAAAAAAAAGGCTTGATGTTTGAGGCATGAGAAAGATGCTCAGAGATATTTGAATTGACAAATTTGATAAGTGGTTGTAATACCAGTTAAGTTTCACATGCGGTTTTTAAAAGTCTTCTCTGTATTCCACTCCATTGGGATACGAACTGTTGACCAGAAATGTGATCCGTCAATTTCCAGAGTTCCTCCAAAAAAAGCCCCCAAAAAACTGGTAGTGAGGCTTAATCTCTTGACGTCAATTATTTTTACTTGAATAGAAAAATTGTTAACTAGTGTTTGGCCTCTCATTATTTTTTTTAATATGCTGTTACTGTAGGCCACTGTTCATCTCACTTTTTGGCCTTTGCTTTCCCATTTCTCATCTCTCACTTTGCTTGGTTGTGATGTGGTGTTTGATCACTTTACAGGATCATCTGTAATTTCTCCACTAGCATGCATGCATGCAACAAATAACCTTACTGTTTGGTGTGATATTTATCAGCATGTAGACTTGAGTTTTTGAAAGTTTTTGTGAGGCACTGGTGAGTTAAAAAACAAAAAACAATTAACAGAGGGATGCTAGGAAACACATGTTCACTTTGCTGTCACTGTGTGTTTACCAGCTTCTATCCATTTGCCTCTGTCTTTATACATCTCTAGGTCCACCAAGGATGTCTCCAAAATCTCAGCGGACGCCTCGTGCTCACAGAGTGCCACCCTGTCGGACCAGTGGAGTACCCCAAGGAGTGGACTTAATTTCCCATAATCCCCCTGGAGAGTCCATAGTGACTCCACAAACCAGGAGCAGCTCTTCCTCTGGAGGGACATGGTCCTCAGTGGTTAGCGGAGGTAGACTATTAATCTGAATAGTTTGTACCCCTCAGCCATAAAAGGCTGATGGGATATTGTCACCCTGCTGGGTGGGCAGGTAGTGTGGACACCAAAGCTTGTGAATGCAATGTAACTTGAGAACAAGGCAACATAGGATTTTTAAATGCATCCCAATGGTGAACCTACTAGTCCAGTATTTTTCTCCCTTTGCAGAGATTTTAGTTTAATGCCACTGGAGGGCATATTTCAAAGCACCTGTTATTGTTTGTTATTTAACCTGAATGTGTTGTGAACACCAAATTCTTCTCCCCTTCTCAGCTCACAGACCTCGCTCCCCCCGACAGAATAGTATGGGTGGAGCTTCAGCTGGCTCCTCTTCCCTCCCATCACCTCAGACAGGTACAGCTCCTGTGGAAACTGTTACTACTCCAACATCAGCTTCCTCTCCTACTGCAGCTAGCCCTGCCCCCAGCATAGTCACTTCTTCATCAGGAGATGGTAAGCTGAAGTTTAACAAAGGACTGAGTATGAATAGTGATATGAAAACACGTCTGTTGGTTTTTATAATGAATAAATAAGTGCTACAATCAGAAAAAGCTATCATTAAATCATTTTGATGGGAGTAAGTAAACGTTCTTTTTTTGTATGTTTAGCAAAAGAATGTCGTGCCCAGGAGACTAGACAAACATCTCCTACAAACAAGGAGAACATCAAGCCTTTGGAAAGTTCACCTAGTTTTACAAGACAAGTTTGTAAAGGTTGGTAAACACTAGAAATTTGCATTAACTTGTTCTTTTTAACCTCAGAATGTTGAGAAGCAATACAATTTTAAACATGAGTACGAGGGTTTCTCATCTGTTCCTTTCTTTAGTAGTCGTAATGTAACAATGTCTTAAAAATTGATATTTCCAGAATCTGCATTTATTTCTCTCCATTCACTTTGCAGGACCGCCTTCTATACCATCAGACCACAGAAAACAAATAGATAATTTAAAGAAATTTAGTGTAGATTTTAGGGTAAGTATATCTTGAATTTATATGACATACAAATTGCTAAGATATGACTGATCTCATCTCATGTTTGTGAGGCTTTAGCAGAGGTTGTGCCCCTCTTCCACTCATCTTTCCTCTGTCCCTCTGCCAGTTGCAGTCTAGTTCCAACCCAGACCCTCCCTGTGAACCAGTGATGACCAAGTCTGCTAGAGACCCTGCAGACAAACCTAAAGATCTTCCCCTGGACAAAGCCTCCACAGTGGGGAGGGAGGCCACTGAAGATGGTGTTGTAGTAATTGCTGCTGGCACACCTAGTGGTACCCATGCTCCACCGACTACCACCACAAGCACCAGTAAGCCTGGCAGCCCCGCTGCAATGTCTCAGTCTCCCTCTGCTACTGACCAGAAGAGGCCAGGGCTTGATGTGACGTCACAGGGAGTTCAGACGACGGCCACCTCAACGTTCAGCGGACCCAAGCATGAAGAGAAGGAGGAGAAAAAAGAAGCAGTGCAGGAGTGAGTGGACAGGAGACCCATTCCACGAGAAAACCAAAAATGACTTTATTGCATTTTGTGTGGTCTGTAGTCAGTTTACTATAATGCACAGTAGGGATTTATTACTGTCCAAAACCAACAACAAATTATTTAATGATAAATATTTATTAATTTAAAGAAACACAATTTAATGAAGTTTAAGTAGCTTCAGAAACAAATTCTTCCTTTTCATTCCTTTTCTCTATTTGTTCTCTCTCTGCAGTCAAGTGAGAAAATCAACCCTGAACCCAAATGCTAATGAGTTCAAACCCAGGTTTAATACACAGGTAAGTTATAACCCACTTCTGCCAAGCTTAAAACATTTGGAAACCAAAAACTAGGTCTGGTATTTAATTTATTTATGTCTCTATATGCTTTTGTTTTTCTTTGTATTTTCCCTCAGCCCAAACCAGCCAACACCCCAACGCCTCCCCGGCCTCAAGGCCAGCCCAGCCCCTCCATCGTGGTCCAGCAACCTCCAACTGTTTATGGCCAGACAGTCTGTTTCCCCCAGATGTATCCGCTGACGCCAGTCAGCCCTGGAGTTCAGGTGAGATACACACCTGCATACTGAAATGTACATTATGGAGATATTCATTTTTATTCAGTGCAAATCACCCAGAGCATCACACTGTGTTGGTATGAAATGCAGGGTTCATTCAGACCAACCCCTAACAACAGTGACTAACATGTCTATGTTTGTCCTCACGTGGTAATTTTCTTTCCTTTTCTTTGATTCATGCCTGCCATCATTATTTTCTCAGTGTATTTTATGTTTTTAAGGACAAAGCTCACATTTGTTGTCATTTGTTTCATTGTAAACTTTTTCCCTCCATGTAGCAGAAGAAGCATTAGGGGGAAAAAGGTCCCCCTCCCCATGACATGTTGTTCCCTGTCTTCTTTTGAGAAGGTGTTAGTTACATGGTTTTCTTACAGAATGAACTGAGAAATGTTTAGGTGATTATTTGCATAACAAGCTTAGAAATGTTTAGTATAGATATAATTTTGATGTTGCATATATGTAGCTGTGATCAATACATTTCTTATGTTGCTTTAAGAAAAACTTGGTGATCCAACATCAGACACGTGCAAACGATAACAACTAAAAAGTGGTTCTTCTTCCCTTTTCTCCCCCTCCTCCTCCCCTCTCTCTCTCTCGCTCCATTAGAAAAGCATAATATGGAAGGTTTGTGAATTTTTCTAAGATTTCTATTTTTAAAAACTTTTTTTTGTATTATTTTTATTTTATTTTTTAAGCCCAATAAGTACTGGGATGTTTTGCTTGCTTGTTGAATTAATATCATCAGATGTTGGTTTGCCAACTTCTTATTGCAATTCTTCAGATGGACTTAAAACTGTGCTCATTTCCCTTTGTTCCATCTGTTTTCCAAACAAATGGCTGCAAGCTAAAATGAGTTTAAGCTAACTTGTTTTTGCTGAAGGGGTGTTTGTAACACAAATGCATGGTGGACAATGTTAATGAGTTCAGGAACTGAAAAAACAGTATTATGAATGCTGTAAAAACACCTTTTTGGCTCGTGATAGTCAGGTGTAGAAAGTGCATGTGGCCCCAGGTAAGCGATGACTCCCACAAGCTCTTACATTCTAGTAAGCTGTTTGTGTTAGACAAAAAGAAGATGAAAAGTTTATCTGCAGCCAGATTGTTATTAAGGTTCCCAGACAAATGAGCATAGATGCACCCATGTTTATCCTCAGACTGTCTGTTTTATAATCTTGTTGGAAATCTCAAAGAAAATTGAGTATAAACATGTTTTTTATTTTTTGTTTTTCCCTACCTTTCCTCGTTCCTCACCTCTCTCCAGTCTCCCATGTACCAGGTTCAGATGCCTATGACAGTGAGCCAATCTAAACCCTACAGACCAGGTAAAGGTGAGAATAACCACCGCTTTCTTTCTCTCATTTCCCTCCCACATAATCTTTTTTTCAACTTGGTGAACAATATTTACAAACCATGTGAATACATAAATATTTTTAACCAGCTATTTGGACAGTATGTGATAATAAGCTTGTTTTCAGAGTCAGCCCAAACATTGTTTACAATGTGGCATTGTTGTGGCATTTTTTTACAAAACGGTTGAATTAAAATGTCTTGTTGGTGGAGTAAATAAATTCCTAATGGGGTAAAAAACAAAGAGAGGGCTTCCTGCAGAAGCACACCACGCAGGAGCCTGCAATCTGAAATATTACCAGTCACTCAATATCATGATGAGGAGCTGAGAATAATGAAAGCTGAAAATAATTCCCCAGTCTTACATGAAGTGTGATGGATTGGTTGATTAATTACGTTGATTATTCATGTGGGGGATTGAGCTGCTTTGCCCACACAAAATCAAACGTGCAACAACAGCAATCGCTATACAATCATTTAAAGAATGTTGTATATTCTTCTCACTACGCGGGACACCAAAAACCACTGATGCTGTATATGTTGTTTTACCACACACGCTTACCGACCTGCAATTATTACGCAAGTACAGAAATGCTGTTGTGCAAGTATTTTTGTAGTTTGCTTTTACAAGAGAGAGGCTTCAGGATTTTGTTTTTAATTTCTGATCTGGCCAATCTTTATTATCTTTCAGTAAGTTTAAATATGGCTCATAATATGATCAGTTGCTTGTGTTTTTTTTCTTCTCCCCCTCACATATAGACTTTACTAGTGTCTTTCATAGCCAATGACCCTTCTCTCTCACCAAAGCCTCTAGAGTTGGTATATATATGTGTGATATGGGATGTTGAACTTATTCTCCATCTTGCCCATCTCTTAACATAAATCTCTAGTACCCAACATGCCCCAGCAGAGGTCAGACCAGCACCATCCGCCAGGCACACCCACCATGATGCACCCAGCCACAGCAGCAGGGCCACCGATTGTAGCACCGAGCCCGGCTTACTCAGCGCAGTACTTCACCTGCAGCCCACAGCAGTTCACCAGTCAGCAGCTCGTCCAGCAGATGCCTCACTACCAGTCACAGGTATGATTTACTCTGGCACCAGCAGTATCACAACTATACAGCCTTTAGCAGCTCATTGAGGAAGGATAGATTGAACAGGCTCGTCTATTAAGACTCGTATGTAACCATTAAAGTTTCTCTGGTACCATCAATTAGAACTGGCAGTTTTTATCTCCCGCAGCTGTTCACTTGTCGGTGATTTGGCTGACAGATGCTGGTGGTCTTTAGCAGTTTGATGGGGTGCCAATGTCATGCCAGTTTTTTTTGTTTTTGTTTTTTTATCACCTCTGATTTATTGAGCTCAAAGTGTACTCCTGCTTCTTATACCTGAAGAGTTACTACCTGTTTGCTACAGGCTGTCATTGGAAAAACTGCAGCTTTTACTGCAGTGACTTAAAAAATCCTGGAAAATCCTCAGTAATACAAACAGCTAGGCTCAAGCACTTTTTGGAGCAGAGCCTACTCAAAGCACACATTTATATTTTTTTATGTTGATTACTAATGAATAGTAGATGGTATTGACAAAAAGATATCTGAGGCTTGATGCCAATACCACAATGACTGTTAAGTTGTGAAATGTAAAATAGGTAAATAAATGTAAGAAAATAAGTTAAACCTCATGAATGTTGCATTTTTCTTTAACACAGTCATGAAAGGATTTGGCCTCTTAAATACATAATTCTTTAAGGAAGCATTTTTCAGGACATATCGAACACACATCGTACGCACATAATCATTGATGCCCCAAAAATAATGAACCTTATGTCACTTTGATCGTCAGTGCCAATTAAATTGAGTGAAGATGGCCAGCTTTGGGATGAGACAGACAAACATGATCTCACACACAGGCTCTTTAAATGACAGCTTGTGAGAATGTTTTATGCAACCTATGAACATAGAATGCATTACTGTAGATTTTATCAGACCACAGTTCATGTGATATGCCAGAACCACAGAGTGAGACCATAGAAGCCATTTTTTTTTCTCTTTCAGTTTCATCAGAGCGCTTACAAATTGAGCTGGTGTTAAGAAATGCAAGTCGGCTAACTAATGATTACAAAAAAGTATAAACCAAGAAAGAAATAAGCTTCCTTTCTCTGAACAGATGCATCAGAAGCACAAAAAAATGTTTATGTCCATATTTCATGTGCAGCCTCTGAACAAATGTTGGCTCTCTAAATTGGCACTCAGTTACCAAAACTGTGACGGCAGGAGTTGATAGAGGCTTTCCTCAGTTTTTTGGCTTCCTTTTTGCCTCTTTCAGGCACAGCATGTGTTCAGTCCAGTGATGCAGGGCAGTGCCAGGATGATGGCGCCTCCCACGCATGGCCAGCCCAGTCTCGTCTCTTCCTCTACTACACAGTACCCAGAGCAGACACACACCATGTATGGTACGTGTGCGGCCAATGCACGGGGTGTGATTTTTAATGCTTTTCACTATTACTAACGCCGACTGCTGTTTCAGTGTCTCCAGGGCCAATGCCTCAGCAGTACCCCCACCCTAGTGCCACCTTGCACCCTCACCCGCAGCACCCTCAGCCCTCTGCCACGCCTACAGGCCAGGCACAGCAGGGTGGACCACAACATGGAGGCCCTCCTAGCCATCCAGCTGCCAGCCCAGTCCAGCACCCACAGCACCCACAGGCAGCAGCAGGTGAGTGCCCTAAGGTTGGCGGTAGTAATTACCCCCTCCCCCCATGGAGCTGGATTTTTTTCAAGTGGAGCATTATGGTAATGTATACATGTGTTTATGATTTTTGTTGTAGCAGCAGCAGCAGCAGCAGCCC
This sequence comes from Aulonocara stuartgranti, assembly GCF_965226115.1. Lineage (NCBI taxonomy): Eukaryota > Metazoa > Chordata > Actinopteri > Cichliformes > Cichlidae > Aulonocara > Aulonocara stuartgranti. Next base: position 13,370,134 of record NC_138948.1, on the reverse strand, counting down.
AGGCCCTCCACCTGGCTAACCAGCCTCCACAGCAGCAGATGTATTCGGCCTTGGCACCCACGCCACCTTCGATGACCCCAGGGCCAAACCCTCAGTCCCCACAGGCATCTTTCCCTTCTGCTCAGCAGGCTGTGTATATCCACCCACAGCAGGTCCAGCATGGCTACAACCCCAACCACATGGCGCACGTGCAGCAGGTAGGTCACAGCCTGCTGTGAACGTGCTCAACAGCGACCACAGTGGCTCAAGCCAGGCAATCAGATTGGCAGTGTTTCCTGTGCTGGACTTAACTGTGGGTGTGAGAAAGGTCTGGGATCCATTCCAGTAGGTGTTTGAGTTTATGAATGGGTCATATTTGGCTTTTATTAATCCCTTTAAATGAGGTAGACATTTTGTTGGCAGTATGATCAAGTTGGGATGTAGCGCTGTCATTCTCACGGTACGCTGTGGGGTACAGAGGAAAAGAAACATTATTTCCTGATAAGAAGACAACCTAACCACGGAATTCAGAGATATTCTTGGATACCCATAGCAGTTTGGCCCCATTGAGTCTATGAAGGAATTCTTTAAATAGACCTATTGAGAGTTCCCTTGTTGCGTGTCATATATAGGCTATAGAGTTGATCACAGAGAAGGCTCACAATAAACCTGCCCAAAGTTTCAAATGATGACTTCAGTGTTTGTGCACGACTTAAGTTACTAAGTGATCAGTTTCAGTCTTTTCTACTCTCATATGTATGAAGTCAGTGAGAGTGGATGGCCTTAATATGATCATTTCAGACATGCAGCTCTGGCTTAGAGCAGCTGTTGTTCAAATAATCTGTTTATGAGGGGCAGCCAATCAGAAGGAAACTGGTTAAGGAGATAAAGCAGATTGCTTCAGAGGGAGGATGACTAATAGCTGACAGTTTTTGGGGGGGGTTCCCCCTAGATACATGAAACAAATGGGTTTCCTTAGCATTGTTACATTATGTGTAGTTATTTACCTGTTTGTGCTCTGCTCAGAATTGTACACCAGAGGCCACTCTGCAATCTGTCTGGCTGAAGAGTGTTTCACACATCAACTTTACTTCATCTATTGACCATTATAAATACAGATACCAATAGACTGCCAATTAGCTAATATTGCCATTGAGATACATCAATCTGTCTCTACTGAGGGCCTCCACCAAGGCCAAATATGAGATATGGATATTTTTAACTGTAAATTGTATGATGCTACTCGAGTGGAGCAGCTTTCCAAAGCCCTAGGATTGTGATTGGCAGGATTTCATACCCCTGTCTCAGTACAGTAGAGATATTATAAACCTTGTGGAAGCTAAACTTTTTCTTCTAGTGGTGGATCCGTTTCAGATTTTGTCTGGGCATGTATAAGCCTTAAAAGCAAGACTTTCAAGGTAATCATTGTGCTATTGTCCTGTCCTCTGTTATCCTGGCTCTTCCTTCCTTGTACGTTAAGGAGACTTTTATGTGTGAAGGGTCGACCACAGTGAAAGTGCTCTTTTATTTTCTGTTTGTTCTACAGGTGTTAAAGTACTCGCACCGTTTCATTTTACAGGAAGTTTTCATTGCACATGGAAAACAAACGTTGCCGTTTCCAAGTCAAACTTGAAAAGTAAACTGTAACCTCGTGTTATTGTCTTAGCTGAAGTCACATGCTGTATGTGCGTTTGTCTCTGAGCCCCACCTTTATGTAAACAGGCTGCTGAAGAAGACAGGAAAAAAAACATTCAGAATCATGCGGTGTCTGTTCAGAGCTGCTGCTCCTGTCGGTAACAGACAGGCGGAGCCGTGAAACGCTGTGTCACTGAAACTCATCTGATTCATCGTTTTACCCAGTCTGGCTTTTGTCCTTCTGTTGATCTCTCACTGTCACACTTTTGTTCTCACTCTGGCGCACTCACTCACACTTGTGCTCTTTCTCTCGCTCCCAGGCCCATATGCAGTCTGGTATTGTGCCATCCCACCACCCGGCACCCACCCATCCCCCAATGATGCTCATGGCTACCCAGGGTCCTCCAGCTGGTCCACAGCCACCTATGCCCCAGACTGCCCTTAACCCCATCCCTGTTTCCTCAACCACACATTTCTCCTACCTGGCACATCCACAAGGTATTTTTATTATTTTCCTTCCTCTATAAAGAGACTGTGTTGTTTTCCTTCTCTAATGTTCTTTTACATTACTAGCTCCTCTTTACACCTTTGTGCAAACTGAGGCAATAAGTGAGTACTCTTCATGGCAATGGTTGAAATATTTAGACTTCAATTCTTTTTGCATGGGGGGTGAGTGTCATTAATAGATATAATGGCAGTTAGCTGGGGCAATCACACATAATTTTATTTTTTTAATTCTTTGGACAGTTATTATCCCTCAGCCATGAAAGTCTGATGAGGTTCTGTCGTCACTCCCTGTGCAGGCAGGGGAGGCGTGGACACCCAAGTGTCGGTGCCATGGAGAACAGCAATGTAGTCGGTCATGTTCATGGACACAAATTGTTTTTTCTGTTTTTTTTTTTGTTACAGTCAGCTCAAAATAATGAATTTTAATAGGAAGTAAGATTTCTGTGTGGCAACTCCCGCGAACACAGAGGCCAAGAAAAGGTAGCTTTGAAAGAAGTGGCAGCTGCTGTATTTGACCCAAATCATAAACTTGGCGTGTAAAATTTGTCCTGTGTAGGAATTGATTCAGATGAGAATTTATCCCCTGGGAAATAAAGCAATAAATAAAAGTTGTGCACATGTTACACCTTTCATCTGATTCAGTTAAAAATGACCATAAAGAGGTGATTTTTGTATTATTCCCAGCAGGCAAATATGTGCGTGGACACTGCTGACACATAGGTCAGCAGTCACTGGTCAGAAGATTTTAACATATTGTCATATTCTTTGGGACAAAGTAACAAGTGTCCAGTCAGTACAAGAAACACATTTCACCCCTGAGTCATAAAAGGCTGAAAGATGTAAAGGTGGTAAAGGTGCATCCACTGAGGGACTAATAACTAACCAGCTCTGAGCTAACTGCATTTAAACACTGGTCGAAGGTGAACTGGTGACTTTCAGATTGTGTTTTGTAAGGAAAACATCTGTCCTCTATTCGATACACACAATAAGAGCCATGCAGATGGTCGAGTCATACTGTGGGCTTTGCAGAACCATCAGTTATTTAAAGATAGGTCTTTAAAAAGATTCAGCTTGGGACACATGATCGGGGTGAGATTTTGAGTAATGGTAATTTCAGAAGAAACACACTTATTTTTTTTTTTTTTATCAGATATTTAATTCTCCTCAGGTTAAACCAGGGAAAACTCCGTCTTTAGGTGCAGATTTAGATGATTGGAGGAGAATTACTGGTTTGTTATTTGAGTGTAATTAAAACAATAGTTTGTATTTTGTAAAGCTGTCTAACGTGTTACAAAGAAACTTTCTGTCATCCCTGCAGTGCAACCTCATCATCAGCAGCAGCTGTAGATGCGTCAGCGAGCTGAGGGACCCGTTCTGCGCCGCGCTTCTCAACCAGAGCCTTCATAACCAGGCGATGAAGAGGATGAGAGAGCCCACCCTCTCCTCTCTTCCCTCATCCTCACCAGACATGCTTCACATCAGCTTTTCTCTTCCCTCCCTCCTCCCTCCCTCCCTGACCAGGCAATAAGAGAATGTTAACAGGTTGATGCAGTGACATGTTTTAACGAGCTAGAGTTTTAACAGACAAGACTGCTCCTATTCAGGCCCCCCACACACAAGCACACACGCATACACATACAGATCTGCAAACACAGATAGTTATACCTACATCTACACACACTTTCAGGGGTCCCAAATTGCAACTTAAGTCAGCTTGCCAAGTAAGAAGTGAAAGAGAGTAAACAATCAGCGAGTGTGAAGAAGAAAATTCAACTGGAACTCGTAATTTTTGTCCGCACCTTGTTATGAAAAGAATCTTCCAACCTTTAGACAGTATTAATCCTACTGTTTATTGCTGCTGCTATGTGCTGCATTTATTTCCAGACTACACGACACGTTTCTAACCAAACTAAAAATGAAACATGACGAGAAACTTTCTGTGAAATAAACTCATGTTGGCAGCCGAGAGGACAGGAGAAAGTGTTATGAAATTATAACGGCTGAGGTGATCAGATCCCACTTCTCACCCGACCCTTATGTAACTTTTAAGTTAAAACTTTTACTTTGTAGATAATATAAATAATTTAAAAAATGAGCAAAAAAATTTAAAAACAATAAAAAAGTTTTAAAAACTGAACTGCTTCTTGTGGTTTGCTTGTACTGTTGGTGTGTCGTTACTGTGAACGTGCACTCTTGTGTTCTAGCTTTTTACAGTGGCTTGCAAAAGTATTCGGCCCCCTTGAACTTTCCCACATTTTGTCACATTACAGCCACAAACATGAATCAATTTTATTGGAATTCCACGTGAAAGACCAACACAAAGTGGTGTACACGTGAGAAGTGGAACGAAAATCATACATGATTCCAAACTTTTTTTTTTTTTTTTTTTTTTTTACTGCAAAGTGCGGTGTGCGTAATTATTCAGACCCCTTTGGTCTGAGTGCAGTCAGTTGTCCATAGACATTGCCTGATGAGTGCTAATGACTAAATAGAGTGCACCTGTGTGTAATCTAATGTCAGTATAAATACAGCTGCTCTGTGATGGCCTCAGAGGTTGTCTTAAGAGAATATTGGGAGAAACAACACCATGAAGTCCAAAGAACACACCAGACAGGTCAGGGATAAAGTTGAGAAATTTAAAGCAGGCTTAGGCTACAAAAAGATTTCCCACGCCTTGAAAATCCCACGGAGCACTGTTCAAGCGATCATTCAGAAATGGAAGGAGTATGGCACAACTGTAAACCTACCGAGACAAGGCCGTCCACCTAAACTCACAGGCCGAACAAGGAGGGCGCTGATCAGAAATGCAGCCAAGAGGCCCATGGTGACTCTGGACGAGCTGCAGAGATCTACAGCTCAGGTGGGGGAATCTGTTCATAGGACAGCTGTTAGTCATGCACTGCACAAAGTTGGCCTTTATGGAAGAGTGGCAAGAAGAAAGCCATTGTTAACAGAAAACCATAAGAAGTCCTGTTTGCAGTTTGCCACAAGCCATGTGGGGGACACAGCAAACATGTGGAAGAAGCTGCTCTGGTCAGATGAGACCAAAATGGAACTTTTTGGCCAAAATGCAAAACGCTATGTGTGGCAAAAAACTAACACTGCACATCACTCTGAACACACCATCCCCACTGTCAAATATGGTGGTGGCAGCATCATGCTGTGGGGGTGCTTCTCTTCAGCAGGGACAGGGAAGCTGGTCAGAGTTGATGGGAAGATGGATGGAGCCAAATACAGGGCAATCTTGGAAGAAAACCTCTTGGAGTCTGCAAAAGACTTGAGACTGGGGCGGAGGTTCACCTTCCAGCAGGACAACGACCCTGAACATAAAGCCAGGGCAACAATGGAATGGTTTAAAACAAAACATCCATGTGTTAGAATGGCCCAGTCAAAGTCCAGATCGAAATCCAATCAAGAATCTGTGGCAAGATCTGAAAACTGCTGTTCACAAACGCTGTCCATCTAATCTGACTGAGCTGGAGCTGTTTTGCAAAGAAGAATGGGCAAGAATTTCAGTCTCTAGATGTGCAAAGCTGGTAGAGACAAACCCTAAAAGACTGGCAGCTGTAATTGCAGCAAAAGGTCAAAGTATTGACTCAGGGGGCTGAATAATTACGCAGACCCCAATTTCCCCCCCAATTTTTCAGTTATTTATGTGTAAAAAATGTTTGGAATCATATATGATTTTTGTTCCACTTCTCACGTGTACACCACTTTGTATTGGCCTTTCATGTGGAATTCCAATAAGATTGATTCATGTTTGTGGCTGTAATGTGACAACATGTGGAAAAGTTCAAGGGGGCCGAATACTTTTGCAAGCCACTGTATCTCTGAACGCTAACTGTATTTATTCAGTCTCAAGAACGCTGATAACACAGCATGGCAAGTGGACGTTAGATTTACAAAGCTTCAGGTCTTTACATGGCATTCCAGTAGTAGGGTACAGTACTGTGCAAAAGTCCTGAGCCACCCCTCATTTGTATTTGCTTTGAAAATGGGTGTCGAACTGCATTTTCTTTTTTTTTTGAAACGATGATTTATTGATTTTGTCAGAACAACACGAACAGCAACAAGTCAGCACAGCCAAGCACAAAAAAAAAAAAAAAAAAAAAAAAAAAGATAACAAAGCAAATGCAGGTATATGAGTTACCAGTACACACGCCTGGGACAAAATATGTAAAGCGTTTCACATTCGAAGTCAAGGGAAACAATAAATAAAAAAAAAAAAAAAAAAAAGATAACAAAGCAAATGCAGGTATATGAGTTACCAGTACACACGCCTGGGACAAAATATGTAAAGCGTTTCACATTCGAAGTCAAGGGAAACAATAAATAAAAAAAAAAAAAAAAAAAAAAGGGGGGGGAAACACAGACATTAATCAGTGTGTTTAAAAACAAACTGCGAGTCCCCTTTATGTAATAGCACAGTAAGGTCATGAGGTAGGTGATCAAGCAGAGGCTGCCATATGCTACAGAATGCATTACAATTGCCCTTTATGATGGCACTGAGGCGCTCCATCGGCAGCACCCTGAGCAGTTCTCTGTACCACTGTGTAACAGTAGGAGGCCGTCTCTGAATCCATTGAAACAGTACACATCGCCTCGCCAAATGTAAAAGTTTACTTAACAAAAGCATCTGTACAGAAGACAGAGAGAGCCCTTCTATAGATAGACCCAGAACGAACAGCATAGGGTTCAGTGGGATCGTTCGGTGGAAAATAGAGCAAAGCTCTATAGCAATATTCTTCCAAAATCTAGTAATTAAAGGACATTGCCATATGCAGTGGTAATAGGTCCCTACAGCCGTATTGCACTTCACACAAAGAGCAGAAATCTGAGGGTGAATTTTATTTAGGAACTCCGGCGTACGCTGTAGTCTATGTAAGATTCTGTACTGGCTTTCCTTTAGTCTGTTACAGGGAAACAATTTCATGGCAGATCTGAAAGTTTTGGACCATGCTTCCGCACCAACCTGAGCTTCGAGGTCGGTTTCCCACCGAACCCTGGCCTTATCAGTGGTTATAAAGTTCAAAGACAACAATTTCCCATAACAAAGAGAAATAAATTTCTTTTTTGTAGTCATTTCCTCGTTAACTTTGAGAAGAAAGCTTTCAACAGGGTTCAAAACTGGTTGATTGGCTGGAAATTTAAGGGAGTTCACATAATGCCTTACTTGCAGGAATCCAAAGAAGTGTTTCTGTGGTAAATTATACTTAACTTGAACTTGATTAAAGGCCATAAAACTACCCCTTTCGAACAGATCACAAATAAATCTTATACCTTTGGAATACCAATCATCAAATATATTAATGCCAATACCCGGGGGGAAAGCTTTATTCCTAGTTAGAGGCTGCAGTGCACTAGAGAAACCTCTTCTTCCGACGTGGGCAGTAATATCACGCCAAACCTTTAAAGTGGGCATCAAGACGGAGTTAGTTCTGACACCAAGAGGGAGGTCCGCCAGGTCAGTGGATAAGAGACTAAGAGGTGAGAGAGGGTCACAGCACCAGGCATCTACCGATGGTTCGCCCCGGTGAAGGAAGGAATGTAACCACCCTGAGATTATTTGTGCATGGCAAGCCCAGTAGTAATATAAAAAGTTAGGCAGTGCCTGACCCCCCTCATCCGTGGGCAGTTGTAAAATCTGTATCTTTAGTCTAGATTTCTTCCCACGCCATATGAATTTAGAAAGACATCCCTCAATCTCTATGAATGTTTTTCTGTTGATCCTGAGAGGCAACATTTGAATGGGGTATAATATTCTGGGTAGCACATTCATCTTGATTAAACTTATTCTACCCGTCCAAGACAGGGGGAGGTCAAACCACCTATTGAGGTCATTCTTGATTGAGGCCACAATCGGCTTGAAGTTCAACTTGTACAACTCCGCTGTGTCTGCGGACACCCTGATACCTAAATATGTGAAACCCGTGGTCGACCACCTGAAAGGGAAATTAGGAGGAGCGTCCCACCTCCCCCCGTCACCCAGTGGCAAAGCTTCAGATTTATCATAATTTATCTTATACCCTGAGAAGAGGCCAAATTGGTTGATGATATGTGTCAGTGCAGGAATAGAAGTTTCTGGCTTAGTGAGAAAGAGCAACACGTCATCTGCATAAAGGGAAATCCTGTATTCAGTATTCGACAAGGTCACCCCACAGATCTCAGGATCAGTTCTTATAGCCTCTGCCAGTGGCTCCAAAGCAAGTGCAAACAACAGGGGAGAGAGGGGGCATCCTTGCCGCGTTCCCCTACCCAGTGGGAAGACATCCGAGACCGAGCCATTAACCAAGACCCTTGCAGCTGGGGCCCCATACAGCAGTTTGACCCACTTGACAAATTCAGATCCCAAACCAAACCTGTCCAAAACATCAAATAGATATTCCCACTCCACCCGATCAAATGCTTTCTCAGCATCCAAAGAGATCGCAAGAGCCCTATAATTGGTGTTCTGAGAGAACTGCGCAACATTTATGAGTCGGTGGACATTGGAGCGGGAGTATCTATTCTTGACGAATCCCGTCTGGTCAGGCTTTATCAGAACCGGCAGAACCTCCTCTAAACGTCTGGATAAAATTTTGGACAGAATCTTACAATCCACACTAAGTAGACTTATAGGTCTGTAGGATGTACACAGATCCGCGGGTTTATCCTTCTTTAAGATCAGGGATATATGGGCAAGGTTTAGGGTGGGTGGAAGCACGCCCCTCTCAAGAGATTCTGTATACATTCCCAACAAAGGACCCGCCACATGTTTGGCCATTTTTTTATAAAACTCTGGCCCAAACCCATCAGGTCCCGGAGCCTTCCCGCTCTGTAAGGATTTAATTGCATCCAAGACCTCCTGCACCCTGATAGGGCTGCAAAGATCCAATCGACTTTCCTCTGACAGTATAGGGAGGTTAACAGTGTCAAGAAACAGTTTCCTGGCGTCTACAGTATTTTGACACTCAGGGGAATATAAGTCTTGATAGAACTCTTTCATTATTTTGCTGATAAGTTTAGCCTCAAACTGTAAGACACCTGCCTTATCTTTTAGAGAGGGTATTGCATAAGAGCCCCGTTTCCCTTGGGCAAGTCGGGCGAGCAAGCGTCCAGGTTTGTTGCCTGATTCAAATAATCTATGCTTCGCATAGAATATTGCAGTTTCCGCTTTCTGAGTTAACAGTTGGTCCAGGGCCGATCTAGCTGCATCCAACTTCCGAAGCACAGAAATAGACGAGGATTTCTTAAACTCCCTCTCCAAGTCAGTGATATCGCGTTCAAGCACTAATTGTTTGGCTAAGTTGCTCCTCTTTTTTGCCGAGGTAAAAGAGATAACGGAGCCCCTGAGAAATGCCTTACCCGCCTCCCATAGAGTAGAAGCACTAACCCCCGGTAAGTCATTTGTAGAAAGATAGAGTTCCCACTGATCTTCTAAATACTTTACAAATTTAGGGTCACTAAGGAGAGCTGGGTTTAGCCGCCAATGTCTAGACGAAGGGTCATAATAAGGTGGTGATAGCTCCATTGAAACTGATGAGTGGTCCGAAAGCGCACATGTGCGGATCAAACAGCCCCGAGTTCTGTCAAGGACAGATCCAGAAACAAACATGTAGTCAATTCTGGAAAAGGAAAAATGGGGGCGTGAGAAAAATGTGAAGTCCTTCACATGTGGATTACAAACTCTCCAAGCATCAAAGAGACCAAGATCTGAACAGAGGTCCGTTGTAGCCTTTGCCATTTTTGAAGATGGTTGAGATTTTGGTGGATTATAATCAGTTTCAGGATTCAAGCCACAGTTAAAATCCCCACCAATTATTACGTGGTTCGGACACACAGGGGAGGTTTTTGCCAGAAAATTTGAATAGAACGATCTATCAAAAGTATTTGGTGCATAAACACTTCCCAATAGAATTAATTCCCCATATAGAAGCCCAGTAATCAAAATAAATCGTCCGTCCGTATCCCTTACAATAGTATGTAGCGTGAATGGTAGATTTTTATGGACCAATATTGCGACGCCTCTACTTTTAGAGTTAAAGGAGGAATAATAAATTTGTCCCACCCAATCACGTTTGAGTTTTAGGTGTTCGGAATCTGTGAGGTGAGTCTCTTGCAGTAATGCAATCTGCACTCTATCTTTTTTGAGTAAGGAAATTATCTTGCGCCTCTTAATGACGTGGTTAATTCCCTTGACATTAAGAGTAATAATTTTAGTGTTACTCATTGCAAAAGTAATCTGTCATTGGACAAGAATCGTCAACCCAAGGCAAACAGAAAGAGCCATCATAATAAAAGACATGTGAAAGACTTAACCCATGGCCTGAACCGGCCGTGCTGACATGAACAAAACCATCACAAAAAGATGGCAAAGGAACCTTCACCCACACAACAAATTGCATACAATAACAGAATTAAGATAAACGTCAAGGTATCACGGACTAAAAACAGACAAACAAGAAACAAACAAAAATGAAAATGCCACCCACCGGGTGGTGTCACAAGCCCAGTGCAGCCAAAAGAAGTTTCACTCCACGGGAGAGAAGGAGAGAGAAGACAAGAAAAAGAGAAAAAAACAAAACAAAGCAAAACCCCGCCCCCGCTCCCCAAACCTGAATGGAATCGGGTTACTGTCAGTTGTGAATCAAAATTAGAGACTGAGTAAACAATTAGGCTATTTTCCCCGTTAAACCGTCTCTGCCTCCTCAAACTGCGTTAAACGCTGCGGACTCAGGCGTCCAATGACACGGTCCCAGTTAAGTCCGGCAGTGCCACAGTTTGTACGGGGCAAGCATCTATTAATCCAGCGCATTGATGAAACTTTGTGCATCTTTAGGCGATTCAAACTTGTGCTCATTGCCATTGTAAGTCAGCACAAGCGTCGCTGGATAGCGCATCCTAAAGCGGATGCCCTTGTCGATTAAGGCACGGCAAGAAGCATTAAATCCCCGTCGTTTCTCACGGATCGCGTAGGAGAAATCCTGATGTATGAAGATCCGCTGCCCGTCGTGGTGGAGTTCGGGGGCCGCTTTCACTGCAGCCATAATCCGCTGTTTATCTCCGGAGTTGTGGAGCTTGATGATCACCGGCCTGGGGTGAGCACCCCGCGGGCCGAGGCCCCGGTGTGCGCGGTCAACTTTAATGCGGGCTTTACCCGCGGAGCTGTGTCTCAGCCCGAGTGTGGCAGGCAGCCAAGCCTCGAAAAACTGAGTAGGGCTCTCACCCTCCGCACCTTCTTTCAGGTTAATGATGCGAATATTGTCGCGCCTGCTGCGGTTCTCTAAGTCGTCCAAACCTTTTGCCATAACCTTAATCCTCCCCTCCGCTTCAGCCAGCCTCCCCGCGAGGTCAGTCACCCCATCTTCCATATCTGAGATTCTCTGCTCTGCCTCCGTGACGCGTTTGGAGACGTTTTCCAGCGAGGACGAAATTTTCTCCAGTGTCCCCGACAGTGCAGACAGTTTTTGGTCAATTACCTCACTGATGCTATCGGTCACCTCACGGACGAGAGTTGCGGTGTCCACCGGGGGCGAGGGCTGGTCGCCCATTGCTACTAGCATGTCAGTTTGGCTAGCATTGTTCATCACGACGGCCGTGGTCTTTCGAGATTGTATCTTCGTCTGCTTCGACATTATTTAACTTCCAAAAAGCGTATTTAGGACTGCTGAGTATTCCCAAAGCTCTCAGTCACTAGTTTAGGTAAAAATATAGACAGTAGTGCGCATTACACTGTGATAAGTACAGGTGGGAGCGGGAGCACAGTGAAAGCACGTCTTCTAGCCTACCATATTCACCGGAACCTCCCCGAACTGCATTTTCATTACTATTTTTCATCTATTCAAGTAAATAAGTGAATCAAATGAGTGATGACTCAAGAGTTTTCCACTGTACTGTGCATTGAATAGTAAATGGAAAAAGTTGTCCATTTCACTCTTTGAGTGCAATCTTAGCAATAAAATGACTGGATTTGATTTTGAGCAAGGAAAATACACAAGTGCAAGTGTTAAACTGCTTTTTTATAATATTGGGTTTTTCTTTGTTTAATGTAAAAAAAATAAAATAATTTTTAATCCTGTTTATTGTGAATAACCCATAATGTATCCATGTGGGTTTGCATGTGTCCAAAAACACTGAAAAAATCTCAGGGGGTGGAGTTTACAGTGCAAGGTCGGAGCTACCAAAAAGTGTTTTATAAATTACTGGGCTAAAGTAGATCACAGAAAACTCAGATCTACTTATCTAACAAAATATACTTTTTTGCCTTTGTCAATAACCATCATGAAAATGACTACCATCTTGAGTTTTATCAAGAAAGTGATTATAAAAGAATGTATGTACCAACTTTGGGCATCCATCTCTGTGAACCATTTCCTTGTAATCTTAAGTTATCTGCTGCACTAAGAATCACCTTTCTTTTGATTTTCATTTGGCGTTTGAACAGGTCATCTTGACCATGTCTAAATGCACTTGGTTGTTATTCTCCGCGGGAGTTTTCTTCATTCATCCTGGCCGCTGTTTACATCCCGCCAGACGCAGATGCGCAGGCAGCTCAGTGCGCACTCGCGGAGCAGATACTGCACATGGAGCGGACATTCCCGGACTCTCTCATCATTGCTCTTGGGGACTTTAACAAAGCCAATCTGAGCCATGAGCTTCCCAAATACAAGCAGTATATTAAATGCCCGACCAGAGAGGAGAGGACATTAGACCACTGTTACAGCACGATCAGCGGGGCCTATCGCGCGGTGCCCCGCGCTTCACTCGGACTTTCTGACCACGTCATGATCCACCTAATCCCCGCGTACAGACAGAGGCTGAAGCTCTCCAAACCTGTCGTGAGGACTAAAAAACTGTGGAGCAACGAGGCTGTGGAGGAGCTTCGCACGTGTTTGGAGTCTACAGACTGGGACACAATGAAGGCTGCTTCTAACAGCTTGGACGAGTTTACGGACACTGTCACCTCCTATATCCACTTCTGTGAGGACAGCATTGTGCCATCACGCACCAGGGTGAGTTATAACAATGACAAACCCTGGTTTACTCCTAAACTCAAAAACCTGTGGCTGGAAAAGAGAAAGGCGTTCAGAAGCGGAGACAGGGACTGCTACAGAGAGGCCAAGTACAGGTTCACTAAAGAAGTGGACATTGCTAAACATCAGCACTCTGAGAAGATGCAGCAGCAGATCTCAGAGAATGACTCGGCCTCTGTGTGGAAAGGTTTTAGGAATATTACAAACTACAAGCCTAAAACCCCCCACTCCACTGATGACTTGCTCTTAGCCAACACCCTTAACGACTTCTACTGCCGTTTTGACGAGCCATCAGGCAGCCTTCACACCTCCAACGGCCCCAACAATAGAGGCACTTTGGACACTAATTCCCCCACCTCTCCCCCCTCCATAGAGCCATCACCACCTTCAAACTGTTCACCTACAACACCCCCCTCCTCACCCCACACAAAAGAGGATTTCACACCACCTCCTCCCACCACAACTCTTCATATTCATGAAGCAGATGTGAGGAAGCAGTTTAAGAACCTGAATGCTCGGAAAGCTCCCGGCCCAGACGGCGTGTCTCCTGCCACCCTCAGACACTGTGCAAACGAGCTGGCCCCAGTGTTTTCTGGCATTTTCAACTCCTCACTGCAGGCATGTCATGTGCCTGCCTGCTTCAAGTCCTCCACCATAATCCCTGTCCCCAAGAAACCTAGGATCACTGGACTAAATGACTACAGACCCGTGGCTCTGACATCTGTGGTCATGAAGTCATTTGAGCGCCTAGTTCTCTCCCATCTCAGGACCCTCACGGCCCCCCTCCTGGACCGCCTGCAGTTTGCATACAGAGCCAACAGGTCTGTAGATGACGCCATCAACATGGCCCTACACTTCATCCTGCAGCATCTGGACTCCCCAGGAACCTACGCCAGGATCCTGTTTGTGGACTTCAGCTCTGCCTTCAACACCATCCTTCCAGACCATCTCCGAGGCAAGCTTTCCCAGATGAATGTGCCTGATCCCATCTGCCGGTGGATCACTGACTTCCTGACGGACAGGAAGCAGCATGTGAGGCTGGGAAAGAATGTCTCGGACTCCCGGACCATCAGCACCGGCTCCCCTCAGGGCTGTGTTCTTTCTCCTCTGCTCTTCTCCCTGTACACCAACTGCTGCACCTCCACCCACCAGTCTGTCAAGCTAATCAAGTTTGCAGATGACACCACCGTTATTGGGCTCATCTCTGACGGGGATGAGTCTGCCTACAGGAGGGAGGTTGAACGTCTGGTGTCCTGGTGCAGCCACAACAACCTGGTGCTGAATGCCCAGAAGACAGTGGAGATTATTGTGGACTTCAGGAAGCACACAGCCCCACTCCCCCCCATCATCCTGACTGACACCCCCATCACCTCTGTGGACTCATTCCGCTTCCTGGGTACCATCACCCAGGACCTGAAGTGGGAGCCCACCATCACCTCCGTCATCAAGAAAGCCCAGCAGAGGATGTACTTCCTGAGGCAGCTGAAGAAATTCAACCTGCCAACACGGACGATGATGCAGTTCTACACTGCAATCATCGAGTCCATCCTCACCTCCTCCATCACCGTGTGGTACGCTGGAGCCACTAGCAGGGACAAACAGAGACTGCAGCGTGTTGTGCGCTCTGCTGAGAAGGTGGTTGGCTGCAGACTCCCATCTCTGCAGGACCTGTACACCTCCAGGACACTGCGGCGTGCAGCTCGGATCTCAGCTGACCCTTCTCACCCTGGACACAGTCTGTTTGACCTGCTCCCCTCAGGCAGGAGGCTCCGGTCCATTCGCACCAGAACCTCTCGCCATAAGAACAGTTTCTTCCCTTCTGCTGTTGGACACATGAACAATAACCATATGACTGTTCCCACCACTAACACATGACCCTACGCTGTGTTCACTGCATCATTCCATGTTTGGCACTGATCACCACCTGCACTCATGTATATATCTTTCTACGTAGCACTCTTAATTCTTATCCCTACTTTTATTTTTTCATGTCTATTTAAGTGCTATTTATGACACTATTTAAGTGCTATTTATGACACTATGTTTGCACTGAAGCACCGCAGCAATTTCCTAATGTTGTAAACCTGCTCAACATTTGGCAATAAACCCCTTTCTGATTCTGATTTGTTGCCATGTGAACAGATGTACCCAACAAAGTGTCAGGTAAGTGTAGTCACTGTAATCTCTGTATCTTACAGCTGTAAAACAGAAATGCCACCATGTCGCATTTGCCAACTTTGTTCTTTGTGATGAACAAAGACAAACATCAGATACACAAACTAACCACACCATTTTTTTTTTTTTTTGGTTGGGTTTATTTTAAAAAATGGGTCAAATATACAGTTGATATATATTTAATATAATTTAGATGCTGAAAGGGATGCAAACACAATGACAGATTTTCAAAGGTGGTTTTCGTTGACTGTAGAAGGGATGATGGGTTAAACTGGAATGTTTACAGTGCTGAGTTAAAAAAACAAAACAAAACGGGATGAACAGTATTGAGAACACATGACATTCATCTACTGGACATTAAAAAAATAAAACATGGATTTGGGGGGGTGAGTGGGGGCATTTCTGGAGTAGATGTTAAAGATTAAAAGACCCCTGAGGTACATGGGGATTTTCTCTTGCATTATCTCGATTCCTGCAAATATCAGCCATGAAGCAACAGAAATATGCGGTAGCCCTGTTTATTTTTTCTAACATAGCATGTTTTCCCAGGATCTTGGGCAGTCATTGGCTATTTTTTACTTCAATCTATGACCAGGTGAAAACACCGAAAGCCATCCATCCAAGCTTCTGATCGCTCCCTAGCTACAAACATGAAGGTGTGAAGCACGGGGCATCTCTCAGATATTGCACTACACAATCACACCCTGAGCTCTGGAGAGGAAAAACAACAACAACAACAATTAAAAAGGGGAAAAGCAACAGCAGCTTTCTGGCAAAAGGCACAGTCATTCTCCCTTAAAGGGAAATCAGCAAAGAGAGGGGACTGGTATATTTTTAAAAATAGTTACTGTTACCGTTGCTTTCGTTTAGCAGAAGAGAAACAGAGGTGTTGATGGAGAAGGTGATTTGTTTTGACTTTGAGCAACATAAAAGTTAGGAAGACCAACCGTACTTTTGCCAAAAACATTCTTGTTTTTGTTCCCCTTGAAAGATGTCAGTCTTTATCATGATGATTACATTAAAGAGAACTACACAACCATTGTAACAAATATTCCTTTGGTAGACAAAGCTGACTTGTTATTAGAGGAGTAATGACGACGATCTCGCTCTGATCGTGACAAGGAGGGAGTCAAGTTGCATTTTTCTTTTTCTCTTATTTAAAAAAAAAGGAAAGAAACCTCTCCAGCAAACTGCAATAATTAAGAGGACAGCGAGACAAACAGAATCATATCTAAACCATATATTAAGCACAGATTTACTGCAAGTAAACCTAAAATCATCTGCTAAAGTTAGTGTTAAAGCAAGGTTAGAAGACAGACAAGTCCTACAACACCATTCCCCAAGAAATCCTGCTGCTAGTGGCACTGAAGCTTCAATTATTAAAATAAAAATAAAGTAAAAATTACAGGAAACATGACATTTCATGTTTGGCGTGTGAAAAACGAGAACACCATAAAGTCTGGGGTAAAAATCAGCTGTTTAGATGCCCTTTGAAGAAACTCAATGTGGTGGAATGAGATTTTTTTTTTTAAGTCCGCTCACAGCAATAAAATTTACACCTGAGTTGACACCTGGCATAGTCAGTGCACTTTCAACTGGTGGGATAAACCTTACAAAAGCTATGATGACAAACTCACAAGGCACCTTATGTTATCGATTAAATCCAGTTTAAGTGCACAAAAACATGAAGCTGGAGGACAGAGGAACAGCGTCCGATCACTGGTGTCTAACATCTCGTGACACTTTCAAAGCTTTGCTGATTGAAACCAAACTTCTTCTATGATATAAACATACAAATTCTATTACAAATAACATATAGTGTAAAAAAAAAGACATTAACTTCACAGCCATTCCTTGGTTTTTAGCTGCTGTGGTGAAGTCACACAGAAAATACGAAAAAAAAAAAAAATTAATGCTGTGAGTGTAAAAAATACAGATAAGAACATGACGCTCCTCCCCCAAATCAGGAAAGCACATGTTAATATTAACTGAGCCACCTCAGTTTTTCCGGAGCATTAAGGGTTTAATGCTGGATTAACAGCCCGATGCAAAACTGATTGGAAAAAGGTTGAGACTCCAGACAACGTGAAGGATAAATCAATCAGACTTGTGTTAAATGCCCGACTTTGACTCAATAACTACTTTGTTTTGGTCTGCACATAAAGTTCCCCCCCTGTTGTGCTCTTTGAAGTGAAGCCATTCAAGTTTATGTCTTTGTTTTTTTTGACATACAAGTGCAAAATTCACATTGGAGTGCCAAGTCTTATTTTGGTAAATCGTTTCATGCCACAAAATCAGTAAAATGCAGTGAAGGTATTGCTGAAAAAACATAAAGAGACCGCTTAAATCACACATTACTCTATGCAGAAAAACTAAGAAGACCCTTATTGTTTCCATAGTAATTAAGAAAGTAAGAAGCAAATTAAACACACTTAACTGATCGTCTGCAAGTGTGAGCACCTCCATAGCACCTTTAACATTTCTTAATGTTAAAGTCCATGACAGAACAAGTATGAATTGTTTGGAAGGAGACAACCTCTTCTCTCTAAAGGGAACATGTCAGCACACAGATTAGGTTTGCAAAGGAGCATCTGAGCAAACCACAAGACTTGTGGATCAAAAGATGCCACAGTCAGTGCCACATTTGATGAAAGCCAAACACAGCACGCCTGCACAAAGCTGTCACGCCAACGTTCAAGCATCGACTGAGTCGACCGGGAACTCCTTTCTATACCAAAGTATTCTAGAGCCAAATGTAAGGCCACTGTGTGAAGGCTAAAGCTTGACTGAAACTGGATCGTGCAACAGGTCGACGATCCCAACCACAGCAGCCTGAAATACTGCAGTGGGTCCTGAACAGAGCCCATATGGAAAAGAGATAGTAAAAACGTATATGATTTACTCATGAAAGTGGCCACTTTCTTATTTCTTTCATATATTGTTTTAGTAAGTATCATTATATCATTATTATTATATAATTTTTCAAGGGATCTTATATCTGTTTTCACTCTTGTATGCTTTTCATACAAGTTTCACACAAGACAGATACAACCTTTATAAGATTTATATATATCTTTTCCATATGGGAGGTGTGCACAATGAATGGCCACAAAAGAAGAGTGGGATAAAAACTGCTCCTCAACTGTGAGAGAAACTGATCCAGCAAACAATCACTCAGAGTTATTGCTGTTAAAGGTTGTTTTATGAGCTCTTAAATGCCTGCGACCTGTAAACCTGTGACAATGGAGGAAAACGTTTACACGTCACATCTTATAGCATATAAACCAGAGCAGAAGTACAATTTTCTGTCGTTCATTCAGTTGAAACTTCAAACTCTTAAAAAGTGCTTGTAATAATATCCACAGACCATCTAAACCCACCGTTCACGGCTGCAGGATGGCGACATATTAAAATTCTCTTGTTACTTTATCACTCCAGCTTCTTTGATTTTGTGGCAGAAATGATTTCTGTGGTGCTTTGTTGTTATATAAGTAATTATAATTATAAGTAATAATTTACTCTCTTGTAAAATAGTTTATTTTTAAAATACTTGACTATATTACAAGTAAATAATATCTTTTAAGGCATTCAGCAGCTGGATTGTAGCTGCAGCTGCTTTGGGTACAATTAAAGAGCCGGAACCTCGTCTGTCCTTTTTATTTAGTAAATCTGAAAGGGCAGATATTCCAGCTGACACTCAAAGTGACCCTGACCTACCCATAAGTTGAGTATAACTGCCTTAGGTGATCAAAATTCAACATAACACCACACACTTGCTTTATTCTCGCATAAACGGTCACATCCAGATGCACAACTCAAACTTAGATTTAGGGTAAAAATTAAAGAGCGGTGATGAAAATCTGATTCTGAATCCGTTCTTCTCTGTAAGTTTGAAGGAGTGGAAGCGGTGCTCAATCCATTTTTAGCAAAATGTAACAAAAGTTTCCCCTTTTTGACTGTAAAAAAAAATAAAAATCATTATTATTTTTCTACAAAAGTATCTGTGCATAGAAAAAATACACATTGCTTTCAAAGTGCACTGAAGATATACTTCAATACATAATAAAGCACAAGTGGGAGAATATCTAATGTAATAATGCTCTAAAATGAGCGCTCTTTGTCTGTGTACAAAAAAAGAAAGAAAGGTGAGAGTTTGCTCCACACTGGAAACTTTGTGTGGAGAGTAAATGTCTTTTAAATATTTTAAATTAACCAATTTTGCAGGGAGTGCCTTCCCATCAGTTCTGGTTAAGTGCCAAAGAAATGAAAACAAGTGCACCTCTATAAAAATGACCAGAATAGAAATATAGAAAACTATTTTCTGCCTGGGCTTTAGGTCAATAGTCATTTGACTCTCCCACTCTCACAGAGAACCTCAACATTAATAATCAGCACTGTTATAAAGCTCCGAAAATACATTCACTGTGGACAGTCTGGGTGGAGGATGTGAGGGTCTGACACTGGTAAACACACACACGCACAAAGTGAGTGTTTGTGTGTGTTTCCACATACACAGTGGTATGCATTCATCAGACAAAGACTTCTTCACTCAAGTTCATGAGTCTGCTGCAATCAGGTTATATACCTGTGGGAGGGGAGCGACAAGCAAACACAAGTGTGTTTGTGTGTGTCTGAGTGTGTCAGCTTCACAGGTGTCTGCTGTCGTTCAGAGGTGTTGCAGGTGTTTGACTCAGCGGGGTCAGAGCAACATGTACTGGTTGTCTATTGCCCGCTTGCGACCGCGGTCAGGTTCCAGCTCATAGTCTGAGTCCCGCTGAGGGATGATGGGAGCGTGGGTGCTGGGGTGGCGTAGCAGGTTCCTCCTTCCTACCGACTCGCTCCGACGGAGTGGAGGCGGGGCTGACAGCGTGGGCTCGGGGACCATGCCGGTGCGGGTAAAAGAATGGATTCCAGACTGGGAAAAGGAGCTGGAAGTGGAAAAGCTGGTGCTGGCCGTGGTGTTGGTGGAGCAGGAGGAAGGGGGCTGGCTGGAGCTGCGAGCCAGGCTGCAGTGAGCCAAGCTGGGCTCAGAGCTCCAGCGATGGAGGGAGAACGGGACGAGGAAAGCGCCTGAGAGCTGACCTGAGGGAAACAAGAGGAAATAAATCAGCAAACATGAGCTGTAGAAGTTGATTATATAAAAACTAAAAACCTCTTTATTCAGTCTGAATTTCAGATGTGCACTGATTCGCGGAGGTACTACAAACTGCAGTGGAGCACAACCACAAACTACTGGAGAAGCTGCTCCTTTAATTTGTATAAGTACGGGTGTACTGCCTTTAAACGTGTGTGCATCACACTACTAATTCAGCGATAACACCGTTGGTACACATTATTATTTGAATGAGGTCCAAATCCACGAGTCTCACCCTGTGAAGGCGGGGTGGAACCCGCCACTACGAAGCGGGACAGAGTGACAGCACCGGCGGCTCCACACTCCAGTGGGATAGGGAAGAGTCTGAAATGACTGAGCATGTCCATAACAGATGGGAAGCGCAGGTGCTGCACCCTGCACTGACCCCATTCTGTCAAAGAGAGGCGCAGGTGCTGCAGAGAGGAAAGAGGGAAAAAAGATGAGGAAACAGACGTTTCACGTTGGCTGAAGTGAATTCTTTTCCTAACCACAGTGCTCAGTGTGCACACTTGTTTATCTATGCTTGTGTAATGCTTCCTGTGTCTGCACAATTTTCACGTTTCCAGATGGAAAAAAACAAAACAACTTGGGTTTCAAAAGACAATCCTCAACTGCAACCACAACTGTACCCACATACTGATCCGTACCTTTGCTTTTCCCTGGTAGTTGAAGGTGAGGACGTAGTCGCCCCTGCGTGTCTCACTCTGTCGGACCAGAAACACCCCGTGTCCCTCTGGCCCGGAGCTCTGAACCAGGTGGGCCGCCTTGACGCGAGAGATGGGTCCGTGGAACCAGGGGTAGGAGAACAGGAAGTGATCTGTCTTCTGGATTACCTGCTCTGGCAGGGTGAAGGTGACAGGAGCTGTAGGGATGATCAAAGACGGCGAATGTGTTTGTTTCTGTCCGAATGTGCAAAACTGGCTGCAATAATCAATACTGTGTAAACTGTAATGGTTCCGTGTTCACTGTGAAACACTGGTTCTGTGTTCAGCCAACCTGCTTGTCTGTTTTTATCTTTGAGCTGCTGAAGAGAGCAAATAAGCTCTAAAAACACACCAGAAACCCAGTGACCACCCAGTTAAAGACAGAGGAGCGCTTATAGCAGACGAACAGGAGTATGTTGTTGTAGAGACTAAAAGCAGAGCTAAAGGAGAGCAAAACAGAAATAAACTAAATGTTTGCACTTCCTCTCGTGTAGTTACTTTATCTCTGGGTACCCACGTGTGAACGAACAGGATAAAACAAAACCTCAGAAATAAAAAAATAACAGTTTTGAACTGAAATACACAGCAACACTCTGATTATCAGAGGATGTGTCGCCGAGGTAACGTCCCCTCATCCCAGTACTCACGCTGACTCTGACTTTCTGGCTCTGAGCTCCCTCTGTGATTGGCTGGGGCAGAAGTGTCAGGCGGGGAAGGGAGGGGCTCCAGATCCACGCTGACTGACCTGAAAGACAAGAGCAGACTCAGATTATACACACACGAATGTTATTCTGTCTGTAGACTTTGCTTGGGATTATTTCACCACGCCTTAGTCACATTTAGGTTGGACCACAGTTCCAATAGCACGGATTCAGCCCTGGGTGTACATAACCACGGTGATGAAAAGCTGCTAAGACGCTTCATTGTTACTGCATAGATGTCTTTGTGAGAATTTAGTCTGGTCTTTGATTTATTTACTTGTCACAAAAGGGATTATTTGAACCCTCTTTGGTAGTCTTAGCCTTTAGACTTAGACTTAGTTCCTCCTACGCCGAGCGGCGCATCGGGCAGCTAGTGATCTCCATCGATGTCGGTCAGCAGCGACTGCTTCAGCTTCGTCCCAGGCAATGTCGACAGTTCTCAGATCGTCCATAAATGTTCGACGCCATGTGGTCTTTGGTCGGCCTTGCTTTCGCTTGCCAGTGCGTGGACGCCATGTCATGGCAATCTTAGCTGGGCGATGAGGGGGTAGGCGTAAAATATGTCCCGCAAAGCGAAAGCGCCTTTCTGCAACAACATCGGCTAATGGGTGGGTGCCTGCTCTTTGTAGGACCTCCTCATTTGTTATTCGGTCCCGGTAGGAAATTCTCAGGATTCGCCGCAAGCCACGTTGTTGAAGCACGTTCAGGTGTTGAATAATTGCACTTGTTGAGCGCCAGGTTTCACTAGCGTAAAGTGCAGTAGGGAAGACTATAGAGTTCAGTAGTCTGATCTTGACCCTTACATTCAGGGAGGTCGAGTTCCAAATAGGTTGGAGACGTCGCAGGACACCAACTGCCTTCCCTACTCTGGCGTCGACATCCCGATCAGAGACCCCGTCATTCGAGATGATGCTGCCAAGATATGTAAAATTCTCCACCTCTTCAGCACGTTGTTGGTTGATCATGACAGGAATGCGGGCACGTGCATAGCCAACTCGGAGTACCTTGGTTTTTTTGGCGCTGATTCTTAATCCAACTTTCGTTGCCTCCCTCTGCAGGGCCGCGGTCAACTTTTGGAGGTCTTCCTGAGTCGAGCCCAGCAGGGCGATGTCATCTGCGAAGTCCAAGTCAGTGAGATTACGCGCTTCGTGCCAGGGCACACCGATGTCAGCTTGGTCAACTGATCGTCGCATGATGAAGTCAATTACCAACAGGAAGAGGAAAGGGGATAGCACGCATCCTTGTCGGACGCCAGTATTGATCTTGAAGAAGGCTGTGCAGCCGTCATCCGTCCGGACGCAGCAACGGGAGTTGGAGTAGAGACAACGAAAGGCATCTACAAACTGCTGAGGGACTCCATAGTGGCGTAGGATAGCCCATAGAGTCGGCCGGTGGACGCTGTCAAAAGCCTTCTCGAAGTCAATGAAATTAATAGAAATCTTCTTTTGGTATTCCAATGTTTGTTCAATGATCATGCGGAGGGTGAAGATTTGCTCGACGCATGACCGGCCACTCCGAAACCCAGCCTGCTCTTCTCGCAATCGTTCGTTCACAGCGTGTCGTAGCCGATTCAAAAGAGCGAGGCAAAACACTTTCCCGGGTACCGACAGCAACGTGATGCCCCGCCAGTTGTTACAGTCACCCAAATCACCTTTTTTTGGAAGTTTGATAATGGTGCCTTTTGTCCAATCATCGGGTACATGTGATGTTGACCAGCAGGCGTTTAGGAGTCTTGTAAGGGCGGCTTCAAGATGGGGTCCACCATTCTTCAGCATTTCGGCGAGGATTTCGTCCAGGCCTGCGGCCTTTCCACTCTTGAGGAGTCGGATCGCTGTCTTGACTTCAGTGATGCTGATTTGTCCGATATCGACAGGAAGAAGATCCATGGAAGGTGCCAGGTCTTCGGCCTCGAACCGTTGGGGTGGCTCAGGTTGGTTCAGAGTATCACGGAAGTGTTCAACCCATCGTTGTTCTTGTTCAGCTGCAGTAAGGAGGACACGTCCATTTTTGTCTCGGATTGGAACACCGCGGCCACCACGAGCCCCAGTTAGATCTCGTACAATGCGATATAAGGTTCGGGTGTCGTTCCGATCGGCTGCTTCTTGGGCTTCGATGCCTTTAGCTTCGATCCATTCACGCCTGTCACGCCGGCAGCTGCGTTTGACCTGTCGGGCAAGGTCTTGGTAGGTGGCCATGGCCCTCTCACGCTGGTCTGCAGAAGCATGTGGGTCAAAGGCCACCTGGTCCCGAACTGACTTTGCCAAGCGACGTTGATCTATAAGTTCCCATGAACGGTCGGAGATCCAGCGCTCCTTAAAGCCACCCCGTCGGCGACCAATCTTCGATTCTGCTGCACCGACCACAGCCTCTTTTAGCTCATCCCAGGGTGTATCTGGATTTTTGTTGTTATTTCCTTCCGCAGCAAGGAGCTGGAAGCGGTTTCTCAATTCGAGTTGAAATTCTGCTGCCGTATTTGCATCTTTTAGGCGTTGAATGTTAAAAGGACTTGGCCGCTGCAGTCGTGGTTGGAGGCGCTTCAGGTGAAGTTTACATTTGGCAATTAGCAGGCAGTGATCCGAGTCAATGTCGGCTCCACGCCACACTCTAACATCGCAAATGGTGGATGCCCAGCGGGATGATATGCAGATGTAGTCGATCTCGCTTGTATATCTGCCACCGGGGGCCTTCCACATCGCCTTGTGTATCCGCTTGTGGCCGAAGAAGGTGTTCTTGATGGTCAGCAGGTTTGCCGCACAGAACGAGATCAGCCGCCTACCGTTTTCATTTGTCATTGCTGCGATTCCAAATGGGCCGATAGTCGATTCCAGGCCATCCCGGTTACTGCTTATTTGCGCGTTGAAATCTCCGCCCACGATCAGCAAATCATGACGCGGGGAGTTGTCAATGGCATCCTGGAGCATCGCATAGAACCCATCCTTGTCAGTATCGTCAGCCTCTTCTGTTGGAGCATATACTTGAAGAATTGTGACTTTCACATGCCTAGCTTGGAAACGAGCTAAGGTTAGGCGGTCTGAAATGGGCTTCCAGGCCAGCAATGATGTTGTTGCACGTCGCAAGAGGATGAAGCCCACGCCACGTGCATGGTCTTGGGCATGGTCAGAGTAGAGCACCATCTTTCCATCACTAACCATCTTCCCACTTCCTGCCCATCGCATTTCTGAGATGTCCATACGGTACGAGTCAAATTCATATAGAAGCTGGGCCAATAGTCTCTGCCATTGCCGGTCCCAAGCCCGGATGAGAAAGGAGGAGGGTTGGGCGTGGGGCTAGCAACCCCACCCTGTAAAAACTCCAATTGCTACGGAAACAGCAAGTGAATCTCAGTATCGACTGAATCAGGGCGAAGATGATGATCGGCAACCCTTAATGACGACAGTGGAGAAAAGCCCTCGGGTCGTCCACTGCCCGATGCGTCGACCAATTTTCGACCCAAAAGAAGAGTCTTAGCCTTTACTTGCTAGCTATTAAAAATAGCTAATTTAATACTATACTTCTATAATATTACTCTATATTTGTGACTGAGATGCAAATTGTTTTGCAAATTGTCATTTGTTTTTTGAGATTTCTCTTGTAACCAAACAGCTGTTTGTCATAATGGATGCGATATAATCACATATTGCTATGGAAAAATGTGTATTCCCCGACTGGTTGGCAGTGTTTCCTGGAGGTTTCTGGCTCTAGTGTCTGCTTTGGCTGCTGGCGGATTGCCGTGGCTGTCTGTAGCTTTTCATGTTTGCCCGCAAAAATTCACTAAGTACTAAGTCAGCTGTAGTAGAACTTGAAAAAGTGCAATGCATAACAAAAATGAGAAGGTTCTCCTTCAAAGTAAAAGTTGTGCAATCAGCACTGGAGCCACCAAAAGGTGCAGCTCTTAATTTGAAGGTGAACCTGCAACAGCAACTCGCAACTGGTTGGGAAATACTCATTTTTCCCTAACAAGCAGTGGTTGGCAGATGTTCATAGATCGATCTCTAGGAGTGTGTGACTGCGACCTTATTCACTTGACCTGCATCGTCATCAAACCTCAATATGTAAGCTGCGGTCTCCCCATTTCACTGGTGGGGCTTTTATAAAGTGACGCGCTACATTGAAAGCCCTTCAGGACTTTGCAGCTGTGGACTTGAACGTAACACTGAGTTGTGAGCTTAGACACTGTGTCAGCTTCAAACTAATCTACAACATATCAAAAATGTCACTGGCGTGGCTCCATGTTGTTAGAATGGACCCCCAGAACGACTTCAATGCAGTTTGCATATCACAGCTCAACAGCCAAGATGACATAATCTAAAAACTGTAAGCTGTCTGCAGCTTTAATGTTTAACACTCCGAATCAGCAGATGTATTTGAGTACGCGTCAAGACATAGTGTACTACACAAACTGGTTAAAGAGTTGCACAATATCAGGCAACCAACTTCTACATTTGCAACTACTGTTGAATTTCTGGGACATTATGCAAACAGTTAGACGCACAGTATAAAAACTGAAAGTTGAGCTTTTTACAAAATAAAATAATGAAAAAGTGGGGCCTAATATTTTTGACAGAAGGCCAAACATTGCCTACAGACTTCTATCTGCTTATCAGCAGGCTAGGAAATGCATTACACTACTGAGGGTCCTCACAAGGATGTGCTGGTGAGGTGAGTCTGCAGGCTGAAGGCAAACAAAGCCACAGACGGGAAGTGAGTCCAGTTGAGATCTGAACTTACATTTCTTCTGTTTCACTGCTCGCTCTCTCTCTCATACACGCACACACAAGTGGTATATCTGGGCCGCTTGTGTGTGCCGCTTCCCGACAGATGAGAACGGGAAGGTTAAAGAAGGAAGTTGGAGTAAAATCCTGCTTAAATGCTGACTTGAGTTTGCAGAGCAATGAATAACAGGAAGACTTTACTTCTCACTGTGTATGTGTGTGTGTCCATTCTTGTTCTTCTATCTTTGTGACAATCATTTTTTCCCTGAGTATGGACATCATTTCACACAGTCAGCAAATCTTCAAGGAATAAAATTTAGCCCTCAGCACACTTAAAGCACGCTACACCTACCACATCTGAAGAAAAATGCGAGTTTATTTCCCTCACACTGCTTCCCTGATGTCTCACCAAGTGTTGTGTGCCTTTTGAGGTCCTCTGTAGTCTCTGCATGATGAATCGCACAAATAAAACCACGGACTTTTGGACAACAAGCCTTTTCCACAGTAGACATTGTGAGTTGTACTGATAGGAAAAGTATGGATGCTGTTAAAAGGATTAAGAATGACTCTGCTTCACATAAAAAACAATGCTTTGTTAGATTTGGTATCTGGACCGTGAAAGTAAAGCTCAAGTGTAATTGTAAAAATTAATATTTACATTTGAGGCGTGTCTGAACAGCACTGCAGAGTCACGATGATCCAAGTGTTGCTTGGTGAAGTTACAAAAACTAAACCAGCTTTTAGATGATATTAGTGAGAATTTAGACAAAAACAAGCTGTTTTCAAAGGTCCAGATAATGCATTCAAAGGATTATCAGATGCAAAGTATTACACACTTGATTTTACAACACTGGACTGTTATTTCTGTACGTCCTTTATTTTATTTTTAACGCAACACTGCAGCAAAAGTTGATCCAGAATCATATGATTGTTTCTGAACAGCCCTTCTTTCATCTGAACATCTTCCAGCTCCAACGCATTTGTGGGCTGCTTCCATTCAATTAATGCAACATGCAGGCCAGCTGCGGCTCTAAACAAAGCCTTGAAGAATCTAACATGTACTTACTTTAAGACATTTATTCAAATTTAACGGCAGTTCTTTTTCTAAGTTCATTGTTTGTTTGTTTTTAGAGTGTGTGCACTTCCAGATATCTGCAGAAACGAGAAATGCCCCGAGATTCTCAGACCTCCCCCACACTTCCTTTCAGAGAAACGCACACTGACACACACAAATAGACAGAGATTGTCTTTATAACAAGAAACAGAAAACCTGTGTACCACTAAGTTTTATTCCAGGATTGGGTATTCCTGTGAGTACAGTTTGCACTGATTACTGCTTAACAGAAGTAGCTTCAACAGTGCGGTCTGCATCTCCTTTTAGAAGATGACTGATAATTCTGTCTTCTTGCATGACTTCTACTCTTCTTACTTTTCCCATTTCTTTAAAATTCAAAGAGATTTCTTCATTCTTTCCGTGCAAAGTAGAGAATTGATAGGAAATGAAGCACCACATGAAAGATCTTAATAACAGGGCCTTCAGGGCTCTTAAAGCCGTCTCCTACTTTAACCTTTGAAAAGCTACATTTACTGCTACACGTTCCCTCTAAACATCATACGTTACCTCTCAAAGGTGTGCAGCGAGCACTAAGTTGACTAATGGTGCTGTTGACTGATCAGTTAGGAGGAATACTTCAAATGCAGTAAAGTTGAAACCAGCACAAAGCTGTACGGACAAACCAGAGCGAATACAAACTGTGCAGTTCAAGAAAAGATAAATACGCTCGAGGCCGCACACACACACACCTGTTTGTCTACATATGCACATACATCAACATTTATTCTCACTTCCTTTTGCAAACACATACCTCAGGACAAGTAAACATCCAACACACCCACAAACACTAAAAACAGCCAAGTGTTAAATATTTCCTCTCGCGATGTGAATTTCTGGGCTGACGCTCGTGTTTAAAATAACAATTTGGCAGGTAAGATTTTTTGACTTTTTAAAAATATCATTTTAAAAATGCTACCTAACACTACCAATGTACTGATATCAGTCAACAAAGCTGAGATTGGCCAAAGCTGGCATGTCAGTGTGTCTCCACTTTCCACTCAGAAGTGAAAGTACAGCAAGGAAGTACCCACAGCAAGCTGAGAATAAAAATGCTCGTTCTGCACTATATAACTAATGTGATTGATAAATGTAATCTTCTACACTTTAAACCATAAACAAAGTTTTCTCTAGGTTACCAGGGGGTTGCAGACCTGTCGCTACTCCTCTGTGACGTTACAGAGCTTGACTGAATATACTTTGAGTCTCTTGTGTGATATTTAGTTTTTGATTCGATCTTCAGTCAATTTACACTCATAAAAACAAAGAACGGGTAAAGAAATGAGACACGTGTAAGGCAGATCACACAAACATCTGTCCTTGTTTTGTGTTTCCACATCTCTCACCTGCTGCTGATGCACTCTTTTAGCTCTGTGGTCCAGGAGCTGACCTGCTGCTCGTTGTCCGTCTCAAATATCAGGCTACCTCGATTAACCTGCAGAGATAAAGATGCTTAAAAAAAAACAGGCTACACAAAATGGACATGATGCAAATGCATAAAATGCCCTGAACCTCTGCACTTACTTAGAGCTTTTTCGTTTATTTTCACTACAACAGAATTAATAGTGTAACAGGAAGGAAAGCACAGGGCAATAAAACACTGCATACTAATGTAACCACCGCAATTTAATAAGTACAAAGAAGAAAAAAAACCCTCATAACAAAATGTTCTGTTAAATTTCAAAAGGTTTACCGTTAAAAAGGCAAATAGCTCGAGGGAAGGTGTGCTTACTGTGCTCCAATTAAAAACAAAGAAAAGCTGCCTGCACCTGCTACAGGAAAGCATTTCCTTGGTAAGGAGAGATACTATCAATATCAAGAGCCTCTGGGTGAAGCAGAACTTTTGAAATAAAAAACAAAGGCATGAGAGCTTTTTGTTAAATTTACTAAAAAAGAAGACAACAGTGAAAGTTAACACTTTTCACCACTGATGTGCAAAACCGCTATCAAATACTCGCTCCTGTGGCTGTGAAAACTTTGTAGTTTGCTTCTTCGCTGTGAACAAAGGCTGTAATCCTCTGCTGTGCACGAATGTGCTCGATAAACAAACAAAATGCCATTCAAATATCGCTGCAGATAAAATAAAATAAAAACGGCTGGAGTGCAGCAACACCGCTGTCTGTTTGAGTGGGTTTATGTTTGATGGAGAGCTGAGCAGCTGGTGGGTAAAAAAAAGAGACTTTATGGTGGAATATCGTTTCACTTCAAACCAGCAACGTCTACTTTGTCAGTCCACTTTGTGAGTTTTGAAATGACAGTGTTTATCCTGTTCTGGCTGAACGGTGAAGATCTAAGCAATGTGGATATAAACAACTCAGCGGTCAGAGTCCCAAACTACAGCTTCTCTTAGGAAGCATCATTTTTCCATTTAGCTGTAATCGTGTACAAACCTTTAGAACAAACGTGTTAAAGTTGTCAGGCATCTCCAGCCGGTTGCAACGCCGGACCTCTTGGATATCTGAGCAGTGAGTCGT
The DNA here is from genome assembly GCF_965226115.1 of Aulonocara stuartgranti. Lineage (NCBI taxonomy): Eukaryota > Metazoa > Chordata > Actinopteri > Cichliformes > Cichlidae > Aulonocara > Aulonocara stuartgranti. The sequence goes on along the minus strand of NC_138948.1, from coordinate 13,339,990 downwards.
CAGCTTGGGACTGGAGGCCTGAAACACACAGTGAGTACATAATTAGCGTCTGATACATGAGAGTAATTCCTCTGATGAACACATAAAAGGGAAAGAAAAGGAGAAAAAAAAAGGGTTTCACAATTGTATGCACGCCGTCAACCTTCCTCATAAGCTGGCCTGATAATCTTTAACACATTTTTAAATGGGCTTGTGCAAGTATCAAAAGTGCAAAATGAGTCATCAGATATGAGCATGTGCCAAATTCTTTGAAAGAAACAGGTCAGGGTTGCTGCAGGTAGTGTACGAGGAAGCCTGGTTTTTCAAAGAAAATCCTTTTACCTCCATTGTTTTTGCATAGCAGATGATGTGTCGGTGACATACATCACATTTCAACACTCAAGTATTATAAGAAAAACACAATCAGCCCATCGTCTTTTAAACAAAATGGAAACATTTTTTCCACGCAAACGTCTTCTTTAACTTAGCTTAAAGCGTGCAGTGGTCAAACTTTCATGGTCTGTGTAGATTTGTTACTCATTTGGTTTTCCTTTTCTGAGAAGTAGAGACTGTTCCAAACAGGAAATTGCCCCCCAAAAAAGGATGTCATGCAACACTATGTACTACTCAGCTCAATCTGGCTGTCATGGGTAACATTTAAGAAGGCTGCCAAGTAAGGACTCGTTTGTGCACTGGGGCCTTTTTCTATTTTGATTAGAGGCAGTTTGCACTTGTGCGATCACCTCTGTAGATTTATTTTAATGTTGACCAATTAGGCTAAAAATACCACGGGACACAAACGAGCGTGACGCAAGCTCCCGCAGCGGGGCTTGAAGGCTGGCTGTGTTTGAAGAAACCTAAATGAGATATGAGGGGCTTTCTGGTGGCTGTTTGACCCGAGGCCCTCAGCATGAACTTATGACACTGCGAGTTTATTAACCACCAACAAAACCAGAAAGGATCCAGGCTTCAATATACTAAAATTGTAACTTATTTTATGTATTTTATGACTACTGTTCCTTTTATTAATTGTGTTTTTTGTAAGGTGACCTTGGGTTTCTGAAAGGCGCCCTCAAATAAAATGTATTATTATTATTATTATTAAAAAATACACATATTTTAAACTTCTCAAAATCCCCTCCCAGTCAGGTGAACCTGAAGCCAGCTGGACAAAAGGATGATGATGCAAAAGGATCTTGAAAGCAAAAATACTCCATCCCAGGCTGCTTTCATATGACTCCACACAGCTGTTGCTGACTTGTGACATACTTTGCCTGGAGCAGTTTGCACTGGACCTCGCTTTAGTTTTTATTTTTTAAAACAATCCACGAAGACACATTTTTGGGGGAAAAAATTTATTTTTAAAGAATGCTGAACAGATACACACACAAAAAATCCACTAAAACAGCTCTGAAGAGCCTCCGAACCCCTACATCCAAACGAGTGGTAACAGAGCCAACGGCATAAACAAACACACATGCATGGACGAATGACTCAGTCAGCCATGTGTAAAGTGCCCGCGGCATGTCTGGGACAGAAGTCACTGCTGAAACGAAGGCTGAGTGACAACTGAGAGAAACACATGTAGACAAGAACATCAGCAGCTACTATGAAAAGTTTAAAAACTACAGCGTGTCAGCTGCATACAGTATTTTCATGTTTGACAACTGGAAATGTCAAATCCTGTCAAACCTTGACATTTAGTAGTCAGGCGTCATGAAGAAGAACACGGCTCTCATCACTAGTTTCTGTTACTGCATGTGTGCGAGTGCAAACTTGGTCATACAGAACAGAATATGAGAAAAGCAAAGTTCTGGATTGAACTTCTGATTATTTTCACAATAATCCAAAATTGGAGATAAAGAGCAAAATTTAAGAGTGAACGTAATCACAAGCTATAGTGACAACTCGTGACTCTTTACCTTATCGATTTATCTGACAATTATTAAAAAGTGTGGCCCGCAAACTCCCCTCAGTCCAAGCTAACATCTGTCACACCCAGCTGTGTTTGACAAACGTTTCAAAACGCAAATCCTAAATTGTTGAATCTGTCTCATGTAAGGGACAAGATTTCTGCAACGATCCAAGTTATATTTCTGTGTGGAGTTTGCATGTTCTCCTTCGGCCTTCGGCTCAGAAGACATACATGTTGGCTTTACTGATGATTCCAAATTTTTCAGGTATGAGAACTAGATAAGGTGTGTGAAGTGTACAAAAGAAAGCACTGAATGGCTAAATGTGGCTTGCAGGTGCTTTGAGTGGTAAATACTGCTATATAAATGCCAGTGCATTTAAATACTAAGCAAACATATTTAAGGGAGCATTGGTTGCATGAAGGTAAATAGTGCACACGCAGAAATGTAATCTCAAAAGCACTGACATCAATTTATCTTTATCAAATTAATCTGTGTTCATAGCCAATGCGAGAAGTTAGCCTGTGGGTTTCCAGACTGCATGACTGTCTGCATCTGTGCATTAAATTCAGCTTTTTGTCTTAACGTTTTGACCAGAAATGGTGATTTGTATCTGCTTGTTTTCTTTGTCAGCCATGCTGTCGAACTGCAAGACGAAGTGGATCTCCGAAGTGCAGCAGTTAGTGCTGCAAGTGCCTTAATAAATGCGTCACAACTAAGTGAACTCCGGTGTAGTCCATGCTGTGAAGCATTTCTTCACATGATCTGTTCAGTTCCTGTGAAAAGCACATCACCAGCCAGACGAAGAGCATCAAATTGCCCGCGAAGTGAAACTGTGTAATTAAACAGACTTGCACAATAATGGAAGCTAACTAAATCAGCACCGTGAGAGAGCAGAAGCAGCGAAAGGAAACAGACAAGACAGTAAAAGACACGGCATCAGGTGGGTAAGAGGGAGGAACGGAGGGCAAAAGAAAGTGCAGGGAGGACAAATTCCACTGCTTTGTGCACCGCATGAGTTTGAGCGCATGTGACAGTGCATGAGCCCGAGGAATGCATATGTTAATCTTTTGCACACGCATAAAACAACACAGGAGCGCAATCATCAAAAGAATAGTTACCTTTCTCCCTCACAACCCTTAATGCTATGAGTTTCAACCACAGTGTCTAATATTATCACTAAAAAGCACAATGACGCAGACAACTAAAAAGCACAATGACGCAGACAGGTCAAGGATGTGACTCATTTAGAGAACCTGAGTCAGTGCAAGAGGAACCGATTAAAGGGAGCTCGCACCAAATTGCTGCCGCAGCTGTATTTCAGTCGAGTATGTTCACAGAAATTTACATCAGCGTTACAAGTTTCAGGCTTTCTAATAATTTCCCCTGTAGAAAGATTGAGATAAAGCCAGAAAGATGACATAAATATACAGTCTAAGAGAAAAACAACAATGCAAAAAAATGATTTTTTTTTACAAGATTCGTATGAAAATAATCATGTTGTCTGATAACAAATTGGAAGCTGAGTTTGAAAGCTAATATTAATCAAAGTTTAAAAAATGGATTATTAATTTAGAAATAAGAAGTGACAAAACTGTGCACTGAATAATCCTGCTTTTCTTTGGCCACTTGGGGGCAGTGAACACAAGTTTTAAACATCACCTTATAGGTCAGTTGCTACCAACACATCTGGCAGCCACAGAGCCAACATCATGGCTCATTTCAAGTCTTGCTGAATTCAATATTCACTCTGTCTTAGCTCTGCTTTTGGTCTCTACCAACTCCCGAGGGAAATATCTGCTAAATACTTCAGTGTGGATCGGTGAGTCGCTGACTGTCTCGGTGCTGAGCACTGAGCAGGGGGATTTGTAGAGCTCACCTCGATAATGAACCACAACAGTAAAGCTTGAGCCTGGGCAGCCAAGCAATGAGGTGAAACTTACTGTAAAGCTCAGAGGATTCAGGTGATGATTATCTGGGAGTGCGTACCTACATGTGACCCCTCCGATACCCCTTCTTTGATCTATCTGAAATCTGATCTATGTGCCACATTTCTGTTTGTTTTTCTGTTTGACTCAACCTCAGCCTCTTTTACGCCACCTCATGCATCGTGCCGAAGCAGGGATGCGTGATAAATCGGTGGCTCGAATATCATCAGCTCATCAAAGGAAGAATAAAATATCTCTTTATCATTTTGTCAGCTTCTTTCTACTTAAAATGATCTAAAGAGATTATATTTGAGCTTTGCACTAGAGTCTGAGCATCTGCAGCCCCAAAAAAGAAGAAGAGAGACATTTGTACGTTGTTGTTTTTTTTTATCATTTAACACGGCATGCAGTTAATCAAGAAAGCAACAGGCAGATTGACTGCAGCTGCAGACTAATTTACAAATGCAAGTTAAAACTGCACCGGATGTGCAACAACTAATGCTATCAGTCACTCTCACTCTGGGTGTGTGTGTTGGTGAACATTCGCGCAGAGAGTGACTCATTGAGAAGAATTTATTGTGTGAATATGAATGAGAGCCTGACTAGGAGCATCTTTGAGGAACCATGTGTGTCTGTGGAGGGGAAAAAAACAGAAGAAGAAAAAACATTCAGCAGATGTCTGACTGGTTGAGCAACAACGTAACAGGCCTGATTTCTGTGAATCAACTTCATCGAGGGAGCAAGTTCAAGCTCACAGCGCATTTCCTATTACTGCAAACTGCTGCAGCCTGTAATACTCCCTGGAGAGTGTACGCACGCACACGCGCACACACACACACACACACACACAAGGCGCAGTCTTTGCTGTTTTTCTTTCATTTTTAAATCTGGACCCATCTCCAACAGAACCGGTGAGTAATGTGGGAAAACAGTCAGAGCATTTACGAACTGCGTGAGTGTTAATGTTTTAAAGCTCTCAAAGAAGTGCAGAGGTCTAGGTCTCTTTTTCTTTCTGCTCACCCGTGGTGACCCCCGCCCCTCCCTCGGCAGAGTCAAAGGAAAGAACACAGCAGTCTTGTTAGTGTCATAAACCGTATATAAAAGACAACCACAGCCACAGATGCTATGAGGAAGAGATTCAACACTGCGATCTTTCTAACTTCCAGCAGGATCGAAGAAACAAAAAAAGAAGTTCACAACATAAAGTATCGATTTGTGGCCTTTTTAAATACTTTCCTCATGAGTTTATGGTCTCAAACTCTAGTTTCAGTTCTCTATGAATATAAAATTATCTTCATTTTGTAACTTATGGAACACATTAGTGTTGAGAAGATGAGGAAACATTAGCCTGTCCAAAAAGATGCACAATGATCATGTAAGGGATACAAACGGACTAAAAATAGCAGCTTTCTACCCATAAAAACGTTTTTATTGTTCCTATAACTTTTTAAACAAGACTACCATGTTTTGTATCTTTACACTGCAGGAACCAGCATCACAGAAGCAAGTTTTGGTTTTTTTGGTGGTACCTATGTTCAGACAGGTACTGCCTATGTCTAGCACAACTGACCTACATGTACAATGACTGATGTAGACGTAAATATATGAACTTGTGTCCTCAGGATTTTTAAAAATACCCCCATAAGCAACAGCCATGTTAGCAAGAATTAGGTCTAAAAATGGGCCTGGCTTTATTAACCACATGTGCAACAACAGCATTAAAACAAAGTACTGACTATTATGATCAAAGGGGCCGGACCATCAAAAAAAATTATAACTGTGTAAAGTTGGCCAGACTGTCCTGTAAACCCACAGTAAAAACCCCCACAAATTAATACAGTAAATGTTGAACAGTTATCATTTAACTGTTTATCAATTACTTAATTGCTTTGGTGTAATTAGGAATCTTTATCAATAGAGAAATTGTAAAAGTTATGAAAATATAGTTAAATCTAAAATCTATGCACTCCTTTTTTCCAGAGCAGTCCAGTGGGGCCGATTCTGGCCCCCGAGCCTTATGTTTAACACCGCTGCTCTATATGATACCATTAAAAAACCCCAACAACAACAAAAAAACCCACACATAGTGCTCTTTTGTAGCTGCTGCTCAGCACACTGCCAGCTGGTTACTATGTCGACTTAACGTTGGTGTGAGTACAAGTAGGAAACAGCCCCTGAAGCTATGTAGCCCTGACAATGCTCTGTTCTGAAACTACTGTCTGATGATGGAAAAAAAATTTTTTTTAAAGTGCAATGTCCATAAAGACATGCAAAGTGATGTCGAAGTGATGCAAAACACCTAAAAACACAAGCAGCACTACAGTGTGATGCGAGAGGAGTGGGGTCCTTTTGCACAACTTTGTGCAGAGGCCTGTTGATTCGTGACATGTTATAATAATTAACAAAGAATGCAGTAACAGCTACAGTGGGGCAAAAAAGTATTTAGTCAGCCACCAATTGTGCAAGTTCCCCCACTTAAAATGATGACAGAGGTCAGTAATTTGCACCAGAGGTACACTTCAACTGTGAGAGACAGAATGTGAAAAAAAAATCCATGAATCCACATGGTAGGATTTGTAAAGAATGTATTCGTAAATTAGGGTGGAAAATAAGTATTTGGTCACCTTAAACAAGGAAAATCTCACAGACCTGTAACGTCTTCTGTAAGAAGCTTTTCTGTCCCCACTCGTTACCTGTATGAATGGCACCTGTTTGAACTCATCATCTGTATAAAAGACACCTGTCCACAGCCTCAAACAGTGACTCCAAACTCCGCCATGGCCAAGACCAAAGAGCTTTCGAAGGACACCAGGAAAAGTATTGTAGACCTGCACCAGACTGGGAAGAGTGAATCTACAATAGGCAAGCAGCTTGGTGTGAAAAAATCAACTGTGGGAGCAATCATCAGAAAATGGAAGACATACAAGACCACTGATAATCTCCCTCGATCTGGGGCTCCACGCAAGATCTCATCCCGTGGGGTCAAAATGATCATGAGAACGGTGAGCAAAGATCCCAGAACCACACGGGGGGACCTGGTGAATGACCTGCAGAGAGCTGGGACCAAAGTAACAAAGGTCACCATCAGTAACACACTACAACGGCAGGGAATCAAATCCCGCAGTGCCAGACGTGTTCCGCTGCTGAAGCCAGTGCATGTCCAGGCCCGTCTGAAGTTTGCCAGAGAGCACATGGATGATACAGCAGAGGATTGGGAGAATGTCATGTGGTCAGATGAAACCAAAGTAGAACTTTTTGGTATAAACTCAACTCGTCGTGTTTGGAGGAAGAAGAATACTGAGTTGCATCCCAAGAACACCATACCTACTGTGAAGCATGGGGGTGGAAACATCATGCTATGGGGCTGTTTTTCTGCCAAGGGGACAGGACGACTCATCCGTGTTAAGGACAGAATGAATGGGGCCATGTATCGTGAGATTTTGAGCCAAAACCTCCTTCCATCAGTGAGAACTTTGAAGATGAAACGAGGCTGGGTCTTCAACATGACAATGATCCAAAACACACCGCCCGGGCAACAAAGGAGTGGCTCCGTAAGAAGCATTTGAAAGTCCTGGAGTCGCCTAGCCAGTCTCCAACCTCAACCCATGAGAATCTGGCGGGAGTTGAAAGTCCGTGTTGCTCGGCGACAGCCCCAAAACATCACTGCTTGAGAAAGTGTCGGTGGAATGGGCCAAAATACCAGCTACTGTGTGTGCAAACCTGGTAAAGACCTATAGTAAACGTTTGACCTGCTGCACTGCCAACAAAGGTTATGTTACAAGTATTGAGTTGTATTTTTGTTATTGAACAAATCATTATTTTCCACCCTGATTTACGAAATCAGTTCTTACAAATCCTACCATGTGAATTCATGGATTTTTTCACATTCTGTCTCTCACAGTTGAAGTGTACCTCTGGTGCAAATTACTGACCTCTGTCATCATTTTAGGTGGGGGAACTTGCACAATCGGTGGCTGACTAAATACTTTTTTGCCCCACTGTATTTACTGTCCCTGATATGTTTGAATTCGTTTTGCACCAAATAAAAAGCATTAAAAATGTCGGTTTAGCATTGTCCACGACCGGGGCTTTAAATGTGAGTCACAGCAGCACATTCTCACTTCTGCTGTTTTCTCCCTCCAGACAAAAACTTCAAACCCCGTCTGTGAGGTCTGCGAGCAACTACACAGCTTGATTGATTACTAGAGAGAAATCAACACACAAAAGCTATGCTTGTACCAACTACTGCCTGGCATCGACCTCCTCCACATCCAGACGCAAGTAACCCTAGAGACTAGTACATTGAAAACGTTGGAATCTACAATAGCGCCCACGGGAAAGCTTTTCATTTATGTCTTAAATTACTGCTCCTCTTTGTCTCGACAGCTCGCTGCATTGTTTTGCCAGCAGACCTTGAGGCTATGGCCTGTTCCTCACCCTGCAACTGCGGAAGAACGCAAGGCTGCAGCACACTGCCACTTTCACTGTTTTAGCAATTATTTAGGACAACTTTCTGTAAATTATTGATGCATCCAATCTGATTGTGGGTGGTTTAAACAGTCAAGAGAAAGAAGCTCAAGTTTTACCAGTAAAACACAACATATATACACTGATACCGGACTGGTTGCGTGGATCCTCTGGCCCGCGTTAAAGGGCGGCTACATGCTGCTGAGTGCTCGCAAAGCTGCATGCGCTGCTGTCATGGTGGTGATCGAATTTGGGACCAATCACACGCCTCTGTGATGCTATCTGAGCTTAATTCTAATTTAGCTCAGAATTAAACTTCCCTTTTTAATGAGGCCGGAAATCATCTTATTTCACAACGTTCAACATTATCAGTGACACTTTGTCAGTGTCAGCTTGTTCGGGCTCGTTACTGTTATCATTTATCTTTTATTGAAATATATTAGACATTATTTACGGATTAAACCCACCAAAACTGTCTTTTGAAGCTTTGACATCCCCACATGAACGACACTTGGCTAAAAGTTATACGTTTCTGTTTAAAATCCAGATGGTGATGAAAGAACATACGAGATTATGACTTTTATTGAACCAAAATGTCAAATTTAATCAAGTCCAGCAGCAGGATTGTTTTTGGGGCGTCTTTTCATTACCATAAATTGAATATGACTGTTTAAAGACATTCTCTGAGTCATGTTTTATCCATCATTTTGATTTTTTAACTAAATAAATTACAGTTTATATTGATAATCAAAGTAATTATGGCAGGACAATTTAAAGTAAATCCTTTCATAATACAGTTTTTCTGGACGAAGATGTCAACTATGAAATATTAAGCTGATGGTGATCAGTGCCAGTAATAATACAACATCACAAATTTTCACTTTGAGTCAACTTTCACTACTATGTTTCAACTTCAAACATACGCACAGTCACACAGATATGACAAATATGAAACACTGATATGCAGCAGTGACAATACAGCCTACATCCTGGGCTGCAAATTCCTAAAAATGAACTTGAGTTTGTAATAACTGCCATGTATAGGTTACATCAGCCCCCCCCCCCCCCCCCCCCCATAAAACCCAAATATCAATGGACTGTAATGAAAGTCTTTTGGAACGATTTTTGATTGAAGATAAGTATTTTTTCAGTTCTTACTCAGCATCTTTAGCAGTTAAATGGTAAATGGACTGATTCTTATATAGTACTTTTCTACTCTTCCGGAGTACTCAAAGCGCCGTATACAACATGCCACATTCCCCCAATCACACAAGCACTGTCTTCTATGCTTTTAAGTGCTTACTAACTACCATTCACACACATTCATACCGATGGATGCATCAGAGAGCAACTTGGGGTTAATATCTGGCCCAAGGATGTTTGGGATGCAGACTAGGGGGAGCCTACCTTCCAATCAGTAGATAAGCTGCTCTACCCTGAGCTACAGCAACCCCACAGTTGAAAATCTCTCCTTTATTATATTTTTCATTATATTTGTACTTTTTGCATTACTTTTTAAAATAGGTTATTTTACATATTTAATCCAAATCCTACAGGTCATATTTGTACAAACACAGATGCTTTAATAACGTGTGAGCTGCTTTTTTAACTTTTATATCATCATTAAAGTACCAAAAGAATTATTTTCACCATACTATCATAAATTACTATTAAAATAACTTTTCTTTAAAAAAAAAAAAAAAAATCAAACACAAAGTAATTTTCAGACATTGTAATGACTCTTCTTTCACCTTGGTTTACACACATGGCAGCAGGTGTAAACAGTTGGTGAAAGTAGCGCACAAACAAACAGAGACACGACAGCAGATGCAACCATGCAACCTCTCACCCACACAAACAGATCTACAGTCTGTGCGCACACACCCACACACACGGGTGACACACAGGATGTTTGGAGTCCAAAACAATCTTCCCAGGGTCCCTTTCTCAAGGCCGTCGGCACAGCAACTGACTGACACTCAACATTCCTCTATCCCTCCGAGGGTCACCGTAGCCAACGCTGTCTGGGGTGCATGCATTGTGTGTGTGTGTGCTGCACTGACTTTAGACTCTGCAGGGTTACCAAACTGGTCTCTGGAGAGATTCTGCAAACTGTATGTGCACAGTTATCCTACACACACACACACACACACACACACACACACACACACACACACACACACACACACACACACACACAGCTTAAATGGTTAGAGCACGACCTATCAGACCCTCTTCAAGCATGGGAGGTCATGACCTCAATCACAGTAACCAACACATCGGCCTGTACTTCCCCCGGTTTGACATCGGGATCACTGACGATTTGTTTTGTGCTTTTCTTGTCTTTGATATTCCATTTAAAAGGACTCACACAGCGCAGTAAAATAATCTTACTAAACAAGCAGAGACCTATATCCAAAACCTGATCCATTCTTCTGTGCAACAGAATGTTATTGTTCCAAAATATACCAAGAAACTACACCAGCCAAGTTTCCTTCTAATGATATTATATTTTTCCATAAAAAGCATTCGAAACAAATCCAAACTAACTTTCCAAACCTAATTGGTTGTGATTTTTTTACATTAAAAAGAAATGATTTTGCTGTTCCTAATGTTCTGACATATTAAAGTTAATGTTTATAATGACCCACGTTTCAGAGAATGAGGTCAACCTATATAAAAGTAACCCCTGTGAGCCAGATGGGACAGGGAGTATCCCTGATACAGTTATCTCCGTGGGCATAGAAGCCCCGCCCAGCTACTACTCAATCTTCTGTTTGCGAGGGTCAGCCAATCAGCAGAAAGCTGGCTTAAAGAGAGACTACCTGCACTACCTACTGAGCGTCTGCATCCAGGCCTTCTTTAAGAAAACAGTACAAAACTACTATGTTAGCTTTAAACTGCGAGAGAAAAGATATGCACGTCTGTGATATAACTAGAAATTAGAGCTGGGCGATAGAACGATAACGATATGTATCGCGATATAACTTTTACTCGATAGAGAAATTAAGCTATCGCGATAGACTTCGCCGCTCTTGTCCTCAAAAAAAAAAAAAAAAGGTCAGCCAATCCAAATTAAGTAGCGCAGAGCCGAACCAATCACAGCCGCAGCGTCACGTCCGCGTGACTTGTTACGTACAGCACAAGTGCCAAGCCGCACGTGTGTTTGTTTGGGAAGCAGCCAGCGGGTAATGGAGCCAGCGGGTAATGGAGGAAATGAGTGTGCCGACTAGAAAAATCAACCGAGCGTGACCGAAGAGAAAACAGATGATGGTTCCAACGCCGGAGAGATTGTCGAACGGAAGAGCCAAAGAAGTTCCGTAGTGTGAAGGTATTTCGGCTATTTCAAGTCTGACAAAAAACAGAGTAGCGTGCACTGTAAATTGTGCCGAAAGCAAGTCTGGAAATACAATAAACTGGTGCATGCGTCACACTGTGCGCCACGTTATTGTTTCGGTGAAATGAATTTCTACAATACTGTTACTGTTAATTCTACTCTCTGCAGTGTTTAAATGCTTACATATACACACAGTTACTGTCCGTCCACACATACGACTCGGTTCTGCTTCTGTGCCGCAGCTTTGTTTACTTTTTCCCACCGAGGCTTCTAGACTTCTGATTGGCCAACATTTCGGCACGGTTAGGAATCTAGCGCCACCTGCTGCTTTGGCATGTTCATAGCAGCGTTTTCCTTCATTTCTGCCTTTATGTGTGGACGGGATTATTTTTTAAAACGAAAACGGAAAATCTCCGTTTTCAAAAATACCCGTGTACCCGTGGACGTAGCCTCAGTCTCTGACTGGAAGCGCTAATTCGTCATTCGGCTTTTGTCAGACTAAAGTAACTGTTAAAACTGTTTGAAAAGCTAAGCTATACAACAAGGAGAGATTGAGAATTTCCTTTTAGTTCTCAGTTTATTTGATATTGACAAAAGTTAGTCAGTTTTGTCTGTTCTTCTGTAAAACAAACTAAGATTTATTTTTAGAATTAATATTTTGTTTCTAAGTGGAATTGACAATTTAGTCTGTTTTGTTTGTTCTATTTTGAAACTTAAACGCTTTAGTGGCTGCCTTTTGTGTAGTTTGCAATATTTGCCTTTATTTATCTGAAAAAGTCTCATGTTCCTTAAGTACATCTACCCTGTTGAACTTATTATGGGAAATAAATATTTAAATAAAAACAAGCTGCTGATTATTTCACATTTTACTTGTGAGCAACGGCACATTTAAATCTTACAAATATAGTTATTTGGCTTATATCGTGATAGATATCGTTATCGCCTGAAATGAAAAAAACATATCGTGATATGAAAAAATCTCATATCGCCCAGCTCTACTAGAAATGTCAACTACATGCAAGCAATGTTTATTTTAGTAATTTCAGGAAGCTACACAGATGTCATGTGTTCATTTGCATGGTTGACATTTAATGACAACACAAATACTTCATATGAGAAATGCTTTTGTGCAGACTGGGGCAGACAGATTAACTCTGGCTTTGGTCTGTTGATATTAGCTACAGAAAATGGCCAGCTTTAATCTTCCTCTTTGTGCCTGTCTGCATGTTTTTTAGTGGACATTTTATGTTACAGGATTGTGTTTATAATCTAAGATGAATAGCTTACTGCGCCGCCTGAATCTTGGCTACCGTACACAAATTCCTGGTATGTTTGTACAGAAAAAATTGTTCCCTTTTTAACGACTTTATGAACACATACAGCTGCAGCTGGCATTGTTTTTCCACTCTGCTGCTTGATTCTAGCACCTGTTGCGTGTGTCATGCAGATAAACACTCCTGAGTTTGCCCTCCATAGCTGGTGGGACAGAAATAGACTTTCTAAACCCCAGCTAACTCCAGCTTTTTTCTTTGACGAGGTCTCTTTTAGCTTGCAAAGAAAACAGATCCAAAACACGATAAGAACTTTAGGTCCCTGCTGAGGATTACATAGCCGGAGAGCAGCTGTAATCACAAAATAAAACATTCATGCAAACTGAATCATGTTTGAACTTAACTCTGGCAGCAGTAGCATTTTGAGATTTGTGCAACCTTTTTTAAAGCAGCTGTGCTAAAAATGCAACTTTAAAATTAATCATCACTACAGACATTGAAGTTTAGTTTACTTTAAAAACATTCACGTCACTGAGAATAACTCGGTACAGTCACCTCTGCGCAGACTAGCTGTGCATATAGGTGGAGTTCATGCAGCAGGAGATCACTAGAGCTGATCACATTCACTATCAGCTCTATCTGTGGCATCATGGAGGATGTGGGAAACGCACACACACTTAGCACTACTTGTGGGGTTACCAACACTGATGTGATGACTGTGTTCTTGGAAACCTGTCAGAAGCTGTCAGAGACGTAGCCTTCTGTAATGAATAAATGTGTCACTTCACTGTGCGCTGCCCTCCTTGCTTAGTTCTCAGAAATACTGATATATAAGCAAATATGAAGAAGTTAAGACAGCGCACTAAAGATTCACAGAACCTAGTGCAGTTCCTCGTAAATGAATTAGCTGCGGTTTTGCACACGAGTAAAGACCAATTAGTAAGTCTGACAGAGCAGAAAAAAAGAAGAAAGGAGCAACATCTTTCTGAGTTTGTGAAAACACGACTCCTGTGACAGCGAGCTTGAAAAGTCAGAGAGTTACAACATAACTCATCAACATGCATTTTTACACACAGGCTTAAAAAACCTAAAGCCTTTGAGCCACGAGAATATACTATAACATGATATAAACAAGTCAACACTTCTGAGTAACTGTTTGTCAGTTATAGGTCATGCATAGCTGTATAATGTGCCTTTATTCTGCCAGTGTTTATGCAAATCACAGAGAAGCATTTTCCCGATTTCTCCATTTTTTAAACCCCTCAGCAGCACTTTAAATGTGAGATATTCACCAGTGAGACTTCTGTCATCGCTGAAACACAGCGGAGGGATATGGCATTTCATTTTCTTGTGCTTCTGACAAAAAACACAACTTTTTAAAACCTCAACTGAAACAGAAATCACGTATCAGTTACTCAAGATAATCCTCAGACCCACTGAGAGTTTTCATTGGATCTTTCTTCTACCGAAAACGTGCACTGTTTTCGACCAAAGACAAACTCCCAATAATAACATCTGACAGAGAGGTCTGTGAAATACTTTGCGGCACAGAAGTTTTTGGAAATACATCTTGCTTTGGAAATTAATCATCCTTTTTTAAGCTTGAAGCACCATGAACTGACCTGCACAGCATTGCTAACCAAAGGGCAAAAGTGGCTTCATGACCCTAAATAGAAATGCATGGCAGCGACACCACTTTCGGGGTGTCTCAGTGGGCCGACGAGTGGTTCTTAAACACAGGGCAGCTACTGACGGATAATCATGGAAAAAAATATGAAGTGAAACTAAGCTGAATAAATATCATCTCTGCAGGTTTTCCACTAAAACCTACAGTGTAAACTTGTGTGAACGGCTTGCTTATAATCTGGGATATATAGTAGGGTCACAGAAATCCCAATCTGAGTCCCTTTTCTTATTTAAAGCCATTTCTTTACTGTCACTATGGTAAATGGCAAATTGATCAATATTTATATACCGCTTTTGTTTTGTTTCTTTTTTTAACCACTTCAAGTGCTTTCACACTAAAAGCCACACTCACCCAAACACACATACACACAGATTTACACAGCACTTTATTCTACAGGCGATAAGAGCTTTTATCCATCACTCAGACTCACTCAAGCGAAGTTTGGGGTTCGCTTAGACACAAAGAGTGGAAGAGCTGGAAACTGAACCACTAATCTTCCTTTTGCCCCCCAAAAACTGTATTTAAAATAACTATAAACTATAGAAATATATTTTTCCAGACTCTCAATGGAAAGACAAATGTCTGTGAATAGTTGTTACCAGGTCATTGCCCTAACCGCTGTTCCAGTGGGACCAACTTAAATCTCTTTATCGCGTAAAACTTAAATCTCTTTATACAATATAAATACAAAATAATCCATTCAAGATGAATTTTCCCAAGCAGCACCTTTTTGGAGACTTTGCTCCGATGGTGAAATCTGCTTACTGAGAAGCAGAAAATAGATTATGCGATTGGGTGTAGTGGTGAGCTGAACGTGAAACTGCGCACGCTTACATGGGCTTTGCTGCAGCTGAGTTTCCAAGTACTTTAACTGATTCAGTTTTGCATCAATGAGCAAAATCTTGCAAAAATATTTTCACACCTGCATGACACGCTTTTCTCAGTAAAGAAGTTAAGAGATGTATCATTTTGGAAATCTAACAGACTATGAAATAACAATGAAAAGCTGGCCCACAGCTCTTAGTCTTAACCCATAAACTATGCATGTAGTTGTGTCGTTATTTGCAGCGCGATGCTGTTTATGCTTTTTACTGGCTGAGCACAAATTTGTAAAAAAACCAACAAAAAGGCACCAAATTCATGCAGCACTGAATGGACAATTGCTTGTTTGTGTAGGATCTACTAACCCACATGTGTACTTGTGTCAGTTATGGGTGTGTGTGTGTACTTGTGATGGTCAGTTAAGGGTGTGTTGGGTCCAGTAACTGTTCATATGTGTGGAGAAAAGTGTAATCCTCTCCAGCATGAAGCACATTTTTCTTCACTCCCTTTCTGCTGTGCATTTTTGTTTTCTGTTTTAAAACTGTGTGCAAATCCTAAAATAACATATTAAACTCAACTTTAACTTTGACCCAGACACAAGCCGCACTAATCACTCCTGTCTTGCTGGGACCAGAGAAAGCTCTAAATGTTTATAAGCTACAGCTCATTTAACAAATCATATCAGTTTGCAACAAGATTTAAAAAAGAAAAAAAGAGTCCCAGACTTTCTGAGGTGAAATTCAGAGGGGTAGATAATGAATAAATGTTAGTTGTGTTTGGCTCTCTAGTGGGAAGTGTAGTCCAGAAAGAATCGGGAGGAGGGAGATCTGCAGGGTTGGAGATGTGCCTCAGGATAAGCCGAGTGGAGAGAGAAAAGTGTGATGAGGAGAGGGTAAAGTACGCATGGACTTGTTACTCCTATTTAATGCTTCACGGAAAAACTGTAATGAGAAGGAGACAAAAAGTCATTAGTCTGCAGATTAGTTTCTCAATTAATATTTAATAACTTAGTGCCAATACACGTGCCCTGAATGTGTTTGTAGACTGCACAGAAAAGATGCAGATATAGAAACATTTTTAGTACTGTTTGAACAATTTTTACGGACTTTTTTTTCTACTATGTGAATACTTAGAAAACATACCACAATTTGTTAGTAAATAACACTTGGAAATAAATCTTATTAATGAAATAGTTTAATCAGGGAATTGGACAAGCCTCGGAAAACTGAGAAAAATACATTCGAGTTATATTAAAGTCCCACATGCCTTCAAGCTCCTTTAGGTAGAAGTGACAAAGATGTTGTTTAGCGCAGTGGTTTGCAACAATTTCTAAAGTACAATAATACATGTCAGTAGCAGTAGCAGCTAATTTGCAGCCTTTTTTTCCAGTACTGTTGCAACTTTGTATATCTGACATATACCTCACCTCTTTGCTATATTACACAATCCAAAAAACTTGTTGCTTATCATTCAGATTCAGTTCGTCTTTTGAAACAGGCCACGTTTTTCTCAGAATAATGATTAGTTTCACAGAGCCTCTTTAACGAGAATCGCACCATGTTTAAGTTAGTACGACTCTCGTTCACATTCCTGGTCAATATATACAGTGGGGCAAAAAAGTATTTAGTCAGCCACCAATTGTGCAAGTTCCCCCACCTAAAATGATGACAGAGGTCAGTAATTTGCACCAGAGGTACACTTCAACTGTGAGAGACAGAATGTGAAAAAAAAAATCCATGAATCCACATGGTAGGATTTGTAAAGAATTTATTTGTAAATCAGGGTGGAAAATAAGTATTTGGTCAATAACAAAAATACAACTCAATACTTTGTAACATAACCTTTGTTGGCAATAACAGAGGTCAAACGTTTACTATAGGTCTTTACCAGGTTTGCACACACAGTAGCTGGTATTTTGGCCCATTCCTCCATGCAGATCTTCTCGAGAGCAGTGATGTTTTGGGGCTGTCGCCGAGCAACACGGACTTTCAACTCCCGCCACAGATTTTCTATGGGGTTGAGGTCTGGAGACTGGCTAGGCCACTCCAGGACTTTCAAATGCTTCTTACGGAGCCACTCCTTTGTTGCCCGGGCGGTGTGTTTTGGATCATTGTCATGTTGGAAGACCCAGCCTCGTTTCATCTTCAAAGTTCTCACTGATGGAAGGAGGTTTTGGCTCAAAATCTCACGATACATGGCCCCATTCATTCTGTCCTTAACACGGATCAGTGGTCCTGTCCCCTTGGCAGAAAAACAGCCCCATAGCATGATGTTTCCACCCCCATGCTTCACAGTAGGTATGGTGTTCTTGGGATGCAACTCAGTATTCTTCTTCCTCCAAACACGACGAGTTGAGTTTATACCAAAAAGTTCTACTTTGGTTTCATCTGACCACATGACATTCTCCCAATCCTCTGCTGTATCATCCATGTGCTCTCTGGCAAACTTCAGACGGGCCTGGACATGCACTGGCTTCAGCAGCGGAACACGTCTGGCACTGCGGGATTTGATTCCCTGCCGTTGTAGTGTGTTACTGATGGTGACCTTTGTTACTTTGGTCCCAGCTCTCTGCAGGTCATTCACCAGGTCCCCCCGTGTGGTTCTGGGATCTTTGCTCACCGTTCTCATGATCATTTTGACCCCACGGGATGAGATCTTGCGTGGAGCCCCAGATCGAGGGAGATTATCAGTGGTCTTGTATGTCTTCCATTTTCTGATGATTGCTCCCACAGTTGATTTTTTCACACCAAGCTGCTTGCCTATTGTAGATTCACTCTTCCCAGTCTGGTTCAGGTCTACAATACTTTTCCTGGTGTCCTTCGAAAGCTCTTTGGTCTTGGCCATGGCGGAGTTTGGAGTCTGACTGTTTGAGGCTGTGGACAGGTGTCTTTTATACAGATGATGAGTTCAAACAGGTGCCATTCATACAGGTAACGAGTGGGGGACAGAAAAGCTTCTTACAGAAGACGTTACAGGTCTGTGAGAGCCAGAGATTTTCCTTGTTTGAGGTGACCAAATACTTATTTTCCACCCTGATTTACGAATAAATTCTTTACAAATCCTACCATGTGAATTCATGGATTTTTTTTTTTTCACATTCTGTCTCTCACAGTTGAAGTGTACCTCTGGTGCAAATTACTGACCTCTGTCATCATTTTAAGTGGGGAAACTTGCACAATCGGTGGCTGACTAAATACTTTTTTGCCCCACTGTATATATATATATATATACACACAAAATCTCATGTCTAACACATATATCACAAAATAGTGCATTTTCTGTAAATTCTGTGAATCTCGGGCAACTCAACGTGTGTGAAGCGTATTCAGCTGGGTGTTGTGCACTGGGGTCGAGTGTTTTGACCGATGCATGAAACTATATATTTTTAGATATAAGTTGTAACGGCCGCGATTTTTATTTTATTTTATTTTTTTGAGCATTTATAACATGGCATGCTGCCTGTTCTAACATTTGAGTCTAAGGTTCATTTTGAACACCTGACAGTTCTTTTTTGCTTCTCATCCGTAAACTCTCTCCATACTTTCACGCGATTCTTGTGTAGGTGATAGAGGAGGTTTGACGTGTTTGAGTCTGTGGTGGGGACCGGTTTGCGGCATAATTTGCATAGCGCAGTTTCCTGGTCCGTTTAAAAAAAAAAAAAAAAAAAAAGGTTCCTAGTCCATGTCAGACTTTTCATAGCCAAACCATGTCCATGCTACAGAGGTAGACCCTCGTTTAGGAACAAGGTCCTTGATTTTTTTTGACTGGTCCTCCTGTTTGGAGCTACCTTGTTCTGCCTCATCCTCACTGGTATTCTCTGTGTCTGCATCCACGTGGTTACCATCCAAAAGATGAAAAAATATTGCCATAAACAGGGTATTTTGCGACACCACGAAACAAAAGATGCTGTATAATATGAAACGATAGACTGCATTGGTGTTTGGCTACACAAAATAAAGTGATTCATGATCTCCCTTATTTACCAATCAGAGGCCCGTGATGCATCTTATAATTCCTAAAAGGCAAATGGGTGCATGCAATATACTGATTCAGTAATCTAATATAATGCAGTAATAATCTATTATTGCCATAATACCACCAAGGCACATCTGGTCCATCTGTGAACCACTGCTTTACATGTCTGAAGGTGCTGGAAGAAAAAAAAATATGTGTGCAATTTTTTTTTTTGCAGAGTTTGCACAAAAGTGTTCTACAGTAAAACCAAATATGGAAAATGATAAGATTTTCACACTGAAAGAGAAAAACTAACAAAAAGCCCTCAATAGCCACATATAAAGAACAGGAAGTTTGTCTGCAGCCTTGAGAAAATTTGTAAATGAGAAACAATTTTAGAGCACAGCCAACCTGAACAATTAGCAAATGTCAGATTCTCACAATGACCTTGTGGGAATCAGATAAGTGAATGATCAAAAACTGGTATTATTAGAAAAGTGCAAAATAAATATAGCAGACAGAAACAGATTAATTCCCCAAATCATTGCATACATTGAGCTAAAAATAATGCAAAAGAGTCCTGTGACTAAGAAAGTCCTTCTTTAAGGTCATAATATTTATTTTTCACACATAATGGTTTCCAATATTTGCTGAACTAAATTTTAATAAAGTTTTGCATAATCATTTCAACTGTGTGGATCTAAAAAAAGAAAAGAAAAGGGCAACCATGGAAAAACCTGCTCCAATTGTGCCTTTATGTAAAGATGTAGAAAAATCCCAGCACTATAAAAGTAGGGGGTACAGGTTAGAGCATAGCATTGCCACGGCTAAAGCAGTACACAAACATGGTGTCGGTTGAGGGATGTGCTCTGCTGAGTGCACTGCACTAAAGAAAATTAAAGGAAATCACAGAGCATGCAATATGTGACCTTTGAATTCCTGTCTGAGGAGTTCAGCATTATGATTTTGGGTGGAGGAAGGCCAAACAAAAGGGGTCAGCCTTGTCTTTGTGCAACCCTTTCTGCCAGTGCTTAGTCTGCAGCTCATGCTCATGCTGCATTAAACATTTCCAGTTGATTTTGCAAAACAACTATACACGAACTTCATCCTCTGTCGACTGCTATGCAGTTCGTTTCCGTGACAACAAACCACCTTCGATAAATGCACATGCCTAATATCGCTGCGATTTTGCTTACTCAAACCGTGACATAATTGTTCTTGGTAATACAATAGCCTTTGCAGGTGATTGTGAAAGTGTGCAGGTGTGAAAGTGTGTTCAGGTCTGCATGGGATCTGATGAAGAAGATGAATAAAGGCCAAAAAAAAACTGATGGGTGAGGGTGCTGCACAGCTTGGGGGCTTTCCACACGCCACTCAGCAAGGTCATGTGCGCTGGCACTGTGGTTGTAGGTTGCACACACACACACACACACACAAAACAGAGGCCAACAAAGAGCTTACAACACGAGGGGGGGAAAACACATTTAAAATGCATGAACAAATAAATAGTAGCCATTTCATGAGTCACACATATGCAGTTTTCTTTGACGCAAGCAAAGACATATAAACGCAGCATGAGAGGACCTTGTGCAGAAGAAGACAGAACTAGAAAGACAAAGCAAGAGATCTGACAAACATCTTGACCACATGACTCTAACCACTCTACTTCCTTTAGATGTTTCTCTACATTTTTGTCACACTGAAATACACACAGGCAAACACATGCATTTTCAGCACTGTGAGAGAGGAGAGAGAGAACTTTTCCACTCTGCATGAGAAATATGTTGGGCTCCTTTAGACTTAATGCAAACAAAAAAAAAGAAAAAAGAAATAAAAATGATGTGACAAGCTGCCTGCTGCCATGAACTTTTTCTTGTTTTCACCATATCTCAGCTCAGCTGCTTCTGCTTTACAGTGTTCTTTTAGGTATTAAAAAGCAACCTTTTAAGCCTCAATAAAAAAAAAAGAAGATTAATTCAAGTATTTAAAATGGCATCATTTTACTATTAAACCTTTCCAGTCACAGAGTGAGCAGGCTATGAAAGGTAGCGCTGATTGTTTTCTTTGCAGGTACAACCTACAAGCTGCTCGTGAGGTTAACTTTTATTCAACCAGGAAATATAACTCGTGAGATTAAGAATCCCCCTGACAGGCTGCATATTTTACGCTGACAGGAGAAACAAGAGTTCCCGGTGAAAGCGAATTCCGTTATGCCGGAAAACTTATTGGAAGTAAAATCTTGACCTGCCATGAGATCTTTTACAACTTCTACTTGCCTACATCCTCCTCAAAGGAGTCAGTCCAGTGTCTGTGCTGCTTAGCTGGCTTCTTTTCTAATTGCAGATATTCACTCTGGGCTTTTTAAAAATGCTGCAAAACTATGTGGAGGAATAACTGCTATGCATTAGTAAAATGCATTGCACAAGTCAGATGGTAGACAAGTCTGTTAGACTCAAGCTGGACTTTCTAGATTGCAGCTTAATGGCTTCATGGTAATGGGTGACCTCTACCAAAGACCAAGGAATAGTGGGAAAAAATTACAGAAAATTATGTGGTTATTATTTGACAAGCATCCAAAGGCACAAATGTGTTTGGTTTTGTGGTTTTAGGAGGCATATTTTTGCCTTTTTTTCTTGAAACCTGTCTGAATAATTAGGCAAATTTCCTAATAGTTCCTGGCTATTTTTCTGCGCAGGTCTTACATAGTTATTTTTCTGGGTTTCCATTCATCCTCTCCTACGGATACTGTTAATGACAAAGTTATGGAAACACTGAAACATAACTCAGATGTTCACTGAAGGCTGTTCTGCACTGAATACATGAAAACGAGCTGCAGATGGAAACATCTGATCTGTGTGGACAGATGAGGCCATCACAATGCTCCTCAAATCAATATGCAAAACAAACACTAATGCAAAAGTTTGGTGAAGGAGTTCATATTGTTTGCCATGGCTTGTGGGCTTAAACTATTTCCCTGTTAATTATATCATCTTGTTGTAATTTAATGGCAGGCAGCTGGAGAATTAGTGCAGCCAGCTGTTTAACAAACCAACTCCTCATAACAGTGGATGGAAACATTCATCTGCATTGTTTTCAGGAGATTTTCTTAAAATGTTATTGAAAGTGCAACGCTCGAATGAAAACATAGCCGGTGCTCGTTCCATATAACTAAAGCTGAATGACAAATTAAAGGAGAAATGACCATAATAAAGTTATGGGCCTGAGATTCTTCTAGTCTAAAGTCTGATGGAGCGATGTTTGTAAGCTATTCCCTCATTTGGTGGTTTGGTGATGAAGGTGGAAGGCAGTGTCAGAATACAGGCCTAATCTCTCAAAGCGGACTACAAAGGTCATAGCACAATTGTCATGCACACAGTACTCAAACCATTCAGTGACTCTTTGGCCCTTTGAACGAGGGCTTTCTAGAAATATTTCAGAACAACTCTGTATTGATTTAGCCTTCCTTAAACTATGCCAGCATCTCCTCGCAAGGGTTCAGGATTCCCATTAATATGTAATCCATCTGTACAAGAAATATGAAATTAAAGCAAAGATGCTATTTGATTGTTAGTAGTCAGGAACTATTAGACTATTCTTCCACAAATAGCAGTAAAATGATGTGAAACGTGCTAATTTTGCTTGCAGCTGTGTACACTGCGCCTCGATTTCATTAATTTTTTTCCCTTAAGGGCTTTTTGAGCTGTTTCTTTCTTCTGTTTGTACTAATCTCACTGCAGCACACTTGCTTTACCTGCCGCCTGGTAGGTAGTAACACATCCGTCCTCTATTTTGGTTGTTTAATATTGGTTTTCAAACAGCGTGTAAGTGCATTACTGCCACTTTCTGGCAGAAGAAACGCCTTACATCATCCAAAGCATTGGCAGAAGATGAAAAGTTGCTAATTTAAAATGAAAAATACTTGCATAAGCGATCCCATTTTTGTTTTCATAATTTAATGACTAATATATTTGAAAGTCATGGCCACCCCTGGAAACAGGATCAGCTGTTCCTTCCTGCTGTGAAGTGCGTGGGTAGACAGGTTCATATAAACACGTCAACTGAGATGGATCCGGTACATAAACTTAAAGAGTGTTTCCATCACAAATCTGTACATAATTCATATCACAGGACATCAATGCAGAGGAAAAAGAATTAAAGGTTAAAAAGTGCCTTTGTTTTTTCTGCCCATATCTAGATCGGTTGAGGCAAGTTGAAGAAGAGGAACATTTGCCAGTGATCTATTGTCTGTAGTCTAGAACCTATGAGAGGTTTTACTCCTTTGAAGCCTTGAGATATATCAACACCAAGTGCTTTTCTTGGAAATTTGTGGGCTTGTACTTGGCAAGATTTCTATGAGTCCTCATGTGCTCCTGACAGGAGTCATTACTGCCAGTTCTTACTGAACACTGGTTTTCTACTCAGTCTTAATCCCTCAAGCCTACTTTCATGCAAGACTGGTCTGTGAAGACTTTTTAATTAAGACGCAAAATCTAAAATTATATATTTAAAAAAAGACTCTGGACGGGGAATTGTCTGAAATCCAGCACCGGCAAATGGAGCTCTTATGTTTAACCACACAGAGAAAATGGCCTAATGAGACATTCTGGTAAAGAATGACTAACACTGACAGTAGCAAGCGCCCCGTGCTCACTTTTCACTTTCTAATCACCAGGCTATGTACTTGAAATCTTTCGTGCTTATTATGCTCACTAATTCATGCTCCTGCTGTATCACTTCATAGCACTGCCACTTCGGCTCCCACTGTGACAACATACAGAGGCAATTTTGTGACTAGTTTTGTCCAAGCACTTCACTGCACTTTCCCATGACTTTACTTTCAACACTAGTGAACTCAGCCATAATTCAGCACCTCACCTTGCCAGCAAACCTTTAAATCCAACTCTTTGAAACTCCACAAGAAACTGATTTCAATAAGCTCCACACAGGACTTCCAGGTGATGTCATATAATAACCGATCCACATAACTTGCTGAAGCTTCCAGCCTCTGTCAGCTGCTTTTAATGCATCTGATGTTAAGTCCAGGTGCTTTGTGAAATGTTTGTTTTTAGGTAGGGATAACCAGCAAGACTTCATTTGGTCAGCAAGAGCTGAAGTAGAAGTATTCAGCCCTTGTGCAGGCTTTAGCCTGTTGAATTATGTAGAGCTGTGCTTTGGGTGGATATTTTAACATTTACTTTCTTCCCGTTTGAATACAAATGATTAAAAAAATAAACATATGACTCAAATTCAACACGAAAATCAACTGACTCGCCTCTAAAGCAGTTTCAGTAATTAATGAAAGTTGAAAACTTCATGAAGTTGGATTTTGTTGGAGTGTTGGCTGCTGGCTTGGTACATGAACAATGGAAAACGGTTACACAAAACACAAAATGTAGTGTTAGAGACTGGCAAAGATCAAACAAGAAAGCCAGCAAAAAAATGGGACATCGAAAGTAAATACAACTGCAGCAAATCAATCAAAATAAAGAATCTTTGAATACTGCCAGAGGGAAAAAAGCAATAGAAATCCAGTTTTCCATCACAAATAACTTTTGGGCAGGCTACCTGGGTATTTTTTTCAACTCTACTTTATTTTATACATTTTTTTTTAAATATTAACAGTTGGACATTTTAGCCTTTGTTTGACATGACAGTGCACGGATAAGTAGGGAGACAATGTGGGGAATGGCACCAATCGTTTAGCCAGCAATACAGATTCTAGCCTTTGGTTTAGAAGTCTCCAGTGCACTCAATTGAGCTATAGTGGCATCCTCCTTTTAGTAAAATAATTTCAAACTTGTGCACCCAATGTTTGTTTTTTAGAGCTGTTATTGATGCTGTCCAAGCAAAAAAGAATAGATCGCATAAGGCAAGGCAAGGCAAGTTTATTTGTATAGCACAATTCAACAACAAGGTGATTCAAAGTGCTTTACAGAGACATTAGAAACAAGAACAAATAAAAAGCATGATTTAAAATTGATTAAAACAAGCAAATAAACTAACTAACTAACTAATTAACAAACAAACAAACAACAGTATATAAAATCAAAACAGATAAAATCAGAACAGTAGATAAAATCAGTAGTTAAATGTAAGTTTTGAAATTTAAGCTTAAAAGTGTGGATTTGGTGCTTTATTCAAATGCAGCTGAGAACAGGTGAGTCTTCAACCTGGATTTAAATAAACTGAGTGTTTCAGCTGATCTGAGGCTTTCTGGGAGTTTGTTCCAGATATAAGGAGCATAAAAGCTGAATGCAGCTTCTCCGTGTCTGGTTCTGACTCTGGGAACTGATAAAAGACCGGATCCAGATGACCTGAGGGATCTGGATGGTTCATACTGGGTCAGGAGGTCATTGATGTATTTTGGTCCTAAACCATTCAGAGCTTTATAGGCCAGCATCAGAACTTTAAAGTCTATCCTCTGACGGACAGGCAGCCAGTGTAAGGACCTCAGAGCTGGACTGATGTGGTCCACTTTTTTGGTCTTAGTGAGGACTCGAGCAGCAGAGTTCTGAATGAGCTGTAGTTGTCTGACTGATTTTTTAGGTAGACCTGTAAAGATGCTGTTACAGTAATCAAGCCTACTAAAGATGAATGCATGGACTAGTTTTTCCAGGTCCTGTTGAGTCATCAGATCTTTTATCCTTGATATATTCTTGAGGTGATAGTAAGCTGACTTTGTTATTGTCTTAATGTGTTTTTCTAAGTTTAGGTCTGCATCCATCACTACACCCAAATTTCTCGCCTGGTTTGTGGTTTTTAGATGTATAGATTGAAGTTCTCTGGTGACCTGTAATCGTTTTTCTTTGGCGCCAAAGACTATTACCTCAGTTTTGTTTTTGTTTAGCTGGAGAAAATTGTGGCACAACCAGTCATTGATTTCCTCAATGCATTTACCAAGAGCCTGTACAGGGCCTCGGTCTCCTGGTGACATTGTGATATATATTTGTGTGTCATCTGCATAGCTGTGATAGTTTATTTTGTTGTTGTTTATAATCTGTGCCAGTGGGAGCATGTAGATGTTAAACAGAAGGGGTCCCAAGATGGAACCTTGGGGAACTCCACATGTGATACTTGTCTGCTCAGATGTGAAGTTACCTATTGATACAAAGTATTTCCTGTTTTCTACGTATGTTTTGAACCAGTTTAGTACAGTTCCTGAAAGACCTGTCCAGTTCTCCAGTCGTTTGAGTAATATGTTGTGGTCAACTGTATCAAATGCTGCACTGAGATCCAGTAAAACTAGGACTGACGTTTTTCCACTGTCTGTATTCAGACATATGTCATTAAACACTTTGGTCAGAGCGGTTTCAGTGCTGTGGTTCTGTCTAAAACCTGACTGGAAGGCATCGTAGCAATTATTCTGTTTTAAGAAGTAACTGAGCTGTTGAGAAACTGCTTTTTCAATGATCTTACTTAAAAACGGGAGATTTGAGATCGGCCTGTAGTTGTTCATTTGTGTCTTGTCAAGATTGTCCTTTTTCAGTATAGGTTTGATTACAGCAGTTTTAAGTGATCCTGGAAACACACCTGATAATAAAGAAAAGTTGACGATCTGTAACAGGTCTGACTCTAAAGTCTTTGAGACCTTTTTGAAAAAACTTGTTGGCAGGACATCTAAACAGCAGGAGGAGGAGTTCAGTTGACCTAAGATGTCCTTCAGGTCTTTGCTGTTAATAGGTTGAAACTGTTTCATGGTGTTTAAACAGTTTTTTGGTGGACACAGTACATATCCTGGATCTGCTGTTGATGTACCAATTGCTTGTCTAATTTTTTGGATTTTTTCAGTGAAGAATTTGGCAAAGTCATTGCAGGCCATGGTCGAATGAAGTTCAGCTGCCACTGACACAGGAGGGTTTGTTAGCCTGTCAACTGTAGAAAATAAGACCCGAGCATTATGGCTGTTTTTAGTGATGATGTCAGAGAAGTAGGACCTCCTTGCATTCCTCAGTTGTAAATTATAATTGTGAAGTTTCTCTTTATAAATGTCATAATGAACCTGGAGGTTTGTTTTTCTCCATCTGCGCTCAGCTTTCCTACACTCTCTTTTTTCATTTTTCACCAGTGTGGAGTTTCTCCATGGAGACTTTTTCCTTCCAGAGATAACCTTCACCTTAATGGGAGCAATAGTGTCCATTACATTTAACATGTTAGCATTGAAGCTATTGACGAGCTCATTGACTGACCCTCTGGGCAGGTCAGGTGTTAATGGGAAAACCTGGTTAAAAATTGCACTACTGTGTTCAGTTATACACCGTTTTGTGATCACTGTTGTTGATATATTTGTGTGGGCTGAGATTTTACTTTCAAAGAAAACACAGTAATGATCAGACAGGCCCACATCAGACACAGTAACCTTTGAAATGCTCAGGCCTTTGGAGATCAGTAGGTCAAGAGTGTGTCCTCTATTATGTGTGGCCTCTGTTACATGCTGAGTCAGCCCAAAGTTGCCCAGAGTGTTACTCAGGTCTTTAGTCCCTTTGTCCTGAGGGTTGTCCACATGAATGTTAAAATCCCCAGCAATAATTACACAGTCAAAATCAACACAGATCACAGACAGCAGTTCACTGAGGTCATTAAAAAAGTCTGTGCAGTATTTGGGAGGCCTGTAAACATTAAGAAACACAACTTTGGATGGGGATAAATCATTAAGAGCCCAAAAATTACCACGACATTCATGCCCATGATGTGGGTATATAAACCTTTGACCACAACTTCATGGCATTATTCACTTAGTAACCTGAGAATGTGTGGGTTTGCTGTCTTTCACACTCTCACCCGCACAAAGGCCAGCCATCAATCATCTACCCGAATGGTCACAGACAGAATGTAATGTAAGCCGAAAACTTATGACTATCTTTTTTCCCCCCACTTTGACTTTAAGCCATTTTAAAAATCCTGCTCTAATCTCTATATAACCCTCCAATCAAATCCACAGTAGCGCCACATACAACTCTTATTAAAGAAAAGAAAGACATCAAAAAACTCATCCAGCAAAACAGTTTTTCCTTCACTTCACAGTCACTATGCGCGGCCATTACATTTCAAAACATTTATTATTCCAACCAACCACACATGCTCAAAGCCAACTGGCTAGATGTTTAAGGTCTTTGCAGAGCTCTAACTATCCTAATTTCTTTCTTTCAAAACATCCCTCAGATCCCTGTGGGCTGGATGAGATCAGATGATGTAAAATTAGAGGAAGCGAGGACGAGTTGAGGCATGTGAGAAGAACCTTTGTCCTCTTCAAACCTTGTTGCCTTTAACGTCACAAACACGAACATGAACGTTTAGTCTCGAGTCTGTTTCATCTGTCTCGATCCACCAAATGGATTCGTTACCTGAAAGTTTGCACCTAAATACATGTGGTAAGCACACCTTTGGTGAATAGTCAAAAATGCAAGCGCACCCACACATATTACATGACTCAGTTACTTGAAGGCATCATTTGAAGATTTCATGAAACTCGATCCCTGGAAAGCAGAAAAGATACAACTTTGTGGGTGAGATATGAAGACAGTTCTGAGTAAGAAGGAAACTATTTCTGAAGAGAGACAATCTCTGCTGTTCTAAATACTGTTGTGAATGGTGACAGACTGATCATTGTGCTTCTCTTGGAAGAAAAGACATATTGCATTTCACTTTGCTAGGGTAATATTTCCATTATTGATTAATCTGCTATTTGATTTGAGAATCGACTGACTAAATGTTTGGCCAGACAATGGAAAAACATTATTGTTATACAATCAGCTGGGTATTGTCTTACAGGCAGTCTTTTTTTGCCCAAACTCCCAAACCCAAACTTATTCAGTTTACTAGAATACATAAAACCTAAAGATTTTTCTAGATCATGTAATCAATCTATTTCTTTACTGATGCGCTTAAGTCTGGTTTGCATTTTCTGAGAAAGCTGAAATCGACTTTGTTTCTAAATTAGTGTAAACAAGTAGTCATCCGATGTCATCCGCATACTAGAAACATAAAAAAAGGGTTTGTAGCAGAGAAATATTGTAGTTCCAGTAAAGCCTCAGCACTGTGCATGTGATCCTCACGAAGTAGGACATTATTTATGGAAAAACGCACTGATGTTGAGCCTTTGAAATGCCATTTGCAAAAGCTTGGAACAGCACAAATAAAATTTGATTCACTTTGATTGTGCCGGCTTAGCAGCAGAAACCACAGAGGCAAACTTTTAAAAATATGCATGTCTCAATGTGAGAAAACATGCATTTTTAAATGATTCGATATGGATAAAATGGGCAAAACTAGAGAAGACTTTTCACGAGGGAAAATTAACTTTGATAAATTCTGATATTTTTTTGATTTCAGCCTAACCGTCAGTCTGTCTTTCTCATGTCTCCTCCTGTTGTGTTTCCTGCGTCTCTCTCGCCTGGTTTCATTCTGTTTCTCGGACAGCTGACTGGGGCCCATGTGTTTAGGGCTTTAGTTGTGGTATGCAACGAGCCAAGCCAAATTAACGCTGCATGTTGCCATATGAGAGACTGAATTACAACAAGTAACACAGAACAGATGGACACCAGAGTCTCTTTGAAAACTATTTTCCACTGATGCTGCAAACTCCTCTCTTACTGTCAGTAAGAAAGTGCAGAGGGAAAAAAAGCAGTGAATGTTCACTCAAAGAAAACAGCATCTAATGCATATAAGAAAGCATTTGATTCTGTTGATCGTTGTGGAAAAAATCCATGTTTGACTCAGAAGATCCATTTTTGAAAGTTCTACTTCAGACTTTTTGCTGCAGCTTCATGATAAAGCATGACATATTAAATGGGAGGCAAAAAAGAAGCTTGTACGATACATGCTCACACACATAAAAGTATGTGTGCGAATATACAAACACACTAAGACAGCGAAGGACCTGCTCGAAAATCAACAATATACATCATGCATGCACGTGTACACACAAGCATGAAACAAGAGCATGTGGGAAAGATTAGAAGAGCTGGAATAAACACATGCGAATGGACAAGCACGCACATATGCGCAGCTGAGATGAGATGGGATGAGATGAGAGGCGTATGATTAAGATGAAGTCTACAGGAGGTCTGAGGAAACATATCAGACTGTAGCAGTCTGTGGGAACTCTCTCTGGAAGACAGAGCCACGATTTTCCTGGCAAGACACAAACCTTGTCTGTAACCTTGACTACTGAACATCAGATAAAAGGAAAAGTAGGAATCGCTATTGAATAAACAGCCTTAGCGGTACAGAAACAATCAAAGCAAAGAAAAGCTAAACGAATTATGTCAAACATACACACAAAACCTCACAATAAAACACTTCATCACAATAAATAATTTAAATTAACTTGTAACATGAAGTTCCAGCGTTGAATACCGAGGCGAAATGAGAATTTGGAGACTGCTTCTCTTTTCAGCTGACATAACAATTTTCACTTCTGCAATATATCAAGAGTTACATTGTCTTAACTTTGTTTTTTTACACTATAGAAAATTTCACAGCTATGTGTACCCTCACAAATAAAAGACTTGACTTATTCCTATGGACCTAAGACAAGGCTAATAGGCTAACTGACTCTAAATTGGCAGCAGTGTAAAAATTGGACGTAGCCACTATGGTGTCATTTTAACTCTGCCTTTTCAAGCCACTCTGTTAGTAATTTGTTTGCACACCTAGGATTCCAAGTAGCCACGCCCCCTATTCCGGTCTCATGTTGGACGAGTCACACATAAAAATTCAACCCTATAGAGGTCTTTAGAAAGGGGGAAGCCATCCACAGAAACCAGAATTGTTATTTGTTCAAGGCAGTTAATAATCGATGGTTGGACATCTTGCTTTTTGGAGCATGCCTCAAGTGGCCATTTGAAGAACTGCAGTTCATCCAACTAACATTGCGGGGGTGCTGGAGTCTATCCCAGTACACACTGGGCAGGACTTGAGTGCACATTAGATGAGACATCAGTGACTCACATAGTTCACACAGACAGTGGTGGTTCAGCAAGCAGCAGCTTGCAAGCCTAAAAAATGAAAGCAATTATTCTATTGCTACTAATTTGACCAAAGCAAGCAAACTAAGCAGGAGAAAGCAGCAACAGAAAGTTGCGTTAAGTTCCTTAACTAGAACGCTATCGTAATTTTAGTGCACTGTTAGGTTAGAGGATGACAGGTTATAACATTTTCACAGTATGATAACCATCTGAAGAAGGAGATCAGATGCTGTGATATACTTTAAACATGAAACCAAGTTATTAATTTTGACAAGCTGCTGATGATGGAAGGATAAAGATATAGAGATATATTATCTCTCTTGCTGCCCTTTTTTTAAACACTAAAAATGCACATTCTATGTTACTCATCAATTTTAATATGAAACCCAGTAAAGTGTTTCAACTCTACTATAAATGTGTGCAATTTATGACCAATATTTGACATTATTTTTCTGTAGAATATTAAAACAGTATAATATATTCACTTTGCAATCACCGAGGAAACTCCCACAGCTGTACAGAGATATAAAATGATGTGATACAAAATGTTCTTTATTGTGTTGCCATCAGATAAACTGCATTCACAGATCAGTTCCTTAAAACTGCACTTCTGGGATCTCACTTTTCCTTGATTATACTCCATGCTGCAGACACGGACACGGATGGAGTACTCACGGTGTAATCGAGGCTTTAATCTTCCACACAGTACCTATAGCAGCTGCATGCTTAAAATCTATTTCAGGCCTAAATATGGGCTAACATTTCAGATTATGCAGAAGTGAAACTGCCCTCAGTTTTAAATATAATTATAGGACAAAACAGACATTTGTTAGGACTTGGCTGAAAAGTGACTGCATCTTTCCCAGAAGTAACCTAGCTGACTGTTGCCTTTAGCATGTTTTTGCTTTTAAAGTCAACCTACTAAAACA
Organism: Aulonocara stuartgranti; assembly: GCF_965226115.1. Classification (NCBI taxonomy): domain Eukaryota; kingdom Metazoa; phylum Chordata; class Actinopteri; order Cichliformes; family Cichlidae; genus Aulonocara; species Aulonocara stuartgranti. The sequence goes on along the minus strand of NC_138948.1, from coordinate 13,307,737 downwards.
ACAATACTCACAGACAACCTAATGTGTTGCATAAAATCTTACGGGGTATCATCTTACTGGTTTATTGCCTTTTCAGGCTAATACTAAGCAACTGACAACTGTGCTGTTGCCTGCTGCTTTCTCACGCAAACTCATTATCAGTTTCCATGCAGCTTGCGCCTTTGTGCTAAATGAGCTCACTGATATTACTTCTGTTTCTCACACATAAAGATATAAATAAAAATGCATGCGTACTTTGCTCAAGGATTATTATGTTCTGTGCAGCTAAGATATGTGTGATGTGTGCAGGCGTGCATGCTCACACACTGACACATTGCCTACAGATGTGAAAAACCCCAATTTTCATTCAGAATAGGGAAACTGTACTAATAGCAACCTCAACGCATTCCAGCTTGGTGTGTTTAAATAACTGTTACGGCAATTAATGCACAAGTTTTTCATGTGTACATTAAATGTGAGAATGCTAGTCCACAGCTCTCCTTCCTTTTAAGGTCATTCTCAGGCCCTTATCTATCTGCCTTCCAAGATCACACATGCACACACACACACACACGCACGCACGCACACACACACATTAAGAGAGAGCGTATTCAGAGCACCAGTGCATTAAAGCAAAACTGCAAACAGCCAGGCAAATCCTGCCAATGTCTTCCCATTCTAAATAAACACGCAAGCACGTGCACACATGCACGACTTTGGCTCTGAAATCAACTGAATTACCTCACACACATGGTTAGGGCTGTAAGCGGCTGAGGACTCGAGGGCTGCTAAATATAAAACTCTACAGACACACATACGCCTTCAGACACATGCACATGCATGCAATGTCTCTCTCATGGACCTTTATGTGTGTCTGAATGCACACTTGCACACACCCTAAAGAGACTAAACTCTGCTTACTGGGCCCTGCCACCTTATAGATGGCAGGGCCCAGGACAGCATTCGACCTGCTCTGATCACTGGTTTAGGGGCTAAGTGTGCAACTACATGCAGCCTCACAGCTGGCCCCATCTGGAAATATTGCAGGGTTTAATGCCATGAGGCCTTGTGGGGGGAGCTAAGCATGCGAGGAGAGAGAGAAAAAGAGAAAGAGAAAAAGAAAGAAAGAAATACATCCTGCTGTGCTGCGAAGAGCTTACAGCAACAACTGATGTCATGTTTCCAAGTTACAATTGCCACTTGGCATTAACAAGTGTTAATTAAGAAGTAATACACCAGTCAGGCATTGCATTTAAACTACTGACAACTTTAGTGAATAAAACTAATCATCTTAGTCCTATCATCCATCACCACCCACCTACACATCGTGGCAGACCAACACCCCTGGAAATACACTGTACAATACAGAAGGGATAATACTGGCAACTTATTTACTGGTTGATAAAATGGGAAGAAATACTACTACTAATAAATAATAATAGTTGACTAATCCAAAAGTCAGAAAGATTGTTGACATGTGTCACTTTCACGCACATTATCAGATTAGTTTGCTATGTGAGGCACTAATGTTTGCAGTGCTAGCAGCAGCCTTCTTCTTTCTTTACTTGCAGGTTAACATGAACATGCATGTGTTGAACATGGCTACCTACTACTCCTCTTCAGTGGTTATATGCCAGTTTACTCTGTTGCAGCCAACATATGGATCGCATACAGTTCAAAGTACTGCTGGTTTGAGGGTTGTTATCCATCTAAGTTTCCACCTTGCTTGTTTACATCTACCTGCCACTTGCTGCAGCTACAGTTCGGTTAGTGATGTCATAGACCTAACAGTTAATCTGAACTGTACTTTGATAAAACGTAAATAATTTTTGAAGCTATATAAGCATTATTTTTAATTATTTACTAAAACTCTCTACTATATTCAAACCAAAACTGTTCAGACCCCAGACTCCAATCTGACCAACCATCTGTGGGATTATTGTGAACAAGCTCAATCCAACCCTGCAGGTATCAGGTCATTGCACAACCCTGACAGGGTCAGAGCTGTTTTACTGGCATTTGGGTAAGTTAACTAATGTTAGATCATCGGCTTTAATGTCATGGTTGCTTCGTGTAAGGAGAAAAGTTGTGACTGGCTGCAGAAAACCCCAAGCAAACAGGAAACAGTGTGGGAGGTGTATCTACTCACCAAGGATTAAAAGAAGACATGAATGTTGCAGATTTGTTGATGTAATCGAGTGAAAATGTCACAGCGAGAAAATATTGAGCTATATTTCTGAGCTATAGAAATGCCCTGTATATGTTTGTATATTAATAAAGGGATAAGTAACAATAGTCAATGAAGTACGGACTGATTAAATCTATCTCATATGACTAGCAACTTAATTTCCACTTCTTTAACTAGGTTAAAGGGTAAACCAGTTAGGATAATCTTTAAAGGGTACCAGTGTGAAACAAATCATCTATGAACTGTGATGACCCTATTGTGCATGGAAAGCATGAGTGAACCTGAAGCTCATGCCCTCCTTTAAACTAAGCTGTGAGTATATGACTAATATCTTTTCAGTTTGTGTTTTCAGTTTGGTTAACAAAAAAGCTTTGTGTTTATCATCAAAACACTCCCTCTAGATGCCACTGAATCACCAGAAGTAAAGGTGAAATGCAAACCGCCAGTAAGACAAGACGTTTTTTTTTTGAGGCAAAGCTAAATGTCATCACAGTTTTCGTCTTGTTTTGTCATGTGGCAAACTATTCACTAAAAGGAGCTTCTTAGAGGCAGTAAAAATACCATTTATGCAAACAAAAACAAACACAGGCAGAGAAAAGAGATGATTTGAAGGAGGGGGGGAAACCCCTGCAACTAAACAGCTGGAAACAGGAAATGACTTTGTGCCTTAATGTGTGTGCGCTTGTTTTTGTGTGTGCGTTAACTTAAGAGTATGTGACACTGCTTGGCAAACTTTACCCAGCCCTTTAAAGGCAAATGTGGGTTTCCATCCTATTGACACAAACAGATCTAGTGACCTACCATGCATAGATATGAAACACAAGATGACAAACCTGTCAGCTGTAACATGTCACAGTGTGAGCAGTTCTGAGAAGAGGTTATTTAAAAAAAAACAAAAAAACAACACATGCACATCTGCAAAAGCGGCAGACACAATCCAGTGAAACTCTGCAAAGCTCTCCTGTACTGAGAACAGCAGCAACAGAAAACGATCAGTGGTTTTCATGAACATCTGCTTGTTGCAATCAAACTAAGCATCAAGAAGATAAATCGTGATGTGTGTAGATCAGTAGACAATATTTTGAATTGACTTCTTCAACATTTCTGAAAATACATTTTTTGTTTTCTTTCTTTCTCGCTCAAATCTATAAAGTACTGAGGATGCACTTGTAGTGCATGACTAGTCTCTTTCCATACACAGTTAACAAAAGCTGCAGACTAGCATAGCTAAATTCTATTTGTTTGAATATAGGAGGATATGAGGTGACAGGAGGGGTTACACCGTGACTTTTCAGGCAAAAAAACTCTAGTCTGGTGTTCCGAGAAAGAAAGTAAATGATTTGCAATCTCCTTTAATTTGCAACATCATGGCATAATTTTATATATTTAGTTGCCTGACAAGCTAAACAGTATTTCTGTAACCTCTTGACTTAAACACTCCTCACACACTTTGATGACTTTTATGTCCAATAGAGACCAAAAGAAAACTATAAAAAGTGCGCAACTAAAGAATTATTTTACTAACAACTCATACTCTTTTGTCTTTTCCAAATTATAATAAAGGCAGATAAAGATATTCATACTAGCCTGACTAAATAAACTTTAAAAAATTGAGAATAGTGCCATCGGTACCATTCTTACACTTCATGCATGCAACTAGAGGCGAGCAATCAGGCCAGAAGATCATGCAAGGGTTTTACAATTCATGATATAAATGATACTTCTTTCGCATATTTAGTTTAACTCGTGATCACATGAGTAGTTGTGTACACGTGAGATGGGGCTAGGCCGGGGCTAGCTGGTTACCAGTAGTGGAGCTTTCAAAATAAAATACTTACACATAGCAGCATTAATGATTTAATCTGTATGATTTCTCTGCAATGTGGCAGATAAAGAAAGACCACGGTAAACGATTGTGAGATCAGCTAAACCTACATGAAACACCAGTCCACTGATAAGGATGTCAAGACAAATCTTTCTCTATCTTTCTCTTTGTAAGCAAAAGTCATGAAGCTGTTTCAGATAGAAACCCCAGGAGTCAAATTTTGTACAGAAAGCTATTTAAAAATAAAAATGAATACTTTTCACCTGCTGTGAACTGTTTTCAAAGAAATGCCCACATATTATCATGTGAAACCACAGCTGAGCTGTTAGAGTTTAGTGAATCGCGTGTACGATGAATATAAAGTGTGCCAAAGCTTGTGTTTTTACCTTTGGAGGATCATAGAGCTCTAACTGGTAACTTTCCCCTGCTCCTCTTCCTCCTTGAATGTCTCTGATCCTCCTGACCAGCAGGTGGCAACGCTGCCAGCGGGGCTGTGAGTCTGAAACAGTTTCGTCCACCAGAAAGTACCTCAACTGGCCCTCTTTACAGCAGCCGCTCGCCTCGGATCGCCTCTGCCTTTTACTACGAAACCTATTGAAAGGAGCCATGATCAGCTCCTTCATTCCAGGACGGTGTGAAGCAGCTGTGGGTGTGGCTTCGGAGGAGTGGGAAGAAGAGGATGACACCTCTTCGCTGATGGAGGAAACTGCACCCACTCTGTCACCATTATTTGGAAGATTACTGTTGGTGGTGGTGGGGTTCCTAGGGGTAAGGTCCCGGGATGAGCGCGGACTGGCTTGGGGTGATTTCTTTAAAAGCTTATTTACAGACTTCCGGATTTGGCTGAAAGAGAAATGTGTGACTTCTGAGTTTTCAGGGTTCGAGGTTAAAGAGTCAGAAGAGTACCGTTCAGATACCTGGCGATGATCTGTGCCAGAGATCTCCTCGTTGCTATGGCTATGAATCACCAGTGTCCCGCTGCCAATTGTGCGAGATCCTGAAAAGGAGTTTCCCGCAGCGCATCTCAGTGGCAGCTCCTGCTCCCGGCTCAACACCACCGGCTCCACTTTCGGTGACGCAGTCAGTGGAGCAGCTCCTCCATTTGGTCTGCCAGTCTCCCGATAGTCCTGCACCCGAGGCAAAGTCCGCACTCGAGTGATTACAGGCTGAGGACGAAGGACCACTGGAGACGATGAGGGAGCGCTACCGGAGGCGGCAGAGCTTGTGTTCTGACCCAGTGGCGTGCCGTCTTTGTCGACCTCGCAGCAGAAGTGTTGCTGGAAGAGGTCAGTGAATTGCTTTGAAAAGGTCTCTGGTGGAAGCACATCATGGTGTGGTCGCTCTCTTGCAAAACTCCGGTAGTGCCGGGCCAGCTCCTGGGCTGCGGCGATGGCATGCAGCTCGCAGAATTCCGTCCAGCCTTTTTGGGCAACTGCCACACCTTGGCCTGCTGCTGTTGTGGTGTTGGCTGGATGGATAGTGTTACCATTCATTGCAGTAACCAGAGTGGATGAGAATCACTGCGGAACAGAAAAAGAAGGCGGGTAAGAGAAATGAATGGATGAAGCATGGAAGAAAAGAACGAAAAAAGCCAGAGGAGCAAATAACGAGAGCAAGATATAGGAATGCAATTAGATCAGGATAATGTGGAGGGTTGTGCAAGACATGCAGCACTAAACATGGGAAATGGCACAACAGTTACAGCACATTTTGAATTGCTTCAAAGTTTAAAAACAGTTCAAACACTAAGAAAGAACATTCAAAACTCTGATTTCATCTGAGCTTGATCTGTAACCGCACAAATTGGATTACATGGGCCTGCAAAAAATCTCTGGCAATCAACCAGAGTATCCTAGAACCCTGAAAACTCAGAAGTCACACATTTCTCTTTCAGCCAAATCCGGAAGTCTGTAAATAAGCTTTTAAAGAAATCACCCAAAGCCATGATGTGCTTCCACCAGAGACCTTTTCAAAGGACAATCGGTTACCATTCAGTTAATGGGAGAAAACGCAGCGAGTGTACACATTTTAAGTAAATTTCAGGAAATTGTTTCCTACAGCAGAGGCGAGCAGAGAGAAAGGAGAAACTGCGTTCTAACCTCCACTGATATGGATGATGGCAACTCAAGTATTTTATGAATGGAAACAGTAATTAGTCAGTCAGACAGAAGGTGAATGAGGCCCTGACTGAGGAAGTACGGTTAGAAAATCTCTCAATCAGCCACGCTGCCTGTATTTTCATCCGTGTGTTTGTGTACTTACACGTGACCTATTTTAATGGTCCTTCCGTTTTTTCCCCCCCAGTGTATCACTCACGTTTTAAAACACGATACACAAACAACATGATTATTCATTAACTTAACAAAAATCATAAGTGTAGTGAAAACAAAAGTGTTTATTTATTTATTTATTATACTTAAAGGGGATTTCTTTAAGTACAATTAACACGAAAAATAAATAAATCAGTGGCGTTGGTGGAGGGGGACAGGCTCATCCGGTAGAGAGCGAGGCGCATATTAATGAGCGTTTTTGACCCTATAACCTGTCTCGCAAGGGTAACCACTTCTGCCGGCTAGCCTCCACCACAACATCTGCAGGTGTGGGTGGGGGGGGCAACAAGGGGCCCAGGCAGAAGCTGACTTAATAGACAGAAAGTCGTAGCAGTCAACCAAAGGGCATTTCAGTCATATGCTGCCGAAACCAGGTTTAGTGAGAGACTCTCAAAGATATGGAGAGAAAAACAGCTGCAGACAACATCTAATAAACCTCCTGAAAGATTTTAAAAGTTTTTAGCTTCTGTTGGACAGCTCTTGTTGACCAAAGCCGCGCTTTTCATAATCTTTGCTCAAACTGAAGTAAACACCGACTGAGTTTGGACTTAATGAATGTGGCAAAATCTTAAAATTTTAAACTGATTAATCATCCAACCTTAAACATTCACACACGCAACCTCATTTTATGAGTGAGACAGTAAAGATGTGACATGTGGTAATATACTGCACTGAACTTGATGTGTTCGGGTTGCCTTGGAAGGCTTGGCCTCCTACAGTAGGGCTCTGCTACTTTTTTTTGCGTGCACTGTTTCACTTCCTTGCTTCTGTTAATGCACAGTGCTTCAGTGTTTGCTGATTAGTCTAATCCCACAGGGCTTTCTCTGTTTAAACTTGTGGCTTTTCTTATAATAATCACTAAATTGAAACTATCAAAAGCCATCTACCATTTTACTCATCAGGGCCCACAACTACATTATCAACTGTAGGTACTGCATCATTTGGTGCACGAAGAAGTTAACACGCAGCTTCTCTGTACAGTGCACACGTGTTTCAACCTGTCCACCACCGTTAAAAAACTAGTACTGTTGTAATTTAAAAGAACTCCGTGGTTAACAGCTTTAACCACACAGTTCATCAGAATAAAGGAAGGATGTATTCCTAAGTATTCAACAAGCCCTTCTCTTTTCTTTCTTTTTAAACGCCCATTTGCTGTGTGTGTGTGTGTGTGTGTGTGTGTGTGTGTGTTTATCCCTTTTTGACCTTGAGTATACTAAACAAATAGGCATAGGGGGTCAGGGAGAACACATTTTTGGGCATGTAGCATAAGGATGACATAAAAGTGTGTTGACTTGGAAGTGAGTAGCCCAGGCATGACTGGTAGCTGGAATAACTGGACACGACTTCTGTTCAGATATAGCAAGATTCAAGTGACGTTTAGAGACAGCCAATGACGGCAATGAAAGAGTCCCATTTTTGGTAGAATAAAGAAGCAGATTTGGGTCTTCTGGAAATGAAAGAAGACAAATATGACTGGACATTTAGAGTCTTTTTAGTCCTAAAACGCTGACATATTAAATTCTGAAGCAGACAGGAAGAGCCATAGATAGGATATTTAAAAAAAAAAAAAGGATGTAGCTACTGTGATATCAGCTGTGTGGACTTTTGGAGCACCCATTTTGGTACTTTGTGCGTGTTCATCTTAAGTTTTTGTTTCGATCCAGACGTGGCCATATTGGAACAAGAAGGCAGAGCTGTGGCATTATCACCTGGTGCTGGTGCAAGCTTACTTAGCAAGGTGTTAACTAAAACAGAATGTTTCCTGACTCCATCGAATGGACAGAAGACGCCCACAATGATGCCGAACTTTAAGTCTTAATACGATTTAGCCAGGAAACAGGAAAAAAGAAACTTCTGAAGGGGGAAAACATCTGTAGAGACCATAACTGATTTTTGTGCTAAACTGTCAAAATGTTTCATTTCTGCACTAACTAAATGTGGGCATTTTACCACGAGAGTCTATGGTGACTGATTCACTTTTGGCACCTACTTCAAATAGCCATTAGTTGCCATCTGCAGTTCTTGGCACTTCTACATTGGCTTAATTTTATAACTGGAAGTTTGTGCTTGGATATAAGACACTCAAACCCACCACTGGAAGAAATACAGTCACATACACAGACATACATACAGAGGTGAATTTAAGCTTCATCTTAAAACTGCCACTTTGCATGTGTAAACACTGCAGACACATGGTGTAACTAACAGACTGTAACTAGCATACAACAACTAGTCAGATTTCTTCTTATGTGCTGCACAGTGAAGCGGTGAACACAGGTAGAATATTCACCATAACACAAACCAAAAGCAACACCTCAAGGTGCCTTTAGCAAAGAAGTCAACATGCATTATATATAAGCTGCTTCTTTTTCTGCCCTGCATGTCTTTCCATAATAAAGTGTTGAGCAACAGATGAACAGTTAGACTATAAGACGTAAACTGCAGTATCATTAACAGGAGTTTAACCTTCTAACTTCAACATGTGCCTACAGTACATACCATCTTCCTCCAGTGCTGCAGAGAAGAGTCTAATCGGCATACAGGAAGTGTGAGAGTGCTTTTGCATATGGGTGCGTGTGGGCTGTTGTGTCTCTGTGTCTGGTGGGGGGGGGTTGTCACAGACTGTGGTCCAACAGATCACAGACAACCACAAGAAACAGGGGGTGGGGGGATGGGGGGGTCGCGCTGTGGTCGGGCCAAAACATGGAGCAACGCGTCTTGTTATCTAATTTCTCTCTGTGTCCTGAGCGACAACCTTCTGAGATGAAGACTTGTAAAAGTCGTGAGGTCACATCTTAAAATAAGCGTGCCGTTTTTTCATTAGCACCATCAAACATATCAAGGGGACACGTACGTCAATGAGGCAGTGAAAAGTTGGCATCGTGAAATATTGCGTCACTAAAGTTCCTGGATGTGTCCTGTCACAACAACTAATCCCCTTCCTGTACTTTTTCAGAGCATGCTCAGTGCATGCCTCACTTTGCCCCTTCAGCTGGCCTCCCAGAAGCTTGGTTCTATCTGCCTGGCCAGCCCAGCGATGACTCAGCACTGCCTAGAGAACATACACACACACATGCACACAAAAACACAGACACACACTTCCTCTCGCCGTATCCATTGGGGTCTTGGCCGCCTCCGTTCCCAGGGTTTTCCCTTTCTTTTCATCCTCTCTGTCCTCTGAGGATCTCCAGATGTGTTTGGACTCAAACTTCCTTGACTTTTTACCTTGACGAAGAGCCATATTCAAACTGTGAGGGGAAACAAAAAGGCTAACACAGTGTTTGTGTCTCCTTTCTCTGTTCTTATCCGGGACCTCTAACCTCAGCTCAGTGTTTTGTTATTGTATTATTGCTTTCCTAGACAGCATTCGGCAGGAGACGGCAGAAAAAAAAGCCAATCCAAACACACGAAATTGCAACTGGAAAACATTTGTGCACTCCTGCCTTTTTTCCTTCCTCACCTTACTCATCACTCCCTCAAGCTCCTTCTCCTCCCCTACAATGCCCGCATTCTTCTTCTGCGAAGCACACGCACGCTCGCGATGGCACACTGATTGCTTTCTTCGTCTCTCTCGTGGGCTTTACAGAAATTTGGCACCGCTTTTTTCTCCCCCATCGACACCACAAAACAACCTGAGGAACTGCTGCACTGTGTCGAGATCAACGTCAGATTTTTTTGGCAAGAAGAAAAAAAGAGAAAAATGATCTAACCAAACAAATGCTACTGTGAAACTACTGATGCAGCAAGTCAACCACTGCTGTTTAAAAGAGCAAACAGGTAGTGACGCATACCACACAAGTCTTTAATGGACAAATGCAAAATGTCAAACAAGTGTCAAAACGCAGCAGCTAGTCACACTTGCTGACATTTAGACAAATATAAAACAATCTCTTCTGAGCATGTGACATGAGGCAAAGTCCTTCTAGAAGCAAGCCTAACCACTCAGCAGCCATCTTGAATCACCTCCACAATAACTTAGGCAGTAATTATCTATTATCTAAATTAGCTTGTAGTTGGTCAGTGAATATAAAAACTGTATCCTGACCTTGTCCTATAAAGTTAACCACACACCAGGTCAGGTTGCAAGACACCACAATGAGTCACACAGCTCTCATCTATCCCTAATACTCATGATGTACACGCTCCAGAAGTGGACATAAAAGAGTCTGATTTTAATCAAGACGGAAGGAAACAGGATGTGTGAAACACAGACATGAATCGATCTTGTTAGCGTGAGTAACCTCATGACTCAGGACTTACTGGGGAAATTCATGTGTTATATTGCGGCATTTTATTCCCACTAAATGGAAGTGCTAGCAGTATGATTTACAGTAAACAGCGTCCTGGATGTGGTCTGCAGGGAACAGAGACAACATGATCTTTTGCTCAATATTTTTTTGTTTGCACAAACATTAACACCACATGGCTCCTCTCAAAAAGAAAAGAAAAAGCTTTTTTTGGAGCAAAACCAAGAAAATAAAATCTCCCAAGACCGCGGCTTATATAACACTACAACTCATAGATAATAATCTATGCTGCTGGTGGATGTAGACTGCTATTTATATCTCACAGGCCTGGTATCAGCTCTCACACACCACTGAGTTACCCCGTTGTCCCCATTAGGGAACAGCTCGTTTGATGCAACGGACACACACATCCATGAAAGTGTTGAAGTGACCTGAGTTTTCAGGTCATGCATTCAAATTAGGAAGTAGGGGTCTGGTTTGAGAGCGCTGCAGCACCTCTAATGGCCACTAGATGCTGGATGCATAACCGAAATGCAGACTGGGTGGGAAAATGTTACAAGTCTGACAAGTGCTAAACTACCTCGTAAAATAAGATTTTAAAGGGTTTTAAAAACAAGTTTACTTAACCAATAAACTGATCTCGAGGCTCCTGTGAGTTTGTATAAGGGAGAATTTTTGAGTCCCGCTGCCAACCGAAGCTGAAATGTTTTGTCACCGGAGTCACATGGCAAAAAAAGCATAATTAAAATAATTTTAGCTTAAATGTAAAACATTTGATGTTGGTAAACGTCAAATAGCTCAATTATCTAATTTATGTTTTTAAAATTTACTTAATGGCTTGGAGTTTTAAGTGGTTTAACTCAAGTTTGCCAATGTAAAATTATCAGACCTTGCATACTGAAAAATGACAGTATTGGAAGATCCTAACAACGACAAGATGACTATATGCCAATGAGTTCTCTGAAACAGTATCAATTTAATTTCAGCAGATTCTGTACATCTCGGAGTTGTTGGGTTTTTTCATGCTAAAAGTACTCAGCACTCCTGACAATACTCAGCTCAGTCCTTGATAGTACCAAAAAGGCACAGCCTCAGCAGCTCTGACACTGGTTACTGAACAGGTGCAGGCATAAATACTCAGAGAGCAGCAGCATTAACTTGTCCTTCATTGCTGTTCCACACTTGTTGTGACATTCGGTCAGTGTGTTGCTCGACCGTCTTTCCACTGTTACTGGACAGCTGGTTAAGCTAGGAAGAGGTGCACAGCGTGGAAAAGATGACTAGCACCTTGTTATGTTGCTACAGCTGTTTTTGCCACTGTAAACAACTGGAAAAAGCACGCCAGACTCAGGAAAAATAGACAAGACTTTGCAGATTTATGGAGATTACATTTGGATGTTTCAAAGCATAGCATTTTTCATAATGTAGTCTTCTTTTCCAGCTACTAAACTACCATTAAACTGGTCCAGGAAGGCTATTGGTGTTGCACTTTTCTCCTTATGAAAGTAAGGGGTCAGCAACCTCCAGTCACTAAAGGAAATATATGTATTCCCCAACAGGTGGCTGTTTCTAGGTGAAACTGGTCACAAAGAGGATGCTATACCAAAAACCTCAATGTGATAGTTTTGGCTGCAGATTTCTACAGTCGCCCATAGTTTGCATGATGCCAACTTGATCCAAGTTTGATTTTGAAGGCAACCGGTCTTGTTCTCAATTTACATCACACTCCTCACAGTTTTAACATCACTTGGCAAACATGTTCGCAAACAAGTCAGCATCTTCCATGCAAACTATGGACACCCACAACAATCTGCTGGCAAGCAGCTTGGTTTCAAGCAGGTTTTCAGCGCAGTGCTTTTTATTTGTTTTTGTTTCTAATGTCTCTGTAAAGCACTTTGAATCACCTTGTTGTTGAATTGTACTATACAAATAAACTTGCCTTGCCTTGCCTTGCAGTACCACACAGGCAGCAATCACCAGCAATCACTTGCCATTCAACTGAGGAATACACATTTTCCAGAGTGACCTGTGGTTTTCAGGGGATCACCAGTCATTAGGCATGTGTGGCCGGGGCTTGTCAAAACCTATAGTCATGTAAACAATATCGCCTAAATAATCAACTAGCCAACTCTATGATTATAGCTCTACTAATCAGCAAATCATTTTAAAATAAAAAATGTTTATAAAAAATTCCAAATTCACTGAATTCACAGTGGAAATCAAGCGAACTTTCCCTAAAGAGCAAGCTGTGAAGAAATTGTAAACTATAAGAATAAAAAGATAAATATGAGAAACTAACGACAGCAGAAGTGGAATTGAACTCCTTTTTGCACAAAGACAGGAAGAAGATGCAACCACAGGCGCAATAAACATTAGTTACTACTTGACTGCTACACATCAGCTCCAACACTGCACTCCCGCCAGACCCTCCAGACATGACATCACAGACACTACCTCCATGTTTTTTCAGACACACTTAAACATGAATAGATATCAGATTGTTGGGCGATGAGCTAAACTGTTTGCTCTTGCTCTAAAACACACAAACATACAGATGTGTGAGCAACTGGTCTGGGAATGTGTGTACATGTACACCTCTATGTGCTGATTAGTTGTACATTATTGCAAAAAATAGGATGCAGTCCTAACTGTCACGCTCATTAAGTAAAATGCAATTTACAGCGAACCACATCCGTCCGACCTTTATATAGCCCGAGCCTTATTACCGACATCAGCCGGATCCAATCTATTGCTTATGACTCAATTAATATGCATGGCATAGAGGCTCACAGAGACATCAAACACTCGGCGTTTCCTGTAAAAACTGCAGTGGAAAATTTATATAAATCACACACACAAAAACCTAAAGCCAAAAAATAAAAAAAACAACACAGCAACATGTGCATCCAAGGAACTCGGGTCAAAAACAGATTTTATTACCTCTGAATTTTCACTCCCTGAATCATTGAATGAATCAGAGATACGGATAAACTTATAAAGCAGGGGCACAGTAAGTGATTGTAAGAGGGGGGAGAAGGCAATAAAGCAGTGAGAAAAGGAAGAGGAGGAGGAACAACAGTCACAAGGACAGAGAGAAAGACAGATGGGCGGATAATGAGAGGCCAGGCAGGAAGTGAGAATAACAAGCAGGAGAAAGCTGAGAGGAGAGGAGACGGCGCCAGGTTTGTGGATGAAGGTCCAGGTGGCAGAGCACAAGAGGAAAGGAGACCAAAGGATCACTGCTCTGCTCTGCCTGGGCAGCAATCACAGCAACAGGAAGCCCTGCCCTGGCAAGCAGCAAACAGTGCACACATGCAAAGACGCCGTGCATGTACACTCACATGCACACCAACGTGCTGCCTTACATGAGGAGAGAACTAGAATATCAAGTACAAGTGTTACTTAAAATATTTAACTGTGAGCATGATGAATACACATTTGAGGTGAAAGCTGCAAGTGAAAAAAAAAACCAAGTGGTTCTGGGAACTTTTCTGCTTTCGTATTTTAAGGCTAAATCGCAGTACACAATACACATCATGATATTTTAGAATAACCTCTAAATTATTTTATACATGTTCGATTTATCTACTCTGATACATACACTACACTGATTACTTAATAATGACCTAATATGTTAAATTTAAAGGTACAGTGTGTAAAATCTCACCACTAGATGTCAGTAGATTGCAGACTGCCATCAACTGTATCCTGTTTTGTTATTGATCCTGTTTTTGCCGCTATTAGCAACACCAGTCTTTGGAATTAGGGGTGAGTTTTGATTATCGATTTATCGATTAAAATCAATTCTAGCTTGGATAACGTGATATCGATTCATTAAAATCCTGAATCAATTTTTTAATGTAAATTTATTTTGCCCGAAACGCCAGAATCTCAGGTTAAACCTCACAAAATTTCAACAACCACCAAACAGCTAAAACAGTAAATGAGAGCAGGTACACGGATTCTTCACAAAGATGCAAACACAAAGCGCTGACCCGCCGACAGATCAGAATCAGCGAAATGTCGCCTTTCTCACCCAATGGCACGGACACGGTCGGGGCCGAAACCCGACAGCTCGCTGATTCTGATGTTTCGGCGGGTGCGCGCTTTGTGTTTATGTCGTTTTTGCGCTGATTCTGAAGCTGCAGGTTTGATCTCTCTCCAAACAATATTGACTGAAAACGCTTAGCTGTGTCTCTGATAAACCCTCTGTAAGTTTGCTCTGCTTCATGCTTCAACAGCATCAGGTAATGTTCATATGCTGATTAACGGTTTCCTTCTGTTTTTGATGTACTGCAGAATATTTTTTATAAAAGCCCAGGCCTGGAAAATCGCCTTCATGTTTTTCTGTGTTTTATCCTCAGTTACTTTGACACAAAGGCATCTGCTGTGATGCTTAGACCTTTGATAAAGTCTCGCAAGTGTCAGCTTTCTTTTTATAGATATAAAAATATGGAAATGTACTGATACGTGATCAGAATTATAATATTTCTGACTGTCTGAGGCAAAATTTCCCCGATTCAAATCAAATCGAACTGAATCGAATCGTGGATCGAATCGATTCGGGACCTTGTTAATCGGAATTGAATCAATTCTAGAAATCAGTGACGACACCCAGCCCTATTTGGAATGGAGCTAAGGTCATTGGACTTGGACACTTAGCGAATAAACTGTCATATAATCAATCTATTTATCAAAGGGAAAGTGTCATTTTTAGGACACCTAAGCCTAACATTAGCCAGCATAATGTTAGCTTATAACCATCTGTTAATGATCGGTTGTGAGCCAACTCCTGAGAAGGAGAATAACCAAAAATAACTATCAAAAAATAACTAGGCATGCTTACGCACGTTTTCGTCTCTTCACCACTACATAATGTATTTTAATAATTATAATTCCCCAAAACAGCTCCTCAGATAACCTAAAGAGTATGAAATATATGATGTATAAAAAGCATCCCACTAAACTCATTTACTTCTAAGCCATTACAAACTCCTGCACAACCCTACAAGTTTTAAAGAAGTTTAAAACTTCTGCCATATATGAGCTACTGTGTAGAGGTCTGGGGAAACACATACAAAAGTAACACACAAACAATAACTATAATACAGAAAAGGGCCATTAGATTAATAAATAATGTAGGGTACAGGGACCATACAAATGCACTCTTTGTCAAAATGCAAGCTATTAAATTCCAAGACTTGGTGAAGCTTAAAACAGCGCAAATAATGTATAAAGTCAGAAATAAATTGCTTCCCAAAGAAATCTGTAAATTGTTCATAGAAAGAGAAGGTGGGTATAACTTAAGAGGGAAATGGAATTTAAAAATACAAAGTGCTAGAACAACTTTAAGAACTATGTCAATCTCAATTGCAGGAGTTAAATTATGGAACAGTCTAACAGAAGAAATAAAAGACAGTCAAAACATAAAACAGTTTAAAGTAAAATATAAAAACCTAATTTTAAATAAGTATAAGAATGAAGAAAACGGGGTTAACCCAGGATGGTAATGTTGCTGGTAATGGTGTTGCGGTTCTTTTTTGGTTGTTTTTTTTGTTTTTTTGTTTTGTTTTGGTTTGTTGTTTTTCCATAACTTGTGTATCTGCAAATATACACATTCTGTATTTTTCATATGAAAGAAACTATACTGTGGTGGGGCTTGCTAATTTCTTGTTTTTGATTTATGTATGTTATGTTTTGTTTTACTTCATATGTTTATATGTTTCATATGTTGTTTGTTTAATTTAAGACAAAAAAAAATTAAATGAATGAGAGGTAAAACTTGAGGGGGTAGGGACAAATAAGTAAATACTTCAGCCTACTCCTTTTCAAACAAATAATGGAATGATATTTTGTAATGATTGTGAAGGCACATGTTTGAAATGTTTGAAATAAAAATGAACTGAACTGAACTGAACTGAAAAACAACAGCTAAGTTGTGATTTCAGCTATAGGGTATTTCTAACTTAGACTAAGAGGGTGGATGATATGCGAAAGTGGCTGATGCTAATTTGGCATATGATCTTCTTTTCAGAGAAATGGCGCAGACAGTGTCATTAAATAAATATATAATTAAGTGCAATTCAAGCATCCTCTTTCCACAAGAACAAAGCAAAACCGAGATCATTTGTGACACAGCTAAGGTTCATCATAGCCTGCACGATGCACCTTGGAGGTGCAGATTTATGCACTGGACCTTCAGCTTAGAGTTGCATGGGTTTTTTTTTATCCACATGCACACAAAAAATCATATGATCACATCAGCTAAGCTAAAACTGTTGAGAGAAAAACTGTAAGTCAGATCATAATTCAGCACCGAAAGCTTGTGACATGATCATTTGGTCAGATATACGAGAGCACACAAAAAGCCAAATTAGCTACAAAATGTTCCCGCTGAAGAACAGCTGGTAATTTTAGCTCTTATCAACATGATATTAATGGGAGGAAATGGGTCGGCTTTTATCGGCTTCTGAGATAAAAAATAAACCGAGTCACAATATGAAACTGAAAAGATGTGAAATCGCTAATTGTTTTTTTGCCATCACTCCACTGAGACACGTCGTCACTAGTGATCTTAGTATTATGATTACTTATTTTTGCTATGTTTTAACACTGTTGCTATAGATGGGAGAGTGAGAACGGCGAGAATAAACGGTCATTACAATCCCATTTTAAGCAGCAGCAATCACGTTAGCAGCCTGATACAGAAACTGCTTTGGTCTCTATAGCTTATTTCTCTTTAATAACTGTAGAGTGGATGAATAAAACCATTTAGATTTTGACTGCCTTGATTGACAAGTATACCAACAGAGACCATTATAACCAGTAGCTGTCTACTAATTAGTCTTCATTCAAATCCTCTCAACCATGCCTTTTTGAGCATATTAAGTTAATTTTTTTTAGAACATGTGGGCACCACTGAGTGAAAGTTCAATTTTATCTTTTTTTTAGTACTTTCAGATTTTAGATACAACTAACCAAGTTTTCTACTGTTAGCTGTTAAGTTAGTGACAAGACAAACTGGCAGTAACCAATAACCTAAACTAAATACTTTAAAACGAGGAATCAAGAAATTAATAGGTACTGCTTCAGTGGCTGCCTCCATCCAGTCTTTGTTAATGTTTGTTTATAATGGAGCACTGTAACAAAAAATAATTTCCCTTAGGGATCAATAAAGTATTCTGATTCTGATCTTTTATGTACAGTCTACGATACGAACTAGCAAATTTATACTTTCATAACTTCTCTAGTTTGATCGGTAAACTAAGAAAAAATATCGCCATGCCTGTGAAGAGTCTGCTTCATGGCTGTAAGTGTACATAAAGTTAATAAATGTCCCACCAAGTTTGATCAACAACATCCATAAAAAACAAAAAAGCCGACATGAATAAAAATCCACATACCACTACTATCCAAGTCTGTTTTCAAGAGAAAAGGGTCCAGGAATTCGCTCTAATACAGCCACCATTCAATATTGTTTTGACAAGCACAACTGCCTGCTGTACTGATAGGCAACATACCAGTTAACACAAACCGACATCATGTGACCTTTTTTCCATTCCTTTCACTTCATGTTTTATACTTGAATGCAACAAGCTGCTCTGCATCACGCCAAAGTGGCACGGCCTGACATCAGCTACCCGCAACGAGCTGCGTTGAGGCCGATTGATCAGGTGCATAAAAGCAGAGGCCGACATGAAAAAGACATACAGTCGCAGGGTTGGGATTGGCTGAGGCTTACTGTTCCTGTTTGTGTGAAGTGAGATGTGAAAGAGCTTTGATAATACATAGAGCAGAAAGCGAGACGCACACAGCTTACATAATTGAAGAACATATTGTAAAGGAGGAAGTAGCGCTGAAACATGAGATAACTTTGGGCTTAACTTCCCATAGCCCGAGGAAAGCATCAGCTGATTCAAAGGTATAACACGAGGGGAGGCGGCGATTGCAACTACTAGGCACAGCCAGAGCCCAGTGGTGTTGTTATACAAGTTTAATCTGGATATCACAAAGACATGGATAAGCTTTGGCTCTGTAATCCCTGTTCCAAACACTAACTTGTTGCTCTGTGAGAATGAGCAGGAAACCTTTTGTCTAACACATGTCAAAGGAAAACAATTCGGATGTAGCCATATTACTCACAAAGAAGCTACGGAGTAAGAGCAGGGGTGTAACAGTACTGAAACTGAGACTGAAATCACACTACAAAGATCTGCAAATCTGGACTTGCCATGCCATAAGATTGAAAGTGTTAAAATATTCCTATATTAGAAAATATGTTGACCAGCCATCTATCCCACATGGTGATAGAAGTCCTTCAAGTTTCCCGAAAATGCACTTTTTCAGGTTTCCTTCATTGAATTATCAGAAATAAGGTCAAACATCCAGGATTGCCAGTGCTTGTTTCTTTTATTTTGTATCATCATCATCATCAAATTGGTGCAGTTTTTATATCTCATCTTTTATATCTCAACAGACAGATGCTTAAATTTATGCTCAAAAATTTGATTTTGGCTTTAAATTCTGAAAACGTGTTTCTTCAGACCTGAAGATTTCTTTATCGGTGTGTTTTAAATTTATGTCCTTATAAAGACTCAAAAATGCTGAAAAAATAGGAACGATTAAATAGCACTAAACGTAAACCCAATTCCACGTGCTTCAGTGTTGGCCAGTACGTCGGCTGTACTGATATACTCTTTATAATGTCAAGTGCGATATGAATTTTTCAAATACCACTACAGTGCTGAACAGATAACATACCCACTGTGGCTTTCAAGTGGTTTAAATGTACTTACTAGAGGCCACAAGAAATGGTGATGGGGCCTAGAATAAACTGATCAGTCTTCCAAAAGCTAAAATACCTCACACTGATGCTCCAGGAGAATCAGAAGGAAATATCTTGTAAAAAAAAAAATCTCCGCGTTAGATGTGGAGTGAAAGCAGGGGGTGTAACAGTTGTGAAACCGAGACCAAAATCAGTCAAACGTCTGCCCGTGTGGAGCCTGCTTTAATCATACTAGTCGCAAATGAGGAGTTTAGTTTTTATCTGTGACCCAATCAGAAATCACATGATCAGGCCTCTGGCAAAAATAATTTTTATCAGTCTTCTTTTGAAAGAAAAAAACTAACAAAACCTAAAGCTGTAATCTAAAACCGCTGTTTCTGAGAATTGTTACACCAAATCAGACCTTTACCGGACCTGATTGTAATGAAGTGTTTGCCTGTAACACAGACCTCATTGTGTGTTGTGTTTTGTCAGCTTTGAGGCCTGTACTGTCTGTGATGCCTGTCATTTGCTGCTGACTTCATTCCCTCCTCACATGTCAAATCCACACAATCAAAGCAAAGTCATAACTTGCCTCTCTCTTTTTTCTTTTGCCTGTTGCTACACGAGCCCTATAGTTTAGTATTTCCTTCACATGTCAGGGTCAGGATAATGACAGACTGCAGATTGTGTAAAGATGTTTTGTATTAGTCATTGGTAGGATGTCGGACAGCTGGAAGGATGTGTATTAGTCAGGATACATAATATCATCATATTAACTGTTTCATTTAAGCTAAAACCCCAGTTTTGTTTTCCAGTGCTCAACGTGGATTACTCCTGCACACAGTCTGAATTCCTTCTTATCATCATAGACCCAGCCTTTGCTTTTCCTACTTTCCCAACCTGCCTCCCTGTCTCAGTTCCCACCACAGGAAATAGGCAGAAAGTGGCTGGACTTTATTTCTGTGTCTTAAGAATAGCAGCATTGTGTTATTGTTGTCGGAATGCAGAGGCCTGAGCCCCCCCCCCCTTAAGTAATAGCAATTTGCCCATATGTAGTGTATAGCAAGAAACAGTGTACCCAGTACAAAAGACAAGTCTTGACCACTGTTTTTATCCCCTCTTGATTTCTCCAGCTCTGTGATGCAGACTAATGCAAACATAGAAGGGAACAAGAGAATATCCACCACTGATGTGTCACAAATCTGTTGCATTTCTGCGTCATCACAGGATAAATGATACACTCCTGACTTTTAATATTTAATTATTATTTTCCCTAAAGCTACACAAATGAGTCACAATATCAAAAAACACTGACAGGTGGGTTGATCATCTTGTTACAATGTTCTGCTGACATTCATATGGATATTACTTTTGACACTCAGCTCCAATAGAGAACCAAAACTGCCAATCAATAAATAAACAGATGTATGAATAATTACAAAGACTAGTGGCCAGACTCACTCACAACAAAAATGGCTGCCTGCAATCCAAACAGATCACTGAAGAACTGAGCCCCTACTCACACAGGTCGAAAACCGAGCCAAAACTTTACCTCTGACCTTTTGGGTACAAAATATCCCCACATTATCAAGAGATATTCAAATTTTGGTCTAATTAGCTTAGAAATTGTTGGCCAAGAACAAATGAGAGTGGTTTTTTTTTTTTACCGTTAAACACAAAAATCAGTTCACTGTTGAATTTAAAAACAGCTTCTCAGCTCGACTGTCACCGAAAGCTCGACCTCAACTTCTTACTGGAAGGTAAGGGATCAAAAGCTTAGTTTCAGAAAAGTTGATGACACAATCCTTGACTCAGCTACTCACCACTAAAACTGAGTCAAATCAAAACAATTCAGTCGATTCACACATTCACGACTCAAAACTCCACATACATGTCTGTCTGAAATCCACAAGCACTTTATGAATGAGTCACATGATTGTTCTGATTCACTTTGCCAATATTTAAGAGGTGCAATACTCCATCACTGTGTTGAGTTGTTGTTGGGATTTGGCTGAGACATAATTGACTCCATCATTCACTCAGATCAGCAGTGAATCATCTGCAGGCATCTGACTTCCCGGAAGGCTAGTCTAAACCTTTCTACGTTGGGGCTTATAAGGAGCGAACAGAGTTTCTGTGTTAGGCCTTACAAAGTGCCTCTTTTTGGCACAAAGACATTTCCCAAGAATCCTGTTTTTCTGCACTGATAGCAAATTATGTGCTTGTGATGGGACTTGCTGCAAACTGGACATTTTGTGTGAGAAATGTAATCCTACTTTCACTTCAGCTGAGACACGACTCGTATTTCTGCTAAATAGAAAAACACAGCTCTGTCTGACATGCAAGGGCAGAAAATTCTCACATTTGCAATACTACAACCATGAAGTACTTAGCATTTTTGTAAAAAAATTAAACAACAACAAAAGAATAGCACAGTTTAAATGCAGCGAACAACTCCAGCTCTGCACCACGCAGCCAAGGAATCTGGAAAAACTTGTCATGACGGGCAGTGTTTCTTTGGACAACTTGAAAACAAAACAAACTCTTGACCCCATCATACACCTTCACTGTGTGCAACCACCCACACACACATATCCATCAATGTCCAGCAAATGCCGAGCCTGCAAGCGCACACATGCTTTTAAGTGAGATCCTTATGCTGCTGCAGCTAAATCAAGACTATAATCAACATTCTTCCAACAACAAGAACAAGGGTGCATTGGAGTAAAACACACACCCACACACCCACACACACACTCTCTAATTATTGCTGTTTTGGAAAAAACACAGGCACGCATGCGTATCCCCTCTCTAACACTTGCACAAACGTGTTCACACACAGGCAAGTACTTAACCCTAGTGAACGCCTTATATGTATATGTTTGTGTGTGTCTGTGGTGAGAATCCACAGTTAAAGCTAAAATTTTAGGACTCAGATGCCAAAAGCTGTGCAAGTCATATCACATAAACACACACCAACAGCTCAATAATGTCCGGGTTATTGTAGAAAGTCTGTTATGACCAGAAAATAGCCTTCTTTCCTTCCCCTTTTTTTGGTCCTAATTTGTTTCTTCTTTATTTCTCAGTCAACTCCCAGCTCCCTGCCAAATTATCTCCCATGGCTCTCCTCTCTCTTTTGCCGCCTCCTCCCTCTTCCCCACTGAGGCCACTGTGGGTCAGACCTAGAGCTGGGCGATAGAACGATAACGATATGTATCGCGATATAACTTTTACTCGATAGAGAAATCAAGCTATCGCGATAGACCTCGCCGCTCTTGTCCTCTTAATATAAAAAAAAAAAAAGGTCAGACAATCCAAATCAAGTATCGTAGCGCAGAACCGAACCAATCACAGCCGCAGCGTCACGTCGCGTTACGTACAGCACAAGTACCAAGCCGCACGTGTGTTTGTTTGGGAAGCAGCCGGCGGGTAATGGAGCCAGCGCATAATGGAGGAAATGAGTGTGCCGACTAGAAAAATCAACCGAGCATGACCGAAGAGAAAACAGATGATGGTTCCAATGCCGGAGAGATTGTCGAACGGAAGAGCCATAGAAGTTCCGTAGTGTGAAGGTATTTCGGCTATTTCAAGTCTGACAAAAACAGAGTAGCGTGCACTGTAAATTGTGCCGAAAGCAAGTCTGGAAATACAATAAACTGGTGCATGCGTCACACTGTGCGCCACGTTATTGTTTCGGTGAAATGAATTTCTACAATACTGTTACTGTTAATTCTACTCTCTGCAGTGTTTAAATGCTTACATATACACACAGTTACTGTCCCTCCACACATACGACTCGGTTATGCTTCTATGCCCCAGCTTTGTTTACTTTTTCCCACCGAGGCTTCTAGACTTCTGATTGGCCAACATTTCTGCACGGTTAGGAATCTAGCGCCACCTGCTGCTTTGGCATGTTCATAGCAGCGTTTTCCTTCATTTCTGCTTTTATGTGTGGACGGGATTATTTTTTAAAACGTAAACGGAAAATCTCCGTTTTCAAAAATACCCGTGTACGTGCGGACGTAGCCTCAGTCTCTGACTGGAAGCGCTAATGCGTCATTCGGCTTTTGTCAGACTAAAGTAACTGTTAAAACTGTTTGAAAAGCTAAGCTATACAACAAGGAGAGATTGAGAATCTCCTTTTAGTTCTCACTCAGTTTATTTGATACTGACAAAAGTTAGTCAGTTTTGTCTGTTCTTCTGTAAAACAAACTAAGATTTATTTTTAGAATTAATATTTTGTTTCTAAGTGGAATTGACAATTTAGTCTGTTTCATTTGTTCTATTTTGAAACTTAAACGCTTTAGCGGCTGCCTTTTGTGTAGTTTGCAATATTTGCCTTTATTTATCTGAAAAAGTCTCATGTTCCTTAAGTACATCTACCCTGTTGAACTTATTATGGGAAATAAATATTTAAATAAAAACAAGCTGCTGATTATTTCACATTTTACTTGTGAGCAACGGCACATTTAAATCTTACAAATATAGTTATTTGGCTTATATCGTGATAGATATCGTTATCGCCTGAAATGAAAAAAACATATCGTGATATGAAAAAATCTCATATCGCCCAGCTCTAGTCAGACCTCTCTCGTGGTCTCATCAGTGGATTTCTTAGAACCCCTGGGGGAAGCGGAAAAGCTGACTCTGATAACATCTCAGTTCAAGACATCGAACCATGACAGTGTCTGATCCGCATCTGATAGCCAAAGCTTCAGAGTTCACTCCTCTCACTTGTTCACAACTGGTTCAAAAAACAAAAAAAGTAAAAATGATCACGATTAAGCTGCACTCCTTTCTTTCACAGCTTCCAGGATATTAATGTGCTGTATTGCATAAAATCCCCAACCAAGTAATCATATCAAAATGCACTGCTAATCCTGGATCGCACAGGAATGAAAATGTACAGAAAGCCAAAAGGATTTTAAGATCTAACCAGGCTGTCGGATTAATAAAAGTCATAAAACACTAATGCTGTTTAGTTACAACAACACCACATGTGAAGGTTTTGTTCCTTCTATAGCTCCACTCTGATTAGTAAATTGCAATGAGAGCAAATGCACTACATGAATGCCAAAGGTCAGGCATAATGTTCAACTCGAGCTCATTTTTAATGGCATGTCTCTGTTAGAATATACTTGTGATTGTATATTCAGTTTTTTCTTCCCTTTCTTCCTTTGCATTGATACGGTTTTACGGGCATAGCCCACTTGAGATCAAATTGGGTTGCATGTGGCCTATAAGTGTGACACCCCCACTTTAGCCATACCACAAAGAGCAAAAGAGAAGTGAAGACAGAACCAATGCATCCATGCATCAGAAATCAAGAAAATCTGTGGGGAAGTAAAAGGGTTTTTTTCTGAGAAATAACAGTTTCACTTGAGACTACACAAGCCAAACAGGAATCTGGAAGTGCTGCAAACCTGTAAAAAGATTACAGATAGGCTTTAGTCTGTGGAGGGTTTTCACCAGCTTATAACAATGACGACCAAGACTGAAGAATTTTTTCAAACAAAAGATACTATCACAACAGACAAAAGAGTTAACTTGTGGTTAAACTACAAAAAAAGGAATATTTCATGACTCAATACAGTTTCACCTTCTGATGCAATCAGTTCGCTCATTTTAGTTTGTGTCTGATATGGTTCACTGTTTTCCAGCTGGTATGGCCTACATTACATTCTCTTCATGCTGGAAGCAGGAACTAAAGTCCTTGCTGTCTCTCTTTCGCCTTTCTAATTCATTAATTTCTGCACAGAAGACGTAGCCATGGCTGCACCTACATCGCTCACCATCGCTCTTTATCCCACACTGTAAGTTATGGTGACTGAATAGCGCTCCCTTAACCCAATGCACCGTTAAATATTCTCCTGGCTTTGCAGGCCTGTCTGGCATAAACCACGTCAGGTTGGCTCGACAGAGTTAAAATTATCAGCCAAAGAAACTATATACAAAGCCGTGTTACTTTACCACCCAAGAGGGATATTTTTTGCCTCTGTGGCTCAAGGTGTGACTGTTGCATCGAAATGACTCAGTCGTCAAAGTATGCAGACCTCACAAGGTAAATATGTACCCTGCAGGTAAGCTTCAGCACCTGTTAATATCACACAGATCACACACGGGCAAAAGTAAAATAACATAACCAACGAAAAATGTAGAAGAGGCAGAATTATGCAAAGAAAATGTTAACGTGAATGACAGCTCATTATTACCTCCAATATAATGTTGTAATTATATTGTGACCCAAACAGTGGTGCATGTAATGGGCCTTCTAATTTTACTGAAGTCAGCATGTCTTTATGCTATTTTACCCATTTGATGGCGATTAAGGATGGCAAAACATATCTGGTGGTCATGAAAATGTTTTAAATAAAAAATGCATTTAAGCCTTGATGTGGTACTCCCCAAGTTATATCACAACAAAACAAACCCCAATTGAGTGTTAATACATTGGTATTAACATGTTTAGCAGCCTCTGGTGTTTTTTGTTTTCATCTGAACCATAACCCCAATATTTTCCAAAAAGCATCTTAGAATGTAGTTTTCCATCTGCTCTTTACTACACATTTTTTGGTCAGAGGATTTCAGCAACCACCACAGCTAGTGAAGCTTTTACTTTGAAGGATCATGCTCCTGTAGTACACACACAGACCAACGTTGCCACATAAAGCACTCCACATTCACACACCTTGAACTGAACCATCACAACTAAAGGCACAACACGCCTTCACCGTCCCAAAAGTACCTTCATTTCAAAGCTCTAAAAGCTGGAATCGGTGCAAACAAAGACACACACACACACACACACACACACACACACACACACACACACACACACACAACAGCCATGAGCCAGAAATAGACCTGAATTCCTTCCAACACACACACACACCAAAATGAGTACTTTGATTTACTCTCTCTCACACACACAGACACACACTCACACAGCACTGGACTCTCAAACCAAGTGGCTTCTCCCCACTAGTTTCTAATCTCCATCCAGCAGTCATGAATAGGCGCAAACTAAATTTCAGATGCACGTTTTTAACACGGTATTTTTTTAAAGCGCACTTTATCAGTGCCTGTCTCTGTATTTAAATACCTGACACGAATCCCTAAAATCAAGGGTCAGTGGGATTAGTATTGCGTCATCACCATGGCGACCACTGCTGAGTAAATTTGCGCCAAAGCCTTAAACAATTTTTTGAGTGACATAAATTCACTCGAGTTAGTTACAAACTTGCCAACTGCACATTTCCATGTGTGTATATTGTGACAGCTGTGCTCGCTGAGACAGAAGAAGCTGTTCTGTGGTTTGACAGGACCAAGTTAATTTCTAGTTAAAAGAAAAAAAAACACTTTAGGGGCAAAAGGGAAAAAAATTAAAGGAAAATCTGCGCCAGCACCGCCTGCATGCAACCAACTCGGGAAGCTACTCCTGCAGACCCTTTAAACGATACACAACCACGTTTTGTTTTTTTACATTTCTTTTTTCCGACCTTGAAGAAAAAATGTTCACATGGCTGCTGCATATTTTGGGATTAGTCGCCAAGCGGCTACATTTAATAAAGAAAGAAAAAGAAAGAAAGAAAGAAAAGTTTAGCAATGCTAAGAAGAGAGTGTGGGAGAGGGGGGGGGGGGGGGGTGAAAGTTACTGCCACAACATACTCACGTTCTCCGTTATCTCGGATGGGCACCCACCGCAGCACGACGACTAACCAACAAGTTGGACTTCGCATAACGGAAATGTGTTGTGCATTAAAGTAAGTCTAAACGACGTCAGTGAAGAGCAACGTGAAGTGGACACCGGAGGAGAAGCCGTGCGATAAAAAGTCCTTCGCTTTCTCCCTCATTGTGACTGCATGCGACTGGTCCTCCGCAAAAGGGGGGAAAAAAGAGAGAGGAAGAAAACTTTCAGCCACGAACTTGACGCGGAAAAAAATGGTTAGCCCTCGTTTCCGTCAAAAAAAAAGAAAAAAAAAGTGTGGCGGTCCAGTGAGCTTTCGCGATTAAACTTACTTCCGCATTTGTATTTTCAAAATAAGACTTTCTATCTTAAGGAGGCAATATCCGAATTGTAACACCGTTATTACAGTAGACTAAAACAAAAGTAAAATATTGCGTGGAAAATATTTTACTTAAATTAAATAAGAATTAAAAATGAGTTTCTTTTATAAAGACAAACAAACTGTATGCTTACAAAGCTCATTAGAATAAAAACCACCAAGGTAATGTGCTTAGTTTTAGCGTTTGCTTTTTTCATGTTCATTGAGACTGCAATGTCTACATGATGAGAAGTGTTTGCATTGTAATAGACTGACAAATGCCACCCCAATTAAAAAATAAACACCAAAAGTAACACTGAAACTAATAAAAACTGAACTGAAACAGAACATTTTCCAACAATAAAAACTAAACTGAAATGAGCAGATCCACACAGGAAAGGAACTGAAACTAAACCTAAATGAAAATAAAAATTCAAAGTGAAATGTAATGTACTTTTCTTGTCTTACTGCTCTGTAAAAACAATTTTTTAACCGTACATTTACAAGTCACCTTTTCTGCCTTACATGGCGAAATTAGAATGACCAATAAGTCTATAATGCATGTCTTTGGACTGTGAGAGGAAGGTGGAGTAGAGGAGGAGGCCCACGCAGGCACACGGGAAATGTCCAACCAAAAGGGCAAATGGAGAGTCAGTGCAAATAAGACAGAATACGCGTGTGTGTACTGTAAAGCTGCAAGGAGTAGAGGTAGTGAAGGTGCATGACTTTAAATACCTGGGGTCAACCATCGAAAGCAACGGACAGTGCACAAGAGAAGTGAAGAAGAGAGTGCAGGCCCAGAGACGAGTGTCGGATGTGATTTGAGATAATTACAGCAAGAGTGAAAGGGAAGGTTTACAGGATGTTGGTGAGACCTGCTATGATCTATGGTTTAGAGATGGTGGCACAAACAAAAAGACAGGAGGCTGAGCTGGAGGGGGCAGAGTGGAAGATGTTTACATGTTTGTTGGGAGTGGCCAAGTTAGACGGGATTAGAAATGAGTACATCAGAGGGACGGCTTGAGCGGTTTTAGGACAAAGTTAGTGAGATGGTCTGGACTTGTGTAGAAGAGAGAGACTGGATATACTGGACAAAAGATGTTGATCACAGAGGAGGCTCATGGATGTAGTGAAGGAGAACAGTGCAGATGGTGTGAATCCTATGGATAGGGTCAGCTGGAGCCAGACCATCCACTGTGGTGACCCCTAAAGGAAGCAGCCAAAAGAAAGAGTAGAATTAAATTGTTTTATTCAAATAGATGGCCATTGAGATTGAGATCTTCTTTTCAACAAAGGGCATACAGTTTAAGAGCACAAAGTCACAATGACACAGTATACACGCTCAGAAATGAAAAAAGCTATGTACAAGAGGTCCCTTTAGGGGTTGCCAAAGCAACCCTAAAGGGACTTGTTGTAAATGAGAAGACAGAAGGAAAAAGAAAAAGTACAAGAGTAGTTGCAGATACACAAATATAACATTTTAAATGCTCCAATGGAATCAGATAACTTCATAGTTTGTTTTTTTTTTTTTTAGCTTGTTCCATCTGTGTGCAGGAAAGTATTCAAATGTAGTTCTTCCATAGTTTGCTGTGGGTAAAAGGTACAGCCAAGGTAACAATGTCCTGTGAGCTGACATTTAAAGTCCTATGTTTAAATTCAGGCAAAGAGCAGAGATAACCAGGCGATCTTTGTGGAGTCTTGCAAATAAACCCCATACAGTGCTGTTTAAGATCTCTAGTACAAGATGAGAACAGGACCCTCTGTGATGAAATAGTGATACATGAAATCAACATAAACCACACCTTACTTTTTTCTTCTGTTTTGTATTTCTAATGAACTTTCCTTTATATTTTCCTTTCAGTTTGTTTCCACAGTTCACTTTTACTTCATTTTTCATTAGTTTCAGATTCAGTCTTTTTAATTCTTATAATATGTTGGGTGTTTCTAGTAAGTAGACTATTACAAAACAAACGTCACATTGTGATGGCAGTTAACATGAAATCATGAAGAAATGTGGGGCTTGTTGACAAATTTGACCAAAATTACACAGATGAAAACTTGGGACATTTCCTGTTTGATTTATGTATTTATTTATTGTTAGTGTGTTTTATGAGAGTGCTTTACTTTGTTTTTATTGGTTTTCAGAGTCAAGGTTTCATTTTTATTTGAGTCAACTGAAATTCTATCACGCCTACTTTTAGTTTTCAGTTGTCTTTTTGCTATCAATAGCCTCACTTTGCATGCAACATGGCCCCTGTTCACATTATAGTAATTATTTATCGTCACCTTAGATCGTGTTATTATTAATTATACACGTGGCAAGTATTAAACAGCTGACTGCATTTAGCAAATGCTCTGTTTAAATGCAGAATTTATTAAAAATACAGTAACTGAATGTGCTCATCTAATTCTATTTGCAAACTGCAGCTGTCAGATATTTTCCTGTGACATGCATGTGGCGCAAGACAAGCATAAAACAGCATGAAATCAGTCTCTTAATTGTACAGCTCAGTGCACACCAACTAAATTACTTACAGCCACTTTTCACTGGCACTGTGCTCGACATGATACAATCAAATATGAACCTATTTAGGAATATGCACCAAATATTGAAACAAGGCACAATCTGCCTGAAAACACGCATGTCATTTAATTTATTGTCATCCTGTATGACTGCATATTCACAAAAAATATGAAGTTAAATGAGCTCACAACAAACACAGGATGTTTGGGACAGCTGGGCGGTCTATAATCACTCTGGCCCAGCAGTGTCAGCAACCTATTTCCTGTGCAAACATGCTTATATGTTTGCCACCACTGACCCATTTTTATGCACACAAACACTGTATTGTGTCTCAGCTGATTTCACTCAATGAGATGTATCCACAGCTGTAAATGTATCCTTTAATAATCTTCTAAAACTGTCATAAGGACAGATTTTATGACAGAAGTGTGATATACATAGATGAAAAAACACTTTCTGAGTCACCAGTGTTTAGCTTTAAGAGTGTACTTTTATGTTGAAATTATCAGGGAGGAAGTAGCTCCTATTGAATACCATCCTGGGCAGGTTACTGCAAAAGGTGTCTAGTTTCTTAGGTGAAGTCTTTTAGTTATTGCACCTTTATTTTGGTACTTTATTTATGGATGCAGATCATTTAAAAAAAAAAAAATTAACAAAACAGATGTTCAGGTGTGTAATGTTGTTTGCTGTGGCTTTAACTCAGTAGATCTGTACTATGCTATACTTTAAAGTAAGGAGATCACTTAAATGTGACGTTAATATTTTCTCTTTCTCTCTAACACATAAGACAGGGGAAATAAAAACAAACGAAGACATATTTTATCTTGACCTACAATGGATTGTTGTGTTTTTCTGTTTTGTTTTTGCTTTTTACTTCTCTAGAGACCCGAAATCCGTTGTTTATTTCTTGTTTGATGGTAAAAACGTTAAATTATATTGCCAGGTATGAGTATAAAGTTTGAAGCTATTTGTGAAATACATATCTAAAATTGTTAAACAGCGACATCTAATGGTAGACGGCCTGCAGTGCATGAGGAGCGTGTGCCTGTTTATAGAAAACGTCTTTTTTACGGTATCATAAAGGGAAATCGGTTAAAAATCACTGGATATTTACACAATAAACTTACATTTCCTCGAGTCTATCCCTTCTGTCACTGAGCAAAGGCAGGATATACCTTGGACAGGTCACTAGCCCATCGATTCAGACGTAGCCACACTTACTGACATTTCAGAATCACAATTTAATCTAACATGCCTTTGTACTGAAGGAGGAAGCCAAAGCACCCGCAGAGAACCCAGCCAGCAGAGTCGAGGCATCAGACTGCATGACAGTGTTAATTTGGCACAGTCACATATTCCTTCAGTCTGCGATTACAGTAACAAACTTTTGGAGTTGTGAAAAAATGTACCCATCCAACTAGACTTTTAATGATACGTGCTAAAAATGAAAGCTGTCTCAATATTACATTTTGCAATTTGAAAAACAAACAAACAAACAAACATAAAATCACACTGTATCACTCCTACACTCAAAAAAATAAGTCATTGGATGAACTCAATTGGACTGATGGCAGGTTTTCCACGTAATACATCTATTTTGGTCCAACCTAATCTACATACATCATGACAATTCAATTAAATTGAGTCAGTAGAACACAATTTCGTAAGTACTGCTAAAATGAAAAAAAGTACATTAAAATGATGTGAAAGGTTTTGGTTGGTCCAACTCAATACAATGTCATTCACTTGAGCTAGATTTTCATTGCATTGAAATCATTATTTTGAGTTCAACTAAATCATAATTTTCATTACCAGAAAACTAATTTAATTATTAAAATAATGACAAAATGAATTTGTTTTTACAACTCGGGTTTATTCACTTGAATTAAAAGCAGAAACAGAATATTTTGTAAATAAACATACATGTCACATGGTCAAATCAACCTTAACAAAAATCAAAGTGCTCACAAAAAAGTGCTGACGTACATTTGTAATGAATGTCAAATCTGAATAGCACACACCTCTGTACTACTAGGCAATACTGAAAACAAACTGGAATCTGTAAAATCAGATTTCACTTCAGAATCATTGTATATATTTATAGTGACACTTGCAAATTCACAATGATAACCTACTAAACATTGCAATTCACACCATAGTATGGCAGTCACTGAAGATTTGAAACAACCCAACAATACATAAATACACACATATATACATATATATGTGTGTGTGTGTGTGTGTGTGTGTGTGTGTGTGTGTGTGTGTGTGTGTTTTCATGACGAACATTTTTCTGTTACCAAGGGGGAGGTATTTTAATAAAAAAAAATCTTTCAACTTTACTTCTCCAAAACCAATTACATGTAAACATTTACAAGCTTATAAGAACGGGAAGACCAACTTTAAAACACTGGAAGACACAAAACTTGTCAACATTTTTCTATTACCTTTGCAAATCCCAAAAGCAATCAAAAAGAAAATGGTGGTTACAACCATGAAACTTTTTCTGAGCTAAATCCCCAGTCCTTTCATCCATCTATAGTAGTACAGATTAAAAGTCACATCACTCACAACAGAACAGCAGACAAAAATAGACAACTTCCATTTGGCCAAAAAAAAGAAAGAAAAAAAGGTCACAGTTTGAACAAAAGATATAAAATACTTGAAATGTGCAATTCACTTGTATTTTTATTTTTATTCCTATTTATTCTATTTATCCCCTTCGTATATTTTATTTATATTGTCTCTGTATTTATATATATGTGTGTGTGTATAACTCTGTAACTTCTGTCGGTGCTGTGCTTTTTTTGGAAATCGAATTTCCCAGAGGAACCCACCCAAGGGATTAATAAAGTTCTATCTAATCTAATCTAATCTAATCTAAAAAGGCCAAAATCAACTTTTGTGCTGGGTCTTGTTTGCCTAAGCAAACATCTTCATTTTCATTTGCTGCATCTTTGTACTGAGCCTTTGTCCATCCAGATTCATCAAAATCTTCTGACAGAACTCAAAAGTGTACTTGTGGTCATTTGGATAGCTCAGATCAAGTGCATAAATCAGTCCAAAGAGGACGATGAATGCCATGATGACACTACCGAGGTTGTTCATAACTGTAGTACCTTCAATGACAACTCCAACATCCTCTGGCTCCTGAATCCCTTCTCTTCTGATGGTGTAAATACCCATGACAGTTGCTGCAGTGGACCTCAACCGTTCATCCTCAGTGGAGGAGGTCTGAAAAACAGGTTGTTTCAGGTTTAAGGGCTCTGTCACTTGGAAGGGGACATATTATGCAAAACTCAGCTTTTGTATCCTTTTGTGCTGAAACATGGGTCTCTACCGCCTCTATAAACACTCCAAACATAAATAAAACCCGTCAATCTGTTTCCTATCAATAGTTTGGGTTCAGGTATTATGTACCTGCCTTAGGGAGGGGCTTGATATAGAGCAGCAGCTCCTCCAGTGTCTATCAGTGTGTATGTGTGTGTGTGTGTGTGTGGGCTGGGTCAATTTCCCTTATTTCATCACAATTGGGAACCTTTTGAAACAGCTTGTTTTATGCACATTATTCCTGAAACCAGGAGATTGCTGTAATGGCAGTGACACTAGTTAGTGTCTTGATGCAATCTGCTGTGTTCCTTATAATGAAGACTTTTTACTAATTGGCATAATAAACTGAACTCCACTGGAGTGTTTACTTTCTGAAGTGCCTTGAGATGACTGTTGTTGTGATATACCGCTATATAAATAAACTGAATTGAAACACTGACAGAAAATGGATGAATGTTTTGTCCACATTTACTGTGTTTATAAAGGCAGTAGATACCTACACGGCAGCACCAAAAGAATGAACAATTGAATTTTTGCTGAAACTGTCCCCTTAAAAAGTGCTCTCCAGTGCAAGTTTTAACAATGACTATTAAGAATAATACATATTTCACAATTATATTGTCTCTTTTGAATATATGAGGATTTTGTGTGCGATGAACCTAACTCAAATTGAATCTAGAAAAGAAAGTGTGATAAGCGTACCAGATACTCCTTGAACAGTAGGTCTGGATCTTCATTAAAGTAGATCACCAGGCTTTTAAGAGTATGCTCCCTCTTTATGTCGATGTCATCATACTAATGCAAGGGTGGAAAAAAAAGGGTGAAAAAAATGGAATTGATTGATTGCATTTAATTGATGGGTTTATCATTAGTACCGACCAAACTACTGATCGCCATGATATCCTTGATCTTTTGGCCCTTTGCTCCCCTGAAAAATTTGCATCAGCTTGTCTGTTAAATAGTCCAGCTGAGCCAAGAACTTCGCCTGCAGGGGTTTTGTAGTGATCTGCAGGAACTCTGCATTCACCTGGAAATAAAACATACATAAATATAATAAACTAGAAGTTTAAATACAGACTGCTGAATCAACACACTGAAAGTTGCTAAACATTTGAACCATCAGTGAAGTTTGTCAAGACCTAAACTGTTTTTAGCTGAGTTTAGGAATATATCGCCACCTGTTGCTTTGGCATGTTCATAGCAGCGTTTTCCTTCATTTTTGCGTTTACCTGTGGACGGGATTATTTTTTAAAACGAAAACGAAAAATCTCCGTTTTCAAAAATACCTGTGTAAGTGTGGACGTAGCCGAAATCTTTTATAATAATAAATAGGTTTGAACGTCATGGGAGTGCGCATTGTGCTGCCTGCAGTTACTCTTCCGGCCACATGGTTCGCTTTTGGTAGCACCCTCAGTAAACTATGTAGTGCTTTTAAAGACACCTCAAAACGATACTTTCTACTAGAAAATGGCATATAATAATAAACACAGAATACATAATTTTTAGATTATAAAAAGAAAACAGTAAGAAAGAAGTTAGCTATAGGACATCATCTTTCATTGAGCACAATGGCTAGCTGCTAATAAGCTAGCACACGCTCCGACTTAAAAGTTGGCAGCTACACAATTTCTCCTCTAAAACAAGGCACTTTTGAAAAGACCTGGCTATATTGTAAAAAAAAATAGTATTCAAGCAGAGAAGAGAATGGTAGCACCACCAAAAGTTCAAAAAACAACTGTTACAAGCTTCTATGATAAATAGCATTGCCATAGATTTAGCTGATAAAGAAATACACAATTGGATATATGAAAAAATAATATGTTACCTTACCTGAAGGTGTAGTTTTATCCAAAAAGTACAGAGAGGCCAAGAGCAGCTGGATTCATTTAGGTGATCCTGAAAGAGCGTAAAATTTTCAAAGAAGGCGGACCGTTGTGTAACTCAGTAACTTTGTGTTCTTGTGACAAAGACTGCTTTGAAAGAAAATAATTTAGGTTCACCACACGAATAATAATTGCAGTAATGCTGGAGTGCTACATTTGCGTTGAATGAGATTAAAAATAATGTTTAAGCTTAAAGAGGGGCTTGAATTTATTTCTTTGAGTTTACAAATACTTAAGTGCAAAAATGCACTCCTCCTACCCCCAGTGCCCCAACAAACTCATTCATTTTGTGTTCAGAATCAGCCTCTGCTGGTTTTGAATAATTTTAGGTTTACACAAAGAAAATCAAATTAATTTGGTATTTTTTAATTGCATTTGTGAACAACTAACATAATTTGCATGTGTTCTTTGAAAGGAGGACCTGAATCTGTTTTTTGAGTGTACCCCTTTTCTGCGCAAGTCATTCATGTATCAGTGATAATGGTGTTATGCACTAATGAAAACTAACGGAACTGAACCGTGTAACCAAAAAGTGATTTGAATGGAGATGAGACTTCATGACAAAATTAAGAAACCAAAAAAAAAGAGCAAAAGTCAGCTATTGTGGTTGTAGATATATGCTAATGGCTGCAAGTGTAATAATGTAATTGTGAATATAACACAACGCACACATAATGTGAACAGCTCCATGACTGGATATGCTAGAATTTCCGTGTCAGCAATTTTAAATTTGAAAAGTCTCTCAGTTTTAACATCCAAAGTTTAATAATAAATATTTATATAAACCAAGAGCACCACACACATTTTTGTGTGAGTTCCCCTTATCTAGAGATTTTCTACCAGTCTGCCGTGGTGAGAACGGTATGTTGTGCTCTGGGAGCAGCATTGGAGCAGACTCAATAAAGTAATTAGTGAGTCTTACTCTGGGATTTCCTGCAAAGTGGGAAAACACTTGAAGTTAAACAAACTGTTATCCATCATGGGCAATACTGAAGGCCCTCTGCATCACTGCACAGACAGCAGAATCAGCTCTGCTGCCACAAGGACAGACACAGAAAAGTTTTCATACGTCATGCAATAAATCTACAATGCAACCTTGAACGTACTGAAATTGAGCATGAGCTACAAGAGTACAAAAAAAGGCTAACTATGCGTTTTCATGCTCATGTTTTTCATTCCCTCTTTTCCAATCTCTCCTTCTGTGCTCCATGTTTCTTCTAGAGGAGTCAGCATTATGCCGATTGACTCCACTAGAAGCATGTAAAGGCTTTACAGAAAGAAAGAGCAAGCCCACATGCACTTCCCCTTTTCGGTGCTCACCATGAACCCTGCAGAGTCACGCCTGAGAGGTCCGTCAGCTCTCTTGTGTTTGCTGTGACTTTGCTGCTCAAGTTCAATGCATGTTCACTGACGGTTCGCTGCAGGCCGAAAATGACCTTCAGGCCACCGGGAAATGCTCTGGCAGTTTGCAGGTTTTGAAGAACCTCACACATCTATTCTCTGAAAAGCAGAAATAGATCTTTAAAGAATGATTTAATTTCACTGCAATTTAGAAATGCAGCTGGTGAGACAAAGTGTGAATATGTGTTTATGTGTTACTGTTTAGATCTCCTCTAGTGAGCAGAAGAGCTCACAAAGATGCAGGAGAGATGTGTGCAGTCTGTGTCAGTATAGCTATTTAATATGACTGTATGCATTCAGACTCATACTGTACCAAGACTGATATAAAAGCTAGGAAGTGGCAATAAAAACTAAAAACCAAACTAGGTGTAAAACCTTTGCAATTAAAATTTCAAAAACTAGAAAAGATAATAGTCAGGTGCATTTCCCTTAATGTCTTGATATGATATACATGCATATTCAAATACAACTAAAAAACACTGAAACAAGAAGCTCGCCCTCGAAACTAAATTAGGAGAAAAGTGAAATGAACTTCAAGAAAAATGCATGTGTGTGTGTTTCTGTGTGTGTCTTTTTTATGTGCTGCAGAGCTAATGGCAACCCAACGAAAGAGACGTCTCTCTTCTGTATTGAAAATGTCAAACATGCACCATTAAAGAATTTCTTAATCCTTTTGCAAGTGAGAAACTGAGCGCATCAGACACCAGACATACAGTTATATAAAATGTGCTTCTCCATTTCTGGAAGAGAAAAAAAGAGACAAACAGTAAAAATAATCATCTAATCCACTGTCGTCCTAAATGTCTTACTACTTACATGGTAGTATTCAGTTCATGAAGGCACTAATAGGTCAGGAGGTGCAGGTAAATAGAGCAGGCAGTAAGCAACACTTGCAACCCTGCAAGACTAACGTGTCGCAGAAGCTCTGCAAATAAGGCATTGAGCCCAAGGCTAGCTGCACCTCACTGAGTGTGCAGTCACAACAAGCAAAGTAAGTAGTTTCTTGACCAGTTAAAGTTTGAGACAGACACCAGATCGCAGCAAAACACATCTCTTCATGTATCATAACAACGTTCTCTCAGGTGGCAGTTGCATGGGGGATGTGGATGGGTGGCATGCATTAATGATATTCATGAGCAGAAGTCTGGAAGGACTTCACACAGAACATTCAGATTAATTAAGAGAGGGAACTCTGAAGTCCAGTGATCAGTTTGTTAATTACTCTACCTTATGTTTATGAGTTTATCAATTACCTGTACATAACTTATAGTTAACTATGCCACATCATACCTGAGCATTTTAATTCTGCTGTGCTTTTTAGCTCTCATATTTATATGGTTTCTGTTCTGATAATCAAGACATAAGGCACTCTGCAGATCTGCAGTAATATGCACAGCGAGGCAGTAAAATACAAGCTTGTGACTGGAGTACAAATACTTTAGTTTTCCCATTTTGTGTGAATTTAGGCTATACTTCCTCTGAATTATACCTCAAAGGGAAATAATACATATTTTGTACAGAATACGGTACATTTCTATAGATTAAAGCACCGAAAGACTGACAGGTAAGATATTTTTGTGCTGCAGAGTGGTGATAGAGTATTGATGATATTTTAAATACATGTTGCCGGTGACATTTACATAATTTTATTCAAGTAAGGTTTTGAATGGAGTCTTTTTATGCATTTGACATGCTCACAGGCAGCTCAAAGGAAGAAGTTTTGACACAGCCAGGTGAGACTGCCAAAAGATGAAGCTGTGCAAGCAGAGTGGAACAGGAGAGATGAAGGTAAGAGAGTCCAGTTGAAAATCACAATGTGGTTTGCTTTAGTCTGCTCTACTTGCCTGCATTTTTGTAAAAGTCATGCCACTAAAGGTGGAGCAGTAGACAGAATTCCTATTAAAGCTTCAGGTGCTGAACTGTGAATTGTAATTCACCCACAATGCACAAAAGTTCTACACGGGAAGCAAAGCACGCCTGTGGGGGGAAATAAAGGTGGCGACTTACCTGGAAAAGTTCAGTGCTTCTTAATTGAAGTTTTGACAAAACTCCTGGTGAAAATGAGTAAAGGTTTTGGAGTCTCGAAAGGAAGGAAAGCAGCTTCAGCGACCAGGTCACAATGCTACAGGCACAGGCGAGAAAGCAGTGATGGTACCGAAAGCGTAGTGATTCTGCTGCTTTGACCTTCATGTCTCAGCTCTCACACTGCCACAGAAAATACACAAAATATAGAGAAGATCCCTCAAAACCCTTTCCGATGATTGTTTAAAAAACAGGTTAAATGGGCCCCTTTTTCTGCACACATGAGATCTGATCATGAGACTATTTCCATATTTCAGCGCCAGTGCTGACTCACACAGACCTGTCTACGATTCACCAGACTGTAATTCAGATTCTCCCAAAATGTTAAAGGGGGTTGACTTTAGTTTGCTGCCTCTGGCTGCTTTTAGGATTATTTCCGATGAGCAGAACTGTGCTAAGGGGGCCTGCTACCTGACCTGCATGTAAACCGCTTTGCAAATCAACACCTCGTACCCCAAAGGGCTGTTAATAAAATTCCTTAAAACCGTTTGTTCCATCTACGAAAAAAAATCTGTGCAGAATTAAACATAGACAACAATATTGTTAGAATATGAGCGAATCATATGAACCATATGAAGGTGAGTGACCTTCATATAGTTTCTGTAACCTGGAGGATATTGGACAGGCTGTGGAGGATGGAGGATTTAAACAGGTTCAAACTCGCTTGAATACTTTTATATTATTTTAATTTTGCTCATTAGGCATAAATCTGAACATAATGAATAACATTTGGTCAACTTTGATAATCAGGCAGTGAACATAAAGGTCTAAAACAGGGAGAATTACTGATGGATATTTTCAGAGGCCTTGGGAAAGCTATGAGTGAGAAAGACAAGCTATAAACAGGGGTACAGAAAAGCAATGATATGAGTTATAACTGTAGAGATGAGACTCAAGTTTTGCTTTTCTTCCTGGTAATTACAATATAATACAATTAGCTTGGGTTCTGCTGAAAACAAGCAGCAGGAGGAGCAGCAATAAAGGCTGCTGCTGTACTAGGCTTCTATTAGTCGATCTCCTCAAATGAAAAAATTCAGTATAGCATTGTTAATTCTGTCAACCACACAATTGCTGCAGATTTTTTGGTGGCACATCCATGACACAAGTGTCCCGCTCCACCACATCACAAGGAACTCTACTGGACTGGGATGTGGTGACTGTACAGTGAACAACTTGTTGTGATCAAAAACTAGTTTGAGATGATTAAAGCTTTACCAACTGGCGTGATATCCTGCTGGAAGGAGCCCTCAGAAGATTTGATCATCAAGGAATGGTCGGCAACAATACTCAGATAGGCTGTGGGATGTAAATGATCCTCATATTTGCTTTGCTTGGCCTAAGCAAATATGTCCCACACCATTACTCATCAGCCTGATGTGCTAATCAGGCTGATCAGTGCTTAATTTTGACCATGATCTGAATGTTGCACTAGAAATTAATTTTTTAATTTTCCAACTTAGGTGAATTAGTCTGATAGTTATTACAGCTATCATAGTTAGTTATCACCTATTCTTAGTTGTCAGGAGTGGCACTCGGCATGGTCTTCTGCTGCTGTAACCCATCTGCTTTAGGGTTAGATGTGTTCTGCATTCAGATATTCTTTTCTGGGTACCTTGGATGTAAAAAGTGGTTTATTGAATTCCTGTTGCCTTCCCATTCTCCTGTGAACTCTGAAATGAGCAAGGAATTTCTGCCCAAAGACCTGCTGCTCACTGGACGCATCCTTTTTCTCACCAGCCTCTTTAAACCCTAAAGATAGTGTGGGGGAAATCCCAGATCAACCATGCTCAGTTTGAACTTCATGAGGTTGCCTTGACCATGTCTACGTGACTAAATGCTTTGAGTTGCTGCCATGCAATTGACTGATCAGATACTTATGTTAAAGAGCATGCCTAGCAAAATGGCTGACACGCACAAGCAAACAAAATGTGCAACTGTGTGCGAAAACAGACTGACTCACATTTACAAATTATGTCTAATTAGGTGAAAACGGTTAAATGTTTAGACAAAAATATCCTAAAGAAATTCAGAGAAACTGTAATATGTATAATAAAGTTTATTTATGCAGCACTTTTTTAAACAAAGATACAAAGTGCTTCGCAGAAACAAATTACACAGAAAGCATAAAAATGTGGAAATGAACAGAATATTAAAGACATTCATAAAAGCTTTCAGTAAAAGGAAGTTTGAAGCAGACAGAGTCAGTCAATATCTGCAGAAGTGATTACTGTATCAAAGTTATATGCATTGATCCCAACTACTATAGAGGACATGACCTCTTTAATCATTAGTGCATAATATGGAAATAAGTAGCCTAGTAATGAAATGAAAACACATTTTTTGTGCCTTATATTGTTGTGGTTAGAGGAATTTTGCCTGTTTCAAGAATGACAACGAAATATCTGAGGTAATATTGGACCTCAAGTAGACTGTGGCACTTCTCACCCTCGTTATTTAAAGATTTGAAGGGCCAGGTCACCCAGATCAATAAAAATACTGGCGATGGCCATACACAGTACATACACCTGCACCTTACTATAGTGAATTATCTCAGCGTTACGGGAGTTTGACCAAAACAGAAAATCCTGAATATATAACTTGAAATATGAAAACTGTCCTGGAGCCCAAGTCATTAGGTTGAACACGATTCAAAAACAGTCCAGCAGCTTTGAAAAGTTGCATCACCAAAAGGGGTGAAAGCTGGACAGCACAAAACTGGGACTTCAATCATAAAGCTGCAGAATTGTCTTTGCACTATAGCGTGGTTAATGTGACATAACAACTTCAAACTCTGTGGATTTGTCTTGTGCAACGTCTCCAGATTGTTATTACACAACAGAAATCACCTCATGCTTTTCCTTTTCCTTATAAAAAGACTTTCCTGTTGTGACCTTATCAGTTACCTGTTGTTTTTTGCAATGTCCACATGATTAGCAAAGTAATTTGCATGTACAATCTCTGCAGAATGATAAGGAAGGAATGAGAAACGTCATGGTTCTTATTAAGGGAAAAAGGTCACAGCAAATATAAAGCTGCATTATTTTATTTGTATCTAATAAAGGATCAATCAAGGCTAAACTCATTGCATCATTTTTGAAAAACTGATGATTGTAATACAAGAATTATGATTTTAAAATTGCAATTGGCAAATATAACTCGGTTTGTGGACAAAGAGCATATTTTGTGTTTTTTGGCTTATACAAAGGATAGTGTTAACATTTATGGCAGTTTTTCCCCTCTGACAGGATTTTAAAATAATCTCAAATGCTTTTTTTCCTTCATTTGCCATTAGTTAAGACTGCAGTTAAGTCTCCATTCAGTCACTTCACTCTATTGCTGGGTTCAGATAGGTGAAGCACTGCAGAATGATCAGGAAGGAATGATATACTGTGGAAAAAGAGGCGATCTACCTCAGTAAGCTTACTGGCTCTGAAGCCACTGCACTCTCAGTTCCTCCACCTCTTTGCCGTACCAGTCATGGAGTTTGGAGAAGCAGCCGGTTCCAGGGCATACGGGGCTTTCCAGAGAAGCACCTTTTCTCCGGGGAGGCACAGGCGGAGCCCTCGCTCCATCAGCTCCGTATCCAGTGACATTTGCAGGGTCCCCGGAGCTTTCCCATACCGCACAGGATGAAGCTCCCTCCACAAAGCCGTTAGCCAAGGCAGCTGGTGGTTTACTCCATGCAACGCCATTCTCCTTGGAGGGCCCAGAGATGAGCTGCAGCTCATCCTGTTGGTTCTTCTGGGCAGAGAAGGAGGCTGACATGGGAGGGACACTTGATGATGACGATGATATGGAGGACGAGGAAGATGAAGAAGAAGATGCTCCAGACCTGGACCGTCCCATATGGTTTCGCTTTGAGGACTTGGGCCTGCCCTGCAGGTTTCCAACTCCAGCCCCAACAAAGCTGCCTCCGGCAGCCTCCTGGATCTCCTCCAGCTGCCTCTCCAGCTCTTTCACCACCAGCCTCATGTAGTCAAAGCTGGCCCTTGACAGCGCTTTCACCCAGGACTCCATGGCTGCTTGGTTCTCAGCAGCCATCTTGTACACACGAGCTTTGGCGCAATCAAACTTGATGGCAAAGGCGAACTCCTCGGTCGACTCACACAGCTCCACGGTGCATCCTTCAAGAACGATGACGCCAATGGGCTCTCGGCTGTCGCGCTC
The DNA here is from genome assembly GCF_965226115.1 of Aulonocara stuartgranti. NCBI lineage: Eukaryota > Metazoa > Chordata > Actinopteri > Cichliformes > Cichlidae > Aulonocara > Aulonocara stuartgranti. Next base: position 13,264,969 of record NC_138948.1, on the reverse strand, counting down.
TTCGAAGTAGAAGAGCATGTTACCCTTCAGGACAAACCAACGGCGGTGATAAGCAGTGTTGCGCTCCCCCTTTTTGAACAGGAAGCCCGTCTTGTCTGGTGGTGAATCACAGGTGGCGTAGTGCGCCATGCTGCGCTCGTTCAGCTTCATCTTCTCCCCTCCTCCGTTTCAGATTTATTTACCTAAGAATATTACAAAGTCAGAGGTCATCACAAGGTTAAATTTATCAGCTCATACTCAAAAGGTACAACAAGAACCTGCACAGTGTACTTCCTGCCAACTTTAACTTGTGCTTATCTATGTTTGCTGAAAGAAAAAAAAAACTTTATCACAGTACCATACTAAATTGTGGTTCACTGACACTGTAAAGTAGTTATAATAAGTTCTTCAATAACAGTCTATTTGCATTTCTCCTTTCAGAAAAGGTCAGAGCCGTGGGGCAGGAGTTAAAAACGAGTGACTGAATTTTGCACTCTTGGGAACTTTAGAAAGGGCACATGCTTGCAAAGTGGACTTCAACCTATTCCTGTTCTTCTTCTCCCCGCTGAGACATCCTGCCAATGTAAACACTGTCCATTTACTTTGTTTTGCCTGTCATAACACCAACAGAGCGCTGTAGCACACATAAATACTGCAACCCCCTGCAGGTGCAAGACAAATTGAAAGTCTAACTTGCACAGCATGGACAGATTAGTGCGTTACATGCTGTTTAATCACATGTTCAACTGTAAACTGGGGCTCAGATTACCTCCTGCTAATCCAATTTTACTCTTGTTAGGAAACAGAAGTAAGGCACTTTATTATTTTGATGGTAGTTAATAGCTTGTTTGTATTATAGCTTTCGCTTTTTGGTAATGAAGCTATTATCTGAGGACCATGAGAGTAAGCTGGAAGGGAAACTTGTCTGGGAGGCAGTGGAAGTCATTGAGGAAGATGTGGTGGAAGATCGGGCTGGAAAAAGGAAGACAGTGGAGCGTAGGAAGGTGGTGGAGCAGGATGTCCACGTTGGTGTATTCTCTGTAGCTCCTTGATGGTCAAGCAAGGCTCCTCCGAGTGCTCGAGATTCCTTCATTTTCTAGTCCTTGAAATTCTACAAATGTTTTTTCTTTTCTTTTCCTTTTTAAAATTTAAACTAGATGTGTACTGCCTTAGGATACAGGGGAAACCCCACGTCGATAGTTTTCCCAAAATGGGCATCAATACCCCATCAGACAAATTCACCTTTGCACATGCTATAACTCATGTTTCTTATTTTCTTCCAACATCAGAATAAAAACAGGAGAAACCAATTAAAAAGCTTCAGGTTCATTGAGTATGCACTAAGTTTATTATAGTTCATTAAAACTATAATAACTTAGATATGAAACAGTATTTTAGTTAACTGAGATATAAGTACTTTCCAAAGGTCTCTAGTCACCCCACATGTCTATATATATTTTGCAAGGACAATGGTAAACAGTTGCAGTGATTTACTGAAACATGCAAACATGACAGGAAATACAGCTTATACAGTGTCGAAGACATTCAGAGCTCCTCTCTGGATGTTGGCTGCCTTTTGTTGTGTTCTTTGTTAAGATCATTGTTTCAGTAATCACTAATAATTGCTTCCATCAGACCCGTTTCCACTGATTTTCAGTTCTTCTGTAATTTGGCATTCCTTTGCCTTTTGTGTTTCCCTTCCTTAAAAAAATGGCTTATTGACTGCCATTCTTCCACTGAGGCCATTTCTGATAAGGCTTCATGGAAGAATAGATGGATCAACTAAAGAGCCAGATGCATCCCTCAGGTCTTGTGTCAGATTTCTTTTCTGTTTCTTTGGAGCACTGTTCATCATTTTTAGATACTGTTCATCTGCCGTAGTTTTTTTTTTTTTTTTTTAAACCTGCCTCTTCTTCTTTTTTCCTCCTCTTGTCCAGTTTCCTCATGTGCTTTAGGGACACACTGTATACCATGCTTTCAGCTACTAGCTCTTTTGGAATCAACCTTTGGTGCAAGCATGTCATTTGTGTGCCTTTCTTGACTGTTATCTTTGGCATTTTTCACAGATTCATATGAGGAAATGGGAACAAATTAGGTGTCTTTGCAACAGCCTGCTAGTAACAAATTTCCTGACGACACAATTTAAAATTGGTTCTTTGCCAAGTTGTCAGACAAGTTGTAGACAGAACCCTGGTTCATCCTTTGAGTCAGGTGCCTTTTTTATGCTTTAATGACTCATAGGTTAGTGTTAAGTGACCTAACAAACAAGTAAAAGACTTCCCTGAAAATGAGTGAAAAAGAGCCAAAGAAAAACTTTGAGAGACATTCGGAAAGCCTCGACAGCCAATGCTCCAGACCATTTAAAAAAAGAAAGGAATAACAAAAGTGTTTGTAACACAGATTCTTAACTTCTTAAATCTACTCCTGAAAAATTAATATGCAAGTAAGGAAAAAGTATAAGTAAGAGTTTAAAACAGCTGAAATTAGACTAAAAAGAAAATAAAAACATGTCTTGCTTACTGACCGTCCAAACAAAACCCATCCCTCACTTACGTGCTTGTCTCATATCCAGCCGACATCCACGTCCGTCCTCCCATCACATCTGGAGCTCTTAACTGAACAGTCTCCCACTTCTTCTGACTTCTTCGCCCTTCTCGACTAAATACTAAAAAAGACCAAAGTAACGAGTTTTATTTCACGTTTATTTTACACTCAGGAAGCCGCATAAACGACAGAATCCAAGAGGAAGCGGCCAGTTCAGCGTCCTCGCTCGTTTTAGACGTTAAGAGGATTATTAGCCGCAAGTTTTTTCCACCGCTTCGTGCTTTTTTTGGAGCGAGTGATTCACCATCAAGGAGGGCTGACTGGTCACAAGCATTTGACACATCAGCACTTTACAGGAATTCGTGCTGGCCTTCAGTAACACAGCGAGAGCAACACGAACGAGCGTGCTTGAAGGCACATCTCTCAGTGCCAACTAGCTTCACGCCTTTAGCCTCTTTCGTGGAAACAAACATGCATCCAACGTCTATCCAGCCGGCAGACTGCAGACGAGCTGCTAGAGGTGGACTCTCACAAGTTAGGACAATATTATAATAACCAGCTAAGTGTTAGTATTCATTACCTGCGCGTAAACAGAAAACCTCCCTCTTCTTCCAAGCGGATAGTCCCACAGTTTTTTTTTCTTTTTTTGCTTTTCCCTTTCTCTCTTCCTCGCCTCTTTCTTTTTTCTTCTTTTCCCCCGGTCACGTGACACACTAACAGAGCGCGCGTTGTGCCTAACCCTGCCAGCTTGACAGGGCGGGGTGATCACTTCACTTTAGCTCTCGTGCCATCCTGGTGAAACAGCCGTCATCCGGATAAGCAGTAATATAAAACAGGCGCGCCTGTCTGTGCCCTTGGAAAGGTGGCTGCTGTCTTCTCCACCTGCACGGATGGAGCATTGCTGAATATACAGGTCTGTGCAAAAGTCTCGAGTCACCTGTCATTCCTTTATATTTAGGGTTTAAATAGAGTTTGTATTTAAAAAGAAAATGTATTGAACAATAATTCACCTGGATTTCCTAAGGTCTTTCAAAGTTCCTCTTTATGTCTTTATGCCTGACCATTTTCATAGACATTATTTTTGTTTATTGGGCAACTTAACACTGAGCTATGAATCATTCAAGCATGAAAAAGGCACCTAACTCAAGGAATTAACCAGTGTTGTGTCTACATCACAAACAACTTGGCAAAGAACCGGTTTTAAAATGTATCTCTTTAGGCACTTTGTTACCAGCAGCCTGTTGTAAAAAGATACAATTTGTTCCCATTTCATTAATTATATCTACCTGAAATACCAACAATAACACAGTTTGAAAGGCTTCAAATAGTATTTGGTACTAACAACGTGATTCCCAAAAATCTATTAGCCTGAAACTTGGAATACCTCAGCACTTTGTGCAGTGTGGCCTTAAAAAATGGAGGAAATTGGACGAACGGAGAACAAAAGATGATCTGACAGGCCTAAAAAAACTCTCTATAAGTGATATCCTTAAGAAAAAAATCTAGCAACAGGATCCTGAGAGATCCCTTCAGATGATCCAGCTAATGTTTGGAAATGGTCTCAGTGGAAGGATGGCTGACATGAACCCTTTCTTAAGCAGGGAGAAAAGGCTGAGGTATGCCACATTTCACAAGAACTGGACTGAAAAGCAATGGCAACAGGACTTGTGGAGTGATGAATCCAAATTTGCTTCAGTAATATTGATGCAGTGATCTTGACGGACAAAAGACACCCAACATCCAAAAGACTCCTTTAAGAAACCTGGTTAACTATTCCTGAAGAAATAACAAGAAAGCCTTTCTAACCGAGTTCAGGCTATGATGCACAGCAAAATTGATCATATTAGACGTCAATTTTCAAGCTTGTTGAAATTTGTAGGGTTTTTTTTTCTCCCTTATTTACTGGATTTTCATGTATGCTTGCACATATTTTAATTAATCACTGCAAGTGTTTCCCATTTTCACTGCAAAACATAAAGAAATTGGTGACTTAAGACTTTTGCATGGTATTGCATTAATCTGAAACATTGTTTTAAACAGTCAGTAGCTTTTCGGGATTCATGTGGTCCTAAGAGTAGCTGTTTTTACTCTAGACATTATCTGGTCTCTTGATGTGGTCTGACGTGGACTAAATGGAAAATACAAACACCAGCCTCACTTCTTGTGTTTTCACTCTTTCTCTGTAAATCTAATATACTTTAACAAGTGTCTGAATAACATATTTTGCTAATCATATTTCAAGTAAAATAATCACATATTATGGTAATTACTGCCTCAGGATTCAAAATATATTTAACATTCTCCAATCAGTAGGGCTATTGGTTCCTAAATTTTTAATATTGTAACTAAATAATCATAGCTTTGTTATATATCGGTAACACATTCATTATAGTATCATAGCACCACGAGCATCTTTAGTTTGTTCTGCTTTGTGAAAATTTGCACATTTACTATAATTACAACATAAGGCACCCCGGGATTAAATGCAAGTAGTTTTTTATTGTCACGGCCTGATTCCCATTCACTTGGGCTGCAAACAGCTGCCCAGCTCTGTTGCAGTCCTTTCATGGAGAGCCCTGCTTGAGGGCACTCCAAAAGGCAGAGTTAAAGATATCTTTTTCTCATGCACATTCTTAGCAGAGCTTTCCAGTTCATGCATTTGAACTTATGATGTTCCCCTCTGTCCTCTAGGCCACCGCTGCCCCGTTCCTGTAACCCTGTCACTTTTATGGCACTGAGCTGCTGGCTGCGGTCTGTTTTTGTATGACCATGACAAGCCACCATGAATTCATCTGAATTATTCTAATGAATACGATATTCTGAATATCTTCGGGAGACAGCTGATGGCCTTTAGCACTGCCAGCCTGCTATCTCATCACACTAATCTTCAATTAACTGATGCAGCTGCTGATGCCATTTTCTGTCATTCTCTTTTTGAAACGTTTGCTCTCACTGCTTTTTGGTAACTTTGATGAAGTGTGACGCTCTCGGAGGCAGTTTAATTTCCTCCGTTGGGCTCCCGGTTCACAGAGGCTCAACATATCCGTGAGATAAACGCACAAGAGGACAGCTTTTAATAGAGAATACAGACATAAAATCAGCACTAAAAGTATTGTTAGGTTTAAAGCACACACACACACGCACACTGACCAAGTGCAAAGTGTTTACTTCTCACAGGTTATTTCCCAACAGTTTGTGGACACACAATAAAATAACACAAACAACTTTTTGAGACATTCCAATCAGCTTTAAAAGCGATTCATTGCTGAGTCAGTTTAGTCCTTAATTCAGTATCTGAACAAAGAGGTGAGGTTTACAAGTGTGTGTGATGCCTCTAATCTAAATGTATCAAGGGGGGTGTGCTAATAAAAAAAAGTTGCTCACCAGCAATCATGTTTACATGAAATACCTGTGAATGCCTCTCATTTAACCTCCCAGAAAAGCTATTTTTGTGTGCAATATCTTCAGCATACTAAATGAAGTCATGCAACATTTTCTGTTCATACTGTGGATATTTTCTGACTTACAGACCTGAAATGAGTACATGGAGCGGGTGGAAATTTAGTCGCCTTTTAATTCGCCTTATTTTTTTACAGCGTTTTTTTAGACCTCAATGCACTTCTTAAGTACATGAAGTACATGAAATTATCAGAGTGCAAAAACACATTTAACCTTAACCAAATGAATTTTACATCCACCCACTAGAAGAAGTCACAGATGAGCATGGTACCAAACTGGTACCAAGCAGACCTTTCATGCTGTTGGTTTTTACCAGTTACACACATGGTGATATCATTAAACTAGAGCCTGACTGATGTAGGACTTTTAAGATACCCGTATTTTCTGATTTAAAAAGTCTGCTATATCGGCCAATATTTTTTTTCTTTCAGACACACATATTTGTTTGTAGTTATTTATTCACTCCTTTATGCCGACTCTGTTCAGAAAGGCTGGTTGTGTTTCTGGCATTCCAAATAAGTTGCAAAGTGCCTGCTTTAGCTTCTCTACGCAATATCAACACTCATACCATATTTGATGGGTGTTTCTGTTACTCTATTTCACAGATGTTATATTAGTACAATTTTTCTGCTGAAACGGTGATTATATTCCATAATATTGATGCTTACAGTTGGTTTTAGAAAAAAATATGGTGAATTGGCTGTAGATGGGGACACTTACAGTGGGTATAGAACTGATTTAATTTCAGCTTTTAACTGAGTTTAGTGCCTTCTCAGTGCTGAAAAGGTCATTTGGTTATCTCCTGTGGTGAAATTGCAAGGAATGAAAAGTGAGTTTTAACCCTTATCTACTCTGATGGCCAGTAACTAATTTTCATTGTACTAAACCTTGCATGATTTCATTTAATATGTAAGTTATTGCATTTTTTGCTTAGCTGATTTTTTTGGATGTCAGGTGGGAACTTTGATGAGTTTTGACTGATTTTCTATGTATATCCTGTATATATTTGATCTATTTGGAGTAATATTCATCTTGTTACTCTGTTTCTTTATAACTCATTTGGTTTTTATAAGTGCTATATATATATATATATATATATATATATATATATATATATATAAAAGTACTTCATCATTTTTTAATTACCTATGACTCATTACCCAGAGCAACATGGAAATTTGTCAGGTTTATATTGACGTCAGGATTGACCCGATGGATGAGGGAATGAGAGGGAATACTATTTAATTCTGTTCTGGAGGGCAGAAAATCCAGCATTCCAGGCCCACTACCAGACAGCTTCTCCACAGAAATGCATAGAAAAACACAGTGATGGCAGGACAAAGTGAAGAGTCAGTCATGCGTTCATTCAGTCCCATGCCTCCCTTCTGATAAAGCACAACTAGGTATTTGGTTTTCGTCACGTTTCATCTCTGCATTATATTTTCCTCCTCCCACTGCAGCCGACATTGTAAAGTTTCTCTAAGTTATAATAGTTAAGTTTGTCATTCATGTAAACACGATTCGGTATGTATAAATAACTCATCTTGCTCTGCCCTGAAAAACATATACCTCGAGGGAATGTCAGCTTTCATCAAAATACCTCTCAGTCATCCAACACAATATCAAAAATATCATCTTTTTAAATGTTAAAGTCTCTGTAGAAAAATGCCTGAAATATACATGTACATTTGTATACAAAAAAAATTTGATGCAAATTATTACTTCTTCAATAACCCTTTAAAGCTGTAACTATGCCACACTGTACTGAATCTCTGCATGTCATTGTGAAATAAACACAGCTTGTATGGCACCAGATGAGCGGATAGATTTTGATGTACAACGAACAGAATGTCTGGACAAGGACCAGTGACCGCATCATCAACCATTTCAAAACACGAGTCTTTCCAAAAACATGCTGTGGTTGTGCATATGGCACGTACTGACATAGCTATTATTTTCTCCTTATCTGCAGTCCAGCAGAGAGCGTTTCGCTCCCAGGCCGAACCGTTGGGCTTTCCAGACACAAACAATTACAATTCTTAAAAGGCAAATTCCATCGGTTGAGTGGAGCTATTGATTTCCATCTGAGCACGCACAAAGCAAAAACAAGTATAGACATCAATCAAATACTGGCTGACATTATTTCACCCCATCTTGTACTGGTTCATCTTTACTTTTGATGATAAGGTTTCATCGGTGTTTGAATCTTTAAATCAACCATTTATATGAATGAAAATATCACCTCCACATCAATAGATTCATCTTTTTGCACACACACAGTGACTACCCTTCCTGCTTTGCCAGTTAGACAGTAACACTGCTCCAGCACAGCTGGTTCCCAGAGATTGCTTAGTGCACAAACAGCACAAGCACTATGCAAGAGCTATGCAAATGGTGGTGGATGCTTGGCCTCAGCTCTGGCTCTTCCCTGCCTGATCAACCGGGGTCGATCGGTGTATGAAGCAAGCATCCCTTTGTCTCGTATCTCAAGTGTGTCAATGGGCCCTGCAGAGAGAGAGAGAGAAAAAAGAGGAAACATATTAGTGTGAATATCTGGCTGCACAGTGGAGAGCCACTTGACAGAGCAGTCACAGCACTAACAATCACTTTTCATTGACCAAAATGAAAATATGCCAAAGCACAAACGCCCAGTAACACATACACGAGCCATCAAAGTTATTAAGACTGAACAGTCTTGCATTTTTCTTCGTGGATTAAAAAGCCTTCCCTTTTGTGACAGACAATTTGCCCAGACTTGTGGGACTCCTTAAATAGCATTTTTTTCTGTGTTTCTCACTCAAGTCTGAAGAGGTTCAATGAGCAGAGGACCCCATCTGGGCCACTGTGGCTCTTACAGATCTGATCCTGTTGTTGAAATATTGTTTACCTTCCCCGAGTAAGGTGCAGCTGATGCCTCTAACTTTTAACAATCTCCAAAGGAGCGTGAAAGCCTCAGATTAAGTTTGCTTCACCACCAAAGCTTTCTAAGTTGCACCGAGCCATCTCACGGCCTTTGACTCCATGTTACACACATGGCTGCATACACCCATGAGTCTTTTTGCACTCTTTTTCACCTTTTAAAACTCATGCACACGTATCCCCTTTAAAATGAAAATAAATGCATATGAGCACGCACATGCATTTTAATAACACACATGCCCACTCACGTTCCCAAATCATCACTTTGCCTGAGTCACTGACAGAGAAGCACCAAGACGAGCCAGTATTCAGGCCTAATGTGCACCAGATTTACTTCTGAATGCTCTGGCGTTTGGCAATGTAGGTCATGTCTATTTGTATTCTAATGAACCCTGCACACAGCATCTCCATTACAGATGTAATGCCTCTGGCACAAAACACCAAAATGATTTGGTTTTCATTTTGTTTAATGCTTCCCCCATACCAATTTAATTTTTCAATGATTGCTATGAAATATAGTTGATTGAGGGAAACAAAAATCAAAGTAAATGATGCATGCAGAATGGGATGAGCAAACAGACAACTGTGTCTCTTGGCAGACTATCACCACAAACAATCAGACCGAGACACAACAGCTAATTAATATTCACTGGCAAAATGTGTCTCACTCTGACACATCTTTTGGGTTTTATCGCACATTGTGCACATGCCAGGTTGGAAAATGGAACGAAGACAATACAGTCAGTGGGAGCACTATAAGCACATGCATTGACTATTATAGCAAGAAACAAATCATAGTAACAGAGCAGAGGGGTGTACTACAAAGCATGATTAATGGGTTAGCAAGCTATGTTAAGCTTAAAGTCAGAGTTTTATGTGTTATAGAGGTGGTTATCACCTGATTAGATCACCATGGCAACTTTTCCTGAACATATAACCTGGTCTGGAGCAGGTTATGTTCTTAAATGTATTTATAATCAGCTGGGATCACCACATTTATGTTGATTTATTTAGTGTGCTTTAAGTACCATTCAGCTTCTCTGCTGAAGGAATGCAACCTGTTAACACTACCAATTGAAGGCCAGCTATAAAGTTACACCAGCACAAACTGTGCTTCGTATTGTCTGTGGTTTTACATTCATTCAATTGGTGATGCAGAAAATGTTTAACTCTGCTTGAATTGCAGCTTCTGGAACACAGAAAATCAATCAGGTGCATTTGTAGGCTATGTATCACCAAGAATACCAAAACAATCAATAAAATGAATTTCACTTTGATCTGGGCACAAAGTAAACTGATTTCCACGTCTCCTTTATTAGGCCGTGGGACAGGTTTGGATTTACAGTTTTACTAAGACTCTGTGTGAGTCTTGGATCCAAATCCTGGACGAGCCCCTGTTTAAGTTACAATAATGTGAAATGGAGACCTACACTTGTAATTGGTCATTCTTAAACTTGGATTGTTTGTTAATTTAAATGAACCCCCGTTCATGAGCTCATCCTCTCTTCTGCACTTGTTACTGTAACATATCCAAATTTACACATCAAGCCTTTACATGTAAGGATTTTTCAAACTCATTATGGAACGCGGATGTTTACCAATTCACCCGATAAATGGACTATTGACGTCAGCAGGACGTGGGATTGAAATGTAAAAGCTGTACACGGAGGCGGTGCTGGACGCATAACAATAGGGAGTAAAAGCCATCATCCCTAGAAGGTTTTTTGTCATTCAAAGTCAGGAAGTGCCTGACCTTTTTTTTATTAAACCTACAAACAGGAGTGTTTGCTGTACAAAGTGTCAGATATGCTTTAATAATAGCTACCTCACCCACATGTATATGGAGCTGCATGTGCACAAAGAGAGTGTTATGCATACAGATGCTGCTGAGTGGGAGTAAAGCATCATCCAAGGGGAAAGGAAGAAAGAAATGAAGAAATAGTGAGAGAGAGCATGAGACGGGCGGGGGGGTGAGAGAAGAGAGAGAGAGAGAGAGAAAGATGGGTTATAGACAAGAGCTGTGAGCTGTAGGGAGTAGGTCAGTGCATTTGAGTCAGTCCTGACTCATGATGGAGGCGGTGAATATCCACCTCCTCCCTGCCCATTACAACTTCATCCTCAAGCCTGGAGCGCTGGAGCTCAGCTAGCCTTTGCAAAAACTGTGAAAAACTCCTACACCCATGGTCAGAGGAGTAGTGATTTTTGTGTTACAAGAACAATCTGATAATAGGTCATGCATGTATTAAACCAGTGACTGATGAAACACTTTTGCATCGGTCAGCCAGCCCAAATGGCAGAACAGTTTCTCCCACTTCATACTGGCATCCTTCTGTCACACATGTCTGGTAGATTAATACAGAGTAGGTTGAAAGGCAGAGCAAATCTCAACACACTGAAACATGTAAACCTAATGAAAGCTAGCTGTAGTCTGTGTGTCCACAAATTCTATAATTTAACGTCCCTTTTACAAAACAAAGTTCATGTGTACCTGCTTCTGTTTTAACTATGTTTAATGGTTGTGAAATTTTATTAAAATGAATAAATTGCCACTAGTGCCAAAACATTTTAAAGGTTAAGAACAGGTTGATATAATGATAATCTGTTTTGCAGTGTTGAAGTGAGAGGGCAAAACAAACAAATAATACAAAAAACCATCAACAACATTTTGGAGTCAGCAGATTTAGTTTAAGAGAGAAATATTTTTGAATAAACATTTAGAAACACTTCAGAAAAAATGGACAATGTGAGCCACTGTGATGTCTTGTATTGGTTAGTCCTGTTGTGAAACATTAAGCAGAGCACGTGTTCTAGTCTATCCTTACATGCCACACAAAAGGCAGCATGTAAATGTGCAAACATGCTTTTCAGACCAAGGGAAGAAAAACTTTTTTTTTACTGAAGCACCTAGTCATCCAAATCTATTCATAAGAATTCAGGCTGAATACGTTTTACGTAATGTTAACAACACTTAAAGTATTATCCTTCTTATGTTATCCTGAATTACACATTACCATTTTGTTTAAGACAGTTTGTTCCCACAGGCTAAAATGTTTGCAATGTCTAATATAACGTACTTAAGCTAATGTAATGTAATTGTAATAATGTAAGCAGGCTTCCTAATATTTCAGTCAACAAAATATACTTTTAGCTTTTTAGGTTTTGTACTGTTCTTTGTACTGTGCTTTAATATACAGAAATGCCATTTTTGTAATTTTTTTTAAATACATGATCATACATTCAAATACATGGGAATATCTTTGTGTTTTCATATCAACATGGGTATTGAGAGCCATGTCATTCTACTGTTTCTGGTATTGACCACCACCTTTCTGGTACCCTGGCAACTTTATGTTGATGTGGCAAAAGCTTATCAATGCCAAAGTAGGCATGCCCTAAAACATACCAGAACTGAGCACTTTTGTCTCTAACAAGGCCCATAATTTACAAAATGTATATCATGTTGTATTCAGTAAGACATCTGACTGGAAGGTGCAACAGCAAATTGCCACAAATGAGACAGAGTGGGAAAAGAAAAATAAAGCAGATGCCTCCAATGTTTTCAATGTTTTTCTTTTTGTGTTTAGTTATTTGATCACAGTTTTTGATCAGAAACGGGTAAATTTGGTATGCATTTTGGGTGGTATGATGTTTAGCGCTGTCGCTTCACCGCAAGAAGGTTTTGGGTTCAACCTCAATTGGGGCTGGCCCTTTCTGTGTGGAGTTTACATGTTCTCCCACAGGTTAAAGTAAGGGTTAGGTGACTCTTAATTGGTTGGATGTGATGTGAATAGAAGTCTTTCTCTGTTTATCTGTCTATGATGATGTCTGACTCTGTCTAGCCCTGGTGACTTGTCCAGAGCGTACCCTACCTCTCACTCTGTGACAGCTGGGTAAATTTCCAGCCCTAGATACTGAGGTGGATAAGAGATTTAAAAAAAAATATGGTAAAGGAACCTCAGCGATAGACTGGCAACCTGTCCAGGGTGTACCCCGCCTCTCGCCCTAAAGACAGCTGGGACATGCTCCAGCGTGACCCTGAAAAGGACACGCGGAAGCGAATGGATGGATATGGTAAAAGATTTTGAAGTTTATTACTAAACTGAGCTAGCCTAAGAGTTTTTAAGCACAGAATTTGCAACAAAACAACTTTAAACATCTTTAATCACATGATGACACTGTGCCAATTTCCTCAGCTACTAAAAAACTACTACGGTGGCAGAAGCCCATATGAGTAGGATCTACTGATGATGTACCTATTTGTATGAGTATTTCAATATGTACGTATGTGTGCATGCTGCTGCCAGACATAAAACCATGAATACAACATTAATACAGTGGATGTTCTGTGCCGTGAGCACTAATCGAGTGGAAAAACATACATCCACATTTGCTACATAACAGCAGGGCAATGCAGCTAAAAGAGCATCAGCTTTCACTGCATCACCATCTCTCTGTCTGTCTCTCTCTACGGCACACTCACTTTCTCTCTGTCCCACACTTTTACCCTATGTGCCCTCATCCCCACTCGTGCTTACTCTTTCTCATTTTTTACATGGCTAAATATCCACTGATCCCTAATCTAGATGCCGATTTTAGATTGTAAGGCCAGCGAGGTCTTGCATTGGATTTAGTCATCAATGTGCGATTTTCATTCCCCTGGTTTTCTCAGCTTTAACCTTCAAGATTTCCACCCCCACCACCCCAACAGAACATATAAGTGATATACATATTAAATTCACTGTTTATGTAACATGCCTCCCGAACATCACAACTGTCCTCCACACATCTTTACCTTGCTTCCTTATTTCTTACTTCTTATCTTCCTTATTTCTTTCCTCAGTTTCTCTGCTTGCCGGCTAGCTCTCTCCTCTCTCACTGTTTGTCATAAAAAATATGTTTAGCAGCGGTTCAGAGCTTTGTCAAGGCTAATGTTGGTACAAAGGCTTTCTGAGGCAGTGCTGTTATCTCCTCTAGTCTAATCTAGCTAATTAAGGGCATTGCTGGGAGGAAGGTGCTACTATTCTCATCTAACTCCTGGGTGTGCTGTCTCCCCAGTCTGGCAAACTGACTCGTGCTTTTACACACACCTTTGTAAATACAAAGACGTATATGCAGACACACACACACAGATTTGAAAACAATCTCAGATGTACTGAAATATCAGCCATATGCTCACACATTTCTCTCTCTCACACACACATGCAAAAATAACAGACTTTCTGAAACATGCTTCTTAATGGAAGCCAATAAAGTGGAGACTACCAACTGTTCATATAGACTGAGATGGTCCGATGTTACTGCTGATTTAAAAGGAAATAGTTCAGCATTGTTTCGCCTGATTCTCTCCACTCAAGAGCAGAACTGATAGGCTTACTGTCCATTTAGCTTCACATCACAGGGGGGTGGTGCTGATATCACAGCGGGTGGAGGGTAGATGTCAACGAAAATGAGACTTGCATTGCTAAAGACAGATTTTTATTAGAAAATAAAGTAAAAGATTTTTCAATTAGTATGCGCTGTGGAGACGTCTGTCGACGCAAATCAAAATGCCAGCTGTATCAGCTAACACTTCCTTCTCTCTCTCTCCAACCTGCCGTGTCACTCTTTTCATTTTCTCTCCCTCCTTTTACTTCTACAGTCTCACACGTCAACAAAATGAATCCTGGAAGGTGATGAAGGAAGAGGTAGTACCAACTCACTTGTCTGTCTCACAACCCTAACTGTGAATCTAGGCAGGTATGTGTGAAGATATATTCTGTTTATGTGCCAGCATATTGGAAGATCTTTAAGTTTTTGTATAAAATCTAGGGGAAGTGGGTGCTATTGTTTCATCTAGAAAGATATTAATTCATTATATTATTGCTAATGGAGAAGATCCCAAGTAATAGACTCAGTACCAACAATCTCCTGGAAGAAACAAAACAAAAAGCAGTCTACCAGTATCAGTTGCCCAAGAACCAACAAACAGATGCAGTGGTGTGTCCAGAGGGGAAACATGGGGTGGCACTCGCCCCATGTTTGAAATATGAAATAGGCACTCCTGGATAAAGTGCCCTATATCTTTAGATAATAGCATTAGCAGGAACAGTACTGGGATATAACTTGTTATATTTAACAAGTTACTTTATAGTGTTTTAATGTACTTTATTTAAGTATTTCTTAAATTAAATATACAGACTTGGTATGGCATATGCACATGCAATTTTCTTTTAGTGCTTGCTATTTCTTTTTCACTATATTTGAAATTCAAATATACTATGTGCTTCACAACAACTGTTTTAAATTGTAAGAAACTGTAATTACCTTTTTTTTGCTTACTTTAAAATATACTGTCGTTTTAATATTTTTAAGCTATAAGTAATGAAATAATTTCCAGCTGCAACATTAAAAAGATACAAATTCATGAATCAACAGTTATGATCTAATAATATCATGTATATTATACATGCTAATATTGTGCCTATTGAGGCTTGGTAAGTTGCAGTGGCAGTTTTCAAGCAATGGCATCTGTATGAGGGCACAGGAGTACCCATGAACATGAAAATTGTAAGTTTTCTACACCAATTTTAATTCCCTGTCTTGTTCTTGGTTCTTCCTGTGCTGTGCTCTTTAAAAATATCCTGGGAACACCTCTGTACTGTACATATGAAGATACTTTAAAAAACCACAAAAACACAGACAGACTCATGGGGATGTGCTGGAGCAAACAAACCTTCTTGATGAACAACTCGTATAGGCACACTCAGGAACACTCACCGCTTCGTCCTGATCTCTCCATGTACATCTCGATGCCCACGGCGATGCCTTCTTCTGTTCCACTCACTATATCCGCTCTTTTGTTTATTATTTCCAATCCTTTCTTCTCTCTGGATAATCCAAAGTTCAACTGGAGTAGAAAGCACTCATAAAGTAGAAAACACTATGAATGATTCGAAAATGTTTAAACTAGACACAACAAGGGGGGTTGGTGTCAAACTGTGGTGGTGGTTGATTTGCGAAGGATTGTTTTCTGGGGCTTGAGAGAAGGTGTGTGGGGAGGCACACAAGGTGGAGCAGTGTTTCCTGTTGGTGGGAAACTGTGGCTGACTGGTAGACCGCCATTTTCCAACATGAATTCATGGGAAAGAGAATGAGGAGGAGGAGGGGAAGAGGAGCAGCAGTGTACTGGGCTGAGCCTCAAGTCATTCAGCTCAGCCTGCAAGTGTAGTTCTGTGTCATCTACATCGTACTGGAGGTCGCAGTCCGGGCAGTAGCCATGAAACTGAACCTTCTCGCTGAAACGTACACGTTCCCTCTCACGTGGCTCCCTGCCAGGGGCCTTGGGGCATTTGTTCTTTTCATGCCGTAGAAGAGGCATGGGTCTGGGCAATGTAGGAACAAGACCCGACTCAGGGATTCCACTGTCATTAGAAATGAAGCATGGTGTAGAGGAAAATAAATCCCTGTTTGATTTCAATGGGAAAACCCCACCATTCCTTAATAGAGACCCATTAGCCTTGGATAGATTCCCTGATAACACTAAAGTTGGATGAGGCAGATTTTTAACGTTGTGGTCCTCGGCTCTCAGCGGGGTATGCCTTGGTGGTGGTAGAGGTGGGTGTGGCTTCTTGAGTACAGTCAGGACTCCAGGAGGGTTGATGGGGACTGGCATTAGGGAAGCAGGTGTTTTAAATATGCAGTCTTCGGGAAAGAGTTTCATCTTCTCCAGGCTGGATGCAGTGGTAGTGGTGGTGGTGGAGCTCGAGCTGGAGTTCAGTGTGTCTGTCTTTGAGCTGTCTGTTAGTCCGTCTTCCTCCAACTGCAGGTCACAAGTTAGGGTGTCAATCTCATGAACAACCTGTTGGTGATAATAGGAAGTGTAACTATGACAGCTGAAGGAAAAATAAATAAGTGTGTCACAAGAAGATGAAATTAGGCCACTTAGATTATGGTATAAACTGTAAAAGCTGCGTCCTTATTCACAAGGGATGTCCACAGCAGGTATCTCCACATGTTTCACTTGGCAGAATTTTTATGCTGGATGCCCTTCCTGATTCAAGCCCAGAGGGATTTGTGTCTCCTCCTGAGACTCACCCGAGGAGCTTATGATTTGTTAGGAGAATGTGTGTAAACCACTTCACCATGGAGCCACTGGTTATGGTATAAGTTGTAATGATGCAATATTTTGGTCAGTGATTATTAATTAGATTGACCTAATTTTGAAACATTGTTTCTAGAACCAAAGTTCCTCCTAACAGCCAAACTCTTGTTAACAAAAGGTTCTCTTTTTGTCATCCTGGGTGAACTGAGATGAACTAAACCAGCCAAAGCATATGGGAGAGTTTGTTTGGATTTTTTTAGTAAAGAGCAAAAGTTTAACGCTTTAGCAGATAGCCTACTTTAAAATTATTTGTTTTACATCAATAATCTTATTTCCATAATTGCAGAAGCCATCATAATTTTCAATTGCGAAGCCCTACAGAAAATATTTACTATTACAGTCTCATCTAAAAAGTTACCAACTTGGAAAAAATGCATTAGGATATAGGGTAAGAAGATGAAGTAGAGGAAAAGACAAATTAAAATCTTTGTATGTTCTTAATTACATTTTAAAGAGGAAACACTTCCAAATTTATAAGACTGAAGATTGCTTAATACATCCCAATGACAACCACAGTGAGAGAAAATAACTATCAATAGGATTTTTGAGAGAAGCCATGAGCCTGCCAGATTCTGACCTAAGTGATAGATTACATCAATCTCATGCACCAGCAGAATTCAAGAGAAGTAGCAGCACCAAACATATCCTGTGATGCAAGACGGAAGAACCATCATTTGTAATATGCAACCAATTTTGAGAAAGAAGAAAAGAGAAAAGATGACAAAGACAAAGGAATGTAAAAAAAAAAGAACAGTGCAGAGGAGTGAAAAGATCACTAAACTGTTTGTCTCTTATTAATCAAAATACCATGAAAAAGACATAACCGAAGGCTTTGTTTCCTTGAAATGCAACATGTGACAGCAGACCATTAGGAGACATTTAACAAATCTGTAATGAAAAAGAAATTATGTAAAATGCCCTACTAACTTTATCAGAAAGGATATGAATACAGTAGATACAGTAGATATGAAACAGCAGATAGAAAAATACATCTATGTCTTCCCATCGGAAGTTTGCATCCACATCCTACATAATGAAAGTACTTAAGAACTGTTCAGGAAGATAACAAGCAATATGTACTGATAAAAATAAATAAAAACAATAAATAGAGGAAAACTTTAATCAGAGTATAGAATTGAGCCAGTTAAACTTCTCGTCATTTAAGTTGCAGAGAGGGTTAACAGATGCACTAAAGGTGCTACAGTGAGACCCAATACAAGAATGGTTTTATAGATGAAGGCTACTGACCCCTTTTTTCCTCCTCATCTTTTCTGGTTGTTTTTTCACTAGGTTTGCGTTTGGTTATGGTCAGTGTCACTACTGGTAGTGTGAGATACCTGGACCCTAGAAAGGCTGCACAGTCCAACACCTCCGAGCACAGTCTCCAGAGCATGGAGGAGAATTCAGGAGACAGGTAGTTACTCTAGGAGCGCTGGACAGTGTTGTAGAAGATCCTTACCCATCAGCAGGGCATTCCTTTGTGTAAAGAGGAACAGGATGGACATTGCCAGAGGCCTATAAAATGAGCTCCAGCAGACCACCGATGGGAATGTCTCTGACCAAACAATCAGAAATAGACTTAATGAGGGTGGCCGGAGAGCCCAACATCCTCTAGTGGGTCCTGTGCTCACTGCCTGGCACTGTGGAACCTGATTTGGCATTTGCCATAGAACCACAGAATTGGAACGTACACCACTGGCACCCTGTGCTGTTTACAGATGAGACCAGGTTCACCCTTAACACATGTGACACGTGATTTTGGAGACACATGTGATTGTTCAGCATGACCAGTTTGATGATGGGTCAATGATGGTCTAGGGAAGCATATCCATGGAGGGATGCACAGACCTCTACAAGGTGAGCAACAGCACCCTGACTGCCATTAGGAAATGGAATGAAATCCTTGGACCCATTGCTTTAAACTGGCAGACATGCTCACTTGACCTAAATCCAATACAGCCAAATTGAACGCCAGACTGTCCAGGAGCTCAGATCTCCTCACAGATCTAGGAGGAGATGGAAACCCATTACTCATCTCATTAGGAGCAGGTCCTGATGTTGTCAGGCATGCATACAAGCACGCAGGGCCCATACACCAATGAGTACCATTTTGAGTTGCTGCATTTTGGCAAAATGGACTAGTCAGCCGCATAATTTTTTCACTTTGATTTTATGGAATGTCTTTGAATTCAGCCCTCTGTAAGTTGATAATCTTAATTTTCATCAAACAATGTGATATCCTTTCATTCCCAATAAATCCAAAACCCAGTCCATATCAGCAGAGATATCCAGCATGTTTTTTTCCCCATTAAAATCTTATGTGTTTTTAAAATGTTCCTTTAATTTTTTAAAAATTAGACCTGCATATATTCAAGTGCACATGCAAAATGCTATAGCTGAATTTCCTCTAACACTGTCTTATTAGATTGTCACATCATGTTGTTATAAAAAATGTATCAAATGTTGATAACAATATTAACTAGATATCTATTAAAAACAGAGATGAATACTTCATCAATATTCACTGGGAAGTGTTTGACCATTCTTGGAATACACCACGTCGTACTGCTCTCAGCTGCTCTCATATAGCTAACAAATGATGGAAGTAGCCAGCTTAGTGAAGTCCCTTGCTATGTGTTTTCACTTTTGCCATCTTGGTGCTTTGATACTGGATGCGATGAACAAATGGTGGATCTGAAGGTTGGATGGACTACACATCTAAGAATGATTAATCTACATATATATGCATGTTTTTTCTTCTTTTGTTTGTTTCTGGAATTGATCAATAGAATTCAGTTTTAACCAGATTATTTAAAAATACTTATGAAACAAAAGCTAAAAGTCTTTTGCTAACACTTTGGTAGTGATTTTTCTTTAGCAATCATTTATTAATCAGTAGAACAATATGTGTTATATTATCGTATATTCTTTATTGACACAATATTAATATTTCAATTTTAAATATCAATGTTATTCTCAGTATGTGATTATATTTATCAGTGGTTCAGGTGGTAGAGCGGGTCGTCTACCAATTGGAGGTCAATGGACCCATCCCAGATACTCCTGTTCATGTGTCAAACCCCCACGTTACTCCAGATGCATCTTTCATATTTTGAGTTTAAGTGAATATTAGATAAGTGCTTACATATAGATAAAAGCACTGCCTGAATATGTGTGTTGTGTAATTGGATGAATTAAACTTGTTGTAGAAAGTGCTTTCAGTGCTCAAATTAAGTAGAAAGGCACTATGTAAGTACCAGCCCATTAACCATTTACCATCAAAACCAAGGCTATTACAGTTAACTAGAGCTTACTATGAAAAAAGTCCAGCTAACTGAACTGAACTAATGAAAAAAGAACAAAGATGTAGACTGTAGAGGAAACTTCCTTCAGTTCTGAACTTCTGCTTTGCCCCTGACAAATTTTAACTACAAAGGAAAATAAAATTAACCTTTTTAGTTATTCAAAATTAAACTGAACAATTTTGAATAACTGGCAATAAATTGAATAAGTAAACTCACTAAATAAAAACATTAAAAAGTTGAAATAAAAAAATAAAATAAAAGCTATATTAACCCTAATTGTGACACCTCTAAATTCCAGCTGTCGACCAAACAAGATACACCCACCTAAAACCAAGGGCTGACTAGACAACTAAAATATGATAGACCATGCACACTTTATCTTTAGAAATGTAAGTACTTGCACTTTCAGCACTTCCATGGACACAGATACTCTACTATTCATTTACACCTACAGTGCTCAGGCAATATCTGGATGCTGGAAAGGTTTATAATACATCATAAACATTGCCCAAGAAGTCTTTAACACAGCAGATAAAATTTAATAATCATAGTAAACTCTACTGGGAACTAATAACTGGTACTTAGTAATATAATGCCCATGTTATTGAGGCATTTTCAGAAGTCTTTCCAAAAACCTTCCCTTTAGAGTACATTTCCTTCCTGCTTCTCTTCCCTTGTTGGAGAGTGGTGCTTCCTTTGAAGCCCAGAACTGAAGTGGTGTTGGACATTTTGCTAATGTTTAACTCGGCAGCTCTCATAGGGTCTAAAAAAAGTCTAACATAAGTTGAGCTGAGCATGCATAGGTTCACAGTATCCTAGCCATTAAAGCAACCAAGGAGAAAATTTCTCTAGAAAGTAAAATTACAACATTTGAGACAAAGATGTTGTTTATCTTTTGGATTAGGGGTTCTCATCTTAGAGTACCCAGTATGTTAGCCTGCTCTCAAGCACATTTGCTATCATGTGGTTTTAAATGCATGTGCAAACAGCAACTAAGAAGAGAGAGCAAGTGACTGAGAGGGAGCGATAAAAATAAAGATGAGAAGGCTAGGGCAGAGTGCTAAACTCTCCATGCAGTCTTTAAATGGATAATTTGTTGGGACACACACAAGAGGTAATACCAGTATCCCAGTGTGCAGCCCCTGTTGTAGGCCAGGCAGCTTCGGCGGCAGTGCCAAGCATCTGGGCAGGGTCCCTCCTTGGAGCCAGGCTCGGCTCCAGCCCCGTCTGTGAGTTATAACAGATAACTGCATTTCAAATGGATTACACCCCAAACACTGGCTTTGATAGTAACACCCCCTGGAGGTATGTGTTTAGTGTGTGCGGTGTCAGAATAACTGATCCTCTACACAATCTCCCAGAAGCAAAAGAAAAAAAGCAAGAAGGGAAGAAAAAGGAAGGGCACATCACATAAAAAGATCAGAATAGACAGATTACAATGGCTTCTTCTTCTCATTTATCTCTGGTGCCTGCTGTGACATATTGTAAACTGCTGAAAAACACAAAAGGAGTGTAATTTAGTCAAAGTTGCAGGAAAAAATGAGAGTGAGGGGAACAGAGCGGCAGAAGGAGACAGATGCTGTGTCGGCTACCCATCCATAATGTACCACAGGCTGTACGCAACAGAGTTGTATTAGAATGACAGCTTGTCATGTTAAGGTTAGAGGTTTGGCAGAGCGGACTGGATGCCTGGTGTGCAGTCGGCAGAGGAATGCAAGCATAAAAGCAGGTAAGACTGCAGGTTATTTCAAGTGAGGGGGTGAGACTGATTCAGAGAAACCACTTTAATGTGAATGAAGGGAAATATGTCACAGAGGCAGCTATATATTACTGGTTCTGTGACTGTGAATATAAACCTGAAATATCATCCTGATTTCTACAGAAACATCTGTAGTCTCTCCATCACTGAGATTTGAGACCTCAGTCAGACAGCTCTAAAAGAGTTTTGATCTTTTAGGACTAGAGAGGAGGAGGACAGCCACAAATACACATGCCGAGAGACAAAGAAAGATGAAGATAAGCAAGACACCACAAGGAGTCCAGGGAGGTGACAGGTGAAAAGAAGAAGACCACTTTCTCTCTATTATTTGACAGGAAATCATTTGGACCAACAAAACAGTCAGCATTAAGATGATGAAATTCAATGCAAAATCACCTTCCTGCTTGCACCAACTTGTCCATTAAATATTAATTGTGATCACATTTTTTTCACACTTTCATCAAAGCTTATGAGTCAGGGTGAAGAAGCTGTCCTGCCATTTCCCACCCTATGTCCTCCCAGTGCCAAATCTCTCTCATGTTGGTGATAATGATCACATACATTAATGGGAAAGGCAGGAGCACGGTGTGTAGTCTTTTCCAGGCCCCACTGGTGAGGTCGATGTCAGCCCTCCATCTCTTCTCAGTCAAGGATGCTCAGAAAAAGCACCCTCACAGCAAGCCTGTGGAAATAACACGACACATGGCAGAATACTTCTTCTAATTTACCTCTTTGAGCTCTTTAGCTACATCCTTAAGATCTCCCAGGATGGTTTCCAAATTCTCCACGATTGTCTTGATCTCCTTTTTCACTTTTACTTTGGAGACTACTCCTTCAGCTTCTGCATTTGGTGTCCCTGACATTCTTCAGTTTATGGCACAATCTATTTCATGAAGGATCTCAAGTCAAATCCTTTGCTCGCCACGCTGCCACTTTGCCAACGCATTTTCTCTCTCTTTTTTGCTATGTAGTCCCCCAGCTGCCGTCACTTTTTCTCTCCTAAATCACGGCCAGGACGGAGAGAAGTGGCGTCGGGCAGCATTCTATAGCTAACACTAGGCATGCGCAATAGAGCGTAACACACAAAAATAACGGTTATGTCAAAATATTGTATCATACTGCCTGGGAAACAGCGCCCGTCCACAGGTTTATGTCCAACGGCAACAAAAAATGACGTGCCACGGGCATCCTTCACGTCGACAGAGCGCTAAATTCAACATTTTGTTAGAAAATCAGCGACGCCAGCGCTTTAAAAATTGTTTAAGCAAAGAAGGGAAAGAAGAAGAAAAAGAAAAAGAAAGAGGCAGCTGTCCGAACCGTTACACAGTTGTTCGTTACTGTAACGGTCCATAATCCTCAGGCATCGACAAAATTATAATAAGCTCCTCCTGTTCTCCACATAATTAATAGATGGTAATGATATACCATGACAGGTAACGACAACCGAGAGGCACGGTCCTCGGAAAAACACCCCGCCAGTTTCATCCTGTCTACATCGCAGCCTCCTTGGAGAGTCTGAGCACAGGATGCTCGTGCGCGGTCTCTCTCGCTGTCCTCACGCGCTCTCTCTCTCTCTCGCTCCTCCTCACGCTCTCTCTCCCTCTCCCTCTCTCTCTCTGTTATATCAAGAGGATGCTGCTGATTCAGTCACTTTATTTGGTGTTCTCGTCATTTGCCCTGCAAATTTGTTAACATTTCTTCGTGATTCGGAACGGTTCTGTTTGTTGCGTTCAAATAACATCATTACATCCCCACCACAGGTGGGCTATCCCTACAGTCTAACTACTGCCAGTCCCGCAATATGCATAATTAATATGCAGGACTTCTTATTATCTGTATATAGAATAAATAGTATTGTAAGGGCTGTAAAATAAATGTATTAAATATGACTATTATGAATAAAATTAGAATATTTGCCAACTTTATTTTGTTGATTATTTAGATATGGGAATGTAACGTTAGGAGATAAAAGCAGTGATTTAAAATCAAAAACAACCAAACAATCTGCATCTCTCCAACTGGCTTTGAACTGACTTATATTGCAACCTGTGAAGCTTCAACTTATTTTAGGCTACAGTTTAATATTCTGATTCACAGAGGAGCAAAGGAGTTCTTAAAATTATTAATTTCTCCCTGATGAACTCTAAACCATCTTCCTGATGGTAGCAACTCATACAAAGAGTACAGAATGTACTCAGATGGATCACACAGCATTCTCTGTGATTGTTTAAGTAGCCTACATACTTGTTCTGTTGTACTGGCTCAGACCGAGTATTGTTGAACTTAACCTGCTGAGTCCTATTTGTTAGAAATGCGTTAGAGAGATACCACTTCATAATTGAAGAAGTAACTCCTAACTGTTTGGAAACTAACAGAAACTAAAGGGGGGGGGGGTTAAAAACACTAAAAGGCAAATGAGCATATGCTTTCCTCAAGATGTTTTGGAACTTAGTGGATAATGGAAGAAAGAACGTAATCCGTGCTGAAAACAAGCTGTTTTGCAGTTTGTTTGTTTTTTTTATCTTTTTCTGACTGATTATCTTTCTTGTTGTATAATTCAGATGCTACAGATTATGTGAATTGGACAATGTCATAAAACAGCCTGAAAAATTTTAATATCAAAATTTGAGGTCAAAGTACACAGATTACACGTGTAAAAAATGATAAAAACGTTGTAATAAAATCCTGGCTTCTGATTGGTCACTGCTCGTTACAGCCTCCCTATATCGCGGAAGTGGAACTTGTCAGAGTTCATCCTGCTGTCTCAGAAAGCCAGTGCTGCAGCTTTTGTAGCTTCTGTGACCCTCTCAAACCAGATAGTAAAATCTCAAAACAATGTCTCTGTCTTTCGAGGGAAGAGTCGTGCTTGTTACTGGGGCCGGAGGAGGTAAAAATCGCCGTTAGCTGAGCTGTCGACTATGTTGACGCTAAAATAGCCTCTGTATTGTTAGCACCAAATGCTAATCTGGTAGTTGTGGAGTTAGTTTCTTAGTGAACAGCCCAGTTATTAGGACGGAAATTGCATTAATTTTTTCTCGTCTTGCGCGTTTGTTAGCTGCACAGCTGCTCTAATCACGGCGTCTTGCTGACTGCTAACACTGGGCAATAACTGCAATATCAGTAAAGCAAGTCTTTGTTATTGTTATACAAAATTAGCTATTTTAATTCGAGCAGAAACCGACGTATGTCGGTCTTTTTATTTAATGGAAACGGAGATCAAAGTACGAATGTTGCAATGGCTTGTAGCTCCAGGGAAAGTGTGTGAAAGGGCATGCAGCAACGACACAGCAGTGCTGCAGGTGGTGATGGGTTTTTTCATTCTTTGGAAGTAAGCTTATACCTTTTACTCATGTGTCTTTCTTTGCGCAGGTCTTGGCAGAGAATATGCACTGGCTTTTGCTGAGAGAGGTGCCTCAGTAATAGGTAAATAAAAGATATTCATTTTTTACTTATTTTACCTTGTGTTTCTATCGTAGTATTGTTAAGATGTCCTGGGACACGTGCAACAAAGCAGAATTTGGATTATCCAGGACAATGAAGCAAAGTCAAATCTTATTTATTTATATAGCACCTTTCAACATAAATATTACAAACAGCTACACAAGAAAAATTCCAAAACATTAAAATGAAAAAGTTACTTAAAAAAAAAAGTAAAAGTAAATTAAAAACACTGAATTTTTGCTGCTCTTTCAAAGACATCACTGAGTCGACATATTCCAGGGTCAAAGGGAGAGCTACTGTTGGAGGATCGCTGTCTTCCTTTAGTTCTCAGCCTTATATCCTACATAGCCAGCTGACCCTATTCAAATGACCCCAGGGATCTCCTGGGGATGTACAGATGTAAAAGTTCACCGATGTGTGCTAGTGCTTGTCCATGCAGAGCTCCAAAAGTCAAAACCAGAATCTTAAAAATTGGACTCTGAAGTTAATGTGGAGCATGTGGCAGTTAATTAGCAATGCTGTGATATGTGAAATCTTGGAAGATTTAGTCAGGTTCTGAACAACCTGCAGATGTTCCAGGGAGGTTCGGGTAAGAAAAGTGAACACTTAATTACAATAATCCAGACGTGATGAAATCAAGGCATGAATAACAATTTCCAATTCAGAGCGTAACACAATGGAACTCAGCATAAAAGCAACAGCGAAGCAGAGATGTAATATGAGCATCTAGAAAGAAAGCTGAGTCAAATGTTACACCAAGTTCCCTGATAGATTTATCAAATGTGGTATAGGGACATAGAGTTTCCAGATAGGCAATGTACCAAGTTAAACTGCCATGGTAACATAGCTGTAGGCTTAACCTGTGCTGGTAAACACCTAACCTGTAATTTAGTAAGTTTACATACTCCCTCCCTTTAGGGAGAGAATACTCTGTTTAGTTCATCTGTTTTTTAGCAGTCTAGCATCCACAATTTTCAAGTTATCATATTCAAATTTTGTGTGACAGTGGACACCAACAACCGCTCGAGCTGATTCCACTTTGGCGAAAATCGAGTGAAGGTCCCACCAAATGTGAAAATCAGTACAAACTTCATATTACCCACAATATTTTTTTTATGGGTTGTCCTCAAGCTTCAGAGCGTTTACTAGGCCTTGGGGGACATGAGTACCTTGGTTGGCTAAGCATTTGACCTTGACCTTTATTGTTACTCCCCAAGGTCAAAGTTGACCATTAAATTTTTTTTTTTTTTTTAAAGAAACCATATTGAGTAATATATCATATAAAAGGGCACGGAGAGAGCTGTACAACATACGTCTTATTTTTTCAATATGATGCCATAATAGGGTTATGTCAGAATCATAAAACATCAAAGTTGTAAATATAGAGCTTGCCCTTTGGGGGAAGTTGTGATCTCTCAGTGCTGTATTTTTATTTTTTTAATTTAAAAAAAAATATTAGTGAGTATCATATTGGTATACATATTCATATTTAGCTCCGCATGGATCCAGCTAGTTTCATATATCCTGTTCATAGTTTGAACATAAGGTTTATACCACTTTATGTTCATATGACTTGCTGCTGACTACACTAAAGCACCAGCTGATTTTTACCTGAAATGAGCAAAAACGTGCAGATTGCTGCATCTGTATGACATACTGGTGAAAATACCTGCTGGTTTAGTGGCGTTCCAGGCTGACGTTGAGTTGATTTGGGATTCACTGATTCAGTTTTAAGAGACTGCGACTGAATTCCATATTACTAAGTGAAACACATGACAGTTGGTTCCAAAAATGTGGGGCGCAACAGATCTTCTGTAACAAATGTCCTGAATTGAGGTGCTATACCAAATTGGGAGAGGGAAATGTTGGACTAAGATAAATTATATTGAAATTGTCGGTAAGAAGCTTGCATTATGACTGTTGGTTCTTTTATTCTTAAAATTACACAGTTGCAGGCATAAATATTTTCTAATTTCAGTATATTCCTCCTGCCATGACTGAATTTGATCTTAACTCTGTCAAGGAATCAGCTTGCCTATGCTGTTTTCTTAACCTAATCACTCATGGAGAATTGCAAAACTCACCCCATTATTGCTAATCTTTTTCTCCTTGTTGCAATAAAGTGAATGACCTTGGGGCAGACACTAAAGGAGGCGGAAAGAGTTCTGCAGCTGCTGATAAGGTGGTGGAAGAGATAAGAGCGAAGGGAGGCAAGGCAGTGGCGAACTATGGTGAGTTCTTCTCTTCTGCTTGCTTCACGTATTTAGTTCATGTAGTGGCTGAGTGAAAAATAGTATTGATTTCTATCAGTTGGACTTGCTCAGTGATGAAACTGTTGGTGAGTATTGAAGATGTGTCTCACCTTTAGGAGAAAAAAATCGTTTTTGAAAACAAAACAATCACTCTGTTTTATTGGCAATTTTAAATGTTGACTTTTTGTCCATTTTTTTTTTTTTTTTTTTTTTTTGCCACATCACACCAATACTTAAACTTGAAAGAAGAGTGAGGCCATAAGCTTTATCACTATGAAAGTTTCTTATATGCCTCCCAAATCTGCTCATTGCTTCTGTGTACATATAACTATGAGCCAACTATAAAGGATGTTCAATATAGTCAGGCTTTCTTTGCGTTAGCTGGCTTGATAAAACCCCAGTTGTAGATAACGGGTACTGCAACAGTGGTTATCAACTTTCTTTGTTAAGCCCGGATTCCTGCTTCAGCCTCTGTGAGTGCTAACATAAAAAGTGACTTTTCACATGTCATCTGACTCTTCTTCTGCATAAATTGCTGCCTGCTCCGATCATTATCACATGATGATAATGATAAAATGGTGATGACCTCTATAAATAAAATAAAAATAAAGCAGTGAAATGCAGCATCTTGCAAATAAGACAAGAAATGAATGCCGCAGAAAATCATTAATCTTTGTATTTAGTGCACAGAGAGGTAAAATAAACAGTTTAACTTGAGTTAATTATGTTATCTGATAAATCTGATGGTTTACACTGATGTAACTTTACAGCTGAGCTTCATTCATGACATACGTAAGGTAGACTGCTTAACAACTTGTGCATATAAAATGTATTAACCCAGCAGAGCATCTGTATTAAATTTGGTGAAAAAATGCTGATTCCAGTCGATTTTAACCTAAAATTCCCAACTAGATTATATATTCATATATTCAACATAAGTTATCGCTGTGATTGTACCGAGGGGGAAAATAGTCACTTTTGTGACATGAAAAGCTCAGATTTTAAACTCTGTTAATCTCACTTTGAAGTACAACCTGAACTAAAGCTAACAAGAAACAATCTTTTAAGACCAATTTCTCAAAAAAAAAAAAAAAATGTAAAACTGTGAAAAATGACAGTTTTGTTATGTCTATGCAGATTCTGTAGAAGATGGAGAGAAGCTGATCCAGACAGCATTGGATGCATTTGGAAGAATAGGTGTGTATAAACCTTCTATGGAAATCCTGCGGCCACTAGTGCTGATACCTGTCACTACTGATTTACGAAATGATCATAAAATGATTGTCAGCAATGTCGTTACAGTTATTCACTGACTTTAATATCTTACATTTATTTTTTCCAGATGTTGTTGTAAACAATGCTGGGTAAGTCCTCTAATAGCAACAATCACACATTTTATTTTCTTATTTTCTTATTTATTATTAAAAAAATGTTTACTCATATCATGTGCTATTAGAATGGCCATTTGGTTGCAGTTTCCAGATTCATTTGAGCATGCAATATTAGTTTATTAAAAAAGGGGGGGAAAAATCTAAATGCAGGAAAAAAATGCTAAAACCCTTTCTTTGCTTTTCCCTACCAAGAATACTTCGTGACCGATCATTTGCCAGGACGAGTGATTTGGATTGGGGTAATTACACTTTAATTACATATTTACTTGCTTACCTCTGTGTCTTCTTTTGTTTACCTCACAATGATATATGTAGATCAATATGTTTTAAATTGTGTTTAAAACCTGCCATATGCTTCAAACCACACCGTTCTAATGCTAAATATCAGAGATGTGTATTGTTATGCATTAATGTTTACTTGTGTTTTTTACCTCTTACTCTGCATCACAGACCTCATTCAGAGAGTTCACTTGAGAGGCTCTTTCTTAGTGACTCGAGCTGCCTGGAACCACATGAAAAACCAAAAGTTTGGCAGGTAAGTAGCTCAGCTTGTAACAGCTATTGACGCAGGTAAAACTGTGTCATCCTCTTATTATGCAGGTAGGATATTTTTCTTTCCTTAGATCTGTCAAGTTACAGTATCCTCAACAGGCAACATTACTGGAGTGTTATCAAGACCTCGGTACCATGTGATGCATGTTCATACGTCAGCAACAGTACTAAAGATAGGCCGACAAAAAACTTTGACTATGATTAAGTGGTCTCTTGAGGATAATTGTCATAGACATATTCAGATGCTGCTTTAGTCACTATTCTTTAATACAGATAGACCTCAAATGGTGCAAAACAAAATTCCTATCTTGGGTTGTTTTTGTATTTTGATGATTTTTTTTTTTACATACTTTTATTAGCATGATTTTTGTGATTTATGGTTTTGTTTTTGCTTTTTTCTCTACTACTTTTACACCATAAAAACTGCTGGATCAAGACATGCAATGTTAGAAAGAGTCAGTAAACCTTTTGGAATTACCAGGATTTGTCTGTGACTAATACAATTTAGTTTTATTTTTGTCTAATTCCCAAAACACCAGCTTGATGTTCCATAGCACCGTTTTAATATTGAAATAATCAACTTGTTCTCAACCTGAAGTCATTTTACGAAAGCTGTCTTTTGCCCATAAGGCACCGTACACAGAGGGATTTCAGGAATATTTTAGAGATCTGCAAACACTGCAAACAGATCTGGGGGTGCCATTAGCATTAGTCCCATTTTTTTTTTATTAGCTGTGGCTAACGTCCAGCTGGCACCTTAGTGTATTGCTCTTAGTGCAGCTTTTTACTTTCCGCCACTCATTATTTGTAGAGAGATGACTGAACAGCTGTGTCGAACTTGACCACATTGGAATTGTGGTGAAGTTGCACATCTGTTCCATATGAAGCTTACTGCCCACTCCACTGAGACTATCCTACACTTCTTTTGCCTTATCTAAAATAATTTATTTCTTTGGCTGCCTTGGAGCAAAGCGGACCACAACCGAGTGAATATATCAGTTGTGTTTATGTTCTCCTTTGAACTTTCTTGAACTTGTACTGAGGATATGTACAGACTGGCTTTGGCGACAGTTATTTTAGATTACAATGTATAAATGTATACATTGTTTATTTGGAACTGGTGAAACAATTAAGTTTCCCTTTTTGTTTCATGTTTTTCTATAAAAGCTGAAGATTTTACTTTATTATATGTTATATATACCTGTGTTAGTTGTGTTGTTCTTCAGTATATTCATCATGTTCAAGTTCGGACAGTAAAATAAATAGTATTTGAAACAAAATCAACCTTAATCTTCACTTAGGAGCAAAAGTGAACCTTTAATCTTGACAGAAATTGTGATTTGATTTATAACATACTAATATTTTTTCCATGTCGCTCAGCCATTCTAGTGGATGATTGTTACTAACTTGAAACAGTGATGAAGTTAGCAGATGAAGTTTGTATTGATTTTTGCTTTAACGATGCTATGCGTTGCTTATGGAAGATAAATGATGACAGCGTCGACTTAGACAGACATGCAGTGCATATTCCGGTGTTTGATTAATGGGGGTTTTACTAACAGGCCTCTGTTGCATGTGCAGCTAATAACATTAGCAGTGGCTGTTTTCTGGAACGGAACTGTTATTGAGATTTTTATTAATTACAGATGGGCTTTTCGTGACATGCAAAACAGACTCTGAACAAAAGCCTTTTTTTTTTTTTTTTATGTTCAGAAAAAAGTCTGTGTTATAGTTTGCAGAGGAATGTTGCTCAAGTGTTATCATAGGTAATAGATGTCCTTCTCAAGTGCACACAAACCATTTTACACAAATAGCATCTCATAAACACTAAAGTAACATTTGTACTGCACTGAGCTCAAGAGCATCTTATTACTGTGTAGAATAAAAAAACCTTTGGAAATAATGATGCTGATATTGAATGAAGGTTGTCCGGCAGCTGTGGTTGGCTGCTTTTTGGTATAGTTTGGATCTACTTGCCCCAGTTAGAGCAGTGCTTCTCAAACCTTTTTCTGCTATGCCCCATTTCAGAAGACAAGTCCAGGCTCCACACCCCACATTTTATTTATTTTTTAAAAATTATTCCTCTTCCAAAGAGTTCTGAGTGATTCGCTTTAGTTTTAAACCATCTATAACCCAATAACACAATGTCCCCGTCAGTGGGCCACGAAGAGGTAATTAAATGTTGCAAAAAAGGATGTACTGACATCTTACAAGAAGCTGTCCACCACCATCATCAGAACACCAGAGGAGGGACTGTCTCGAGAATGAACAATGTCAGTAGAGTTCCAGAAATGTATAGAAATAATGTCAAGCTTTATTAAGCCTGTTCTATAAGCACATCTTGGTCCACCGCCTTACACTTTGTGTTTTTTGTTTTTCATTTAATTTGTCATCCCTCTGTATTTTGCAGTGCTCATGGGAAATTTTAAAATCCAATCTCGGTGTGCAGTCACCTCAAACAAAAATGTACGGTACATTTAAAGGTAAAACCACAGCAGAAATAAATGAAATGATAAAGGTCATAGCCTGACTCCCCTGCTCACTCACTATATGAAAACATGAAGGAATACACTTACATAATGTGTTTATGTTCTGGATCAAGTCCCTGGTGCAACATTTTATCATGCGATGCTCTTTAAATATTACTGTGCTGAGACTCTGAAAACTGACTGAGACATTTGAGCACAGAAATTGATATTATTATACAGAGTACTGTATCTGATGACTGTGTTCCTCAGAAGTCTCCTGCACCTAATGTAGCGTTGTTTATGATGGTCACCTTGTTAAAGCTAGTGTCTGTGTAAACATGCTAGGATTGCATGACTAGATGCTTACATATGCACGTTCCTGGGTGTAAGCAGGCATGAAAAATATCTAAGTCTTTGTAAGATTGTGTGTGGCGAGGCCGTCTGGGTCTCTTATGACTCCTTCGTGATGCCTGTCACTTTGCATTAATCCTAACGTTGCCTCCGGTTTTCTGTGGCCAGAATCATCATGACTGCTTCAGCCTCAGGGATCTATGGCAACTTTGGCCAGGCCAACTACAGCGCTGCCAAGCTGGGCTTGCTGGGGCTGGCTAACACTTTGGCAATCGAGGGTCGCAAGTACAACATCCACTGCAATACGATTGCTCCTGTTGCTGGGTCACGGCTCACAGAAACAGTCATGCCTCCAGGTAAGAGTAAAAAACATATATTAACATATATGAACATATATATTGTATGCAGCTGGTCTATATGATGTAGGTTCACACACCCTTACAGATAATGTTTTTTTTCTCCTTTTATCTCATTGAACAGGCTGAAATGGACAAATGGGTTTTAACCAAAGCATTTTTTGAGAGCAGTTGCCTAATGTAATACCATGTAATGTGGATTTACAAAATTTGAGGCAACAGCACTCCCGTTCAACATGCAAATTTTTCATCTAATATTCAAGAGCAGTGTTTTCTTGCTTTTCCAAGGGCCATGATGAAATCATGCACCCTGTGAGTGCTTTAAAAGTTTTAATGTGTCAGCCCTTTATTTTAGCAGGCGGCTATGTCCTCCTTGCATTACTGTATGTGTTGTCTTCCAGTATTAAGAGAAAAAGTAAGGTAACAAATCATTTATAGTTTTTGTGTTGAACACATTTTAGAAAGAGGGCATACAGCATTGAATGCCTACAATTAAGATTAAGCAACTAAAGATATAGAATTGGCAATCTTATCTTGTGTATTAATATAACACAAAACAAAAAAACATCACCCTTAAGAATAACTGGGACTGGGAATGTTTTTCCAACCCCTGACTCGGTATTTGTAAAAATCTGAACGTCACAGTTACACTGAGCATGCTCTGTGACTGCAGCTCTGGAATAAGAAGTATTAAGTGAATTAAGGGAAAGGTTTTGTTGCCCTGCCGTGCCAGCCTACGGTAGCATCTGTCGCACACTGCGTTGTGCCAACTGTCACAGGGGCCTCACCTTAGTAAATGACTTGGTTCCATATGTTTGCTTTCACTCACTGACACTTTTCTAAAAAAAATTAATGACAAAACCCATCTTGCTAAGCAGCAACGTGTTTAGTGAAGCAGAAGGGCTTCTTTTTACCACTAGGGTACAGATATTTTCAGCACACACAAGGGATATAAAAAAAAAAAAAAGTTTAAGCTTGTGCCATATTTTCTTTTTTCAGTTAATTCCAGCATGTTTAAGAAATATTTCGCTAACAGATTGCTAGTACTAGGACTGATACTGACCTGGTCTCATGAATTCAAGCATTCTGTCTGTTTCTTCATGTGAAGCCAGTTCATGTTTTTGCCATCTGTCTTGCAGAAGATTATAAGTTAAACGCAAAAACAAACAATATGTAGTATTGTACTCCATGTATAAATGAACCAAATGCAACATATTTTAAAAATCAAGACCTTCTTTGCCCTTTATTACAGATGTAAACCAGATGTTTTGTTTTATGTAGATCTTGTGGCGTCTCTGAAGCCTGAGTATGTTGCTCCTTTGGTCCTCTGGCTCTGTCATGAACAATGCCAGGAGAATGGAGGACTGTTTGAGGTACTGAAACTGTCACTATACTGCTTGTAGCTTTGTTTCATCTTAGAGAAAAATAATGTACAATAGCATATTCTTTTTCTATAAAGAGGCAATATTTCTTAATCTCCATGTGCATTTGCTCTTCTCTTCATGTTTGACTCCCTTTAGGTTGGTGCAGGGTGGATTGGTAAATGTGAGTACTGTGTGTTTTGTCCAGAGGAAATGTCTGTATGCATTTGCCATATTCATTAGTACCCCAGACTGCTGCTACAGTATGTGTGGGGTTTATACTGTGCCATGACCCCTGTATTTTTGTGTGTGTAGTGCGCTGGGAGCGTACTCAGGGCTATATAGTGAGACAGAAGAACCAATCCATGAAACCCGAGTCCATCAGGGACCACTGGGAAAAAATATGTGACTTCACAGATGCCACCAAACCTGCTAATATGCAAGGTCAGTGATGCACCAGGCCAAATACACACTTACGCAATTGGTAACCTACAGAAAAATGTATAAGTGTATTGTCACACTTGAGGACAATATACACACACACACGACTTCAAGTCCGTCCTCATGGGTTTTAGCTGTATTTTTTACTATATTAAAATATGTTTAATACAGTTTAATCATAAAAGCAGATTGTTTACAATAACTAATACATGGCTCACAGAAACGGTTATGCCTTCAGGTAGGAGTAAAAAAACATATATTGCATGCAGCTGATCCACACACTCTTACAGATACTATTTTTTTTTTCTTTTATCTTATTGGACACACTTGAGGACAATATACACACACATGACATGACAAAATATGGGCTCAGAGAGAAAATAATGAATAAAGACACTCTGAATAGGCAGGCTTTTCCCCCTTTCACTCATAGTGGAGTAAAACTTAGTAATTCAGCCTAAACAGGCAAAGATGAGCTAAATTGAATTAAAATGAATGCTGTTGAGATGCTTGTCATTTGGATTTTGGATGTGATTTAATTGTTTTCCGCTGAACTTGTTGTCTGTGTCTGGACATTAAAATTACCATCATTACCTGAGGCCTCAGTCAGATCGTTTTATTGATCTTGCAGCGAGCAACTGGCAACCACTGCACTGGCGAGTAATCTGTACTCCCCAACTGGTTGTGAGTTTGCTGGCAGTTGCTAGCATGACACTGGTTATAAAGAGGCTGCACTGAAACCTTGTGATTGCTGTGGGTGCTAACAGGGAATCATTAGTTTGCATGGAAGATGCCAACTTGTCTTGCAAACTAATTACTAAGCAGTAATGAAACTGTGAGAAATGCAGTGCAATTCAGAAACATAAAAATGTTTACCAGTCTGGATGGGCAAGATACCCATGGCTGTGAATGGGTAAATGAGACATGTAGTACAGGTCGGACTTGAACCTGGGCTACTGCACTTTCACCATAGGCTTGTCTGCTCCCCGCTGAGCTCAAGTGCCTCCCAGAAAGTTTTTAAGTTAAAAAACATTACACTCTGAAGTGATCAGGTTGTCTGAACATGAACTCACAGCACTGCAAGCCACTGTGGCGTGTGCTTTCTCTGAGCAGATAGTCGTCACAGATGTGCTCTAGCGTAACGTTTCACCAAGACTGCAAGCACGGCTTTTGACAGTTTCACATGTGAATTATTTCATGTTACTGAAGCTCAGTGGTCTTATCCTTCAAAGTAATTGACAACCATCAGATTTGTCCATCATTGTTAAAAGATGTAAGAGATGTAAGCTTTTATGAAAATGTAAAACACGGTCTTTAAGAATTGATTTCTTGCCTTTAGTCTTGAATGGTCATTTATTCACTGTGAGCTGAATCATTTCTCTTCAAAGCAGTAACCACGCAACACAGACCAGAGATGAGACTATTTTCACAGCGGCTTTCCTTATTAGTGCCCGGATCACACTTTCACACTTGTTTGACTCACTCTTTGTTGAGTCAGAATTATTCAGATTTTAGATCATTACATGGCTACATAATTTGCCCTTTGGTCTTGGAGTAGTAGTGGGCTAACTTTGTGCTACTCTAAAGAAATTCATGTCTTTCATGTTTTAGTAGTATGGCCTTAGTAAATGTCTAGATATACACAACCTTTGAGTCATTTTCCACAATACTGGTTTATACCCAAATAAATCTGCAGTTTTGTTGCAACATTTTTATGTGATATTGGTTGATTGTTAGAAGAGAGGGAAATAAAAAAGCAGTGTTTTGAGACCTGTCTTTTAATTAAAGTTATGATTAGCCTCTTTTGAGTGGAACCACTTTTGAAGAGCTCAATGAAAGGAAAAATAAAAGCACCTGGCTTGTTAGCCCTCATGTAGTCATGCTGTCAGGCTCAGCGCTTATGAGGGTGATAACCTTCTGAAATCATCTGTATTTACAGTGAGTTGGGTAACAATCAAAGACTGAGGACCAGATGGTGGTGGAGATGATGTGAATGAGGTGGAGAAAAGAAGCCAAGTTCAATATGATGTTGAGTGTGAACGAGTGCAGTATTGTTCAGAAAAGAGCTCCAGCAAACAAGAGGCTGGCGATTGTTGATTATTATTTCTCTCCACCTCCTCCACCTTATCCTTCCTTTCATATCCACATTCAAAGAGAGGGTGGCGGTGTTAACATTAACAGAATGGGGGTGGCAGTCCCACAGGGCACTAGCTGGTCTCATTAGCATGGCTTTGTAGTACCACCTCATTTGTATCTTATTTGTTGCTACCTCTTTTTGGTAAGTGCCTGCCGCTGAGTGACGGTAATAGGATCTCTGGTCTTCTCAGTCTTACCCTGGTCCCGGTCCGTGCACGTTTCAGCTATTTTCCTTTGTTCATGCAGCAACAGGTTGAATCAGCATATATATTTAAAGAGTTGTGTTGCCTTTGTTGTTACATTTACACTTTTTGGGTGTTCTTAAAACAACCTGAGAACCCACAGTGAGGACTTGTGCAAACAACTGTTTGAATAGAGAAATGTTTATTCTGCAGGTACATAAGGGCTCTCATGTATTTCCATTTTAAAGCTGCTTCTGGATCAGTATGTTTTAGACTGAAATTCATTTATTCAGCATTTGCATAGTTTCACTGAAACATGAACCCCAGGCTTGTTGTTCTATAGCTGGGTTAAAAAAAAAAAATCAGTCTTTGCAGTTTCCTAACTGTGAAACCAGAATGAGCAACTACACATAAGAGACAATTGAAAGAATATTTCGAAATTCAAAGACCTCTCAGTGCAATCATCAACTCAGAGTGAGGTTCGAAATACGCAACCAAATTCCTGTTTTGCAGCCTTTTAACAGTTAAAAAATAAATGCTAAAGAGCTGAACATACTAGTACATGCCCATGCTGCTGTATTATTTCATCTGCTCATACTGATATTTAATCACACGTAGAAAATGTAATTACAGTAATTGTAGGTCTCTTGCAATGCTCAGGTCCTGCTCAATTATATAAATGTTGTTGTAGTCTGTTTGGTTGTTGCTAGGCGACGTGATCACATAGTATGTCATTCATAATTCAACCTTTTGTAGATATAGATTAATGTCATTGTCATGCCATTACAGTGATACAATGGTTTTATAAAGTATTATAGTTGCATAAACAGTAGAAAACTGGTCATTTTAGCTCATTGGTAGGGTGTATACTGATTATGCCATAATATACAAACCTCCAGGGGACTAAGATGTTCCTTCAGGCTTATAGAGGGAGACTTTTTGCATTATATTAAGAAAGATATGTTTATTTAGAGCCGATATAACCTGGAAGAAGGTGGCTTTATTTCCATTCATTTAATATATGCTAAAAATATTTTTTAGAGCTGTTAAGTTGTGTCGTGCATTGCTTTGATGGCTGGCTGTTGTCTTGGTAACCTTTTAATATACTTACTACCAGCTCATATGATCACCAATGAGTGATACTGTGCTCTCATTGGTGGACAGTTCAATTGCTACCCTGGATGTTGATCAAATATTTTTGCGTTCTGCCCACTTTGTGTTTGACTGTGATTTAGATTGTTTGACTTGAAGTTGCCAGATTGATTGATTACAGTTCAACCGTTTAGTTTCTGCAATACAGATTGGTTTTTTCTGTTAATGGTTTGTATTATATTGAATTAGTTATAAACAAATTGCATCTATTCAAGTTTCACTATTTGGTTTAAAAAACATAATTATATTTGGCTGTATACACAAACTATATATAATTTATGTGGAGCAAATTCTAATATGTAATACATGTGAAATGGCATGCAGTACCTAGATGAGGAGTATTTGGTCAAATCCAGCATGATGGGGAGGGGAAAAAAACAAGCAGTGCAGAAGGAATTGGGGAGGCACCAGTCTTTCTTCTGTTTGCAACACACATGCATGCAAACTGTATACTCGGCTGGAGACTGCCCGGCATGGTGAAACACACTCAAGATACTTCTTAGACTTGCTGCACAGCTTGGTGTGTGTGTGTGTGTGTGTGTGTGTGTGTGTGTGTCCAGGTCCCAGCATGCTGCTATATAAAACGGCTCCCTGAACTACTCTCCTTCATTAGCCGAGTTGTAAAAACCACACCCCACTCTACACAATATGCTTAATGAAACATTTGACATTTAGCAGATGATTATGTTGATGCTTATTCGTTATATTACCAAGAGCTACACGAGAAGACTAATTATTATTGTCATGCCTTTACAATATATTAAGCTAAGTGCAGCATCTAAATTAGTGGCACAATAAAAACAATCTGTGTAAGTTATTGTTCGCATAGATAAAACAAACCTCACACAGTTGTTTTACAAATGTCATTGGTTTTCCTTTAAGACGGGCAGTTTCCTCTTCTGTAGCAATTGTTGATTTCTACTCGTATAAGAGAGCCAGTTTCAACACTTCACCCATGCTGTGTTTATTTCCAAATGAAAACAAAACTCTTTGACTATTGCTGAGGAATAAATTCATCTTGCTGAGAAGTAACATGATTATCTTGGTTGGCTAACAGCATGTATCGCTCTCACATTTATTTAGAGTCTCTGCAGTCAATGGTGAGTGTGCTGTCTCAAGTGGAATCGCAGGGTGATGTTGGTGTGAATCCAGCAGCAGCTGCAGCCTCTGCAGGCTTGGGATCAGGGATTGATCCTGTAAGTAAAATAATCTGTTAATGTGTTTTCTTGCTTTTTTTTTCTTTCTTCTTTAGTTCAATGTTGATATAAAACTAAATCATAAAGTTTAGTTTTAAAATCTGTATTTACAAGAGTCCTAACTGCTGTCTCTTGGCTGCTGTGCTTTATATGAAATGTGGAACATGAGAAACATCAAAGGTGGATGTGAGATATCAGTCAGATGTAAACAAAAACTCAGAGCAGCTGTTTATTAAATGGTTTGCAAAATGCATGGCTTTGTCTGGAGGGGATCACTGCATGTGTTTAATACAGAGCCAGTGTATGTTAGTAAAAGTGGAAGTAGCTACTGTGACAGGTCTAACTGATTTGTGGATTGATGTTTTGAAGGCTTTGCCCTAGCATCTAGGGCATCTATCCTAGCATCTGACTATAAATCGAAAGACTTTCATACTCTTATAGTAGCAATTTGTCCACGACATGGTATCAATGCCTGAAAGGGATCAGGGTGTGGAACAGTTGCATCTTCAGGTACAGAGTAGCATTATAGCATTTGAGCTAGCTGGCAGGAGATATATATGGAACAGTTTAGATAACTGTAGACATAGCTTTTAACCCTCTCAAGGCAGGCGTTGTCAATTTGCAACAGTTAAAAACTAACAACCTGATTACCCCACATACATATTTTATGAGTTTTTTTTTTTTTTTTTTACTCAGAAGTACCACTGCAGGACTTGGCTGTGCATTAGCAACAAAAAGTTTAATTTGAGCCTGAGAGGGTTAATTAAAAAACATCAGGACTTTATTATCTAATGCATCTGGGATGCATTTAGGAAACATGAATAAAGAAACCCATATCCATTCATGCTTTCCTTTTTATGATGTAAAAAAACAGACATACAAGATGTTTTTTAAAGTCTTCCACTGTTTCCTGGCTTCTGCAGTTCTTAACCTTATTGCCATCGGTGTTACTCAGTCATCTGTTTTGTCTTCTTCATTTAATTTCTATCATTCTTCCTACTGAGACTGTTCTACTCTCTGATATAGCTGGGTCATAATGACACATGCAGCTCTAAACAGTGTTTCAAATATGGCAAATCATGACTTTCTAATGTCAACACATTAAATTTAGTTGGGAACAATAATAAACCACTCAGAAACTGCTTCTACGACATGCATGTGTACTTGGATGTCACCTGTAAATATTGGATGGTACCAGACAAGAGCCTGCTCAAACTAGCTTTTAAAATGTAAAGTTCCTAAGCTGTTGGAGCACCACAGAGCAGCGATGAATCCCTGGATATGTTCTGCTTTACTTTACTGTGTTTCCTGTTACTGAAGCTCAGAAAAGGGAACTTGTTACAGCTCAAACATGGCTGAGTTCCTAAAAAAAACACCAAGCTGCAAGTAGTGCTGCATCCCAACATGGTTCTCCACACAAATGGCCAAATTGAGCTTGCATTGAGCTGCATGTAGTATGCAGTAGTTAAACTGACCAACAGATGTCCAAAATGCTACTCAAACCGAATTCTCTTTTTGCACAAATATTTATAAACTTATTTTGAATTGTGTTGCCGTTGTGCATTGGTTAGGTAATGCATTGCTTAAGAATATTATTAATAATAATAATGGATTGCATTTATATAGCGCTTTTCGAAACCCTCAAAGTGCTTTACAATTCCACTATTCATGGAATAGTGGAATTCCTAATTGGAATATTAGGTGCTAGATGATGCACAGTGAGGGTGTTTTAATGGTTCAGTGGTTACAGTGTACACCAAATGCATGCCTATACATTTCTGGACAATATTTGGGGTTTTCAGTAAATGGCCACAATGGATTCATGTAGAAATTAAAAAAAAAAAAAAGCTGACAGTGAAACATTTGTATAATGGAATCAAATGTCTAAAAACAATAAAGAAATATGAGCACTTGTGGAATGTTTGTATATTTTAGAATCAGATTTTGTTTGATTTTTTTTCTCATTTTACACATAAAATGTTTTATAAAAAACAAGATTTCAAAACTATGTTAAACAACAGCAACAAAACTTTCATGCACAAGTATGAAATAAGATAAATAGGCCTGCAACAGGCCTGTCTAGTGTATATCCATACTTTCACCCAGTTGTAGGCTCTAACGACAATAAATTGTACAAGTCAAAGATAATGTCAGTATTACTAGCTGCCTTGGCTAAATAATTTTTTCTTCTGCTGTGTCTTATGGTTGCACATTTTGTTTCTTGGTGTTTTATTGATTTGCCTTCTCAAAATTACCTTTTTTTTGCAAACTGTTCTTTTAAATCCTGTGAGTCATTAACAGCACTTACTAGCCAGGTTCAATAATATCATGATTCAGTGCCTAAATGTGAAATGAGGTATACTCACTCTTGTGTATCACTGTCCTCTCTGCTGTGGCTCTCTGAGCTTTTGTGGCTCCCTGGTTAGGAGATTTGGAACAGAGTCACACTGTAGCCTCAAGACAAACATCACAACCGTGTCCTCGGCTGACGTTTGTGTGTGTCTGTGTGTAGTTCTGCCCACACATGCTCTGCTAGTTGCATTTGTGCCTTTGTCCTTGTCATGCTAAGAGGTACACACACTGCTTAAGTTATCAGCTGTGCTGCTTCTGTATTGCTGGCATGCCATGGAGCTCAATCTGTATACAGGTCTGATAGCCCAAAATATTATTTGTTGTAACATTTATGTAGGCAAAGCAATATACCAGAGGCATAGCAAGG
This sequence comes from Aulonocara stuartgranti, assembly GCF_965226115.1. Lineage (NCBI taxonomy): Eukaryota > Metazoa > Chordata > Actinopteri > Cichliformes > Cichlidae > Aulonocara > Aulonocara stuartgranti. Next base: position 13,222,866 of record NC_138948.1, on the reverse strand, counting down.
TTAAAATATAGAGGTTTTTATTCTAGTTTAGTGCCATGTTCATTCGACAGTAGTAATTATGGTAGTGTCATTGAAATATCTTGGTTCATACAGAGACGTGTTTCTATGTTGTTTTCTAAATGGGGTGAAAAAGAAAAGAAAGCACCTTTTTTTCATAATGCAATTCAAACTCCAGGTTTCAAGGTTAATCTTTCTAACGCTTCCATAAAGCAGACAGAAATAGAACTCTATTATATCGAAATGTATTTATTATGTTTATTGTGTGAGCCATATATTTTTGTTCTTGCACTTTTTACTAAAGTAGGTTGGCCTTATTCAAAACTCAATAGTCTTTAGTTATCTTATATTAGGCCATAGTGCAGCCCTGATCTGTTTCATTCTATCTGACTGCAAGAGACTGTATGAAATAACTGGATATCCATCGCAGACATGCACAGGGATGAAGACGTAATGCTGTCAAAATTACATATGTGAGCTAAGTGGTGCAAGCAACCTGATGAGGTATCTGGCTTTTTAACAGGCGTGCACAATGAGGCTGCAGGCGTGCTGCTAGAAGCCCTGTCCCAGTGAAAGGATATATGGCGGTGTGACAGTCGACCTGTTTGGTGTCTCAACATTTCCAAAGCAATCTACTGTTCTTCTCTCCCTTAAAACCAACTAGGCTACCAGAGCACACACTGGCACACCCCTGGCCAGATTGCCTGCTGTATGTCTTCTCTTGCTTCCTTTGCTCATGCGCTTCACAGGATAGAGGGATACATACTGACCAGGGAGGGTTTGGTTCCCAGTGATCCCACTGAGTTTTGATGTCCTATCTCGGCTGCAGGGGTGTGTTTTTTCTTCCACACTCAGATCCCCTTCATCTATATGTATGGTCACTCAAGGGCTGGGCAAACCTTTGAGTTCTTGTGAGGAAACCCGGGCCCAGACCATATTAAATAATTGGGCATCATCAGTTAGGGTATTGTATTACCAATAGGTGAAAGCTCATTTCCAGCTGATGTAAAGATCAACATGTGGTCCCTTAGCAGTGCTCTAAGCTTGTATTTCCAAATGTTACTGAACCACCGGCTCTCAGTCTTAACTATCCAAGTGTATGTCGCGCCTGTCTCAGCCCATCATGTTGTGGTGGATAATTGTTATGTTGGGTGTCATCCTCTGGTGGGTCATTTTCTGAATGGTGCTCTTTGCCTTTGGCCACAACATGCTGTCACTTCCTTCATGGAAAACACAATTGTTCTGGAAGCTTCGTCTTCTCCATCCTTTGAACCCCTCGAGGGGAGTTACCAGAGATGGTTATCTGGTAAGACTGCTTTTCTTCTCACTGTTGCATCAACAAAGCATGTAACTGAACTTCATGTCCTGTCTGCTGCCATGGACTGTTTGTGTTGTCATCCTAATGGGCGTGGGATTGCTTTGTTGCTCATCACTTCTTTTCTTTCCAGAATGCTGTCCACCTGTCATACCTATTATTTTGTCTGCCTTTGGCACTCAGAGAGGGGGCAGAGGACCTGTGTTATAATGTCAACTTTGCCCTTTTCAGGCTGTAAGACTGTAGATTGGCACGAATGCTGAGTTCTATAACGGATGCATTCTTTGTCCGTTATGGGCACAGGAAGGGAACTCCTTTCACACTCGGTTGTTGATACCACTTCAGGAGCTTAAAGACTTTGAGGTTTCCAAATTCTGTGCCGCTGTTGGTTGGGCTTCCTTCTTTGCCTGCTTCTACAGGGGTAATATGGCTACCCCCCACCCCCCACCCCTTTTCCCTGCAGTCTGAGCTTGTGGTGAGTGGAGATCCCCTCTGACTTTGTGGGTATGGGTCATCCGGGTATTTCATGCCGTCTCTTGCAGTCAGGAACAATGGAATGAAACAAGAGTTAAAACTGTAACTAAGGGTATATGAATTCTGGTTGACCGCCAGAGTTATTGTAGGAATTTTGATGATTGCTGGGTGCATGTGTCACCCAAGACACACATGTGACTTTCTTGGTATTGTATTGACCTCTCTCCACATGCAAGGTGGATATCAAGGTATTTCATATATTCATATTTCATGGCTGCCATTCAGTCTTAGTTACATTCATACTCTTGTTTTAAATCCTCTCGTCTTGAGACAACAGCAGTTGTGTGCCTGGGATGATCACATTATCCTCCTTCTCCTTTAATACATAAAAAGCTAAGTGTAGGGAAGGAAAAAAAACTGTCACAAGGTAGTGAACTCCTAGTGCCGGTCCCAATCTGGGATAAATGTGAGGATTGTGCCAGGAAGAGTGAAAAGTCTGTGCCAACCCAAATATGTGGATCCATCTGCTGATAACTGCTTGGGGAATAATGAAGCAACTGCAAGTACTCCTTTAGTTTTAGGTTGGTGTACTTTATCAGAAATTGGCAACAATAGTTTTAATATAAGGAGTACAAGTATTATAAAAATGCCCATAAAGTGCGCTTTATTATTTGTGTAACTTTAGTGTTATATTGATATATTTAGCAACATGGTTTTGCATGACTAACAAAAATATCTGAAAAAAACAATAGGACAAATGCAAAAATCTCAATCATGACTTAAAATGTGCATCAGTTTCAGGTGGAGGTGAAACAGTTGTTATGGATTTATCAAACAGAATTAACAGAGTATTGTGTATCATGTGTTTTGATCAACTGAGTAACAATTAAAATTTTATCACCAGTCTGACTCTTCATTGGAAAAGCAATAATTAATATATGAGGAAAAAGTGGCAAAATATCAGCAAGCTTAATTTGAAGTTACATATTTGTACACTGAATAATAGATGGAAAGAAGAGAAACAAAAACATAGATCTGCAGTGTGGAGCAGACAGTAAATGAGTGAAGATAGACCGGATAACAAAGCTATCCTTTTGCTTTAAACCTTTTTTTTTTTTTTTTTTTTTTTTCCCCCCTCTCCCATATCATCTCACTCAAATAACTGACTAACTTGACTTACTCCTACACAAGCCACTACTGCTTTTTATCCCCGCTCCTCAACTGCAGCTTTAATCTCGCCGTGTGCATGCAGGAGAGCAGGCACTAATAATATTCCCAAGTACTGGGAAGCTGGAATTGGTCTGAAAACACACAATTCCCCACATCTGCATTTAAATGCAGTTTTAATTAAAAACTGCTCTCCAGAGGCCAGGTTTTATGATGTCTTTCGATCAGCTGAGAGGTGATATTATGCAGAGTGTGAATCGCACCATTCTGCCAAGCAATATTGTTTCGAACAATAGCTGTCTTATTTACAGCACAGTGGCTGTAAACATGACAAATGAGTAACTGCAGTACTGCTGTGACTGTAATGTTGCCAGAGATGTATATTTATAGTGCGCTTTAACTGGATTTCTTGTATGTCTTAATAATACTTGCTAACATGAAGGAGTCGGCGGGACCGTTTCACCCCCTTTCCTGCTCTGTTTGAGTCAGACACTTAATACAGTTTGTGCTCTTATGTGTCGCGTACTAGTGCTTCAGTACAATGATAAACAACATTCATATTACACAGAAAGCTGCTTCTGAGAACCCCGAGGACCTTCATGCTTTTCCTGGAATATGTTTTATCCTTCAGTTAAAAATACATTTTTAAGCAGTTTTGAGTTTATAGGATGCACTCAAGCATATTTAAATTTGACAATATTATGCTGACAAATAAAATATTTATTTAATCAGACCTCAGTTTCTAGGATTGAGAAATGGCATTTTTATCAAGGCCTTAAAATTCTGAAAAAATTATTTATTTTTTGCACCATCCTTTCAAAAGATATTTCTTCTTTTGGTGGTTTCATGATGAGTTTCAGTCAGGCCGGAGAAAATTATTCAGATATGCTATATTCATAAAACTTCTACCAGTAACAACCTCCTACCAACCTCACCCAGGAATTAACGAGGGCTTTAAAATATTTACAATACCGCTGAGGCCTTTAAAAGACATTTGTGACTTTGTCATTAACACTCGATTACTGCGATGGCGTGTTCAGGAGTTTCGGTTCATTTTCCGGCTGCTCCTTAAGAGAAGTGCAAGCACAAATTTAACATGGTTCAATTTCTGGCCTCCCTGCGCTGGCCACTGTTCAAGACCAGGATTGTTTTGGACTGATTGTGCTGATCGCTCACAAAGCTCTGCCTGGTGCGACACAGGAGTACATTTCTGAACTGCTGATTCCTTTCAACTCTGAGGTCCCACGAGTCCTCAAACTACCTCCCTCACAGATCACAGCCAAATCAAATATGTGATCATCTGGGGAGAATCTTTTTATATCTTCTGATGCGGTCTCCTTTTGTAATATTTTATTAGCATTTATGCATACTTTTTTGTTTTCTACGTGGTTCTTGTATATTAAAGAATAAGTTCAGCAAAATCTTTTAAGACAGCAGTCAGGCTTTGGTGTGGACACCTCTTTTTCAGACCTGATGATAAACTCTTTAATGCGCTTGTAATGTGATGGGTGATTAAATCTAATCAAGTCAGAGTCAGATGAGCGAAGAGGAAACGATCCACAGTAACGATTAACTGCAAAATTTCTTTGTGTTACTCTAGACAGCGACTCACTGCTTAACAACAGCCGAGGGTGATAACAAAAAAAGAGTCTTTCTAACAAATTTCCTTCTAACTTTGGAAGATATGCACTCACTTGTTTACACTGGATGTCTGCAGCCTAATTGTTGTCAGATTGAATAAATTTTTGAAAGAGGGAGGGGTGCATTTAAAGATTTATCACCGGCACCTGAAGCGAAGCAACAGATCTTCTCATAAGCCGGCATTTCATCTGCTCCTCAGTGTTTTCTTAAATGATCGTGTTCATTTCAGCGTCCTAAAAAATACATGTAACCATTTAGAAATGCCTTTTCTCTTGGTGTGTCTGTAGTTCCATTACATGGTGTACTGACACTGACGCATTCACTCTAAATGTTTGCTTGATCCTTCTTACCGAGTAGCTGTGAGGCTAAACCATTATGGTGTGATTTTTGTGATGCAACTTGTTTTCTTTCTTTAAATTACACCTTTTTTTGTTTTAATCCCCTTTCTGTTTTCTCTTCTTTCTCTTCTCAGACTAAAGCAGTGGGACAAAAACTTCCTCCAACCACTTTCAGCTTCAACCACACCCAGTGTATCCTGTATGCGCTGGGTGTCGGCATGTCCACCAAGGACCCAGACCATCTGAGGTGTGATTCTGCATGTGTTTGTGTTATTGACTGTAGTTTCCTCAGTAGTTGTAAAAAGGCAAATTACATGAAACTGGACAGAAAATAATGCTAATCATGGCTTCAATCATTACTGTTACCTTGACCTGCATGGAGGGGGAAGAATGCGCTGGATTCCATCCACGCTGAAACGCCTGTGCAGCCATCTGTGCTGTTATTTTTATCTGTCAGCAACCTATTCCTACAGAGGTATGCTGTTTCACTGAGCACTAACACTTGCATTTTAATGTAGGTTCCTGTATGAAGGCCATCCGGACTTCAGCTGCCTCCCCACCTTCGGGGTCATTCCCTCCCAGGCAGCTATGATGGATGGTGGTCTGAGCTCAGTCCCTGGACTCAACATAGATTTTACCCAGGTTAGAAAACGTGCATGTTGATGTCTGCTGTGTCTGTATTTGTCCTTGTGTGCAGCTGAGTTTGACTTTTGTTGTTGTTGTACGTACATGTTCGTATCGTACGGGATGCTTTTAATTATGCTAATGCATCCCATCGGCGGTTACGCTTGCATCTCTTTGTCGCATCTTTGCAGCAAGAGCGTGAGGGAGCGATACAAGGATGGATAAGCCGGAGCTGCCGAATGAGAAATGCTTAACACCCCAACATCAGTCTTAAGCGATGTCAGTTAGCTGTGATGCGCCAAACAGCTTAATCACCTGGCCTTTTATATATTTAGATTCCTAACTTTGTTAATGGAGCTGATGATTTATCATCTTCGTCCTATTAGCAGCACCAATCACTGGCGTTTGTTCTTTCTTTGCATTGTTTGCACAATAACGCACCACATAGCTGTCGACAAACGTGTGTATGTTTTAAAAACAAACTTTGTGAGACGCTTCAACACATTAGCGTTAAGTTATCCCATATATTCAAATGTGTTTTCACACCCGGGGTGATGGCACATTGTTTGCATCTCGCCGTCTGACTGTGTTCTGTTTTATTATCTGTTGATCCATATGCACAAACACTACAAAGTAAGCGCTGTAAGAATCAACTGTCACACGGAGGTGAGGAGTTTATGCATCACGCCACTTGATTATAAAAGCTCTTAGTTCCTCCAGAAGCTTCCTCTCTAGTTTCCTCAAGGCAAGTTCATGGATTTAAAAGATCATGGTAGAGAGAGGGGGCGGGGCAGTGACAGTTTCTGAGTATTGGGAGGAGAGGAAATACGAGGAAGCACAAGCTGGCATTAAAGAGCGGGGGAAAAAAGCACCCTGTTATAACACTTTACAAAGTCTTGCTTAAAACAGTAACTGAGGCTTTATGCCTCTTATAATTATATGTCGCAACTGATATATTCGTTTTTCTTTTTGTTTGTTTGTTTTCTAGGTGTTGCATGGGGAGCAGTACTTGGAGCTTTACAAACCTCTGCCAACTTCAGGTATTTTCCCTCTGATAATTCTGCAGAAAGAATTGGTTTTTTTTTAATTGCTGGAGAAATTCTGGGAGATGAAGCAGCTTGTTTACAGCTGCTGACTCTGGCAGCTGCCGCTGCTGCCTTCTTGCAGGACTTGCTCACAGCTGCGATGGCGGGCTCTCTGTCCTTGCAGCTGGCTTGCAGCTCTCGAAGCTGGCAGCGGCGTGGAGCTTTGACCTGCCGAGGGTTGGGAGCATGTTTGTAGCTGAAAGCGCATAAGAGACAGAGCGTGAAAGTTGTGTACGGTTTTTGTTTTTTTACAACTTGGCATTTCTGATCATGTGAGGCATTTTGCCGTAGGCCAGATGTGTGCATTCTGTAGCTTTTACAGTTGTTACAGTCTCATTACAAGATATTATTAGATTCAGTTATTTTGGCCATGCCTGCAAATGTTTGTTTGATGTAAAACGCACAAGCAAAGCTCAAGGTTGTCCAGACATGGAATCTACAAAGTTTGGTTAAAAACTTCATGAAACGTGAAAACAAAACGTGTCAATCTGCCCACTGAACCCATAAAAGACTGGAAAAATTAACTTACTGAGATTATAACTAAAGTATTTTATATAGCGCTTCCTTGTGGCTCCATGGTGTACTGGTTGACACATTTGCTTTTCACAAGCAAGATCCCTGGTTTTAGACTGGGAGGAAACACAGCCAGCCTTGGGGGCTCAGAAGCTAGTGTACTCCCACTGCCAGTCTCAAGCCTGATAAATAGGAGTGTTGCATCAGCATCCAGCATAAAATCGGTGCCAAATCAAACATGTGGATCCAGCCACTGTGAAAAATGAGGGAGCAGCCGGCGTTGTTGTGATTTAGAATTGAATATCGACTCCAAACATTTATTTCTTTTAGCGTTTAAACATTTCTGCTTATTAAAAGCACTTTTAGAGCCTTTTTGTGTCACTTTAGCCTAAATCACACTGCAGTGGATAACACATTACATACAGCAAGGGACAAGTTTAGGTGTATTTACATGGATGGGTATTTTCAGTCTCATTTTTTTTTTATAATGAGTCTAGAAATCTAAACTCTGATATGACCGAGGTTACCTCAAAAGCATTGATGCATTTTGCACGTGTCCTATAACAGGACTAATAGGATTGTGAGGAGCCCAGCTCTGCCTCATGCGTTACCATTACAGAGAACGGCTTTTGTTTTTCTTAAAGATGAATGCCTCAGAGTTTCTCACAGTAACCGACATGTCCTTGCTTTGTACGAAGTGATCATTAAAAATACTTATTTGAAACCAGATGGTGTTTTTTCTGGTTGTAACACCCAAAACTCTATTTAGTTATCCATTATTTAAGACAAGGAGAAGTAGCACACCCTTGTGAGTCTTGGTGTTTTGGCTTGAAAATTGAGTTTAGTAATTAACCTACTGCAGATTAACTTTCTGACTGACTAATCTGTAATTGGAGAATTGAGGATCCAGCACATGCTACAGAGAGGTTTAGAGATTTGTCTCAAGGCTTTTAGAGTTTGTATGTTTACAAAGTATTAATTGACCTTATGTCAGATACTTTGACTTAAAACTAGAGAGGTAATAGTTTGCAGGGCTTGGATTAAATAAATAAATAAATAAATAAAATACATTTTCAGGTAAACTTACCTCTGAGGCCACGATAGCAGACGTGTTGGATAAAGGATCTGGAGCCGTCATCCTCCTGGATGGTAAGGTTTCTTTTTTTCTTTTGCCATATAGGCCAAGCAGGTGATATCATTTACAGTATTTATTCCATATTCATTTGTTTTTACCACTTTAATGTGTTTCTTCCTGAGAGTCGCCTCTAAGGCTGAATTAACACGCAGTTTCTCACTGCGTAGAAATCGTGTACTGCACAAGGATGAGTTTAGCTTTCTGAATCTCAAAGACATCTCACTTCAAAACATAAAAAGTCTTCTGGGACTGTTTTGCTGGACGTTAGTTGAACATTCAGATCTATTGATCTGCTGGGTTTTTTTTCACACATCTCACAAGAGAAACTATGCAGGGAGTGTCCGTTATCTGGACAAAAGTGTCTTGCTGATGTCAGATAATGGCCAGACCGCTTCAAGCTGATGGAAGAGAAACGTTAACACAAGGAACCATTTGTTAAAATCGGAGGTATGCAGAAAAGCATCTCTGAATGCACAACACTCGAGTGTTGAGTGCCACTCTGGCAAAGAGCAGGAATCTGAGGCTTGCACAGGTTCACCAAAATTGACCAGCAAAAGGTTGCCTGGTCTGAGTGTCGATTTCTTTAGCCACATTCAGACTGTTGGATCAGAATTTGGTGTAAACAACATAAAAGCATGAATCCAATCTAGGGTGTATCATCAGTTCAGGCTGGTGGTAGTATAATGGTGTGGGGATGTTTTCTTGTCACACTTGGCAACAACTGGGCAACATTTAAACGACTTGGCCTACCTGAGGATTGTTGTTGAGCATGTCCATCTTTTTATAACCAGAGTGTCGTCATCTCCTGATGTCTGCTTCCAGCAGGATAATGCAGCAAAGCTCACATCATCTAAAACTGATTTCTTGAACATGTCAATAATTTCATGACCTCCACATTCTTAGGCATGTGGTGGAGCTGGAGATTCAGCTCTTGGATGTGCAGCACCTTGTGATACTATTATATGACCTATATGTAATTATTTCCAGCACAGTACGTTTACAGTAGGGGCTGGGAGTGGTTCTCTGCTGTGAGAGACTGCGAAAATAGTTAAGAAGAACAATATTTCTAATTGTAAGGTATCTACGGTATGCAATATAGTTTATAGATTTGGAGAATCTTAAGGCGTGTGTGTGTGTTTGTATGCAGAGGAAAAGACTGAAACTACTGAGTTATGAAATAATAAAAGGTTGTATTTTATTTTTTTATGTGCAATTCATTGCAGAAGTAAGATTTTGCATGTAGGGCTTTAACATAAAGTGTAGTAGTAGTAGAAGATCATTGTGGATTTGCTTTTCCTTAAGTAAAAGGACATGAATGCTCTCTCTGGCTCTGATATTTGTCATTAACTGCAAGAAATTGTGCTTCCTGCAGTGAATACCTACAGTGGCAACGAGCTGGTGTGCTACAACCAGTTTTCGGTGTTTGTTGTCGGTGCTGGAGGCTTCGGAGGAAAGAGAAGCTCTGAGAAAGCCAAAGTAAGTTTTCTGTATACAAGCTGTTTTACTAAAGGGACAGTATAAGAAAATGTAAAATAAATAAATAAATAAATAAAAATGTTATCACATGTCAAGTGTTTGTTTTGTGCTGCTTCCAGCCTCCTGTTCCTCCTCCTAAACGCTCACCAGATGCTGTTGTGATCGATTCAACCACAAGAGACCAAGTGAGTGAGTCTGTGTGGGTTTTGCCGCACAATAAATTAGCTGCATTTATAATATATGGGTGATATCGTGTGGGTCTGAAATAAACGTGAAGTTTTTCAGAGAGGCAGAAGTGTTTGGGGAGGGGGGGTGTGCTGACTGTGTGATGCAGGGGAAAAAAAGAAGAGGAATTTAAAACTAAATCCCTTAAGCAATTTAAAGGGCTGTGACTGTATTACTTCAAAGATATTCCTATTTTAGGTATCTCTTCCATTGCCTTCATGATAATTTAATTTCATCCAAGATCTGTGCATGAGAAGTTCAGGGGTTTATGAATTAGATATAGATCTAAACAATTTCTGTTTCCCCTGTGGTCACAGGCTGCCTTGTATCGCCTGAGTGGAGACTGGAACCCTCTTCATATAGACCCCAGCTTTGCTGCTATGGGAGGTTAGAGTCTAACATGTTGGGTTTTTTTTTTTGTTTTTTTTTTTAAATTTTGCTTAGGACTTAATCTTTGTCTGGTATTTTGAATGCATTTTGGTCTTATTTAAACGTGACATGCTGTACTCGACGTGCTCTCTGGTCAGGCTTCAAAGCTCCCATCCTGCATGGCCTGTGTTCGTTCGGCTTCGCTGCGAGACACGTCCTCAAGCAGTTCGCCGACAACGACCCCTCCAGGTTCAAGGCCATCAAGGTGAGCGTAACCTGCGATTTTAAACTGTGTGATCCTGCGAATGAGGCTTTCGAGTTCATGCGAAGACTACTTTCGTGATTTCAGAGAATGTCTTACGTTAGTGGTTCCTCTTTGATTTTGAGGGTGAAAAGAGCTGATGAGTGGTTCGTTACTCTGGTCCACCCTCTGTCTAGATGGTTTTCTCTAACAGACAATTACTGACAGATATCATCTGAACCTGTCATTCAGACTGTGCGCAGAGAGGCTTTCTTTAGACGAAGGAAAAAATCATTTGATTTCGATCATCTTTGATTGAGATTGAAGTTTAATATTCCAGAGACAGAATAACCTCAATAAAAATGCAAAAGTAGACCTGCAAAATTAATATTCTGCCATAAAGTATCATCTTCATGGTCGGAAACTTTACCGAGATGTTAGACAGCGTTTAATTTTGGCCACTTGTGCAGCTGCGTCAGCTTCTTTAGACAAATTGCTTTCCAGGTTAACGTCATCCGTTGCACCCGACAGCGTGACAATAGTTTAATATTCTCTTATTCATTCCCATGACGTCTCACACTTCAGTAATGGACTGATTCACATTAACGCAACATTTTATAATCTAATTCTGTGTCAGATTGCTCCCACCTTATTTCCATCACAGCACGGCTCTGCTGTAATGATGTGTCACTGAAGCTTACTTCCTTTTTTTTTTTTTTTTTTTATCTCCGCAATACCGTTGACACTGTTTTATGGTGTCATCTCCTGATTTCTGTCACAAGGCCTTTAAGCTTTTTGATGTGAAATTCCTTTTATGCTTTGGAAATCTTTTTTTTGTGATGGAAGCTTGTGTGCAAAAAGGAGTGAGAAGTGAAGAGTTAATATGGCTACCATCTCAGAAACCTGTATCTGCAGATCCGCCACCCTCGCTCTCCTTAACCGCCCGCCTTTGCTCCTCAGGTTCGCTTTGTGAAGCCGGTGATGCCGGGTCAGTCACTGCAGACTGAGATGTGGAAGGAAGGCAACAGAGTTCACATCCAGTGCAAAGTGAGTGTCTTTAAGTTTGGCTTGGATACAATCAGAACAATTTTAGGGATGAATGGGTAAATGTTACACTACAGTGAAGTTTCAGCTCCAGTCTCTCTCATCCAGGTGAAGGAGACCGATGCAGTCGTGCTGGCAGGAGCCTATGTGGATTTGCACGGAGCCTCAGGAGCATCTCCAGAAAATCTCTCTCAGGTACATCAGTCGGAAAATACTCCATTCAATTTTACCTAACTCTGTCCTAGAGCACCTGATGTCTTTTTTCGTATTTGTAGGTAATTTGGACAAAATGAATTTGTACTTGGGACATATCACGATAATGGATCCTGAAAATGAGAATGGACATGAGCTTTTAATGTCATTTCTACTTATTCGTGCAGGGAGGTGGCCTTCAGAGTGAGCTGGTGTTTGCAGAGATCGGCCGTCGTATCAAAGACGTGGGCTCAGAGCTGGTCAAGAAGGTGAACGCTGTGTTCGGCTGGGAGATAACGAAAGATGGGAAGAAAGCGGCACAGTGGAGTAAGTCTACTGAATGCTTTGAGAATAAAAATATAACTTTAGTTCAGGTAACTACATTTGATCATCAGTATAACATAGAGTCAGTTTAATATCAGGTAGCACAGGTAGTCCAGCTCCTCCAGGGTAGCACATCTACATGTGCCGCCTCAAGGCTTTCTGTCTAGTGGAGGAGAGATCATGAGGAGAGCTGGATGGGATTGTACTATAGTGTCAAGTTCCAGTGTTCTACAAAACGACCTTCATCATGACAGTTGCACAATGGCGAGCACAGATCCTTAAATGAAGTGTGTGCTCACAGCCGGGCACCATGCAGCTGTGCAATACCATTCCTTTTCTAGGGGCTGTCTGATTGCTTTGCCAGTGGATCTGTTGCACCAAAGGAGGTCTGATGCAGCGCGGTGGTTGTATCATATTTAGAAGGTCCTGACTTATATGTGGAATAAATAAATACTACAAACATCCCGTGGAGTATTTTTGCAGATTACACTGTGATCTGCAGTGAGACACGGAAGGAAATCGAAGAGGGCGTGGAGAGGTGGAGGAATAAAAGTCTGTAAGGAAAGGTGTAACAGCGAGAGTTTAAATACCTGAGGTCAACCTTGCAAAGCAACAGACAGTGCACAAGAGGGCTGAAGATGAGAGTGGAGTGGGTGGAGACAAGTATCAGGGGTGATTTGTGACTGGAGGAGTGAAAGGGAAGGTTTCTAAGATGATAGTGAGACCTGCTATGATGTATGGTTTGGACACAGTGTCTCTGACAGAAAGACAGGAGGCGGAGTTGCAGATGTTAACATTTTTGTAAGCAGGATGGAGAAGACTAGAAATGAGTGCATCAGAGGTACAGCTAGAGACAAAGTAAGAGATGAAAGGCTGAGATGGTTTGGATGTGTGCAGAGGAGTAAATATGGAGCTGCCAGGGAGGACGAAAAGAGGAAGACCTCAGAAGATGAATGGATGTAGTGAAGAAGGTCATGCAGAGGGCTGGGGGGAGATGGGGGGAGATGGTGCGCTAGACAACTCTTAAGGGAGCACATGAGTAAAGAATAAGAAATAATAAAGATTTGAACCTTTTACATGCAACTTTTGGAAGTTGGTTCAAGTATTCCAGGCAGATTTATTGTGTTGTAATTGGTCTGCTAAACATATCTGACAAAGGCTGCTGCTCATGTTGCTCGGGTGGTTCGGAGTTCACACATTTAAATTTCCCCAGAGAGGGTTGGGAGTGATTTTTGTGATGGATTTACAAGGCCGCAAACCTCCTGTCAGCATAAAATTGATTGTGCTGCTGCTCACTGGAGTGTCCCGTAGTAAATTTGTGCTCGACTGTCTTCCTCCTCCTCTCTTTTCTCAAAAAAAAAATCATATGATTGGCTCCCACGCGCACCCATGAAACGAAGGTTAAGACACAGGTCACGGGTTAAATAAGCCGTTCAGGTCAATTTTGAAGCTTTGATTTTGATTTAGCTTTTTTCTTCTGTGCCGTTTTCCTTTAGCCATTGATCTGAAGAGCGGCAGCGGGTCATTGCACAAAGGGCCTTACGGCGGAAAGGCGGATGTGACCATGACTGTGTCGGACGAAGACTTCATGGAGGTGGTGCAGGGGAAGCTCAACCCTCAGAAGGTAACTGTTGAGTCGTAATAAAACAACGTTAATTAGTTGCTGTGTGAAGAATGACCTTGTTTTTATTTATTTTTTTAAAATTCTGCACAGTGACTCACCTGCTTCATGCTCTTTAAAGCTTCTGTGCTCACACTGGTAAATATTTTAGTTAAAGTTTACAAAAACCTGCAGAAATCCTTTTATGACCAAGTGGTTTTGTTTTTAAAAAAAAGCCTCATATTTTAAATCACGTCTTCTTTGGGATGTTAAAATCACTTCTAGTACATTGTAATTAAAGGGAAAGTGCCTTCGAGGAGCCCTTCAGTCTGTAACGACTACCTCCCTGATCTCGTCATGTCAGATTTTTAAAAAAATAATGAATGCAATGATCTATCAGATCAGAAAGCTCTCGGCGGGGGTAATCAATCGGCAGTACTTCCCATCTGTCACTGGCGATGACAGATGGGATGTGGCTACTGTAAAGAATTTATATGCTTCCCGGAGCGCCTGATATTGATCTGAGGAGCGCGTGTGCACGCTCTTAACAAAGAGTGTCATCGGGCTGGGTGCTGCTTTTCCACTCTCCCTCATGATGAAAAGGAGCAGCTGGAGGAAGATTAGTCGATGGGGTTGAAAGGCACACCGCTGTCATTGCAGGGTCATCATAACCCCATCATGTGATTGATTTTTTTTTTATTTTTTTTTAATCTTATCTGTGGAAAGCGGTACAAGTTGGCAGTGGTTCAGTTTTTCCCAGTGAAGGCGCTTCTCTGCTGCACGCTTGGCTCCGTACCTTGTGGATATGAATAATATAATATTCTTTGATTGTTCTGCTGCCAGAGAACCGGTAGCCAAAGATTCCCTTTTGTCCGAGACCTTGTTGGTGTTAGCTGCAGGCGTCTTGGCCCATTTTGCTCTCTTTGTTCTTGAAAACGATTAACAGCCAGCCGGCTCCTAAACAGAAGAGACTGTGGCTCTTTGGGAAGAAAAAAAAATGCTCAAGTGTTTCTTTGTTGTTTTCTTTGTTAGGCCTTCTTCTCTGGCAAGCTGAAGGTTAGAGGGAACATCATGCTGAGTCAGAAGCTGGAGGTTATCCTGAAGGACTACGCCAAGCTGTGAGCTCCTCAGCCAGCCAATCAAATGACTTCAAGAACTGACCAACCTACAAGCTCGCCTTCTCCTTCTGTGTGTGTGTGTGTGTGTGTGTGTGTGTGTGTGTGTGTGTGTGTGTGTGTGTGTTTACATACTTTTCCACTCGAGGGAAACACACAAAGTGACCCTGAGAATTAATTCTGAAGTGTCACTAATCAAGTTTCAAAGAGTCTGAAATAAAACGTCTTTATTCTCAGCCATCATGAGGAGAAACTGTAATTCAGAGCACCTGGTTATTTACACCTGGCTACAGTCGGTCCTTGCTAACCTGTGCCTAATGAATCATGTAGAAAATAACCAAAGCATTTCATAAATGTAATTGCTTCACAAAGACTGTGCTCAAATGTGTCTAATGAAACGATTGCTCTTCTATTAAAAAGAACTAAATGAGAATAAAACCTCATCGTTTAACACTTAAATGGCTAAAGATGTCTTGTTTTTTACTTTAATGTATCTACTGACTGAGTTTAGTGTGAATGAGAGACCTCCTGCATCTGCAGCTCTCTTCGCTTCCAGCAGCTTTTCTGATTCACTCTCAACACTCTGTTGTTGTTGTTTTTTGTATTTTTGGCAACGGCAGTACATAAACGCTCTACACCCCCCCCCCCACGCTCCTCATATATGTACCTATACTCAATGGCTAAGGGGCCCCGCAGGGGAAAGCTATAAGATTGTCAGGCTGTTGGAAATGCCACTCCAAATGTCAATGTTGTGTCCAAAAATGTCAGTTATTGTAGGTTAATAAGAACTCACTGACCACTGGAGCAAACATTTTTTTATGCCACAGTCCTGTTTTGTTAGTTTTTCTGGCAGGAAATGTGGGACACTGCTGCATTTCTTTGCATGTTAGCCAAACTGCCAACCATGGCACTGAGGAAGACCTGTCGTATGTACAGCGCTCTGGTTTTAAAGTATAGAAAAATACCATAGTTCCTGCAGAATGACAGATTTTCTTCACATCCTTTTTTAAAACAGTATTTATCCTGTGTTTTTATTGTACAGTCATCTGGAGTTATAAAAATTGAATGAGTGTGAATATAGACGTAAACTTCATGCTGAGACTGATTTTTGTCTGAAACGGTAACAGAACTTTTATTAAAGCATTTACAGCATCTAAACTGAATTTTAATATTTTTTTTTTCCTTTGTGCACCACAGCAGTGGATTTGAAACGAAGCAATCAAGATGTGATTGAATTGCAGACTTTCAGCTTTAATTCAAGAGGTTTAGCAAAAATAAATTGCAGCCAGGTGTGGCCTGTTTCTTTCATCTTTTCTAACAAATGAAAGGATAGAAGGTCTGAAGGTAATTCTTTGAGCTGAATTTGTTTTGTAGCTGCTCATATTGAAACTCTCATTATGTAGATCCACAAACAAGAAGGCAAAGACTTTGGAAAATCACTAACTGAAGAATGTTAAAACATAATCCTTTGTGTAATTCTTCCTCTTCTTTGTAAAAGTACCACCTAAAATAAACATGTAATTTTGCAGTTAAAATCACACATTGATTGTTCATTTCAGGTCTATTGAGGTTTTACACAGAGGCAAAAACTTGGCAGGTGGACCTTGTTGTAATTGCTATAATTACCACCAAATCTTTATCAGAGCAAAGGTGATGTGCTTTTTTCCCTCCCTTTTTAAAGGAAATGAAGTGATTCAGAGTCGAACCAAAGAGTCACCACCGGCAGCTCTTTAAAAGGAAAAACTGAATTTAATGTATTTTTAGCTGGTGTTGCAGTGGTTACCACAATCAGCCTACAGTAAGGACTCCTCTTTATATGTTAGTCTTACAGTGGTTTTATATATAGTTTAATATGAGGTCAGTGTATGTGCAGATATGCCGAGTGTGTCATATTTTATATATGCAGTTTCTGAGACTTCACTACATCACCAGTGTGACTTTTTCCCCTCTGAAAAACCAAAATAAATTGCAAAACACATTAAAAAAGCCAGATGCAAATTAAAAGTCAATATGGAAGTTAAATTTATTTATTTTTTAACAAATTTGTCAGATGGTTTAATAAACTCACCATTTAAAATAATAATAATAATAATAAAAAAGAATTTTCAGGCTTTAATGGGTTAAATCTTTGGTTTGTAAGAGATGGCCGATTTACGGAAGAGGATTAGGGCCACTGGAAAAAAAAAATGAATTCAGGAAAAGAAGAAGAATAAAAAAGACGTGCCCACTTTGCCCCCCCCCCCAGTGGCCCTAATCCTCTTCCGTACCGATCAGACAAAAGGTCAATGTTTTAAACGTAAAGGAGCTCGTATAGCTTAAATAAACCGAGAGGTTCACCGAACAAAGCGGAAGAATATATATGGAGCTGGAAATGGGTGTGAAAAAGTTAACCATTATTTATTAAATTCACTTTCATTCATATAGCGCCAAATCACAGTTAAAGTATTTCGTCTCGTTTAAAATGACTTAAATCATCGTTCTTCCCCATTCTGATGCTTAATTTGAACTTCAGCTGGTCATCGTTGCCATGTCTGTGTACCTAAATGGATCGACTCGATGCCGTACGATTGGCTGATTAGATCAATATGCAGATTAACAGGTGTAACTAAGTGAATACCGATATGATTGTGTATTGCAATGCTCTGACATCACAGAACACATCTGCTCGTGTTATACAATCCTTTTATTACATCAGTACATTTTCCTGTTTATAATACACTGATTTATACAATATCTCTACTATAAAATTAGAATAATCTGATCAAATTCACATTTTCAATATGCAAGTGTTTTTAAAGCGCTTGATATGACGATCCGCTTCTTTGTGATCAAGCCAAGTGAGTTTTTTCTTCATCTACGATTTTAACGTTAATAAAGAGAATCTGAAATCTTCCAGTCTTTGAAAGAATAATGAGAAGTATTAGATTAAAAAAACAACAACAATTATTTATTCTCCAGTGTCTGTTCGAGCAGATATCGTTTGGCTTTGATAAAACTCATTTTTATTGTCCTTCTGCTGCAGGAGTACAAAGGAATCTCCAAACACTTTAATTGGTGTGAAAAACAAAAATAGTCCACATCAGAAAAACAAAAAACCCAGAACAAAACAAAAGGAAACAATGACGAGAAAAGAAAAATTAGTAAGATTACATCTGCTGCCTGAACAGTAGAATTCTAAATATGAACATTTTCATAAATATACCTGTTTGTACACAATGATTTTCTTCATAAAGTGGCTTTCGTCGTTACCTACCGCTAATCTACGACTAATCGTTGCGATTATGCAGGTATTATCAGAAGCTAGTTCATGGATCTTTATATTTACACACGCAGTATGTAACTGTGATCAACCTGCTTCATATAAAAGGCTTTCTATACTTCATCCACCCTGAAATCAAAGCTAATCTCTATTTGCTTCCCTACAGCAGCAAAACAAGGCTCTATGGGCAGTTAGCTTACTGGATTAACAGTTTGTAAGAGCCTCTTCCTTAGTCAAGTGGAAGACGCATCATGTGATACAACAGCCTAGATTGTATTTTCCAAACGTGTACTGAAGGCAATGAGCTGCATTTGGATGATATAAAAAGAAGTTAAAGAATTTTTAAAAAGATAATTGATAATTAAGTGTGACAAAAGAAGAAGTAAATCTAATCAAATTAAAATAAAGGCAAATTATTCAAAAGACATCTGTCAATCATGGTCCATGTGAAAAATTAGAGCTAGGAGTCGATGAAAGGGAGGTGCAGGGTAACCGGAATAAAACATTTCCACAGCAAAACTAAATCTCCATAAAATTTGAACCCCTCCCCCTCAAAAAACCCTTTCCATTGCCAACAGCAAAGCTTCCTGCTACATGATCGGAAGCTTAACATTTCCAAAAACAAAACTCACCCAGAGGTGGTGTTCTGACGGCCCCTATCAATGTGTTAAATTGAAGCTACCTTGTGCAACCGATTATCAATAATAAACAACATGAGCAGAACCAGCAGTCCTAGTACTGTGCCAGGTTGGCAGAAGTAGCCTTCAGAGATTTAAGGACACTTAATATTGAATGAATACCTCTGGTTCTAGGCCGAGATGAACAAATATCTCATTACGTATTGTCATCATCTCATCACCAAAGACCATGCCTGCCTTCTATCCTTATATTCATAACACTACATATAATTTAGCTTAGTTTTTACGTGCAAATACACAAAAATCTGGCACAATCAGACAGCCCACTGGGTGGTGGCACGCATACACCGATCAGCCACAACATTAAATCATCCAAAAAGACCGAAACAGTTTCCCAAAGCTGCTCAGATGAACAGCTCTGACCGGCTGAGGGATGGAGCGAGTGGTTTTGGGTCGGTGCAGCGGATCCTTCGGGTCCTGTAGGGTTGTGAGTTTGGGGCGGAGGGGTGGCCCCCGAGGATGAGGCTTGTTCTGGTGGCAGATCACATTGGAATCTGGGTGTCTGGGCTCTTTTCCAAGTTCTTCATGCTGTTCCTGAGCAGTATTTGTGGTGGCTTCTGGGAGGAGACGCTGGGGAGTGAGGGCGGTGTGCTTGCATGGTTGGTGTGTGTAAAAAACAAACAAACAAACCAAAAAAACAGAGGTTTCCCGGCAGAGCATGGATGATGAATGCTACTCACGTCACGTGAGAGTGGTTTAAATGTACCAAATCCTGCTAGCCTGGTTAAGGAGCAGCTCAACATTTTGGAAAACACTTGCTTTCTGACAGCGTTCGACCACTTTCATGTCTGTCTGTTAAAAATAAAGACAGCCCTGATGTGGAAACTATTGGCTTCGTCTAGCAGTAACAAAATCAGCCAAGGAGCACTTGTACTGCTCTCCGATGGTGTGTATGAAGGTAAAAAGCGTCAATATGCCAGACTCTTCTTTAACGGACGGAGCTAATTACCTATGAGTGCGTGGATCCCAGGAAAGTGTGTGCTGATCGGCTGATTTTGTGACCGTTATTAGCAGTTTCCCCATTTCTGGTTTTTGTTCTAAGCCACCCAGCAGCTCGCTGAAGGCTCATATTTAAGCGGACAAACACGAGAGTAGTCTAAAACTGTCGCGTAAGGTCTGTATCAGAAAACGAATGAGAGAATCTCCCAAATATGTTAAGCCGCTGCTTTAAATTCATGAACCATGTTTATTGGTACCATAGTTATAAATCCTGCGTTCATTTCAATTGCAGCTGGGTTACAGAAAGGTGCCTAAAACTAAACACAGCAGCAACATAACACTAGGAGGCTGTGAAGCGTCCTGATCCTCTGCTACTCCAACCAAGCTGGTTTATCTGGAGCACCAGAACTGGATATGATGTGCTTTGAACGTCCGCTTTGTGCCAAGGGCTCTGAAAGTGATCACCTGAATGCTTCCAGAAGAGCTTTTGCCATCATCACAACTGATTTCCTAATACAAACTAAAACGTATCTTGTATAAGTGAAACAATGCTGCAGGTTTAGACTTCACACCTGCTCCTACAGCTTTCACTTCCTGTGCAAAAAGTGCTCTCCGTGTGTTGTTCGGTGGAGACAGAGATGGCTGTTTTGTGCAGAGTCTCCAGCTGCTTATTTTGTCTCTCCTTCAGCTAATTCTGACTGAAGGTGTCCCGTGCACATTAGCCTGCATTTGCCTTTCTCTACATTTTAAAACACTTGTAAAAGTCAAATTTGGATTCAGGTGGATCACAACAGGTGATACAGCACGGTCACGCCCGATCAACCGGCGAGCGCTCCCTTCTGTGAAAGTCTATAAATCCTAGAAATGAATCAGTTGCCATTTTTCCAATCACGTATGACACGCAATTCACAAATCGTGCCTCTGCTCACATAAACTGTTTTAATGCCACACTTTTCTGTCTATATGAAGAATTTCACATCATTCTTGAGGTTGCCGTGGTTGTTGTTCGTAACGCTGAAGCGGTTCGGGAGGATCCTCATCTTCATGGTACCGTCGGCGCCGCAGGAGAAGATGTAGTTAGCTGGTCCCACTTCGAGCTGCATCACACCTGTGCCGAGGTTCCTGAACAGCGACTGGCGAGCGTGTTCGTTGGGAAAGGTGTAAAGGAGGCTATGCGTGGTCAGGCTCCAAACCTGGAGGAAGCAGGGAAGATTTGAAAAATCAGAAACAGGACAGTTTAATGGAGTTTGTTTCGGTCAAAGGGAGAATGCGTCTCTATAAAAACATCTATAAACAATCCAAACCTGAATGAACTGAACCTACTAAGAACCTGATGAAGCTCATTCTCTGATTAAAAAACATGACCAGTATAAAAAAAATTAATTAAAATCCCCCAAACCAAATATCTTTTGCCATAAATTCTCTCCGATGCTCTAACTCCAAGATGAAAAAGTCACAAACTGCTTCTTAATTTGATGATTGTGCTGAATTCTTTGCTTTCTACAAGTAACTGTGTTACTTGTGTGTTGAGTGTGCAACACACTCAACCATCGAACAATCATGTTCTGACTCAGACTGGAATCAGTCTCAGGCAAACTGGTGAAGGTTCCAATTTAGAAATGACAATTCCAGCATGTTTAAATTCATGTGAATCAGTGAGCGCAACTTGTCTGCGACGTGTCTCAATGTGCAGTAGGAGATTCAACTCAACTGGTTGCCAACTGATTGCATCCTTGTTTATATTCCTGTATAAAAGCAAGGTTACTAAGCAACTATGTCCTATGACTTACAGTTAGTAACCATCCTGCAGCAACTGGGTCACTGTTTGCGGATGATTTTCTGAATTTCTGTTTCAAAATGTATGTAATTGCCAGCTTCTGTTTTATTGCCATCTTAATGCATGAAAGTTGCTCCAAAGAATGCAAGTGGCTGCAGACCTGGTCCAAGCCTTCAAAACTACTATTTCAAAAGCAAGTTCACAGCAAACCGTCCTAATAATCTTTGCAGTGCCAGGGTCTCATCACGGTTATGATTATTATTGTGATGTTGGACATTTGTCTCCCCCCCCTCCTCTCATCCCTTTGTAGCTATAGTCACTAATGTAGTTTAAACTTAAATGTGCTCTTAGTGGTATCCAGTTCAAACTTGAGATTAATTTGGTACCTTTTATTCTGTCATGGCTACAACTCGCTGTTGACATTTCATTGTTTCATGCATTCTTACTTTGCCCCTTTAAGCCTGTATTTAAGAATTATTTCTTCACTGAAAACAACATCAATGTAATACGGTCAGGTTTGGGTGCTACTGCAGCAGAATGTATTGTGGCCTCTTTACCAGAAAAAACAGAAATACATGGCTGAGTTTCCACTGAAGACCTCGATAGGCTCTGAACAACTTGGATCATTTGACTCGTATTCTCAGTCTGGGAGCTGCATGATTCATTAAGGTATCTAATTTATTGAAGTTCCAGCTCTCATCAAACACTTTAATTGTATACTGACTGACTGCAAACTGCAAACTGTTGTGCTGCACATTTATAAGCTTTTAAAGACTTTAGATGAGTAACCTCACGCACAGCTTTGAAAGGTTTTTTTTTTCTGAGCAATTATCCAGAGTGAAAGTCATTTGAATTTCAAGCAGATGTGCACTGCACCATTCTACATGTGAGCGACACAGGGGCTTCATCCTTGGAGTGACAGCTGTGTGATCTGCAGCAGCATATCCAAGTCAAAAAGATAAAAAAGACCTGCTGTCTCTGGTAATATATTAGCTGCAGACATTCACATCCTCCTCCTACTGCCTTCTCCTCTGCCTTTCCCAGTGTCAACCCACTTTCACCTTACATGTTAGTCTCCATCAGTCACACAGCTGTCCCGAGCAGGTGGTTAATCACAAGTGACAATGGATTTCTTTTGCTTTGCTGGAGGTCACCGTCTCCACCGATAAACGCAACAGAGACATACACGTCTGGGTGCCAAACGCCCTGGAGGGCAGTTCTGCAAGTGACGAATTTACGAGGGTAGAGGAAATGATCAAGTCTCTTCATATAGATTTTTAGGATAACTGTACCCAGCGAAGCTCATGTAAAACTAAAGACCTTCGAGAAGAAACTCGAAGAGCATTTATATCACAGCAAACTGTCTGCTTCCCACTTGCAAACAAATTAACAAGTGCTGTACACCTGAAAAAAAAATGCCACTCAGAAACATTTTATCACACATCAAATGTCAAAAAGACTAGTTGACAAACCTTAATGTTGCCCTCAGCTGATCCACTGATAAAGCAATCCTCAGTTGGATCGACGGCTAGTGCTTTGACCGGCGAGTCATGGGCCTGGAAGCTCTGCCGCTGGTGCTTGTGGGAAAGCTCCAGCACGCTGATCCAGCCCTTCCTCCCGCCTGTGATAAGCAGCTGCTGCCTGGGGGCCATGGAGAGCACGGTGGCACCGGACTCGTGGCAGCTGAAAGCTAAGGACAGAGAGAGGTAGACAGAAGAGAAAAATGTCAATCATAGTTCTTAAATGTTTTTCGCCATTTGATTTAATTTGTTTTCAAACTTTCTTTCCAACACCAAAAGGTATTTATTACAGAACAGCGGCTCTGAATGTGGGGACACTGGCAATCTCCAGGAATCTGTGAACCATAACCAAGGAGCCTGCAAGGCATCCTCCATTAATTTAATATCTTGTCCTTTTCCCTGCTGTCATAGGGGGAGAAAACTGAATAGTCCACCAGTCCATCACAGGGCTAACACAGAGACGCAATCACTCATGCTCACATTCACAAGTACTGCCAATTTAGAAAGACCAATTAGTCTTATATGCATGTCTTTGGACTGTTGGAGAAAGCTGGAGTAGCTGGAGAAAATCCATTGAAGCATGTGATTAACCATGCCAAAGACACTACTAAATAGGCTAATTAGGTGCAGTATCTTACCTTGCACAAGGCTGTTAGCAGGAGTCACTAGTGTGTCCCACAGACACACATTCCTGTAGAGTCAAAAGTAACCAAATTACAGTATTTTCTAACATTTTCATTACAGAACATATCATTAGGCACAGCAGATTCAGTGTTTAATGAGAGGTGGCATAGGATTAAATTGACTGGAAAGTCTGTGGGACCTGTTGTCTGTTGAAAGACCCGCAGTGGCGATGAGGGAGGAAGAGCCCACAAAGAGAAAGTCATTAGCTGTCTTGTTGTGGCACTGCAGAGTCTGGTAGCGGGAAACAGAGAAGTGACAGTGACGTTAATTATAAAGCAGGACAAGAATAAACAAAAAGGAGTGTGACAGAAAAACAGGAGGACACTCGAGGGATATAGAAGAAAAACCAGCTAAATGAGCTGCGAGCATCTCACCAGATATGGTTTCGGTGTAGTCCCGCTTGTGTTGGTCTGCCAGAGACTCAAGGCTCCATCAGCATCCACAATCCCAAACTACAGAAAACAAGCACAAAGCAGATATCACACTTTGCTGTAAATAGGATAGAATGATCCCTTATATTGCATTTGACATATATATTAAAAAATGTTTGTGCTCACTCCCTCACTGTGAATTTGTCCTCCAAAACATGTCAACAGCCTCATACGGCCAAGCACCACTTACATAACTAAAGTGCTTTCTATATCCTCTCATTCCTTTTTGCCCTCTTAAAGCATATTTTGCGCTCTGGGCTGCATCAAGCAGGTAAGAGAGCGCTGGCACGAGAGAGGCACCATCTGAGAAAATTATTAGCTTGAGGCGAGTGCCTCAGTTTAGAGTGTTTGAATCACTGAGCTGAAGAACAATGCGTGCTGAAGCCAACCTCCCCGCTGTGGTCCGTGCCTGAACGGCAGAGGAAGTGTGAAAACGTTTCCGAATGCGACAGGCTCACATCACTCTGCAGTCATGTTGCAAAGCTAAGAATAGCCTGACATCTGTATGGCGGTAGTCAGCAGGCCAATGTGTTCACTATCCTGGTACACAGAGCAGGAGGGGTGTGAGAGTTTGTAACCTTGTTCCCTTGATGGTTGAATCGTATCCTGGTGACTCTGGAGTTGCCTGGACTTCGGAAGCAGATGATCTGCTGGGAGTGACCCCATTCAAACATCCTCACGCTACCATCCTGAGCTCCTGTCAGGTCTGATGAACAGAAACAAAACCGCACGTGATAACAGCTCATCTTCCAATACATCCCAGTGACCATTCAGACCTCAACAGGAGGGTTTTGGCACTTCTTTGTTCCCAAATTCATCTACTACATAAGTGAAGACCAGGTTAAATTGATTGAAAGCCGTTTTCATCCCAGACAAACACTCCTCAGCTGCATCACCAGTCTGCAGTTTGACTGGAAAATACAAGTTTGCAGCAAAGTGAGCGCACTCAGCCTTTAGCAGCACTGGGACTAATGGAAAACAGCTCTGCCAGTTTACAAATATCAACATAAGAGAAACTTTTTTTTGTATGTAATCACCCCCTGAAGGCTGTTTTTCAACAGCAGATATATGATGTCCGAATACCACTTTTAATAGGCGAATAGTTTTCTAATCTACCGACAGACATCGGAGTTGTACTTACAGTACGGCAGTGTGGGATGGGAGGTCATTCTTCGCACATTGTTGATATTTCTCTTGATCATCTGGGAGAAGAAAAGTGAAGAGGAGGAGGAGGAGAAATTCAGTGAGAAAACAGAGCTTCATCATGGTAAAGAATAAATCTTTAAAACCAGGTGAAGTGCAGAGAGATGTAGTGAAACAGTGTTATGCTGTTTTAAAGCCCCTTTTACACAAAATACACGTTTCCTGACGGTGTCACATGACTTGAAGGAATGATTTTTAAATCCCTTCTCACATGGCTCCCTCACACGTGCTTCATTCAGAAATAACATGATGTAGATTCTGATGATTAACTTTAACGTGACCCCTTTAATCATGATCATCAAAAGCAAGAAAGGTGCTTACTCCTGCTTCCAGTGAATCCACTGACAACCTATCATTTTCTCGTTAAAGTAAATTCTGTCTACGTTATAGTCCAAAAGGCAGACACTAAGTCTAACTTAATGTCTTCACATACTGTAGGTTAGACATTTTAATTGATATTCAATATTTTGTTCATGCAGCTGACGGATAAATTAAAAATATTGGCATCAAATACTGGAGGGTTGGCCAACTGCCATTAGCCAACCCTCAGCTTCCCAGTCAACACACCTATGGTATTATTTTGAAAATCCTACGTTACCTAGTTTTCAAATTACTACATTCACAAACTTAGGTGACCACATTGCCCGCACGCCCAGGGGGGTGAGGACAATAGCCCATCAGCCTGAGCGGAAAAAACTTTTGCCACTTTGCTTCCCTCCTGTTTGACGCTCTCTTTCAGGGGTAATTTATTTGTAACTCCATATTCGTTCTTGCACTCAGAAATAATCCAGTTTTTTTTAAAAAGATAATAAAATAAAGGAGGATTTTGAGCTGTTTTATGGTGCATTCCATTTTTACTCCTCTCCCTTAAGACCACTGTTTCTTCTGATTGGCTGCCCCTCATAAACTTTAGCCATTTACATGCTCAGTTTTGGCTTGCAGAAACTGATGTTCATACAGTGAACCCATTATTTGAAACTTCTGGCATGTGTAATATGAGAGTTAATGAATAACTGTACACCAGGGCAGTGCCATATCTTACCATCCTCATCTGGTATATATTTTTACACAATTAAATATTCCCTAGCGTTCACACAGAGCTAATCACTTCTGTCTCTAAGAAAAAGTTGCCAGATCTGGTGCCCAAAACCACTGGGTGACATCACATTGACTACATCCTTCATTTAAGCAAAGACTGAGGACATAGTTCACATTAGTCAACAGAGACCATCCTAGTATTTACTGTATTTCATCATCTGATACCAAACTGATACAAGTATTAGAGTTCCCGTGTGTCAATTTATTAGCTAATAATAAACCCTGCTTTGAAATTAAAGAATAAATACAAGGCTGTTCTATTATAATGATAGGAGGAAAAACCTACTGAGCCTCAGTATATCAGAGTGAAAATATGCAACATGACTGTTGGCTGAGAGAGGCTGAAATTAATGGCAATGTATTTTCTATCGAGGATTCCATTTATCATTCATCTCAAAATATACTCCACTCTGACACTGAACAAACTGACTGGTTGGTAAAATACTTACGATGCAAAGTGGCTCTTACTGTCCAGTCTGCATATCAGGAGCAATAAGTTAACTAGCTGAAATAACAAACATGAGTCGCATCTACTTGACTCAATGACACCACAAGAACCAAATTATCTCCCTCCTGCTAAAGCAAACCTTCTCCGCTCGGTAGAAATCAGCACAGTTTTCCACAAAAACAGCAGAAACGTTTGACTCATACATCTCAAAACACCATCTCAGTTCCTCAGTAAGCCAATGAGAGGAGCTAATGTTAGCAGCCGCAACGCTTTTGGCAAAACAGACAGAGACAAAAATGAATTATTTATTTAAGCTATGCTTTGAGGATTTTTGCTTTGAGTACAAAAAGTGCAGACAACATCAATTAATTACACAAAAGCAGCAGGGAGTATTATAAACCCATTATCACTGCGTAGTGAATGAAAGCTCATGGAGCCAAACTGTGAAAAACTGTGCTTGATATTACATCTGATCGTTTCCAAACATCAAGACAACAGAAATCTGCTAAAATCTATTTGTTTAGATAATCCGGTGAACATTCAGCCAACTTTAATTTCACAACTGTTTTATCAGGTTTTGGTGAAATGCAAATGTTAAAAGTAACACTTTTAAAACACTAGCACATTTTTGAAATCGGCCCAATATTATACAACAAAAGTCACAATTATGTTATTTATATGTAAACACAAAACAAACAAAAGAACCCAACAAAAATACAGCACTCCTTGTGATTTGGCCGTTTTATTGTATAAATCCAGGTTGGGAGCTTACCACGGCGGCACCTCTGCCCGTCTGCATGCCTCCTAGCCACGGTACGTTGATAGGAGTGCCAGGGTTACTGTGGGTGTATGGCGTGGTGCCGTGGAGGGCGGCAAAATCATCGCGTGTATGGACCACCAGGAAGTCGTCACCACCCACACTTAGAGGAAAAAAAAAGAAAGAAGAAGTAGTGATGTATATGATGAGACGAGGTGCCTGGCTGGTTCAAACCAGTCATAAAGAGCCATCATTAGCTAACAATGAGTCCTGCAACAGCTGGACTGATATGCACAGAGGTTTCAACAACAAACCTGCAAAGTACCTTAACGCCTAATGTGATTTGTGAGCTAATATTTAGAATTCTGTATATAAAAACAGATGCTCTCTGTGCTATACAGAGAGAGGCAGTGCAGATGCATGTACACAATCTAAAGTGTCTTTATCCAACGTTTACATTTTGCTCTTTTGGCACGAGGTTGAACAGTTGATGGCACTCTGGATGAACTCATGGCTGTTTGTATATATGTAAAAAGCAGACTGCTGTCTTACCCTTTGGCTTCAGCCTCGTCATCATCGATCCATGTCAAGATCTGAGTAGCCAAGATGGATGACACATCCAACTCCTGAATGTCATGTGTGGAGGCCATGACTAAACAGTTACGATTGGCCTGGGAGAAACACAGAGAGAGAAGTGAGCGCAGAGAGGATTGGGGTATGGGAAATATGAGTCCCAATGTAAATAAAATTGGATTGGATGCATGTGCCAAATCTGAAATGTAGAGATTCACCAACACTAAAACCACCCTTCTCCATTTTTGCTTTTTAGAAGAAGCCAGTACTAATACAGCACTCTGGATAAACACACAGCTCAGACTAACGTAGACTAATGTGAACAGAGATGAATATTGAGAAGAATTCACTAACACCAGGTCCGAACCATTGAACAAAATGAACAAAAACACAGAAGATAAAAAGGCTTGCACAATCAGCCCTGAGAGCGCGAACACGTCAGTCTGATTTAGTTTGCACCGACGAATGCAACTCATGTGCCACACATCTATTTGCAACTGGGGAATCGACTCAAATAGTTGCCATCTTTTTATAATAGTACAGAAAAACAAGGTATCCATCGCATGTAAACAAAGCATCCGATATGGATGTGAAAATGTGAAAAGAGTAAATCGTGCTTTGAAATAAGCAAGTCCTGTAAGAATTACATATAATCATGCATTATTTATCAAAGGGAATAGGGAAGAGCTCCCCCGCCCCATATTCACAATACATATTCCTTAATTTGGTAAGTGGTACTTTTGTTTTACCACACAAGATCGATCTGTCACTATGCACAATTGGGGTAAAGCTACTTGTTTGATTTTTTTTGCCTCTTGAGAAATGCGACACTGACATATTTATTGCCTATTAGTCCAATCCTCCTATTAGTCTCCTTCTTTGGTCTGCACAAACTACTGTTAGAAGTATCTGCATCTTCTGCGAGTTCTTCCTCGTAACCGACAACAATGTTTGACCCCCTGCACACATGAAAATATTGATTAGAGAAACAAATATTCTTAAGGAAGATTTCTGGAGGCGAGATTCTTATCCTGGGGGTGTATATCACATTAAATGTCTAACTCCCACAAAAGGTTACCTCACACTTAACAAGCTGAATAAACTTAACAGTTTATTTAAGGTGTTAACTTTGTTTGTATTACAGTTTTCCAATAGATAAAAGTATGATTCCAATACTTTTGCACTGAGGAAACTTTGTGTTTATTTAGTTATCCTTCCAAACACTCTCTTAAAGAGAGAGATTACTAAATCAATTTAATGGCAATTTTCTTATATTAAATGTTTAATTAAATTGACCAATACAGGCTGCATGCTTGAGTAATGCATTCTTTTATTCTCATAGTACTTCGTATTGTTCGATGACATCTGTGTCAGCAAATTGTTACCTTGTTGATGGCAAAGGCTGTGATGATGTCAGATTCCTTGTGGATGATGCGTGCTTTTCCTCCAGGGCTGCCCTGATCTGACTCAGTCTGCAGACAGCAGAAAATACACACGGATTCAATCATTACAACTGAAACATTTCCCGCAGACAAATATCCACCATAATTTCAGTTTCCTTTCATGCTACAGGACCAATGACCCGACAAGAGAAGGGTTGACAAGTGAACTATCAAATTATTTGCTGTAGATGATGCTCATAAATCTAGGTAAGCGTACTCACAGTTGTCTCTGCTATGCAATTTGTGTATTTTATGTTTATGTATTCGTTTGTCTTGCCCTTAGGGTTAGGAAAGGCCATGTTCAGTGCATCAGGCCACACTGTTAAATACAGCAGCCAGCATAACTGGGCTACTGTCATTAGACAGCATGAGAACAAAAACCCTTCAGCAATAAGCACAAGTACACACTGTACCACTGTGGTCCTGTGGGATATTGTACAGAGATGTTACACTTTGATGCCAAAGCCAAGCATCCTCTAAGCATGAGATTGAATTAACGTCTTCACCGCATTTGTTCGAGAGGAAAAGACCATGTCATTTTCTGTCGGATGGAATAAAATATAACTTGACTTGCAGAAATCTAAATATGGTGGTTTGCCATTTTTGCCGAGCACATAATCCCTGTAGGATGCAGATTCACTGCGACAGTGTTGGGCCCATTAATCAGAAGCTATTCAGCTTCATAGTTTGTCCTCAGAGAGACTGGGTTAATTAACACTGAGCCAAATGGAGTAGCTATAATATGGGAGCTTGCATGGTGAGAGCAAGAAGATTAGAAAACCTCTATGAAGCATCAGTTTACAGTGCAATTTAAAATTGATGGTTCACATTCACATGAATATTTAGACAGCTAAATGCAAGATTAATATCTCACTCTTGACAAGAGCATTCAGGGTACATGGCACTAAAAATACATGTACTGTAATTTGGTCCTGATCACAGTTTTAGCATTTAAGATAATGCGTGACAGGTTCAAGACGTAAAATGTGCACATCCGCATTAAACAGTATGGTCTCGTTTCATATGGTATTTACATTTCATACAGTCACATGTATAATGGCTCAGCCACACTAGAGTAAAAGTAGGACAGCTACCTCCCTGCGACTAGAAACCATTAAATGTTTTTGCTGTTGGTAAATGAATGCAACAGATGCCACAGGTTCAGTGTATAACCCCCGAACACTGAGCAAAAATTTTGATTGTACAGATTACATCCAAACAACTGCAGTCCAACCTGGATCGGATGCAAATAACTGGCATTTAACTTCTAAATGCAGACACATTGTAGTCAATCAGACTCAGTTGAGCACAACTTGTTTATGACGCCTTTTTGACTCTCAACTTCTACTCTACTGGTTGTACTTTGGTTATACTATGAAAAGCACAGCTTGTAAGTACACTCAACAAAAATATAAACGCAACACCTTTGTTACTGCTCCCATTCCCCATGGGATGGACGTAGAGACCTAAAATTCATTCCAGATACACAATATAACCATCCCTCCCAAACAGTGGTCACAAATCAGTCCAAATGTGTGGTAGTGGGCACATCTGCTATATTGAGATAATCCATCCCACCTCACAGGTGTGCCACATCAGGATGCTGATCTGACATCATGAGTAGTGCACAGGTGTACCTCAGACTGCCCACAACAAAAGGCCACCCTGGAATGTGCAGTTTTGTCTCACAGCAAAATGCCACAGATGCCACAAGCAATGAGGGAGCGTGCAATTGGCATGCTGACAGCAGGAATGTCAACCAGATCTGTCGCCCGTGCATTGAATCTTCATTTCTCAACCATAAGCCGTCTCCACAGGCGTTTCAGAGAATATGGCAGCACATCCAACCGGCCTCACAACCGCAGACCTCGTGTAACCACACCAGCCCAGGACCTCCACATCCAGCAGGCTCACCTCCAAGATCGTCTGAGACCAGCCACCCAGACAGCTGCTGGAACAATTGGTTTGCACAACCAAACAATTTCTGCACAAACTGTCAGAAACCGTCTCAGGGACGCTCAACTGCATGCCCGTCGTCCTCATCGGGGTCTTGACCTGACTCCAGCTCGTCGCCGTAACAGACTTGTGTGGGCAAATGCTCACATTCGATGGCGTCTGGCACGTTGGAGAGGTGTGCGCTTCACGGATGAATCATGGTTCACATTGTTCAGGGCAGATGGCAGCTGAGAATGTCCCAGTTCTTGCATGGCCAGCATACTCACCGGACATGTCACCCATTGAGCATGTTCGGGATGTGCTTGACCGGCGTATACGACAGCGTGTACCAGTTCCCACGAATATCCAACAACCTCGCACAGCCATTGAAGTGGAGTGGACCAACATTCCACAGGCCACAATTGACAATCTGATAGACTCCATGCGACGATGTGTTGCACTGCATGAGGCAAATGGTGGTCACACCAGATACTGACCGGTTCTGGGTCCCCAGACCCCCAATAGCGCAAAAAACTGCACATTCCAGGGTGGCCTTTTGTTGTGGGCAGTCTGAGGTACACCTGTGCACTACTCATGATGTCAGATCAGCATCCTGATGTGGCACACCTGTGAGGTGGGATGGATTATCTCAATATAGCAGATGTGCCCACTACCACACATTTGGACTGATTTGTGACCACTGTTTGGGAGGGATGGTTATATTGTGTATCTGGAATGAATTTTAGGTCTCTACGTCCATCCCATGGGGAATGGGAGCAGTAACAAAGGTGTTGCGTTTACATTTTTGTTGAGTGTATTTGTAGAGAAGTTTCTGAATTTCAAATCTATGAGGTTTTGACTGAACTCTGAATGTAAGTACTTAATGTTTAATGTCAATTTCTTTGTAGATAACAAAATTTGCAAGTGACATCAAGAGACTTGTGATCTTTACCTATTTATTCCAACTGCTGTATTATCACAAACTCAGAGCAAACTGACACCGATTTCAAAAGCAATGAGACTGCAAGTTCTCTGCACCCGATCGCCAACAACCGTTTTTCCTTAGTGTGACTGAAGCATAAAGAGGGGTCTTGTCAACTCAGACATACTACTTTGTTATGCACGTCTGAATAAACATGCTACAAGAAAAACAAAAAGGCAAGGTACTGCAGGCTTCAAAGCTTTACGTTTGCAGTTGTGTCATAGGGACAATATGTAAAACTCATATTTAAGTCCCTTATAAACTATAAAACTCTGTGACCAATTAAACAGCCTTGAAGCAACAGTGATTTTCACTTATTTATAAAAATTTAAAAAATTAAAAAATAAAAAAAAAAACCACACAAAAAACCCAACCTAAAAACAAAACAAAAAAAGAGCAAATAAATGTGGGAGGATTTTTTTGAAGCCGACTTGTCAAACTTGTAAAAAATGTACACAACATCTGACATGAATGTTACATTTCTTGCAAGCATGCTATACCTGCAAGGCATTTGATCACCCGCAGTCTTTCAGTATCCATCACTGTCGACGTATGTACCAATCTTAGGCATCAAGAACTACATTTAAGCTTTTGCTGAATGTAGTTCTTGATGCACATTCAGCAAAAAAAAATCAAAAGCTTCAGTTTTTGATTTTTCAGTTGGTTAAATATTGCAACAGATACTGAGGTTTGTTTAGCAACCCATCCCACTGCAACATCATGAGCAAAAATTCATCAGAAACAGTACCTGATTGTTTCCTGTCTCGTCCATCCCTGAACATTTCATATTGTCAGTCTGGTCCTCAACCGACTTTAATGACAGGGGAAGCAGCACAGGGTGGACACACAGACACACACACACACAAGTGCAACCACCACCAGTGGCAAGCCATGCAAACACATACAGAGACTCAATTATTGTGCTGTTAATCAAAAAAGGTGGAATTATTTGAATGAAAATAATGCAACTGGAGGCAGTAATAAGAAAAAAAAAAAGAGGCTGGCATGCAAAACAAAAACAGTATAACAAGGATGTAAAAGCAATAATAATGCAGTTTAGCTTGGGAATGATGCATTTTGTTATCATATCAAAATAGTTAATGTGTTATTCAGTGACTATGATTAAAATGTGCCAGCAACGCAATCATGCAGCAGGGGGATATGATGTAAATACCTGATGTGTGCCCGGTTTCTTGGTGAAGATATTTCTGATAAAGGTCTCCTGCACTTCTTCCTGCTTCACCAAAAAGTGCCATAAACGTTTGACTGGCAGCGCCGAGTGGTGGCTGGACCTGAAAGGAACATCGTCAACAGTAATGTGCATTTAACATCACAAATCACGAATGATGTTGTTCAAAGAACAGTAAATCCATGGACTATGTTACTGTGGTATCCAACGGGGTCAGTCTGCACATGGATAAAATGGTGGTCTAAAAAAGTGAGAAAAACTGATTTTTTGAATTTACTGAATATTTTTCTATTTACTCCACAATTTATTAAAGATAAGAGATATTTGAGTTAGTAAAATCCCAATTTTTGTGATTTTACTATCTTACAGTAGCCAGTTAAACAGGAAAAAAGTAAATAACAGACAGTAATTAATATGTCTTTATCCTTCTGTCTGTCTGCTGTTCTGAAGCAGATGTTAGCAAAACTGTTGCAGCTGGATGTCCACTAAGTGGCAGGGAGGATGACTTGGATCCATTAATTATCCACATTTATTTATTTATGGATTATTAGGTTAGCCGTTTCCTTTCTTTTGTTTTACTTTCACTTTTAAATATTATTAATAATACCTTTAATACAAATTTTCATTTAGCATTTTCCCCAAGCCAAATTAACCGATGTATTTCTTTATTTTCTCCATCAGTATGCAAATTGTGTAAGTCATGAGTCCACTAAGAACTCTGCAAATGAATTTATTAGAACTGCCAATCGGAATTTTCTCCACTCATGTGGACGCTGTTAAAGACAGTGTTTTAATTAGCAGTATACATCAGCAGTACACAGAGGTGTACTTGCTGTTCATTGTGAGTCATAGCCTGAATTTGAATGTAAACAATGCAGAGACAGTTGGGCACTTTCCTCTTAAGCTGCATGCACAAGCAGGGAATATTGTTTTTTGTTTTTTTTTTGCTGATGTGTTTACTTTGCTGTAGATGAAAACTTTAGCCCAGGCCACAAACTGAATCACTGCCACCTCACTTACATGCCAAAATAAATAACAAATATATGAAGAAGTACTGACATAAACAGGTTTGTGGAAATAAACATGGGGAAAATGCAAAGCATTGACTGAGGACCTCTGTGGATACACAAGAGAAAAAAAATGAATAAATAAACAAACCACAAGACAAAAAAAGTAAAAAAAAAAAAAAAAAAAAAAAAAAAAATCTGATTCAATACCTGAAAGGGGTATTTGATGCTTCAAATAGGGTTTTGTGCCTGAGGAGGGCGGGGCCAGGTGTGGCAATTTCATCATGGAGGTGGGTGGAGATATACTTGGAAGGGGGGCCCCCGAAGATCTCCAGCCTTTTCTGCAGCACCTGCTCCCACCGCTGCAGCGTCTTCAGCACAGCATGACACAAAGGAGAGGCCACAGGCAGGTCTGTGGTTAAAAAGAAGACAATAAGACTAGCTGAGACAAGCAGTAAGAAATAGGACAGTGCTTCTTTACATCCTGGATGTACATCCGAGGGGCTGGCGTATATTTTAGTGTTTACCTAACAAATCATATCCTGCCGTAAGGTAGAAAGACTTGAGATTGGCCAACACCAGCTGAACCATGGCCAGCCGCATCAAACACCAACTTAAAAGGAGAAGAAACCAGTTTAGAACCGAAATAGAGTCTTTAAAAAATTACATTTAGGTTTATTCAGATAGAGTGGAGAAAAATTTAGAGGCAGCACAAATAAATAAAAGACAAGCAGCTGTAAAGAGCTTCAGGTTAAATCTTGGCAGCTCAAAAATGAGTCACTGACTGGAGAAATATGCACTCAGTGCTGTGCCAATACCTGTACGAATTGTGGTTTGAATGCTCCCTTTGCGGTGAGTTGGGATCAAACACATCATCATATTCATCGTCGTCGTCTTCATCTTCGCTTCCCTGGCTCGCCTCGGAGTCATAATCAACTCTGTTTTCTGACGGTGGTAGTGAAGGCTTGAATGCAAGAAAACAGAAGACAGACAAACAAAATTGTTTAGATCAACAACAAAACCGTATAAGGAAAGAAGAGACAACTTACAAAATTAAATGTATTATAGAAGATGTTAAATTGAAGTTATATTAAAAAGTCATTCTATCATTATACAGGCTGAAGATGCAACAAAATCCCAACAGAAATGAGAGCAGATATGCAGGCTTATGTTTTAAAACTACTTCTTAACCACTGTTACTAATATTTGGATTACCTTTGCGATGAAGTAATCCCAAATGCTGAGCTCTGGAGGGACGAACTGTTCTTTAAAGATAGAGGGAGCTTCCTGTTCCACAACAGGGACATGGTGCTTTGGACTCAATGGTCCCTCCCTCTCTATCCCAGACTCTTCCTTGGATCCGCTACGTGATGAGAGAAGCCTGAATCGTTTGGACTTCCTGTCTGTGCCACTTGGTGAGGCTGGAGTGTTGAGAGAAAGTTAAGAGTGTGTTAAATCGCCCTTTCAAGCTGCCATTAAAATGCTTCTGATTGTGCCTTTTGCTCATTAAAAAAAATAAAAAAATAATAATAAATAAATAAATAAAGCGCCTAGATTTTTTCCAAATATTTACAGTAACTTTATATCAGGTCTACCAAGCAGTAGCAAGCACTAAGGCAAACCCACACCCACACAAATAAGTTGGTGGATATCACTACGCTAACAGTCCAATTAATTTAACAGGAGTAAAGTGGTTTATAGTTACAAGGTCACCTTCAGAAGAACACACCAGTGTCACAAAGGAAACTACATCCTCCAAATGAATCACCTGGTGGGGGCGTCCTTGTTGGACTGCTGAGTTTTTCGATGACAGGGATTCGAGCGCCTCCTCCAAACACTGTCACCCAAAGCTTGCTGTTGAGTGGGTGTGCCATGATGCGAAACAGCTCGTTGCAGGAGTGAGTGGTCATGCCGTGAACAAACAGACTGAGGAAGACAGCAGTCAGGATCTCACACAGCAGCACAGCTAAGCCTGGCTGGCTTTCCTCACCTGCTGAGCTCAACAGACGAATCAGAGAGGCGATACCTGGTGAGAGGAACGAGTAAAGGACAGCGGGGGGGAAAAAAAAAGAGAAAAAAGAAAAAAAGATATTTAGACAGCAGAATCTGAATATAGACTAAAAAACTACATTTGCTAATTGCTGAGTAAAACATTGAGCCCCACAGACAGCATTCTTTTTTGTATTTTAAGAAACATTTCATGGAAAATAGAAGTATACTAAAAAGTAAGTAATACATTTAAAGTTTTAAATGAGTCTGGTGACATCGTATACAGTACATGGACAAATGTATTAGGCCACACCTCTTAATCTTTGTCTTTTGTTTTTAGTCTCACTGGGACAGGTGTAATAAATCAAGCACCTAGCCATGCATTTGTTAAAAAAAAAAAAGAAGGAAAGAAAAGGAAAAAGGGTCTTTCGAAAGAACTCAGGGAATTTGAGTGTGGTACTGTAACAGGATGCCACTGTTTCAACAAGTCCATGAAATTTCTTGCCGTCCTAAATATTTCACAATCAACAGAAAGTTGTCTGACTGCAAAGTGGAAGCGTTTAGGAACCACAGCAACTCTGCCAGTGCAGAGCGAGGCTGCTGAGTGCTGAGGTGTATTATGTGTGAAAGCTGCCAATGCTCTGCTGGTTCCAAATCTCCTCCTCCATTAACATCAGAACAAAAACTGGGAGCTTCATGGCATGGGTTTTGATGGCTGAACAGCTCCTGCAGATGTAGTGTGTGTGTGTGTTAGTGCATTTACCTTATCTGCAATACAGCTTAAGAAAAAGACGTCAAAAAATGATCCTAGTAGTTTAACCCAAAATCCTTACTCTTTGATCGGTTTAAATATTACAGTGCATAACAATTCAGTGCACTTCAGTAAATCGAGCCATTTTAACAAAAGGAACATTGACTCTATGTCTGCCCGTGACATAAGGAAATAAATACAGCGTATCATAGCATAGCCCACAACTTAAATATTGCCTTGTGTCTTATGTCTTCTCATGATATTCATATAAGGCAATATTTATGTTGTGTGCCATGCATGGTCACATTATTAATAGTGTTCATAATTAAGAGTTCATAGAGAAGTTTAGAAAAAGTTTTTATCTTACTAATTTAGAAACTTGTGCAGTAGGAAACACCACAATCCCATCAAATCCCCTATGTATGGAAGACCCGTGATATTAAGACATTTATGCAATGCTTTGTTCTTGAGTTTTCAGGCTCACAGTCGGTGTTCTTAGTCCATTAGCTAATTAATTTGCACAGATTTGTAGCTTAAAAGCAGTTTCATTATCGAAATTAATTAATTAAAAAAATCTCAGTCTTTCCTCATTTAAAAGCAAATTAATGCAGGAAAGTACTTGAAAATCTAATCAGATCAACTAATCTGTACTTTATACCTGTGGCGAAGGTAGCTAAAGTGAATTATTCAGACAAAAGCATTAAAACATAACCATGTGTGTAACATATGACATGTTGGTGGGACGCAGAAATAAAACAGCATACCGATAACAAGATTTATTGCAGCGTGTCACAAACAGGAAGGGTGAGCTGGTAAAGACTTGTTTACTGTTCTTGTTTACTGAAAACAACTAAAATATGCTTCGGTGTGAAAAGTTTGTTTTGATTGATTTACCTGGCCACTGTGCAGGAGAAGTGTTGGGCTGAACAGACTCATCCATGCTTATAGTTTTGAGAGGCTGCTTCTGAGACAGCAAAACACTCTGGTACACAGTCCCAGTGAAATGGTTCACGTGGCTGTGGGAGAAACAGAAACAAGAAATCGATCCCGCAAAGTATGAGGTTGCGAAGCCAAACATTTATATTAAACATGAAAAGCTGTACAGAAAAGTGAGGAAAGGAAGGGGTAGGTGGTGTAAATATATAATGCTAAAATGTTTTACTCTGTTCCCAATTCTAGGATGTTGTTTCTAAGAGACACCACTTTTGAGCTCTGTTCTGTCAGGACATGAAATACTAATGGGCTGCATCTCAGGTTAGCTGCCTATATATGCTGTTTGGTGATAGAGAAGAAACGCTATGTAATAAAGAAAACATCAGTGCCCGAGTTCTCACATCAAGTGGCTTTCGAACATACAAAAATCCTTGGACGGTTAGAGAGGAAATCTTTATAGAGAATATGGAATGCTCAAGTCACCAGGGAGTCTATTAAGTTTCTAACATCCAATAAGTCCCCCTTTAAGCTCCTACAAAAAAAACCCCAATTGCCTCCACTTCAAACAGAATTCAAAAGTCAAAGGGAACGTCATTCAGAAGGAGCGGCAAGTCACAACTCTGAAGACATCTTTTCACAACAAACTTTATTCATAAAGCCACACATGCTGCAACTGTGCAGGTATTGTAACCTCACGTATGTTTAGGCTTCATTTTGATACACCTCTTGGCTGATTTCCTAACCAAATTAGACTGAAGATAACAAAATCACTGGTAGGAAGGAAAAGAATTAAAACCCTGTCAACCTTGCAACACTCAACCCCCGCAACCTACATCCTCAAAATACCTTTTGAAAAATTCACACACTTGCTCAGATGCTCAAGAGGAAAAAGCGCTTCATCAAACCTCTGCAGCGGCACA
This sequence comes from Aulonocara stuartgranti, assembly GCF_965226115.1. Lineage (NCBI taxonomy): Eukaryota > Metazoa > Chordata > Actinopteri > Cichliformes > Cichlidae > Aulonocara > Aulonocara stuartgranti. Next base: position 13,183,456 of record NC_138948.1, on the reverse strand, counting down.
ACGGGAGATTTTTTATATTATAATTACCATAACAAAGATAGTGTTACAGTTTTTCTCAAATGCTAAAACACATTCCACAAACGTTACCACCAGGTCCCCCAATGTCCAAACACAACACCCTTCTCTAAAGCTACATAAACACAACCACACCTTCCCACTGCAAAACTCAAACTCCCACACCAAGAGAGCAGCTCGAAGCTGTCAAAACTGTAAACACTATACACAGCATTACACACTACAGCAAAACAATTGAAAACACAATGCTCAATTTGTGAGAAGGTTCTTTGTTTCATAACTGCCAATGCATATTTTAGAAGCTATACAGTAACGGATCGTCGTAGATCTCTGCAGAGGATTAGGCATTTAGATTTGTGAGTTTCATATGAGTAGTATAAATCTATAGAAAATCCTGCATGTACATACACTACTGTAACACAACTCAATGCAAAAACAGAATCTATTGCACACAACAGTAATCTTGAAAACATGAACAGGGTGTGAAGTTTTTTTATTTACGTTATTCACACCACACACACACACCACAATCACTGTGCGGCATCATGTCGCTGAGCTGTTGCTCGCATCTCGTCCGTAATGATGGTGCGAGGTTGTCTTGCTCTCCCTCCTGGACCTTCTCCTCTCCCATGTTGGCCTTCTCCTCTTCCTCGTTGGTCGCTCCTCTTCCTCCTCTCATTTGAACTCCTCTTCCTCATTGGCCTGCTCCTCTTCTTCCAGGGCCAGCTCTTCTCCCTCCTCTGCATCAGATTCCTCTTCCCCTGACTCTGCCTTCATCCATTGTGTTTGTTTGGAACCTTCAGCATACTGTGCACTCTGAACTTGCTTTTACATGTGGGTACAGCATTAGCAACAAGTGTCTTCAATTTTGAGTCATTGTGTGTAGTGAATGACGCCAGGTGTGTTCCCTGTGTTCAAAGATTGGTGACTGTGGCAAGCATTTTGCATCACATGGGCTTTCATTTGAGGATATGAGCAGAGTTGTTTTGCAACATGTGTTTTAGCAAGGAAAAATGTGTTTAGATTTATGAGTACAGAGGGTTGTGTTTTGTGAATTGTGTCTTCATGTGACATGTGTTTATGGTACTGGAATATGGTGGCTACATTTAGTAAATGTGTTTAGACTACTGGTCATTTGGGTTACAGGATTGGCTTTTGTGTTTTAACATTTGAGAAAAACTGTAAATTAGAAATTGCCTTGCAAATTTAGTTACACTATTTAACTCAGAACAGCATGGGATAGATGGCTGTGTGTGTGTGTGTGTGTGTGTGTGTGTGTGTGTGTGTGTGTGTGTGTGTGTGTATACACGTTTAAAGTATTTAGTGAGAAAGATGCCAAACCATGTGCTCATTTAATCACATCACTTAGAGTCGTGTTAACTTTGAAATAGTGAGGTCGGACAGCTTGCTCTGAAAGAATAATGAAAGTTTGCTCTCAGTTTAAAAATGAATCTTCATCTTTTCTGATACATGACACACGAGCAAGTCTCTCTGCAGTCACGGCACTGTGACTCAGGTCCCAGTCTGGTGAAGCACTAGTTAATAAAATTTGCTACATTATTTTAAAAAGAAAAAAAGAAAAAAAGGAACTCACATAGCAACAGGGCTGTAAGCCAAATGGGTCATTAAAAAAAATGTTAGAAATAAAAACACACTCATCCATTCTAAGCTTAAATCCTTCTGGGTTGTTGTCAGAGTGATTGGGAGTTATGGTAGATAAGAGTCTTAAATAAACAATGTTCCTCCCATCTGTCAAAACCAAGAATCTAATTAAGTATTTACAATAAGAATGACAAACAGCAGCCCTGGAGCTTTTATAATTCATTCTCAACATGATCAAAACAGACAAGTAACTGTCATACTTCTGTGTGGTAAACGTCCAACACATCTTTATTTCACCCCTCCCAAAAAAAAAAAAGTGCAAATCTGAAACAAAGAATATGCTTAGATGATCTTGAACAGCAGTTTCTACATTGCTATTACATGTATAGTGTTTGGCTGTATGACTGCATTACGCTCCCATTATAAAGTATGCTTGGTTACCAGCAGTCAGGTCCTGTCCCCATTATTTCTTATTATTCTGCTCCAATAAGCCTAAAAACACTAACACATATACAGGGTGAACCAGAGGACACAAATGTGCATTATTATTGGCAGCATTTTGGCTTTAATTGAACCACCAGGGACATATAATAACAGTAGTTATGACAGATTAATAATTTGTCTTAATATTCAATGTGAATGTGATGGAAAATGAACAGAAATGTGTAATTAGCTTTGCTTGAATACATAAAGAATTCAAGACTTTTGCTCAGAGATGCAGCCCAGTGGATACCCACAATGAGCTCCAACCCTTTTGGGTCAGGTTATGTAAGAGTTTTTCCAAATTGCCCTGGTGGATTTCAGTTTAGTATAAAGCTACTCATGTACTCATGATACCTTGATGGATAGTATCTGTAACATGACAGGTTAGGGATTAAAAGTCTAAAAAGTATAGTAAAGTGGGTGTATTTAGCAAATGCTCAAGAGCAAATAAATATATGAGGAAATAAAGTTCTTGCAACACTTACCTGTATGTGTGTCCATCACACAAACACTGATATATACAGGCAGACAAGGAGGCTGCCAGTGTGTGCATCACATAGATCTGAAATAAGAAGCAATGAAAAAACAACAACAAAATAAAACATTAATTAGCATGAGAGTTCAATAATTAAGCTACACTTAAAGTTTGGTTTTCAATCAACGCATAGTTCCCAGAAATCTGATCAAGAGCAAATAACAGCTAAAAGACAAGTGACTGACACATTCATCTGTTGAATACAAAAACACATTCCTTTTCATTTCCCAAACACAAATGCTTCATGTGCAAACAGCCTCCTATATGCAGCATAGCAAATATATTCTGACTCAAAATATTGCAAAATGAACCAAAATCTCTCTAGAAACAAGTTTAATGATAAGGCAGCAATCAGCACTCATGGACACACACACACACACACACACACACACACACACACACACACACACCATCTATTAACATCAATTCTGATTAAAACTGCCTAACATTTGCCTTACTACCCCAGGTTATTCTTATGTTACGTATTGCAAAGTCTCCTGACATTTATAGGTTTATTTACAGCTCAGTCTCATATACTGTATATAAAAGATCAATATACAAGATTTCACAAGACTGCGGTTCTCTGAAAAACTATGTACATTTAGAGGAACTGAGAGGGCAAATAGCAGACAGGTGCAACACTTGATCATTAGCAAGTGTGAGCACCTCTATAAAAGCAGAAGTGTTTGCTGGTCTGGCGCATTCAGGTGTGTGTTAACACAATGCCACATTCTTCCCAGGAGAGGATGTACCAGCAAATTCACCCCAATATCAGACTGTGCAATGCTCAGAGAAATTGTAAAACAAAGAAATCCCAAGAGCTACACCTCAGACCCTACAGGCCTCAGTTAGCATGTTAAATGTTAAAGTTCATGTCAGTGCAATTAGAAAAGGACTGAACAACTATGGCTTGTTTAGAAGGGTTGCCAGCACAAAGCCTTTTCGCTCTAAAAAGAACATGGCAGCATGGCTCAGGTTTGCAAAATTACATCTAAACAAACCACAAGACTTCTGTAACAATGTCCATTAGACAGATGAGACCAAAAGTGGAGATGTCTAGCATAACGCATGGAAACATGTTGTTTGGTAAACCCCCCCCCCAAAAAAAAAAACAAAAAGCAAGCACCTCATACCAGGTGATACGTATGACAGTGGATAGGAGGTGAGCTTAGCTTATTTTGCAGCTACAGGATCTCAGTCATTTAGTCTACCATGACCTCTTTTAAATACCATATTTTTCTAGAGTGCATCTGTCGGACAGCTTAAGCTTCAATCCATACTGGACCATGTCAGAACAGTGACCCCTAACACAGCAGAAAAAGAAAAGAATCAAGGTGTTGCTTTGGCCCAGTCTAGTCTAGACTGACCAGGCTGCCTGAAATGCTGTGGAGGGACCTTAAGAGAGCTATGTATCAACAAATGACCATAAACCCCAAAGAAACAGAAGCAATGTGAGCGAGAAGAGTGTCGTATAGAGGTTTTCACAGGATTCGGTGCAGCCCTACTAATAAACTTCATGGATGCCAAGAAAACTACACAGTTAAAACTGTTGCAAACCTCTACTGTGCACATATGTTGGTGCAAAAACACAAACTGCTCACTACAGTTTTTAATATTATTTGAATGCAACATCTCTCCATCTTTCAACGGTTTGGCACACACATAATCCAAATAAAAAGCATATGTCCACAACAGTATGCAGTATATAAACCTACAGACATAACACAACAAAATCAACTCTTAATTATCTGGATAAGGAGGAAATTAATTGTCTCACCTTGTTGGTAACAACATCTGGATGTGGAGGAGAATCGAGTGCACTGATGGTTTGCAGGATGTCGTGAGTCAGGTTGGTCAAATAGACAAGTGGATTGGCCACCACTGTCTTTACATTGGTTGTACAAGCCATCAAAAGAGGGATGGAGGTGGGCTGTGAAGTCACCGTCACCACAGATTGGATGAAGTCATCCTGGGTACAAATGTCATAGATGAGTGTCAAATCATTATGGTACATCTGTAGATGTCTATCATAGTAAATACAAACCCCCACACCTATACACAAGGACACAAACTAAGGTTACACAACAGTAAACTTAGCAAACTAAGAAAATGTAGATGGATTCTACTTTCTTATTTCTTTCTTTAGGATGAAGAAAGAAAGACACCTCACTAAAAGAACAAGGAACAGAGGGGAGCTGCTTTGAACCTTTGACAGCACAGCCTTTTCTGTAGCTATAATGACAAGATGAGCCAATTCGTGTAAATGTCATACATGATTTCTACATACATTTTGTGTGAATGACAGTTAATGAGCAAAAAAAGAAAGCTTTGGCACTGGAGGGATGTCTGGTTCTTTATGTATCTACCAAATTCCTGAATATGACTCTGTGTGTAAGAATACCACAGACTTATGTTCGTCACTCTTGATGAATCACATTCAGCTGTCACCATCTTAACAGAAGCTCTGCACCCTGACTGAAGTCAAGGCAAAAGCAAAAATTTCCTTGACACCAAAGTTTAAATTTCACAACCATGGGAGCAGAGCTTGTACAAAATAATCCAATTTTATCTCAAATCATCACTTGTGCTAACATTTAATAGCACTGTTCCCATGTTGGCTCATTGAATTGTTTACCTCCTAAAATTTTACTCTCTAATCGCCAGCCTGAGGCACGACCCTCCCTTAGGAGCTCCAGGAATCAGTACAGCCTGTCGGCCTATTGCTGGCAGTGTGCAGACAGTTGCCTGGGCACAACAACGAGGTGTGTGCATGCGCGTGGTGGTGTGTGCTAACACAAGCTATTCAGATGGCTTCATGTTCCGTCTATCATGCGTACTCTGACTCATCTGCCCAGTATCATTCCCTTCAAAGAGAATATGCTTCAGTTAAATTAAGTGGAAACTCTGGGCGGATTATACTGCCCAGAATACTTCACTGTCTGTAGTGAAAAAGACCTGCTTTAAATATGACGCAGTATTCAAGTATTGTAAGACAACAGAGTGGCCATAAAGAGAGCACAGTCATAATTAATTATTCTTGACTTGTTGCTTAAGACTCAATTAATAAGACTATAAATTACTGCAAGAAGCCCCTTTGAAAAACCAAACCAAAACTACAAACTAAGAAACATGGCAGTGTTAGAAAACTTTAAAGCTATCACTTTTGTCACTTTTAAATCCATGAAGACCAACACTAGTAATCAATGAGCAAAAAACTGTTTCATGTTTAATTCTAAACACGCTGATAAACGCAAAATCAAAGAGAAAAGCATGAGAAAATCTTCCTCTGAATCACCTGAATTATAATTATGTTGTAATCAACTAAACATTTCATATCAAATCCCCCCCCCCCCCCCAAAAAAAAACAATATTACTATTGTTCATTCATTCACTGACAAAACAGCTCCAACTGAAAGAAAAGTTGCCATTTTAATTACCTGGTGAGATTCTTGAAGCAGCAGTATGAGCTCCATGCGTACAGAGGCCAGACCTCCTCCGTGTGAGCCGTGCAAGCTGCAGTAACTCAGAAACATCCTCAGTAAGGGCTGGTTACTCTGCAGCCAGTGTCTCCTGCTCCTGTGGCTGTCACCACGGGGGCTCCCAGGCTGGCAAAAACATTCAGACTTCATTAGTTTTATAGACAGTCATTCAGCCTTTCTGTAAATCCACCCACCTGGGTAGGGCACAAACAAAAAGCAGCATGCTTTGAAATGGTATATATTAACGTGGTCTATCAACAATAGAGAAAAAAAAAGTAGTGGGTTTTCTAAAGTAATTTGTAAACACACAGTAGGTGCATTGTGCAAGGGTAAGTATATATAATTGGGTATGCATGTCTGACAAACAGAGATAATATTTCTTCAAAGTACGTCATTAGATATCGTTGCTGTTTTAATTTTAATATAGCAAGCAGCCAGCTATCAACACCCACCTGCTCCTCCTCCACTAACCCAGAAACAGGGACATCACCCTGGACTGACAGTTCTGGCAGGCAACGCTTATAGCTGCAGCAATGCTGGAGAGCCCCCACCTGAGGGGAAAAGAAACAAAAACAAAACAGAATCCGATCTTAAAAATCAATTAATCAACAAGGCGCTCCTCATCCATGAAATGTAACATTTATATGCACACAGACAAGATGCTCAATAATCATAAAGGCAAGAAGGAGATGTGTGGGCATTATGTAAAATACAAAAGTTTTATTGCGTGGCTTCAAGTCTGCAGAAAGACTTGTTATATAACACAAATGAATGAATAAATACATTAAAAAAAAAAAGAAAAATGAAATTTGACCTCAAAGTTTGCAAAGCTGTTTAGATATGTGTATGTCAGTACCTCTCTTTCTAACCACAGGCAGAGCTGGTAACGTAGCTTTCCTCCATCCAGTTCGTACCCTGTTGACAGTGTCCGGAGCTCATTGGTCATAATCTTCAAGCACGCTGCAAATTTCAGTTGAGTCACCAGGATATCATCAGACGGTTCAATGTAATCATTGCTGTCCTCGCTCTCCTCAACCAGAGATACTGGTTCGTGGAACACACTACCACTGCCACTCTTGCCATTTTTAGTTTCTTCTTCACCCTCATCATTTTCTTCATCATCTTTGTCGCTATCCCATTTCAGCTCTAGGGGCTCATCTGGAACTACCACTGACGGCTGGCTCCAATCGAAACTTAACACTGAATCCGACCGGCTGTTTGATAAGCTGTTGCCATCTGACTCATAGCCATTCAGAGCCGACTGACACCAATCCGGGTCCGATGCTTGTCCGTTCCTACTCCCAACACTGAGCTCAGCAGTGTTGCCTGTATCATCCTGGGGTCTAGAATGCTTGCGGACTTTGGGCATCTTGGAGAGGACTTCGAGTGCAAGCATAGGGCACCCTGCATGCAAATGTGCATATGCAGCTGTGAAAAACAGTCTTCTCTCATCCAGGCTGATGGAGTCAGCGCTGCGAACCTCAGCAGTCAGACCAACTTTTGCCTTGTTTGATGAGCCAAAATGCCGGCGAAGGAGGAGTGGGTGAGTACGCAGGTAAGTGTAAAAGTTGAAAACCTCAGGGTTACAAGCCGACACAGAAGAGGTACCTGCCACAGACAGAAAGTTAGACAAAAAGGTTTCATCTATTTCTTTGGCGAGTCCTAGCAACAATACCTGCAAAGACAAGCTGTGATATTAGAGGAAAACAAAATACAACTATACCTGACCTAACTGAATCACTGTCAAAGCTTCAGACAACTTCAGGTATGCACTTATGAGAGAACTAATGACTGACAAAACTACCTTATCTTGTCACTCGAATGCAAATACAAGATGGCACCAGTGTTCACGGCAAGGATTTCTGATCACTTCCCAGTTTTATTTAATACTGTAGCGATGTGAATTTGAACAGTGATGGTCCTGTGTGGCAAACGCGCACTATTAACTCCCAGTCAATCGCTCACGTCACGGATGCTTTCCTTGACTCTCCCCTCTCTGATGCTAACTGTAATGGGGTTTTATCAGCGGATGAGCTTGCTAACCTCTTTTATACTACATGCGCTGACATTCTTAACTCTGTGGCACCTCTGAGGATTAAACGTGCCAAATCCTCACAACCCTGGCTAAATGATACTACTCGCGCCCTTAGGCGTGAATGTCGTCGTGCTGAAAGAAAATGGAGGAAAGACAAACTCCATGTCTCTCTGGACATCCTCCATAATTGTTTATCTAAGTATCAAAAGTCTGTTGAAGCTGCCAAACCTGCCTTTTTGTCTAGCATTATTATGACTAATAGCCACAACCCCCGAGCCTTTTTTAATACTTTTAACTCTGTGATAAACCCTCGCACTACCACTTATAGGGATGCCTCCCCTGCTCTTTGTGATACATTCTTAAAGTATTTCTCTGAAAAAATCTCAGCTCTAAGGGCTTCTCATCCATCTCATTCATCATCAGTTTTAGACCCAGTTCCAGCCTCTGAATGCTTGACTGTCTTTCAACAGTTTGAGCCAGTGTCTTATTCTGCTTTAAAAGATATAATTGATCATCTCAAAATCTCTGGTTCCCCGCATGATATTCTTCCTTCTCGTTTCTTTAAGGAAGCTTTACATGTTATTGGTCCTTGTATCTTATCTCTGCTGAATGCATCATTGTCATCAGGTTGTGTACCGTCTGTCTTTAAGCATGCTGTTGTGCAACCTATTATGAAAAAGAAAAATCTTGACCCTAATGGTCTCACTAACTACAGGCCGATCTCTAAACTCCGTTTTATTTCCAAAATATTGGAAAAGGTAGTTCTAAAACAACTTCAGACCTTTTTAGATGCAAATGGTATTAATGAAAAGTTTCAGTCTGGTTTTAAACCTCGCCACAGCACAGAGACAGCCTTACTTAGAGTTTTTAATGATCTTCTTTTAACCGTTGACTCTGGCTATTCCGTGGTTTTAGTTTTACTAGACTTGACTGCTGCTTTTGACACTGTTAACCACAACATTCTTCTATCAAGATTGGAACATGTTGTTGGTCTCAAAGGTACGGTTTTATCTTGGTTTAAATCCTACCTCTCAGAGAGGTCGTTCTCTGTTGCTATGGGGCAACACTCCTCGGCTTCTGCCCCTATTTATTGTGGTGTGCCTCAAGGGTCCGTGCTCGGTCCTGCTCTTTTCTCTTTGTGCATGTTGCCCTTGGGATTAATTTTTAGAAAATACAACATCTCCTTTCACTGTTATGCTGATGATATCCAGATTTATTCACCTTTGAAATCCGATGTGTCTGCTTCTTTGCAACCTCTGTTCAACTGTTTGCATGAAGTTAAAATATGGGTATCGCATAATTTTCTTACATTGAACGAGAATAAGACCGAAATCATAGTCTTTGGTAGTCGCACTCTGCTAGACCAGTTAGCTGATTCCCTAGGCCCTCTCGCTAGCCATCTCTCGCTCACTGTAAGAAACCTTGGAGTGTTTCTGGATGGCTCTTTTAAACTTGAGAAACAGGTCTCCACTGTGGTAAAAAAAAACAGCTTTTCCCAATTGCGTCAGATATCTAAAGCAAAGCCGTTCCTTCCTTTAAAGGACCTTGAAAAGCTTGCCCACGCATTTATCATATCCAGATTGGACTACTGTAACTCCCTTTACTTGGGCCTCCAACACTCTTCTCTTTACCAGCTTCAGTTAATTCAAAATGCAGCTGTGTGTCTTTTAACAGGTACGAGAATCTATGAACGCATAACTCCAATTTTAGCCAAATTACATTGGCTCCCTTTTAAATATCGCATAGATTTTAAAATTCTTTTGTTCACTTTTAAAATTCTGAATAATTTAGCGCCCAGCTATCTTTCTGAACTACTCGACTTATACAATCCCAGCAGAGCACTTAAGATCGTCCAATCACATGCTCCTAGCACAACCTAGGTCTCGACTGAAGTCGAGAGGTGACCAGGCCTTTGCAACCGTGGCACCTAAACTCTGGAATAACCTCCCTGTTCATATTCGTACTGCCGAGTCTATCCAGTCTTTTAAATCACGTCTTAAAACTTTTTACTTTGGCTTTTGATTCTAACTAGTTGGCTGTTCTAGCTTGTTGTGTTGTTACCTATTGTTTGTTGTCCTGTTTTATTGTTTGTTTTAATTGTCTCGTGCTTTTACTGACTGTGAAGCACTATGGTCAACATTGTTGTTTTAATATGTGCTATATAAATAAATTTTGATTTGATGTAGATGGAAGCTCAAAAACTGACAGTTAAATTAGAGGTGAAGCATCATGTTCACTCATTTTCATTGAGGTATAAAAATGTCAGAGTACCTGGCAGCAGAAATGTCTACAGAGTTAAAGAACCGTTTTGCAGTTTTTATAAGCTGTGTTACCTTTGCTAGAACCATACTAAGCATGCTCTGAGAAGCATCATTTACCAACCACATGTCACAGCATTTTAATGTGGGACTGGTTGGGCCCTTAAGTCAAAGTGAGGTTCACTTTAAGTTCATTTCTTCATCCATTCATAATTCATACTGGTTATAATTTCTTTTAATAAATTGAGCTCTGTGGTCAGAAGGTTCCTTGTGCAATTTCAGCTCACTTAACGAACCAAAAATAGTTGCAAGGTTGTGAATGAGGACTTAACCTTAGTGTGTATTACAATCTGCAGCACTTTCAGTCTACCTCGTGTTATTATCTGACAACCTATATTGGACAGCCCTTTGATATTCTGACAACAAAGGCTATATCAAACAGAAATTTACAAAGGAATCTTTTGACAGGCAGATTCTGGCTGAATTACATTTTTCCATTCATAAATAAAATGGCCCTTGAAACAACTGTTCTATATTTTAAAGGAGTGGTAAGATAAAAATCAGAAAACTGGATTGGATTCCTATATTATACTTAAATTTATCTGAGAAACTCCATTTAGAAAAGCTAAAGTTCACTGTAGACAGCTATTAAAACAAATGTGGTCAGAAATGATGGTATGTGTATGAACCTAAATTTTCACTATGCCCTATTTTCTTGATTTCTTAATTAGCTTAAAAAAAGAAAAAGATTGTAGTAATGTGAATCAGACAGTGAAACCAAGTGTAACAGATCTATTGTTACAAATATATTTTTTTATGGAATTTTTCTAGTTAAAGAACATAAAGAGCACAGCAGACCTACCAGTGTCATATCGGTTCTCAGCAGACCCAGATCTGGCAATGTTAGCTTTTTGTTCAAGTAGAGTATCCAAGGCTTTGCTGTAGTCCTCCAGGACCCAGTAAGCCATGCTCCGCAGAAATGGGTCTTGGTGTGCCGGAATCTGAAATTCATGAACTAATTACAACGGCTCATCTTGCGTTTTTTCATGTTATGGATTCAAACATTTGGTATTTTGCTCAAATTATACACTTAAAACTGAAAAAACAACTTTTGGTGTCTGCACACCTGTTTGTCTTGTCCTAAAACATGTCTCTGGAGGATCTTTTTGTAGGTGGATGCCGTCTCAAACTCAAACTCATACAACCTTGAGATCACCAACGCTAGCTGGAGGTCCTGCATTTTCTCTATACACACCTAGAGGACGACAAAGAAGCCAGGTATTTTTTAGCAGTGGATTCTGTTACTGGCAAGACTGAGTGAGGTAGAGCAGATAAATAATACATATGACTTGGTATGTGTTGATCATCTGAAACTGTTGTTTACCTGTCAAAATGGAAAGGAAAGGGCCAAAAATGCAAACAACAAAAGCCTGTACTCACAGCAAAAACTGAGTGACTAGTTCAAGTTGTTGTGGTTGCTCCCAACTGGGAAGGTGTGAGGTGCATATCAATGAGACTACCTCCCAGTCAGACAGACTTGAGCAAAGTCAATGATAGCCCTTTGCCTGAGTGGTGCTTATTTCCATAAAATGCTTAAAGGGCTTTCAATTACTCATGCAGATGAAATAATGTGACCCACTGCTTCAGGGACTCACTAAACAGAAATAACCTTGACAAATTAAAGGTTAAACAATCGACATGACCAGGAGCAGCTTTCTGGACATTTCTGTGGCTCGCACTGATTGACGCCAAGCTTTCAAACCACTATTCACAACAAACACATGTTTTCACATTAACTAACCAGCACTCTCCAAATATAATGTAAGAGGCATTAAGTAGAGTCTAAAAAGGGGGTCAGAGATGCTGGTTTATGAATGAGATAACATGCAACTGATAATTCACCCAAAAAGAAGTAGCGACAGCAACACCCAAGAGTCAATTGCCAACATCAAAAATGCTTCAGAGAATTGTGCTAAAAGCTTTTGACAAAGACACCACAGTGGAAATGTATTGAGGTGTTTTAATAATACAAAGAACACCACAGAAATACTGCTGGTGTGCTCTGTTTTTGAGCAATGTGGTTTCTCTGCTTTTGAATAGATCATTAAACATTGCCCTTGACTATGAACTGTTGAGGAAAAAAAAAAAAAAAAAAAACACAAAAAAACCCCCAACGCTTACTAAGTTACAGGCAGTTTGCAAATGAAAAGGAGGAGCACTTGACTTAACTCATACTGCAGTAAGGTTTCTAACTGAGGTTTAGCGAGCTGAGATGCGTCGGAGGTGTTGAAGGGAAAAAAGATGGTTCTTGGAAACACTGTTTTATGTCTGTTTTCCACTTGCCTCCACAGCATCCTTAAGGGAGCCGGCTAGAAGGAAGAAGGCTGCAGAATGCTGGAACCGCTGCTTTCCCAGCAGAGAAAAGGCATTTTTCAGTGCTGCTTTTCTCCACCGGTCTTCGCTGAAGTTGTTGTGGAAAAACTCTGTCATTTTAGCATTCTTCTGAGACCTGGGGAGAATGAGATTAGGGATTGAAAGCAGAAATATTAAATTCACTGGTCTTCAGCGTTCTAACATAGCTAGCCTTGGTTAAATCTAGTAACAAATGTGATAACTGTATGTGTATTTCATATGCAAAAATCACGCCAGTTTCATTTACCTGTACAGTCCCCAAACCACTGCCTTCTTTTTCAGTGCAAGGTAAAATATAGCTGCATCCAGAGGATCATTATTTCTCTGAAAAGAAGCCTTGGCAACCTGACAAAATAGAAGGAAAAGTACATTCAGTCTCTCCCACCGCACACCACACAACATTATCCACAGAACAAGTTGCAAATTTATGGGTCATTTTAGGGAGTAACTCAGTATGCTGCAGTTTAGAGCAGCCTCAGCACAACTGTACTCCCATATACCTGCGAGTATTTCACTTATAAACTGAACACCCATGAGGAAGCAAACAGGCCTAACATACTATTTGACATCCTTCAGAGCTGTTAAGTGTGCACGCTTAAATTATACGGATGCTTTTTTTTGAAGAAAAAAAAAAGAAAAGGCAATCTAGATAAAAAAAATTAATTGAATCAATTTATTGGTTAATGTTCACTCCGCAAAATACAATCGAAAACCGATGTTACATCGTTCACTGTACGTTGTTCTTTTTTTCATGGGAATAGCCATTAAGATATTACCAAAAAATAGTTTCCCATTTTGTGTTTATGATCTTCAAACTAGTTTCTAATATGTATTACCATGTAGATCCCATAAATTACCAGATCATGAACTATTTGATCATTAAATCTTTAGTAAGATATTTAAAAAAAAAGCAAACTCTTTAATACGCAGATTTATAACCAACTATAGTCTGAAAATTTCTACTTCAAATAAGTCAATTTACAAAAGTGGCACTGGCTCAGGGATTAGCATTTGGGATCCGACAGCTAACTTGTTCGCCTCACCTTTTCAATGCATCTGCGTAACTTGTTAGTGCTGCGAAGCCACCAGCCAACACCCATTGAGCGCAGCTCAGGCCAGGTTGGCTCTCCCTTTTGCATTGCAGGTAGCATGTTCAGGAGTTCTTCCTCAGCTTCAGAGTGGAAACCCCAGGCATAGTGACATGTTGACAAGCCTGCAAAGAGAGGAAAAGGAAATTATAAATCTCTATTTTTACAAGGGGCGATGACATTACTGTGACAGAACGCAGTAAAAAACAAAAATGTCAATAACTTTTGTTTCTGCCCATTCAGGAATTACAGTGATAACAGGGCTATAAAACTACAAGCAGCAAAGCAGAAGTTCACAAAAGACTCAAAATCAAGACCTCGCATCATTTTTGAAGGACATTTGACATAAAAGAGTTTGAAACAACACCACTGTACCTTGCCGCAGTAGTTGTGCTCTGTGGGCTGGAGGCAGCGAAGTAGAGAGGAAAGTGTGAAGTCTGACAGCTAGCAAGAACTTCAGACCGCACTCATCCAATGTCTCTCCCCCTGGAGGTAAAAAGAATGATAACAGAGCTTATTTACTAAATTTTTACCCATCTGAAAAGTCTGTATTTATGTTATCATTTCCTTGCAGTACCTTTGCTCTTGCCCTGGCTGTCATTGAGGTCTATGCTTGTAGAAGCAATGGTGTCAGCCAGTGCCATGAGAGACATCTGCTCCATACGAGTTAATCCTGGCAAACTGGAGTGGAGGAGATGGCTGGACAGAACCTGGGCGTGTTCTGGACCGAAGTATGTAGGACTGTACTGGGACAGGTCTATAACCTGGAGACAGAAAAGGTGCCAACCTGTTAAATTCACTGTTTGATATTTCCAATTTACAAAAGACAATACAGAATCGGTCAATAATGTTAGAAAGCAGAATACAGCATCACTGGATTCAATTTCACAACATAAGCATGATATTCTATGTGTAAACTGACTATATAAGCTTTTTCAAATGCAGTAACCTTTTTTTCAAAAATCTAGAGATTAGTTAATAATGTAGATTTTTAATGCATTAATAAGGCCCATCATGAAGATTCGACTGGCCTGCTTTTTCAGGCAGGAGTAAATTTAAAATAAACCTTGAGATGCATGTCTTGGCTACCAAGAACAGACGGCCTGTTAGGAGCACTGGGACATTTCCTGCCGTAAAAAGGAGCTTTAGCCAGATGTGACACAGCAGGCAGGAATGAGCTGATGGACCTTTCAGAAAGAGTCTTATTCTCACTGCAGTGTCCCTGGTCCAAGGATGTGTGCACCAAAGATGCATATAAATGGGCCAGCATAAACAGGTTAAAAATGTGTTATTTTTATATCGTACTAAAGCAAATTTCTAGAATTAATATGAATACCGCTTGCCAAAAAACAAGTGCTTTCAGGACTGGGTGATAATATGTCGATTATTGATCTTGCAGCAGTAAATCCTTCTGCATAAAACATCTGAGTCTGCATGTCTAAATGAACCCAGTGTCACAAAGTTTTCACAACAGCACAGAAAATCAGTTTTCTTAGAAAATTAACAGTCATGTCATTTGCATGCACTGAATGGTAGGGAGAGAGTCCCAGTTTGGATTAATGCTTTCTGTAATCTATACAATGGAATACCGAAAGAGCTCACCTTATTTCCTGTTTTCTCTTGATCACTGTCCAGGGGGTCCAGATCCATCACGTTGGGTGTGTGAAAGAGCTCATCATAAGCATCGGTGTGGCTGGAACCATGCCCACTATCTCCACTCACACTGCCCACTTTATCTGTAAGGAAGTGTAGGACAGAGTTAAATAACATGAGACAAGTATTTCACAACAGGCCTGAAGAAAAGTATCCTCCTGCTGGGAAGATGGCAGATTAAAATATCAGAGAGCTTTAAAAAAAAAAACAACAACCCAAAACTGTATACATGCATTTGCTTTCATTCTTTTCACCATGTATCCCCAGACAGATAATGAGGGAAAATCTGAAAGAAGTGTAGTTGTTATTCTCAGTTTCTTCACCT
The DNA here is from genome assembly GCF_965226115.1 of Aulonocara stuartgranti. Taxonomy (NCBI): domain Eukaryota; kingdom Metazoa; phylum Chordata; class Actinopteri; order Cichliformes; family Cichlidae; genus Aulonocara; species Aulonocara stuartgranti. Next base: position 13,167,571 of record NC_138948.1, on the reverse strand, counting down.
TAAGGCGAGGTGGTTAATAATAGTAACTGGTTTTACAATATAAATACCATTTCTTTGTTCTTGTTTGTGTACCTGCTTTAATGCATATCTGCAGAACATTTTTGATTTCTGACAAATATGCAGGCATACTCTCAAAAAGTCATAAACATTCATTTTCAATTCAGCACTATCAAACTGTCACCACTGGTCTAGCTTTATGTTCAGGGCTGTTATTGCCTCCAGAGGAATAAGCCCTATTCACATGGGATTGGTGTTAACAAGGGACTTTATGTATGACCTTTAAAAATACCCCCCAACATCTACGTTTTATGCTGTATATTCACGTGGCATGAAAAGTCTGTGTTTCACTCAGATTTACTGACGTCTCTCGATACCCCTGGGGACCTAATATTAATATTAATTAGTGCTGTCAAACTTAACACGTTATTAAAGCTGTCATCATGATTAATGCGATAAAAAAAATTTAACGCTATTAATGCATCTGGAGTGCAGAATGACTCAAAATCCCTGAAATATTTCTGTCCACGCATTTCGGGCAGTTTGTCCAAGTAGTTACCTTCACACATGCGCAAATGGGCAGTTGATCTGGGAGTAACGGCCAGCTGAACCAATCACATTGTGCAAGAAGGAATTTTCTTTTCACCGAAGCACTTGCAGCTTAAAATATGACATTGATGCGAAGCATATGTTAGTCGGGGATGCTGCTAGGACTTTGGCTAACATGTCATCCAGCTTCCGACAAACCACTCACGGAGCATCGGGGACTCAGTAAGTCTACCTCACGGTACCGTTCCGTGAGTCGTTTGGTACCGGGCCGCGAGAGTTGAGGCTCGGGTGTGAAATGTATGGTTTTCAGGGTTTTTAGCGTTATTTTTTTATCGTTATCTCGGTTTTCCTGGGTCTTTTCACGTGTGTTGTGGATAAAACTTCTTTTTTTCCCATACCGGTACTAGTTTTATTTTGTTGTATTTATCCGCGACACCTTAAAGGCCGGTCCGTGAAAATATTGTCGGGCATATACCAGTCTGTGGCGCAAAAAAGGGTTGGGGACCGCTGCTTTACATAGCTTTGGTTCCTCGTTTCAAGGACTTTAAGTGCCTCCCCAAGCGTGACAGAGAGAGAGTGTTTACAGAGTTTTTTGTTAACATGAATGTTCAAGATGTTCAATAAACATGTTAAATGCATATATTTTCCCTTTTTTTTCTGAGTCTGTTTGCTCATGCAAAATGAAATGTGATTAACGTAGATTAAAAATGAATGATATTTAATTGTGATTAATCAAAATTAATCTACAGTAACCCTGTGATGAGTCCGATTAAAAATTGTAATTGTTTGAAAGAACTAACATATATATATTATATATTAGTGTATACTTACCTATTAGTATGTAGGTTTTTAAAAAGTTTTAAAAAGAACCTGTGCTAAAACTATTCAAATTCTCTTTGAATTTAAGCACACATTCTTTGTGTTTATTCTCCATTTACTTCATTATATTGCATAAATGTCTGTTACAAGCTTAAATATAAAGTTGAAAAAGCCAGCTAGCCAGGCTATTGATCAAGTAATTGCAATTAATCACGATTAATTAGAGAAAATTGTGAGATTAATTAGTTAATTTTTTTAATCTATTGACAGCACTAATATTAATATTAATAAGCTGCCACATAACTGCCGAGCATGTTAAAAAAAAGGCAACAAGTTCTTTACAAAATGCTGCCAAGCAAGTCATGCTTCTGACTTTTGTTATTCTGATGGATTCAAGCTCGCCTTTTACCTTTCATTTATTTTCATTCAACTGCCAACAGAGCATCCATAATGCTGTTTATAGAAAATATCAAAGAAATCAGTGACATCCTGATTATTAGTGGACTTATACTATCACAGAACATCTTTGTTTGATGAAGTATGTTATGTTATTAGCTGTGGAACATTTACTTTGAATCAGGTCACAGTTGACTTCTGCAATCATTACATAGAGGTCCCAAGATAAACGGTAAATGGACTGGTTCTTTTATAGCACTTTGCTATTCCACTTGAGCACTCAACGAGCTTTATACAACAAGTCTCAAATAATAATATTAGACTTGTGTGAATAAGGCTTCAGTCTTAGTCGTGAAATGCTTTCACCTGCAGAGTGCCAGGTCAACAAAGGAAAACAAAAAGGCAAAAACAGCAGCAAAAAGTAGAAAAACAAAAAAGCCAAGGCTTATGCTTTTGTACCCATGGTGCAGAGTGTTCTTGTTCACCAAGTCTTCTTGTTCTTCTGCTTTCAGTTGCTCCCGGTCCCTTGCATCGTCTTCTATCACACAGCCTTCTACATCTCGTCCTTCATTACATCCATAACCTTCTCTTTTCCTGCTGCCTGGCACACTTCATACACTTTTCTCAGACAGGCATGAACATTTTCACACTTTTCTCTCTTGTTTAAACACCCTCAAAGTTCAAACCTTTGTAGAAAACTAAGTCCAGTATTATAGAATGAAACCAAAGATCAAACCCTGTTTTCAGGCTACCGCACATGCCTTTGACAGTACAAAATGTTTTGTTGATATTGTTGTGTTTGTTGGGGAGAAAACGTACAAACAGTACAGCACTTCAGAGTCACACTGCTAGCGATCAAAGATTTATGTAAATGTGACTGTACAGGAGACACTGCACGGAGGAGACTGAATGACAATGGTCTACAGCCAATCAGGACGGAGAACACAACACGCTGTTAAAAAAAAAAAGAAAAAAAGAAAGAAAAAAAAAAAAAGCATGCAAAATTGCACAGAAAAAATCCGAGAAACAGCGAGGCCGCGAAAAGTGACCCGCGTTATAGTGAGGGACCACTATTCTCAAATCACATGCTGTATATACCCACCAGGTTTTGGTGTGTCGTCATCAGCTCCTAGAAGGGCGTAAAGAGGCAGTGGAGGGATGGAGCTTATCTCTGTGTAGTCAGCGGACGAGTTCTCTGCTTTGCTGAACATCTTCTGATCCGTGGCTGTGCTGCCCCCAACACTGATGGTTCGAGACCGCACACGTTTTTCGGGACTGGTGGAACTGTCTTGAAGTGTTATGATTTCTCCAGCAATGCATTTCACGAGATGGGAGAGGATAGCTTTGGCACGGTGAACCTGAAGACAGATGAACAATATCAACATAATAAATCAGAATACATTTCAGATTTTGTTCAGCAACCACAACAAAAGCAGTTTTTGGAAATTTTCATGGCTTTTAATTGTATCGGTCCACCTTACTACTGCTTAAGCTATTGTGGAAATCAGACAACTATTATTAAAAGTTTTTTTTTAATAAAATATTAAACAGCCCATAAATAATGCTTCTTTGGTGCTTCAAACATATTGTAGCGATACCAAATAGCAGACTTTGGCATGTACTGATTATACAGTTTACTCAGCACTTAGTTCTGTCAGGAAATCTCAAGAAACTACACTGGAAGCTCCATTAGCTGAAGCAACACGCAGGTAACTGGAAGCCAGCTACTTAATACTTCAATCCAATTTAGTCAAACACATCATCGACAAATGCATCCTGTGTACCCACGCAGGGGTTAAAGAGGGATCTGAAATGGCATTCAAGGTCCTTCAATTACTGAGTAATTAGATTTGACCGGAAGTTTAATACAAAATGAGCTCAGGTTTCATATCCTGCAGTTCACTGGTCCTTTTAGCTGATGCCACACAGAGCCATTGATTAAGTAACTTACTCGATGGCTCTGATGTAATAGAGATATTGGATGAGAAATTTGATCTGTACACGACAAGTTATCTGGATATTCCACACACTAAAATCTTTTTGAGTTTTTACAAATGAAAAGACAATAAACAATTAAAAACAATTTAAGGTTTACACTGGACAGTGAGTGGGTAGTTTACTCTGTTGTGGTTTAGTTTATAGTGACTGACTATGTTGAACAGGTGCAGTGTGGACTGTGTAATCCTTTAGGTCCCAGGTAGCAACAGAGACAGTGAGAAAGATACACTAATCAATTCTCAACTGAAATTAATGACATAATTTTATAAGAGCAGAGTTAATGGTAGAAGTACAACGAACCTATAGCATCAACTAAAGTAAATTTGGCAAGATTATATTGTCCTAATGTTATTTTATTAAAGAAAAATAAAATCAATCTAACTTCAAACACAAAGATGGACTAAAGAACATATACAAGTTTACTACATTATTTTTAGTTGGAAAACAGTGTCATGGGAGGGGGGGGGGGGGGAAGAGGAAGGAATAAATAAATACTAATATGAATGGGGGGGGGGGGGGAAGAGTATCAAGAGTAAAGAGGATAGAGAGAGAAATAGACAGAATGTAATCTTGAAGACCGAAAGAAAACAGGAAATGAGAGACGGGGAGCAGGATATTGAAAGCAGAGACACACAGAAAAGGAAGCTGGAAGAAAGAACACAGGGGACAAAGGAAAAAGGATAGAGCACACAAGCAAAAACATCTGACAATACACAAATAGATCAGACACATACACACGCAGGTCCAAGTATTTAGACAATGACATTTTTTTGTAGTTTCTTGCCACCACCGTGGATTTCAAATCAAAGAATCAAGATGTGACTGAAGAGCAGACTTTCAGCTCGAATTCAAGTATTACAATATACAAAAGTAATACAGGAACTGTTCAGGAATTAGAGCCATTTTTACACACAATCCCTCCCATTTTAGAAGCTCAAAAGTAATTGGAGACTAGACTTACACTTAAAAAAAAGCCTATTACTGCTAAAGACTGAGTACAAAAAGTAATTGAGTAATTTATTTAACTTACCTTCCCTAGGTCCATAAGCTCTAGCAACTGTACAGGGTGGTATTGGGGTAGAGTTGGAAAAAGTTGGTGAGCTGCTTCAAAAAGACCAGAATCTTCCATTTCTACAGGTAAGTCATAAGCGGTTTTCTTCCCACTGAGCTTCTGAGCCAGACTCGTCATTGATCGTGTCAGGGTCTTTTTGGGAAGAGAAAGTGAAGAAGTGGGGGCCCCAGGGCTGAGACCCTCCTCCTGGCACTGTCTGACAGCTGAGACTATGGAGGAAACACTGCTGCTGATGTCTTTGTCCTGGGCAACTGTGACAGTCGGTTTGGGTGGTGCTGGAGGCTGCCACTGAGAGTACACGTGCATTTCACACTCCATGCCAACTACCAAGATTCCATCTCGTACCCAGGACAGGGAGACTGGGATAGGTGGTGAGCCTTCGACAGAGGAGAACAGACTGACCGATCGAAGCAGAACCAGGCGAGACAAGCTTTGGTCTCTATTAGCATCAGAAGACACTCCCAGATCTGGAGGCTTTCCAGACAGACGACCATATATATATATCTTTGTCCCAATGCCAACAGTCAGAATGTGTGATCCATCCTCCTGGGAAACCCAGTCCAAGTGAACCAGACTCTTACCAGTAGAACCAAGACAGTTCTCGTTTTGTATGGATAAATCCATGTTACTTGGAATGCTGGCACTTGCAGTGGTACTACTACTTAAAGGATAGCTGGACATAGGGTCTGTATTGTCCAATACTATGGTCTGCTCCAGAATCCACTGCGAACCACCAGTGGACTCGCACTGAAAGATGCCAATGTGGACCAGCGGCTCTCGAGTGCTTGCATTAGGGCTGTGAATGGGTTTTGGGCTATGCGGCACATTAAGGGTCGGGGTCAGGTGGGTGTTGGTGGTGCTGTAGTTTACAAATGGGGAAGATGCAGAGGCTGGGGGAGAAGTCAGAGGTCCATGAGCATTCAGATGAGGAGATAGGTTCAGAGGTGTGCTAGGCATCTGCTTGTAGGCAACTGCAAACCGTCCAGCGTGACAGCAGCTGACCTCAATGGGCCGGCCTGGCACACTTACTGCACTGCTGCTGGGAAGTTTTTCCTCCACCAGGAGAGGCCATTCCTCCCACTGGTACACCAAGTTGTCCACAGTGGGGGGTTCTGTTGTCATGACATTACACCTCCAAAAGCGCACCTTACCATCAGAACAGAAAGTAGCAAGGAGATAAGGCACGTGGCCGGCTGGAAGAGAACATGACGCACTCAGGTGACCTGAGAAGAAAAGTAATGCACCATTAGCAAAGAAAGATTTGATCTATAATATCATTAGAGTTAAATTTCTGTGATTTATTCAATTTTGAAAACATTTGGCAGATATATTAAAAAAAAATACAATGTAAACGAAACAAAAGATTGCCTTCGTCTATTCTTATGTTTCATTCCAATAATGTTAGCAGCAGCTTTTTACTCAGGCCTCTTTCAGCCATACACGCTTTTCTTAATCTACAAGTCGGCTTCCTGTCTCACTGTGCACCCTGCTCATTTTTATCTTAACAGTGTTGCCACAATCTTACCAACTTTGACCTAAAAACCTTGACCTAAAAAACATTTATGCACCATGTTCAACACAGAACAAGCCTGAATGCATTCTTTCATATTAAGGTGCAAGTACACACTAAATTATAACTCAGTTCACAAAAATACACCACTGCCTTAGTAAACAACCTAAAGAAAAATAAAGAGAAAAATAAAATCCAATACACTTTTTGCACGAAGCACCCTCTTTTAGACTGTCTTAGGTTCTCACTGTATCCAAACTCATCTTATAGAAGCATTAAACCACTTCATTTGTGAAAAGAAAATAAGTGTACATTATAAATTGATTTAAGTGCAGGAGAAAGCAAAGTCACAATCAGGTATTTCGACACTCTAGCACCAACAATGGACCATAAACATCACACATTGGAAGAGACACAGTGGTTGGTGGTTTACACCGCCTCATCAAAATCATTAACAACTCAACTTCAAGGGGAATTCTTTACATGATGCAGACAGAGCCTGTGATACCACAGGTCAGATCAAACACTAATAATTATCAACTGAGTTCTGATGGCAATCCGAGTTTGTTGGTAGCTTTCAGCTGTTTTCTTTTTTAAGTGTTTTTCTGTGATTCTTACATTCCACTCATAACGTTTTTCATCAATTCATAATCACATGTCACAACAGAGGAAACGTCATTAATTACTTATAATAAATCATCCCCAATACAAGGACATTGATGGTGAAATAAAAGGAAACTACGATGTGCACTTTACTTCAGACGGGTAAGATGTCATTTATACGCAACGGTTTAATCATTTTTGATGGGTTTACTCAAGAGTGTGTATGGATGTTGTCCCATGACTACATATAGCATATAGACTACATATTAGCTTTCTCTAAATATCAAAATTGAACCATCCCGTTAGGAAAATGCTGCACAAACTGTTATGTCTCGCTTACTGTATTGACAAGTCTCGCCAATAAAAAATGCTAAGTACTGCACCGATTGTGTGGTGGGTATGTCTGAATAATTTCATGTGATTTCATGATATTTCATAAGATTTAATGCCTAAAATGACTTTAGTGAGTAACTTCTTCCATCATTAGCTAGCCGATCAATTATTTAGAGTTTAGGTTCAAGCTGCAACATTGAACCTTAGCATGCATCAATATGCATAAGGAAACAAAGTGGTTTTGCTTTGCGTCCTTGGAATAAGAATGCCTGTCCTCATTGTCCCTCACCTGCCGAGGGAGTAACACTGATGGCTTCCACTTCTGCTGGAAGAGCCAGCTCTTGGCTGTACAGCCTGTGTGTTGTGAGGCTGAGACGACAGGCACTCTGCAGATTGGAAGTGCAGGATTTACTCTTCTGAGTTACCGGAGAACTGGGTGCGTCATAGACAAACTGAGAGCTGTTCAAGGGAGAAGTCGTGGTGAGATCCTTATGAGCTGCAGTCTCCTCTGTGGGCATACAAAAAGTGGGAATATATTTAGAACAGTTAGGCTTGGTCAAATCCATTCACCATTACTACACTTCATCAGAGTCATTATTTGAAAAATCTATAAAAACAAATCTTTCAACAGATGAATCACCATCTGGCTAAAGCACACTGTGATACTGGAGGTCTCTTTCAATCATTAGAGATACTTTTAGTAATTTTACAACTTTTACACAGCAGACTTGTAATAAAGATTGCAAGGGAGACAAATCTGGACTTGGAACTTAAAAAATGCAAGGCATCTACAGTGATAAAGTTATTACTTAGTTACTAATTATAATTTTGCAATGCTTCCAGCTCTTTTAACCCTTAAAAACTTCCCTTTATGGTCTGCAATCATTTATTTTGGCTAAGGTTAGACAGGATGGCAGAAAACCTCTCTTACATCACCCAACTTTTAGGGTGTATGAGTGTATAAGTACCCACCCATAGTGACTGGTCGAGCAGCAAGATGGAGATGCCACATGTGGAGCAGTGAGCGACCTGTTGGGCTTAATTCTACCACCACCAGAAAAAAGCGGGCTGAGAAGGCTGGTTTACTGGAGGCTGCAGGGGGGGAGAAACCCACACAGTGATTTTTTTAATGAAAGATGCAAGCAGCTGCTATTAAATACAGGCATGAAAACTAGGAAAAATAGGTTTTACCCGTGCGAGGAGAGTCGGGAGTTTCATGTATGCTCTCCGTTATCTCAGTGCCAAGAATCAGATGTTCCTCAAAAACATGCAGGAGCTGTGTCTCCTTCCCCTGCTGCAGAGAACAGCAGCAGATATTGTCAAACTACATCAGATGTAGACTCTGAACATCATTTTCTGTCTACACACTGACATAGACACAGGCTGTATTAATAGTACATGCACAAAGACACGCACACCCTAAGGAGACGAGGGAGGTTTTTTTTGCCTTTTATTATTGTGGTTGACCTTTCAGCGACTCAGGCCACTGCCGAATGCTTCATGCCACAAATGGTTTGCAAGTCAACAATGGGGGTTTTTTTTGGTTTGTTTTCAGGGGAAAACCTTCAAAGATTCTGACAATGTCTGTCTACTGTTAGATGAGACAATCAGAAAGTCCCCAAATAAAGGAGGTTGAACTTTGTTTAGTGTGAGAAAACAATTCGGTTCTCTTGGACTCCGTGTATACTTACAAAGTCAGTAATGGCATCCAGTTCTATAATACACCCTGGTTTTGCTGTGGACTGCTGACTGATGATGTTGAAAACCTCCCCAACATATTTCTGAAAGGTGGCAAACACACACAAAAAATCATCTGCATACATTTATAAATTAGTATTACACAGTTTAAATATGCAAGCAAATTATTTTACCAATTTGAAAATCACTTAACATCTTGCAACTGACAGCTAACAGGTGGCATAGTAAACGCAATAAAAGAAATGCAAAAAAAACAAACAAACCCAAAAACATTTATATAACAATTTCTCCTCTTCTTGCTGCATACTACTTTTTTTTCCCCTGAGTTTTAAATGTTTCACTCCAATTAATGTTTCATGTTATATAATTTTGCCTACAGTCATTTTTCTCCAAGTCATCTCAGGCCAACACTAGTAATAACAAAATGGCAAAACAGTGACGTACATTATTTGACAGATTCTATAAATGGCTGAGTGTTGCTATTAATGTGCATGAAAATTGTCAGGCTTGATCACTTACTGATATTTCCGGATTGGAGAGCTCACTCAGAAGTTTCTTAGCCTCAATGACAGCCTGATAAAGCCTGAGTGATTGGCCATCACTTGCCACGAAGCAGGCACTGGGAGAGTTACAGTACAAACCTAAAAAGAAAAACAATTGAATGTTACCACTATTATGCTTGTTTTTTCTAAATAAATATGTCAAGCGAACACTACTGAGATTTAACATTCACTCATGTTTAATTCAGAAAATCTGAAGTCATTTGGTAAAGTAAGTTGCTTTTGTACATTTATCTACAATGCACAGTAGATGTGTCAAGTGGACTAATAACCACACATGGAGACTCGTCTCAGACCTACTCTTAGTTGGACATAGTTAACTATATAGAAAACAATAACAATAAACAATCCGTCACATCAATCAACCCTCCCAAACAAAAAACAAAACCCCCCCCAAAAAAACCCAAAACAAACAAAAAAATCTCATTACTGCCTTTTTGCTAAGGCAACACACAATAAAGTACTTAGCAATCTGACCAGTAATAATATTTTCTCACCTAAACAGCTGCTGGGAATGAGTGTGGGCAGCCAGGCTACATTAGCAAATGCTGATGCATGGAGAGAATTGATTCTAGCAAGCTCCGAGACCCCGCCTGACAACGACAGCGGGCCGACGGGGTCCACTCTCCATAAAATCAGCTCACTGTAGATCGCATTGGGATCCTGGGAAACCATACCCAGGGACACCCTCGTGGGTCGTGACCCACGAGATAGAGATGCAGAATGAGAAAAACCAGAGGAGGAGGCCTCTGGAGGAACCAAGATGCTGTCTGCCTCTGGCGTCCTCAAGGCATTGTGGTGTGAGGTGGTGAGGAGAAGAGGGAGCAGCGAGTGACAGGCCAGGTCATTGAGGTGAAAGCGGTGACCACAGTACCGTGACTTGTGAGAGACACTGAGCACAGTCGAGAAAGCAGAGTCCTCTGCAAAGCTGACTGCCCACTGGTTTAAAGAGCCATCAGCATGTTTGGAGATCATAAGGACATTGGGGGTAAATATGCTTAATCGAAGACTACTGCTGGGTGCAGATTTTCCTTGACCTCCGTAGCTTATTAGAGCAGATTTGGCTTGAGGCAATGTGCTCCCAGGCGGTCGCTGTCTGCCATGTTGGATAGCTAGATCCACGTTCTTGTTGCAGGCATACATTACCACACTTTGGCTCAGGGAGATGGCGTCACCTGCGGGGAACGCTACAGGAATGCGGGATGCAAACGACACCTGAGACAGAAAGAGATGTCATAGCAATGTCATCAAAAGTGACTGTAATTTGCAGCTCAGATTTAAAGAGGAGGACTAATTAAACTAATTAAAACAGCCAGGCCTAAAAAATGAATGCCAATGAAACCTGAGATTCAGTTTTGTGCCTGAATGACCAGATTCTCTGTCCTCATTATTTTTACTGCTCATAAAAATGCACTAGGGCATGTCTGAATTTGATATGAAGTCATAGACAAGTACAATACATTTGTGTGAGTCGCCAGATGAGAAGACATTAGAACAAGTACACCATCACAACTGTGAAAATAAATCACAACCTTACTCTGATGATAAATTAATGATTTCCCACAAAGCACTTTCTGAAATTCTGAATATAAACAAATAACTAAATAGAAAACTGTTTAATCTAAAGGTTAAAGTTATATTTTGAGCAGAATTCAGAAACCTTTGATTGCTGCATGATTATGGTCAAATGATTAACAATTATTTTGATCAATATTGAGATCACTGTTATTTATTGATTATAGTGGAAAAAAGGTTTTAATTACAATTTTCATTAAACATAAACTTGTTTTTATGTTGTGCAGTATTTCCACTAATGTAAAATAGTTGCTTAAAAATAATACTGAACTTCCTCACTGACCTAAATTAAGTAAATCTCTAAGAAGAAAAATCAAGTCTTTCACCCCATCGATTGTACCTGCATGATTAATAAAACTTAGCAGCAAATGTTTTGCATATGGTGTAGGTTTTACCAGAAAAATAATTCCAGAATAGATAACAGCAGCATGCTGGCCAATTCTCCAAAGCCTTTGTTACTGTTCACTGTGTTTACTGGACACTTGTCTCTGCCCAAATAAACTGTGATTAGATGGATGATTTTAGTGCGTCTTTGGGAGCTAGATGGTTATGCAGATGTGGTGTACAGGCTTGCTTTTATAAATGTCTCAGATGAGGTTGAATGACTCATGCTGGCAACATCTGCATTGTTTTTCTTAGCCTTCATGCATTAATAATACTGCAGTTTTTGGCATGTTTTCAGGAGGCTGAATATAAGTTAGTAGTCTTGCCTTACAGACTAGTTAACTCTACAGCACTTTTTGCAGATGATTTCTTTATAGTTAATGTTACTTGTGCCAAATCAGAAGTACTTCCAAACAACGGATGACGACCCACTTTGAGGGACAAGTTCTTCACCTGCTGTTGTGCTAGACATTAAAATTTTGTAGTATCTGTATTTTTAACAAAGACTTTCTTATTCAGACCAATCAAGAACATTTCAAGCTTGCATGGGACAGACGCAGGCACAGTATCAGGTCCTGATCAAGGGGGTGCTTGACTTGTTTTTACTTTGTGTTCTTTTGGAAGAACATGCATTTTCAATAACAGTTATTTATGTTCATTTATTTATTATAGAGGAAAAATCCATACTGAGATTAAATTAAGACCAATTGTGCAGCTAACTGTGCAGTTTCTCTGTGTATCAACCTCTGAAATAAGACTATAAAAGATAAAGAGGAAAGAAACTGGAGGAATACTCTCATGAAACAAACAGAATGAATGTACAACTGTTCTATATAAAGAACAATAGCAGCAAAGTACCTGAGCTTGTCTGAACATGCCTGGGTGGTATTCATCTAACCAGTCCACATGCCAGACCAACAAAGAGCCATCCATGGGATGAATACTGAACAGCATGTCGGCCCCTTTATTCCACTCCTCTAACAGCACATCCAACTGGTGCTCCACTGCTGCCAGAGGCAGCTCCACTGTTCCTGGTCCTTGGGGTTCACTTGGTCTGTTCTCCTCTTCTTCAAAGTCATCTTCATTTTCAGGCTCTGGAAAAGAATACAAATCATGGTAGCCAAACAATATGTTAAATTCTATTCTAAAGGTTAGACTTTAACTGTCACTGTTGTTACAGCTTCACATGCACACACCCATTACTGACTCATCCAAATCATTTCTCTCTACCTTCATTGGAGCACTCGTTCTGTTGCTCTACACTAATTCGAAGCTGTTGCAGAAAGACTTCCATGGCTAAAGTAAAGTGAAGCTCTTTGTTGTTGAGCCAGTGGACAGAAAATGGGCCTCCTGGTTCCTCCTCATCCACAGCGTTCAGAGAGGAGATGGAGGGCAACAGGGGAATGTCTGTGAAACATACAAGTTATAAGCTGTTAAACATTTAGAAAACTTAATGAATAAATAACAACAACAACATATACATCAGACCGGGCTGCTGACATGCAGGACAAAAATATATCTGCTGGAGCAAATTAACTTTCATGAATGTAAGCATGGTTTAGTATCCTAAAACATAATCCAAGCATACAAATCCTGCAGGACTTCTCAGCCTGAAGGCTGAAAGAGTCTACATGATTTTATCCTAATTCAGGTCAAATTAAGTTACCCAACTAAAACGGAGAGGAAGAAAATGAAATGCTCACAGTTACTCTGAACAGCTCTCACTGAGCACAAGCTCACTGGAATGTTAAAGAAACAATCTCAGGCAATCTGCAAAATTAATGGTATTTTTGCCAAGAGGTTAAGACTTCTGACTTCCAGCTGAGTTAACCATCCATGTACTCTGTACAGTTCAGGAATAGCAAATGATGTGCTTTAGTTCATTCGTCTTTATCAAGAACTTTATGTCATGTTAAAGTTTTAGTTCTTCAATATGTTGTGAGATTTCTTTTGGTATTTAACAAAATACCAGTGATGGGGATCAACAGGATTATTAAGTAGTTTCAGAGTGTGTTCAAGTCAAACCTGTGGCTGGGTTGATGCTGGCAGCAATGTGAAAGTGGCAGAGAGCATTGGCATGGGGCATGTTATTGCTGCTCTTCTTGTGGTTACAGTGTCCACTTTGAAGGTGAGGCAGGCCGCTGGTCCATGATAGCTGAGGTATGTCCCGATAGTGCCGCGATTCTTGAAAATCCAGCTGTGCAGAAAACAAGTATGATTATTATGAAGTATTGCTCAAATGTCAATTTAATATTTTATGACTGCAGACATCGTCTGTGCCATCCAAATGCATAATACTAAATGTAAGAGGCACTAAAATATTACATTAACCTGTAGAAATGTGGAGCTACTTAAATAAGATTAAAAAGAGAAAAATGAAACACCATTGTTCCTTGTTGCCTTTTCAGGCTGAAAAGACAGGTTGAGCTTGTCTTTTGGAGGTTGATGTGAATTAATCAACTTGTGTCGACTTATAAACCTCTCCAGCTCTCATCCCAGTCTGTGCTAAGCTACTCTACTTTGGTGAACAGGTGGTCCCCTCAGGGTGGGATTTTAATTTATTGGTATTGATGTTTAAACTGCATTTAAGTGAAGAGCCCAATTTGTCTTAAAACAGAGCAACAGGAGCTGGCAACATGGAGGAGTGGCTGTCACAGAGCGTGTATAGAAGAAATTTTAAAGTTTATTGGGTATTCAGGTTATGTAATTTGGTGTCTCACAGCAGACTGCAGCTAAATGCCCCAATGGAAAACAAGTCTGACAGGATGACAAACAATCATTTAAAAGCAGAGTTTCTTTAACCAAATATGTGATTGTATCTAGACTCACAGGTGCAAAATGAGTAAGATAAAATGAGCTGTAAACCTGTAGGTTTTGAGATTTATGAAGACTACAAGTAAACTCACAAACTAGAGAGCGATACAGCTTTACAAATAATACTTCTGATACGGACAAGTTATACCCAAAAAGCACAACGTTTCCGATGCAACAGTGTGATGAAATGAAATGAAATTTCTGCAGCCAGTGTAACACTCTGTCAGATTATCATTTCAAAGCAAAAAGGAAAGAAAGCATGACATCTGAACACCTGATAAAGTGCATATATGGGAGTATCTAGGGAAGTCATGAACAATGCTGATGATCATTTCATAGCTTGTTCTCTGTTATAAAGATAGAATTATTTACACAAAATGATGTGAGGTCCTTTTAAATATTCAGTTTATCCTAATTATTAATATCACTTAAGAAAAAATAAAACACTGACATACAAGTCTTACTATGCAATGCTAGACTTAAAGGCGTATAATGAGAAATTCTTCAAATCAAATAAAGCACCATAAAAATCACGTGTTTCACTTGTGTTAGTAAACTATATTTAAACTGATCACGAGCAAAGGGTCCTGCCAAATTAAAAAAAAAATTAAACCAAAGTAATTGCGCATTTTTTTGTTTATCGAAACAACAAATAGCATTTTTGTGTTTGATTTTTAATTTCGAGCCTGTGTGCAAATAGTATAGATTTTTACATTTCATGTGTTTTGAGTGATGTGTTGCTAAAAAGGCCTTGTTTTCTGCACTGTCATACAGCTGAAACTGAAAATAAAGGTTAAATGCAGGATTGCTTAATTAGACTGTGTTAACGTTAGCAAAGTCCTGCTGATTATACTGAGTGTTTATTTTAAGCAGGAAAGTCAAAGTCATTGTGGCTTACTTCTTGTGAGGCTTGTCCGTGTGTCTTCCCATTGCAGCCGTTTTTCTTTGAGAGGCCAGCAGAAGATTTAAGCGTTTCACTGTGTTGGCCAGAAGAAGGATTTTTATGGTGACCAGATAAGAGGCTGTCACCTGGCAACAGCGTCTCTGCCCACAGCCGACATACACTGTCCTTACAGCAGGTGAGCAGCACATTACACACTGCGCCCCTGTTAGGATAAAGGAGGGAGAAAAAGAGAGAGATTTTTAAAAAAAATTAATGGAATTTTAATTTCAATTACAATTCTGTCTTACAATGATTATTACATCACGATAACTGAGACAGAAATGATTATTTGTCTCAATCCATTTCACATTTGTGCTCTCGTTTTGCATTTCTGCCCCTTATTTTCACTTACTTTTGCCTCTAATAAAAAAAATTCACATTGTGACACCTTGCCAGCTCACATTTATTTATTTAATTCTTAAATTATAGTTGAAGTTCAGTTAAATCTCTTTAATTAAGACAACTGTGTTTTTCCTTTTTCAAAGTTCAGTGTAGTTTTCTTAAATTTAATTGTGTACGTAATTGTGTGGTTCTTCTGCTTGACGCCTGCAACAAGAGCACCAGATTGCTGCAATTCCCCTCCTGTGTGGAAGCCCTCTGAAGGTCACATACGATTACCAATATTATATAAAGCTATGAAACAATTTGGAACGTGCCAAATTTATTCAACCCACACCATCTGTAGTGACATATTTTAAATAAACAAAGACAGACATCAAACCTGTCCACAACAAGTTACCTCAAGCTGCTTTCTACTCTAATGTAAAGAAGATAAAGACCTAATATTTTTCAACCAACCTTTCAACCAGCTTGTTAACTTAGGCATTTTTTTCTTTTGCCCAGCTGTGGAAGGTTAGGTCATTTTGACCTAACCTTCAAAGAAAAGGAAGTTAAAGAAAAGGAAGTTAGAAAAGGCTAGGAGATGACAAATTAACAGTGTCTGTACCGTGGCATGTACTTGCTGGTCTTCCTCCAGGAGAAACTGGTGACAGAGCGGGGATGAGCCAGGTAGATAAAGGAGAAGGCCAGCTCTCCCGGGTCACTCACATTGGCGTCTGGAGGTGTAAAGAGTGTGGTAACACCCATCTTCCACTTACTGGTGCTGTACCAAACCTTTATTAGGCAATCATCCTGAAAAGAAGAGGCAATGAAGGATATAAGCGATACCATAGGTAGTTCTAACAAAAAACACACGACACCAGAAGGTAGAAGTTAATTATTATCAACTAATTTCACATGAATCTAGAGTGTTCGGTTTTTAAGTGCGATGTAACAAAGGGACACAACTTACCTGACCAGCTGTGGCAAAGAACTCACCGTCAGGAGAGAACTTCATTAAATTGACTGGAGAAGCAGTCCTTGAAATACAAAATGAAAATTATATTCAACACTCCATGTCAATATAATAAGTAATGTTTAGGACAAAATAAAATAGGTTTAAACAAATTGCAGCAGGACATGCACTCAATCAGATAACTGAGTGCATGTCCTGCTGCAGTCAGATTTGTATTGAATATAATGTTACAGAAAAATGTGCATTAGCTGATTTTATTTTAATGTCTATTTGGTGCTTACAAGATAAATGAAAATCCTAATTTTAAAGTCTCTGTCTTGTTTGTGACTATTTTACAAACTCTGTTCTTACTTGCTCTGCCAGATACACCTCCAGGCAGAACGGCAGTCTCTTATGGTCATTTCTGCCGGCTGCCCCCTTTCATCAGCTTCATCCTTTACTCCATCAACATTAGACCACAACTGCAGGCTGCTAGAGCCTGTTAGGAGAGTGCAACCTGGACAGACAAACATATACAGATATGATCTTTCAGGACAGATATCATCAAATTTCTGTTTAAAAAAAATTATTAAACATTTATATTTTGCCGGATCTGTAGTACCACCCCAACACTTCTTTTTAAATCACAACTGTTTATCTTAATATGTCTGTGTTACTTTAAGAAAGAACAATGGTTAGAGTACCTGTAGGGTGCCATGCTAGGTTCCGTACTATAGACTGTAATACAAATTGACCAGTCTTCTGCCATTGGCAGTTCAATTTCTGTACAGGAAAAACAGAAAAAGGCAAAATTCAAAACAAGTATGTCATGTTTTGGCAATTATGTTGGCTGAAACTTTGTGCAATAATTCCCTATTTAGATAAGCTCAGAAATAAATAAATTCCCTGTTTCGATGGTACATGTGGAACTATAGATGAAGCTTTAACAAGCGCTAACAGTGAACTTTCAATTGAGTCACATGCAATCAGGCAACACACACAGCATTGTAATACCAGGGTACTTCTGCAATAAACGAAATACGGTTTGTACTTAAGATGTTGTAAATTCTTCTCATTTCTTGTGGTTATTCTTTGACTTCTCTAACAACAGCTCAGACAAAGCAAACGTCTTTACGGACTACAGAACAGAAACCAAAACAGTGAACATGACAATAATCGCATGATTTATGCAAGTAGTTACAGAGGAACAATATTCTGCTCCATTTCAAATATCAAGAGAGTTTTGCCACACAGAAAAAGCTTCATTCATTCATTCTGGATGACCTGAAAACATGCATGACTATACTGTGACTGGAAGAAAGTGCAGGCTACTCACGGTCAACGATGAGTCTTTTTGATCTGGTTGCTGAACAGGCTCAAAGACACACACAATGCTTCCATAGGAAGCTGCAATCTGCCAGCAAAAAAAGGTCGACATTTTAGATATACTACAAAACAAATACAAAGGTATCACTGCAAACAGAAACATATACTGTCCTCCATATCAGCCTAGTTATCCAAATTTAAGTAATTCAAAAAAATTCTTGAAAGCTTAAACTTATGCTTTGTAATATAGATCAAAAATACTAATACTTATAGATCCTAATCAGAATCAACTATAACTTGCTTTATGAGTCATGACATATCTACATAGTAAGAGAGAAGACACCTTGACAACAGGCCAATAAATAAATAAATAAAAAATACCTTAAGTCATAACAACTCAGTGATGAGTGAATATAGTCTTATCTACTCTATTCACACCTCAATTTCATCAATTTGTAAGGGCTAAATTTTCAAGTAATTTCCATGGGACCCAAGAGTCATAATGTTAACTGAGCAAACGATAATACAAGCTGCGTCTTTAATGTGGTAAATAATATGCCAACTGTCAGGGAGGGAATTCTGTGAAGGGGTGAGTCACATGCACATGTTTAAATGTGTGTACACAGACATACAAGTCATCACATGCACAAGCATAGTCACATGGACACTACACAATGGCTCAAAGTATAAGACAGGCTTTTTGGGGCACAAATATAGGTTCTGCAGAAGCAGCACAGTTCAAATTTAATTAAATTCTAAAAGGCAGACACATTTATGCTGAGATCAAGTTCTGGGGATAAATCAGTCAATTCAACATGAGCCTGTAGAGCGACTGACAAAAAGAAAGAAAATGTGAGTTGTAAAAAATTAAGTCTCCCTCTCTGTGGTTATAATGATGACTACTCTTTGGTCTGATTTTCATAAACCCCCAACAGAGACTTTAAGATGGTATTATGCTAATATTTATGAATATTACAAGAGACATCTTAAGGCTCTCATGAAACCATTAACTTTACCAAGAAGAGATGAACAGTAGATTTGCAGGGCTAACTGTGATGGATGCAGCTTTTAAAAAGTTATTTTTACTGCTTTATGATGTTTGTAGAGATCGCTTGCTCCACCTCCATACTGACTTTCTTTATTTGATTTCTCATCGCAAGTAGACATACATTTCTCAAAATAGTGTAGTAATATTTATGCTCTAGACACCTAATTAGCCTTTAAAATAATGTATTTGGAAAATATATCCTTAATAGGAACAACTTACTAAAGCTCATAAAATGATATGAAGTGCTACAACACTTAAAGTATGAGCACAAAGGATGTACTATGTAAACTAAAAGCATTGCAAATATCACAGTGAGCAGAGGGCAATGAAGTGGAAATGGCAAGCAGACCAACTTGGCATACTTAAACAGATGCTAGACCATGCTGGAGGCGTGTGTGGGTAGTTCTGGCCCAACGGATTGGATTTAAGGTCACAAGGGAAGAAGTGAACGACTGGTTGAGCATGTTTTATATTTATTTAAATTATTGCAGTGTTGCCTGCACTTTTTTAAAAAAAGGCTACCACCCTCCCTAATTAAAAACTAATCCCAGTTCATTAGAATTCTGCTATATGATCTTTATTATCAGGTTTATGCAGATGTTGCAAGCTGCTTTTGTGGCTCCTTTTGCAGCAATGCTACTTACCAACAAGCAGAACTGTGAGTACTCGACTGCATAATGACTGTTGCCATTATGTGCCAAGTTTTGTTTCCAGAGACACAAGAAATGTGTAGTGTATTAAGAAAGAATCTAAATTCTGTGTTATTTTATCCTCTTCCTTTTTTCTTTTTCTTTTTTTTTACTGAAGAATCAAATTTAAATTCATGAAAAGAAGCCACTGTACAGGGTGAATATCTTGTAAATATATATATATATATATATATATATATATATATATATATATATATTTAGATTTAAATATATACAAATAAATAAATACAGCCTGAGACAAGTAAACAGTATCCACGAGGGACAACCTTTAAAGTAAAATTGTCAGCAGAGCCCAAAGTTGATAGAAGAGTCATACTCTTACGATGAAAACTTGAGATGATATATTGGTCAATATCAGTCTACTGACTGTCTTTAATACTCAGATAAAAGAAGACAACATATTAATGGCAGCCACTTATGGTTATGGCTTAGTCACACAAGTAAAAATTGGCCATCTCCAGCGGTCCACCTCCAAATGGCTCTCGCAGGTAGCCTTGCCTGGTGACTTTTTGCATTTGGTAATCAATTATAAACAGCTGTGGCCACTAGAGCTGGGCGATATGAGATTTTTTCATATCACGATATGTTTTTTTCATTTCAGGCGATAACGATATCTATCACGATATAAGCCAAATAACTATATTTGTAAGATTTAAATGTGCCGTTGCTCACAAGTAAAATGTGAAATAATCAGCAGCTTGTTTTTATTTAAATATTTATTTCCCATAATAATTTCAACAGGGTAGATGTACTTAAGGAACATGAGACTTTTTCAGATAAATAAAGGCAAATATTGCAAACTACACAAAAGGCAGCCGCTAAAGCGTTTAAGTTTCAAAATAGAACAAACGAAACAGACTAAATTGTCAATTCCACTTAGAAACAAAATATTAATTCTAAAAATAAATCTTAGTTTGTTTTACAGAAGAACAGACAAAACTGACTAACTTTTGTCAATATCAAATAAACTGAGAACTAAAAGGAAATTCTCAATCTCTCCTTGTTGTATAGCTTAGCTTTTCAAACAGTTTTAACAGTTACTTTAGTCTGACAAAAGCCGAATGACGAATTAGCGCTTCCAGTCAGAGACTGAGGCTACGTCCACACGTACACGGGTATTTTTGAAAACGGAGATTTTCCGTTTTCGTTTTAAAAAAGAATCCCGTCCACACATAAAGGCAGAAATGAAGGAAAACGCTGCTATGAACATGCCAAAGCAGCAGGTGGCGCTAGATTCCTAACCGTGCCGAAATGTTGGCCAATCAGAAGTCTAGAAGCCTCGGTGGGAAAAAGTAAACAAAGCTGGGGCATAGAAGCATAACCGAGTCGTATGTGTGGACGGACAGTAACTGTGTATATGTAAGCATTTAAACACTGCAGAGAGTAGAATTAACAGTATTGTAGAAATTCATTTCACCGAAACAATAACGTGGCGCACAGTGTGACGCATGCACCAGTTTATTGTATTTCCAGACTTGCTTTCGGCACAATTTACAGTGCACGCTACTCTGTTTTTTGTCAGACTTGAAATAGCCGAAATACCTTCACACTACGGAACTTCTATGGCTCTTCCGTTCGACAATCTCTCCGGCATTGGAACCATCATCTGTTTTCTCTTCGGTCATGCTCGGTTGATTTTTCTAGTCGGCACACTCATTTCCTCCATTATGCGCTGGCTCCATTACCCGCCGGCTGCTTCCCAAACAAACACACGTGCGGCTTGGTACTTGTGCTGTACGTAACGCGACGTGACGCTGCGGCTGTGATTGGTTCGGTTCTGCGCTACGATACTTGATTTGGATTGTCTGACCTTTTTTTTTTTTTTTTTTTTTTTTTTAAAGAGGACAAGAGCGGCGAGGTCTATCGCGATAGCTTGATTTCTCTATCGAGTAAAAGTTATATCGCGATACATATCGTTATCGTTCTATCGCCCAGCTCTAGTGGCCACTAACTGATTAACCAAATGTTGAACG
Source organism: Aulonocara stuartgranti (assembly GCF_965226115.1). NCBI lineage: Eukaryota > Metazoa > Chordata > Actinopteri > Cichliformes > Cichlidae > Aulonocara > Aulonocara stuartgranti. The sequence goes on along the minus strand of NC_138948.1, from coordinate 13,145,990 downwards.
TGCAACACTTTCAATCTTTAGCTGACCGCTTTTGATCATAAGGCAATCGCAGAGGTCACCTGCTATGAGTCTCCAAACATTTGTGGTCTGACTGCAGAGTAACTGATATGAAGCTCAGAAAGAATGGCAAGCGTCAGTCAGATTCTTTAAATTGCAAACTTAATTTTTTAAGTAACGTTATGCATTTCCTCATTTTCCTAAGAACTTTGCAACTGCAATGACATCACTATCTACTTCCTTAATTAGGTCCATCAAAGCAAATGCAAAAGAAAATCTTTCATCGTCTTTGTTCTGCATATGAAATGGGAAAGGCAATTAAGAACAGAACAGAAAGACTACATTAAATAACTACATCTTTTTTTCTTAAATGCAAATTACAATCACAGAAGATCTTTTGTTTGTGCCCACATTAAAGGACTTGTCAGTGACAACAGCAAATGCACTTGCTGTACAATCACCAGCTTTACTGGGTGGTTTTTACTTCACTTAGAGCTGATGATGGGAAGCTCGAGTTCATTAAGCTGCCCATTGATGTTGCCCGCAAGTGACTTTCCTGAAAGCATAAGCTGCCAACACTTAAGACAGCAGTAGAGATTGCTAATAAGTTGCACTGCAAAACAGCTAATATACCAAAACAACTAAAAACAGCAAGTCACAAAGTGGAACTTGCTTACCACTCAATATAATCAACCACACGTGTGTGGTCATTATATTAAAGTAAAAGAAAACGGTATGTCATGGGGCCCTGCAATGTTTAGCACCTTCTGCTTTTTTTCTTTTTAATTTAATTATGGGTCAGATGTTTTTTCAAACATTAAAGCTAATTTATAGTTGATCGTTGCTTTGTCCCATGTAACCAAAAGACAGTTTATGGGTTTGGAATGAATATAATGTCTTATAACTTTATTCAAGGCTGGAACTAAAATATATTTAAACTCCATTTTTCAATTAATTTGTCTAAAAAACAAAACTTTTAAAAAGCCATTCAGAGCACAAACGAATACCCTAAAATGATATACAACAAAGACAAGCACTGAATCTGCACATTTTCTAAGCTCAAGCAACTAAGTGTTTGGTATTTTTATGTGGAAAAATAAATATAATTAAAACAATTAATGAGCTATAAATAGGGCTGGGCCATATCATACCGTTCACTGTAATAATGTTGGGCAATAATAAGAAAATGAAATATCGCGATAGAATATGGGTAAATGCGCATGCACCGTGCCTTTGTTTTCATATGCGCATGGCGGAAAAAGCATGGCGGCGATGGAGAATGAGAAGGGCGAAAGTGGATCGTTGAATGAAACGGATGAACCAGAATTGGTTTGTAAAAATGCTGCAACTTCAGTGGTGTGGAACTGGTTTAGCTTTCATCCGTCAGATACACAACACAGCACTATTTTTGGTAGAGCGTGCTAGCACGCCGTCGTTATTACGTGTTGTTTGGAAAATACGGCACACTTAAAATCAATCCTTTGATTTTTCTGAAAATCGACAGTGCCCCTTATGATCCTGTGGGCCTTATGTATGAATTCTGGTTGTGTTTACTGACCTCGAAACGATTTTATGTCGTACACGGCGCTCAAAAATCTGTCAAATGTTTTAGTACAACTTTGCTAAGCTACGAAGCCGCACCGCTTGATGGATTGTCGGGGCATTACAGCTATCGTAGGCAGGAACCTCGCAGAGTGATACTTACTGTGCTTCAACATAATATTACTGTATTGTGTGTGTGTATAACCTTTTTTTAAGTTTTGTGGATATTATACATGGTTATGCTGAGGATATGTTGGCCAATTTCCACTGGAAATGCCTTTTGGTTAAACTGTCAGCAAGGAATTTGCATTTGCACTGTAAAATATTTATGTAACTTTAATGCAAATAAAAAACAGCTGCTTCTTTAAGTGAAAATACATTGATGGGGTTTTTTTTTTTGCACTAATAAAGTTGTGGAGTTGTAAAGTATTTTGTCTAGCGTCAATTATATCGTCAGTTATATCGTTATCGCAAATTTTCAAATGTATATCGTGATAAATATTTTTGGTCATATCACCCTGCTCTAGCTATAAATATATGTTATCGTCTAATGGTCTTACATAATTACTCTATGTGGCAAACCATTTATCTTTTACTGAAATCTGGCTCCATTTATTTTCACTGGGATTTGCTTTAGTTACATCACTGGGATCTCACGCTTGCGCATTCAAGCACAAGTCAGCCTGAGGACCCCAGTGAATAAAAGCACCACACCGTTGGTCTTACCTGTCCACCCTGCAATGAGCAGTCGACACAGCCGACCTGTATGTTGCCATGTTTGGCCCCTGGGATGATCTGCAGTCGCTCAAAATCACTGCCCAAAATCACCACGTCACAACCTGATGCATAGGCCTATCAAGAGACAAGACAGTGAGAGGGTTAGAGAAATGAACATAAAACTCTAAGATTCATCCGGCCAGGATTGCATGAAGGGTCACTTGAACTGCACTTGTCCCAGAGCTATTGTCAAGGCATCAAACATGCCATCATATGACAGCCCTCAAGTCCAAGCAGATAAGATTAGAATTCCATGCTCTATTTCTGTGGCACTCAAAAGGAGCTCCTCACATGAACTGTGATTCACTATGACTTTTCCTCTTTCACAAGAGGACATAAGGACAATAATGGCTCCCCGATTAATCCATTCCTGAAAAGCATGTTGCCAGTGTCTGAAATTAGCACTCTGACTCACCTGTCAAGGGGTCAGGTAGACAAAATCCATCAGTAAGGTTTTGTTTTGTTTTGTTTTTTTATACCAGTCTCATGAGATGGAATTACATTTTGAATAAAACCTACCCTTGAAGGAAAAAAGAAGTTGATTTCAGCCATCAATGCTCTGAAAAATTAGAGCATTAAAAAACGTAATGTAATCTAATTACTCTAATCAACTTAAATCTCCTTTCTTCACTGTTCAGACTCTACTGCAATCACATTCTTCTTTGCATGGTCTCAAAGGTTTGGCCGCCTCCTCACAAACTCATGACACCACAGAATGACCAGTACAGGCAGGTTTTCACATACTGGTGATTAGTTGGTGTTTATTACTTACTTCGAGGCAGAGCTGGGTGACAGCAGAACATACAATAACATTTTGACAAATAATAAAACAATGACACAGAAAGCCTATAATACAGCAGAGACTTTCATTATTGTTGTTGTTTTTTAATTACATTTATTTTATTTACAAAGTTGCCACCAGTGTGGCGAACATTTATGTAATTCTCTAATAGAGTTTTAAGCTTTGAGATCACATGTATTTCAGCTTCTGTTTTTCATACATAACAAAGTCCCAAGCCCATTAAACAACTTTGTGCGGTACATTAGCACATTAGGTTTCAAAGGAATCTGCTAGGAAATCTGCTATTGTGACAAATCAGTTTAGCCACCCCCCATGAATCAAAGCTCCTAAACTGCTGAGGGGGGAAATACTTCCAGAGTCTGAAATATCTTACCGTGAATGGCACATTGTTGACGCTTCCTACAGAGAAACAGTTGTCTCCAGGGTTGACAGCTCCCGTAAGGACCTGATGGAGATTCATGACTCTTGATTATAGTCCACGTGTTATCCTTCCTCTTCTTGCCCTTTTCACAGAACCCTCCCACTCCAGGTGAGATTCATGGGAAACCATGAGAAGGATTTGCTCATCTTTGTGCGTAACCTATAATTTCACATCAGCAGCATCACTACAGACTTGCTGTCACAAGAAGAAGAGGAGGAAGAGATAAACAGCACATGATTTGGTTCAGTCAGCGTCAAGCCTCAAGTACATTACCGACTCCCGGATATTGACTGCAAATTAATTTTAACACTCAGCACTTGTAATATTAGCATGGAAGAAATACATGTCTCTAAACAGTCTTTGTCAAACCACACTATGAAGGCAAGAGATTCAGTAATCTTAAAAATATTTTGTAAAAGAGCCTTGGTGTACCTTGGTATTAGTCTTTTTATTTAGCAAACAGACAGCTTAGCAAACTGGCACCAAAGCTCTTCTGATCCCCGTGACCCATCTCCGAATTTAAAAATGCACACCATTAGTTCAACATCAGCACTTTTAGAGGTTATAACCAAGAGGGCTTTAATTGAAAGAGATATGCAGTCAGCTTGGCAGACCAGTCTCTAATTGTGCTAGAAAAGTATTCAGAATCTGTAATAAATGGAGTAACAACCAGGACGGATAAAAAGTGATAGGGGCTAAAATATGAAGGGTATTTTTCACTGTGGCTAAAATTGGGAGCACTGCAGAAGCAAGGTGATGGTGTAGCTCATGTTTTGCTAGCTCTGTGCACATTATCTAGTTACAGGAGGGAAATTTGAAACCACTGTCAAAGGTACATATTTGCACATAGCTGAAACAGCACTGACTGTCTTAACAAAAGACAAATACAAAACAGTTCTCCCAGAGTTACTGTTCCTTCAGTAACAGGAACAGATGTGGGATTTAAAAGGGTTCACTAATTACACTTTAAAAAAAACAGTATTTCACCTTTGTGTATTTGGCAGCGAAGTAAATTCAATACAAGGAGTCCATTAATCAAAAGGGTGCAGGGAATTTGTACGGAGGGTTAAATGGATCACCGGTGCAGGTTACACCTTACTGTAACCCTACGAGCCCGGTTAATCAACTTATCATACAATCAAGGGCTGAACAGTCTGAAAATCACACGTCTAAACAAGTATAGATTACGTGTCGACCGCAGGTGCGCTACTGAAAATAATGAACGAAAAGTTTCAGAGACAGTTTTAACGATTCAAAAATTTAACGCTACAGAACAAAAATAACACCACCAGAAGGATAAAAAAATCCACGTCAGAGGGGTTAACATATGCTTCCTGTGCTGTGGCAACTCACGTGATAACGTTTCACAAGCCAGCGCATTAAGACACAGCTACCGATACCTCATCTGACTAGCATTTTTTTCTCCCGTTTAGACAAAAGCGTGCATTTAGCTCACTGTCACTGTGCAAAAGCAGACATTTCATACATGTTTTCAATCCCTCCAGTCGTAACGCTAACTTAGCTGTCAAGTTTAACTAGCTATCAGCAGTCTTTCAGGACACACAGTAACACCACCAGTAATGATCTGCTTACCTTATGCTGCTGCTTCTTGACATCTCCTGCAGATATAACATCAACGGTTACTCCCGTCGCCTGATGTTTTCGGTGAATACAGTTATAATCTCACGGATTCGGTCTTAGTTTAGCTAGCTTTTGCTAGCGTTAGCTCGCACTAGCCTCTGAAGCTCGCTCTCTGAGCAGGCTCCTAGGCTACAACGCTAGCACTATGTCACTTATGGCGCACATTTGCCAAACAGTCAATACTTTACGAGAGAAGGAACTATCTATTGACTCAAAATGTTGACTCTGAGTAGGAGTCACCCTCTGCCCGAGGTTAGCAAATAAAACCCTTCCAAAGAGGAAGCTTTTCCTTATGTTGAAGATATGTGATGATAATGACTGTTTCGCTGCAAAGCATCGTGGGTCTTGTAGTTTTAAAACCGTGCTCGCACTCTCGCACGTGACGTTCAGGCACACAGGCTTTTACAGTTGTAGCTAACACGTTTTGCGTTGTTTTTCGTGGGTGCATTGGCTTGTATAGAGAAGGTAAATAGTTAAACACAGCCATACCTGGAGATGGTTGTATTTAACGTTTTTCTTTTCCACTTTAAAAATGTAAAAACGTAAAAATATGACTTTTATGTTGTTTGAACTTTGTCCCCAAAATTTTACAGTAGCACTATCATACAGTAGGAGTATTTTTGAGCACTGTACTGACTGTAGGTTGACCAGTTCATAACTAAAACGTGTGGGGTAAGGAATATGCCTGTATGAGGGACTGGGATCTTACCCAATAATGAGAGGTTTAAACTGTTGATACATCTAACACAGCTCTGTCATCAGTCATTTGAAGGACTAATACTATATTTAATAAGTGAAAACTTTAGCTGTAAATGACAGCTAAAGTTTGTATTCATAGAATGGCTATTAAAGCTGTTAACTCATCCCCTTTTGAGCTGTATTTTTCTTCTTTGGGTAAAATATTTTTAAAATATTTGGAAAACTATAACCTTTGAAAATGTGGGGCGTTTTCTCAATTTTTGGGAAACAAGAGGTAAAAATACTTAGCAGTCCCACACAAATTTGGACACCTAGGCCACCTAACTACATTTACACAGCTGTGAAAAAGTATTTGCGCCTTCCTGATTTCTCAGTTTTGGGTTTTGTTTTTTTTGGGGGGGTGGGTTGAGGGGGCTGGATTGTGCATATTTGTCACACTTCATCACCAAAATCAGAATCAGAATCAGAATCAGAATACTTTATTGATCCCTGGGGGAAATTTTTTTTTGTTACAGTGCTCCATTTTAAACCAACATTAAGACAAGACAGACAATACACTAACTAAGAATAGTACAATATATACATATATATACATACATACATACATAAGTCACTCATAAATAAATAGTTGGAAAAGAAACATGTGTAGTTGTAGCAGCAAACAGTGTGTTAAGTGGATGCGTTGTACAGGGAGATGGCCACAGGCAGGAATGATTTCCTGTGTCGTTCAGTGGTGCTTTTCGGTAATCTCAGTCTCTCACTGAACGAGCTCCTGTGACTGACCAGCATGTCATGGAGTGGGTGGGAGGTGTTATCCAACATTGTCTTTATCTTGGACAGCATCTGCCTCTCCGACACCACCTTGAGGGAGTCCAGCTCCATCCCCACAACATTGCTGGCCTTACGGATCAGTTTATTAAGTCTGTTGGCATCTGCGACCCTCAGCCTGCTCCCCCAGCATGCAACAGCATAGAGGATCGCACTGGCCACAACAGACTCATAGAAAATCCTCAGCATTTTCTGGCAGATGTTGAAGGACCTCAGTCGCCTCAAAAAATAGAGACGACTCTGGCCCTTCCTGTAAAGTGCTGTGGTGTTTTTAGCCCAGTCCAGTTTATTGTCAATGTGTACTCCAAGGTATTTATAGTCCTCCACAATGTCAACACTGACCCCCTGAATTGAAACAGGGGTCAAGTGTTTCCTGGTCTTCCTGAAGTCCACGATCAGTTCCTTGGTCTTTGCCACGTTGAGCTGCAGATGATTCTGCTCACACCATGTGACAAAGGAGTCGACCACAGCCCGGTACTCTGTCTCATCATCCCTGCTGATGCATCCAACCACCGCAGAGTCATCAGAAAACTTCTGAAGATGGCAGGTCTCTGTGCAGTGGCTGAAGTCTGTGGTGTAGAGGGTGAAGAGGAAGGGGGAGAGGACAGTCCCCTGTGGTGCCCCTGTGTTGCTGATCACCTTGTCAGACACACACTGTGGGAGACGTACATATTGTGGTCTTCCTGTCAGGTAATCAACAATCCAGGACACCAGAGAAGCATCCACCTGCATCGCTGCTAACTTATCACCCAGGAGGGTCGGCCTGATGGTGTTGAAAGCACTGGAAAAGTCAAAAAACATGACCCTCACAGTGCTCGCCGGCTGGTCCAGATGGGTGTAGACACGATTGAGCAGGTAGATGATGGCGTCCTCAGTTCCGAGACGAGGCTGATAAGCGAACTGAAGGGGATCCAGGTGTGGTCTTACTATGGGTCGCAGCTGGTCCAGGATGAGCCTTTCCAGGGTCTTCATGATGTGGGAGGTCAATGCCACGGGCCTGTAATCCTGGGGGCCACTGGGACGTGGCGTCTTTGGTACAGGGACGAGGCATGATGTCTTCCACATCACCGGGACCCTCTGCAGACTCAGACTCAGCATAAACAGTTTATGAAAGACTCCACACAGCTGGGGGGCACAGGTCTTGAGGACAAGGGGACTCACTCCGTCTGGTCCAGCAGACTTGCCTGAGTGAAGTCTCCTCATTTGCATCTCAACCTGGTATTGAGTGAAGGTGATGGGTGGGGGAGGGGTGTCAGGAATCTCACAGGAGGCAACAGCGCCATGTGACGAGAGAGGCTGGCACAGTGGTGTGGTTCTGGATTCCAGGCTGACTACAGGTGAGGTTGTGGGGGTAGGAGCAGACACTGTGGTGTCGAATCTATTGAAAAACAGATTCAACTCATTGGCTCTATTCTCACCTCCCTCAGTTCCCCTGCTGTTGGTTGGCCTGAATCCAGTGAAAGAAACCAAACCAAACCAAAATGCAGTTTCAAATGATGATTTAATTTATTAAGTAAAAAAGTTATCCAAACCTACCTGGCCCTGTGTGAAAAACTACCCCCACCCACTCATTAAATCATTAATTAGCTAAAAAAAAAGGCAAAGGATAATAACATCTAAGAGTAATCTAAAGAAACTCAAAAACAGGTTATGTCACGGTCTGCGGAGGCAGACCGTGCGGGAATGTGTATGGTGGACCCAGGTGCGAACACAAGCGAGGATGCAGGAGTGGATTTAAACAAAAGCGAGCCTTTTATTATGGCTGATGAAAGGAACAAAACAGAGTGAAGGCAGCATATGAGTAGTAGCTCAACAGAAACCTAAACTGGACAAACTAAGGAAAGGCTATGGCTGGAAATACGGAACACAGGGGGTGGGAACACAGACGACGCGACACAGACTGTATGAAACACAGAGACTAAATACACATGAGGGATGATCAGGGGAAGTGGATGCACACGGGGAACACAGGTGACACTGATAATCATAACAAGACACGGCAGGAGTGAACGTAACACTGATGGGAGATGGGCAAAGTAAAACAAGAAGTACACAGAGGTTCAAACAGGAGGAGAGAGAGCACGGGGAGAACGCAGACATAACGGGCTGGGGAAAACATAGAATAAAACACAAAGAGAGACGAGGGCTCATAAATACACAGAGGGGCACACAGGGGGTAAGAGTCACGAAGGGAAAACACATAAGGAACAACGTAACAGATCAACCCAGGAAGCATGGCCTAAATAAAGAACAAAATACAAAAATACATGAAAACTAAGAATACTGGGCCCACATGGCCCAGGACCATGACAGGTTAGATACAAAGTCACTGACGTGTATGAGTGTGGCAAGGCTTACAGTAAACCACAGTAAGAGCCATTATCCACAAATGGAGAAAACTTGGAACAGTGGCGAACCTCCCCACTACCAAAATTACTTCAAAAGCATTTTGACTACTCATCCAGGAGGTCACAAAAGAACCCATAAAGGACTGAACAATAAGATTGAGGCCAAAAAAAATTGCATCCATGGGAGAGTTCCAAGGAGAAAACTGCTCCTGACCAAAAACAGCACAAAGGCTTGTCTCACATTTGCCAATAAAAATCTTGATGATGATCCCCATGAATTCTGGGAACATATGGGTTTGTGACCCATTACATCTGGCCTAAAATAAACACGGTGTTTTATAAAAAAAATAACATCATACTCACAGTCAAATGTGGTGGTAGTGTGATTGTCTGGGGTTGCGTCAGGACCTCGATGACTTGCTGCAGTTGATGGAACCATGAGTTTTGCTCTCTACCAGGAGGAGAATATCCAGCCATCAGTTTGTACCCTGACCATGTATGCTCAAAAACCTTCCAGTGTGGCTGAATTAAACAACTGTGCAAAAAATAATAGGCCAAAATTCCTTTACGGTGATGTGATGTATCACAAATGCTTGATCACCATCAGCTGAGATTTGGAATCTAGAGAAGTCTGAGTTCTATGTGAGACTTGTAGCTAAAAAGCCACTGTTCAGATGTGGAATCAAGATGACGCCTCACTTCAGCCCTGAAAATGTGTGCAGAAAATAGCAGCAGGTTCAGTGGACTGATGAGTCAAAATGTTGAATCCTTACCACTAACAGAAGCCAGTTTGTTCTCCAAAGGGCAGACGATTTATGCAAGGAGTGTAGTCTAAGGATCCCTCAAGGCTTGGGGTGTAATTTTGGCAAGTTTGACAATTTGGTCAAAATTATCTGTCTCTTCAGTGTTGAGAAGTACAAATCCACCAGGGAAGCATCTGATGAGCCCCAAATGAATTTGGAAGCATAACAATGATCCAAAAGAATCAAAAAGCTGCATCATCAATTGAAAGAAGTCCCACAGAGCCCTGATTTCAACATTCTGGAGTCAGCATAAGGATAGTGAAACAGCCTAAATACATGAAGTAATGTGGGGAAGTTTTCCAAGATGGTGTAACAGCCTAACTCCCAAAGTAAATGGAAAAACCATGCAACTCTTGGAGAACTGATACTAATTTTTAAAGAGAAGGCATGATCTCAGCAGCTGTAAGTAATGCCCAATTATTGTTTTTGTTAAAGGTAAATAAATATTGGTCCTTGCTTGACCAAGACTCCAAAGTGTATAAGTGAGGCGACTGAATTTCTTGTATTAATTACAAATAACCACAGGGTGTCATTGTTGTTCAGCACACTGCATTCCAGTTTATTTTCACCAGTCGGAATGATTGAACCATTAGGCTATTAGGCCTAATGATGTGATGCTTTTCATTTCCTCATGTCGCACCTCTATAAATACTTTGTGCTATCGCCTTTTTGTCTAAAGCAATATAATTGGATGGAAATGCATTGAATTTTAGTGAATGAGCACAGTATAACTGTAATCTCATAGAGGCCCATGCTCTGTGATAATTTATCCCACAGATAACTTCTTAATGTGCACTATATTTTCACAAATTCTGCTTGAGCTCCACTGTAATGAGCAAAGCAGTGTTGAACGGGGATGAAAATGAGGATGGTGGGGAGTGCAGGCTTCAAACTCAATTAAGTCATGTTGAGATAAATGGGACAGACACTCTCCATTACTAATTAAAATGGCTGACATGTTAGTGACATTAGGGAAGGTTGACGGCGTTTAGCGATGATGAAATTGTTGACTTTCCAGTCAGGAAGTAGGTCACAGCATTATTAAAGATGATACTATAAGCTATTTCATACTGTTTTTTTTAAAAATATTCTTAACATTCATGGTTGATCAGCGTACTGCTGCCAGTTAAATGTAACCTATGTCTACTATACATGTAGAAAACTGACATGGGAGTCATTTTTGCACACAGGCTTGTGCACGCCCACGTATCTCTGCACCCACACACAATCCATCTTGCTGTATATTGTCACCCTGTCTCCTTTTACCATCTCAGTTTTCTAGCAGTGGGTTTGACTTTGAACACCATTCACAGAGAAAATAAAAGAGAAATTTTTCATAGACAAACTCTAGCCTGCAGTGTAGAAAGGATATTGCTGCTATTGAATGCTGTGAGTTTGACTAAGGGGGATTAGTTCTTTGGCAACATCTTTCTTTTTTTTAAAAAAAACAACAACTTTTTGCTGCAGAGATACAGTAGATGTGTGCCATAGTGTGCCTTTAAAAAAAATAAATGTTTGAGTTTTTATTTGAAACTGGAAATAGTACAGCTTAGTTACACATTTAAGCCAAAACAAGACCTTAATGACAGAAGATACTGAATTACTGACCAAAAAAAAGAGTGTGTTGTATTGAGCTTCCTGCACCCCTCTAGTCTATTTCAGTAATAGACGTGCCAAGCTAAAAGTTAGAAGAGATCAAATGTCTCTGTGCAAGATGTATTTGTTAGCATCCCTCAAAACCTACAAGATAGTACATCTATGGAAAATGGGAAGAAAATTTAGGTTTTAAAATACTGGGTAGGATGGAATACATGCTCTACATGTTATGCATTATTGTACTTTTAGAAACTAGTTTACATTAATCAATAGCAAATTGTAACAAATTAAGTATGTGTGAATGATTTGTTCATATATAACTACTTTGTACTTTTTGGAAAATACTATACACTCTGCCAAAGATGCAGATGCAATTTCAAGACACAACATGGTTGAAGGGTGTCTCCCCGGGTCTCTTTTTTACTTCTCACATATTTCATAATTTGCATTTATTGGCCATTATCAATGCCAACATTCATATATATTGGCAAAAAGGTGATACGTGACCTATTGACAAATCAGTCAAGCTCTTTGTTACTCTAATTTGGCTTATTTTTAACAAGAACACAATCAAATGTTTTCATTGCATTGCTAAAATTGTTACTATATTATTATTATTAGTAGTAGTAGTAGTATTGTTTGAATTCCTTTAATAGCAATAAAAAGAACTATTGTGCATTTGTATAAAAAATTATTAGCTGTTAGTATATATTAAGTTTGTGATTCCTGCAATATATTAGCACCATTTAATTTCCTAAAGTGTACATTTTGTATTTTTTTTCACCTCGTGTTTGGATCTTGCGGTTAGTTTTGTATTTATGTACAGTAACACGCAGGTTATGTTTCTTTTAGTATTTTGTAGTTGCTCATAATATAGTATTTTATTTTTTTAATCTCTTTGTTATGTTTTCTGTTCTTTTTCCATGTCAGGTTGAATTGAGAATTTCAGACGTGGAAAGGATTAGTGAGAACATCTTGGTGTAAAACTAGACTGCAGAAGGTTCTCGTCTAATTAGGGAAGAATATGTTTTTTAAAAAGATACAAAACTTGTATTTTATTTTTCCATATTGAACAAAGACACAAGAGGGCAGTATTGAAACGTAAATAAATTCTCTCTTGGCAAGACTCTAAACTGACAAGGCACTGCAGTTTAACCTCACAGTCTAAATTCATATGCGGCTGCTGCATAATCCTATTGTTCCAATGAAAAAGGCACTGCATTATGAATGAAGGTGAAAACACCTCAAACCACTGGCCTGCTCGGTTTTTACAAACACGTAAAATTTAGTTTCAAATTAAAGCCAACATAAATCTTCATTATGAAGTTTGGATCGCGTTCCAGATACCGTGAACTGAGCCACAGAAGGTTGAATCAGTCCTTCCTAATGCATAATCCATGAGTTTTTATTTTTCCCTTGAAATCTGAGTTGCCTCTTTGAAGTGCTTTGTGGTGTTATTATACAGTGGTTTGACGAGTAATAATGTTGATGTCTTGTATGAACTGTAATTACTGGATCTGGAGGTAGGAGGGCAATGCCAAAATGGGGCTTGAAGTTTCAGTGTGGCCATGCTTTGATGTTTCATGGGTTGGGGGAAGTGGAGCAAAGCTGCTTTTTCACAGCAGAAAATTCCCACAAGGTGCTGAACTTTGTCTGACAGACAGGGACATAAGTAACTAACCCTAATGGAGCATAGCGGCGAATAAAACAACTGTTCTTTCACAGAGAATAGCCATTTAACATTTGGCTTCAGTAATCACAGAATGCTAAAGAGTCTCGTCGCAGTGTAATTAAGTGTATCCTTTAAACACTCTTTAAACGATAAGCTTTCATTTGGATGTGTATGTATAAAACTGCACTGAGAGGGATAATGGGCTTTGTTTGCACACAGTAAACCAAACCAGCTGCACTGCACTGCATGATAATATTGTTTTCACTGGTGCCATCTCTGGCAGGCTTTCTGTATTTGTAATCCACCAGCTCCTCGTCCTCAGTTCTATAATTTCAACACCGTCCTTCACTTCTGCGTAATACAGTGACCGGAGTGAAAGCGTCCTTGGCTGTGACTGTTGAGTCAACTGGAGGTGTGGTTATGTGTGTGCCCGTGTGTGTTTTTGGCTGTCAGCATGTGAGAGGGCCTGAGTACATCAGGGCATGTATCCATCTGTGCGTGCGCGTGTGTGTGAACACGTGTGCGTCATTGCATTAGAAGTCCGTGAGTGTTTTCTGTGTGTTTGTGTTGCTCTTGAGCACAGTCATCCCGCAGAGGTGACTGTGAAACGATGGGAACAGGCATAACCGATGGAGGAAGAGGGGTTAACGGGCAGGCAGCAGGATATCCCATCACATTCGGAGTGTTGCTGCTGCGCCCACTTCCTTTAACTCTTCCCAGCAGCTGGATCCAGGAAGAGGTCAAGAGGGGTCAGGCAAGCTCCTCCCTCTGTCATTATCCTTCCATCACCTGCCGTCCTCTCTGTGCTGACAACAAAACTTTCTCTTCTGTCTCTTTTCTCCTGACGTATGCTTCTGGTCTTTATGGCCCTCACCCTCTTATTCTCTCTGTGTGACACTGCCTTTATGATTTTCGCATCATTTCTCCCCTCCATCTGGTCTCCAGTTTTCCCCTTTCCTAGCCTTTTATTTGTGTCTTTTTCCTCTTTTGATAGCCCTTTTGATACGGAGAATTTATGGGGTCCCTCTTGCTGTGAGATTTTTTTTGTTTTTTTTTTATATTCTTGCAGTTTATCTCTAGATCGCGACTGAGATACTATACACCCAGTACTGCTTTCACAGACAGACTGGAAATTGAACAAAATTCTTTCAGAGGAGAATCTCTAGTGAGGAAGAGAGGCGAGGACTAAGTGTGTGCTGAGAGCCTAACACAGCCAAATGTGTGTCAAAAATCAAGCTGAAATCTGGGGCAAGTGGTAATGCAATATAGATGTTATGTCATCATAAATATTTGAAGATACACAACAATGTACTGTAATAGAATAATGTATGGGCATCGACTGGAATGAGCAACAGAGGTGATAATTTGACGTCTTTATATTCTCTGTCATGCAAATTTAAAGTCAGATCTTTCAGGATTGTCGCAAAACACGCCAGTTGCCTAAAAATGGGCCAAACCTTTATTGATATAACTCAATCTTTAAACAGCACTTCAATTCTTTAGCAAGGAGTTCAATATTTTAGGAAAAGCTCTATCTGTGAGTGGACCAGTCAAAGCTAGAAGCTGCTGATTTGCATCTTACTCATTAGATTTGAAGTTCAGATGCATTCTTTATCTCGTAGATGTCTTCTGGTTTTTAGAGGGAAGTTGGTGCTCAGTGGTTCACAGAGTATTTAAGCAGTATTTTCCCAGATGTGTTTTGACTTTCTTTGAACTCAAATCTCTTTGGCATCATTCTTTGTCTGGCTGCTTCCTCCTGTCTACGGAAATATGGAGTGAACTTGCTTAATGAGCAGATTTGAACAAAGATCACAGAACAGACATCCAGAACACATCTCTCTCAAACAACATGCGCCTGATAACAAATCAGAACCACTGTTGAAACTTTGTAGATGAAAAACATTTACCACAGGAATTTTCTTTCCTGCCTGTCTCACATTCAGAGCATTTACAAAATGTTCAAAGCTGCAAAGCTATTTTTGACGATTTCTGCCACCTTCACTAAAATGGTTTGTTATTAAGGTGGACATCGCACCTGCAAGTGCTATTTGATAAACAGAGTTCACTCCAATCGAGCTCGAATCAGGAATCACCTCACGTTTAAACCACTCGGCTCGCCGTGTTTTTCTGCAACATCAAATTATCTGTTAGTAGTAAAATGTTCAATCCAGCAGTTAGTGGCTGCGGCAGATTGTTGAGTTATAGCTGTTGAATATACCTGTAATGGCTCTGGTTGGGCCATTATCCTCCATGATATCTGGTTATTATCCCTGTCTGATTTATGCTGCTTCCGTCGACCCTCACCCACAGTGACCTACATTCCCTTTCATCTCACCCATCAATCATTTAGAAGTTCAAAGCTAAGGTCTGTCTGGGGAGGAACACATAGGGCTTGATCATAATGACATTAACTCTCGGATGAAACTGTGAAAAAAAATTCCCAGTATTTCTGGATCTAAACTTGCTTTTGCTGTGAAGCTGGGGACAGGAAGGGATACAAACTGCAATACAAGCTATAATAAAAACACACTGTTTTGCTAATCATCTTCAACACACAGAATTATCCAACTGTTATTAAGGGCAGCAGTAAATACAGTTCCCATGGTTTTTCATTGCAAAGTCCAATTTCGACTGGTTCTTTTACCACCTACTGTTACATGGATCACAACCACTCAGCCCCAACCAGAAACAAACATCAGCAATTCAATAGAAGCAACCCATTAGGACTTCCCAGAAAGCAGGATTGACTCTAACAGGAATCATACCAGAATATGTCGTTGAGTACAGGACATATTATTTACACAGAAACAAACAGACAGGCAGAGAGACATGGGCAGACAGGCAGAATGGCAATGAGATGGAAAAAGAAATTCCCAGGACTGAAAAATAGATGAACCTTATGGGTGTGTCAGTAGAGGCTAGATGACTTATTCAGTGGGGTCTGTGTGTACCTGTTATTAAATCAGCTACCATACACAAGGTGAAGTTTAAAGGTGGAGTTCGGGCACAAAATTGAGATGCTGGAGTTCAAATCTAGATTTGGAATTGGATCTGGATCAACAGTCTGGCATGAAGATGGGAATTATAATATACAGTGTCAGGGGAACATCTGCTTCCACTTTGTATGCCGTTGTAGTTCGTTGTAGTGACGCTGCGCTCTGCAGCATCATTTCCTCATAAAATCAATTTCACTCAACACCTGATATGCATTCGTGGGTGCAACAAGGTACACTGTACTGTACACAATTATCTTGCTTGCTCATGTAGACAGAACAAGGAGACAAAGGTCAGCTGCTTCTGGCAAAAAAAGTCATAGGATATAAACCTGGGAAAACTTTTTAAACCTTTCAAATAACCACAATTAACCTTTCTGTTGCATCAGGTCATGGAGATGAAGGGAACTCAGTCGATTATTCCATAACAATTGCTGGATGTCAAGTCCTGGTTTTGCACTCAACATGCTGCATGTGGAAGAAGGGAGCAGTTGTAAAGACATGAGGGACTTTTATGATGGTCAAATTGTTGGTGACTTAGACGAATGGGTTAGAGTATCTTCAAACAGCAATAGAGGAATAAATCATGAAGTGGCGACAAGGTGGTGGGGGAAGTGCATGACCAATGTGATCCGTGGCGGCTTCATGTCACATCTTACAGGCCTTAAGGGATCTGCTGGTTAGGTCTCGGGTCCTAGGCTTGAGAGGTTCGGAGTTGGCAGCACACAAAGGAACAACTGCTCATTAAACAGGAGTTGTCGTAATGTTTTGGCTTTGCTTTGTTTACATAATAAACTGACAGTCATTCAAAATCAGGTGCCTTTAATGATAAATTAGAGAAACGTCTGCTTTTAGTCAAATTTTCAAAGCAGTATCTCCTCATGTTGTGAAAAGAGAATTCTCAGCATAAAATGCAATGCCATAAAATCCCTTTTAAACTATACTGGAATGGAAAATATTTTACAAGTTACTGCATTCATAGTGGTTCGGAGAAACACAATTCATTTGCAAAAACTTTGCACTTTCTATTGGCTCCCCCAACACAGCAACTAAGAGGGCAAGTCAAACAAAATACCCACTCTTTTCCCAAAATGCATCATCTACTTTGTCACCCTAATAGTCAGACAAATGATATTGCAGGAGATTAAGCCTCCAATACCTCATTTTGCATTTCAGGTACATTATCAAGGACTTCTTGAGGAAATTTAGCAAGAAAAGTAACCCCTACATCACCAAAAAGCTGGAATTGCAAGACATTTCTGAAGCTTTAAGCCTCATTGCTAAAGTTTGAGACACTGGTTAAAACCTAAATAAAGAAGAGCTGCAGCCTATCTTAGGTGACAGCCTCTCCTAGTGTGAGACACCCTGGAGGTTGCCTGTCCATCACAGGTCTAACACAGAACGACATATACACTCCAGAGAGAAACCCCCTTGCTGCCAATATGCAGGACAGAGTGTATTAAACACTATTCATTTAAATAAACAGTAAATCCACATTTAGATTTTACCGTGTTTGCACCTACAGAAACAGAAATGAACGTACTGTATCCCAGTTTCTACGCACTTGTAGAATACTCTATAGTAAAAGTAGCATTTGCTCTTTCCCCTCCCTAATGTTTCTATTTTGTTTACTACTTCTACCTTTGTCTTATCATTCTTGCAGTTACCAGAAGTTACAGAATTACCCATCTGTTCTAAAATGAAAAAAATGTCAATAAACAGATTGGGGAACAAAATGAAAAACATAAAAATGTGGGGGGAAGCTAAAATGAAGCGTATTGCTCTAAGTGTAAGTACCTTCATAGACAATTTAAGGAAAGGGAATATTCATATTTGAGCACAGAGATTCATTCAGAGATTAACTATTTGAATAGAAGACTCCTGTAGTCTACCCACTAAGTATAAGACAATTTGTTATTGATCTGATAAAGTTCCTTAGGTGACATGATGACACCTACAAAGCTTAGGTGAGAGGGCTCAAACACTGGATCTCAATTTCAGAAAAACATATGTGGACCTCAGAATATTTTATCCCAGAAATAGAAAATTTATTCCAGCAATATTGAGGTTTGGTTATGAGGAACCATCTGGTTTGCTTGAACTCTCTTTCCATTTGCTGCTGACGTCAACAACCTCTCCCCTCTCCCTTTCAGACCTCATCAGCAGCATGACGTCCATTTGTGAGGGATAAGGGAGTAGGGAGCACACAGGCGCACATGGACAAGCACTCAGCCACCCCACCCATACACGCACACACACCAACACGAGTCTTTGTATCCAGGGCTTGAAAGGACGTTAGATTGACTTGCATATTAATTTCCTGGATACTTAGACAAACATAAGAGCTGCTTGCCCAACCCTAAACTTAAAGAATGTCTCCACCTTAAATTTTGAAAACTTTAATAATTGATATCACAGAGAATAGGCAGTACCAAAGGGAACTCGCCATCACATCACTATGTAAACAGCTGTATGTCCCCACAATAGGAGTAATACCTGGAGCACGTAGATACACATTTATTCATGCACACATGCACTCTGAATCCCATCTGAGATCCTAAAGACTGCTCTCTAACCATCACTCCTAGTTACAGACCTATCATGCAGAAATGCTAACTTATTCATGGCTTTCATGCCAACCTGGATGCAGAGAGGAAACTGAAGCTGGCTAGGGCAAGGCACAAGCTGCTGTGTGTCTGCATATATGCATGTGTGTTTGTGCACGGATAATCATTCTCACAGCAATCTTTTCCCCCGGATGCTTTACTTGGCCGTGTTTTACATCGATTTACGGTTATAGGTTAATTAATCAGAGATGAGTGCACTCAAAAACAGAGATGCACTCATTTGGGACATAAATCCTGATGTACTTGCCTCTGACTTATGGCTTTTAATATTTTTTGAAACTGTTGACTTCATATCCTTACTAGAATAGAAATACTGTGCTCTGCAGTGTCACATATTCATATTACTGTATCACCTCTTAGTGGGAGCATTTGTGGCCAGTTTGCAGTATCATAAAATTACAGGACACACACAAGCCCCTGATAAAAAAATGATGAAACATTGTGAAAAATGTTAAACTGCTGCTGTGTTAAACATTCAGAGTTACCGTTGTTCATATCCGTTATAAAGCAGAATAAAGTTCGTGCTTATGTTGCTGCTGCAGCAGCAGCTAGTCATTCCTGAATACAAAGCATTTTCTTTTATTTAGCTAACAGCCATTCTACTTGATTGAGTAGCACTGTTAGGGTAAAAATAATAACTAGAATTTTCCAGGAGACCAATTAAACTTGTGTGAAAGTGTCACTTACCAGTAACACTCGGTGCTAAAAATGTGGTGACAATGGGAGATCTGTATATCCTGTAATACTTAATATTGTCTCCCAATTATCATAATATCACCCCCGAACTTCATTGTCTCACTGTCTCTCTGTCTCTGTGTTTAATCTAGGTTAATGTGCATTTGTGCACATATATATCCACCTGTGAGTGACGTCTCCCTGTGAGAACTTTCAGGCATCTGATGATCGTTATTCCGCTGCTTACAGGCAACGGTTCCACATCGTTTTCATTTATATAATATATTCCTGTATTTCTGCATAAATTGACATCATCCAGGATCTGCAGAGCCTTCACTTCGGGTATTTGACAGTTACTTCACAAGGAGGAAATATAATAACAGATGTGTGATACACATAAACACAAAGACACACATGTGCACTCTGTAAGGAAAAGCAGAATATGTCCTTCTTAATTCCTGTGTTTTTGTTTGCTTGTAGGCATTGTTTTTAGTCACCAGTATGAACTATGTAAAAACAATCTGCAGCTAACTTGCTTTATTGGGTATCAGGTATTATAATAGCTTCCGTTTAGTGCAGAGAATAATTTGGTGTTGGTTAATTTAACACTGATGCTACACTGATTTTTTTTCAGATCATATTTTAACACAAGTATTATCCTTTTTGTGAAAACCAGTGAGAATATGCGTGCACTTTGCGACATATTAAATCCCAGTAGGTTGAATAAGCTATCCTGATGATAAATTGGCCTAGTGTCACCATGTAGCTTATTTTAGTAGAAATGCACACAAGTTTTGCAGAATAAGGAGTTCATTTTCTGTAGAAAGGGCAGTAACTTGCAATGTGAATACATTTTAAATTAAAGTTCAATTAAAGCTTATGTTTGCATATAAAATTATACGCATTAACAGAATATTATGGCCCTGAAAGTTGTGCAGACGGTTTAGTGAACTCTGACAGTGTTTCCAAAAACCAACAGCATCATTTTCAGGCATGCAGGTGTTTGCCAGTGTGAGATTAGAACCTTGTAAGCCTCACTTTCCTGTTTGTTTACAGCATCCACATTGGGATATCAATTATAAGATGACAGGAACAGCTGAACACAGGATGCACCAAACGTTGCATATAGAAAGATTAGTGATCAGCAGTATGTTCGCCTCAAGTTTTAGATGAAAATACATATCTGCAGTTTTTTCTGTTTATACTCGGAAAATAAACAGGCTGCAGCACCCATTAGAGTACAAAGACGGCAGGTAGCATGCCGATTCAGTGATTGGCTGACAACAGCACAATAGCAGTTACCTCTGTAAATGGGCTCTGTTTCTTTCTCAGCTGTCTGTATGATCCACAGGTGAGCTGCAGCCATTAGGACTCAGGCAACAGCAGCAATGGCAGTTTTAACAAACGATGCTCCTCCAGCAGTCCAGCTGTAAAACACACAGCTCAGCAGGCCTCAAATAGACACCCAATCACCTATACCGTTTTGTGATATAAAGCACAACAAAACTCCAGTGTCTCCTGCAGGCTTAGTTACAAAACCTACACGAGTCTTTCAGATAAACACTGGAATGACTTGTGTGTAAACTGGTGAGTCCAAGTACAGACATGACGTGCTTAAATATCTTCACATGAATGTAAAATTACATATTACTCAAATACAGTATTTAAATATAACTTAGATTCTGTTTCTGCTTTTATGTATGTTTTTTTATAAACGTTTTTTAAGTTTCTATGTAGAAAATATGGTGCATTTTGTATCTGTTCAAACTTGACTAGCTACAACATTTAACACAGTCGTTCTGTATTGGGTATAGGGAGTCTGTCTTGCTTTCACTTTCCTGGGAGTATCCATTTAAGTGCTACTTTAGGAATTTTGGCATTCATAGCCTAGCCATGTAAAAGATCGCTGTTTCATTTCATCAGCAATGCTAAAGCATTTAGTGTTTTTCAGCATGTTTTTGCTGGTGTTCTTGTTTCACCAATAGATTTTAAGGATTTTTATTTTATAGCTAGCTGTTTTGGAATGATTCTGGTCTCTGGACGTCAGTTTGTGTTATTCAGCGGCATTCTGAACCATATAGCAGAAGTGATTTTAACATCACTGTTTAACATTCTTATCTTCGTGTTGATGCTGTAATTACTTGATTCCCAGATGGGCTGAATTCTGGGATAAGCTGTGCAACTTTTGACAATCTTGATTGTATGTCTTTATTTCTTGCTGGCACTGTACATTTAAAGGTAGACTCACTCTTGGATGCACAACACATTATTTAATTTATTAGGATGTTGTTTCCATTTTAATTCAAGCAGGTTATGAGATCCATTCCACATGAACTGTATGTTGCAGTCATAGTACATATCAGTGTGACAGCGGTTGCTTATGTAAATGTAAATAAATACACACTCGCCTGTTATGAAAATTTATTTGTGATGATGCGTTCGCCCTGTGACAGATTGGGCGTACCCTGCCTCTCAACCTATGGTAGCTGGGAAAGGCTCCAGCTACCATAGCTACCCCCCCCCCCCCACACACACACACACACACACCACCACCACCACCACCCTACCAGACCCTGACAAGGATAAGCAGAAGAGAAGGGATGTATGGATGCATGGATTACATTTATACAGAATTTGGGAGGTAATTACCTAAGATCAAGTGTACAGTTTTGATATGGTATGAATTATTTAAATGTTTCCATTTGATCCTGCTTATCTTTCACTTTGTGCCACTTTGTATAGATAAAACATACTTATGTCTCTTCTGCATTAATCTGACAGCTGTAGTCACTTTTCATGTGATATGCTGTTATAGATGATACCAATGCTTCCAGCATTTTGGTCTTGTGATCACTTGAAAAACTCTCTTTAGTCTGAGTCTTTTGTGCCATTTCAGTTATTAGTTATTTGCAGCTACAGCAAACATTTTCGTTTTAGCTTGTTTGATTTAAAAAAAATAATAATAGAAAAACATTATTTTAAATGTATGTCAAAAAGCAGTTCAAAGCAATGAATAGAAATGACGTTAGAAATATTTTCCTGTTTCTTACATCCTTATTTACCATGTCATAAAATGTAATATTTGACTTGTGCCACTTTAGGAAAGCAAAGGATTAAACTACAGATTAATCAATAAAGTAGTAAAACCTAGAACCACCTTGGTTAAGCAGAACAGTAACGCAGTCTACTTTTTATAGTTTTACATTATTTTTTACTTTGAAAGAAGTAATCTTGCTTACTTGTAATTAAGTATTTTTGCAGTGGTAAGACTTTTTGCTAACAGAAGAAAAGGCAGCAAAGGAGGCTGAAGTGCCAAAGGAACAGGAAATTGCTGCACGTTGCTACTAAACTTTTAAAGCCACACAGTGGCAGAAGGTGCCTGTGATCCTTAAAGGCTAGCACAAGGATGTGAATTAGTTGTAAGACATTACTGGAAGCCAATAAAATGAGCAGAGGATATCTGTGACACTCCAGGAAGTTAATGTCATGGATTCTGTTCTACAGGCTGGAGAGAAGACTGGCGAATATAAGAGCTGTACTCTTTTAGTCAGGAGATGTAAAAAGGCCTGAGTGTGAGCCGAGCTGAGTCCCTGAAGAATCGCTGTTGTGTGCCTGCTGTCTGTCCCAGCCTGGGCTCTGATGGTTGCTCTATTTCAACCACAGTTCTTCCACACAGAGTCCTAATGCGCCTGGGACAACTTCACCAAGATAAGTAAGATAAGCTCTGACATGAGCATATTTCCAGAGTTCAAACTAACTGGCGTATATCTTGACATTATTGAGCTCGAATTATATCCCGCCTGCCTCCCACACTTTGCAACACTTCCACTTCAAAGTGTATGTGAGAGTGTGAGAGAGACCGACTGAGATAGAGGGAGAGAGATTAAAGATTGTAAAGACGGAGTATGTGAAATACTCAGGAGTTGTATGTAGTTTGATTTGGTTTGAAACTTGGAGCATTTGCCTGACTATTGATGTTAGGAGATTTAGATGCTTTTCTCATCTGGGTTTGTGTGTATCTATAATGATTCACCTGCGTTTGTCAACAGCATGCAGTACATTGATATCAAACGCAGAATTTTAATGATTTCACACAAAGTTGTTGCTTATAATTATACTATAAGATAAGATTCATTCCAGCCAAAAAATTGCCAAAGAGGTGCTTTTGTTTGCATCCACCTCACGTTTTAATTCCAGCCGGTTCAATATAAGATTTTTCTGACAACTACACGGATATCTGCAGTGAAAAAAAGATAAAAGCAGCAAAGCGATTATGTTTCCTCCATCACATTGCACAGCCCTCTATAATGCCTCAACTGCATGATGTTAAATGGGTTTTGCTTTTAAAGCAAATTAAATGATAACAGATGAGGCAAGGGTTGGCAGACAGGAGTGCATTAGTTTACACTGAGGAACCACTGTATAGAGTTTGGCATTGGGCCGGTGGAGACACACTGTACTGAACTGTTACAGTAACATTATAGCAATAGTGCCTGACAGGCTTATACTCAGGAGCACAATTACACACACACACACACACACACACACACACACACAGCTGCGTTCACAGGTGGCTTGTTATAATGTAATGATAAGCCCAAGACCTGACACAAGTTAGCTTTGCCTCTCATGAGTTTTTTGACATGATCTAGATGTCGACATACATGCTGACATACATGCTCACAGGTACACAAAACACAGTATATGACAGCACACACACACACACACACACACACACACACACACACGCAAGCAGTTATGTTTGTGCTTTGTGGCAGGCTTTCAGTTTTAAATGTAACAAATTGATGTTGATTTTGGCTTAGTTCAATGCTGGGTGTACACACTAGTGTGTCTGTGTGTGTTTGTGTGTAAGAGAGTCGGGGAAAGGCTAAGTGGAGCACGCATCGCTAACATCAGATAGTTCATGTAGCATAAATTTAAGCAACAACTTTTTGAACTTCGCTGTTGTTTTCAGATTTTTACCTGATGGCCTCTCTGATGAGATGAGGGTCAAGGAAAGTAAGGGCTCATTTGTAAAATCCCAGTTACAGCAGTGTGCGTGCGCGCGTGCCAGGCCCGGGACCACCTAAGAGGGAAGGCGGTAGGCGCCCTGAGATCAGCGCAGAGACAACTGGCAGCAGACTTTGAACCTGATCATATTCCGATTCGCATTGACAAAAGTGGCGGCGGGGGGGGGGTCGAAGGAGGACCTGCATCTTTATTGTGTCATCAAAATTACCAGTGACAGTTTGCGTCCTCGGCCCGGAGCAGAGCGGAATACAGAATACCAGTTAATCTTATTGACATTCCCAATAACCTCTTTGTGTTTTTTTCCTGTGTCGACACTATTAATAGCCCCCAAGATTTCTCTTTCTCCAACGCGCATTCCACTGCGTAAAAATAGAAATACAGTTGTCCATAACTGGCACCCATTGACACAATAGCTCCCGTTCCATAGACGTAGCTCCTCCCTATGCATGTGTGAGAGAGAGTGTGTGTGTAGCGGGTGGGTGACAGCTGGGCTTGCTGCGCTCCGCTTCAGTCTGGTAAGAAGCTTCATCTCCAAATAGGATGACCGTCGGCTTTTGTGGAAGGGACTGCGTTCAGCTCCGTAGCTAGTTCTGGGACACCCGGTTGTTTGTGTTCGTACAGTTTACCTGAGGGAAGTTTACGAGGCAAAGCGTCCTTTTTTGTCACTAGTGTGGATTTCCGATGGATATTCCGATTTGAGTGGTGTGATTTGAGCGCGGCATGTAACAAAAAGAAGCGCATGAGAAAAGTAGCGCTCGTATTGTTATCCTAAAGCGAGCACCATCTGAACTGCTTTGAGGGACACATCTCATGGATTACTAAAAGGCAGAGCTGTGTAACCACTCCGAGGGATATCCATTCATGAGCTGAAGGTGAGATTTCTTTGTTTACGTCTAACTTCATGCGCTCATAGCCCGTACCAGCCTTTCTCAAACCCCGGAGGCTTGTTTTCTGTGCAGCCAGGCTACCGGGCGACAAGTGCACCAGCTTCGCGCGGTAACCCTATCAACTTAGTATGTTTTCGGGTATTTACAAAAGCATTTTTATTAAATGTGTGAATCAGAATGTGTACATTTTACATTCATATAAGAACTGTGATCCTTTTCCGCAAGAAAAATACCATCTGGTGATTTAAACAGATCATAATTTCGTGCGTAATCCCTCCTATGCTGTTTGTTCATATAGTAGAAAGAAGTGTAAGTCTCGGAGGACCTATTTTGGATCAAACTAGTGCGTCTAAACACGAGAAAAAACAATACCAGTGTATAATTTCAAAATATGAAAATAAGGAGGGGAAACGTGTTTGTAGGAACTTGCTGGAGTGGACCGACTGTAGTCCTCCCGCCCCATGACTTCACAGTGCTTACTTTCAAACTACAGCCATTAAACACACTTATTAAGATATTAATGTTAATGTTATGAAAACGCATAATACTCGAGTCCTCGCTTCATTATTACAGTGCATGACGGGATTTTCATTTGCAATTTATTTCCACATTACGTGGAGTAAATGTATCTGTATGTAAAGCAGATATTCATAGGGTGGACTAATTTTGTTAACAATCTTTCTACTTCACAGTATTTCTACAAAACTCTTGATTGAATCACAGGGATGTGATGTGAATTAATCATTTTACATTCATGTTTTTATTGCGAAGTGAGCTACTCTGCGGGCTGAGACTTTCTTCCTCTCTCTCGCTTTCTGCGTGTGTTTCATACACACAGAGGGACAGGCACACTGGTTAGGGTGTGTTCAGCCACCAGGTGATGGAGTAGTCACTGTTACTCTTTTCCAAAAGATCAGTCAAATGTTTCTAATATTGACCAGGGGCGCAGGTTGAGAAGTGGATTAGCCAGTAGAAGAAGTGCTTCTGCACATTATTTCTATTTATTTATCAAGCCTGGAGGAGAGATAGAGGCCTCACAAACCACATCCAACACAAGTGCCAACACCCAGTTACTCTGTGATTGCCCCTCTCTTCCCTTCCCTTCTCCTCTCCTCTCCTCGATTTCCCCAGAGGCACTGGGAATAGCTGGAAAAGGAATTTTCAAACTCTGAATGTAGGTTATAGATTAGAAAGTGTGCAAGTGAGCTGATAGAAATGGGTGAATCCAAGCACTTTTGAATGCAGACCGCAAAATATGCATCATGTCAACTGTTTTCCAGATGCACCACATGGTGTATGAGCCTTTTTTTTCTAAGTGGAAAAAGAAAAAAAAACTTTACACCAGCTCTGAGAGGAAAGGGTGTTGTAGTTCATGTTTTCCCTGAAATGCCTGGAAATATTTGGGGCTCCTCTGTGTTTTTTCACGTGTGACCTTATGTTTTTTTGCTGTCAGCATACACACTGTGCTGGGTATTACACACAGATCTTAAATGGGGAAAGAGCAAAAATGTTTTAACATGTTACCTCTTCTCCTCCTACAACATTAGCCTGGAGGCATTGAAAAATCCTGGAGGCATTTTTTTTTCTTAAGATGTTGCACAGCCCGCAAGTCCCACCATATTGCCTCACGCAGCATACAGCACCACCAATAAGAGTGCTAATCCTACTATTAGCACTTTATATTTTGACATGTTGGTTGTGCTGACACATGAATTACAGCATGATTACCTTAGTGACAACAGTCTGCTGTTGTCCTCCTGAAAAAAAACCCCAGAATAAAGCAGGGCGACCAGAGTTGCTGCTTGTATTTGGAGCAATGCTCTGTGGAGCGTTTGATCCGCCGATCCCCTAACAATAGCAACGGGGATGGCATTGTGTGTGACTGATGTGCATTTGTCACACTGTATGTGTGCGCGCGTGAGTGTGTGAGACAGAGAGAGGAAGAGAGAAGCAGAAATAGAAAGAGCGAGACAGAGTTTGTATTTACCTTTGCCAGTTAAGGACAGATGCAGATGTTGCTTTAATACAGTGGGTCTGAATAATTGATAAAGAGCTTTGCTCCTGTTCAAATGAATTGGCCCTCTATTATAAACAGCCACAACAGTCAGCCACTGTTAACTGCTGGTCCTCATTCAGTCAGTGTCAATAGTCTGCATTCAATAGTGTGTGTATTTATGCATATTTAATAAAAGCCATGTTTTATTGATGCACATCCTTGGTGTGTGGGCTTTTTTTTTTTTTTTTTTTTTTAGAAACAATTAGACTACAAGAAAGCATCAAACGCATCTTAGTCATCTGAATGTGATTTATTGATGCTTACCCCATTTTCAGCTTCCACGTCTTTCTAAATTGCCGCCGCCTCAGTTGCACTACCGTAACACTAAATAACAAACCTCTAGTAACAGAACAAAGCCGGAGAAAGAGCGTAATCCCGGCTTTGTGGATGTGCTTTTAACACATTTTGTTTTAGAAACGCGGGTCAGCTCAATCAAAGAAGCTTGGGTTTGAACTTTTGCATCACAGATGTTATGGCACAGTGTCTGTTTTTGGCTGGCTCTCTTTTCAGATTCAGTGGGAGTCTGCTGTGATTCAGAAGGTAAAAGAAAAACAAGCAG
This sequence comes from Aulonocara stuartgranti, assembly GCF_965226115.1. Taxonomy (NCBI): domain Eukaryota; kingdom Metazoa; phylum Chordata; class Actinopteri; order Cichliformes; family Cichlidae; genus Aulonocara; species Aulonocara stuartgranti. The sequence goes on along the minus strand of NC_138948.1, from coordinate 13,118,036 downwards.
GAAGATATCCTAACCTGCTACAACAAATTATACAACTGCTCTATATAAACATTATTTTGTACTTAACCTTCTGCTGCTCCGTCTCACTTTTTTTGTTGGCAATGAGTTCTGTGATTATTTGATAACTACATCATTTTATCTGAAAAAAAAAAATGTTGACAGAGATATAAAAGATATTAGACCTATGCTGAGATTTGCATCCACCCTTTTGTTTAACTTATATTTGTGATTCCTTAATAAAAAAAAGTTTATTTACTCATTATACACCATACAGCCTTCTTTTACTGGAACATGTTGCTCATTGTTTATATGAGATGATAAATGGTATTCACTGTACTACAGGCACTTGATATATATCAGTGCTGTAGAGTCCTGTATGCTCCATTCACAGCATGGCTCATTGAGAATGTAATCACTAATCACTAGCTTCTGCGCGTTGTTCTTGTTCTCGCTGTCTTTCACACATTCACACACACACACACACACACACACACACACACACACACACACACACACACACACACACACACACACACACACACACACACGCATGCATGGATTCAATGTGTTGTTCTAACTGGCTGCTTTCTCCCACTTAGCCTTAACCCTTGTGGCTCCATAAAAAATGACTCTACAGTGCGTCCACAGAATTAACCATCCATGTGTTAAACACTCTTCATACTCATTACATTAGCATAATTGATTGAGCGTGTTGTAAACTGCATGCCAAAAAAGCCAGAGGCATGAAGGACCAGGCAAGCAGTGCCTGTTGGTGTTTTGGCTGTTGGTCCTTGGCAATGCTTTGTTGTCGGAAATTAAGTGAATTAGAAAGTGATAGCCAGCTCATCTAGGAGAAGACTGAGAGAAGCCAAACTTTGCCGTGCGTGCTAGATGAAAACCCATCCACTGAAACATTTCAAATCAGCTTAAATTGTGCACTTTCTCTTCATATTATTATTTTAAGCACTTAGTGTATGCTACATTAACATGTGGTAATACCTTTGTCACAGCTGGGTTTGGTTGCCTGTCATTACTCAGATGGAATGGAAAGGAAATACATTTGCAGGGATAATCCAAAAACAGCAGGGCTTTGTGTGATTGCCTGGGAGATGGATGAATGAGTGGCCTTGAAAACAACCAAGTCTTGCGCTACAGACCAGATGATGTAAATCACGGCACACAGTGTTAAAATATGATGTCCTAGTTCCCGTCCTGCTGTTGTGCTTCTGCAGGTAAGAGAAGCCAGCTGTGAGTCATGGACACATCCACAGTCTTTTAAGACTCATTAGGGCTGCATCCGCTACTGTGGTTGTGGTTATTTCTGTGGTTAGTTTGCTTGTTGGGAGCCAATAAGAAAGGTTGTGTGTCATGTGGATGTTAAGCATCAGAAAAACCCCTGCTTACTGCCTCTTAATTTGCTTATGTGTCTGTGTCTCTGTGTAGTGCCTAAGTCAGACCCTTTTCCGTGCGTATAGTACCACAAAGCACAGAGGGTGGCTAATGGCGAGGGGGGGTTTGAGTGTGCTCTCATTGTGTGTACTCTCTGCGTCTGTGTGTGCGTGTTTGCGTGGCGTTGTTCGAGTGCATCTGTCCCTCCTCCCCAGGCCCCAGCGATTGGCACTGCATCTCTCATCTATTAATCATAGAGAGCGCTTGCTCTCTCATTCCGTTGCCATAGTTTCAGGACCTGAGACAGTGTTGGGGTGCGTTACTGCCTAGAGAGAGGAAAAGTGAGAGAAAGAAGGGGAGGAGAGAGGAGGAAAGGAAAGGAAGGAGGTGTGACTAAGGAGGAAAAGAGGAAATTATATAAAGAGTGTAGTGTGGGGAAGACTGAACAATTGAAAGAGAGCAGAGGAGGGAAGAGGGGAAGTGACTAAAGAGCAATGCCAGGATAACGCACCGAGCAGGTCCTCACGCTGTGGGTGAGAGTGCTTCAAGAACCAAAATGGATTCCATTTTTATCTCAGCAGTAAATCCTCTATCTCCTCTCTCTTTCACACACATACGTACATAAACTCTTTCCATCTCTCTGCTTTCTCCTTCCTAAAGAGAGCAGAAGAATATTTTCACAGTAGGCGTCATCTTGTGAATAGCAGGCTCATGGGGCTGGTGCATCTCCAGTGTGTTACAGTACATTGAACTGCTGCTATTTCACCTTGCTTTACAATGGAAAAATCCTTCCACTAAGCTGAAATGGAAGATGGGCAAGGATCGCCTGTTTCATGCTCAGTTGGTTGTTTTGATGGCAAATCATGCTGAATTCATGTGTTATTCCATGATGGATTAGTCCATAAATCGACCACTATGGAAATTTCCAAGGCAGGGAATACCTCATGCTATCAGCTCTTGTTTCTCAGTCTCTTAGCATTTTATCATCTGCCTATCTCGTTGCTTTTTTTTCTTTTTTTTTCAGCCCTGTTCTCCTTCTCTCCAGATTTATATTTGCTTCCTTTCAAGCAGAAGGAAAACATGAACATGTGCCGGTACTTTCACAGAAGGACTTCTTGTTTTGGCTGTAGGCTTTGTACCTCCCATATGACCTCATAATCTCATCTGGGTCTTTTAATGGCTAACCATGCACTAATGTGGTGGTTGTATTATCGCCTTGTCTCATCACATCATTCCCTGCTTGTGAGTATTTCCAGTGGGGGCTTCTGGGAGTGCAGTCCACTGGCAGCACTGTAATCATGGGATTCTCACTGCACAACCACCTTTCACTCAAATGCGTGTACACAATTACACACAAATTCACTCATACGCACACTCTGTACAGCACACTCTGTAATTCTCCCTTCACTGTGTATGGACTTTCTGCTGGGGAATTACTACTAGGGGACATAGGGACAAAGGAAGAAGTGAGAGGGTGTGTTTGCTCTTTGTACTGATGGCAGTGAGGTGCTTTTGTGCTTTTGAAGTAATGGGATTGCAGGTGACATCATAGTGCTCGCATTCTCAGGTGCAGCAGGTGAATTAATCCAGGTGGGGGAGGGGTTAAAGGTTGAGTGTGTGTGTGTGCAGATTTTATAGCTCTGTGAGTAGCTGTGCAAACAGACATGCACGGTTGTGCACGTGTTGATATACATGTATGTGTATCACTTGTCAAAGTAGAGGAAAGCCAGTGTGTAAGGTGATCGGTATGCTCAAGGCAGAGCAGCAGTCACTCTTCCAGAGGCTATAAGCCTCGCTGAATGTGGGAGGAGCAGTTGTCTCTGAAAGCCGAACTGCTGGTTTAGATACGCGAGCCAAACAGGACTTGACGGATTTCGTTTATGATCCACGTTTCTGGATTTTTTTTTTTCCCTCCACAGCAATATTTCTGTTTAAATTATCTGCCGTTCGATAATCTAATGTTGCTTGCTGTGATACAAGCAAGCATTAGCTTGCTCTGAGCTGGGCAAGCTTATACTTAAGCAACCTTTAATTGATATCCGAGTCAGCATGTGATTTGTAACAACCATCCCAAACTCATCTGATTCACTGATGATGATCATAGAGTTCTTGTAATTGGTCCCGGGTTCATATTAATTATTTACAGTGGTCTCTAGAGTTCTAGGCACATAAACATGAACGGTATTAAGAAAGGAGTTTTACATCTGGTCATATGCGAGCAATCAGAATCAAGGAGTAGATTTAGTTGCTAACATGAAAAACCTTACCCAACCAGTATTATCTTAGTTTATATTCACAGTGTTTCTTATTAGAGGTAGAAAAATCCAGACTCTGTGTGCTTCTTCAGCATTTGTCTCAACCCTTGTTAAAAAATCTGTCTTCCCCTGGTCACAGTGGCTGGTAGACTACAAGTGATTCCCCTGAGGGTCCTCTATTTCAGAATCCAATCAGGCAGAACTCCGAACAATATTACCTCTGTGTGTGTGTGTACATTTATTACATAGTTAATGAACAAATTGCAGCCATGTGGCAAGCTCTGGTGGCGTGGCTGGCTAACAAAAAAAAAGCAACACCGAAAGCACGTGCACGCACGCACACACACACGACTCACCACAAGGCTCCCAATGTTCTTGGCCTGTCTGTCCATCAGCTCATGCAGAGCGCTGGGCTGGGAGTACTTATCATCACTATGCTGAGTGGAGGCCTTACAAAGGCGTACACACACACACACACACACACACACACACACACACACACACACACACACACACACACATTCATGCATGCAGTTCAGTCAGCTCAGGGAAACTGCTTGGTATAGTCAGGGCTCCTGTAATGATTAAATGTATGGTGTGACAGCAGCCTGAGCTTAGGAAACTAAACAGATAGGCAAACAGGGTGACTAGCAGGCAGGTAGGCAGCTAGAAAGGCAACTGTATCTCCAGTTGAATATATTTAAATAGCTGCCATAATAGTGTTTACAGGTAATGTTTTTACAATCCAGGAAACGTAAATCCTTATACAGCAGAAAAGTCACAGGAAGGAGGCCGGGGTAAATGGTGCAGAATGCAGGACTTCGACATAAACACCAGTAAACCGATTCCTAATCCCACGTGTTGTTAGGTTCCTGAAACACTTGGTCAAAAGAAAAATTGTTGTTTTGGTTTAGTTAAAAATCCGAAGCTTTGTCCATTTATACTCGAAGCCAGCTGAAGGCCAATTTATGGTCCCGCGTTGGTGTCTGTTTTTGTAGCTTCCCACCTACGCAGGGAGATGGATTATGGGAATTCACACAACGTGGAGGCTCGCGTACAGTCCTTCAACGAGCAAACACCGTGTCGCCCCTGGGCGATGACGCTACATGTAGGTCAAATGATGATTGGTTGAAAGGTTGGCTTAACCAGGAAAGCGAATTAACACAGTACACCGCAAGAAGGAGAAGCGGGAGAAACAATGGAGCACGAAGAAGTACATAGGAGAAGCACAGACAGTAGCTGCAGGGGATCATTTTAATTATTTTTACACTCAGTTTCACCCACCTAAAACAAAGTTCTTTATAACCTTTGACTTTGGTGTTTCTAGCAGCAAAGAACAAAAAACAGTGCACGCATAAAAATAGAGAATTCTGCATTTCCAGTTGTTAAACATATTTTTGACTCTGCCCCCAAATGGCAGCAGATAGCCAAGCTTAGCAAAAATACGACAAACAGGGAAAACCAGTAGGCATGTTTCAATTACAGTGAAACTTAAAATAAAATAGAGAAATTACACATAGTTTTGTAGCAGTTTCCCAATGTAACTCAATCATTGTAAGTTGCTCACAAAATGTATTTGTTAGTGCTAATTAGTGACATAAACGTAATGTATAGACAGCAAACTTGAGCTGGGAAAATAAACAAGACTGTCAGATAGACAGTTATGCTAGGGGCATGCAGGAATGCAGACTTAGAGATAACTGGGACATTTAAAAAGACAGGTACAGAGGAAGACAGCCTGTCAAAGAGGGTAATAGAAAGAGTCTGGACAGTTAGGAAGGGAGGCAGTGAAGCTTTGAGGCACAGCAAAGAAACCAATGCATCTCCTTTTCAAAATGAATTCTCCTGAAAAGAAATAATATTTCATCCTGCCCCATCCATCCCCCTTTAATCTGGACAAAAGGTGCTCTGTATGTGGGCAGGTAATCAGGCAAGCAGGTTGATAGGCAGGAAGACAGACAAGCTGTGAGGCAGGAGAAGAGAATTTGTGCCTTGCATGATAATATATTCATTCATCCCCCACTCTGATAATGTTCACAGCATGCTTGGGTTGATTCATTCATCACAGCCTACTGGGGGCCTTTTTACGTTATTTGTTAAAAAGCTTTGCTTTTCTAAACCTGTTAAGGTTTGCTGACTGGATTATTCTGGAGGTGAATGCTTCTGGGCTTGTGAAGGTGGGTAAGGCTATAGTGCATGTATTGGAACTAGTGTCTTGTTTGTGTAGGTATGCACTCTTGCATAAATTGGTGTGTGTCGAGACTGAGAAATGTGCAGCGAGGCTTATTTTGGTCTCTGAGTTTGGTTTGATTGGGCAGTGCAGCAGCTGCATACAGAAACGCTGTATCTTTTGATGTGCTCCCATCCTCAGCTAATCTTGGACCTTCTCATCTGTTTCTCTGATGGTTTTCTGTACTTTCTGTGGGATCTGTTTAACTTCATCCCAATAACCAAGACATTTTCTGTCTATTGATTATGGTATTATACAGCAGTTGAACCCTTGATTATTTAATTGGGTTTGGAATCAGAGTGAGGAGTGATGGCTACGTGCCGAGCTCCTCTGAAGAGAATTTGATGAGTCAACGCTGGTCAGGCTTTATCACAGAGAATTATTTCTGTTTCGGGTAGATTATTACAATCTGTGCATTTTCTCAATATCAAATCTTGTTTGCATAAAGGCTTTTAACTGTTCTCAGCTGGTTGACAGGTAGGAAAAACAGAAGACAGCTAATTCATTAGTCAACCACTTCAGTTTCTCTCTCCCTCGTGTCTTTTTTCCTTCTGCAGGTTTTTGTCATGGTACATGTGAGCTAAGCCTGGATGGACAAGATATCCTAATTTTACCTGGTCTAGTAATGCTAGCCCGGTAACTAGATAGGAACACTGGGAGGAAGGTGATGCTGTGTAGACGCACTATCAGTTAATCATTTACAAGGTTTCGGAGGGTTTTACTGATGAAGGAAGTTTTTTTTCCCCTTCTTCTTCCTTAAGTAAATTATTTTTGTGTTTTAAAAAAAAAATCAAATTTATAACAGAAAGTTATTTCTTTTTAGCTGGTTCCCACCTTTTAAATGTGTATTGAAGGGTTTAAAACATTTTAGAAGATTATTGTTTTGGTTCCTCTTTGGCTGACTTATTCCAAAAACTAGTTTTGCTCTTGTCTGAGTGTTTTCACAAAGGAAATCCACGGCTTTGCTACCTGGTCTTCATCTTGAGAGTTTACACTGCAAAATTACATTAGATTACATCACCACCCATGACAACAAAGAAATCAAACAGCAAGAAAAGGCAGTGTGATGAGTCTGTGGAGGTGTGGCTCTGACCTAGATAAGATTGGGAGTTTGGAGCATTGAGCTGATCCCGTGGTGTAGGCCTATTGTTGTCATTCAGTCTGTACCTGACTTTGATCTCCATCCTTCCCCCGTGCCACACTGGATTTGCTTCTCTGTTCAGTCCTGTGAGGTGCAGTCATCCAGGGCCAGTTGAATCCCCTCTAGCAGACTGGTTGATTGTTGCAGACTCTATCTAGAACAAACAGCGTTTTATGCAGCCAGCTGATAAGATGGGACATGGTGGTGTGTTCGCTCTGGCGCCGCTGCAAGCGTCATTTGTTTCACACATTAACAGGTGAAGGACTTAGTGTGTGCTTACAACTATGATGGTGTATGTGAGTGTGTACTTTGCGTTAGTCAAGCTATGTAACCCTGGCTGACCCACACTGTGGTAATTTAACAGTCACAGATAGCACAAACCCTGTGAAGAATGAGGATGTGGTTACCAGTAATTGCCGTAGCTTAAGTATATTGCCATATGCTTTATATGCACAGTGGTTCATGTGCTTCTTACGCACACATGACACCATGCACATAAGTATGCACAAATATAATCATGTGAGCTCAGGACCCCGTGACAGCTGAGCAATTAAATGACAGCCTTAAATACATCCAATAGGAGAATTCAGTATTTATGGCTACTGCGAAGTGTGCTTCAAGCTGCACATGTTTAGAGCAACATTATACATATGCGATGCAGTTTCGCTTGCCATTTTAGCAACACTTACATTTGTGATATTTAAAATAATACCACTCACAACTCATCCATCCATAGTGTAACCTGCTCAAACTGTTTGTCTTTTAATGCTTGAATAGTTAATATTTTATTCTGGTTCTGATTACAGAGGTCAGACCACTGCAGAGTTTCACTTATTTTCACTTCCACTTTACATCAGCATCTTTCACTTCACACCAGGCTTGTTCAGGGCAATTGTCTGTAAGAAGCTGCCTACACGACCTTAATTACCTGGGGAGGCTGTATTTCTTACCTCCACCACTTGCATAATAAGGCATGACTGTCTGTTTGAGTGCTCTCGTTTCCTGTCCCGCCCTTGAGGCATTCAGATAGTTATTCCATCATCACGGTGATTTCCATGCCTGTAACTCTGGGCTAATTACTTATAGTAAATACTGCCTGGGTTGTGACTACAGCGTCAACTGGAGCGGTGAGCACAGGGGAGGTACTTTTCATTAATTAATTGTTATTTGGAATCCTCTGTGAATGATTGGAGTCAGTTTGACACAACACAGGAAGAGAGGCGCTATTTTTATCCAAAGTACCTTACTGGATAGCAACAGAGTGGATTTTTGAACATGTCTGAATCAGTTGCAGCCACACAGAGGTACTGTGTAAACTTTAGTTAGGTGCTAAGATTTAGTGGCTAAGCTTCAGTCAATTTAGGCTAACCAAGTGTCTCTTACTCTGTTCTGACTTAGCAATTTCTCATCTGCTTTTCATCCTTAATTCCTCGTGCCACTATACTGAGATTAAATAAAGATTGTGGTTGGGGGAAATATTGATTTTAGTGGCTAGAATGTTAGCCGATTCTCAAGAGCTTTTTATAGCCATTAGCAATGGTTATTCGTTCCCTGGGATGCATTGTGTTACATCTAACGAGAGTGTAGAAGCGGATGGCAAGATTGTAATCAATAGAAGCATTAATACTGTTTGCCCTGTGTGCCTTTCCTCCTCACACGGATGACCGCTGTCTTCCTCTTTTCGGTGAAACCACTGCTATCATGTGTTCAGCTCATGGGTCAAATATGCTGCAGTCACCATATGATGTGCTCATAAGAGTGCACCAATAAAACCGTAGTGGAAAGGTTAGTCATAGGAAACAGCTTGCTGACTACTGTAGGCCTGCCATATGCCTCAAGTAAACAGAGCTAAAAGGAGATATTATTCACAGTGGGACCTAATGAGGAGCTGAATGTAGAAAAAACGGGGGACCTGACAAGTGTTGAGGCTTTGGTTACCCTTTTAACTGATAACTATCTCTCAAATGGACAGAGAGACGAGCGCACCTGTACTGCAGACATTTGTATAAGAGAACAAATAGTGTATTTTATTACCTGGCAGATGATGGAACTTTATCCGCCTCTGAGGGGTTTTAAGGTGGAGTTTGATGAACAAACATGTGTGAGCGATAACAAGCTTTTGACAAGCTTTTATGGGATTATGACCCTTATCTGGAAATTCTAGAAGACCTCTATAAAATAATATACACGGTCAGGCTCAAGCACGCAGGTACGTGCACAGAGGTATCCAAAGAAACACACTTTGCCTCAAGTTAAAAGCATGCGATTCGATGGGCTGGGTTACCTGTCCGGTATCTGCTATCCAGGTTTTGGGCTGGATTCTGTGTATCAAGTGACGGTGGGTCAGATATGCACTGGGAGTCAGATGACTTTGTGGTCAGACGAAGATCTGATCCATGAGAAGGTGGATTCTCTGACTCGGGTTTTCTTTGTTTTCCTAGTGTCAGGTGCCTGCTGGAGACCACAATTTAATGATGAAGGAAGGAGTCAGCTGGGATGTATGAGCTTAAACTGAAAGAATTAAAGGGTTAATCTATTAGGCAATCCACTAAAAATTAATTAACAACTACAGTGATAGTCAATTAATCATTTGAGCCATTTAGTGCAACCATTGCTGCTTCCAGGATCTCACTTATGAGTAGGTGGGTTTTTTTGTCATGCACTGCTGAGTATTTGTTATAAATCAAACTATTCAATTAGAACACTGTGAGTTCTGGAAGAAGTTGTGTGTTTTTTACTGGTGACATGTGGAGAGTCCAGACCTCCCACCCCGAGACCCTGAAGTGGATAAACGGTTAAGAAAATAAATATGTGTTCCTTTTTTTAACTTCTTCTGATGACAATAAAATAATCTATTATTAACAGAAACAATATGGTGTATCAAATTGTTTTCATCATAGAATTACATTAATCATTACATTGATTGAGATACTTTTTAAAAATATGTACTGGCCACTCATAGTACAGTGGTGTTATATAAAATATAATCAATCCAATGTTTTAGTCAGAGAGAGAGAGAGAGAGATAATAGCGAATCTCTCACACTTAACACAAATGCTAGATCTCTCTGGCTTGATTGTTTTTGGCAGCATCATTTCCTACAACTCAACTGGGAGCACTAAAACAAGGTATGGTACAATATTGCTGCATAATATAACACTTTGTCACGCCATCTGCTGTTTCCAATTTCTTTGAATTACAATATGTTCACGAATACGAACATCAGAGTGAGGCCAAACTAAGAACACAGAGTCACGGTTTGTAACAGCGTGAGTATTTCTGCAATTACAATTTTTGGCAGTGTGGCAAATTTAGCATTTTTCCCCCTCTTTGTGATGTGGAGAAAAGACATGTCACTGTGATGTAAGTAGATCTGATTGCAGGGTGTGCTCTGCGTTTCCTGTTGAAGCATATTATAGATCTGGTTTGCTACGTTCAAGCAGAGAAGAACATCTGAACCCATCTGATTGTGCTCCTGCCCACCCACCCTGCAGCCTGAGGATGTAAGCTATAAGCTGCAGTGGTGGATCACAAAGAGCCATTGAACAAAACTTCCTCCCCTAACCAGATCAAATATATAGATAAGACAAACAAACTCGTGTCGGGTGCCCAGCCAATTCATCTGATATTTCCCCCGTCTCCGTTTCAGTCAGTATGGCTGCTCTTGAATGTAGCAGGTTTGTTGTGTTAGCCTTTAAGGTGTAGAGATGCACAGGAAAGTATCAGGTCACGAGAAAAGCGGATCTACCTGCCTGCAGGTAGATTGAGAAATATTACTCGCAAGTACAGTTTGTCCTTGTACACATACAGATATTTTGGCCAGGTAAAACAAGCCAGGACAATTTAATGACACCTTTCATAGCAAGTGCCGTCCCGGAGTTGCATTGCAGTGCAATCGGACAATGAAAACGTATCGGTTTCATTCGTTTTTGTTCCCGTTGCTGTCTGCCTTGTTTGTGTCTCTTAAGCTACTGTCGTTGGCTCACAGAAGCGGCTCCGTTCTTGCTATTTAGTCTCTACAAACCTGTTGTCAGTACAACGCAAACTGTTGTGCATAAGGAATTTTCTCCAAGAAAAAGTCAGACTTCCACTGAGCTGCGGTAAACTGCAGTTTAAATTAGATCTGTGTTGTAGTGTGAACTTTTCTATTTTAGTTTGAAAATATCGAAAAAGGAGGAGAACGTTTTCATCCTTCTTAAAGATGTCAGCTGTTGACATGCTGTACTCTTTGTGTGAGGAGGTGGACGAGGGGAAGAGAAATAGATCTGTCTTTGCTGGAGGTTGGCTTCTCAAGTGCACAGTATGGCACTCTCATAGTTGAAAGCGTGTGCATGTTTTTGTGTGAACATGTGTGCAAGTGTGTGTACATCAAAGTTTTCATTTCATGTTCCGTGTTCTCTGTACTTATGCCCATACCCTGCTGTGAGCTCGTGTGTACTTTACGTGTGCGTGTGCGTGTGTGTGTGTGTGTGTGTGTGTGTGTGTGTGTGTGTGTGTGTGTGTGTGTGAGCGTCTTTGCTGCTGACCCCCCATGAGCTGAATATTGCAATGCTGGGAAGGCAGAGCCAGGCAGACCAGGCTAGAGCACCAGAGGCGAAACAGGGCAGACAGCCTGCACACAGACCCTTCTTTATACCCCATTAATAACACAATTCTACGAAGGACAGCCTGAGGCCACAGAAGGTCTGTCAAGGTAGTTCATTGTGTGGTAGGAAGTGAGTTGTTCATATGGTAATAGCTGCTGAAGCGGGTCCCTTCAAAGCCCATTTGTTTTACTGAAAGTTGTAGTCACTCACTGAGTGGGACTGGATGGAATGTGACAGGGTGCACTGCTGTTTAGTTACTGTAGCTTAATTGACCCTGAGAAAGGCGAGTGAAGGCGGAGGGGGAGGGTGGAGGAGGCTGGGAGAAGACTGAGTGCAGAAAGGAACAGAGGAAGAGGGAGGAGAAAGAAATGGACAGGGCAGTAGGGGGCAAAAACTGAGAACAGATAGAGAAAGGGAAAAAAATGAAAAGAAACAGAAAGAGAGAGAGAAAGAAAGAATGCTACTTCTGCCATAATGAAGCTCTCCAATGGAATCTGTTTAGTCGACAGGAAAAGTCTTATTGGTGAACGCGCAAGTCCCTTTTTCTAATGAGCCGGCTTGTCTAGAATGATCATCTTTCTAATTATATACTTCATTCTTATTTATGGTTTGTTTATTTATCGGATGCTGATCCGCTGTTTCATTTTCTGGGTCAGGGAAAAGCTGAGTCTTGTCTTTTCTCATTAGGCTACATTAAGGAAACGGTCAAAAAGATGCTGTGCCCCTGCAGGGAAGCGGATGTGAACGTTTTTGCAAAACAGCAATATCGTCACCAATGTGAGATAATGCTAATGTCTACACCAGAAGTGAGAAAAGCCTTTATGTCTTCGAGTGGAAACTTGGCTCACACACAGCAATCAATATTAAGAAAAGTAGAAGGGACAAAAAAGTATAAAAACAACAGTTGATGCAATATATATATATATATATATATATATATATATATATATAGAGAGAGAGAGAGAGAGAGAGACAGAGACAGAGACAGAGAGTGAGAAGTACAGTGCTGCATGAGTAAAGCGCTGTTAGAGACATTGTGGTTCAAACAAGAGTGAAGATATGCTGCAAACTGCCATCAAGTTACCAGGTAAAAACATTCTCACCACAAACGGTCTCCTCAGTTTATCTTCTTCAGCTGAGGAAACCATTAATGAACAAAACATTGTAGCTTTAAAGCAGAGCTAAGAACAAGAGAGGGTGAACATCTGTGCTGGATGTACGTATGTGTGCCTGTGCCACCGGATACTTCTCAAAGTAGTAATGGCCCGTATCAGATTGTTTCAGATTTTTTTTTTATTTTTATTTTTTTAAATCTGGAGTCATTAAAGTTCTTTAAAAAAAAAAAAAAAAGTCCATACCATATGTGTTAATCTTATTCTAATGTCTGCTCTAGAACTGTTGTCCCTTCAGAAGAGGAGTCTTTAATAATACAAGAAAAAGTCTTAAACTGTGTGTGTGTGTGTGGGTGTGTGTGTGGGTGTGTGTGCGTGCATGCACGCGTGCGTGCGTGTGTGTTTGACTGTTTGACATTTGCCTGAAGCCATTACTAGGTAGGTCTAATCTGACAGATATGATGGATGATTACTCAGACACAGCACACATGCTCTAACAGTACACACACGAACCTGTTGTGCATGAGCTACATTGTCACCTTTCTCTCTGGTTTTATACTCAAAACTCTAATTAGAAAAATAAAATAAAAAATATTGGCCAAGGCTCCAGACAAACAGAAAAAGTCAGAAAAAAGCTCCTGTCCCACTTTTCTATCTCGTCCGTATGAAATCTGTCTTCTGTTTCTACTCTCCGGAGGTCATGAGCTAATCAAAAATGTACAGACCTCGGCAGACCTTGGTCAGCCTCTCCATTATTTGGGTTAAAGCTGAGCTCCAATCGGTAGAACTATTTTAAGGCATCGGCTGCTGCTCGCCCTGTACTTCCTATCGCTCTCTCTGTGGAAACACGGAGTCATTGATCTATTGCCTAGCAGCCCTCCTGCACTTCCCCACCTCTCAGTGAGAACCCACAAAGCAGCTTTCACCTTCAGATGGCATACCGGCTATACTGTAAGGTAATGAAATACCATTGTGGAAGAAGACCAGGTGAAAATGCTTTAAGTGACACTGTCACCTTTACATGACAAAGACCTGAGCCTCAGCAGAGGTTTCTGTTTTGTGTTTGGTACACCGCAACTGTGAATTGTAATTCATAAATTACAGTCTCTGTGACACTTGCCCTGTGTAACATTTGAGAATATAAAAGTATTCCTCAGGTATGGGAACTGAAACAAAGATAAAATGCTGCCTGACTCTCCAGCCAAGCATTAAATAGCCTGGCGGAGCACTATTGCTGATGATGATGAACAAAGAGCCCATGCGCCTCACTTGGAGAGCATTCTCTGTTTCTGTTTTGCTGTTCAGAGCAGAGCCTAGTTTTTTATTTATTTATGTATTTTTTATTAAATGACTTTTTGGAGAGGATCATTTAACTGAAGCATGACCTTGTACATGTTTTTATTCAATAAACCTCTACAGCACATAAGATTTAAACTTCTTTCTATGGAAAATTTATGATGCAATTTCATGATGTTTTAGGAAAGACTGCTAAAGTGTCACTTAAGAGAATTTGAAATCCGATTGCTCAGACCAGGTGGAAGGTGTCCTGGATCTGGTCTGAGCAAGCTGGTCTTTCATTTTTAACTGGGAATGTTGACAACACATCCTTTTATGCCTCAATAACCCTATATCAAATAACAGAACATATCGATTTTATGTTGCAGTTAAGTAAAGTAAGTGAACCTATGTGTCTGTATATTTTGTTACAGTGGATTGTGGGTCTTATTCCAACTGACTGGAGCAAGTCTAAATGATAATTTCAGGTAACAGGCATTTCCCAAGTGTGGCTATATAGTATGTATAGACAGATATTAGCTGAAAAAGAGAGCTACTTGAAGTCTTGTGCACAAGGCTCTCTTCTTGCAAACAGCTGAGCTAAGATGCATGTAAATGCATGACCGCAGCCTATCACAATAATGCCTGAGAGTCGGGACTTTTTTTGCCTTACTTTGATCAGATGGGAGGTCGCCGTAAAAGCTTAACCTGTCTTGGCTTGTCAGTACTCAGTTCATTGGACAGGAGGATGAGCAGCAGGAGAAAGGATTGCTGGAGAAAACTCATGTCCATAAATATCTCACATTCATCCTCTTTTCCTCCGGTCTCTCTCTGTTTCTCCCTTCTTTTGTGTTATGTTCTCTTAGCTCTCTGCCAATGGCCAGTCTAAAAAAGGTGAGAACAGAAAATGGCACGTTTAAATCTGTGTGTGTATGTATGTGTGTGCGTTCGTTAATTAGACTGTCTGCTTGCTTCTTGGGCGCCTTATCTCTTAGAGAAAAAGTCAATGCATTCAAACTGTTTTTCAAAAGGATGAGGAGATGAATGTTAGCGTAGTAAAGAGGTGTGGAGTTTTAAATTCAGACAAAAATCTCTTGAGTCTGTGTCTGAATAATTTTTGTATCGAGATAATTTTGACTTACAATTTTGACTCATGAAAACCTTTATTTCATCTATAAGCAGGAAGAAATTAGCCTTTTCCTGCAAATTAAGGCCCCCCCTTAAAAGCTAATCCATCTCCGATAAGCACTTGAGGGAGGGGCTCGTAACAGTGATAATGCAACTATTGAGACATCTCGTCACTGTGACTTGTGTTACGGTTCACCAGCAATCACTGTGTTCATTCAAAGGCTCACCCTGCTCCTACTCAGTCACCACTTTAGTTTACATAGCTTGTCCAGCCGTGTTGGGTTCCTGTTGCAGACTCTCCTGCTATGTCTTTGTTTGTTTTGGTAATGGATTCCAAGTTGGTATTGTTGCTTATGTCACTTGGTGATTGATGGGAAAAATTCACCTTCTCTTAACCCCCCCTTCACCTCCCAAAAGCCATCCTTGTGTGCCTTGCGGGGTGAACACACAGTAAGTTCCATCGCATTCTTCTGACAAAGTGACTCGCTGGCATCCGGATGCTCGCTTTTTGGACCAGCGAGCCGTGTCTTTAAATCAAGAAGGCTCTTCTGAAAACAAGGTGGAATCTGTGTGGCTGTGACAGTGTAACTTCCAAAGCGAAGGCTGAGATTATATGCGTGGACGGTTTGGGGGTCTTTCTATTCATCGCCCTTGTCGCCCCATGGGGAAGGACTAATTGGTGGCCCCAAAGAACCCCCTGTTTTGTCCCCGCTGCTCACAAAGGCATCTGGGTGCGGTCCCGTAGAGGATGGGGGTGGAGGGATGCAGCAATGGCGATGGAGAGAAGAGCAGGTTTCCCATAGAATAGTTGGCTGAGATGAACTTGAGCTGGGGAGGGGGGGGGGGGGGGGCCTCACACCACTGGGTTTGCAAGGGGACATGACACACTCGTTCACTCACCCACTCACTCATTCACACGCTCACACATATACACCCTCAGTGGGGGATTCTGGTGCCAGTTGCTGGCCTTCTAGTCTACAAATGATCCTAGGCTGACCCACATAGTCAGCCATGTGTGAGGCTTCCCTTTATCCCGAAGCCCAGTTGAAACACTGAGTTATGGGTGTTTTCTGGTGCTCCCTGCCTTCTCGGCTGGGACTGCACAGGGGCCCCATGTGGGACGACATTGTTCACCCCGACCCAAGGACAATGAAGCTGTTGGCTGGGCTGAGAGAGAGAGAGAGAAAGGGAGGGGAAAAAGATGGGTAGAAGGGAAAAAGAAAGGAGACAGAGTGAAATAGATTGCGATGGACAGCCAATAGCTGGAAAGAGAAAGAGTGGATGAGTGGCTCAAATGGAAAGATAGGAGGTATAGAAAATGATTGGGGGGAGAGATTACACCTTTGGTAACAGAAGAAGAAGAGATACGAAGGCAGTAAGACAGATGGTGAGATTGACAGCGAGCTAAAGACTGAGCCAGTATGAGAAAGTATTGATTGCAGCGTGTGCTGGGTGTCTTCAGCTGTCGTGGCTGATCCAGAGCGAGGTCGTTAGTGTCTGCGAAGCATGGAGCCACGGACATTAGTGGCTCTTTAACAAACTCTGTATTGATTGGGACTTAGAGGAAGACTTACATGTATACCAAGAGATAATGTCCTGTATGTAATTAGCACCAAGGCTGTGACGGTGACATTGCACAGGACATAAAGAGGGAAACCTTCAGTTGCAAGAAGAAAAATGCACTTTAAAAAAAAAAAAAAAGTAAACTCTTCTTTTGATCATTTCTCATTTAGCAATTTTATGAGGCTTTTAGCCTTTTCACCTTCACCAATAGTCAATCTATATTCATGCATTTATGCTGCTAAAAGCAGCCGATGAAGCTAATGCCAATAGTTTATCTTAAAGGCATAAAAAGGATAAATCAGAGAACTGGAGCTACAAAGGTTTCAAGGATCATTTAATTTGTTCCTATTCCCTTCTCACCACCATAATTTCTCCCTCTCCAATTGAACATGATTTGTGGCTGGACTCGGCTCTCAAAAGAGGGCAATTTAATTGACAAATGACTTTGAAGCTAATCCAGTGATTGAGGTGACTGAGAGAAAGTGTTGACTCATATGCAGCGCAGCAGGTCAAGCACACACAATTAAAAAGTGTATATTTACTGATTCTGTTGCTGTTTTTTTCACGTGTGCTCGCCTGATATTACACTGTTGCTTCTTCCACTAGGATGAAATTCTTTTTCTTTTCAAATATCATACAATGTGTGGGAGTCGTCTATGTTATGTGTAGCATATATACACATATATGTGTCTGCTTGTCAACACAGACACACACATCCACGCACCCTTGCTGAGTATGATGTTTATATTACCCGAGACAAGCAGATTCATCTGTGAGACGTCTCTTTCTTGAAGTAGTTCCTCTGAGCTATTTGTTTTGACATTTTGCAGCATTGGCATCCATAGGTACAGTTGAAAGATGGTGCTGAATAGGATGATAAAAGCTGCTGGTTCCTACAGCAGTACAACAGGCAGCTGATGTATGTCACCTGTCATGTTTTAGGTGCATCTGGGAAGATTAAACACTTGTTCGTGTGGGACAGTAAAGAGTCTGTGGACATTTTAGTCTGCATCTTTGCAAAGAGTTTGGCATCAAAGGCTTTGTTGCAGTTAATTGCTTGTAGCATTAAAGAATGTACGACAAAGTACTGATTTCAAGGCTTTTCGTGTGCTTCAGTCAGTCGCACTTCTGCGTTGCCTCATTTGAGTTCTTATCCTCAGCTCATATTCCAGCTTCTCCTCAGTTTACCACATAACCTAAATAAAAACAAAGGAATTGATGGTTTTTCTCACTGTGTGCGTGTGTGTGCTTGCACGTGTGAGCGGTGTCACTGATTAATGATCTTCATATGCATCTTTCAGCACACATACACGCACACCAAACCAAACCAGTAGCTCATGATCAAAAGCTTAGACTTAAGTGCTGTGTGTACGCAGCATGCTCGCTTCTGGAACCCATTTTAGAGTGGGGTAAAACCACATGAAAGGTCTGCCCCTATCCTCAGACCCTTATCCCCATCCCTCCATTTTTTAAATCCCTACCTCCTTCCTTCCATTGCTGTTAGAAGATTAGACAACTTTACTGGATCTTATAATCAGAGATGTCAACCACAGATTAAAATACCCAACCGAATGCATTTTGATAGCTCCCAAAAAGAAGGAGACATATGCAGGTCATTACGCTTTTTCCTCAAAGACAGCTGCTGCCTCTGGATCTCAGGACTCCCTGAAAGTCTCTGGCATAAATGGAAGGTAATTACCATATCAGAGATCAAGACTCTGGGCTCTGACACCACTTTTTCAATTACTCAGAAAGGTTGTTAAGATGCAAATTCAACAAAATGGCTCAAACCCCCAGAGAGGGATACAGTTTCACACCCAAAGCTGCTTCTTAAGTTTCTTAGCTCATCACATTTTGACAGACAAAGAGAAAGATAGAGGCAGAGATAGACTCTGGGTGGGGTGATGCAGGCGATCTATAATTCATTCAGTTTGTTAGCATGACGACTCAACGTCTGTCATCTGAACACAAACTTAATTTTAATTGTGCGCTCTTGGCAGCGGGTCTTCATTTTAAAGCATGAAAAATCACCGCATTCAAACTCGATTCGGGTCTAACTTTGTGATGACACTGTGGACGGGGGAGAGGAGAATATGGTTTTTCACATTAAATATACACGAGAAAGTTTGGCTGTCCTTAAACCGAGGTCTGTATTTCCCCCTTAAAACTTCGCAAGTGTCTCCATGCCATTGCATATGGAGGCAACTCATTCTTACTATCCGTTCGTTTGCTTTTCAGAGTTCTAATATTTGGTTTTCTTGGAATTATGTCTTGCAATGTAGATGAATTATGCAGCAGCAATGTGCAGTATAGTACATCTCTTGCTATAGTTATGCAAATCTGGGATTCTGCCCTTAGCGCAAGCTCAGAGGAAATGATTTGCATTATATGTAAGGTGGATGTTGGAAAGATAATAAACAAAGTGGACTTAGTCATGACAAACTGGATGTGGACAAAATAAAAAAATGTCCACATTGGATAGAATGAAATAACAAAAAAATCTCTTGTTTTGTTTGTTAAAGCTGAGCATGTAACTCACTTGTTATAAATAACATAGCTTCCGTACAGTTTCCTTGCACTGACTAAAACGTAAAGAAATCCAAAGAATATTTTATTTTGTATGGCCTGTTAGGAAATTGGCTCTAGGTGTAAATTTGAATGTGAATGGTTGTCTATGCATCAGAGTTAGAGTACCCTGCCTCTCGCCCTGTGACAGCTGGGATGGGCCCCAGCCCATTCCTAACCCTGAACTTGATAAGTGGAAGAAGATGGAATGATGGCTGTTTACTTCTTACGAGTCCATTTTGATTAAATATCTCTACAACAAGAAGATCTGAGGGTTTACCAGTGGGAACCAACAGAAACTGTAATTTTTATGTTGTCGAAAAGCTGAAAAATTTGTTTTCGCTAACCGCCTGCCTGATGGTCTAGGCGACTGACCAACATTTGGCGTCCTTACAAACCCAATGCTCTTGCTACCACTGGGCTAGCAAGATCTGACTGATATGAACACTGAGTGAAACTGGCATACCCTGTGTTTGTGCTAATTTCACAGTTTCAAGGCACTGAAAAAGAAGAAGAAAAAAATCAAGACCTTTTTAGAAAATGTTTTTGAGAGGACTAGATGGTGCATCTTTATTGAACTTTAAGAGTTTTTTTTTCCACTAAAGCTACCAGTGGAATAAAACCAGATATAAGAATGATCACGGCTGTACAGGGAGACTTAGAGGAAATCATCAGAAGAAGTTACTAAAAGATATGGCAGACTCTGGTTGGACTGGTGCTGCCAGGAATGCTGGGAACACTCTATATATCTATGTGTGTGTGTGTGTTCATGGGTGTACATTTGAGTGCCAGGGCCTGGAGGAGGGAAGTCTCTTGCTGAGGTCATGCCATGTAAGCCTCTCCTCTGGGGCCCACCCTGCCTGGCAGCCACACACACACACTGGAGCTAGCTCCACACAGAGACTTGAGGAGACTCCGCGGCTTTGTGCTATGAATGGCTCTCTGTTGACTCTGTGTTTCCCTCATCATGATGGCCTCATTATGACGGACCTGAATTGTGTTGGCTTGGATGTGTGTGTACATGTGTGTTTTTGAGTAAACTGAAAAAAGGAGGAGAAAAATGAGAAGAAGATTGACAGATCCAGTGACACAAAGGCCTTGATGTGCGTTCATGTGCAGCATGTTCATTCAGTGTGTGCATCTGTGTGTGTGTGTGTGTGCTCAGGGGGTATTCACATTTACTAGAGTGCTGGAGTGTATCAACAGGATGTTTCTTCTCGGTGAATACTTTTGGTAGGATGTCTTTATATAGTGAAAGAACAGGACTCCTATAGTTTCAAGGAAAGCACTGAGGGGCTTATGTAATAATTCATTAAACTACATATGATACATCAAGTTTGCTTTCTATTGTTGCTCCTGTGCCTTGTGTTTCCCTTGACAGTCTACGCAGAGGATTCATGCATTATGCAGATCACACAGGGGGACTGGTTTGCTGTGAAAGGGGAGAAAGAAAAACACAACTCCATTGCGAATTATTACAATACATACACTCAACAACACTTATATTTCAAGAAAGAAAAGGCATGAGAAATGTAATAATTGGAGTGAAGTTCTTTTTACTTCTCCCTTGCCAAATGCAGTTTTTTTATACAATAAAAAGACTTTGGTGGCAAGAGGGGATTTATTTGTATTTCCATGCCAGGCTTTTCAGTGCCAGTCTTTGTTTTCCTTTAAGTAAACAGGAGTATATCCCATGAGCAGTGCCCTCTCTTTTCTCACTTCTACTTTCAAAATCCCCCCTCGCCTCCGCCTTCTATAGCCTAGCACTTATCTCTTTACTCCCTTGTGTAGATTATTTGTAGTGCCTCATCTCCTTACCCCTGATCATTCTCCACACATTCATAAGAAACCCTTATATTTACACCCAAGTCTGCTCCTGCGTGCCCTACTTTCTCCTCCCTCTTCTCTCAAGTCGCGTCATCCCCTGTGTACTCCCCTTTTTCTCATTGCACATTTGTGCTGCTCCCCATGGACAGAGCCCTCCCCATGGCCCTTCACCCAACCCAATTCACACATTGGTGGCATTGCAGTGGCATAATAACTTTTAATCGGCACAGTCTTCCCTGTGCACCCGGTGCTTTCATGATGGCCTTGGCTCCACTCCTGAAACAGGCATTTCTGATTGTCGCTCTGAGTGAGCATATGCCTGTCTCCTACTTGATTAAAAGAAAGCCTGTGCACATGATAAAGGAGTGTGAGGTGAGAAAGATGAAGACAGAAAGTGAGCAAAAGATGCTACAGGGCTAAAGTAGGGAAAGGAGAGGTAAACAAAGAGAAGGGGGACCATAATCTTACACAGAGTTTCAGAACGTGGGCGAGCCAGCAGTAGACGTCACCTTTGCTTTTAAAATAGTTAATCTGCTCCCAGAGGGACAATGACTGCTTTAAGTCCCCCTCCCTTCTCCCTCTCTCTTTTCTAAGTCCCTCCCCAGGGCTAAA
Organism: Aulonocara stuartgranti; assembly: GCF_965226115.1. NCBI lineage: Eukaryota > Metazoa > Chordata > Actinopteri > Cichliformes > Cichlidae > Aulonocara > Aulonocara stuartgranti. Next base: position 13,096,353 of record NC_138948.1, on the reverse strand, counting down.
CCCCTCGGTGGCACATTGCACGGATTAGCTTGTGTTGTTGTTGCATCTCTTTAGCTCTAGTCTATAGCACCAGCTATAGATGCAAATACAGCAGTTAAACTTTTTAAACTGGCAAATCCACACACAGGAGTTTATAATTGTGGAGAGAAGGGGCTGGCAATTTTGTAATCTGAAGGCGTATCGGGTGTTAATACACAGAGTAAAAAAAGACATGAACAGTAACTGGCTTTTTTCTTAATACGTAATGTTGCATTGCTTTTACACAACATCAATACTTCCGACTTGCCCTCACTACTTGTCTTGTTGTTGCACTTGAATGGAAAGCAACAAGAAAACTGCTCTGTTGAAATGTGGATCTATCTCATATTTGTGAACACAGCCACCAGGGCACTTAGTTTTGCAAATAAAAGTATTTGGGTTCTTGCCCAGTGATGTGCTCTGGTTGTAATTTGTATGCCAATTTATTGAAACTGCTTCAGCCTCTGGTTTGAGGGGTAATTTTACCTTGAGCCTTTCTGAAAAATGAAAGGCAGATGGGGTTGGTTGAATTCTGATTCTTACCACAGAACAATACTACCATTACTGTAGCTGATAAACTGTAACATCACTGAGCATAATGAAATGACATGTCTCGAGATTATATCTGTATGCCCTCTAGATTATCTATTCCATTTGGATTAATACTGTGTACTAAATTCATTTTAATGTACACTTATAAAGTCAAATGTAATTAGAGAGAATGCAGCTCTGTGAGTCCTGTGGCCCTCATCCAACCCCTGTCCCCTAGAAATTACATTTATGTACTACTAATTTGTTTTTCCAATTATGGTTTGTTAGGCAAGGTAATTGTGGCCTGGATTATGTTACCTGCCAATGTTTTTCTTTTTTGTTCTAGGAACTATTACCTTTTTGTACTGAACATAAGCCATAAGGATGCGAGTGACGCAGGCTTTCTGTGTTGGAGTAAAAAATTAAGTGTAATTACTTCCTTTTGAATTTAGGTTGAAGGGCTTTATCACTTCCGGATAAAGAAACCTATCACCTTAGACCTCTGTCCTCCTTCACCTCATTCAGCCGACCTCGTCTGAGTCTTCTGTGCATGCTTGCGGTCTGCTCTGCTGCTGCAGCACGAGGGGATTAGCTGCCGCCGCTACCATTGGTCACCAAGGTAGCAACAGTGCCCTTAGCAATTCAGAAGGGCTATTTTGCTCCCCAGCCGCAGTTTGACAACACTTCACTTGTCAGTTTCGGTCTTTTGACAGATGTAGAAATGGTGTCAAAGGGCACGTGTCTGTGTTCTTTTGCAGACATGTCAGAAGCAGGCACACCTCTGTGTGCTTGTGATTGATTTTACAGTAATGGCTTGGATTCAACATGACAGAAGGATACAGACTTTGAGTCTCTTTTTACTTGCTTGTTGCTCTAACCCCCCCCCCCCCCCCAGGAGAGGAACTCGTTTGAACAAGCTTTAATTAAAGGCAGCTGCTGGTCACACAATATTCTCACTTGCTTCAGCTGCAGATAACATTCGACACAAATCCCGCTTTCCTGTTTGCTTACTTAATTCCAATAATACGTGTGTCCTTCCGATTAAATATAGTTAAAAGTGGCGATATGAATCTGGACCTTCTTGTTAAATCTACCATCATACAACCACTAAAACACCTCATAAGCATCCATTGTAATTCCATCCTTACCTGTCAGTGTGGGATTTTAATTCATCACATTAATATGCCACGAGAGAATGAACCTCTACAGTATCATTTCACAGATGGCTTATCTTTGCAGGAGAAAAATGAAAATGAAAATGAAGTCTTCTGGACTGTCGCACTGAATTGGTTCGTCACAAACTAAAGGGACTACCAATTAACAACCCGAAAGAGAGAAACAAAGACAATAAACGATTTGACATGCAGTGTTAAATGTTATTTGCACATGCTAATGACTATTATTTATTCTGGTCGAAGTTTTCCTGTAAAATCGGACTTAGATCAGAAACAATGGGCAGTCCTGCCTGTAGTCAGCATTGTGTGATTACATTTTTGAATTTATAACCTGCAGTTACTTACTACATAAGATATGGGATTGGCTGATTGTGGGATTTATTTATTTATCTTTTATCAAAAAAATTCTAAAACTTTTACAAAAAAGTAGATTAAGAGAATGGATTGACACTAAAGGACTTATTTTACATAGTTTTAGCACTTAAAAATGGCTTAGAAAAAGAAGGAACTCAAATGTACACAGAAAAACAAGCCTGAAAAATTAGTCCAAGACAGGTATATCATTGTGTTTTATCGGGTTAAGTCCAAAAGTCTAATGCTAATTATCTCATTGTCATTGTACTAGCCTTGTTTTGCAGATTTAGTTTTAAAGTAACAATAGTAATCCGTAGATCCTCTTTTAACAATGAGACTAAATGTTGTGGAGGATCCGGACTGCAGCACTTAAGCTTTTAAGTTAATTACACAAAGACAAAGTTTGCATTTACACAAGCACACCATGGTGTGTTTTTTTTGTTTTTGTTTATTATTGTTTCAAAGACAAAAAAAAAAGAAGCCAATTTTAAAAGTCCCTGCACCTTTTTTTTCTAAAATATTAGAAAGAAATACACAAAGTGCAGCTTTTCAACTGTTAAGGTTGTTAAAGTCTCTTCAAACGAGAAGTCCTCCAAATTCATTTCGGTTAAGAGTCTTAAGCCTCATTGTTTGACAAGACATCTCCTTTGCATTGTTTTCTGTTTAAAAATTGCATGTCAATGGAGTTAAGTGCACAAATGGTTAAATGGTTTAAGTTACCGGATGAGCAACTTGATCCTCTTATGTCTTTAGGGGTCCTGACTCTGTCAGTAAAGCACAGATTTCATTGTTGCAGCTAGCAGACTGTAAAGTGCTGTCTCTTAGGTTTTCTGTGTGATTGTGTGCACATGAAGGTGTGTGAGCATGTGTGTGCATGTGCGTGGTGCTACAGCCGCTGTCCTTGGATTAGTGATGGTGGTGGTGCTGCTGGTGGTAATGGTTTGGACGGGATCATATCTGGTTGGATGAGAGGATTGGGTGGAGGGATGGATGTGAGGGAGGGGCAGGGTACTCCAGGGACTCATAGTAAGAAGACAAAAGAAAGGAAAGATGAGGAGAAAAAGTTGGTCTATCCTCCTCTTTGTTTCCCTCAAAGGCCGGTGTGACAGCAGCTGAGGCCTGCTTACTGCTTTTGCATTTCAGTTGAGTGGAAATCTGAACCCTGAGCAACCCCTGTCCCTCTCCTCCTCTATCTCTTTTTCCCTCTTGCTCCTTCATTTGGTGTCTCCAGTTCCATTAGGTTGATTTACGTTATTCAGACAAACTCATTAATCACGTTTTCCCCTGGATATAATCTGTTTGTCAATCTGAACCCTGGCGAGTAAGAGGGGAGTAAACCCCAAAAAAGGAGGAGTGACTGAGGTAAGCAAAGACGAGGTTGACAGATGGATAATGTTCCACAGGAGGGTCACTTGGACTAAATAACCAAACTGTGATTACGTTCATCTTTATAGATATTTTGTCTGGGTGAGGAGAGCCAGGCTTGCGTTTATCTCAAGAGCCAGATGGACCAGAGTAAGATAGAGAAACATCAAGAGAGGACATGAGAGGTAAAGCCAGAGAGGCAAAGCCAAAAATGGGGGCAGAAATGGGAATGAAGAGGAAACCTGGAGACAGAGGGAGGGAGATGGAGGGGAGAGACATGTGAAGTCGAGGGAGGCTCCAGTCCCAGTCTTTTAGTCGATGATGATGAATTACTTTGACAGAGACAATCAGGATGAAATGTTAATGCGAGTGTGCTGGAGGATGCAGTCTCAGCCAGACTAAGTCCTCCTATGGGGAAATGAGATGGTTGGTTACAGCACAAACACACAAACACAGGCAGACATACTGAAATGCACACACATGCGCCCAGAGATACATACAATAATAGAACAAACCTCTGGAGAAATGGCAGTTATATTTGCTGGCCGCTAGTTTGTGTATGTACTGGCGATGTGCTAGAGTAAGCAATGAAATGTATGAAATGCCACCGCTCTCCTGACCTCTGTATACAAGTAGGTGTGCATATGTCTGGTTAATGTTTACTTCAGGAACCAAGGAGAGATTTTTATACAGTGTAACAGAGGCTGTGTGGGCTGCAGGGTGTGCTGTCACAAAACAACAGAAAACTTTAAAGCGTGAACACATCCTGCGCTCTCTGTTTCCGCTCACTTGCTTACTTTACAGTGACGGCTGATTCTCAGCAGCTCATTGTCAAAATACTTTCCTTTTTCAGATTTAAAAAAAAAATCATGCAAAAAAGGCCTGGATCTATGAATGAGTCTGAACAGATCCCACTAACTATTGCACTGCTATGAAAGGGCATTCCTGGACTTCCGAGGAATAACCCCATTACACTATTAATCATCTGGTTGTTCATCATGATCAGTTTCCAGTTGAACATAATAACATAATTGGTAATTTCCCAAATTTTCCTTTGTTGCTACTATCATTTAAAAAAAAAAAAGTGCAATCCACTGTTTAATGAGAAGTTACTGAACTAATTCCACTTCTATCACTCTGAACTTTCCCTTGTGCTAATTAGCAAATCTTGGCGTTACTATGATGGCCCTAACTGCCAAACTTTTACACTTTTTCCCCCTAAAGAGAGTCAAAACATCAGTCAGCTGCAATAGCATATACTGCACAAATGAAGGTGTACAGGTATGGCACTGCGGGCATAAATCAATGTCTTCTCGCTCTCAATCATTCATCTTTGATAAAGCATTGCTGCTCTTTTGTCTCTTTCAAACTTCAAAGTGTTTGAGACAAAGAAGGAGCCCCCCTCCGTATGATTCATCAAACTCCCATCATCCTCTGGATAAACAGCTATGATAGATATGTCTGCTTAACCAGACATTAAAAGAACCTTTTTTTCATCCCTTCTTTAGCACGCCTCGGCAACCGATCCCCAAACTTCTTCTTAAACTCTCCTGAACGTTTGAAACCATATAATTAAGAGGTACTGGTTTACCTGATTGTGCTGAGAGTTTGTTGTCTGGCAGTCAGTCAGGCAGACAGAGCTGTAGACAAAGATATCAGGCAGTGAGGGAAATAACTAGGTTTATTTTCAAGGTTTTGATTGAAAGGAAGCAGTAATCTTGGCATTAGCTTAGCATCACGGTGAGTGGGCTCGACTGGCTCAGGTTTCCCTCTGTGTGTCCCACGGTGTAAAAACCTGGGAACTGCAGGTAGGCGCACGCCCACCATCCGACCAACTGACTGTAACACAACACCTGCAAGGGCAAGCACATAACCACGTCTCAAAAACACTCACAACCCTCCATCACTGCAGCCTCTCTCTGCGGTGTCTTCACACTCCATCCTTCATCATCACTCAGATTGAGCACAATAGTTCAGGGCTGAGGTTTACTCTGGCTCTCCTCACTTTTATTTTCTCCCGTACTGCCCTTTATGCTGGCAGGGTGTCGTAAATGCACATCTTTAGAAGTTGCCTGAGTGGGGTAACGCAAGAGGTTCGAAGGTTGCAGATGAAAGGCAAAAGATTCGGTCGAGGGTTTTAGCAGAAGGTTCACGTGTTTGAGGTTTCCTTCTAAACTCTTTGGTGGCGGATTTAAAAGCAAGTTTTAACCCCTCCTACTTCCCATCCAAAAAAAATAAAAAAAGTAATCAGGATTTGTAGGCGTGAAATGGTAGGCTGTTGAAGCTTTTATCACTTGAGAGGAACAACACTTGGTGAATTATGGTGTGAAAAGGAGAAAATAGCTAGAATGGAGAGAAAGAGTAATTGTATCTTCCACCTTCCATGTAATTATGCGTAAACAGGCTTTCTTCTAGTTTAATGTGCACTTGTTTTCTGCAAATTATACTTAGCTTTTCTTTGTGTGACTCTTAAATAAATCTATCTTTTATTCTTGATCACACATATTTTTTCTGTATTGTTAGGGAATAGACAAAAGTATCTAGTGATCGTGATCCTAACACCCAGATACGGTGGCCTTTTTTTGGATCCAAGAACAAATGCATTAGACACTCCAAACATAGCGTGGTATGGTTTCATAGAAAGTCTCTAGCGTTGTCTGGCCTGGTTCACCTCAGCTCCCACAAGGGAAATATACAGGCATGATGTATGGCCCGAGCCACTGAATTAATGCAACATTTCCATTAGAAAAATTGCTTGACACGGCCGATATAAGAAGTTAGTGATCACAAAGAGGCTCTGACATAGCATGGAAAATTACTTATTGGAGAACCGTCATCTGCACTTTGCTGAAATTTGTGATGGAAGGCAGAGACAGGGAATGCAATATATGTGATCCTGTGCACGGGCTGCATCTCCTAATCGCTCATGCAATACTTAAAATTACACTTCGGCGCAAATGTAAATTGTGTTCTGATGCTTACAAAAACAGAAAGGAGGTGATTCAGATTTAATTTGACACTTTTTAAATACGAATTAGATATGATTTTGAAGTCTGAAGTACAACCAGACAACCAGTGCTCAGTGTAATGGTACACTGTAATTATTGCATGATTACTGTGCATATGAAATCTCGTGATGTGAGTCTTGGTTCCAGCAGCTTTATAAAAACACCATTGTACAGTACGTCTTAGCTCTGTGCGTCTGAATTGCAGCTTTTCTTTTAAAACCTCTTCATTGTCAAGTATGGAACCCAAAGGTGGCTGTACTGCGTGTGTTCATCTGTTTCGAAATTACCTCACAAAAGAAAGCAGCATGTATTCTTACTTCCATTACAATATGTACTTTTTCACTTCTAAACCAGTCAGGCATTTAGAGCGCCACACAAACTTTCATTACGATTATGCAACAATCGGAACATTGGGAGGATTGTATTTCTTCTCCCTGAGCTGATCACATAACATTTTTAACTAGATTCACTCTCATCCTAGGGCTTTCCTTATATCCTGCTGCCAAAATGAACTTGCAGAGCTGCGCGGCGTCTCCTCGGCATTGATTTTGTGGTCTCATTATAAAGAATGCACCTCTCTTGTGGCACCAGTATCCATACAACTCATTACATAATGCTGGCATTCAGTGTTTATTAACTTTTGCTTCAGCGCCTGCCATGCGAATGCTCTCAGTTTTAGGATGTGTTTGCCAGTAAAAAAACGGATCCACAGATCATGTAGTAAGAGGTTAATTCTTACCTGTTATTTGAGACCCCAAATATACTACATGCACCGAAACCTAAAACATACCTCGAGTTTACTGTGGTTTTGTAATAATCCACCCTCATGGATGCTAGGGCTGTCATACTGAAAAAAAAGAAAATTGGTGGATATTACAATAATGTATTATTGTAGGGTGTTTATCTTACAATATAAAGCACCTAGAGGCCACTTTTGTGATTTGGTGCTTGAACTGACTTAAATATTCGTTAGCAACAGTGTCAACTCCTCTCCCTCCCCTCACTCTAGCAGCTGAACACATGAACTGTATGAGGAAATTTGAGAGGTCAGTAAAGCCCCCCATTTAACAACTCTGAAATTATTATAAATGTTAACCTGGCACCTTAATGTTTTAACTATTAGCAATTACCTGATAGCTAAAATGGCTAATAATGTAACATTAAGGTGAGAGGTTCCCATCTGTAAATGTATTGGATGGTGTTAATTAAATGAGATATCAGGAGAATTTGTGTCTCAAAGGTCTTTCTTAAAGCCCCAGATTTCAGCTGAGTTCTGTCTACCAGCAAGTAGACAGAGATAGCGATAACCTGCCTAACCAACTCTATTTGAGACACAGTGTCAGCAGTGAGTCACCAGAAGCACACCAACACCTCAGACAACACAAATTTTTTTTTCACCCAGAAAATTATATTGAGTATTTTCCTGTGTATTTATATTGAGTTTGAAATTCTAGTATTGTAGGAACCTTAATGCATGCACAAACTTAAAGATGCTTTTTAAAAAGTTTTTTGCAGACTTGCAACTCATTACTAGTTTGGGCGTGGCTTTATGAATAAAAATAAATGTTATTTATGCTTTACTTTATAAGACTAGAAATAAAAAACAAACATATTTGTTCACATTTTATATTTTACATTAAAAATGTTACATTACCACGGGCTACCACTGAGTCATGGCTTGCCTTTGGACAAGCTTGCGTTTATCTTGTTATGAAACGTGTCTTACGTCTAGCTACAGTAGCATGTGCAGCGTGGGCATAGTGACACACTAATTACACTGATCGGCCTGGCTCTCATCAGGTTTACAGGCATAGACAGTGGTTTGTAAAGGATTACTAGGTTATATCACTTCCCTTGTGTTTCATTTAAGGCATTTTGTCTTCCTTTGCATAAATGTACTCATTTATCCATATCCTGTTCTCCTGCAGGGTACATTATTGGCAGTTAAGCCAAAATAGCATTCAAAAGTCTTCCCTTTGTCAGAGTTGGTAACTGTACTTGTTATATTGTGTTAGCTCATCCTTTGACAAACAGTAATAACAATCTCCGCTGCAGACTGACAACATTCAGAACTATTTGCAGGTGTTCTGTGTTGTGTAACAGATTTCATTTCCATACATTTTGTTTTGGACACTGGTGGGATGTCTCAGTGATCTGCCTGCTGGAGCATTGTCATTTCGTTCATTAGTACAGAGCTGGATGTGAGCTGCATCACTCCTACAATATGGTCTGCGGAGATAACAATTCAGACAGATTCATTCTGTACATTGGCAATACAACAGCTACTGTGGTACAATACGTTGTCAGTAAGTGACTGCGGCCTCTTGCTGCGGCAGGATTGAATGTTCTGGTTTATCACAGATGATTCATATTGCTATTGGATATGATGCACTAACACAAAACAAGATACTCTGTTATCAGTATCACAATATCACGGGCTAACACAGACCATAATTGTGTTTAGTTTATTCCATTCTCCATTATAAATATATGTTTCCTGTCATAAAAGAGCGAGCATCTGTGGGAGGAGTTTTTATTCTATTTTGAAGATGGATTTGGGGTTTGGTTGCGGGGTGTGCAGGGAAGTGATAGAGAAAACGTAAGGTATACAGACACTGACTGAAAATGTCTGAGACAGATAATTAGAAAAGGACTGAGAATGTGTACTCGCGGTGTGCTTTTCTCTTCCCGATCCGTGGCCACCTTAATAGAGATTAGGATCATGCTCAGTCAGATCTGATAGGCCTGTTGCTGTGGAACGGAAGGCCAGCCAGTCAGTTATCAGCGAGGACACAGACTCAGTCACTTAGCATAATGGAACCTGCATCAAATGAACTGGAAGCTCAACGAGAAAAATGTCATTAACAGAGCTGAAATGATTTTGTGTGATGGTAAAATCAGCAAATTAAATCAAGGTGCATTTGCAGGCTTTATGACAGAAACAGATGCACATAACGTGTTATCCAGCAGCCTCATTTACAAGGTTACATGGCATTTATACAGCATGTGCTTCTTTCTTTGGACCCATTACTTATGATATGTGTACGTTGATGTTCCAGTGTTAGCAGCACAGGGTTGTGAATTCTTGCAATAGCCTAAAAACAACTTCGGATTGATTGTCAAAAAAACACTTGAACATGCTGTAAAGTGTGCTGAATGGAAATATATAGTGATGACTGCATTAGGTACACAATGAGGCACTGACAGAGACTGTATCACACCTCGTAAAACTCTGAAGCACACCTATTATGAAGAAGCAGGAGGCTGCGAGATGTGAAAACTGCACCAGATGGATAGAACAACAGAAAATCATAACACCTCTTATTCAGTCCCTGCAGGCCACCCTCTTATATCCTGTGTCTGCTTTTCTCATTTAGTTGCAAGCAGAGGGAAAGAATGCAACAAAAACAGCTGCATAGGTTGACCGTTAAAGCATGTGCCAATCTAAAACAACGACACAAAAGGCCACAAGAATTATGAATTTATATGTGGTATATTCTTTGTCTTTTTCTGGTTAGGCACAGATATGTGTGATGCAGGATTTTTAGATTTTTTACATACATGTCATATTGATTACAACTTTGTTTATTTAGTCAAGGTCCAGAAAGGAGAAAAGAAATGGAATTTCTTTCCTCCACATCTCCTTGAGCCTTTTATAACCATAGTAAAAACCATTTAGCGAGCCGTCGTTGAATATTGACTCTGAGACTTTTCTCATTTACAGCCCAGGCCTGTCGAGGAAAAGGGTTTGCAACTATCCAGCTCTTGGGCCAGAATACAGCTATTGTTTTATTGATTGCTCATCCTCTTTTATTTGTGGGGGAAAAAATACTCCGGGGACACAATGTCCCTCAGCTTCTTCTCCTATATGCTTCTCTAAATGCCCACACTAATTTCTGCTGTGACTCAGAAAACTTATGCATGGATTGCTGCAAGTTTATCCTGCTTTCCCCTCTTCCTCCTAGTGAACTTTTTTTCTGCTTGTAGAAATTACATAAAAAATCATTTTAGGGCTCATGCATTTTGGATTTGGAAGTACCGCAGAAATGGATTTTTCTGTTATGCTTCTCCCTGCTGATGGCTCAGCTGATGTTTACTAAAGACAAGAGTCTGAGTTTCATTTAGTTCTTCCTGTATTGGGCACACATTTCTAAATATGTTGTCATATGTTTCCAACCCCAGGCACCCTAATTTAAAGCATTACTTGACTCACTAACCTTACAGACTTGAGGTCCCAGGTCTGTTTTATGACTAAGCATAGCATGAAAGGGTGCAGCAGTGCCTGAAGGCACCCTGCAGTTGGCCTTCATGAAGTGAGTTTCTAAGTAAAATGCGCATTATGCCGTGTGACAGTTTCAACACCCCAATCGCTGCTCCACAGGGCACCACTTCACTCATTCCAGCATCTGTCTCCATAGAGTTAATGCGGCATTTAGCTCAGTGGCATTCTGACTCTTTTTTTTTTTAAAAACATACATATCTTCCCTCAGTCTCAGTTGGTATCGCTTGGCTGCTTTTGCTCTTTTGACAAGGTTTTAACTTAACAGCACAGACAGCTGATCTTTACTCAAAATGACCAACTATGTGTATTGACAAAAAAATGACCTGATGTTACAAGACATATTAAGAGCAAAGGGACAGGCAATATTAAGAAACTGAGATAGAAGAGTTTCAGACCAAAGAGATAATTGGATCAAAAGAGACAGAGAAGGCCATGTGCTACCAAGCATGTCCTTATCAGCAGCAATTTTGTCTGCTTTGCCCACACAGCTCTGTATCAGCTGCTTGCAGAGTGATTAGGGTGCCCTGCTAATATCGTCACAACCAATGATTGACAGGGCTGGAAAAAGCTCTGATATTTAAACGTGTACCCTCCTGTTTTTTGAGGGGGGGAGGGGGGGGGATCTCTTAAGCAGCCGTTGTTTGTGTGATGTGCGTTGGGCTTTGTGTTGGGGTGTGTGTGGTTGAATGTGTGTCACTGAGTGGGTCTTGTTTTGATTCATAAATGCCTTTTTCAGACGAAGCAAAGGAAAGGAGCAACCTACATCCCACATTCACCTTTTTCTTCTCTGCTGCTGTTCTCAGGGAGATTTGGAAATATAATTAGTAGAAAGAGAGATTCGAGAAAAGGAGGAATGATTTTAATAAGGGAAAAAATGTTTTCATTATGCCTGAGAGAGGTAGTGAGGCAACATTTTGGGCAACTTGTTATGTGGGCCTGACAAAGAGCAATAAATCAAGACTTAGAACAAGAGTCTTTCTGACACTAGGTTAAGACGCTGCAAGTTAGGTGCTAAATGCTGAACATGTTCACATGCTAAGGTGGAAAAGTTTATCTGGCATCTACCAGATATATTAATTAATATTATATATATTATAAGCATCCTAACATTTGCTATTGTGCATACAAAGCAAATTATAGGCTGTTTTCAGAAATTGCTAACGCAGAAAAATGTAAAAATTTGTAATAAAAAACTAAATGGTCACCAGATTATAGCTAGTCATTATCCAGTGCATTTTGGCAAAAGCCAGCCCTCATTTGCACTGAGCATGGACTGTTAACTTGCATGCAATCAAAGCCTGCTGTGACTTGACTGATCAGTAGGGCATGGACTGCAGTGTACTTGCACTTTTCTAGTCTTGCTGATCACTCAAAGACTACAAGCTACATTCATTCGGCGCTTTATTCTGCACACTCTATCGGCCTTGGAATCATTCACGTCTTCAGACTGTGGGAGGAATACCTGGAAACCCGCGCAGGCACAGGGAGAACATGCCTGCTCCACACAGAAAGACGCCAGCTGGGTTTGAACCAGGTACCTTGTTGCTGTGAGGTGACAGTGCTAACTACTGCAGCACCATGCTGCCAAAAAATGAACTAAGAAAAGAAAACAGATTTTTTTCCCACCCAAAACCTGTTGATTCCACTAAAAACAAAAGAATTTAGCATTATTTCAAACACAATACATACAGTTTTTTAAATGGCAAAATAAGTTTGCATTGCAACTGCTCAGTATTATGGTGGATTCACTAACTGCCTGACCAGTTCTGCCATTGCTAGAGCCATGCCCTCTTAGCAGCACAGTAACATGTCAGCAGTAAAATGCACGCTATTTCCCTTTATCATTTGTTTCTAGCATTTAAACTAACTCTACCTCTGTCTAATATATTTGTCTTGAGGGTTAAACATTTATCTGTTAGAGGTCTTCCAGGGTAAATTTGGAAGCTCATCTCTGGCCCAGCAGCCCAACAAGTTCCTGACCTACTTTCACAAACACTGTAGAGTGGTAGTTATCTCTTCTCATCTTTCTCCTCTGCTGATTTGTGCTGGTGGCGAGGTTGGTGTGATGTCAGTTTACTTTGGATCATTCTCAGACAGTGAACACGCATTAACCTTCCCTCCTTTTCCCCTCCCTGCTTTGCTATCTTTTCTTTTCCTTTCCTCGTGTCTCTTTTAGGTTTAACTTTTTTCTTTTATCCTCATTTCTATATCTATGGTAATTTGCTACGAAGAGTGTCCTGAAAACGTCCTGGAAAAGGATATCCATTGCTTCACAACAGATAATTGTTTTTAATGATTAAGAATCACAGAGGCATGTCGAGGCCTAATAGCTGTTAGATCACAGAGGCAGTGTTATAAAGATAGGCACTTATCACCAGTCTCTGAATATCTTTGTTTCAAGTTGGCACTTTGCCTCTCTATTCCCATGCTGTTCTCCTGTCTCTCTTTTCCCCCTTTTTTCCCCCTCTCTTCGTCTTTTTGAGTCGTCTTTGGCTGTCCTCCAGAATCAATCCGTCACCTCTTTAAAGGGAGACGTTCTCGGATTTTGGCTTCTGTTTCCATAAAGAGCCTAAAGCGACAGGGTGCTTCATTCATGTCCACTTCATTGTCTTTTAATAATCAAACCATGATGGATTACCACCATACAGATATTCGTTTCAAAGCAGCATCTGAGGGATGAAAAACGAAGGAGGAACAGGAAAACACCAGTATGCTTTTTGATAGCTCAAGGATTGTTGTAGGAGTATGCCTGCTAGTGTGTGTCTGTCTGTGTGTGTTTATATTGGATGCTAGTTTGGCTCTTGGTCTCAGAAAGACAGACAAGTTCCTCCTTCTCACTCTCTTTCCATTCGCTCTTCTTATCATGGCCTCTTGGGTTCAGGCAGACAGCTCCTCCTGTCTTTTCTCTCTGATTATCAGGCCAGGACTGACAAGGTAAACACCTGGCAAGGTATCCTCCCCATTTGGGAGCCCTAGGTGGTTGGATGTGTTCCATTTTTTTTATTCCCATATGGTGGATCAATGCATTGCTCTCACCTGTCTGTCTTTTCAACCTTCTCTACCTGGTCCGATTCTCATCTGCTTTCATACTTCACCTCCAAACAGCATTTCTTCCAGCAGGCCTGTGAACAGGTGACATAGTGGATAGTAGTGGCATCTCGGTTGGGGTTTAGCAATATGATATTTTTGTGGCTGTGTTGTAAAAGCGTCTGGTTTTAGTGCGGTCTGGTGATGTGATTTGTGCTGTGTTAACACGCGTGTGTAAAGCCTGTTTCTTCTCTTTAATGCTGGGAGATTGTCACACAACAGAAACTTCTGAAGTTTTTGGAATTACCCTGCTGTCACTCATTCGCCTTTAAAATCACTTTAGCTTTCATTGGGTTCCAGCAACTCTGAAAAGCAACAACCATACAAGGTACTACTTACTCTCAGACATACTTTTTTTTTTATTTTTTTTTTTACTGGTTTTACTAATGTTTGAACCCTTGCTTTATCTCTTGTTTGGAGGTATTTTGTCAGTTCTGATTCCATTTGTCCAGGTTTTGATCCCTCTCTTTTTACTTTTCTGCCTCTACCCAAGCACACTGCAGGTGACTCAAATCACAGAAACACAAAATGACTTTTAAAAAAAAACACACACACACATAATAGTTTCTCTTCTTCACAGAACATGTGTCAACAATTTTCTTTGGAACTATTTCTTCAGGAGTAGTTCCAAAAGGACTACACGTAATTAGGCCAACACTTTCATTACTACTGAAAATTCACAAAAGAGATAAAACGAATACTAATGTGGCCTCCATTATGTATATTGTGAAATTCCAATTACAGATACAAATGGCTGCAACTGCTGTAAATGTGGTGACTGACCATAATTACAGACACGTACCAGCACATTGCCAGTAAGCTACCCTTCTCTTTGGCATTCCTGTCATCTGTAAAACCTTCAAAACCAATCTGTGGACATTACCCAGATTGCCAAATATAAACACAAGCAGACTGCGCTCGTATCAAAGCTGTCAGACAGCATTTACCAGAAGCTGTTACTTTAAAACCTTTATATGGAACACGTCCTCCATTCCTTGAGATGATCAAAAAGCCAATTGCAAAAACAAATGTCTCTTATACTCTGTAATGACAATGAGATGTTTGAAAATATCATCATCTCTGCTGTGCAATTTGTCTGATGAGAGAACATTAGGCACACCCACACAAGAGGTCTGTTCTGTAAAGCTGTGCCTTGTAAATCCACCTATACGTAGCAGCAATCCAAAGGCAAGGTCTCAAGTACAGACTGATGGCCGTGAAGTGAAGTTAAGTGCGAACGATCAAACACAAATACATGAGTATCCACAGGAGTGTGCAGCAATTGCAGCAAAGCTGTCATAAATAAACTCCTATCTGATCATACAGCGCTACAGTTACACTTGGTTAACGCTAACACACAGTTTGGGTCAAAATGTAGGAAACAAAAATAAAAAGCTGCCTTTTGTGTTAAATTCTGCTTTTTGTGGACCCGTCCACCCACCCAGACAGCTTCCCTCTTCAGGCTGTATGGCTTTGTACCAATTTCACATCACACTCTTCTGATAGACAATCCTCCTATATGGCTTTGTCTCTCAACAAAATTGTTGTTTTTTAGCTAACAGACTGTCGCTGCTGTTTCTCTTGGGCTACCAGCAAATTCAGAAGCATCAGTCTTTCATCAGCCGGTCTCCTCCACATGTAATTGAATGGCAGTCTCTCACTCCACTGCAATTAGCAAAGTGGGGACTTCAGAAGATGAACATTTGGGACCTTGTCAAGGCTAACTAGGTGTGTAGGTGTGTGATTGTGTGCTTTACGTTTGTTTGTAGATTTAACGAGACCGACAAACAAACCTATAGCTAAATGTTGCCCAACATTTCCTTCCCGTTCATCACCTAAAGCGCACTCTGGCTGACCTTGTCTTTATAATAAATGTGTGTTATTGTGTTCATGTTTAAGCTCCAAGCAACCATAGTTAACATGTTGATGCAACAGCAGCAATAACATAATTAGGCAGCTAATTTGTTTATTGTTAAAGGTAATGCAGCTTGGGTCAGCTGCCCCCACGGGTAGCTGCCTGCATCTGTGATTGTTTGTCTTCTTCGAGATGTATGCGTTTGCTTATTGCTTTATCACTGGGATTTATGTGTGTTTTTTCAGGCTCTCTGCTTCTAGTTTTGCGCACCACAAGGCAACTGAGCGTGAATGTGCCCGCATGCACATGTGTGTTATTCATAAGATGATGTGGTACGGCGAGGGATTCTGGGGGGTCCTTGTGTTTTTATTACCTGCTGGCGGCCTCCTGCCAACATCCAGCTTGATTAACTCCACCCCCTCTCTCGCGCGCACACACAAAGTGCTACTTTATCACTACAAGTCTGCAGGAGTTGTAAAGGAGCAGCAGCTAAGGTTCTCAAAATGTTATTAGCTATTAAAAGCCTGAGTAGGAGACAAAGGGATCCACTGTTCCACTTTATTTCTTACGACACTTTGTCAACGAGAGCTTTTACAAAAGAGGAAATCCACACGCTCCCACCTGTGCGATTCAGATGTTTGCTAGCAGGTAATTTATTACCAAAGCTTGAATTGTGGGATGTTCTCGGTTTGCGCGCGTCTTTACAGATGTCTACAGTACTTTATAAAGGTAACATTTTAAATAAGAGTCTAAGGCACACACGGTAACACTCTCACACAAGGAAGCAATTTGCTCTGCCTCCTGTTACTCATGTGTGGCAGCTGGTAATGAAAGGGCCACTGGAAGTCTTAGGGGTTTCACTTAAGCCATTTTGTGCTCAATTTATTTTGTGTATCAGAGTAGGCAGTGTGAGATGGTTTGTCTAACAGTTTTTTACAACCCACTGATATAGATGGACGATGCGCCTCTCCTTAGGCGTCCACTGATTAAAAGAAATGTCTACCATATGATTAATCTCTTGATGTTTAAAAAAAAATACAAGTACAGGATCTACGTGGAAGAAACAGGTATTTCCGACATAATTAGGTCCTATCTAAAAATACAATTATAGTTATTCCTCCTTACTGTACAGCGCTCACATCTTGATTTCATGGTCAGTGCAGCCTCCATCCATCATCCATTGAGTTAGGTCCCTATAGGGTAACCCCTCTGTCTTATGCCACTTTCTGCTCATCAATCAGTCAATTACTGGAGGAGTTCAGGGTCAAAACTCAGGCCACACGTACATTTAAGCCCTCTAAAGTTGTTCATTGTACTGTCTAGAAAAAGCCCATTTTTATTTACAATTTGTATAAAGTCGCAGTGTGCAGTGCAAGCTCAGCTCAGTCAGCCTGTACTGTATGATGAAGGAAAGCTGCAGGAAAAATCAGTTTTTGTATTTTTTTCCCTTCATAAAATATAGTAGTACATAAAAAAACGAGTTTAAGGATAAGAGGACTAGACCAGGGAATGAGAAAGGAGGGAGGGGAATGGAGCGGCTTGTGAGATCAAGGTCGTATCCAGGCTTTAGTATTGGTATTCTCCTCAGTGTTAAAATGATTCTACCAGTGAATAGTGTTTTCATTCCTCTCCTGAATGAGATTCACAGGAGCATGGAGAGAGAAAGGGGGAACAGGAGATGGAGAGAGAGCGAGAGAGAGAGACATGACAAAGAAAAGAGAAAGCTACCCCTCCCCTCTCCCTCTTTTTCTTTCCCCTTCCTCCCTACAGTTTGTGCTCCCCTTGGACATACAATAGCAAATGAAAATACAGCGTGGGATAAACAACTTTTATCAGACTGGAGCAAATGAAATCGACTATTTTATTCAATTCTTCATCCCTGAAGCATCCCTTACTCCATTTACCCAGCAACCTCACCCCTGCAGTTTCATCAGAGAAAAAAAAAAGAAGGTGCTTTATGCAAATCAAATGCTTTATTCTTGATTAGATTACAGACGCAATAATTGTCTTGGATGATTTATGGTTGTAATTGGTTGCCACAAACTGCTGCAACAAAAGCTCAGTTGCCATGGTTTGTGCTATGAAGACATTACATCAACAGATTTTAGGGTATCTCCTATAAAATCCACTTCTGCAGGCACATATAAGTTACATTAGAAAAATTAACTTGCTGAGCATGTGGAGTTTTCTAGGTTTTTTATTACTTAAGTTAAATGATGATGTCCACAGTTGCACTTTTCCCCCACCACAGACCATATAAAAGATGGACAAGGTTTAAAGGTCTGAAAATGAAAGTTTCTTAAATTTCCATGTGTTTAATGACCAGCAGGGGCCACTTCTCTGGTTGCAAAAAGACTTTTGGTTGTATAGACGTCTATGGGAAAAGGGCTACGGCTCCTGTGCTTTATGACCTCAGTAAATGCTTTATGGGCTAAATGACTAATTTCAGGTCATACTGAATAGAACATGAAGGCTTTTCTATAAATTATGGTAATTCTAAGAGTCAGGAAAGAGAATTATCCAGGATATGTTAATTAGCTACTGACTTGTGCTTGACAAGTTGTTAGCCTAGTCCCAGTCCCTTATCTGTCATAGCGCCAGAAATGATTGCTGCAAAAAAGGCCTCGCTAACCAGTGGGTGATGTAACTATGGTTACGTTCACTTTTTGTATAGTGTCTTTGGTTTTTGCACATGAGGGATCTCCCTTCACCTCAGCTTTGGAAGATCAATGGCCAAGCTACGAGACCTGGAGTGGTTAATTAATTTTCCCAAGGGGCCACAAGAAAAACTGGGGTTATTGTGGAGGTCCTCAGCAAGAAGCTTATAAAGAGATAAAATTAATAATGAGCCGAACTGTGTTCCTTTTAGGGTTGTGGCCCTCCACAACAGTCCCAGTTTCTCATGTGGCCCCATGGTGAATTGAATTGCTCACTCCTGTATTAGACAGTGCCACAATAGATGATTAAAATTGACTCTCCCTCTCCTACAGCCTCCTACATCATGCAAACACTAAGCTGAACCTGATTGGTTGAAAGCCTCATGGTGACTGTCTTCTCATGGATTATAAAATGTAACCAACATGGTGGATCTTTGACAAAATTTTGAGTCTGGCAAAATTGTTTTTGAAAACACTGGAAAGAAATGAGGAGAGTTGAGAATCAACTTTCATTTTACATCGACAATGGATGGATAAAAAGTTTGGGGGGAGTTTCCAGAGTCATACTATACATCCCTAACTTGCATAAAGGAGGAACAAATGACTCGACAGCCCATCGTTTGAAACCCAGCACAACCTTATCAGCATGCATTGCTCGGCTGGAATAGAAGAGATGAATGGTGAAGCATGGAAATGATGAATCCTGTGAACAGATACCACGTGTGGAGACCAAATGCAAAAATAAAAAAGATGAATAGGAAATAATGGAAACAGTTCTCCAACCAGAGCAGTGCTGAAAATGAAATATTTAATAGCCAGACTTGTAATTGAGTCCGTAGAAGTCATCAACCTGTAGGAGTTAGGACATGGGATTGCTACCTTTGTAAGAGACAAGTGGCAAATTAGGTGCCTGCCATTCCTTTCCATTATCAGGTGCTGCTGATACTTCTCAGCAGGCTAATCTCACCGAGAGCTCTTACACTTCACTAAGACCCTGTCACAGACAGAGTCAGTGAGAGAGAGAGAGAGGCACAGAGATCTTCTCTGCTTGACATCGATCTGTGACGCATATCACCACCCCTAATCCAATTAATTTTGTTTTGCTTCCATCGTGGCTTACTTGAGTCATCAAAATTGCATACACAAATACATCTCTGGCACACTGCATTGGGCCATACAAAATGCACAAACAGCTAAATCTGGTAGAGTGAAAATTCTTTGGGTAATTCCTTTCTGTTTCTGCCTGTGATCGAGTCTCCAGCCTTCCTCATTACTTTGTTTCATGCAGAACCCAAGAAGCCTGAATTTATGAAAGAGTTAATTGAAAACACTGTTTGACAAACTCCTTTTTTCCCTCCTTTCTTCCCCTTCTGTCATCCCTCTCCACCTCCTCCTTGTCCACCACTTCTGCCTCTCTTTGTACAGGCTGAGGCAAATCTCTAGTAGAGGACCAGCAGCAGCAGTGTTGGTGCGACCATGAGGTCAGAGGCCTTGTTACTCTACTTCACACTACTGCAAATAGCCGGGGCGGGCTTCCCCGAAGACAGTGAGCCTATTAGCATCTCACACGGCAACTGTAAGTATATCCTTTTTCTTGCTTCTCTTCACTTTCTTTATGTCTTTCTTTCGTTCTCTGCTTGAGCACCGTCCCTTCTCTCATTACAAGTCCTCCCTCGCTCTCTGCGTGCACTCTTTTCCCTTTCCTCTTTGTTTTGTACTTCGCAAATCCCCTTCTCGATATCTGTGTCACTTGTTCTATCCTTTTTCACTCGTCCACATCCCTCTCAACACTTCTTTCCTCAGCAACCCCCACCATCCCCTACACTCAACGCATTCTGAAGGCATGGAGTGTAATTTGGCGCCCAAGGATAGCCCCTCTACACACACAAAAACGAAAGACTTAAGGCAGAATTTGAAATGGAGCCCACCCTACATCAAAGGATAATCCGCTATTTTTCTGTTGGGCTCCTAATGCTGTGTGTGATAGTGTAAATGCTGTGGCAGGCTATAAAGATATGGTCATTGTTTCTGCTGATTCTCTATGTGTCTCTCCCTGTCCTGTCCTGCTGTGCTCACTTTGGGCTTAACGCTGTCCGAGGGAACTGAAACGCAGGCCAGAAAGCCTCACATAGACCTGCGCTCCTCTATCACAGTGTTTATTCAAACTAAGCGCTTTCATCCAAAGCCACTAACAATAGAACGATTGCATGGTACAGTGCAGCATATTTTTAGCCTACAATTTATGGTTACACGAGAGCCTCAGCTGACAATTGCGGTGGCGTTTTCTTATCCAGCAAAGACACATAGGTTGACATTTGACCCCAAACTCCTGGGACGTATGACAAAAGCTTTGAAAGCCAAATTACAAAATCCCTCACACGAGCTACAATAAGTGGGCACACACAGGGATTAATTTTTGTCCTCCTTCTTGCAGACACAAAGCAGTATCCAGCATTTGTAGGCCACAAACCTGGAAGGAACAACACGCAGCGGCACAAACTGGACATTCAGCTCATCATGATTATGAACAGGACATTATACATCGCTGCCAGGTGGGTGATTGTACCTCAATTTGTGCAGTTTTAGAGAGACAGGCATTAATTCTGCTTTCATTTATGGAATAATTACAAGGAATAAATTCAGGCCATTGTAAGTTAAGCATCTTCAGGATTATTTTATTCTTTATGACCTAATACTAATTACAGTTGCTTTGTGAACTCCTGTTTTAGCTCAATAAATGTAAAACCCTCACATTTTGAACCATCAAGCTGAACTTCGGGGGCCTGCTGCGCTGGTTTCTTTTAAAGTTTTGGTTAATCAGGAGGGAATAATTCAGAGCAAAATGCTGAGACCTGAAATCACTTAGCAGTCTGGACTTTTTCCCTTCATTACCTCTTTGTTGTTTTCTATTTTCAGCTCACCGTCTGCCAAATCCCTCTTTACCTTGTACGATGTCCCTATAGACTTGTGCCCTGCTTTTTAAAAAAAACAAACATCCAAGCACACAAACACAGAGATAAACTGCAGATAAGTTAAAAACTAATGTCAAAGAAAACCATTTTTTTTCTGCTTTTTGTGTTGTCAATAAACAGCAATACAGGACATACAAAAGGTATTCCTTCATTTTATGGCGGCCTAGTTGCTCTCAAAAATCGATTTTTTTTTTAAACTCTTTGTCGCTTTGTCTGGCTGACCCCCACTCCCCAGTCTGTCACCTACCTTTATTGCTTTTTGTCCATCCATCAATGGGTTTTTCACCTGTGCATCTTTATTTGGGTGTGACTCATTTTTCCTGAGATAATATAACTCACTTACAGCATCTGGAGCCATGGAGAAAATCAATATTGATTTTTGTCTTTCCTCTTGTCATCAGTATTTTTTAAAAATGGCGATGTTGCTTCGCCTGATTGCAAAGTGAGTGGTTTGACAACCAGTCAGCTCCATTAACAGGCAGGTTTACCTTCAGCATATAACATTACAGTAGCATTAAAAAGGCCTTAATAAAACTGATCCTTATGTGCTTGTTCTCTGCCCTCCATAGCTAATTGAGTGGCAGGCTTGATTGGATCCTGTTGAAAGCCACAATAGGGGTCTTTCTTTGTTTCCCTCCGAAGCATGTCAAATTAAGTGGCTGAGGGAGGCTGCTGCTTTAAGAGAGCTGTTTTTTTAACATATCTCTGGTCATTAAGAGGAGGTGTATGGAGAGCGAGAAAAACCAGACTAAAAAAAGAGAGAGACTGTGTGTGTGTGTGTGTGTGTGTGTGTGTGTGTGTGTGTGTGTGTGTGTGTGTGTGTGTGTGTGTGTGTGTGTGTGGTGGTTTTTCCAGAGACTTTGGTCTGCCTGTCGCCCACCTGCTCCACATGGGGTGGCAGGGCCTTAGGGATAAGGGAGGGAAATGAGACACATGGGGTTTATTGGAGGGGCTTGACTGTGTGTGTGTGTGTGTGTGTGTGTGTGTAAGAGAGTGAGTGAAAGAAGGGTGCGTATATGTGTCAAGTTTAGTATGCTGACCAGTTGTCTGATGGCCACATGTGTGTAAATAAATATATACATTCAAGGGTAGTGAACATGTGTGCTGGTGGGTGTGGAAGCTAGTCTGTGATCGTGTCTGCAGTGGCTTGCATGTGTGAGGTGAACCGGTGCAACAGTCCTACACTTGCTAAAAGCAGACACATGGCCGAGGTATGTGACCCCCGAATGACTGGAATGGCTGCCGCAGATTAGACTGAGTCGGATGACCGCCATTGATCCGGACACAGAGAAGAATGCTGGGAGTCGATAAAATGGACACACAAACGACGGCCCTTCCTCAAACATCCATCGGCTCTAACAGAATGTCGATAAAGACACGTGAAAGTTAAATGACAAACAGTTTAAGGCAAACAGCACAGACAATTACCACTTCAGAAATCAATGTGAAAGTGAGCCAGCAGTTCACCCAGCAAGACTCATGCCACGAAACAACGCACAATGGTGGAAACGAGCCCCCCCCCCACAAAAAAAACTAGGCAACATCAATAGTTGCTTTTATGACGGTTGTCCAGTCAAATGGCTTGTTTATTCTGGAGCCAGCGTCACACAGCTCTGCCATCATGCCTCTAGACCAGTGAGCCTCAGTTCTTGGTGTGAAGCAGCTTGCAGATGGCCACTGTGAACGCAGTCCAAAGCCCAACACTGTTTCAGGCTGTTTTTTGAATGACTGCTCAGTGTATTAAATCCCTTTGGCTCCTGTTTTGGTGCTGGCAAAAAAATCACAAGATTTTTAAGCTGTGAGATGCATACAAACATAGCAACTAATGAAATTGTAAATAGACAAAAGTGCCTTAATCCATAGAGAGAAAGAGTCAAGTCTTTGGCAATGTGTGAACTGAGCAACAGATGCAGCGATTGATAATTTATCCTTAGTTTTAAGTCTTGAATGAAGTGTATTGATATGGTGAAATCAGGCGATCGAGACCTGTTTTAGCCAGTGTGTCTGTACAAGTGTAAAGAAAATAGCCTCTGCTAATGAGGTCATATATCTCTTCTAATATTTGTAAAACACCATTAGCCTTATTAGACTCTTATATATTGGGTGTTAATTATGTATTCAGTTCATGACTGCTGTAGGTTTTTAATATTATGAATATGATTCCATGGCCAAGTTTCTATCAAGCGCATTATCCAGAGGGATCCTACAGCTTGATAACATATCTGACTGCAGTCTTTTCATATGCAGCCTTTTAAAAGCCCGCTTGTTTGTTAGGATTTAATAAGACTGGCACTGGATTGAGTATAGTATTGATTTCTTTCACTTTAACTTAAATATTTTCTCTTATCAAAAGGGATGCATAGCAGATCTTCTGCTAATAAGATCTTAAATAGAAATAAAGTAGAATAGAAATACAACATGGAAGTTATGCCAAGAGGTGTTTGTAAAGTCATACTAATGACCATTAGATTCAGCCTTGCAGCAAACTAATTGCTTTGAAGCAATCAACAATACATTGTCCATGATAAACTGAGACATGGTGTATACTAAAGTGCAGGTAATGAACATGAAAACGTCTTAATGTGCAAGCTTGGTGGTTTATGCGTGTCTGCTGTCATGTGTATTTTAGATGTTTAGCAGCAGAGTCACGTTTGGTAAAAGCAATAATTTGTTCAGTGAGAGACGGACGCGGGAGGACTCGCATCCCAGAGGTCCATATTTCATGGTCAGGGTACACTGTGTACTCCATTCAGAGGGAATTCATCATGGTGCAGTGGGAGATTCATCATTGTGATCTTTGCACGTGTGTGTGTGTGTCAGAGTAATATGGTTTTGTGTGTGTGTCTTCAGCTGTAAACAAAATAGCTCGTCACAAACCTCCACTTTCATGAGAACTGCTTTTTAGTTTGGAAACTTTGCAAACTAAGTCTAACCTTAAAGAGACCCGGTTACTTAAACATTTATTTTATTGTTTTATTACTTTTTGTTTAGATCAAGTTCTTTTGGGATATATTTTTTGTAGTTTTCAGTGACATCTTGGCAAATTTTGTTAATCCTGTGCTCCCCAGTGAAATTGCTGGACTCTGGAGAATGTTTGATTAGGTGAAACAGATAGACCGGCTCTTCACATGCGAATATATGAAAGAAATGGGATCACCAAGACTTTCTGTTTGGATGCTTTAAAAAAAGCTGTTGTTCAAGGTAACCACTGTTTTTGCCAATTGCTCTCCACAGCTGTTTGCCTGCATGCAACCAAAGACTGCCCAAACCTGTTTGATCAACAGAACTCAGACTATAAGCAGTTTCCAGTACCAGACGTCTCATCGACTGCCTACAGATTCTCTATATTCATAAGGAGACAGTCTTATTAACACTCTGCTTTTATCCCCTCACAATGTCTAACCACCTTTATTTGGAGGTAAATAGAAAGGATAAGGGCAAAATAGTGGTCATAATCACCCACTGCTCAGCAAAACCGTGTGTGTGTGTGTGTGTGTGTTTGTGGACATCAAAGGCAGGTGCAATACTTCAACTTTGGATGAAGAAGTCAGTCTAGAAATTTCAGAATTGCTTACAGAAGATAGACGTATGGTTTATATATATATATATTTTTTATTTGGCACATAAGTTAAACTGACATGGATATTTGTTTAAAGTCTGTACGATCATGTCACGGCCTGTTTCCAATATGTCGTTTGCCTAGTGTTGCCAAAGGACGTGATGGCTGAAACTATGAATAGGTGTCTCAAAGGTTCACGCCAGCTGGAGAAAAGACATGGAGAGAATGATAAAGACAGTCCATACATGCTTGTGCTTGTGGGTATGTGTGAACGCGTTGCTATATACCCTGCCTTGCGAGCATATCCTAGACCTCTCCACATGCAGGGCATAGTCGCCATTCCTAGGCCACAGTCGCCCTTCACCATGGTAACACCAACCACACTCTGTTTACACCCCTCTATGAGGCTGCGAAGCATGGGAATCAGAGAGACAGAATGTGTATGTGTGGGACGGACAGAGAGAGAGGGAAAGAGAGAGTGATCGCCGTGAGTGAAAGACCAAAACTTGTGATTACAGCGAGACACGCTCACAGACGCGCACTCAAAAATCCTGATTACCTTGTCTCCGTTGAATCCTCTAGAACAGCCATGCCTCTGTGGCTGCTGTTCTTCCCTGTTGGGTCTCTTTGGGTCTCGCAGTGGAGGCCACTAGAGTCTCTATTATTGTAGCTCCACCAAATCCTGTTAAAACCCACTAATGATGGGGATTACACGGTTGCCTCCTCTCCCTCTCCTCGCAGCACCGACGACATCCAGCTATGTCCACCCTCTGAACCAACTTTTGCAGCTTCGGTAATCATAATCACCTGAAATGAAAATTGGAACAAGTTTAATTTCATAAAATAACTCTGCAAGCATGTAGAAAGAAATGTCCTTTCACCCATTCTTTGGACATTTGCTGCTGATCATATGAGAAAAATATTTACACAGCCTGGCTGGAGTATACTCCTGCACTAGAATTAGTGCCACATTGTTCTCATAGCTTGTCTGGTTAGCTAGTGAGGAGTATCCTGGGTAATAGCAAAAGGCACTGAGATGCTACAAAAACTTTATGTGAGAGTATATGAAAATGCATGGTATCCTGATAAATGCACGTATAGAATATGAATTTAAATTAATGTAGTTTAAAAGTTAAAACTATCATGTTGAAATGTGTTAGACAACAGAACATCTTCAGCATTATTTTACTGTATGTTAACAATTTGCTTAATTGCATGTTCTTGGAATTGGGGTGCACAGGCAATTCACAATTTAATTACAAGGGAATAAAAAAAACAATTAATTAAAAATTAGGAATGACAAACAAAATATTTCCCATACTGATCTCCTTGGAAGTTAGATGTAAGATTACTGGGTAAGGTTCAGTAAAGAAATCACATCTTATACTGTGATTATGCATATCTGCTTAATTGTTCCAAGAGTGCACCGTCAACACATGCCCCTTACCATACTGAAGCAGCCACGCACAAAAAACACACATACATTCACATACAAATACACACAAAAGGAAAGGTGGAGGGAATGCTGAAAACCATAATGAGATATTCAACCTTCGAAAAGAACAACCTGCCTCAGCCTGGGGGTGAGTGAACCCTGGCTTGTTGGATTTCATGCCACCACATCACCGAGGGCCTCTCGATGCCCTCAACCCATTCAGAACTTCAACAGCTCCCTTCACAGCCTGAAGGTGCCTGCTGGCTTCCCCAGTTCCCTCCCGCCTACTTTGTGAAGAGGATTTGAACCAGTGAAAGCCAAAACAATGCAGAACGGGCCATCCTCCACCACCCATGATCCAGTTATGAAGAAAGGGGAATATAGGTGAAGAGGGTGACGAGAGAGAAAGTGTGGGAGGGTGGATTGCAGGAATTAGGTTTGCGGAAAGTGGAATGGTGGAATAAGGTGCGGGGCGCATGCTAATTGTGTTCCCCTATTTTCTGCCACTGGAGTGGGAGATAGTTTCACAAAGGCCCAGCAGATGGACCGCGCTGGCCTGTGGTTACCCCAGAAGAAATGCGCTGTTATGAAAACGACATTCCTCCACACAAAGAGCCTGTGTTCTCGTGGCCACGCATGGCTACATGTCCGACGCAGACCCTTTCTGTCATTCTGTTGCACTCAATCTCACACTCTTGCCCACGCTCAGTTAGTCTACTGTTCTGACTGGATCATTCAGCTCTTCCTCACTGTGTACCCATCTTTTTACAGTGTCTCCATCTTTGTCCCTAAGAGGATATTTGCATACCTTCCATCCTACTCACGCATTTTTTGTCCCAGGATTTCGGGAAATGAGAAGCCCACGCCAAGTGATTCACATTGATACCCAATGTGTCGCGTTCATCCACTGTCAAAGACGCCTGTTATTTCTCGTTCCTCACAATCTCACGGTGTTTCTAATTTCATCATCTGCACCACAGCGCTATAGAACCGCTTCCTTTGTGTTAAAGTACTGTGCCATCCTCAGGCTGTTTGATTTACAGCTGAAAGCGGGAAAATTATGGGAAAGTGAATGAGTTGCAGCAAAGCACCCTGTGGATTTTAGTTAAAAAGTTACTAAAGTCTTAACCAAGTAAAGACCGTGTCAAATGCATTCGCTTTAAAAAAATCTCACTGGACTGTAAATTTTAACATCAGAACAAGCAGAACTTGTAAAGAGCATGGCAAAGATTTCAAGATGTGACGAGTACCTCTTGAGGAGGTTATTGGGAGGAGGAGGAGAAAGAGTCGGCAGAGGGCACGAGACAAATATACTGCCTAAACTAAAAGATACAGGTGCATACAGGTCTTTTAAAAACAATGAGAGGTTTGCTCAGGGTTACCTCTCACAGTTACTGCAGCAGATTCTCCTTGTAAACACTTTTGAATTCGTAGCTGATTGTTGCAAGTTGTGTCAAAACTGTAACTTTAAACACACTCACACAAATAGAGCATCTTACAGGATCTGGAGATGTAATTATTTATCTCCCACATTCAGCATGAATAAACATCTATGAATCTCATGAGAAATAAGAGAAAAACAAAACTCCTGCCAACTCCACGACTTGCATGGGAATGATTAGGCTTTTCTCAGTTTCTTCACTACCAAAGTAATCCAGTGATAGTTTTGTATCTACAGTTACACTGCAGAGCCGCCAAGTGCAGATATTTCATTCTTTTAATGTTGCCAATTTGCCAAACAAATGTAGGCTAACACAACACGGCTCAAGTTGTAGTTGTAGTAATTTTTAAAGTATTGAGGTTCAGAAAAGCAATAAAGCGTAGACTATACCAATACCATGACTTTTTATATTCCTGAAGTTAGAGAAAGAAGGGTGAAGTGGTTTGGATGTACGGAGGAGGGATAGTGGATATAATGGGCAAAGGATGTGTAACAGGGAGCTGCCAGGCAGGAGGAAGAGAGGAGGAATACAGAGAAGGTTCATGGATGTAGTGAAAGACGAAGGCTGGTGTGACAGAAGAAGATGCTGGTAATAGGATGAGATGGAGGCAGATGATCCAGTGTGGTAACTCCTAAAGGGAGCAGAGCAAAGAAGAAATTCTGTGGATAAACTATGTGAGCTAAGAGTCATTATTACTAATGCCATGTTCTCTAATTCTTTACAAAACTTGATTCTAAGACACTTATCTGATCTAAAGCACCTGGATTAAGCTGCATACTGCATACAAATTAAACAGAGTATCACATTTTTCATTCTCATAAATAATTTTACAAGTAAAATTTGTACATCAGTATGGCAAATGGATTCCAAGCTTGAAAACAATAGACAATGGGACACCTATTTTTGTATTCTCAGTGAACTGCTCAGCACATATGGAAATGGGCTGTTGCATAATAAAATTGGTCTTTGCCATACTTTTGCCCCAGCAGAACAAAAGCTTTTACTCACAACAGGTTGTTTAGTCTGTACTGTGCTCAGCAGGCAAGAGCGTCTCTGAAATCAGAATATGTTGCGGGGTTATTTTGGGGGGCTAAAATATTTGCAAACCATCAGATGAAATGCTGAAATATATTCAAAGTGACATCTACGATGAAGGCGTCCTATTTTGTAGTAACATAAAAATAGTAGTAAAACGTTTCCTGGTTATTTTCCTGAGGGTTTTTCAAATTAATGACTTCCCTTCAACCCACCACAATCTGAAAAAGAAAATCAATTTATGTGCCGTTCTCGAAGACTTTAGAGTGAAAAGTTTATATGAAGCCTTTATAATACAAGAATCAATTTTTTCAGCAATTATTTAAAAAAAAAAAAAAAGAAAAGAAAAATCCATTATTCATTTCAGGTATGTTTTCAAGAAAATATGTCAAAAGATTCTCTGGCTGTGTGAAGTGTGTGCTGTTTTTCTCAGAACTTATCCTGTTAAGAAAATATGCATTGGATATTTTGTGGGTGAGTTTACATGACAAGAAAAATTTACATTTTAGGGGGTCCGTATTGGAAACAACCATTTTTTGTCATAACATAAGCTGAAGGTCAGATCATACGTCATGACAATAACTAATAACAAATTAGCAACAATGTGACTGTGATGGATCATGTGTTTTATGCAGGTTTCATCTCTGGAAGTTGACTTTCATATAATAAAAGATAAATATAACTTGGAATACTGAATGCCTGGAACGTAGATAATTGATTTTAAAACTTCAAATTAAAAAATATAGTACTGATGTTTACAACATCCAGTTTAATGTTGCACAGATACATGTTGTACTCTGCCTCTGCTTCTTTTCTTTCTTCTGAGTGTTTCATTGATGTGACTCAGAGACCACAAGGAAGTGACTGTGTTGTAATATGAGTTCAGGTGCAGGGCTGAATAGGGGAAAGGGTGCATGTGAAATTTTGTTGGGGTAAAGACTCAGGGGTGGGGGGGGTTGTTCCGTGCACGTGTGTGTGTGTGTTTGGAAAGCTGGTGTTGACACAGACACAGCCGCTCCATTGTACTCCCCCATCTCCAGTCAGTATGTTTGAGGAACGCCTCATCGCTTGGCTCGCTCTAATCTCTGCTGGAACCAGAAACCTGCGGCGGGAAGGCCTCAGCCCAGAGGACTTTGTCAGCACCGGGATAAGAGAGGCACAAGTCAGGGAGAATCGCTGGGATGGTTACTACTGAAAATTATGGAGAAGTCAATTACAGATTGCTCGTGAGCTGCTTTAAATTTGCAGACAGTAAAATAACCCAGGGGGTTGCAATAAATCCGCTAAGTAATCCTTTAATTTAATAGCTTTATGAAGTTTGAATTTTAATATAAAGATAAAACAAGTTAACTTGCTGAACTTAAGGAGACAAATCAGAACATTTTAGTGATCATCGTCCACCGTTTTTATCACCTCGTGTGTTTCATCTCCATTTAAATGTGTCTCTGTTTTTCCACTATTTTAAATGTAGTGGTGCTGATTTTTATAAGCCAGCTTTTTAAATATTCACATTTACTCTAGAACATGTAATTCTGACTGCAGTGAAAGGGATACTGAAAAAGGCAAGACCGACTGACCCGGGAAAATCAGTCCAGAACAATTAGCACAGAGCAGTTCAATGGCAGTGGAACCAGTTAGGCCTAATGAAAAACATTTTGGAGGGGAGATTGTGGTTTTGGCCTGAGCCGCAACAACCTGTAACTTGTTGTTGCTCAGTTTTTAATCATGGCAGACTGCGCAGCGACAGTCAGCATCTGGCATTTGCTTGAGCAAAGGAACTTGGAAGGAAGGCCACGGGATGAATCTGAGTGACCTAAAGCTGACTTTGCTCTTGGCTTTTTTCATGAAAAGGGTTTTCTTTTTATTTCAGCTGAAAGCAATAATCACAAACATTTAGTTATAAGAGGTAATCCACAGGCCAACTTTGAAATTAGTCAGTATTGTCCATAAAAATGGACTTTTGAGTGCACTGTTGTGGAAAATTAGTTTGAGAAGGGATGAAAAACGGGTGACATTTTTTGTTTTTAAATGGTAAATGGCAATTTGCTAAAGGAATTTTTGTGCTTTACATGACAGTGATGATATTGATTATGTATATATTTTTTATACTGATAGGTCTGATCAGTGGACAGTTACTATAGAAACCATAAACAGCCTCAGTGTGGAGAAATGAAAAAAAGATTCATATGATGTATTTTACAGTTTCTTTGAGAAATTTCAGAAGTTAAACCGACAGAAAAAACAGGTATTTAGCCCCCGGCCTCTCTGGAAATGTGATGAAAGCTGAAATGTTTTCCTAATTTCAACCACTCTTAAAGATTAATTATTCAATTTAAGAATTGTGGCTGATAATGTACAGTAGACTGGGTTTTATCCTCAATGAGACTGAGGTGGCCCCCAGGAAAGCGATATAAGTGGATTCATTTCAAGATGCCTGTTCCTCCAAAGACTTTATTAGATTTAGTTAATGAGAGAGCAAGGCAGGCAGGCTGGCTAAGCGCAGGTTGGGGAGCTGGAATATAATTAAGCCGTGAGTCAGATGATGCCACTGTTACACACTTTGATTAAAAACACGTTCAACAGCTAATCTTCAACAAATTAAAGCGGTTACATCGTTTGGCACGGTCACCTTTGGTTCTCTCCTCAAAAGAAAGCTTTTCTTTCTGACTCTTCCGTTCATGCCACCTCTACACCTTCTACCTCCCACCTCTACACCATTGTATCCTCCCTCTCCATGTCCGCACCCCAATTCTCCACGGTAAGAAGGTGTAGCGGCATGGCTGGTCAACTAGCCTTGTCTGTCTGTCTGAGATGTAGTTAACCCTTGTGATTTTTATGTCTTCCATATGCCCTGCTGGGGCCTTTATGCCTGGACTGTGTAACGCAGGAGAAGCTTGTATATTTCCAGGCCAACACACATAAGTCTTCTTGTCTGAGCTATAATGAGTGTTAGTATAGATTTCCTGTGGCTCAAACACTAGGCTTAATTGACCTGAACAGCTCTGAGTGACTTGGCACCTCCCGTCTCAAGCCTTCCCTCCTCCCTCACCCCCCACCAAGACCTTTCTCTGGGACAAAGAGGCTTTTGTCCCCAGGCCTGCGCCACGGCGCTCCGAACCTTTGTTGACTGTTTCTGTCTGACAGAGCAAATAGATCTGGCCTCCTTTTGTTTATTGTCATTTTTTGAAGTTTGAACAAAGTTTATACAAAGCCCCATTTTCTGACGCTGTTTGCTGCCTGCAGGGGGAAAACAGAGAGGGAAGAAAAGAAATGGGTTTATTGTTTGTTGAATTTTGACTGTCTGCTGCTGTCTGACCTCTTCTCATCTCTCCCTCTTCTTTCTCCCAATCTCTTTCTCCCTTCCTCACTCGCTTTCCCTCAATCACTTGCAGGGATCATATATACACAGTGGACACAGACACTGCCAACAGTGAAGAGATATTTTTCAGTAAGGTGAGTGAGACGTCTGCCTCTTTGAGGATGTGTTGTTCTCTGCGTGATTGACAGCGTAACCTCACTCTGACTGCAACAGTGTGTACGTATGTGCATGTGGGTGCATTTGTGTGCCTGCCAGCAGTCTTACTCACCCGCTCACCGATTGGACCTGGCGCGTTCGCAATGGTGACCCTGTTAAGAAGATTATTTAATCAATCAGCTAGCTTGCGTCATCCACGCTCATCAGTGGGACAGCCAGAGGTCTGATGGGTGCGTAACGGAAGCTGAGGGGACAGCGGAAGAAGAGCGAGAGGGAGGAAGGAGAAGGGGGAGGAGCAGGAAATGGAGAGCGAAAGCAAAGGTTAGATGAGTAGCAGAAGAAAGACAATATGGATGCAGAGGTGAAGAAGATCCCATTGTATAGTTTCAAATTATTCCAAAAAGGGGCCTCATATTTACATAGGGCCTCGACTGTAATAACCCACTCTTTATTCCATTTCAACCACTCATCGCATGCCCTAAACATAATGCATGCAAACAGAATTCAGACAAGGCCATTCTCGTGTATGCAACAACCAGCAATCCCTCCACCTCATCCACTTCAATGTCAGAGCCTGGCAAGTGGGTCTTAATGAGAGCAGGCTGCAGATGAAAGGCTGGTGGGAGACGCGCAGATTGATTGATGACTGAGGGTCTTTAATCAGTGGCTGAGCTCCAAACATGTTGTACAACAGCGGCAGGTACATAGTGGTCTGAACCTGCGGCTGGGAGCTGACCCTCAGGTGACACAAGCCAGGGACACACGTGGTGTGTATGTGTGTGTACATTTGTGTGCATGGCTATAACTTAAGTATAATTACCTGTATGTCTGTTTGTAGTCCAGTGACAAGTAAAAGAGGGCTGATCCACAGGTCAAGGCAGTGCGTGTGTGTGTATGTGCACACGCAAGGATGGCAAGCCTATTAATCCACAGATTTGTCCACGGATCTGTCCTTGGACAGTCTGTTCTGATCCGGGGTCAGTATTGTATTTCCTTCCCTCTGGCAGAAAATTCGATGTTCAAGGAGGTAAAATGATCTCCAAACAAACTTAGAATAAAGTTTGCCTCAGAGCAGGTGCCTCATGAGAGAAATCAATGATGTAGAATCTCAAATGATGATTATTGATCTTAATATAGATGGGTTATTGAGCTCCATAGTGCTGTCTGTTTTTTCCTCCTCCCACCTCACTGTTTAGCCTGCTTTCTTTGTGACTCGCTATTTTTCTCTTTAGCTTCAGTTAAACTTCCATCTTTTTCTACAGAAAATGACATGGAAGTCCAGACAGGGAGATGTGGACACTTGCAGAATGAAAGGGAAGCATAAGGTAAGGAAACACACACTACAACATCATTTGTAGAGCAAACGTCACTCGAGTTTTTCCAATTTTTTTTGTCAGTCACACACTGCATGGCAGACAACCTGTAACTGATGTAATTGCGCACAGTCTCTGTTTCATTGTCTTGCTCTCTCTCTCTCCCTCACACACACAGACACTCTTAACACACATTTTAAAGACACAAGATCCTGAAGGTGCAATAACACACTTCTTGCAGTTCATATAACCTTCTGCTGTCAGAATTTATAGAGCATATCAGTGGGAATCTTCATATCTCGTGGTTGTATAACTTTATTTTTTTCCTGAACTTAATAACACTTTCATTATTGTTTGAGAGGACGTTAAATGGCACATTAAAATCTCCTGCGGATTTGCCTTTATGTGCCGTGATCAAATGCATGTCACGATACTGTGTTTGTTACATATGCCTCTCCCTGCTCACCGCGTGCCACATGCTGCACTTCAAAAGACAGAAAAGCAAAAAAATAACAGCCCACATGTGGCTACAGATACAGATGTCACCATGGACTTCCTTTCTTCTTTTTTCTCTTTCTTTTTTTCCTGCCCTGCTCTCCCCGAAGGATGAGTGTCACAATTTCATCAAAGTCCTTCTGCAGCAAAATGAAGACACCTTATTTGTTTGTGGAACAAATGCTTTCAACCCCTCCTGTCGGACCTACAAGGTAGGAAAACACGCACACACACACACACACACACCATGTGAGAGTTTAGAGGGGGTGGGCTATGGAGCCACGGACATAGATGGATGACTTTCACAACTCAGCAGGCCGTCCTCCTGTGCCTTTACCTCCAGGTGTACTTTGACAAACTCAGTTCAGAAGCAGAGAAAACTACTCAATCTCACCTGCTTTCATGCATGCTCGCACATTGCCAGATCTGTTTTAACCTTTTCCTGAAAACACATTTCCGGCCATATTCAATTTATGGAATAGCATCAAGATTCCTTCAGGAAAAGTAAAACCACGAAAAGAAATGGTGCATTTTATTTCCTATGAGTCACTAAGGAGAGCACAGGTACACATTAAGATTGACTTAGTGCACCAAAATAGAGATGCCAATAAAAAAGCAGATGCAGAGAGATGATTAAAGTTTGGCATACGTGGAAGCAGATGAACAAACGTTAAAAGCAGATGGGCTGTGTTCAAATTGAACCTTTTTTATTTGCTGTCGACATAAATCTGATGTTTCTGATGCTCCAGTGTGAAAAAGTGAACATAATTGCCATTATAGTCTTAGTTCGTTCAGCTTGACTGACCTACTAAGTTTGCTAAGCAATAGTTGAAAATATTGGAAAATATTAAAGTTTTAATTGGTATTTGTCTAATTTTTTTTTAGCATACTCTATGACAAATCTTCTGGAAACCAACCAAAGATCAGTATCAGAGGTTTAATCATAGTAATACTGTACAAATACTATGCACTGCTGTCCGGACAGACCCAGTATGAAGGACACCTTACAGAAAAGGAAGAATGTGGGACAGTGGGACAGTCGGATAGACATGCAGACAGTAATAGAGACAAAAGGACAGGGAGACTTAGTAGCAGTCCTGTCCTGAAGGGTGTTGTTCTGTGGTTTATAAGGATGTGTTGTGATGGTCAAAGCACACAGAGATGTTATCTAGGTGGCCTGTGGGGAAAACGCCCCTGCTTTGGTTCAGCAGATCTGCTTACCAGAAAAGCAAGACCTCTTCGCTCCACTGCCTTTGTGGTTCAGCATGCTAAGCACACAAAGTGGACGTCTTTCAATTCACTGACTCCTCCAATAGGGAAAGTGGAATTTATGTCTCTGCATTTATCAGGCATGGTTAGCTTTTATAGCGCCTCCGGTTATGGTTTCAAGGTTTGTGTTTTAGCTGTTGCTGCACTGACGTCGCTGCTAGTCGGCTGAAGTTAATGGGAAGGGAGGGGAAGTGTTGTACATCAGTGTGAGGTTTGGTAAAAGAACTCCACATTTACACACAGCCTGTGGTATAAAAATGATGCTTTTTATTGATCACTTATGTTAAAAGTCAAACTTCAGTCAATAACGGTATGATAAAAAAGGCAACTATTGTTCTTTAAAGAACACCGATCATTAAAATTCATGTTTCGTATTTGCTCAGTCCCTGCCCTACCTTACCCAAGTGAATTTATGTGTTTGCAACTGCCCTTCCACACCTACTAAAACACTCATGTTTAGTTGAATAAAATAGCTGTTTTAGCCAGGAAACAACTGAGTTATTACCAAAATCATTACAAGAAAGTCTTGACACCTTTTAAAATGCAAGAAATATGACTGATTATGGGCGCAAAGATACAAATCCACACGAAACACATATACAAGAAAATGTGCACCCATGCAAACACTGACTGTGAACTGTGTACATTTTAAAATAGGCATCTCTCTCTCTCTCTCACACACACACACACACACACACACACACACACACACACACACACACACACACACACACACACACACTGTACTGCTGGCAGGCTGGCAAACTCTCTGGGCAGATACCAGACCTTTGATGGCGTGCTGGGCTCATCCACTTCGCTTGGTCAGAAGTCAGAAGTGTATTTGTGTGTGTTTGTGTGTGCGTATATGTGCTTGTGGTTAAATCCACCTTGGCCACAGTTTGCCTCTCCATCTCCCCAGTGTGACAGCACTGAAAAGAGCTTCTGTTTCGGGGCCAGCCTCATCCCACATTAATCAACAGCGCTGCGAGGGCAAGCGGGAGGGAAAGGGAGGCATGGAAGGGGAGAAAAGGTGGCGGAAGACAGAGGAGGGAGACAGAGGGGGCAGGGAGGGCAACCGCCCAAACCAGCAACACCTCATGTTGGTTTTTGTGTTGTTTTTTCCATCAACCCCCTGCCTGGTTACCTCTGATTTTACCTGACTTTGAGTTTCTGACATTTATGTTTTTTTAAACAAACCTACCAATTTTCTCTCTTTATTAGCTGCTTCTTCAATTGGTGGTGTCAACATAAAAAAAACAAACATGCACTGTCACAGATGCATTCATATAGAAAAAACACAGGCAGACACCTCGGCAGCATGGCACAGCCCTCTCCCTTAGCACCACACAGCACCCAACTCCCTTTTTTCTTCTATTCATCCTCCCTCCTACCTCTCCTCTTCTCCCGCCAGCCTTAATCCCCCCCCCTCCACTTCTCCCACCACTCCGCCATCTTTCCCTCTGTTGCTTTCTCCCTCTGTCACTCCCTTGCTGTGTTGTAATAATAAACACTCCGGCCAGCTGGGCTGATATATGACTGGAGTCAGTTTCATCGCCTGTTGCCGGGTGAAGCAGGGGAAATCAGTGGGGAGTCTTGGAGGCAGTGACTCCCAGGTGATGCGTCTTAGACCTGATACCGGCTAACTGAGGTGTACTGGGAAATTTCATCTCTTCTTCTTTGCATTTGAAACGACGAGGTGAAAATGCTTCCATGCATGCCATTTTTTGCTGCAGCTTTTCCAGAGGCTGTCTGACTGACACGTAATAAAAGACAATACAAATTTAATACACTGCAAAAGCATTCATTAATTAATGAATAACTCTTCAATAGTAACCACACATAATTAACAAAAGCAATTGTTATATTTGTGTAGGGATTCTTCAGCAAAGTGTATTCAAAAAGATCAGTAATTTTAGTTTATATATATATTTTTTTTTTTTATTTCCCCCATAAAACAAACTAAACACGTATCTCTTTCAGCAGCTGCTTAAATTCCTTAAATTTCCTGCTCTGGTGTAAAAGGTGGTTGGGGAAAGTTTTCACCCTCCCACTGCTCAGAAACAGGTTGAAGAGAAATGGGCCATGACTATTAATCTCCCCAGGAGATATGTCCTTGTTTGGTTTATACAACTGCTCCTGGTCCAGGTGTGAACTTGTACACTTGACCTTTATAGATGTGGAAGGTTGTTGCAGGTGTATGGATGGCATACAAATAAATTTTCTGGGTCTAAAAGCGTGCTACTACTGACTTTAGGTCACCATGTAAAAATGTATCAGTATGCCAGTGCCAGTATAGTCTGACAGTGGCTGGCCTTTCATGAGGTGCCTAAGTCATGCATTATTTTGGAAGCGCAGTTTTGCAAATGGATATGTCTCAGTAAATATGCCCTTTACTGTGCTTATTCTATTAAATAAACAAGTCTGGGATATTTCAAGGAAGCTGTTCCGAGCAAACACTTCATAAGTGGGACGCCGGTTCAGTTTACCCCATGTTTGTCCTCAGTAAGATTTCACAAATCCCTCAGCAATGATAAATAAAGCCCATAAAAGCGTCCTCATAAAAACAACAGAGACATGGAATCAGAACATGTCCCTCACCCCCCGAATACTGGTGCTGATGCTGAACCAATTAAAACACTCCTGATGGGCATGTTTTGGATCTACATTGTATTTGTCTAATTAATTAGCATATAGCCTATGGAAAACACCAATGCGCTGTTGTAGTAATTAATTCATCTAGATGCACTGTGCTCCCAGCCAAGGTTGCTGTACATTCTTCTGCTAAGCTACAGTAGATCCCTATAGATCAGTGCGCTTTTAAGGCAGGCCTGACAAAGTGTGACAGCGCCACTGTTCAAATTACTTTGAATTGTGCTCCCACTAAGTTGAAGCACTTCTTTCTTTTTTGCAGCAAGTGGAGTTGACAGTATAATAACATTTTCCGGGTAAACAAGGTAAAGGAATAAGAATCCATCTTGCCGCTTAGACATCAAATTTCTTCATGGTAGCGTTTAAAAAAACATTGTGGTTTAGTGTGGCTGCTTTATAGATTTCTTTTGCCCTTTCAAAAAAAACCCACTGGTTATTGCTTTAGACAACGGCATGGAAGTCGGCTGTTGTTTCTCTTCATATGCAAACTTGACAGGAGACTGAAGCCATGCGCTATCTGCGGCTGGGTTGGGAGTGTCTTCCCCTGTTCAAACGGCAGGAATAGATTAATGACAGCCGGCCAAACCCAGTAGACAAAGGTCACTACCTTGGTGAAATCCAGCGGAGGAGATGGAGTGCTGGGGGTTGCTCCTTTGGTATGAGAGTATGTGAGTGTGCATTTGTGATGTGTCAGAGAAGGAGGGAGCGTTTGTGTTAGGTAGCTGACACAGAAGCTGCTGACGTTTCAAGCTTAACTAAGTTCCCATGTCACTCTGTACACACAGACGCTGTGATTCAGTAGACACACATGACCTTCAGCTACTCACGTCTCTTATGGTTAACTCAGTCTAATCTATAATTACAGCCCCCTCCCCCCAATCTAATAACAATATATGTCCAGCTTGCTTCCATATATTGTCTTTCCACAATTTCTGGAGAAACAGAAGGAATGAGAAATCGAGAAATACACTGCCGCTGGTGGCTCTGTGTTTGTTGTAAAAGGTCACTTGTAATATTCTCTGCCAAATCAGCCTCAACAATTTCTCTGGCA
Organism: Aulonocara stuartgranti; assembly: GCF_965226115.1. Classification (NCBI taxonomy): domain Eukaryota; kingdom Metazoa; phylum Chordata; class Actinopteri; order Cichliformes; family Cichlidae; genus Aulonocara; species Aulonocara stuartgranti. The sequence continues at coordinate 13,057,326 of NC_138948.1, read as the reverse complement.
AGCTTTTTTAGCGTTGCGCCGGAGTGTGTGTGTGTGTGTGTGTGTGTGACCTTTTTAGTGGGCAGATGATAACCGTTTCCGCCGAGACAGGAATAGAAAACAAAATGACCTGTTTAGAAACCAGAAAGGGCGGCGTAAGCAGTTTGCAGCCTTGGCAAGCTACGGACCTCTTTGTCGAGAGCAAGGGAAGCAAGGAAGAAGAGTATGGGATAGATAGAAGCAGCGATAGAGAAGAAAAATGACTATGTATTTGTGAACTGTTGGGTAAGTGTGTGTATTGTAATCTTCTTTGACCTCAGCTTCTGGTCAGCGCAGCGCAGCCTGTCCTCTGTGTGCATGTGTGTGTTTCTCTGAGCTTAAGCCATAGAGAGTGTCCTGAGGCATGCTGGGGAAGACAAGCCTACCCATGGTGGGATGATAGTGACCTCTCACCCACATCTGATTTTCTGCCATGCTCTGCCAATTGCACTGTAACCAAACTGGACGGGACTCCAGTTCACAGTGATCAACGCGCTAAGGAGGCCCAAACTAGCACTTTTTAAACAATGAACAATGGCTCAAAATAGTTCTAAGAAACGAGACTGCTGAGTGACTGAATAACAAAATTGAATTACTTAACTCACAATGCTGAGAAAAGACAACTTTCAGATTGTCTAGGGGCAGAATTAAAATTAGTATGTCTTATGAAATATACAAAATCAGGAGGTAAGCATTGCCCAAGGAAGAGCTCTTAGCACATGAAAAAGTTTGTGCTGCAAAATACGACTTAAAAAACGGCAGCCGTACTCTGGTTTTGTGAAAAATTCTCACATTCCCAGCTCAGGGCTGTGTGCTAATTTATTTTTCCTCTCTTCAGAACAAAAGCGCAAGCTTTAGAAATCAGGACAGGGGAAAGCGGTGCTGTAAATGGGCTGAAGATCGGTCTTGAGGGTCATTATAACGCTTCTTTAAAATGAGTACAGCTGAAGGATAAAGGATGACAGGGGAAGCAAACCACTACTGTGAAACGTGTTGCTGCGGAAATGTCTTTTTTTCCACCCTCCATGACAGTTTTGAGATTTTCCCAGTTGCTTTGGCAGCCCTCAGCAGGACACCAGAATGGCATACAAGTGATATTAGTTAGATTGATACACTCTCGGGCTGCTTTTTGAGGGCTATTTTATTATGACTCACACTTCAACACTTTTTAAGTGCTCCCTATAGTTTTTGATTGTCTTGACATTTTGACACATTTCCTCTGCTAGAGTTTTACCTCCAACTGGGAACCAAGACTTCCTAAGTTTTTTTTCAAGTACATTGTTTTGTTTGACACCACACACCACTTTGCTTTGACCCCCTCTTGACCTTTCATCTCATTCCTGACCTTAGATTGACACCTTGGAGGCTCAGGGAGAGGAGATCAGTGGAATGGCGCGCTGTCCGTATGATGCCAAGCACGCCAACGTTGCCCTCTTTGCTGGTAAGATTAAACATTTCTGCGCATGCTAAACTGAAAGCGATCTGTAATGCATTTAACATCACTGTGATTTTTAAACTTCAGTCACTGTCCTTTGGGTTAAAATGAAAGAAACCCAAATTTCCATAAGGTTAAAATAGTTTATGTGATATTTCTACTCTTCATTCAATGCCATGAGGCAAAAACATTAATCCCAATTTTCTCCTATCTGCAGTTACTTAACACTGGGAACAGTTTGAGCTAGATGGGAAAGTTGAGTGTATTTGAGTGAGGGATTAGTTGCGGTTGTATTTAATATTCTTCTTAATACCCTGCGGTTTACTCTAATGGCAATACTCTGACATGTCAAAAAAGAAAGCCAATCTATGTTACATGCACTAGAGCAAGTCATTCGATTTGGCGCTACATTGCTCTTCTTATTGGAGCCTTTTGGAAACACTTTAATAGTACTGTGGTAACAGATTCATCTGTCTACGCCTTCTATTTTCTGTGATTCTCTTTGTCTCTCATTCACTTCCATTCAAAATGCTCAAGATTAACATAAGTCACACATGGATGTGACCAGAATGAGTCATCTTTCCGTCGGCGTGGTGAGATTCTTCTGGTGCAATGAACCCACGGGCTGCTAAAGACATCCAGTCCCTATACACATTTGCTGTGAAGCGATTTATGGCAGTATTGATGATCTGTCCCTGCCGGTTTAAAGTAGAGGACAAGAGTAAATGCCTAGCTTGACCAGTTAATGTGTAGCAGAGCTGCTTGGAAGAAGCTGGAAGCACTGAGTAATCAACAGGGTTCCTCTGACTGCTATCCTTTCAATTATGTAGTTTGAGTTTCCACTGTGGTTATAGCTGAGGCAGGCTGAGGTCATGCTAGCGGTGGATTGTGTTTGTGAAGAATGTGTGTGTATGTATGTGCATGTAAGCGTGCGACTTTGGCTTTCTGTGGTGCTCGAAGACTGTATGCGAGTGCAGGGCTACAGTGTTTGTGCTTTTGGAGAGTGTTTGCAAGATTGGCCAATTACAAATGTTTAAGTGCGTACAGCCTGTTTGTTGTCCATCAAAGAGTGCCTTCTGGTTGTGTGATTCATTCATTTTCCAGGTCTAAATCATCTGAAACATGTTTGTGTATCTCACCACAGGGAGCAGGAATCTCTGGGTGGCTTCATGCATTTCTGTCTTGATTAACTTTACTCTCTTCACCTTTTTTTCTTTTCCTTTATGTCTCTCTGTGTCTTTCGCTTTTTGTCCATCCTCCTCCCTCTTCGTCTACATCTTTCCTCCTTATTGCTCTTTCTCCCTCTGTGTTCGCTCACCAGATGGCAAGCTGTACTCGGCCACCGTTACAGACTTTCTAGCGATCGATGCGGTCATCTATCGTAGCCTTGGAGACAGCCCGACTCTGCGCACTGTCAAACATGACTCCAAATGGCTGAAAGGTGAGTGGGGGACACAAACACAGTCCCTGTGGTCGGAAAGTGCCAGGCTGATTGACAAGTTAGAAAAAAAACCTAAGGTTCGGACATGCATGCTTGACCACGTGTTTGTATTTTATGATTCATGTGCAAACATGTGTTTGTCCCTCTGTGTATGAATGACGGTATGAAGAGCTGGAGCATTTATTCTACATGCTCTGTTTGATGCAGTCATGTTGCCAGCCTGCACAAGTAGTGTTGAAATTACTCTGCCCTGGGGAGAAACAAGCACAAGTCCAGTCTGTCAAAACTCAATAGAGAAATCCGCCTTTTCTCGCATGTGAATTGTTTTGCTAATATGATGGATGATAGTTTGAGGCTCTCAAGGCTCGCAGTCGCTACCTTTCTGCATAATATGACAGATATTCTGGCGGTTTACTGTGAAATATGGTGTCAGAACTGTTTTGTCACAGCAAAAATGCTTCTTTGACTCATAATAGTTTTTCTTTTTCCCTTCGCAGAGCCCTACTTCGTCCAGGCAGTCAATTATGGAGACTTCATTTATTTCTTCTTTAGGGAAATTGCTATGGAGTACAATACAATGGGAAAGGTAAGCACATACACTATTGTTTTAAACTCTAATCAGAGGTGACTTCCTATTTACAGGGAGAATCAGGAAGCGCCCGAGGAAACTAACAGGATATGGGTAACGCATAACGGGAAGGAGGCTTTTAGGAGCAGTAAAGTGGACAAACCCTTTTCCAGCAACAGATAAACACTAGGCAGGAAACGGCACCTAAAATAGGTTCAAAAAGAAAATATATGGATGTCTTGAGATCCCATTTTGAAGTCTAAATATATTATTTGAATTGCACGTCCGCATCCATCCTGCATTGCTCCCATTTGGCCTACCCTCTCAGTGTTTCCCATGAGAAAAACCGCCCAAGTGTCTCTTAGAAGTGAGACAAAGTATCAGAAGAAGACGGGAAAAAAACCCAAGCTTTTCTCAGGTATTACACCATAGGGACAGAAACGTTTCTATTAATCTCTTCATTCCAGGTTTGGGCCCTGTCCTGCAAAAGTTTAATTGGACACCAGGTAGAAGAAAATACGTTATGCAAATGAATCATTCTTTTTATATTGTGCAGAATAAATGAAAGAAAACACATAAGAGAGAGTGAGAAAGACCGAGGGGACGAGATGAGAACAGAGCGGAGGTAACATAGAAATAATGGATTCACTGCCAGAAGTGACAGCCATGTGTTATTGCAGAGCATGAATACAGATCAGGCCTCTCAATCTGCCGGGTGTTTTGAAAGCAGTGTCAGTATAATTATGTATGTGGTGGTAGAACTGATGGCGCAGAGAGCAATTTAACATTTAGTGAATTGATATCTCTTTATTATTACGAAAAAGACTGGCCTACCCTGACAATGTAAACAGTCGTCTGTGCTTTATGGCAAACTGATAAATCCGCTGTGGCAAGTTGTTTGCTTTAGGTTTAATGTCGGGTTGTTACATTGTTATCTAGAAAATACAAAAGGATAAACCTTTCAGTGCACAAGTGAATTAAAAAGCCTCCACTAAGGCGTTTGTTTGGCGAAGCGATGTGTATATTTGGACCATTTATGTATATGCGTGTATTGAGTTGCGTCCAAGTCGCTCACAGATTAGCGAGTGCAGAAATGTGACCCACTGATACACTGTGTAATCTCAGTAATCTAAAATTTCACACTGAACGGGCCTGTGCAAGTTCTAGAGTCTTAGCTGGAATTGCTGCATTGCTTAATTCATATTTGTGCATGGTTCAATGGGAAAGCGGAGGGTCGTGGTGTGTTTGCAAGAGTGAGGGTGTGTGTGTGGTTGTCTGTGGGTGTGTGAGTAGGGATCTGTTTTAAATGCATGGTTGTTCCCATTCACACCATCAATTTCAGTTCAGGGCAAGATTTATAGCTGTTAAGTATAGTGTCACAACAACTAATTACAATTCTGGCTACGTGAACTTACGACAGAGTTGTAATTACAGAGCTCGGGCCTATTTGAAGCCGTATACTTTAAACTTTCTGTTGCCAGGTGCTGACTGTTTAACAGCATATCAAATGCACCACTTTTCTTCTGTCTTTAATTTGCTATAACGTGACGAAACCCTAGATTAACACATTGTGGTGTACCTACAATTTCTCCCATTCAAAAAGGCCTTATAGCAATAAGATTATCGATGTGAAATGTGTGACTGTAGAAATCTCAAGGTGAAATCTTAAGCTTCTTAAATATAACCCACGTTTGACTTCTTCAGGTGGTGTTTCCACGGGTGGCGAGGGTTTGTAAGAACGACCGAGGCGGATCGCCGCGTGTTCTGGAGAAGCAGTGGACCTCGTTTTTAAAGTCTCGCCTGAACTGCTCCATCCCTGGCGACTCCCATTTCTACTTCAACATCCTGCAGGCTGTGACCGATGTCATTCACATCAATGGGAGGGATGTAGTGATGGCAACTTTCTCCACGCCTTACAACAGGTAATGACGACAGAAGGTAAAAGTAAACAAGCAGTGAAAAGTGAGCAATAAACTGGTTTTGCTGAGGGTATTTTTTCCAGCATTTCCCAGCATCTCAGATAAATTCACATGCACCAGCACATGAACTTTCCCTTTATTAAACCGATTATCTTTCTCAGTTTGAAAGACATTTTGAAATTCATCAACACTTTGACAGTCTGACCTTTGTTAACGTTGGTAGCGTGTGTCCCTGCCGTGCCTCTTGGCGGCGTGTAATTTCTAAACCCAGTGGGTCAACATTCACATCTTCTGTCAAAACAGTGTTGTTGCCCTTTTGACATGCAGGTGCTTAATCTTATTTTCCCTCTTATAATTCATATTCTGCACGGCTTTCATGTTCGCAGTCAGTGGGAGTTTTTATCTAAATTGAAAATTACCACAAAGCCATACAGCTTGGCTGATAGCTCACATATTGTAATTTTCCATTTTATGGCTGCTTTTTAGCAGATAAGACAATTGCTTGTGACAACGCAATTGAGCATGGTTAATGGACATTAAAACCCAATGAAGCAGTGCCTCTGAAAATTTCTATAAGCGGGAGTTTTGATCCTAGCATTAATTTTCCATTTCATAGGGGGTGAAGGGAGCACATTCAGACAGTAGGCAGCACTCAGGGTTTTGTGTCATTCGATTGTCTTGCTGAGTTGCTTCACGGCCCAGACTTTTGCTAACCGGCCAGCTAATTCTGTCTCGTTAGCAGCCCGATATAAACAGACATACGACTGTCTAACTTTTTGTACATATTCAATGCAGAGGGTAATTACTGTAATTTAGTAGCTAAGCCAAGAATTAACAGCTTTCTGACCTTGCTCTCAATAATGCTACCCTTGTGTCTGCTGTCTTCCAAATGTCTACATGATGAGTTTAACCCATGATGTAACAGCATGGAAATCCAGCAAGCTGAGAGAGAAAGAGAGGTTTCTTTCTGTAAACAGCCCTTAGTTTTTATTTCTGGACACAAAAAAAGCATAAAAAATAGAAAAGTGACTCAGTAATCTGCTATGCATTGATTTCACACAGACACAAAGAAATCAGTGGCTCCACTGCAATCACAAGATGGGTATTTTTCCCCTTAAAATGAAAAGTGATAATAAGATAATCTGTTGCCCATATTTGGCCCCAAGCGTGGACTGGTGATGAACTTTGATGCCTGGAGGCTTTCGGGGAAAGTCAGTGTTAGAGGTTACTGTACGGGAATGTGTGAACCCGTAAATCACTACATTCAATAACACATAAGTGAATGCACGAAAGCTCTGACATGGTGATCAGTAGAGAACAAAAGAAATAAATGCTTTTATTAATGAAAAAAATTGATCAAATTATGTTAAAAAATAGAGGAAAGTGTAAAGTGTCTTCTTGTATACCTAAGGGAAGTGAGGATAAACAACGCACCTCTTTTTTTTTTTTAATCTGGCAGAACCTTCACAACACTCAAAACTTGACTGTATCACCCAGTGTAAACAGGAAACAGCTAAAATAAGCCATCCTCAAGGGATTTAACCCTTCTGAGAAGGGATTGTAAATCCATTTTTCTGTCTCCTGGTGATAGCAAGGTGTTTCTTTGATATGCTCAGTCAAGAGGATTGTTTATTTAGTTGTGTGTGCTTGTGTGTGCCGTCGCAGTATTCCAGGTTCGGCAGTGTGTGCCTATGACATGGCGGAGGTGGCCAACACGTTCACAGGGCGTTTCAAAGAACAGAAATCACCAGACTCCACCTGGACACCTTTTCCTGAAGAGAAGGTTCCCAAGCCAAGGTACAGCAGCAGTTAATTAACCAGCGAGCACACTTGCATACACGCAGGCACGCACAGGATTTAAGGCAGCACACACACCAGTCACAGAGTGTTTCTCTTCCTGTGTTTCTCCTCATTCCTGGCTGTCTCACACGTGCACACACAGACAAGATATGTAACTATGCAGTCAATTCCTAACACTTGTTATACCACAATGTGATAATAATCACTTATTCTTAACTTATGTTGCCTCATATTTAGTGCATCGCTAATTTCGTCAGAAAACGCTCATGTGTGTCACACGCAGCACGCACCTACTCATGTAGAGACCACCTTTTTTCACAGTTGCACTCATATCCCATTACCTCACCTTACCGCTGCCACCCACGCCTCACACGCAGCTAATTTAGCTTCAATAAACGAAGCATGACATCATTTTACAGATGGCTGGCTAATTCCACAAATGTACCAACCTGATCAATCTCCCATCTATTGCAAACTAATTAGTGCACTAACAGGATGCTGTCCTTTCCTCCAGAAAAGAGAGAGAGAGAGATTTGCAACAAAGATCTGGGCCGTGATAAATGTGTGTGTGTGTGTGTGTGTGTGTGTGTGTGTGTGTGTGTGTGTGTGTGTGTGTGTGTCCCATATGGCTGAGGACACAGTTCCTCACCATCAGAGAGCCCATACTGTATTTTGTGCATTAATCTCCATGCATTGTGTGAATGTGCGTATCTGTGTGAGTTCACGCACTTACCTCAATTAGCATGTAATTACTTGTTTATGTTCAACAAGGTCAGACGCTTCAAAGAGCAGGTACAGCCACCATTGTTTTTGTAGTAACTGATGTGATTGATTTCATTTCCATCCCTTGGTTCTTTCAGACCTTTTATCACTGAGCAAACAGACGGAGAGTTGTAACAAAGCCACCTAGGTCTGGCTCCGCAGCAGACTGTTACTCCATGTGTTAGACACTCATACTGAATCATTTACAGATTTTCATATTTAAGAGATGTCTGCTTTCGTTCTGCTGCCCATATGCGCCCGGACGTAAATGCAGTAACAGAAATGTTAGAATTCTAGCACAAACTATTATTCTCTTCTTTTACAGTGAAGCAGTAATAATTGTGAGAATAGCTTAACATTAGAATCAGCTGACATGTTTTCTATGGTGTTCCCTAAAGTCCTGTAAGTTGATGTTTATATCTGGTGTGTTCAAGTTATTATCTTGCGCACCCGAGATAATTTGCTATAAACGACTTCAGATGCACACAGCCGCCATATAATACAGAAAATTCTGCTAATCATGTTCAGCCCACAAGGTAATTTGTTGTAAATTCACATGCGTGTCTAATGGCTTTAGATGCACACAGCTGCCATATAATGGAGATCACTTGTCTAATCAAATTTTTGTTTTGCACCAGAATGCCATACAGTGAAGTTTTTGCATGTAAACGTGGGGATTTCATTAGCACGAATGAATTTCTATTTCATACAAATCAGCAAAGGTTTCACTGCATCATTCTGTCAATAAAATTCTAATTAAATAAATTAAAAATAACATGTGCATATATACATAGTAAGGTTTGTATATTTTTATAACAGACTATAGGGTTTGGTCTTTTCATGTCACACATTTAGTGGCCAGATGGCTAATATTTCTGGGATCTGTTGTGGATTATATGCTATGGCAGGGTATCAAAGACCAAGCAGTAAAGGGTTTTAAAGGCTCTCAGAGGTGAGATGGCTGCAAAGGGGATATGCTATCAAAAGAAGCTTCTCTTTTACAAGAAGCTCACCAACTCCCCGTAAAAGGATCAGATAGATACAATGCTTCAGTGCTTTAGCCTGAAGCCACAGAAAAGGAGACATCTTGCGCCCTCCTATGTGACCAAAAGCCTCTTGGAATGAGAGTTTAGTCATTTAAAGCAGCACTTTCATTGATTTTAAGAAAGTAGAACTTTCTTTCCTCCGTTGAAGCTCTTACCATGAAAAATGGCTCATTCCTACTGCGGTCAAAGTGGTGGTTTTTCATTTGTGCTTTTTTCCATATTCTATTCACTATTTTTTTCCCTCTGCCATTATCGCTCCTCTTCATTACCTTGCTCTTCCGCCACTCCATTTGTAGGCCTGGCAACTGTGCTGGTACTCCACCGATGGAGAGGTATAAGGTATCCAATGAGTTCCCCGATGACACACTCAACTTCATCAAGATGCATCCTCTGATGGACGAGGCCGTACCCTCCATTGCTAACAGGCCCTGGTTTCTCAAGACCATGGTTCGGTAAGTATCGCACACTCCAGAGGCCATCATCATCATCAAGGCTACAAGCCTCTTCAGCCCAGGACAATAATTACATGAAGTGCTGCTGTGAGAATCAGGCTCATTAAAAGAAAGCCTGAAGGTACTCCAGCCACTGACCTATTTTCATTGTAGTAGAGGAAACACCTATCTATACTAGCTTTCTCTCTGAGTGACAGCGTGGTGATGTCATGAAGACAACGCAAACAGTTTGAATCCTTAGTGATGCTTATCTTCATGCTGAAACGTGTCATTTACACGAGAACAATGAGTTCAGCTCTTTGTCAGTTGTTTAAAATCCTCTTGGGAGATTTCACAGGGAAAAAACAAAAGAAACCAGATTTTTTTTTTTGTTCAGTGGTGACTTTTCCTTTGAGTTTCTGTAGTTGAGCCAATTTCTCAAAAGCCAGTGCACTGTGGCTGATGCCGTTTGATCATAAAGGTCTGTCTGGCTTTTACTTGCACTACACACAGACATTTCAGCCTCTGGGGGGAATGCGACAGCACACCGCCATCCCATCGGCAGGGCAAAAGTAGCTGACAGAGCATTTGGTAAAAAGTAAAAGATCTAGTTTTTCATTTGGACTTGGATATGGATTACAGCTGCTCAAGATTTAAAGTTGGGCTTGCCAGATCCTTGACAGGCCTCAGTGGTGGTAATATCACTTTAAAGATAGCTACATAAAGAATTCTTCATACGTTTTACAAGTTATTTGCATCATATCACATCTTGCTGCTCCTTTGCCGAGGTCTGACCTACATACTGCAGTGGCTTAGTCAGAATATGAACAGCTTTCATCAAGGTTATCCCTACAACTCTGTGTTCATTAGTGTGCTTTATCACAAGAATACATTATGAGTGACACGCTTTTTTTTCTTTATCTTTACATAATCAGCAATCAGACGATTTGATTTGATTTGAAATGTCATCACAGCGAGCTTGTAGGGAAGTCAGAGGCGGTTCTTGAAAGTATTATGTAGGCCCAAAAAGCAGCATGAAAGCATATGCGGTGGAAGAGGAGTGAGGCTTCTTATGATATCTGTCAGGGTTTCAATGTGGAATACTGTTCTTCAGCTGAAGTCAATTGGAAATGAAATCGGTAATAGGATTTGATCCTTGTTACACCCCAGAGGGGACACCTCAATACACAGAAAGAAGTTCAAATTTGAAAAATCTTTTCCATCTTGAGACCGCTTGAGACTTGCTGTGCAGTGGCACAGACCTCAGCTGTCTGGGCACAATGAATCACCAAGACGGGTGAGACAGTGAAGAATCCCCTTCTTGTGATTTTTATTATCATGAGTAGGAAAGACAGTGAACGTCTTATTCTTTGAGATTGTATTATTTAACTGGGATCAGCCTAATTGAAATGGTTATTGGAGCATCTGTTATGAATGAATAGATCAAAATCAAATTAAATCTTCAGACCGGTAGTAATGTTGACTAGATAAAGCTGGAGGCACAGAGCATTTCAAAGGATATACTGTATAAAGAAAACAAAAACAGTGAATGGGATAAGAGGATGTGGCTTTGTTTATTATTTTTTTAATGGGCTCATGGTGTAAAACTGTACTCGAGTAGGGTTAAGTTTAGTCTCATTACCCCCAAATAAATATGATCTGATGACAAACTTTTTCACCTAGACAGTATCTAGTAAACATTAACGAGGACAAAACAAACTTCCAAGATTTCTGAATACACTCTCATCTTTAGATCACATATACTTCAATTAAAAATAATTGGTGATTATTGGTGTTCACATAGGCAGCATGCCTTTGTGATTACTTAAACAGTATCTTAGTTAGATATTTGCATCAGTCGGTAAGAGTAAGCAGCCTCAGGAGGTATTTCTAAAACCCGTTCACCCACAAGGATAACAGGGCGCCGGTCCAGATCTCACTGACTGGCGGGTGTCTAATTTTCCAACCTTAAAGTGTTTGGTATGCTTCTGAGTTTTATGCACATCCAACTGGTGCTAAGCCAAACTGTGCGATCAGCAGCTGTCAATTAGAAATTGAAAGTAGAGCTTGTTATCTTTTGCTTGAGCAACTTCTTTGCAGTGTTTTTACTTGAGGAACCACCTGACAGGCCCTATGGCAATCTGATTGTGAGCTTGTAATCAAATGACAATCAGTTAGTGAGATTAATGCGCGCCCCCTGCTGTTCTTTAGTCTATTTTAGACCTCTGACATGCGTGGTGGAAGGTACGTTAATTGATTGGCTGATTAGGTAATTATTATCTGGAAAATGACATCCTCCTGTTTTTTTTATTCTATTTTGTTCTTTGGCTAACTTTTTCCAGTGGCCCAGATGTGGAAGAAAAAGTTGAAAACAGTTGCATTAGGTCCCTGCTGTTGGTGTTGCTTTTCTAGTGAGCAAACATTTTCCTCTGCTTGCAGGCTAACAGACTAATTAATTGACTGATTGGTTATTTTTACCTGCTGCTCCTTTTTCAGGTATCGTCTGACGCGCATTGTGGTGGACAATGAGGCAGGGCCGTATAAAAACCACACAGTAGTATTTCTGGGGTCTGAGAAAGGCATCATCCTCAAATTCTTGGCCAAGATGAACAACGGCTTCCTCAACGAGAGCCTGTTTCTTGAGGAGCTCAGTGTCTACAACCCTGACAAGTATGTAAAACCGAGCATACGTGTATATGCAATGGACAGAAATAGAGAAACACATGGATACAGTTGCTATAAACACAGAAAGTACAGTTATTGCATGCGTGTGTGCTCTGTAGAGAGTGAATGTGTTTAATTTTGCTTGTTTCCACCATCTATCGGCTCAGCCAACCCACCAACCCACCAGCTCCATCACTACCAGTCCGTTCCCCTGACCCAAGCTATGTTGCGAAGCCAGCCAACCAGATGGCTACTCTATCATTTAAAAGAGTTTTATCAGGTTACACTCTGCCCAGCCACAGCTACTAAATTAAAGACATAGACCCTAAGGCTCTGGATAACGTAGCACTGTGGTTCGCAACCACAGCAGAGCTAAAACCTTGGCTGATTAAAGGAAGCACACGCATAGAAACTCACACTGAGGTCTGTGTGTGTCTCAGAGCCAGCCTGGGATCTCTCGCTAATACATTACACATCTGTTGGTGCATGTATGGATGTAAGTCTGTTTGTGTGTGTGTCTGAGTGTGTGTGTTCATGAACTTGGTACAGAGGGTCGAGCTGGGTATTGTTGTACATCTGAAGTAAAAGTTAATAAGGAAAAATCAGCCACAGTTTCACTCTGCCAAAACAAATATTTGGTTGAGAGGTAATGGATGGAAGCATAAACACAGGAGGGAGAGAGAAGAGTGGTAAAGACCAGAGGGAAGAGATGGGAAGACTAGAGGCTTGTGTTAGGAAGCAGAGAAGAATACGGGAAGGAGACGGAAGGCTTGATGGGAGGGCTTTCAAGGCTCCTACTGTTGATTATCCAACATGCTGCGACCATGTGATGGGCCATATGTCCGGGATGCAGGGCAGGCCCTTGCTTCTACTTCTTCACTTCTACTTGCTGTGTCTCCTTTTGCCTTCTCCCAGTATCGCGTCCCTTTGTTTCCCTTCTCTCCTGTTCTGTGTCTCTCTGGCTGGGACCGAGCATTCGTGGGCTGATGGCCATCTGGCTTTAGCCGCATACGGCGTGTGACTTTGCCTGCCTGCTTCCCTGCCTGGCCGGCCGGATCAGTGTAGGCCTGATTGCTGTGCATTACCCGGTGTAGATGAACTGTAAGCCCCAATTTAGAGCGTTAATACAGGACCAAAGCTCTGCGAAGGAAAGATTAAATCCCAGGAGTTGGATGGTAGAATAGACAGAGGAACAGAGGGAGCGAGAGAGAAGGGATAGAGTGATGCTTGACACGCCCCAGAGGGATTACAGTGCACTCCTATGGGGCTGTTGAGACAAAGAAGACTAGCTGAGATAGAGGAATGTTGGAGTTGGGGGGCTTTGAGTTAGTGTTAGAGGATTCTCCAGTTAAGTGCAGTGTTATTGCTGACTGCTCACAGTGCCCATCTGTCTGTTTATCTGTTGTATCTGTATCACCCTTTTCTTTATCTCTCTTTATCTCCCGCTCTGTTTGTGACCTCATGTTCCCAAGTCCAGCATTATCTCTGTCCTCCCTGACCTCACAGTTTGTCTCTCTGCCACATCCTAATCTTCCCCTTTCTTTCATTAAATAAGCTAAATCTCATTTTACGATGCCCAACTTTTCTCTACTCTGTCTTTAAACTACCATATAGTTAAGGGCGATATACCCTAGATCAGCTTTGCTAATGTTCCTCATTTATCTTATGCTGGCCCTTTAGTTCATTCCATGAAATGAAACAAAGAGTTTTAGCTGCTCCGAGTCTGCTCCTTAAACCAACTTTTTCTGCTTGCCTACCCCTTGCAAACAGGAGAGTTAAAGAGCAGGTAATTTCTTGCGATCACAGTCAGAACTGTGCTTGATAAGACCTGATTACAGATATCCACTCTCTTTGGCACCATGTGGATCCAAGACCCAATGAAACTGTGAAATTTATTTGAAATTGTGCCTGTATTTTTTGAGCATTTGAGCACCATTTTAACAGCATCTACTGAAAAGCACAATAAATCAGCTGAAAAAGAAAATACAAAGTAATCAGTTTTTGTCTTCTTTTCCTCCTCTAGGTGCAGCATAGATGGAGTAGAAGATAAGCGCATCGTAGGTATACAGATAGACAGCAAGAGTCACGCTCTGTGGGTCGCCTTCACCTCCTGTGTGGTTAAAGTGCCGCTCTCTCGGTGTGAAAGGCACGGGCGGTGCAAGAAGTAAGTTTGCTACTCTATTAAATCATCATTCCTACTCAAGTGGTTGAGCTATGTGCATTCCTTCTGAAAGAAGAAAACAGTATGTGCAGAATGGGCCTAATGGTGTGTGCAATTCTTCTCCAGGTCCTGTATAGCCTCCAGAGACCCATATTGTGGTTGGGTCCCAGAAGGAGCCTGCAGACAGGTGGTTGGCAACACTAAGTAAGTAATAAAGACAATCGAAGTCAAAGGAGCTGCATGCTTTGGGTATTTGGCTTAGAGCTGGGCGATAGAACGATAACGATATGTATCGCGATATAACTTTTACTCGATAGAGAAATTAAGCTATCGCGATAGACCTCGCAGCTCTTGTCCTCTTAAAAAAAAAAAAAAAAAAAAAAAAAGTCAGCCGATCCAAATTCAGTAGCGCAGAGCCGAACCAATCACAGCCGCAGCGTCACGTCGCGTGACTTGTTACGTACAGCACAAGTGCCAAGCCGCACGTGTGTTTGTTTGGGAAGCAGCCAGCGGGTAATGGAGCCAGCGCGTAATGGAGGAAATGAGTCTGCCGACTAGAAAAATCAACCGAGCGTGACCGAAGAGAAAACAGATGATGGTTCCAACGCCGGAGAGATTGTCGAACGGAAGAGCCATAGAAGTTCCGTAGTGTGAAGGTATTTCGGCTATTTCAAGTCTGACAAAAACAGAGTAGCGTGCACTGCAAATTGTGCCGAAAGCAAGTCTGGAAATACAATAAACTGGTGCATGCGTCACACTGTGCGCCACGTTATTGTTTCGGTGAAATGAATTTCTACAATACTGTTACTGTTAATTCTACTCTCTGCAGTGTTTAAATGCTTACATATACACACAGTTACTGTCCCTCCACACATACGACTCGGTTCTGCTTCTATGCCCCAGCTTTGTTTACTTTTTCCCACCGAGGCTTCTAGACTTCTGATTGGCCAACATTTCTGCACGGTTAGGAATCTAGCGCCACCTGCTGCTTTGGCATGTTCATAGCAGCGTTTTCCTTCATTTCTGCTTTTATGTGTGGACGGGATTATTTTTTAAAACGTAAACGGAAAATCTCCGTTTTCAAAAATACCCGTGTGGACGTAGCCTCAGTCTCTGACTGGAAGCGCTAATTCGTCATTCGGCTTTTGTCAGACTAAAGTAACTGTTAAAACTGTTTGAAAAGCTAAGCTATACAACAAGGAGAGATTGAGAATTTCCTTTTAGTTCTCAGTTTATTTGATATTGACAAAAGTTAGTCAGTTTTGTCTGTTCTTCTGTAAAACAAACTAAGATTTATTTTTAGAATTAATACTTTGTTTCTAAGTGGAATTGACAATTTAGTCTGTTTCATTTGTTCTCTTTTGAAACTTAAACGCTCTAGCGGCTGCCTTTTGTGTAGTTTGCAATATTTGCCTTTATTTATCTGAAAAAGTCTCATGTTCCTTAAGTACATCTACCCTGTTGAACTTATTATGGGAAATAAATATTTAAATAAAAACAAGCTGCTGATTATTTCACATTTTACTTGTGAGCAACGGCACATTTAAATCTTACAAATATAGTTATTTGGCTTATATCGTGATAGATATCGTTATCGCCTGAAATGAAAAAAAAAACATATCGTGATATGAAAAAATCTCATATCGCCCAGCTCTAATTTTGGCTCCATGAAAATGTATTAAATTGCATTCAATAACTTAGTTGTATACGTTAGTAAGCTGGTTAATATGCTCTGTGGAAATTTAGCACTTTTTTGTTAGCTTTCTGCTGCTCTTCCTTTACCTCCAACTGGAGTTGAGGCTCATGGGTATTGTAGTATTTAGATGCACGTACTATGCCCACAACATCATCTCATAATACATTTATCTCTAACAGTGTATTTTTTCATTTAAACTGTTACTGTGGACTGCTTTGGAATTGGCTGAATCGAACTAGTAAAACAGCATTTCGCCTTTTTGTCATACCTGGTGCCAGTCCCTCTCCCTGCTTGTCATATCTGTGATCTTTCTAATTTTATGGTTTGTAACTGCAATTTCCTTCAGCTGAAGGGGCTATTGGAAGGATGAATGGAAGGAAAGTGTTGTTTGCAGCGGGCTCGGGGTTTGGTACGCAGCGCTCGGGAAAGCTGGATGGTCGCAGTAACTATAATTTGTGGCTGTAGTCATGACACAGAACCACTTTATGCTTTCTGAACAAACAGTATATGGAGTTTTGTGGTGGGAAAAAACATTTTGCAGATGAAGTCATAACAAAAGGCGCGGTGCTCCACTGGCTATTTGACGATGAATGAATTTGATCCCCCTGCTGCAAAATGATTGGTCTGGCATGCCAATACACCAAAGGCACACGTTCCCGCTTGCACACACAAAACTTAGGGGAAAAACCCCCACACACTCACACACGCAAGCACACTGCCCATCCTATTATTACTCTGCAAAGCCAAAGCAGTGGACTGTTCTGATTGAGTTAGGAGGGCAGATGACCTCGCTCCTTTACTGTACAATATTTTTAAGTGAGAGAGGGACGGGATTAGATCTGATAGGAACTGCAGGTCTGTGGTGAGCCATTCAAAACATTTGCCAGGCTGGACAGAAGGATGGATAAAATAAGGGAGGGGAGAGTCGGTGACATTTTGTTGTTTGCTTACACAAATGGATCCCTGCAGAGAAGACAATTTCATTCTGCTTTTCTTACTTTCCGTTCTCCTCATTAAAATTAAAAAACAAAACCCTGCTTTCTTGACTGCCTACCTAATCAGCTACGCGTTACTTGCGTATATCCATCCATGTCTGTGTTTCTATTTTTACCCGTCTTTCTTTTTCTATCTTTCCTCTGACATATTCTTTCTCTCTTGTAACCCTCCCCTCCTTTCTTCTTCCATCTGGCCCTGATGCTAGTGTGCCAGCTTTCCCATGTGAAGTTATGCCTCTTATACCCGCTGCCTATAAACAGCTTGCACTCTGGTTTCCTGCAATATGGCCCCTAGTTGCCCAGTGTTCATACATTTAATTGCATATGATCCTGGATGGTACTAATTTTGTAAACAAAAAACCCAGTTATGTTGTTATGAGCATCGACCATTGTCTAAAACACTGCAGTGAGTTTTCTCTGGATTAAACTGAGTGAATGTGCTCTTGTGAGCCCCCTGATCCTTTGTAAATCAAAGCCATGAATCAAAATGAATGGGTGACGTTGAGGGAACATTATGCTTACTCTCTTTACACTGTACACCCAGTATATGAAATCCCTGGCCGCCCATTCACTTCTGATATGAATAATTAATGCTATTAT
The DNA here is from genome assembly GCF_965226115.1 of Aulonocara stuartgranti. Taxonomy (NCBI): domain Eukaryota; kingdom Metazoa; phylum Chordata; class Actinopteri; order Cichliformes; family Cichlidae; genus Aulonocara; species Aulonocara stuartgranti. The sequence goes on along the minus strand of NC_138948.1, from coordinate 13,039,790 downwards.
GCCTGACCTGCATTTTCGGCAAGCAGTTCTCTGTGCAACCACATATCTCACATAATAATCATGCCCGATGCGAGGTAATATAAAATGGAGGGCTTGGCTGCCTCCAGTTATGTACAATGTTGCTTCAATCTGATTTAAATATGCATTATGTAGTTTCGGTGGGATCTTAACCCCAAGCTGAACCATCTGTAATGTCACACTTGAACAGACTGCACTTCTGTTGCTATAATGCAGCCGCCATGGGACGTGAACCCGTTAACTAAAGGTTCGCACTTTGGTTCATTCACTTTTATATGTGCCAAGAAAAGCCCAGACACTGCATCTGTATTGCATGTCTGCTCATTACTAATTCGCCCTCCTTGGTGCTATTATAAGTCTGAATTGGAAACCATGACGCACCTGTGTTTTGCAGGCCAAATAATATTTTGTGATAGGGTGGGACGAGGTAATGATGTTGTTGAGGAAAATCCAGTAGATTCCTAGAGTGCCTGGACTGTATTTGTGCTTAGACAGGTTCAAATGTGCAACTCTGCATCCGCTTTGTGATTATGACTGTGGATGATAAGCAAATCTGATAAGCTGATTAACTGTACCCCCAGATATGAAGAGAGGATACTGCTATTGTGTAGTGGTTGTTGTTGTTGTTCTGCTTGAAACTGAAGGGGGAAATTAGCAATCAAATCTGTAAAATTAACCCTCTCCTTTCAAATTAAGGGTCTGTTAAACTGGGGGAAAAAAAAAAAGAATAGTAAATTAATTTGTGACTATATTTCAAAACATATGATCTGAGTATCAAATAACAGGGCTCCAACTGTCCGTTCTTCCTAAATGTGCTGCTTTTTTCACATATTTTCGACTCGGATCAGGCCACAAAGGTTGGCTGATGCTGTTTTAGAAAATAATTCTTTATTCTGTAATTGCGACCAGCGGAGGGTGAAGAAGGTGGGAGGCGGGTGGACAAGCAGGAGGAGGTGGAGCAGCAGCAGAGGATGGGTGGGGAGTGGGGGTAGGCTAAGGAGGACTGTGAAGAGCTGTCATGCGTGATCGTGATCCTGCTTGACGGTTGGTCCGCTCTGTTTCACAGATCTTCTTACTGTCTGCTCGGTGGTCTTTCGGGGAGAAAACAGGTCTTGGTGCAGATTGCATCAGAAAATCACATCTCTAAACTCTCTCCCTCTGTGTCATATGATGGCCCTCAAGCACGGTTACCCCTCACTGCTCTGGTCTTGGCCCATGTGATTGTAACTACACACTCATCTCCTCTAAAGCGAGTTGAGTCACACACTGCATTCTGTAATAGAAGACAAGACTGTGCAAAGTGAAGTTCTGGTGAAAGCAGTAAATTGGGAAATACACCCTTATGCTTTCTTTCTAAGAGTACGGTGAGATTAAAACTTCTGTCGCAGCTATATGATGATTATGAAGCTGGAGCAAGCTTATCTTAACCGGAAGTGCTGTTTCCAAAATAGCATGCTTTCACGTTAATAATAAAGCTCACTTTATATTTCAAATATATTCCATATCAATTGATATTAAGTCTTTCATCAAACAACATATATGCTGGTAATGACTGAGCAATAGGCTATTTCTCCATGTTTTTCCACATATGTTATTGCACTAAGTTGGGTTAGCTAGCTTCACATTCACCTTCTAGATGAAGAAATCAGTCACATCTAGCTCCCAGCAAGGAAGCAATTAGGGATACAAATTGTTGAACAGTTTTTTTTAAGCTTTAGAGCATGAGATAATAGTTTTCATTGCAATCGCATAAAAGAAAATCTGTTTTTATCAACACTACTGGCAATACGTCTTGTGCCAGCTATGGATTTACTAACCTGCTTGCATTCTTCATAGCCACTGATTTTAGGTCTCCGGGGCACCTGCTAGGTGTTCTTTGATTCTGATCCAGCAAAGGGCTTTCTGCAGCTCACACTGTGTGTTAGCATAGAATATGCTGCGATTGGTGGTGTTTTTTGTAGTTGCTTTCCTATAGCTTTGTTACTTTGTTAGGTGTGGCGAGCCTGCATGGCCTGGCCTGTTTTCCACTGCTGACCATGATGTCTCTGTTCCCTGCAGATCAGCCTTTGAGCAGGACGTGGAGCATGGCAACACAGATGGCCTGGGTGACTGCCAAAGTAAGCAGGCCCTCTTCACTCTTATCTTTCCTCCTTCACTCTGTACCCCCACCAGCACCACCAACACAACCACCCCCACCACCATTCCTCTCTTCTTTGTTAACTCCATCTCCCTCTTCTCTCGGCTCTCCGTGTGCTTCTTTGCTGCCGTTACCTTTTTCCCATCCGCCTGTTCCACCCTCACAATCCTCTCTTTCACCCACTTCCATCCATCTGTCCTTTCGGCCCTCAGCCTCCTCTGTTGTTTTCCCGCTGCTTTTTGGTCCCCCCGGTCAATAGAGCGCTGTGTCCTATTGCCGAAAGACTGAGGTTCCTTCTTGCAAATCACTTCGAAAACACAACACAAACATTCAGAGAAACACAGGGAAGGGATTTCGCTTGTGAGCAGTCACAGGGTTCATTTTGAAACACAAAACAAGAAGGGGCTCTCAACCGAGTCAGGCCAAAAAGTCTCGAAAAGGCCTCTTTTACTCTACAACAGTGAATGGCGCATATACAGAGACAGTATTTCTTATCTTTTCATGTCCAAAATAACAGCTTGGTTTCTCCAACGGGAAACCTTGTTGATATTCTAGTGAGCAGCTCAGTTTGTGAAAGAAACTTCAAAACAATTTGATATTAAATCATTCATTTTGGTTCATCTCATCTCAATTTCAACTGTTTACTGAGAGTAAATAAAGGCTATGCATTTTCCCTCTGGTTTCATTAGTATGTTTAGTCAAGGGAACCCATAGTGTTGGACTTTCATTAGCTTTAGAAGCTATATAGATCACCACTGATTAAGGCTGGGAGAATATCGAGCAGCCAGTCGATTTTAAATTACTTTAAAAGTCATGGCTTTTGATCATGTTAAAGCATAAGCTCCCTTTACTGCAAGCAATAACAGGTTTCTCCCTCGTTTCTTTTCTTTTTCTTCCAGATACATTTGTGGCCCTGAATGGTAAGTACCCAACATGTCCTGCACAGGCAATCCAATAAAAGACAGGAGCTGCATTTCATCTCCTTTTAGTCTTTAACTTCAGCCACACCTTTTCGTCTAGTCAGTCAATCATCCCCTCTCAAGGAAATGAAAACTCCTCCCACATGTATAAAGAAGGGTTATTAATGACTCAAGGTTTTAACTGAATTGATTTCACTCCTTCTTTTTGATAGACGTCCCTTCCAGTTACGAAGGTAATGAAACATTAAAGTACACTCGGTCACTTTCATTGCTCATATTATTTCTCCCCGTGCTCCTCGCAGTGTTTAGAATAAAGGTCGCAGTGATAGAAATCTTTAATGCTGATTGTGATTCTATTAGTTCTCTTTTCCCCCTCCTTGTTCCCAGTGCCCAATCGCCTTATCCCCATGTGCAACAGCATCGATTATCCCTGACCTTTGCTTTGCTAATTGGATAGATCTAGTTGTTAGTGGTTAAAGGCCTTGGTGGTAAAGAAATACTTCAGCATGCACATTAAACAGGATATGTGCTGACAGAGAGAGAGAGAGAGAGCGAGAAATAAAACCGGCCTGTTTCGAGTCTGGAAATATGTTCCCGCTAACTGCACAGACTCTTTGCACAGTTTGAGATGCTTAATTCAAAAGGGCTAATGTAAACATGCACAGACATACATGCACACTGTTCTACGGCTGGCTTCCTTTCCTAGCAGATATGTTTACTCTCTTAATCCCACAACACAATATTACGATTACACTTCACTGCCGCCGATTGATACCATTTTCCTCACTGAAGTCTCTTTAAGGAATGATAAACAGATGTGATTAGCCTGCAGTAAAGTCCCTTTTATCCATATCACCCACACCTACGCGCACATCCACCTTATTTTTATCTAATCGGAGGAGGCATTAGTTTTGTTTTTAGTGAATCTCTTTCTCTCTCACACACATACCTCGCAGCTGCCAGATCAAAACAGCCAGATCCATACAGAATGACAAGAATAGATATTTTGAAGCCGTACCAGAAAGCCCAGCACTTTCTCTCGCTAACCCTCCTGTGGCTGTACCCCCACTGTGAATCTCCCTCCTTTTGGAAATCCAGGGTCATGGAAAAAGCATCTGTGTTGGTGTACACCCCTGTAGCGCTGAATATGCTCCCACAGGCTGGGCTGTGTGTTTTCAGGCACACACTTAAACACACCTAGTTTACAACACCCTCCCCCCAAACAAAGTCTCAGCCCTTCCATCTATCTGTCAGTGGTTGATATGGATTTGAAGATAAATAAATGCCCTTTCTCTATTCTCCTCTCTCCTACTCCAGACTAGACTTCCTTGCCTCTCTTTTAATCTGTAGAGAGAGAGATGTGCATCCGTCGGCAGTTTAGGCCCCTTTTTTTCTCCCCTGATCCGTGGAGGAGCTCTGAGGCTCCGAGCTCTCTCTATGTGTGTCATCTGCCTAAATTGCACTTCCCCTGGCGGTGGGGGAATGAATTATAAAATAGGCCTGTCACACTAATCTCTCAGCCTTGGGCCAATAGTTAAATAAATCATTTTAATGATTGCCACGCCACACAGAAGAGGAGGAGGCTCTGGGTGGTGTTGTGTAGGTGCCTGTTGTGCGTACTCTACCAGCAGCATCAACCTTAGCCTTTTGAAATGCCTCCCCACCTTCAAACACACGCCTAAACACATATTGAAAAGGAACACACATGCGCATGCACACACACACGCACATTGCTGTCACCTCCTTCACGCAGATAGCGTGTCAAAATGGTAACTGGGGGCTGAGCTCCACAAGAGGCTGTTGATAAAAGTGTTGTCACTCTGCATCTAGGGATGATCAAAAAACAAAAAAACAAAAAACACGCGGCTCATTACATTAAACACAATGTATAGCTTCTTCAGAATTGTGTAGGGTGGCTTAACTGTAAGCATGTGGGATGGTAATGTGATTAGCATGGTTCAAAAATAAACTCTTCAGCAAAGCTTATGTACAGATTTTGCCTATGAAACAAAATGAGAAAACTTAAGACTGACAGAGACAGGCAAGCACAGACTGTATGAGTTATATGCAAAGCTGGACACAGAAGAGGGGGGTATGATCCATCCTCCACAAACGAAAGAGTACTGTGTTGCAGTAGCACTGCATTTATTTCCTCTGAGATACAGCTGGTGTATTTTGTTCAGTGTTAATGGGTACATTTACATGGAGCCTGATATTCTGCTTATAATCAGTTTAAAAGCCCAAATAGAATAAAAGTGCTCCACAAAAATCACCTCAGTTAAAATAAACGGTGGGATTCAATGAGTTTCCGAGGGGTATAAGAAGCATCTGATCAGTAGGAAAACTGTACCAGGTAAACAGTTTATCAGATACTTTCAGGCTGCATTTTATTCTGAGCGTGCCCTCTGTGTTGACTCAGATGCACGGGGACATACGCAACATTGGTTTCCAAAGATGGCAGCTTTCCAAGCCAAACTTCTCGTCTGCAGATGGTTTGGTTTTAATACAAACTCAAAGATAATTAAAGAATTAAGAGCAATGCAAAAACAGCAGCTTCTCCACCGCGCAGAGGATAGACATGTGTTTGTTTCAGAAACTGATAAAACACCTGCCAAAGAGTTTGACATTTTTATGCATGCCACACTTTTTCAGTTAAGTGTATTGAAGTATGTAAACACTATGTCATAACGATATTATATCCTATCTAAGCAGTGAAGACAAGATGAAAATAATTTGCATTCTGTGCAGTTACTTAACGTATTGTCTGAAAAAACCCTAATTATTAAATTGCATGTTTTTCTTTTGCACACTATTACATTCAGTAACTAAAAGCAGTGAATCTTAACGGTCTGGAACTAGAGCTGCAAAATATTTAGGATTTTGGCTTGAAAATGATTTAAAAAATGGTTGCAGAATGAATATTAATTTTCTTTCGGCTTCTGTTTAATACAGACTGCAATTTTGAGTTGGAGAAGACATCGGTGCACATCGAAATGAATTAAACATTGCTGCAGAGATGATTGGAAAGCCAGATTTAAAGTTAGCTTGAGAAAAGGAGCAGGATGAACATGAGCAGAGTTAGAACGACTTTAGCTGGAGAAAAGTTACAGGCAGACTTCTTGACAGGAGCGATGGAAAAGAAATTTTGTCTCTTGTCCTTCATATCAAAGGCAGGCACCCTACGGTGATTGTAGAGAAATACAATTGTACTCTTTTCAACTGTGACGGGCCCAACAATGTCAGTCAGAACAGGAGGTGGGAGAATGATAAAGATATAGAGACTCTGAGAATGACAGACGAATAGAAACACACACACATTCACTAATGAGTTGCCTAGGGTCACACTTTGTTGCCTTACACAGCCCAGCAAGTGTGTGTTAGTGTGTGTGTGTGTGTGTGTGTGTGTAAGCACCCCTGCTGTGCTTTCATGCACTGAATCTGTTCCCTGACTGCCACGAGAGTCAGTTAACCTGTGTTGTGTCCGGCAGGCCACCATCACCACCGTCACCACCACATCCTCTCCCTTCCCACCTCGGCCCTGCCTGAGGCCGCGGATGGCCCCCTGGGCCGGGGCCGCATGGTGGAGCGGAAGGACCCCCCCATGAGTTCAGACAAAGGGGAGGACCCCTACATGGCCGTACCCTCTCAGACTCAGCCAGAAGCCAATGGTAAGCCTTGGAACGTCACAATAGCAGTCAGTTTGGTCCATTGTCACCTGTGGCAAGGGAGAGGGAAGGGAGGGATAAAGGGGAAGGGAAGGGTTTGCGTAATTGAGATTTACGGCCGCCTAGCTGCTTCCAGCTGACGAAGTGTAGAGATGGCGGATCGCTTTCTCTCTAGGGGACAAATCGCTTCACACTGTGCACATAAACCCCCCACTGAAACATATGCGCACACATTTACATTTGTAGGTACATGCACATAGACATTCGGTGGTCATAAGGTAGCATATAGGCTATGTACACACCAACCTTCATGCACACACCACTCTGTAGGATGGATTTATTGTCCGTGGATTGTAATGCCCCACAGGAGATGTAATATCCAGACCATTACACTCTGAAAAGGAAGATGGCGATGTATTTATTTCCTCGGGAAGATGGCCCAGTCCCCAGCTCTGTCATGCTTTGCGACACGGTGACATGACATTGAACGCCCTTTTCTCCTGTGTTAACAACCTGCCTAATGCTGTACCGCCTCAAGGACGGCTCACTGGATAAATGAGTCAGAGTGAAAAGGGAGGAAGGGGAGGAGACGAGAGGGACAACCCACATCGTAGATGGAAAGAAAAAAAGGTCACTGCGGTGCTGCCAATCCAGCCTGCTCTTTACTGTCACAGACAAAGCTTAGAAGCCATTACAGCAACATGCAACATGTTTCTGCTAGTTTGTGCGGTCCATGCTAACACAGGCATTACCCCGAAACATTAATTGAAATGACATTAATATTTTCATTCTGACTGTGGCCTGAAAGATGCAGTAGCATACTCTCTACAAACATACTAAATGTAAAGAAAGACAGAAAGATCAGCTAACGAGCTGAGTCTAAAATGTCTCCTTACTGAAGTCAGTGTTTAAAAAAAACATGCATGCCTCTTTCAGTTACCCAGGGCATAAATGCAGTTTCAACCTAAGAAAGAACATACAGAATACTTTCTCATTCACAGGCTTGGAAGAGACTTTGAAGATGCTGAAGTGTTGACAAGTGAGATTGACGGGTTGATTTTACCTGCGCTGAATAAATACATTTCAAAAGAGTTTAAAAATACATGACGGTATGACTCAAATGCAGTGTCTTCACAAGAGAACCATAAACTGGGGCTAGCTAAAGTCACTAGTGCACATTTTAAATGTCTCCTGTCTATGGGATAAAGTGAGGAGGCACAGCAGTGATTGAAGCACGTCAGCTGGAAGCAGTTAAGCACCACTTGGTAGATCCAAGCACAATGGTGGCAGAGACTTCAGACAGCATGCCTACAACCAGCATCACAACATGCTGTCGCTCCCCTTGTTGCCTTTGCCTGAGCAGGTGTAACCCGACGAGGAATGGCAAGAAATGCTGAGAATCAAACGTAACGAGAGCCAAAGCTGTCTTACGGTAATAGCTTTTTCCAAGAATAACATTCTGATTTCGGGAGATTTGTGGGTAACTCCGTGCTCAGGTAACTGCAAGACGACTTCATATTTCAATACAATGCTTCCTGCTGTTGTTGTTTTTTTCTTTCTGTATGGTCATTTTTATTATTATTCTTATTATTATCATTTTATGAGACACTTTTGCAGCTTGTGTCACTATTTATCTGTGCAATTTTAGCTCTACAGTCTTTTCTTTTCCCTTCGTTATGAAAGTCGGCTCTGATGATATTTTCTTTCTTATTTTACTAATTTGCGTGGTTTCTTGCGAGCAGTTCTTAATATTTTGCATGGCTTGATCTCACACTACGTCTTTTTTTGCTATTTATATATTTGCCTTTCTTCCTGTGTTGATTGCTTTGATGGTATTAAGCACAGTTTTGCCTCCATACAGCTTAATGCTTTCAGCATGGCAAATTGAGCACCACAATCAAGAGTACTCATTTCCCGCTCCACCCATCCTTCCTCCTGTTCCTTCCTGTCTCCCTCAGTATGATTGGCTTCAGGTGTCAACTGTACTGTGAAAACTTAGCAAACTGCATGTATGAGAGTGAAAACCCAAACATGAATAAGCTATATTAGAAAAAGAAAGCAAAGAAGTCATTTTATCGGCATTTTAATTGCAAAGCAACACATCCACGCAGCCTATTTTGCAGAAGAAATCGGGGATAAACATTTAACCGATCAATCTCAAGTTTATGCTTGAGTGAAAATGTATTAGCTCATATCCAAAGTCTTTTGCGAGCTTATTTGTGATTTAAAACAAATTACAATTACGTCCCTAACTTTTTCATTTGCAGTTGAGACATTGTGGAATCTTATCTGCTAATGAATATTACAGTGCTGCCAATATGTATTAGTCCAGCACCACCAGAGTAATTAGAAATGCTGCAAAGTGATGAGTATTTGCACGCGAATGATATTCAGCACCCAACAGCATCACTATCTGCCATTCCAGTGGGGCCATCACAGTAGTCAGGTGGCTGCTTGTGTTTCACAGTACATTTGAGCTCAGGGTCTGTTTGTGTGTCTGGGCATCATCTGTTATATTTTCTTCTACTTCTGTCATTCCACCATACACTCGTCGTCTGTCCTCCCGTCGCTCATCCAAACCCCAAAACCACCACCAGCTCTGCCTTTTCCACCATCTGCTGCCATTGTGATCAGTCTCCCTTCCACAGGACCTCTCATCTGACTGGGATGGCATGTTCCAAGGCTATACCTTACCTTAGCGCAAATTAATTCCTGAACCAATTTATGGAGAAACCTTCCTCAAATGTCCCCCCACCCTCTCTTCCTCCACCATCTCTGTATCTCTTCCTCTTCAGTTTCTCCCCTTGCAGTCTGCCTCTTCTCCACCTGTAGTCATATCTCTTCCCCCGTCTGCAGGAATGAATCCTTGCTCTGCTCCCCACTTTGCTCTCTCTCCTTTTTTTTTCTACCTGTCTCCCTTTCTCTGGCAGGCTCAGATCTACCCACCTCATTCCCTACTTACATCCACCCCTCCCCCTTTAAACCCGACCTGTAGCCACCGCTGTGTTGCTCCAATTTATGGGTTCATTACAGCAGCTATCCAAGGGAAAAGGAAAGTGGAGAGGTGGAAGGAAAGGGGGATGGAGCGAGACAAGAGGGGACGGAGACTTGGGAAATGAAGGGACTGAGGTACACATGATAAAGATTTATTAGACAGAACAGGGCAATAATGTAACATTGAACAAAGCGGTAAACAGACAGCAGGTGAATGAACTAGCTGAAAGATCTGAACAGAAAAGATGCAGGACAGGTGAATCAGAGAGGAAATAATATATTGTAGTTAAACAAAGTGAACAATATTGTTTCTCTCTATCCCTTTCAGTCTATATTTTATGCTTAGTTAGCTAACGCTAAAAGAGCTGAATGTGAAAAAAAGAATCAAACTGAACATCTGGTGAAACTGAAACAAATTGCTCTAAAAATACAGGATGTTGTCTGCAGTAATGTAGCATTTTCTGTGACTCAGGTTCTGAACAGTATGTGCTGATGCTTTTGAGAAGCAAAACATGAACAGCAAGCACTTATTACTTTTTACAGTTTAATATCACTTTTGCTGAATATTTAATTTTCAGTCATTAGTTTGCATATTTTTATGGTTAATTCAGTTAGGTTGCATTTAGACTTGAACACTGGTTTCATGTTAAAGTCTAGCTGGGCCACAACAAGAGTCTGGTAGTGATTAATCATGTTGAAGGTCTTTATTAAAATAATAATTACATTAGCATTCCTGCAAACATGGGTATGGGAATTTCAGCCAAACTGATATCTTGTCATACTTCAAGACAGAAAACTGAATTCAGTTAAATTAACCTACAAATGCTTTTTACAGCATAATTATTTTTGTAAAACAAACAAACAATCAAACACCCAGATTATCAACAGAATAGATTTATTAATTACAATTAATAACAATAAAAGGTTTTCAAAATAATAATGCTTTTTTATAACAAATCTTATCCATGTTTCTTAACAGTCTTTTTTATTTTGTTTGTTTTGTTTTTTTATTAACTATTAATCCTGTGACTCCATAGTGTACTGGTTAACACATTGACGTAACACATAAAAGATCCCAGATTTTAGACCAGTAGAAACTAAATCCCGAGGATGGCTGCATATGCATATGGTGTGTAAACCATAAGACAAATAAGGGGGCAGCCAAAAGAAGCTTACTTATGAATATGTTATGTAGTCTAACTTCCTAATGATGTTCTTCATATTTTAATAAGGCAATTATTATTTCCTTATTACCAATTAACTAATGTGTGGAGCTTGAAGTTAAGTGTTATCCCTTCAAGAAACTACGACTTGAGTGTAAAGTATAGCATATAGACATTTCTACACAAGCTTTAATGCCTGAGTATTACACATAATCCAGGCAACAAGTGCAATTCTTACTATAGACTAACTAAGTATTAAAAAGTGTTAAGAGACTAAATGCAAGTATTAGATGCCATAATTATCTGAAGAAATGTTTTGCTCTGTCGTGTAGTACCATTAAGTATTGGTTTACCACACTGATTCAGAAGAGGAAACAGGACGAAGAAAACTTCTTTTTGGATTTAATGTGTTTCTTGTACAGCATTAAATTTTTTTTAAATTTTTTTTATTTTTAATGTTACAAAACAACAACTGTACTTTTCTAGCGTATGATTTTCCCTCAGTGTCAGGTTTTCACATTAATAGCTGTTGTCATCTGACAGCTGCTCTGCAAGGGTTATTTTCAGCTGCAGGCAGCTCTCTGACACCTGTGTGCCAAGGTGAGGCTGCTATGATAGAAGGAGAGTATGACCCTGCTCAGACAGGATTGCAGCACAATTCTTTCTATGACAGAAAGTCTTGAATTTGACTTCATCTCAGTTGCTGGAAAGCAGTTGACTGAACATCTCACCGTAGTTACTGGGGATGCCCTGTCAATCTTAAATGTTAACTTTACTTTCACCAGGAAAAATGTTCAATTATGCAGCAGAGAAAATAGCACGTTTGTGTACAGTCAAACAATTGTTCCAAACATTACTGTATTTCACTGCATTTTATTAATTTTAATGATGCATAAGGATGGCTTTAACCATTGATTTGTCTTTATATTAGCTTTACAATTCATTCAAAAACAACTAGTGCTAAATAGATGAAGAGGGCATAATCATAATCTCGAATGTGACCAGTAATGATTGCCTTTTACCATGTAGCTGCGTTTCTTTTGCAACCTGTGAGCAACAAAAAAAGATAAAAGATTATTTCCTTGGTTGTGTGATTATTATGGGTATGGCTCTTGTTTCAGAATGCCCTCTTTTGTAGGTGAGCCAAGAGGTTTTGAGGTAACAGAGGCTTAGACTTAGTTTACCACAAACTCTGCTCACTGTCAGATAATGCACTTGGCTCCTGAAGTTTTTAAGGAGCCTATGAGGTTTAGCAGATTTGGAAATTTAATGTTAGTAGTTTCATATGTCCTTGCAGTTGAATGATAGGATTAAGGTTAATCCTGTAAAGTAGGATGATAGGATTTAAGTTAAAAGTTTATGGAGTGGCCCTTTAGGGCAGGCTGAATGTCTCTGTGTGTGGCAAAGACTAAAAAAATTTTAATTAAATGTTCCCACAACCCATGTTCCTGTCATTCCAACACCTTCGCAATTAAGTAGTGGATTTCGGTTCAGTGTTTCTTACTGGTCAAAGATTGGGCTGGATCTTTGTGAAGCAGATGAATTATTCGCAGCTCATTGTGAATCATAATAGAAACAGCGAACTGGATGCGTTCCCAGCATTACGCACTTCCCGGACTGACGTCAAGCCATAAGCCATAATTTCCTCCACTGATTAGCTTATTGTTCTCTCAAACTGCTTTTGTTTAAAACACACATTCGCTGCTTACTTTTCCACTTTTATGTTTTGGTTACGCTTTTTAATAAGTCCCCCTAACCGTTGACGGTTCGTACAAGAGCTTTGCTTTGTCTCTCGCCCATGTGAGACTGAATCTCATATCACTGCGGCTCATCCCTTTGTGCTCTTGAAGCTTGTCTAACCCACATTCAGCTGTCATTATTATACTTTGAACTGGATTTAAACAGTTATGTTCACGTTGTCCATGAGTGAGCCCTCATCAAGTAGATACAAGCCGAGGCTTTGTTCTCTTGTTGAGCACTAAAACATTTCTAAACAATTACCAATGGCTGCCTTTATGGATTCAATGAAATGCAATGCGTATTAGCACACACATAGCACTCCAGTGATACACAGAAGTCATTTTCTGCAGCCCACATGGTGAAATACACTTCGGTGGGTCACCGGCTGTATTACGGTGACTCATCGAGATTGAATATTAATTGAAAGAACTCAAGATTATAGACACGAATGCACACATAATTTAAAAGTCTACACTGTTTAAATAGTGACAAGCTGTTTTAACAGTTGCACTCTAATGTGAGGGACCTTTTTGCGTTCAGTATATCAGCATGTAAAAATCTATCACCCAGTAATCCGAACGGGAGCGCTGTCAAGTCGAGGCATCAAATAGCTGATGAAAAATGGGATGTTTAATTTATGCTGATATCTTGTGACTATTAAATATTACAGTTTGTATGCAGGGAGTTGGATAGGTTAGTACATCAATGTTAATACCTCAGGTGCTGAATAACATAATTAGGGGTTTAATTATATCTTAACTCGCTCATCAGTATGCATTGCTCCGACTCAGGATTGTCTGATGAATGCTTTAATATTGAATAACACCATTAATGCAAGTGGCTCTTAACCCAAACATACACAAGACTTAATGGGATAATTTACTAACAGGGAATTTAAATAGAAGTTAATGAATTGTTGTCACCATTCAAATACCAGTGTCCTTTTTAAAAGATGACAACAAACTGGTTCCTAATGAAAAAATAGGGCGTTTTTCGAGCTCCCGCGTCAGAGTAAATAAATGCACACCACTTAACATTATCTGCTTTTTCATCCTTCCTTCTGTCTGTAGTCGGTAAGGTCCACTGTTTCATCTTTCAGCGAGTGAAGCATAGTAAGTAGCAGTTAAGTCCAATTAAGATTTTTATCATTTTGCAGACAATGTCTTTATGCAGTCGCTCGCAGTCAGAGGTTAGTGCCCTCTCTGTAACCCCTCTGTGATTTTTAACTACCTTTGAAGTTTTCTTTGCAACAACACAAAGACAAGCTCTGTGGGCTTAAGTCAGTTGGTGCGTCTCAAAAGATTAAAAGAGTGGAAGAGCATCTGTGTGTGTCAGACAGATAGAGCATTCACAAGTTCCAGTCACAATAGATTACAATGTTTCTGATTTATAAGTAAGTGTTGCCGACCCGGCCTGTTTTGACAGCAAGACATATCTGAGTATCTGAGATATGTGTTTAATATCTGAATGTTGAGGCTCGAGGCGGTGTGAAATTCAAATCAATTCATCCACTGAGAGAAGTGTTGAACTGCAGGATGCCTTATGATGCATTCTGGGGGCGAGGCAAGAGCGAAACCAGAAGATTATAAGTCACTGTATAGTCAGAACCTCAACAAGATGAGACTAAAGCGGAAAATCTGTGAGTTTTAGCAACACTTTGATACTTTTCAAGGTCAAGTAGTGGAAGTTTTAGAAAGTTTACAAAGATCGCAAATGATCAGAAATGAGCGGCATAGCCATCTTGATTCAAAACCCTGAGGTCCTGTGATTCAACTGAGACGGCCTTGGTGTCCTCTGTGGCAACTTTCATCCTCTTTGATGTTAAGATGAGAAACAATTCCTCACTTGAAAGATGGAAGTCTTCAAAGTTTAGCTTTTTTTTTTTCTTTGTGTTTTACCCGAGGCCTTGGGCTAAGTACCTTCTGGAAATGTCTGCGTGTGCAGGAGAAGTGAGTGATGGAGGAAGGAGAGGAGAAAAAGAATAAAAGCTTCAAAAGAAAAAAAAAAAGGAGCCTTACAGGGCAGGTTAAATAGGGTTTTAACTATAGCTCACACACCCACAAGAGAAGTCAAAGATCCAGCTCCACAGTTCACCTCCTTCACCAGAATGGACAACCACTTGGCTCTGCCGCCCTCCGGCTTTGTTATTCAATATGAAGTCCAAACGCTCAATCAAAGTTAGCCTTTAGCAGTAATAAATTCACTGTCATGAAAATTCATAACAGTTTTGATTTCCTCTTTTCAGCTTCAATGTCAGCTCCACAGACAGAGACATATGAAAGTATTTACTTTTAACAAGGATTATGGAAAAACGAGAGATTTGCCAATGTATTTGTTTATGCTTGCACTTTTATTTTCCTACATAACTGTTCTTTGGAGATTTCCAGGTCTCCTGATCTCAAGTGAAACTGAATTCCTTTTACATCCCTTCCGTGTGCGCTGAAATATTTAACCCAGCAACTCTCAAAGAGCAGCCAGCCCCCACCGCCGCTGTTGTTTCTGCTAAAGGGTGATAACTTAGAAAGATCACAAGGTTGTAATTACAGCCTTCCCGGTCTCCACTGAATTGAACACTTACCATATGGAGGCTGAACGGTGTGAAAGAAAAAGAAAGTCAAAAAAGTGATTCATTGTTTCTGCAAAGGAGAGAAGTGGCAGAAAGTGTGAATGAAAGATCTAAGTGAGGACAGTGGAAAGTCAAAGTTAAAGATAGCAGCGCAGAAAAGTATCTCTCTCGTTCTCAGATGTTACAGGATGAGATGGGAAGCAGATGTTTCATCAGACAGGCCGGCCATTTGATCACGCAAGTTCGCAGCGTAACACTCGTCAAACGTGGATGCTGCGCTGCAGATAACGCTCATCACTTCTCACACTATCCACACGGCTGAGCGTGTCCTCGATAAGGAAAGGTTTTGGCTGGGAAAGATGCTTTTTTTAAACCTTTTGTTTAACTTTTAGTGAGTTATGGCTGTGCTGCATGTTGTCAGCACTCTATTAAGGAGAAAAGTGAAGTTTTGTTTTTACAATAAATGAGGAATGATCTGGGTAAATGTAAGTGTCCTTTCTTATCCAGGTTGAGCTTCAAAGTCCAGACAGAGACTAAAGAGTGCTTAACTCCGGCTAGGAAAAAGGGGCTTTAACTCATGTTGTTGGGCTAATGAAGTATGACTGCAGCGAGTGAGATTATGGATGTTAGTTTAAGACAGTGTGGATTTCAGATCCATGAGAAAAGATTACCATGCTTTCTCTATGTCTGTGTTATGTCTCACTGAGGAAATGCAGAAAGAAGATACTCTCCAAGTACATCCTCAGTGACACCGCTGAGCTGAAAAGCCAAACATGATTAACCAGCTCCTTCAGGATTTCGGAGAATTATTGGAACTAATGTTTGTTCTGTGGAAACTGCTTTTGAAAAATTACAGGGCAAATTGAAAAATTTGCAAGGAAGACGAAGAAAGTGTCGCGTGAAGACTGCAAACTGTAAAAGGACGAAATTACTTGTTGCTTGTTGACAACTGTTGTTCAGCTTGCCTGTGAGCAAATGTTTATATTCATGCAGCCACTGTATATTTCATTATCTGCAATAATACCTGAGGCAGTCAGCAAAAACTGAATTTCAAAATATCAGAAAAAAAAGATTAACAAGACAGGGTCTGAAGTTGGCAGCAGAAATATTTTATTAATGCACTTCAGTAAGAGCAATCTCAAAGAAGTGAAACAAAAGGAACAAAAAACACATTTTCATCCAATTTTTCCACCTGTAGCTGGATTAGTACTAAATGAAAATGTCTGATTTGTAAAAGCTGTTGTACAAATCATATCACCCACCTACTGCTTATTTTAGAACACCGATTCATTGTAAACAAACCTCCTCTGTACAGGAAAGACTCACAGATATCATCTTAAATTACTTCACATACATTCCAGCTTGTTTTGGATTTTTTTTCCAGCATTTTGGGGTAAAGATTCCTCAGTGTTGAGGAATCTATACATGCCTTACACATGTGAAACTGAGTCACGTTGCGGAGACGAGCGATGCCCCTGCTGTAGCCCCTTTACACGATAGAGCCCACCTGCCTAATCCTCTATCTGTGGTAACTGACCTGTACGGGCCATAGGTCATGTGTGAAGGCATTATAAATCTCTCGGCTGTGGACCGGTGTGTTTAACCCAAAGAATAGTGTGCTGCATTAGATGTCTGCGTTCATCCACAGGCTGCAGGCTATCATCTTTGAGCATGCATGTGTGGGAGGTGCATGTGTCCACACTCGTGTGTGCGTGCGTGCAGTCTGTTGTTGACCCTGTTTTATTAAATACAACCTGCCGCTCCCGCTCACCCACCGCTAAAATGCTCCATAGCATCCTTTATTGAATTATCTTTTATTTGGCGTTATCACAGTGTGTCTTTGCCAGTCTTTGAAAGTGGCGCTTTCATAAGACACTGATGACACAGCTCATTGGATTTAGCGCCTAATCAGAGGCTTTTTAATGTATTCGCTGTGATTCATGAGATTGGATCCAAGCTTTATGAAAAGTCTTCCATTTGCATCTATGAGAAGAAAGGGCTCGGGTATTTCAGGTTCCTTCATCGGAGCTCATATCTTTTTTCATTTCAGCAGAAGGTTTTATCTGGGATTTAAAATGTGAATCATAATCACCCCTCCAAAACACATTTTCACTCTGAGATTGGATTTTGGGGGAAACACTGAATCTTGATACTTGAAGCTACAATTTTGAATAGATGTTTCCTATGATGGAATAAATCCTTCTGCATTTGCATGTTTTTCGTGAAATTATTTAAACCGTTAATCTTTTTGCCCAGAAGATATCTTAATTATTGTAACTGTTTTTTATGTTTTGCTTCATCTTTTAAGAAGAATCTTTTCCAGCATCTCTTTTATTTTCTTTGAAACAATTGGCTTCAAAGCATCTCTTTTTAGTCTGCCTGTCTGAATGTCATCTCTGTGTCTCTCTGCAGGCGTGATCCGTGAGAGCTACCAGAAGGGTCGTGACCAGCTGGTTCCTGTAACCCTCTTGGCCATCGCCGTTATCCTAGCATTTGCCATGGGCGCCATCTTTTCTGGCATCATTGTCTACTGCGTCTGTGACCATCGTCGTCGAGACATGGACCTGACGGGCCGTAAAGAAAAGGACACCCACCACCTCCACTCCCGCCGGGGATCCATGAACAGCGTAACCAAGCTGACGGGTCTGTTTGAGACGCAGGCCAAAGAAGGTCGCCCCGAGGCAATTCTCACACCTTTGATGCACAATGGAAGACTGACGCCAAATGGGAAGATGCTCATAAAAGCAGACCAACACCACCTGGACCTTGCGGCTCTGCCAACGCCTGAATCCACCCCCATGCAGCCGCGTCGTAAGCCCAGCCGGGGAAGCCGTGAGTGGGAGAGAAACCAGAACCTCATCAACGCGTGCACCAAGGACATGCCACCAATGGGGTCGCCTGTTATCTCTACCGACCTGCCGCTGAGGGCCTCACCGGGGCACATCCCTAGCGTTGTAGTCCTACCTTTGCAGCAGCATCAGCACCAGCTTCAGCCTCATCTGCAACAGCACCAGCAGTCCTACCAACATGAGTATGTGGAGCAGCCCCATCACAGTGATATGAGCATGGGCCACGGTGTACTGGATGACCAGGGGGCCACCCTGGAGTACAAGACAAGCAAGAGCCCGTGCCACAACCTCAACATGGCTGATCCAGATGTGGTGCTGCCACCTCGTGTGCCCCAGCGGGAGGCCTCTCTCACCATCCCACCTGCTGTCCCACAGATGGGCAAACGCCTGGAGGTCCACTCGTCAGTCTACGGGCTTCGGAAAGGATCAGCATCTGGTGCTTGTGGATCCTCCGCCCTCAAGAAACACAACACCAACTCCTCTAACTCCTCCCATTTGGCGAGACATCACAGCTTCAACCGTGTTGAGACTCCACCACCTGCACCTCAGAGGGTGGACTCCATACAAATGACAGCACAGGGCATATCTCTGTCAAGGCAGCCTGGAATGAGCTCCTACGGATCACTGCCTCGAACGGGCGTCAAATATCTCAAGCCTGATGTCCCCCCCAAACCCTCTGTAGTCTCGCTCTCCACAAAAGTCAAGTCCAGTGACTCTGGCACATAGTTGGGTTGTTAGCCTGTCGGTCCAATGTGAACAGACAGTAGTGAAAGGCGTTTTCTGGCAGAGAGAAAAAACAGGGAATACTGTACAACTTGCATCTCCTTTTTGTGTTTTTGTTTGTTTTTTGGTGTACAGTACAGTGGAAATGCAACACAGTTTTTTTTCTTAAAGAAAACACTTTCTTTTTATATAAATATGTAAATATTATACCATGGTTGTTGTCGGTTGTGGCAGTCATCGAGCTCATGCTCTGGCTGGCACACAGCTCCTCTGTAAACACACATGGGAACATGTGCTACTGAAAAAGAAGATGATGCTTGTCCTGAATATTTCATCCATTGGCACCCTGTAGCATTCAAGACAGTGGCTCTCTTGTTTGTGGTGTCTTTGTTTACTGAGACTTGATTCGATACTTCGTCATGCTGGTAAAAGCACATACGAAGACGTCACAAGGGGGTTGGAGAATAATTGTTGTACAATACCTTGAGGACAGGAGGATCTGAGCAAACAAGCACTCAGAGAGAACGAGTTCGGACTGAAAGGACAGACAGCTGCCTGAGTTCTGGCGGAAACTGTGAAAAGCCTCTCAGTGTTACAGCAATCAAGTCCTGCCTGGGCATGACTGAAAGCCTGGGCCAGAAGAATCTTCTACTGTACTGGTGACTGAATAACACATGACTGTTAATACTAATAGCTTGTTGTATTTATTTTTATTAAGTGCTTTTGAAAAACAAACAGACTGACTTTCTAGGCTTGGAGAGAAAGAGGACAAAGAAGAGATCTTTTAATATTAATTAATCAAGAGTGAGGAAGAAAATATTTAAAGTCATTAAACTGGAGCCAGTAGAACTTTCTTAATGACTAAAGTTCAACTAGGTCTTACTGTGTGCTCAGTGGGACCTGCAGCTTGAGAATATACGTGACCTCTGTGACGACGAGGAGATATTTATTTAAACTGTGCCAGACCAGGACTTTTACTTTTACGGACCAGAATCTCCTTTGTTTTAGACCAATCATTTAAAAAAAGAAAAGAAATCCTGAACCTCACCCTTTCACTCCTGCAATCAGCACTGTGGTTTTGTGTGAGTCCCAAACATTTGTCCTGATTGGTTGCTGGCTTACTGGTGCCATCACAGCTCACTGTTGCATGTTGCAAATATAAGAGAAGCAGCTGCAGCAACCGCACGGGGGGATCTGCATACAAAAGGAAGCTGTAAGTGAGGCTGCAAGCAAACGAGCGGTGCCTCCATCTTGGAACGTATCGTCTTTTCTAGCGGCGTCACGCGGAAGAGCGGGCGAAAAAAAGGAAATTATAGGAACATCTGTCTTGCCTGCTTCTTTTTCCACATGTAAATTTGTGCCTTACACCCTGAAGTAGTGACAATGTTTTCTTTAATAGCTGTTAACTCTGTCTCCTTGTTGTATTTTTTTATTTTCTTTTTTTTTCTTATGTCATGATATTTCCCTTGTTTGATAAAAATGCAATTAAAGAATGTAGGTGTTATTGTTGTAATTCTGGTCCCTAGACAAAACACACTTACAGACCAGAGGGAAGAGAGGAAGGAGCAATTCCTTTCTTCATTCACACACTCTCGCTCTCTCTCTCTCTCTCTGGCACACACACATAAACACATGCACACATACACACACTCATCTTTGTGATTCATTTCTGATTGTGCCATTAATGCGCTTAAAACGACCCTTTATGTTGTGCTGGCAGTGTCGATAAAGACTTTGTGAGTGTTTTTCATTTCCTGTTTTATACAAAGTCCTGGTATTTGTTTTTACTTGTTTTTGGTGTTCGTTTGGAGTGATGGTTAATTGGTTAACGGAACAATTAACATTTGTTGCTTAAGGAGGCCAATGTAGGTGTATCTTCCCTTGGTGCACTGCGATAGCACCATAGCAAGCGTACAGTACGAGATACACGTGAACACCCAGCGTACTAACACGAGTCGAGGCTTCTTGCGCGCATTGAAACGTTCACTTGTTAGACGGTTGCATAAACAGGCTGGTTCCTGTGGAAAAGAAAAAAAAAGATGACATTTTGAAACAACACTATTAAAAACTGTACATTATTTAACCCCCTTTTTGTAAGCGAACACAGTTTGGGAAGTTTAGAGATTTTTTTATTTTATTTTGCCTCACTAACTCTCATTATCAAAGCCTTATGAATGGCTGAGAGTTTAACTAATCAGATGATTTCACTTCCTTTTTACTTGAGGGTTTTTATGGATCACCCCACACTGAAACACTTAAGTCATTGGAGCACTCCCTTAGTGTTGTATGTGTAGATAGGTTAAAGTTTTCTCGATATCAATATTCTTTCTGGAGGAAAGCCAAGAGTGTCTCAGTCCACAGCTCGAATAAGACTGACATGCAGGATCTGGGACCTGACTAATGTGTACATAGATGCTCGAAGGGAATGGTTGCACATGACGAGGTCATGGGCAATGGATTAGTTCAAAATATGAACCGAGAGGAACGCGTCCCATCTAAAACATGGTCCGGGATAAAGCTGCAACAGTTATAGCATCGATTAACTTGAAGCGAGGACCTTCAAAGTTCAGATAAGCATAGACGTGTGTTCACTCCAGACTTTCATAAAACTACTTTGCTTTAAATTAGTGTCTGAACACCTTACTTACACCCTCCGGTGCACTGAGTGCATGAACCAGCAACATTCCCACGCCTGGAGTAAGGCTTATCCTCAGCTGAGTATTTCTGGTTTTGAAATGCTCAGTTGCGTTGTCTCCCACCTGGATGAATTGTCATGTCCACACTGAATGTGAACAAGAGAACCTGTCTAGGTTTGAAGGTTAAATGTCCACATCCTGTGTAGACAAGTGCTTTTGGCTGTGGGTGCATTTATGATTCAGCAAGATCAAGTGTTTTGATATTAGAGAAAAGTTGAGCGTTTTAAAGGCTGAAGGCTGCTGTGGACAGTGAGGTTCTTTGGTGTGTGCCTTTTTGTCTTTCACCCTTGTTATAATACACTGCTGTTAGATGCAAATCTACTCTCTTCTCAACTTCTCAAACTTTTGAACTTTGTAAGCTTGTAAGATATCGTGACGTCACAAAGTTTTTTGCCCTACTCTCTCCACTTCCTTAACATCTGATTCACAGCTTAATGTATGTTGTAAAGAAAAAAAAGAACTCTTTAATTTAATGCAAAATGTAATAAAAAAAGAAAGAAAATAAAATTCTTGTCATGAAGACTGTGATATGTCCTTGACTCTTTCCACTTGTTTCCTAGCCTGAGGTTATCTTTATTCTGGAACATCTTTAGTTGCTGGATTTTGTGCAACACTGTCTGGGGAAAACCAAGCCTTGGTTTTGCCCAGGATTTAAACGTTCTTTTGATAGAAGATCCCTTTTAAGAAAATATTGCACTTTTATGACCTGAAGTACACTATTCTACTTTTGCTTGTAATACCACCACCAACCCCTTGAGATCTGACAAACATTTCCTACAAAGCAAGCGTGAGCTGATAAAAGGAAACTTAAATTTAAGTAGTTCTCAACTTCATTATAGATAAGTGAAAAAAGAGAAAGGTTATGAGCAGAGGGAAGAAGCCTGTACTCCATTTCTATGGTTGATCGTGTTGGTTAAATGAAGCAGGCAGCTTGATGGACTGAAAGCAGATTTCTGTATGCAGGTTGGTACTCTGAGCACTCCAAATGACCTTTTAACCTAGAAGGAGCTCGGCCCATTATACTTTTGGTGTAATCCATTTGATGCCATACAGGCAATCAACAGAATTCTTCACAGATGTTCTGAAGGCAAATGAAATAGAGAGATTTCTTTCACTTCCATTCAAAAACCTTGCAAGTTTTGTGTACATGGACTTTTAAGTGAAATCAATTCAATCCCTTCTCGAGGGCAGAGTCAGATGGCTCGACTTTGGAAACGCAGATAAAAGCATTACCTGTTAACTTCTCAAAATGACAGTAATCAATATTGTTATCAAATGACTATGGGAGGCAGGTGGACACTAGAGATTAACCCACAGAGAGTGATCCCCCAAATCCATTCACAGTATCCCATCAGCCCACAGAGTACTACAATGTCTTGGAGTTACTACTAAAATAAAAGTAATATATTACACATTACTTATTACATCTCTTTAAAACAATGTGGTATATAACCTAATGACTCAATGAAGAAAATTATTTGTTACACTACTTGTTACATTAATTTCATATATTGCTCTGTAACATGACCTATAATGCATTGTTACATAATTATTAGTTAATAATATCAAGCTAATGCCTAATGCTTCAGTGGGAAGTCTATCTGTAACTTACAACATATGCAGAAATCCTTCTTAACCCTACGCTGTAACCCTCAGCACAACCTGACGTGCACTTCTCGAGAAATGTAACTGAACGTGAGGTCAACGCAGCAACGACTCTGACTGGCGTAGAAGAGGGTTGCAGGCTTAACAGGGGTTTCTAGCTACTTCGTAAGTTACGACATAAATAATGACACAAATCTTCATCATAACAAAGAACATTCAAGATTTTTGTTCTAGTGTTTTATTTTTTGCTTCTAGTGCTTAAGGTTGAACACAAAAGTCAACAACACAAGGAAAAGTTTATCTTTACAAAGAGTCGAGTTCGAGTCAGCAGAATGTTTCCGTTTTGGACACCAATTGCATTTTACATCACACTCTTGTCCTTTTGTACAATAACGATAAATTTGATTTCCACATCTCCAGACCTCAGAGGTTGTGGACGACATCATCATTTTCTTCACCATGAACTAACATCAGCTGTTTGTAGTGCAGGAAAAAACAGTCATTTTTGATGTTTTTATTGGGGTTTTTTCCCTATCATACTATCATTCAAATAATTGAAGAACCTTTATAATTGAAGTAAGAACATAATTCTATCTCCAGTGTAATTACAGTATTCAGTACAGTTACATTACCACGTTACTGAAAAATATAATGTGATTTCAGTAATGCTGTACTTTTGAATGCACTGACTTTAATTTATGTTTTTTTCAGGCACATATCTTGTTTTATCAACAGCACTAAAAACTCCATTTTCTTAGCCCAGAACTCTGTTTTTTTTTTCAAACCAATATAAAAAGAGGTCAAATAATGGACTTGCATTTATCAAGTGTACATGAACACTGTGAACTATATTGTCTTGCAATTTTGAATAAGACTCAAACATGATTCCCAAGATTCGTGTTATGTTTTATGCTGTCATGATTTTTCACACTGTCTCTCTGGTTCCCTGAAGGTTCTCTTTATTGAGTTAAATAATGTTTAAGGGCATGCTTAATTCAAGCCATCACTCAGTAGTATCAGGTGGGTGATTTGTGTAAGAGATTATTGTTTTTCGGTGCATGAGAATGAATCAAGGTATTAGATGAGCCTTCTTAGGTTTCACATAAAAGGAGACAAAGGAGAAAACCACAGTTCAAAACTTCACCTCAAATTCCCCTACTGATAGTCAGTCTGACCTTATAATACCTGCAGTATAACTTTCATTAGATTCCTCACTCACAGATCATGAAAACAAATCTCATTACCTGCAGATGATCACTGCTGACTAACACTGACCAGAAAAGCTCCCATTTCAAATAAGGGTCTCCAGTTTCGCACTCTAGCACTTTTTTCTTACTGCTTTGTCATGAAATGTGGCTTTGGCATGTAGTTTGACACTCTGCCTTTGATCTTGAGGTGAGTCACGAGTCTCAATCATTGGTATAAGTCAGCCTTTGCATGGAGATCAGATAACCAGGATGCGGTGTAGCTAATGAGGCCTGTCGCTGCCTTCACAATGCTGCATTGTGAAGTTTCCTTTCAGGCACCCCTGTGTTGTTGCACTACTCAGAGATCAAGATTCAGATATTCACCACTAAGTCTTCTCTAACATGACAAGCACACAATTGTATCTAATGATGACTAGTGTGAGCTGGTATTTTCACAGAGCTAGTCAGAGTGTACTTCAAAGGTTAACTTTCAAGGAGTCAAAACTGGGGTATGGTTGAGGGGCAGATTGATGGTGAGAGATAAAGACAGCAAGCAATACATAATAATGGAATTCTAACACTGTGATCAGCAGGACATACAAGCAGTATATTTTATATATTATAGAATCATGGAAAAATATGGAGCTCTGCGATATATTGGTTACCTGTCCAGGGTCTACCCCGTCTTGTCACCCTACAGCAGCTCCCTCCCAACCCTTAATTGGATAAGCAGGAGAAAATGGACGGATGGACAGAGGAAAGAAAGAAAATGTTGTTTCCTTTCAAATAATTAAGAATCATTTTAATGCATTCAGAGTTTTTTCTATGGAGCCTGCAACATGGATGAGACAACAGCTAGTTTTATCTGTCACTCCTGTAGATCTCCGTTGTAGATGCAAGATGAATAGACAATAAAGTGCCTATTATCTGTGATTATTGACAACAGATTCTTTAATAGAACTTATTTTATAATAAGTTTTGAAAATAGCAATTCAAGTCATGAATAGAAAATTAGCATGAATATTACCAAAGAGCGTGTTGGTTATACGTTTATGTTACTATACTTCTTCTTCTTATTATTTTTTTACTAAAGGAGTCATTGTGTAGGGCACCTCTGTACTGGCTTTACGTTTAAGACCCTGCAGCTTCATCCATCTTTTTAAGCCTGCAGCTTATCGGGAGGTCTCTTGTAATTTACACTCAACAAAAATATAAACGCAACACCTTTGTTACTGCTCCCATTCCCCATGGGATGGACGTAGAGACCTAAAATTCATTCCAGATACACAATATAACCATCCCTCCCAAACAGTGGTCACAAATCAGTCCAAATGTGTGGTAGTGGGCACATCTGCTATATTGAGATAATCCATCCCACCTCACAGGTGTGCCACATCAGGATGCTGATCTGACATCATGAGTAGTGCACAGGTGTACCTCAGACTGCCCACAACAAAAGGCCACCCTGGAATGTGCAGTTTTGTCTCACAGCAAAATGCCACAGATGCCACAAGCAATGAGGACGCGTGCAATTGGCATGCTGACAGCAGGAATGTCAACCAGATCTGTCGCCCGTGCATTGAATCTTCATTTCTCAACCATAAGCCGTCTCCACAGGCGTTTCAGAGAATATGGCAGCACATCCAACCGGCCTCACAACCGCAGACCTCGTGTAACCACACCAGCCCAGGACCTCCACATCCAGCAGGTTCACCTCCAAGATCGTCATCGTCTGAGACCAGCCACCCAGACAGCTGCTGGAACAATTGGTTTGCACAACCAAACAATTTCTTTTTTTTTTTTTTTTTTTTGAAAATATTTTTATTGAAAAAAGAAAACAGTACTTGCAGTTACCGAAATACAATCAACCTTTCTTAATTTTCCTAAGTAAATTAACATACATATATATATGAAAAAAACAACAAAAAAAACAAAAAAACAAAACACAACGCCCCCCCCCCAGTCCCACACAGATCAACACAACCATCAAACATATTAGAGGAATATAACAGTAACAAAAGTAGATTTAAACAGGCAATACCTCTAGACTAGCAAAATAAGAGATAAAGGGTTGCCACTTGTGAAAAAATTTGGCTGTGCAACCTCTCAACGTATATTTAATTTTTTCAAGTTTTAAAAAAAACATGACATCTTTAAGCCACCGGGAAATAGTAGGATACTTAGCAGACTTCCAATGCAACAATATTAGACGTCTCGCTAATAGGGATGTGAAGGCTATAATATCCCTTTGTGTGGAATCAAGTGTAAGTGAGCGAGCAGGAATCCCAAACACAGCAATCAGAGGACAAGGATGAAGAGTTACCCCAAGAACAGTTGACATAATAGCAAAATACCTTGTCCAGAAACCTTGTAGCTCAGGGCACAGAAAAAACATGTGGCTAAGGTGACAAGGAGAACCATGGCATTTATCACATTTATTTTCCACTTCTGGATACAATTCAGAAAGTCTAGACTTAGAGAAATGCACCCTGTGTATGACCTTAAATTGAATAAGTCCAAGACGAGCACAGGAGGTGGAAGATCGTATCCTCGTTATAGCCCGTTCCCAAGACTCCTCATGTATTCGAAATCCCAGTTCTTCTTCCCATGTACGCTTAAGCTTAACATTAGAGTGGTTACTAAAAGACAGAATAGCATCATAGAGTTTCGAAATGGTTCCTCTGTGATGAGGAACAAATGATAACGTAGTTTCCCACTGCTGTTCTGGAGGTAAAGAGGGGAAATTTGGGAAACACTTAGCAACAAAATTTCGAATTTGAAAATAGCGAAACAAATGTGTAACAGGGAGATTGTAACGAGAAGACAAGTTGGGAAAACTATCGAAAACACCATCCACATATAAATGTTTGAACTGTTTTATACCCTTGTCACACCACACTGAAAATGTCGAGTCCAAAAGTGAAGGGGGAAACAAATGGTTTTCGCTTAGAGGACCGAGGAAGACGGCATTACAAAATTAAAGTGACGTCTAAACTGAAACCAGATTTTGAGTGTGTTAAGAACCACCTGATTATCAGTGTACAGAGAGGGTCTCACGGGTAAAGAGGAATAGAGCAAAGCCGGTAAAGAAGAGCCCTTACATGATGATAGCTCCGATTTACACCACGAGGAACCAGAAGATTTTAGCCAGTAGCAAAGTTTATGGATGTGAGCGGCCCAGTAATAGACTAAAAAATTAGGTAATGCAAGTCCTCCACTAAATCTGCATCGCTGCAGCAAAGTTTTAGAGACCCTAGGTGGCTTCCCTCCCCAAATGAAAGAACCAATAATCTTGTCCAGTGAAACAAAAAAATGTTTCGGCAAAAATAAGGGAATTGACTGAAATAAAAATAAAAATTTTGGTAAGATGTTCATTTTAACAACGTTAATCTTACCGATTAAAGAAAGGGGGAGATTACCCCATCTTTGAATATCAGATGTGACCCTAGATATAAGAGGAGACAAATTTGCTGATTTAAGGCCAGCTAGAGAGCGAGTAACCAAACAATTTCTGCACAAACTGTCAGAAACTGTCTCAGGGACGCTCAAATGCATGCCCGTCGTCCTCATCGGGGTCTTGACCTGACTCCAGCTCGTCGCCGTAACAGACTTGTGTGGGCAAATGCTCACATTCGATGGCGTCTGGCACGTTGGAGAGGTGTGCGCTTCACGGATGAATCATGGTTCACATTGTTCAGGGCAGATGGCAGCTGAGAATGTCCCAGTTCTTGCATGGCCAGCATACTCACCGGACATGTCACCCATTGAGCATGTTCGGGATGTGCTTGACCGGCGTATACGGCAGCGTGTACCAGTTCCCACGAATATCCAACAACCTCGCACAGCCATTGAAGTGGAGCGGACCAACATTCCACAGGCCACAATTGACAATCTGATAGACTCCATGCGACGATGTGTTGCACTGCATGAGGCAAATGGTGGTCACACCAGATACTGACCGGTTCTGGGTCCCCAGACCCCCCAATAGCGCAAAAAACTGCACATTCCAGGGTGGCCTTTTGTTGTGGGCAGTCTGAGGTACACCTGTGCACTACTCATGATGTCAGATCAGCATCCTGATGTGGCACACCTGTGAGGTGGGATGGATTATCTCAATATAGCAGATGTGCCCACTACCACACATTTGGACTGATTTGTGACCACTGTTTGGGAGGGATGGTTATATTGTGTATCTGGAATGAATTTTAGGTCTCTACGTCCATCCCATGGGGAATGGGAGCAGTAACAAAGGTGTTGCGTTTATATTTTTGTTGAGTGTAGTTATTTCTTCCACCTCAGAACAATTTTCAGACTAATTTTTTTTCTAAATCCATGACATCTAGAAAAAGTTCTTCAAGGCTTTGTTACACCTAAACTTTGCTACTTTAAACGACTGTAAACTGGAACTGATGAATCGTCTTTTGCTTTGTTTACAATTAGTCCAAATGCTGCAGGCACGTTACTGACTGGGAAAACAAAAGCAGACCAGAATACTCCTGTGTTAGCAGCTTTGCTCTGTACTCTGTGTCTTATAGAATCCAGAAAAAAGTGACAAAATTTATTTTTTACTTAAATGCTCTTTCATCTCCATATACCAGTCAAAAGTTTTAGAAAACTCTATTTTTTCCAGTTATTTATTGCAATTCACTTTGAAGTCCAATGAACAGCTTGAAATGGTAAAAGGGTAAGCGGTGAACTGCCGGAGTTAAAAAAAAAAACTGTAAGGTTACTCAAAACTGAAAAATAATGTACATTTCAGAATTATACAAAAAGGCCTTTTCAGGGAACAGAAACTGGGTTAACAATTTAAAGCTGTTCTGCAGCAGTGGAGGTTGATCAAGCCTTGAAAGCTGGTGCTACTAATTTCTACAGGTGTTCCAGTTTCTTTGGACTACTTACAACCCGCCTGTCTGCATAAAAACAGTGTTGGAGCACACTGTGATACCATACCCTCGTAGTGTGTTGCTACAAAAATGGTGAGAAAAAGCTATTAACTCATTCACTGCCAGCCATTGGCAGTGAATGAGTTAAACCCATTGACTCATTCACTGCAAATGACGGCTATAGACGTCAATGGCAGTGAATGAGTTAACAATGGTAGAGAGACAGACCATCATAACACTTACAAATGTAGGTCTTTCCTGCAGAGAAATTGCAAAGAAAGTCAAGGTGTCAGTGAGTACAGTTTCTTTCACCATCAAAAGGCACTCAGGAACTGGGGCAAACTCTGGGAGGAAGAGGTCTGGCAGACCCAAAGATACAACTGAATCAGAGGACAAGTTTCTGAGAGTAAACAGCTTGCGTGATAGGTGGCTCACAGGACAACACGCAAGTCTTAGTTTTAACTGTGAAGCGAAGACTTTGAGTTGGAGCAAGAAAGCCATCGTTAAGACGTCAGAATAAGACAGAGAGGCTTGCCTGGGCCATGAAACACCATCACTGGACTACTGAAGACTGGAAGAAGGTATTATGGACTGATGAAAAAAATGAAAACTATGGTTCATCACTCAGGATCAGGATCCAGTAGGTGAAAGGATGCCTCCCCAGTGTGTGGCATGAACTGTCAAACACAGAGGAGGAAGTGTGATGGTCTGGGGCTGTTTTGCTAGATCCAGGGTCGGTGACTTGTACAGAGCGAGAGGCACCATGAACCAAAACAGCTACTGCAGCATTCTGCAGTGCCATACACCCTCTGGTATGCAGCTAGTTGGTCAGGGATTCATCCTACAGCAAGATAATGGCCCAAAACATTAGTCCAAACTATGCCAGAACTACCTCAAGAAAAAAGAACAAGATGTCAAGCTTGAAAACATGGAGTCTTCCACAGTCTCCAGACTTAAACCCCATCGAGTTGGTTTGGGATGAACTGGGCAGAAGAGTGAAAGCAAAGCAACCTACAAGTGCCACACGTTTATGGAAGCGTGTGTGACAGATATGGGGAGAACTTTTTAAGAAATATTTGGTTTATATTGTAGAAAGAATGCTACAGGTGTGTTCAGCCGTTATATCTGCCAAAGGTGGCTACTTTTATGAGTCGAAAGTTTAGAATACAATCTGGTCTATAAAGTGATTTTATGATTTCTCAAATTGCTTTTTTGTACTATGTTTTAATTTGAGGGTGCAAAGAGGCATTAGACTGCATAACTTTCAATAAAAAACTGTAAAAATTGGGGTGTTCTAAAATTTTTGACCAATAGTGTGGTTGACATGGTGCATCCGTATATACCCTCTAGATCATTAAGGTTTGCATGCCAATGACTTTTGACCATCCCACAACTGAAGCGTATAACACAAAAAAATGGGACGAGTTTTTGCTGTCATTGCGCCAAGACCCTGGAATGATCTCTGAAGTGGTCTGAGACATGCTGCTGATCTCTGCTGATCGAGGTTGATCGAGATGGTTTGTTGTTGTGTTATTTGTGCAAGTAGTATGAATGGGGCTTGAGAGAGTCATCTGGAAAACCTTCTCTTTTTCTTATTGGGAAACACTTTGGTTTAAAATGTGCTACATAACTCAATTTACTTAATTATTTGACTGTATTTAGTTTAAACTGCATGTTTCTAATTAATTTAACTTTGACTGTGGATGCCAGAGAGATTCTATTTAAATCGCTCAATGATTAGCTGCTTGGGAAATACCACATGCTGTAAATCTTTCTGGTTTAAATCTAAATGAATCAATCAAAGCTGCCTCATAACCTGACATTATGACTTGTTGATCCAGAGCTTGGTGGCTATTTTCCCCAACAGATGGCAGCCTGATGGGCTTTCAATGAGCCAACAATCCAACCTCCTACCAGCAGACCAGTAAACCAACCAACAAACCAGCCGTTAAAACCCTTCAGACAAGTTGCTTTTAAGTTAACCTAGTCATTCATGGAGCCAGCAGGCCCCCCACCCCCTCCAGACCCTCACAGCTCTAATCCACCTTGCTTAGCCGTGGCCTAGAAGTGCTCATTTCGAGTGCCCCACAATCTGTGGTCACAACAAGCTTAGCTGCGTGCTAATCCGCCTTGTTCCATCCAGCAAATCATTATCCTCTCACTGATACTGTCTACACCTGTTACTGCTCTTAATGGCATACATCCTAATGTTTTTTTCATGCATCTTTCTGCCAAAATATGGTTTCTCCTACAATGACTCAGAGAAAAAAAGAAAAAAGAGTAGACACAAAGACACACGTGCACGCACGCACGCACGCACACACACACACACACACACACACACACACAAAAGAAAACAGACAAATAAACAAGCGGAGGGAATAATTACCTGCCAAAAGGACCATGGATTTAAAGTCAAAATAGACAGCAAAGCAGACAGACAAACAGATTTCCGCTCTCACACACGCATTAACACGATAAATTATGTGTCCCTTGTGAATTTATATTGCTCTCTATGAGTCATTAATGGGGGTCAGTAGGTCCCTAAATGCCCATTCCCATGTTGGCTGGTTTGTCATTAATGTATCACGGTCAGTGTCATAATGGAGTCTGCTTTACAATCGTGTGTGTGTGCTCGTGTTATAGTCTGGGATCATACTGATGAGGACGCTCAGGTCATGTCATCTGTAATTATTCTGGCAATTTGAGGCTTTGAGAAACACAGTTTACATTCCAAAGTTAAAAAAAAAAAATTGCTTAATTTAAAATAAACAAAAAGAAAAGAACCCAGTTTAAATCTAGAGGGGAGAAAAACAATAAAGAAGTATTCGAATGTGTCAGTTTATTCTTGAGAGCATAGGAAAGAGAATATTTGCACATTATATGCACATTATGTCAAATGATCTCAAATGAAAGTACATGACTTTAACTGATTTCACTGGTTTGTTAATAGTAATCAAAGTGTATTAAAAAAACGAGAGATAATTCCCATTTCAATCCAAGCTTATTTATTAGGCATATTTGAATAGCCAGATCACAACAGTCACCTTAAGGCACTTTATACTCCAAGGTAAAGACCTTCTAGTCTTATAGAGAAAAACCCCAACAATAAGACTAACCATGAGCAAGCATTCGGTGATGGTGGGAAGTAAAAACTCCCTTTTAACACAAAAAAATCTTAAAATCTTGCAACCAGTATGGCGATTAGGGGAAAATGAAAAGAAAAAGGAGAGCCTTCTCTCTCACTATGAGAGAGAAGATGTCATTTAATGACAGGTGGCAGCAGGAGTAGTAGATCTGTTTAATTTTGGGGTTATTTTTATTTACGTATTTCCTGTATTGCTGAAAAATTGTGAAAAATAAATGACAAGGAAACAGATCATAAGCTACCATGTTTCCAAGCAGTAAATACAAGGAGTGATAAAGTTACATGGATATAATATTATGGAATAAATACTGCAGGGATAGACTGTACATAAAGGATGGATGAAATCACCATGCTCCCAGCTGACTTAGGTGTGCTTTAGATGCATGTTGATGCATGTACAGGCTACTTCAAATTTCTGGGATGATGCAAAAAAACATGAAGGCTCATGTTTAAAATAAGTAAATCCCAGGTTAGGTTGGGAAATATGCTCCTGGATCTAATTCAAGGTCATATCAACGTCATCCTTCTCTTTCTTTTTCTGCATTTGGGGAAGTTTGCTTTACCCAGTTTTACCCTTTAGATAGCATTATATTATATGCATATTTCTTAATCCTCATTATAACGCCTTATCTTGTTCAATGTGACGACCAGATATATCAAACACATTTGGATAAAAAAGGGAGGCGGAAGCTAAAAAAGATTATGTGAAAGTTAAATAACAGAGACACTCTACACTGCAGCATCAACACTTTCTGTTAAAAAGCCAGCCTGAAACACCAAAAAGTAGTCTGGAGGCAAACACTTCAAAGCAGCAGTGTCAGCTTAATTAGCTAGCTAGCCAGAGCTGTTAAAACCTGCCAGAACCAGTTAGCCAGAACAAAAAAGTCAGAATGCAAGGGGGCTTTTGTTTACCTGCTTAACATAATTTCACCACTCTGTCAAATAAATGTAGATGTATGAAGTAAATTAGAGCCTAACCTTGCGTCTCCATATTTATCTCAAAGAACATTTTTCCTTTCTGTTTATTACGCTGTCTGTGCATATGGCTGCATGTGCCCAGTAATTCTGTCTTTATGAATTCTAGAATCTGGGACTCCTTGAAAACAAAAATTATTTTCCTGTGACCTTGCCCTGTTTTTGCTGTTGTGCTGTAAACAGCCCCACAAGATACCCCTACAATTAAACAAAAATATTAATCAAATACTGGATTAATTTTTGATGGTGTTACTTTTTCTGTACCTTCATTAAGTTCTTGATGACATATAATGCCAAACAATACATATGTTATCAATTCGAAAGCAAATGGAATAATTATTATAAAAAAAGAGTGGCAGTAAGGACCACAGCAGTAATCCATACTAAGTGGAGGATCTCTTGCAGCAGCAATATTTCACATGGCACCTGGTGCCTTGTGCACTAAACACTGTCTACAGTAATTCATATTAAGCTGAAATAAGTCTTGCAATAATCTGGATGCTGGCCAAAATTCAGTGCAGAGCAGACATTATTGCCTTGTAGAATACATAAAAGTACACTAGAGACATTTTACCCTTGTAGGAAGCACATTAACACATCTCAAGCACTTAAACAGCACTAAATGTACCTTTAAGGCATTTAGGTGGCCTTGTTGTGAAGTGGGAGAAACCTGGAAAGGTTTAAACAATGAAATAGGCCTCCAAGCAGCTCGTGCAATTGAATCATGAAGTCTGGCAGCCACAGAAAACAGAGTCGAATGTGGAAATACAAAAACATAAAAATAGATGGAAGAAAATAGATTATGACCTTATCCAGACACAAAACTGTGAAAATGAGAGTCACTGTATTAAACTACAATACAGTGAATCATTGTATGACCAGTAGCCACTCTCATTTTTTGTCCATATTTATACAATGTTAAGTTCTAGAATTCCCGGCCTGCACCCGGTCCATTTACTTTAACCAGGAATCCATTAAAATTTCCTTTAAAGGGTGTTATGATATGATGGTTCAGTGAGAAAGCAGAAAGATGCAGCATAGCATGCCGAACACTGTCATGGCGATAACAGCCTATTCTTGTATGATTTCCAGTGCACTGAATCATGCATCATTCAGCTCAAACTTCTCTGAACCCAAAAAGTATCCAGCCGAAGAGTCTCAGCAAGGATTTGCAGGAACCAGGGCGAGAGCAACTGTCTCTCACGCTTTTGAAAAAAGCCTTAGGCTGTAAAGAAGCAGCAAGAGAAGTATACCTCTGAGAGTTCTGATGGCAAAGTGAACAGGGGAAAGAGCCAAGCCTTGCTCTGCTGTTATAAGCCCTGAACTGCATACGCTGACGTACAAGCAGGGGAGAAATTGGGAGGGGGAATAAGGGCAACACAGTGTAAATTTGGAGCACAAAAGGCTTAAGGGGACACTGTGCATTCATCCCTGTGGCCCTGCACACACACATTCAGTACAGTATGCATGGGGCTTAAGAGGTGGCTGTGGAGAATGGCTGGTGAGGAGATCAAAACAAAGCCCATGGGTGATGTTGGAGGGGAGCTCTGAGAATTGGGATGGAAGTCTGCTCCTCATCTTCTGGTCTTATCCACAGTGGCATGTGCACACATTCACACATATATTCACTAAGAGCATAATGACCATAAGAAAAAGGGAGATAACCCAAAAAGGCACACCAGCAGGAGAGAAAGCTGAAACCCACATGCACCACCAGCACAAGGCTTTAACTGGCTGATATTGCCAGGAGTTCCAAGGATAATCCTGTGAAACTGTGTTTGTGGGGAGAAACTTGCTTTCAGTGGCCAGGAGAAAACACCCTCCAAATGTTGAGTGAAGATGCCAATCAACTTCATACCACAGTCATAATCTGTGACCTGGTTTCTCAGTGTTGTCGGCCTCTTTGAGGGGTGAAAAATAACAGCAAAACAGCTCCATCCAATTATTTTTGTTCCATGGCATTTCAACATTTTCTACAAACATGTCTGGTGTTTTCATAGTCACAGCTCAGAGCTACGATTGGCCTGATCTGAACACCATATGTATATATAGCGTGGAACAAATAGTGTGAGTTGTATTTGCACAAGCCCTTAGTGCGATAAAGACTGCCACCAGAGTAGATGCACTCTGCAGCAGGGAAATGTGGCCAAAAATGTACAGAGAACCAAAAAGACAGAATTTATGGGAGTGCAACCTCTATAAATTGTGTCACCCTGCAAGAACCACAACTGAGGTGACAAAGATAGAAATGGGAAATGCCATTTGATTTATGAATTCACATATGTTGTTAATTTTGCACAGGACAGACTCATCACTGCGTTTGCACATAAACAACTCACTCCCAAAGCTGTAAACTGGCGTAGAGGGACTGTTGAGGGAATGTGAAACAGATCTTTGCGGGAATGACAGTTTTAACAAAATTAACAAAACTATCAGCTTGACGTCTGAGGATCTGTTTTGCAAGTCTCAGTGAGATAACACAGAAGACGGTTTGTATTTGTGTTCAGACGTAAAGCTGATTTCACACATAAACTCCAGATCAGGACATTGTCTGAAACTGATCTTCTTTACACACAAACACCACCACAAGTTCTTGCCAGTGGAAATATTTCATTTGTTTTAAGCGAGGATAATGCTGGGATGGACACAGGACGGAGGAGGCGAGACACTAGCTGGCTGCAGTCCTCACAAGCACTCTATCAGACATCAGACAGACTTTGTTCGGGAGCTGGCAGAGGCAAGGCCGCAAATGTCCAAGTCGACTGTATTGGATTAATCTAATATTCACCTCCACTGGGTAATGTCTAGAAAAGTTTAAAGCTTTAGCTCTGACTTTCTGTTATATGGCTTGACTTCAGCACTGTTGGTACAATCAGCAGCAGAAAGAAATCGTGATCATTTCAAGGGTAAAATTCATAATTTATGGGAAAAGAGCTCCTCTTAATGGCGTCATCACAGGAGGAACCAAGAGCCGCAACTGGGGTGACAAAACCTTCAGTATTGCAAATATTCATAACATCATTATGCTTCGACTCGTCTGACTGCTCATCAGATGTTGGAACGGCATCTGAAACCTCCTTCCTCTGTGCCTTTTGGTATCAGAACTGGGGGAAATGAATCCAGCAATCATTCGTTTCTGAAACCAATCCAACGTTCACTTCATGAAGTAATTAGCCGGGCGTGCAGAGGTTAGAAAACAACCAAGGTTTCTCTACTTTTTCACAGTTATCTCATGCAGCTCTGTATATTCCTACAATCAAACATTGGTCAGATGTGTTTACTATTTGATTGATTATCATCATTAATGCTATTTCCTATTACAGTAGAGTTTATTTTTCTTTTGCTAACCTCATAACCCCCTGGAATGCAGTTATCAGATGTGAGTAATACACTACTTATTCTTATATATCATCTAATGAATTTTTAAAATATTTTCATTTCATTGTCACAAAACAATTTCCTCCCTAATCACTGCTTAAATAGAAAATTAGACCTTGTAACCACTATTTACTGCTGACATCAATGGAGCTTCTGTTCTGTTTAGGAAGTGAGCCTTAATTATTGTGATTAGTGACACCTGTGGTTGCCTTATAGTGCCACAGTTTCACATCAACATGAACACTTTAAAAAATGTCTATCATTTTGTCAACGTGTGTAAAATTGCCATCACACAGTCTATGCCAAACAAGTCAATGCAGGCAGAGAAGCTGTTTGATCCTTCAGACCGAGAAGCAATAAAACAAGAGCAGCTTAAATAGAGGGACTTGGTTTCTTTTTGTTTGAACTGTCATTGTAGTCCTCTCCCCAAAACCTGTTTTATGTCTTTGCAGTCAACAAAAATGTGAGAGGAAGAGGTCATAAGAGTACTTTGCTGAAAGTCTCTCCTTCCTCCCTCCCTCTCAGGCATCTGCCACAGGGGACAGAAGTGAAAACACGCATGTGTGAAAGCTGTCACGTATTTGTTAATTTGCTGACAGGTTTTTCATCCATCTACACTGAAGGGGTTGTGATCCGGTCTTTCCCGTCCCTGTGAAAACGTACAATAACATCTTTCTTTAGTTAAGTTCTATCTTTTTTAATCCTTTGTCTGGGTTTATTTTATATCATCTTTCACTGTGTATTTATTTTGCAGAGGCCTTGCCCCGGCGTTGCTCTCGCTGTTGCTTGACCAAATTTCCAGGATAACATCAACATAGAAAATTGATGAAGCTGTCATCAATGATTAAGTATCAAAGGGATTCATGGCTGTTTACTTTTTACTCCCCTCTTCAAGCGCCAGTCATTCAACTGAGGAGAGAAGGAGTGTGAAAAAAAGATGAAAAAAGCGGTTGGTGAACATTTAGAGACAGATTCCTTTTTAAATGGAGAAAAGCTTTCTTCAGATAACAATACAAATAGTTATGTACAGATAAAATATATAGCAAATCTGCACCCAGCTTGAAATTTGATTCATGAATTTCAGTATATATGGGTCTGTGAGGTTCCACAGTGCAGTTCTGATCTAGGCTAATATCAGGATGATAGCACCACATTCCAGTGATAATGTGACCTGTTAAGTATAGGAGTGAAATATTTGTCTAAATAACCAAAGATTGGCCTTTTTTACTGTAATAAGGCTGGAAACAGGAGTATGAATGAATAAAGTCCAAGGAAAAAACAAAAAAACTTCAACCCAGTATTATATAAGGAAAACACAAGACTATTTACAGAAAAGAGACATGGAGAAATATAACAGATGCCATGACAAAGACTAAGGGGAAGCTGGGGCTTTTTATACACAGAAGGGCAAACAAGATTGTGGTGAGACATGGGTGCAAGCAATCATACACAAGTGATGATAATCAGGAAAATCATGAGACAACAGACAGGAAGTGGAAGAAATAAGTAAAAAGACAAATTATCAGACAAGAGACTCACATTAATATGAACACAGAGACAGATGAACGCAGGTATTCAAAAATACCAGCACAGCAAATCATAAACAGATCTCCAAAAATACATAACTCCACAGCAGCTGCAAATCAACAGTGCAATAAGGCTAGACAGCATGCTAACAATTATGTAGTAAAGACTGAAATCAAAGAAATAAAAATATCTCTAGGAATCAGATTCACTATTAGAATAACAAAGAATAAAGGACTCCGAACTCAACCTACCAGGACAAATTGTCCTGGGCACAATATTAAACTGTAGCCAGAGGCTTCGGCTCTGGTTTGGTAAGTTCAGAGCTCTGGAGAAAATCGAGTAGTCCCTTAATTGCCACTGTTCCCAGTTTTGCTCTGGCCCAGAATGAGGGCTTCACCTATGGTTGAAATAGTCAGCCTGTCAGCATCCCATCTGGCGGCAGCCCAGCCAACTGGGATTGGGTAGACAAGGCTTGTTAACCTTGGTGGTTAGCTCATCTAAAAATTAAGGAAAATGCTACTTTCAAACCTCTGATACATTGTGGCAATAATCATATGTGGGAAAGGCCTCAAGAGTCCATCACAACAGAAAAAAATCTAGAGTAGGAGTCCCAAACGCTGCTTCAGGCCCCACACTTCAATGATCTGGCAACTCCTGCAATGTTGCTGGAAAGTGTATTGGATTTCATCTTTCCAATAGACCATTTCAGCGACTTTGGAGACAGAGTACACACCACATGGGTGAGCTTGTCCTCCATATCCACCAAGCACTATGTCATGTTTTGCTTGGGAATCAAATCGTTAGTTCACTACCATGAATTTGTGCTCATTTCTTTGTAAGTGAGAAAACGTCAACATTCAGCAGGGGATCAAATAATTATTTCCACCGCTGTACCTGGGCTTCGTGCACGGGCGAGGTCACTGCAGCGTCAGTATGCCGTGTCGTCACAATATTAGCAGTCTGCCAGTGATGACAAATAGCCCTAACTGAGACTGATGTGTATGCCATTAGTTCAAGTACTCAATCAAACATCAAACTGTTGGATACGTTAAAAAGGACTATTGCTCTACACATGAGGACTGAAGTGATAATAACTCCTATGGGAAACATTGGCAAGTGATTTTTATAGATCAGTGGCAATGAAAGATGGAAAGGAAGTCACCAAAGTCAAAATATTTCATCATACTGACACCATAAACATATGAGTCAAACTTAGTAATGCTGGATAGGTGGGAAATTGGCTCCAGGTGCTGTTAGACAGAAAAAACAAACATATATATTCTGGAGATGCTGTTGTTGCAAATCTCTGGTGGACTTACAGATCAGCTCATGCCATTGTACAGCCATGATGCACATTTGGAAAGACCTCCTGTCGAAGACTGCAGTCATTCATTCATCTTACACAGTGGTCATTCATCCAGGAAATATATGGCTGTTGATAGCTGCTGTTGGATGAGATTGCTTGGGCTTGTCAGTCACAAGAGTAAAAAGAAACATGTTGTTTCGCGAGTGTGATTACTCTTCTCTTTTAGCAGCCATACCCTAAAAAACAAGAACATCCTGCTGAGATCACGAAGGGATTTGTAAGCAGGCTTTGAGCCACCAGTCATCCCCACTGGGTCAGAACATCTTGTTAAGAAAAAAGTAGTTTCATGATTCAAGTTATTCTATGGCTTCAGCAAAGATCAAGAGTGCCTTAATAGCATTTCAGCCGCCTTACATGTTTGAAAAGAAAACTGTCTGAACTCGTGACACCTGGCAACTGTTGTCTAAGGAGATTGTCTGGTTTGTCTGACTCAGACATCCACATTAAGCTTTATAAAACTGAAAAAGTGAAAGGCTTGTCATGATAATCATTTCACTCGGTCTCTGTCTCGCTGAGAGTTACAACTTGAAAAGAACAGTCTTGATGTTGAGACGGACAGACACAAACTATCTAAATATCTTTGGCACAGAAAGGTTATTTTGGATATAATTGAGCTTGTTTGTAATAGAGTCAAAATAAAATATGTGACATGCCAGCAATACCATCTTTGGCTTGGATGAAGAATTGATCATTATTATGTTGAAGGCTAAATTCTTTTAAGTTGATATTAGTGCAAATATGTCCTCAGTAGATCATATTTGGATGGAATTAGAGGCAGAGGAGCCTTCGTGACCACTGCACTGAAACTGTGTTAGGAAGAGACGAGGAGTTCAACGGCTCTGAGTATTGAAACAGCAGCATGAGTGAGAAAAATATTACAGTACGTGGGAAGGATGCTTGTGTGCTTGTGTAACATCTTTGGCTCTGACACAGTCGAGAGGAGTCAGCCTCGGACTGAGGAATGGGTTATGCTGAAACACGCCCACAAGACTGCAATTACTTTAGTGTACAGAGAGGAGTGGAAAGGTCATCGGAAGTTATTTTCTCCAAGATATGATGTAAAAAGGAGATGAATTCAAGTACAGAAGCAGGTAATGCAGAAAGATATTGCAGGGATAGCTGTAGATGTGCAAATAAAAGGAACATTTATGGCTCAGATTTATCGTGCAAATGAAGGAGAGAATCACGTGTTTGAAAGCAAAATGATTGTTTCCACATAAAGATTTATGGTTGGTTTTAAACGATTATACACATAATTATATCATTACATATCTTTTTAAGCATATGTGTGCAAATCAGATGTTTTTTTCCATCATAAGGAGGCTCCCCATTTTCCAAAATGTGTTCCCGGGAGAAATATACAAAAAAACAGTTTTCTTAAAATACAGACCTGCGTAAGCAGATCCCCTCTTCCAGATGATCCACCTCCCATATCTTCACACATTACAGCCTCGCCGTGATATCAGCTCAGCATGTGCGAATGCAGATGCAGCCGTGTGTAGTGGTGGCAGTCGTCCCAAACTGCAGTTCTGATATCAGAAAAGGGATATTTTACTAACCACAGATGTGGCCACTTAAAGCAGTCGCTCTGCTCCCAAGAGGGAGGCTTTTTCAATAAGCAAAATCCAACATAAGTACTGCAGCTCTAAGAAATGTGAGAAGAAGTAGGCGAAGCAATTTAAAGCAGGTGTGGGCAAAACATTTCAAAACAAACTTTCCATCACACGATAAATAACATTTTTAATCTTACTCTTCTTCTAGAGATGCAGTCCCAAGTGTTTCAGATATGGCCTCGCATGCAAAGGGGCAACAACATTTTACATTTCAAGTGATATAGAACAGATTTCTATTTTATGTTCCAGCTATTGGTTCATTTGAAAACCATCATCGGAACAGAGAGACCACAGATATCAGAGTCCCAGCTGATGCCCTAGTTGCACGAATGCTCTTGAATACTGCAATAAGTCTGGCTTGCTGAGTTCTTTCCTTCTTGCCATGCTGGCCATCAAAGGTCCGTTTCTAATTCAGATTTTCAGACATGATCCCAAATCAGTTTGAATCTAACACATGAAGGATGAGACCCACAGCCCTTGTGTGTAAACATACATGGAAAGATCTGAAGCCTTTAAGGGTAGCAGCTGAGTGCTTCCTTTCCTCAACTACACGACCCGGCATGACGAACAGTGAGAAATGTCTTCAAAAAGAGTGGAACTGCAGATGAAATACATTTTGTTTAACAGGTAAAACCTCATATGAACATCTGACTTATGGTGGTTTGTATGTGTGTCCTTTAAATCTTATTTCGAAAGCACTTCAGGGATTAATCCTTTAATGGTAAGCATGATGCTAAGGAACCAGCTGGCACACCCAGTATTTGATAGCTGTTATTTGATTGTGATGCTTTCACATCTGCACTCTCTGGTGGTGATGTCACTGAGTATTGTTTGTTGGTTTGGGGTTTCTTCTTCACAGCTCAAAGAAATTTTTTCTGTCATCAGCTGCAGTTGCTTTATGTGGGCGATCTGCCCTGTGTTTATTCTGAACTCAGCCAGCTGTGTCTTTTTTCCTTCAAACCTTCCACGTCGCGCTCCTTGATATAGATTTTCTGCACTAAGGTTCTTTTCTGCTTCCTCTTTTTCTCAATGAACTGTTTTTCTTTCAGATCTACAGTCTCCATTTTAATGTGTGTGTTGTTTTTTTTGGTTTTTTTGCCTTCAATCACAACAAATGAAGAGATGACTAAAGTAAAGTCTGGACACCAACTGGCCTTTTATGTGTGAAGGAAAAGAGATGTGGTTAATAGCAAATAAGTCAGTACTTAATTAACTTTTGCACACTTGAAAGTGGGGACAGTTGACACAACATAGCCATTTCTGTGGTATTTAAATTAATGATAAAAACACCAAATGTCCCCTGCTGATAAAACACTTTTGAAAGATGGTACTTATGTGCCACTGAAGGATTAAGGTAGCATCATGGTGTCTTGTATTTTTGGCTAGCTGCTGAGTGGCTGTGTGCGGTGAGTGTGTGTCATGTCTGCCACTGTCAACGCTCCGTACAATCCATCAGCTCACAGCTGTGACTGCCTGTTGGTTGGTCAAGGTTGCGTCTCTGCTACAAACACACATACACAGACTGTCCTTGCATATTGATGTTCATGATATATATATATATATATAGATCATATCTGTGTTATAACTGCACCTCAGTGAGTCCAAACTTTGGGAAACATACTTTGAGCTTTTAAAATTCTATGTGTTTTTTTTCTCTACCTTATGTTTATAAAGCATTTTCTTTTTGAGGTTTGGAGCATGTTTAATTTAATGTCTTTTTCTGAATGTTTCCTCAGTATGTAATTAAACTGTGACTGTCCATCAGCCAATCAGAGCCCACAGCCCCGCCTCTTAAAATGGCTGAGCTCAGTCTGAAGATTACCACAGTCTGAACAAATTTGTCCTTGTCATAATGTCTGTCCAATTAATTTACCTTTTGCAGCTGAGGCTTTGTGCAGATCTTGGCTAATTGCTGCCGCCTCAGTCAAAGTCATCACAAACACAGAACCAGAGAAGAACGGGCCATCTGCACAGTCTGTTCAAGCAGTGACGCAGTTAGTGAAACACAAAATAAAACCCAACAGGTACACGGTATAGACGAACCACCATCTCTTTATTGAAGCTACAAGCACCAATTTAGCCTGTGTGAAAGTGAGGTCTGGACATTTCAATTTAAAACATTTAAATGTTAGAAGTGCAGAGTTAATTGTCATCATCTTTACAAGGTACAAGTGATTTAATTGAGTTTGATAATTCCAAATTGTTATAATTTTCAGTTTTACAGAAGCTGGTAATAACAATATTAGCTCATTTTGTTTCCAGCAAAGCCCAGACACGAGTAATATGAGATGTTCCACCGTGTCCGGGTTTACCTTTGTCACCACCTATGTTGATGCTGTATGGTCCTTGACGATGGGGGTGGGGCGAAGGGGGTGCATGTCTATGTTTAATTCAATTCAATGTTGGTGATAATTGCATGGATTACCTGAAGCCATAATCACATGATGCGTGACGATGGGAAGGTAAAATTCAGGCCATCTGGTCTGCCTGGGTGTGGCTGAGATAAAGCACACACACACACACACACACACACACACACACACACACACACACACACACACACACACACACTGCGTGTATGTGGAGGCAATGCATGTAGGAAAATCTCCAGTTATTCCAGTAATGAATTATACCAAGGTTTGAACTCAATATATGTCCAAACATATGAAGAAAGTATGTATTCTTCTTTCCTTCTTCATTTTTTCAACAAAATGTATCCAAGAATCGACTTTACTATAGCATATAAAAAGTAGGTCAATTTTACGCTATCTCAACAAAGCATGTTTCATCAGCATACATTTAAATTGATTGTTTTAATTTTTTTTCTCCATTTTTGTACTTGTCTCTTCAATTATTGTACCACAGCAAGGAAGCAACTCTTAAAGAGATTTTATTTTCCATTAAGAGAGCTTGATATGTGACAAAATGTACCTTTATGTATGTTGCATACTGTATGTTGATTATCAGAGACTTTAGCCTACAACTATCAGAAGTCAAAACTCTCAAATATACCAAAACAAGCAATTATATTAGAAAATCACAGGCATGCAGTAACATATTTGTATTATTCATATGCATCCGCAGACTGTATCTGTCCTTGCATCACTTTTTAAGCCCTCCACACTCAGCTGTATTTCTATCTATTGTTTCTACCTATCTCCTCACCTCCCCTCACCACTATTGCATCATCTTTCTTGCTCCACCCTATTATCACATCCCTACAACTCACTCCTGTTCCTCCTCCCTCTTATCAGCTCAGTCACCAACCTGCCACTTATTCCTCAGAGCAATAGGACACAGCTGCTGGGTATTTGTAACCTCAATACACATGCACACGCATGTGATTGTCCCCTTCTGCCACTCTGGGCTGTAATCAGTGGTGTCTCAGCTGCAGGTATGACCATCTCTTCTCTGAGGACTGCAGAGATCAGTTTCCCCTCCTGGGGAATGACAGTATGTGTGTGTTTGTGTATGTACTACAATTTTCAAACACTTGAGGACAAATTTAGGGTTTAAATTAATTGCCCTGTCTAATTAGCGAAAAACTGGTGTCCCCAAATACTTTTTACTGCAGCTGCATTCAATATTAACTAAAACAATTTGGATTATCTGAGCATTTCATTCTGAAAACCTTTTAAAACAATGTGCAGTGATGTTTGTTTGGCTCCACATCAGACTGACCTGCTGACTCATGAAACTCTGTGGCACTTAATAAATTCACCATATCTCATAACTCCATCAGCCAAACTCAGCCTGATTGATGATTATTTTGTGGGGGAGGTTTTCTGCTGTTCACTGAGCTGGTTATATATGAAGAT
This sequence comes from Aulonocara stuartgranti, assembly GCF_965226115.1. Classification (NCBI taxonomy): domain Eukaryota; kingdom Metazoa; phylum Chordata; class Actinopteri; order Cichliformes; family Cichlidae; genus Aulonocara; species Aulonocara stuartgranti. The sequence goes on along the minus strand of NC_138948.1, from coordinate 12,994,819 downwards.
TTCCATTCACATGTGATCAGAAATCCTGTAATTCAAAGTTAAAAACAAACGAGTAAAATATGAATCACAATTTAAACACAAGCAGTAAATGCTTACAGTGAAAAACAAAACAAAACAATAAGTTGAAAGATGCTGAAATACTGAACTGCAAAGTTTTGTCAACCATGATTATTAACAACTAATAATAATGATTTTTTTCAAAAAGGCCACTCATCCAATGAATGTTTCATATTCTGGGGAAGAAAGTGACCTTTTTTATTCCATTCCTGCATTATTATTATGCATTTTATGGAGTAGTTAGGTCAACGTGTCAGTGTAGTTCTCATAGAAGGAGATTTAAAACAGGATGCATATCTGAGAGGCAGCTTTTGAAGAAATTCATTAATCGTGTGTGTGTGTGTGTATATGTGCAAGCTACTGTGTGTTTGTCTGCCTATCCATATTATACGTGCATGAATGCACACATGTCAGTGCCTGTGTAAGTTCTCCTGATCCCTGAAGGTCAGCGGTGAGGTGATTATGCTTCAGCTACATCCAGGTCTGGAGCACAAATGTCTGAACTTCCACATTGATTTCCTGTCACTCCAGATGGAAATTCGTACTGTATGCCAGATTGGACTCCACAGCCCCACCTCAACCTCTCTTTCTTGCTCTCTCTCACACACAGACGCGCACATAAACACACATGCAGACTAATCATCCTCAAACTGATGAATCATTTCAAAGTTGGCGGTTAAAAGGTGAAGGATCGGTCTGTGTTTGTGACAGTTTGCTGATGGTTTTTGTGGATGGGTGGAAATGTATTCTCTTGGATCTGGATGAACTGTCAAATGAGGTTATAGGAAACGGTTTCATCTGGAATTTTAATTCTGAAATTTTCTGACATGTTATTGAAATTCAAATGACCACCTCCCCAGTATTTCTCAATCTTACCACATGAATATGAATGGAGCAATAGCCTCCATCTGATTCTTCCTTAATATGCATGAGAGCAGAAGACTTGATGAATTGCTAAAATCTGTGTACTGATCTCTATTTGCGATTATTGGACCAAGAAACCAATTGTTCTATAATGAGAACCATTTACGCTTGCTCCGAATGGACTTTTAATGTTATTTGGTTTCCATACTGACCTTATATGAGAGGTCAAGGGTCATACTTTTTGTGAAGGGAGCATCCGTCACACTTGACATTTTGTACTGACCTCTGTAGAGAGCGCACTGAGGAAGCTGTGAGGGTGGGGAAGCTGCTGACAGTTCATCAGCAAAGGTGCAACGAATGGAAGCGCACATAAACACAAGAAGACACACATGCATACACACACACACGCTTTCCAGTTTTCAAACGGCACGTCTTCCATCCCACACGTGTTTTAAAAGCTTTTCATTTCAAACAGTGATTGTGGGCTTTAAACACAATTTGTGAATGGGGACCACCATTATGCGTTGTTCATTGCTGTGCTAACAGCCCTGCTCCCGGTGACATGTCAGGGCTGAGTAAGTGGAGCCACATAAGTGATGAAGTGGCGCAGGATGAAATCAATGCCTAATTTCTATGCAAAAAGCTTTGCTGCAAATGAAAATCATCATTTGGCATCCTGCCATGTAATGAATTTCAACCCGCCATATTTGACCCGCAGTCTATAATTTTACTCTTTCTTCATTTTTTCGATTATTTTAGACTCTAAATCTCAGCAAGTTGGATTCGAAAACCATTTTCTTTAGAACATAAAATCGGTGGTGGATGCTGTATTTAACGTGAAGCTGCGGGGTACTTTTTACTGGTGTGACTGGGTGAGGTCACCTGTGAGCTGGACTCTTATGGTGGCTGCAGGACACATCTGTGATGTACACAGGTCTAAGATTGTGGTTTGCAAACTGCTTTCTAACACTTTAAGGAATGAGCAAAATAATATACTAAAATGTTATAAACATGCAGTGAGCATACAAGTAATGAGATGCATAAATGCATTAGTGGAAATTAACATTTCTTCAAATGTTGAAATTTTTATATATTGCTGGGTAAATGTAACATTAAAATCAGGCACCTCATTAAAATGCTGCTCATATGTTATTGCATCAGCAATCAGAGATGAGAGAAGGTATTCAATCAGAAACACCTCTTCTGAAACACCTAAGTAGATGTTGGTGCGTAAAATTATAATTTAAAAACCCTCTTGCAATACAAAGTTATAACAGTTGGCAATTATACTGAGCTATAATAATGGTACAGCACAAGAGTTCAAATAAAGAGTTAAATACATATTATTGAGCATACCAATTTCAAATGAGTGATAGCTTGAACCTTTCTACTTATAATGTATTTTTTCTTATTTTAATTGTAACCACAGTATCTGATTACTTTTCCCACCACTTCATTTAACTGCAAATTTGAACTATTGTGTCTTTGTGCTGCAGCGGTAATGATTTCCCCCTCAAAGAAAGAAAAGTTTAGTGCTGGAATAAGGTTGATTGGAGCATTTGTGTCTTTGCAGGGAGGGTTAGATGGACACGACCAGCACATTTGTGCAGGAGCTTTCCTCACAGACGCAGACACACACAAACACACACTTTCATAATTGATGTGGGAGAAGGGACTCCCTAAGGGTCATCTCCTCTCTCTTCATCCCTCCCAATTTCCCCAGCTGTTCTTGGCTGTCTCCCACTCACTTTCGCCTCTCCTTCTTCCTCGTCTTTACATTTTCAACCCTTCATCCCCTGCCTTTCATCATCCATTTACATGCCTACTGGCTCTCAGTCATTTAATGCACTGACAGAGCTAGAGGTTACCCGTTTGAATCCAGAAAACCACTCATAGCAACATGCTTTTCTTTTTCACCTCCGCATTGCTTGCGCTTCTCCCTTGGCGTCTCTGCACCTAGTGCATATATGTATCTCCAAATAAATTCACCCTCCCCCACAGGCATGAATTCACACAAAACCCTCAGTTTGCAATTTACTCATGGATAGACGCTCAGACATATAAGCACCTTGTATTCTCTGACTATCTCTCTCTCTCTCACTCTCTCCTCGGGGGCTTTTATCCACCATACCTGGGTCCCTATCCAGATGTTAAGTGTCTTGCTGGCTGGTGGAGATAGGAGTAAGGAGAAGTGAGGCAAGAGGAAACACAAAAACACACACTGAATATAGATATCCATGGTATGGTAGGGACCACCAGCACCTCACACACATACGTTTACGGAGACAGACTAAGACATTAGTTTAGATCTTGCTGAAATCTTATATATAATATATATATATATATATATATATATATATATATATATATATATATATATATATATACATATATATATACATATATACATATACATATATATATACATATATATATATATATACATATATATACATATATGTATATATATGTCTTATATATAAAATTATTTGTATATAAAATTACAAATGGTGCGTCTCAGTCTATCAGACGTGACAGTCATACTTTCTTCAGCAGTAATTGTGGCACTACGAGTTGATGTTGCATTAAATTTCTTTTTATTGGATTTATTATCGTGGTTGCTGAAATGGAACATGTTTTATTGTGGAAGTGAAAAAAAAATACACACCTCATAAAATCACTCCGAGTGAGAAGATCTGTTACATTCTAACACACAAAAATCTTATTCTATTCCTTGTGCAGAAGCTCATCAAAAATACTGTGATAAATGGAACATGGAAGTGTGAAAGAGTTTGGGGAAGTGTAGGAGGCTCAACTTGTTCAATAATTGAAAGTGAACTTAACTGAATTAAAATGCAATTAGATGCCTCCCTTAATTTTCCAAAGTCTATTTCCTTTTGTCCTCTTCACTTTAATGTTGGCAGTTTGATTTTGTCAGTCTAAATGAATGAACTCGCTGTTGTTCTGCTGCTGATTTCAGCTGGAAAAAGGTTGATAGCAACTGAGTTGCCTTCTATTATTACAGCATGTTTGAAAAAAAGAAAAAACAAAGAAAAACACAGGGCACAGTTGATCTTTTTGCTCAAGGTTGCTGAGCCTGTGTGTACAACCTGAAAGGAAGACCTGCGAACACTGTTCAAGGCTGGGAACAGGTTTTATTTTGAGATGCTTGTAGGGATGTCAGATGTCAATTATTTTGCATGCACAGCCATTTTGAATAATTTATTTTGCACCTAATTGATTTAAATGTTTCAAAAATAAAGCAAACCACAATAAGCACCCATTTCTCTTTTAAATGACAATGCTTGGGTGGGTTATGGGTCACACCATAGCCTGAGGAGACTGTCTGGAGACTCTGTCTGGTTAGGGTGCCTCGCAGGCAGCCCCAGAGCCCAAGGAGGGTCCCTGCTCCCTGGGGACCATATGACCAACCTCCAATCACTAAACCAGCAGATGGTGGAGCACTGATTGATATGAACTCTCTGCTGAAATGGTCTATAAAAACAAGTGATATAAGTGAAAACACAGCCAAACCGAGGAGCAACAATGAATAAAACATAGGGCTGTGACTCCTATTTGACTCCTTTCTGTTGACATTTTTTCTGTTAAAAAAAAAAAAAAAGAAAAAGGAAAGAATGACAAGCTCTTCAGTACAAGAGTCAGGGGAGATTGGGTAAATTTACATGCAGTAGATATACTGAAATGATTTTATGTGACAGGAGAAACTGACAATTATGAGACACCTCTGCTTTAATACTAGACAGCAGGAGAGGGAGTAACAGGGACGATGGGCACCGGGAGATGTGAAACAATGTCTTTGAGTTGGTATCAAACCTGAAAAACCCCAAAAACTCATGTACACAGAAAACACGAGGTTTGCTCTGTCAAAACACAGGAAAACAATCTTTTTCACTTGAACTGGAATTTTTTTAATTTAATAATATTATAATAAAGCTCTACGCTGTCATGGCAGAGGCAAGTTTAAATTTCATCTCTCTTCTATCTCCTAATAGGCCAAAGTTTTTGATGATGATCTATTGCAGCAACAACAACTTAGTTTCTATTAACTTTGAAGAATGCAAACTTTGTCCTTGTAGTCCTCTGGAGTAAATTAACATCAGAGTTTGAGAAACAGTTAACGGGATAAGTCGTGCTTGTAGTGTTCAAGTGTGTTCAAGAGATTAGGTGTGCTGCTGGAAAATTACTAACACATTTACTGAATGGAATTCTAAATATCAATGTAGTCTTTGTTTCAGTACGAGTTTGCAGCATTTGTAGCTGAAGTAAGGATGAAAATAATAACATGGTGCTTAATTGCTTCAATAACTGATGTTCATAACATAATCGAGCATATACTTATTTAAACAGTTTAACTTTCCAGGGTGACACTCACAGTACTTCGTCAAAAACAGCTGAGAAAAGAGGGTTAAATTTGCAAATGTACGTCAGTGCATCAGCCTGCATTCCCAATGGGTTTCACACATGGGTCCCGCACATGCTGTATATTAGCTGATGGATCACACGATTACAGGAGTTCACGCCGGTTGAATGGGTGGTAATCATGCATGTTGCAAAGTGTTTTTCACCACTGTATTAGTTGCAGGGCCCACATCTGCTAAGCCTGAGAGAACAAATGGCTCCATCTGAAATATTCGATCAGACACGCATGCTTACAAACACACACACACACACACACACACACACACACACACACTGAGTTATGTTTACTCCGCAGAGACAAGCTCATTTACAACAAATGTGTAGCAGCTTTTACCATCTCTCACATAGTTCATGATCATCTAAATATTGTGAAGTGTGTGGAGAGGTTCATGGCACGGTAGCGCTGATGGATGGGGTGAAGCTCCCAGAGTCCTTCCTGCTCATATTGGATTAACACAAACACACTCAAAAATAGAGCTTCCCAAATCACTGAAATGGTCCTTTCACATGTGATAAATCAGAAACAACAAATATGCAAAGAAAGAGGTGATTTGATTATAGCTGACACCAGTAAGTGTTGATTTGATACAATAACAGAGGCCAAATTTGCTTGATATCATTTAGTTTAACTGGCTATTTGTCTTCCTCAGTTAACCGCAAGTTACTAAAAAGGTCTCTGTCCCTCCATTGCAGCTGCCATGCACCCAATTAATTTATATTTCAGAGGTTGATGAAACCTTCAGCAAGTGTTTGTGTTTCCCCATTTTGAGAATCAACCCTACCTGCAGGCTTATACTGAGATGAAAACTGTTGCACTTGTTATAACCCGAGACCACTCAGTGAAAGATGGCTAAGGGGGTTCAGGCTGAAGGTTAATAAGGAAGAGGGAAGAATGAATGTGTTAGAAATGCGTGCGCACGCACACACACACGGACTTCTTTCTTTGTGAGGACAGTCTTTGACACATTGTGTTTCTTGACTCCATAAAGGGTGCGTACACAGGAAAAGACTAGCCTTTCTGCTGTGATATTTGCGTGGTAGGGTCAAAACTTAATTAACATTAACAACATGAAAGCATGGATCCATCCTGCCTTATATCAACAGTTCAGGCTGGTGATACTGGTGTAGAAGAATATCTTCTTCACCTCCTTTGATTTTCTCATTAGTGGCCCTTTTTTATTGGGTGACTGTGGCTCAGGAGGTAGAGTGGGTTGTCTAATATTAGTTATTTTACTTAGATGTAGGAGTCATTAGTGCAGACTATGGGTGACTGTGGCAATCTGCTAAGAACCAAAGCAATCACAAGGAGGGTTTTTTAATGCCGTACCCTTGTGACAGACAGCAACTACTAGAAACCAGTTAGTCTACTTGGAAAGAAGAGACTTGGTCTCCAGCCTACATGCTGAAGTATCCTTAGACAAGATGTGTGTGAATGTTAGCAGTGTGTGTGTGTGAGAGAGAGAGAGTGAGTGAGTGTACCAATCCATTTACTATTAAGTATCAACTGAGTATTGTTTAAATGCCGCATCATAGTCCTTTATGTCACAGCAAAATGATAATTTCTTAATCTAATTTTAATCAAGTGAAGTTTAATCCTTAAACACTCTTTGAAGGAGTGACACAAAGTAAGAACCTGCTAAAATGTATTGCTTTTCTCATTTTACCTGAGAACTGAAAGTGCTTGACACTACACCCAACATTCATGCCCTGTTTACCTGCTAAGTTACAGCTGCTCTGCGTCCTCACTCAGGAGGTCTATAGGGGTAAATACTCTGACGCAGACACAGACAGCTGCAGTAATCATTCCTGCCTTGTTTTATTCAGGACATGTGCAAAGAGCATCGTGCCCACCATGTGATTTTTTTTAAAAATGGAAACAAGTAGACCCTTGTGCACTCACAGGCAGCGATACTCTAACACCTATCCAAAAATCCAACCGGTCCTCAAAAAGATAGGTGCACGGGCTAACACACACTTTGAGGGGGAAGAGTGAATGTGGAGGATTGCTCTCACTTGTCAAAGACCTATTTTTGTTCCCATCATTTTTACAGTTTTAGGACTATCCAAATGCCAAAATCCAGATTGGAGAAGGGCTGAGTTGATCAAAATGCAAAAACTCTCATCTGAGTCACCTTGAGTTATTACTCTGTGCTCACAGATTTAAGCTTTACAAGCACTAGCAAATCATTTTGTGGATCTTTGTGCCCCGTGGCAACATTCAGCACAAGCTACCCTACAAGGAAGACTGCAGGTCACTACTTAAAGCGATAAAAGTCATCCAACTGTTCGGCATTGTTTTTGCAGAAATAGATCATCAGAGATTCATAAGTGAAAGATAATGGCACAAAGATAGCATTCTTTATCTTACTCAGTGAGCTGCATGCAGCATGGCTCCTGCTTAGTGGTGTTGTCAGTCTCATTAGAACACACATGCTTTCCAAGTGCTTGGAAAACACATATCTTTGCTATGGATGGGGACTTTACACACAAATAGGAGTGCTTTGGAAAATATATGCAGACAGAGTAAGAGACAGAAGGCATAAGCGCAACGATCCATGCAATCTTTCTGAAATCCCATGATGTTAATAAAGCACTTACAGGTATTTAGTTGAGCCGAGAGCACAGAATATCTTCCACATACTCTCATTTACATACACACAACATAATCCATGCTGTTGGCACTGGAGTCTTGGAGCAGTTGCCGTGCTGCACACACTGAAACATCATCTGGCTACTGAGAAAAGCCTGTCAGCTATCACACATTTGGACAGACGTGTACAATCCTGAACTTGCACATCCACATACAAGTACAGTCACACACTCTCGAAATGTCACAAGCACCCACATCACGCAATAAATTATGAAGTAAGCTGTGCAGATTGAATGTAGGTGATCTTCTCTTCTCTCTTAGAAAGGAACACTTGAGCTGCACAGCAATGAATATGACCTCATGAATTCTTCACTAAAACTCTATCAATAAACAAACAGAACAATAAATAAACCACTAAGTTTAGTTGCAGCAAGACAACAGACTGGCAGGAAGGCAGGCAAAGAAAGGCACGGAGTGTCCCATTTGTCTGTTAGCTTTTTGTGTCTGCTTGAGATATTCTGCACAACAATGCACGCAGTAATAAACTTGAGACATTGTTGATTATAGATGGGGTGCAGGGATTTAGAGAGTGATTTACAGGAGAAAACATCCGGGAAGGCAAGCTGGAAGGAGACAAAGGCAGTCTGGAGGACAGTGGATGCCTGTATGCTAAATCATATGGAGAAATGTGCAGCACCAATAGGATTTTCTCAGAGGAGTCCAAGGTAGTGGGATTTGGGCAACAGGATTAGCTGCTGTGTAATAATGTGGATGTGATGGGGGCAGCATGCTCAGAAGGTTCAGCCCATGTGGTGTGTGTGTGTGTGGAGCGGGGGGTTGAAGAGAGCAGTCAAAGGGATTAGGATGGTCCTGAGAATGAAATGTTCTTCTCCGTCTTCCTTTCCCAGTTGACAGATTTGATGTATCCATCCCAATTTTAGGGCGTAATGTAACAAGAATGAGGCCGGCTTGGTTTGCTGGTTTGGGGCCGTTCTCATCTCTCTCTCTCTCTCTCTCTCTCTCTCTCTCTCTCTCTCTCTGTCTCTCTCCCTCCCCCCCCCTCTCTCTCTCTCTTCCCCCTCTCTCTCTCATGCAGCCTACACATGCACACTGACACAAACAAGACCAGCCCAAACACAGGACTAAGCCTCCCAGTACAACAAGTATTAATTTTAGAGTGAACATAAAAATAATCCCCAGTGTTTTTTGATTCCCCACATCACAACAGGTAAAAACTCTGAGGTGAACACAAGAAACAGTTATCAACAAATTAAAAATAGGAAATGATAAAATACTTTTCAGATGCAGTCAAGAAAAACATTTCCAAACAATTCCTGCTCTGATCCTTGAGAGCAGATTTTTCTAATTTGGGCATTTTTTGAACAACTGAAGAAAACATCATCACATTTATGAATTCTGCTACTGGGAGTAACCACCGTGGAAATTCACACTCGGGAGGCAGACAGAGTAAACAAAGAGCACACCTTTATTGGTGTGCAATCAAAAGAAACAAAGTCCGTGAACAAAGTAACCTACATTGAGGAGAAATTCTGGGAAACACACCAAGAGGTTATACAGACACTGTAACAAAGGACAAAGGGAATATGGCAGTATTTATACACACAGACACACTAAAGGGAATAGGAAACACTTGGATAACAAGCCACAGATGAAAACAATCAAAACAACAACACACAATGAAGCCTCAAGGGCACAGATACAGACAAAAAGGGGGGAGGGGGTTGTCAGGTATTTGCATGACAGATGTCAACTTCTGTGCCAACACTTGCAAAATACTCTGAGCTGTAATTAAAGTTGCATCTTTTGACTTTGAAGGCAATGGTCGCCGTTCCTGGTTTGCATTGATCTTTTATAGCTTCGCCACCTTTCTGTTTGCAGACGTTTGGTAGTTGCCATTGTCCGTGAAAATTACTGCCGACTGTGGCAACCTGCTTGAGACCAAGAAAATTGCAACTAGGTTTTCACTGCACTACCAGGAATTTCACACTAGTGACTGCCAGCAACCACTTGCCAAACACTTGCCAACCAGTTGGGGAATATAGATTTTTCCCTTGCAAAGTCCTTCTCTGTGAGGTTGAAAGAGCGGCAAAAAAAAAGAAAAAATGTTTGGACTTTTCTCAGAGGAACCTAATATTATTCTTTTTTAAACTTGCTCAGTCAATCCTATCTGAATCCATTATCACCATAGCTGTTATTGTTCCTGCTGTTTTGTTTTTCAGTGTTCCTACTCAAAAACTGTTCACACCTGATAAATGTTTAGCCAGCCTGAGGACTGCTTTGTTAGAAAACAAATAAAATAGAAAGACATGAGATTATTGACATTCTGTAAACCACTCACCAGGGCTATATTATCTGCTGACACATAGTAAAGCTAAATATGTGAAGTACTGGATTGCGGGGAGACATTTTAACTAAGAAGACATAAAAAACATGTTTAAATCATGCTGATCTGGAAACCCAGTCAGTGTATTCGTAAAGACATCCTGTTTTCCACCACAGCAGGAAGAATGTCCGGACCAATGTCTAAATCCCAATTAAACAGAAAAATAACCTAAAAACTGTGGAAGAAATGCACCACCGACACACTTTTCCTTGTCAGCTAGAAGTGCACTTAAATGCAATTAAAGAATGATCTTTTTTATGCTAACTGTGCCTTTTAAAGCAGAGACACTCAAAAAAAAGACAATTTAAATGTATTGATTATATAACTAAATACATTGTGTCATTTTTAGACTGTCATGCCTCTTGCACAAATCATCAAGAGAAAAAGCAGAAACATTTACCAAGTAAAAATGCAGGAGCTTCCTTATTTTGTCAGTGTAACAGATGCTGATAGCATTATCTGCTGTGAAGCGTGTATTGTCTACAGTTTCTGTCCAGATCAGACAATTATCACCATCAGAAAACCCAGTCAAGGTCAGACTGAAATTTGCTGAGACTAATCAAGTGGTTGTGACATGTACCTCTTGACCTTTGCATGTTATTACATTCCTCTCTGCAATCCCATATCTTTTTCTCCACTGAAAACCAACTAATAGAAAGAACTTCAGAGGAATCATATCCTAAAATATCATCTGACTTTCTGCCTATCTTTTCATATCTCTGTTTACTATTGCTGTGCTTTGAAGCACATATATTAAAATAAGTAGATGGAAGTGATATTGCTGTATTTTCACCTCAAGATACCTGCAGATAAAGAAATACAGGCACAGGGAAAATGAATCTAGATGAATGGAAGAAATAAAAGAAAGTCAGTTTGCATTACTGTGGTTTACACAATACTAACATGGTTGTCCCTGGATCCACTCTGCCTTTGTCCTTGCCTGTGCTTCATTTAATATCACTGCTAGAAAAAAAAAACCCCACAATAAACACAAATATGTCATCTCATATCTGAAATAGGTTGACTTCAATACCTGTACATAGCTTTCTGCTCTCTCAGTTAACAAGCTCAACTCTCTCTCTCAAATATTTGTATCCTATAATCAATGTAAGTGCATTTTTAAAATTGCGTCTCAAAACCTCTATTTTTGTTTTTTGGGGGGCAGTACACTGCAAAAGTCTTGACCCAACCCTCAATTATATTTATTTTGTTTCCAAGGAGCCAGACCAGACTTAATTGTAATTTTTTAAAGTGGTCTTAAGCAATAGTTCTCCAAACCACTTCTTCATTCATTCATCATTCACATTCATTTTCAGTCCGGTCCTTAAAAAATAGTAGGGGACTGGATAAGTGGAGGACAAAAGATCAACAGTATCTAAAAGTATTGTTCTTAAGAAATAGGAAAAATTCAGCAAAGACCTGACACAGGACCTGAGAGTTGCATCTGGCCCTTCATTCCATGTGCTGTTCGCTAAAGCTCAATCAAAAAAGGATCAATCGTGAAGCCCGGAGAACTATCCCTGAAGACTACTTAAAGAAATATCGAGAAAGCTTGCATAAGAGGGTTCAGGTTGCGTTAAAGAACAAAGGTGGTCATGCTAAATATCAACTTTCAAGCTCATTAGAAACGTACAAACCTTGTTTTTGCCTTATATGAAATATTTCTTGTATGTTCGCACGTTTCAATAAAGTGCTGAACCTGCTTCTGATTTTTCTTGCAAAATATACAAAAATTAGGAGTGCTTGAGTTTTTTGGCACAGTATTGTGGAAAAATGAGTCCATTAGACCACCTAATTTACTGTCCAGTTGTGATTGCTTGTGATTCAGAAGTTGTCCAAATGAGAGATATTTATTAAAGATTATTTCTAGGCTTTTCTTTTTCTTTCACTAATGCCCCCATGTTGGAATCCAAAATACACCCTCATTTCTCTCAGTACAATCCCTCCAGCTCCAAACCCAAAGGTATTCAATTATATTCATAAACAGCAGGGGAATGTAAAATACCCGAGAGCCTTGAATCCAAACATATTTTGCTTTGTTTCCTCAATGCAGGAACTTACAGAGGCAATCGATAATCAAAATCATTGCTATTCTGCTTCCAATCAGTTAAGTGAAAAATATACCCTTCTTTCTATGTGTAGAATGTTCAATACAAGCTGTAAACAGAGCTATTTATCTTTAGTTGTTTATGTATGTTTTTATTTAGTTTGTTCCTTATCAACTCTTAGAACGGTATATCTTAGAAAAGGCATCATATGTATGTATGATTTGTACTTTTTTCCTTGTGTTGCCAGGTTTTAAAGTGTAACCACCAGATATTCTGTCTTGATTCCTTTTATTCATTGTGATTTTGTTGGTTTATTCAAGTCCTGAAATATTTCATTCCTCATAATTTATGAGTTAACAGTAAAGTAAAAGATTCATCGTGACAACATCTAATCAACCTTAGCAGGTTCTACTGGAAGAGAAGCAATCACTTGACTGAAAATTTAATTTCCTATCCATAACTTCAGGAAACTCTGTGTTGAATTGGCTGGATTGGTTTGTAACACACCATGTTCACTGAACTAGGGAGCAGAACTTCCCCATCAGGTCCAAATGCAAGACCAGCTACAGCTGCAAAATACCCAGAAGGATGTAACAGTCAGTCATCCCTCTGTCCTACTTTCCCTGTTTTCATATTCCTCCTCCTTCTCCTCCTCCTCTCACATCTTCCCACTCTCTAACTCCATCCCTCCATTTTACTCATTCAATGCAAGAAAATAGCATCACTGGTCTGATTGCTCTAAAGTGGCATCAATAAAAATAAAAACGCCACTTTGTGGATGTATCTGGGAAAATTCGCCAGAACGCTGAAGGTTGTTCTGGCTGGCTTGGATCATTGGATATTAAATTACAGATGCCCTTCATGGGAGACAATTTGGGTAGCAATTCTCTAGTTCTCGCTTCATATGTGCAGTAGCTAAATATTAGAAATGAAATAAATTATAAATACGCACAAAGGGTAACTAAAGAGTAGATGCGTGAGAGTCATTCCAATATTGATAAATCTCAAAATGAACAAGCTGCAGAAACACGTAAGTTTATTTCTCATTTCTTTCTTTTCGGTGTCCAAAGAAAAAGCGCCGAAAAACCAAGAAAGGAAGTCAGTATAGAGGCCTGCAGTGTATTAAACTGCTAACTACACATGTAGTATTTAAAACAGCAACTTGTGCAATTCATTCATACACTTTTTTTTTTTTTTTTACAAATGTTAAAGCTTTTTTTTAAGATGTGCACACATCACTGTAAATCTCTGCTTTGATGGGGGTTTTTAAAGACACATGGGCAACACAACAAAGCCTATTTCAGTCTGCAGAATAGTCAGGAAATTGTATTTATTTATTCGTGTTTTTTCAAAGAAATTGTAATACTTCCGAATCCAAAGAACAATAAAGTCTGCATATTGAGGCAAGATTTTGAGTCAGAGCCAGAAGTCATTCATTTAATAGACTTGACTTTAAATCCCAGCAGCAATCTTATAATACCAATAATAGCAAGTTTTGGCTGTCATCCTCTGTTTACCCTCTTTTTCACTTGATGTTTGGTTAGGTTGATTAGCTTTTGGCACCAAGAACTAGATCATGTTCTGAGTTCAAATAAAACTTCTACCAATCACTTTGTTAGGTGCAGCTTGCTGGTATGGTGTTGGCCCCACTTTTGTCTTCAAACTGCTTCATGGCAAAGATTCAACAAGGTGTTGGAAACATTCCTCTTAGATTTTGGTCCATATTGACATGATAGCATCAAAGTAGCCGCAGATTCTAAATTGATACTGAGGGGCTCAAAGTGTGCCAAGAAAATATCCCCCACACAATTACACCACCGGCAGCCTGAACCATTAATGCAAGGCTGGATGGATCCATGCTTTCATGCTGTTTCTTGCCAAATTTTGATCATTGCAGCAGAAATCAATACTCAACAGACCAGGCAATGTTTTTTACATTTTTTGTTGCCCAATTTTGGGGAGCCAGTGAGAGCTGTGGCCTCAGTTTCCAGTTCTTAGCTGACAGGAGTGGCACCGCATGAGGTCTTCTGCTGCCTAAGCCCATCTGCTTCAAGGTTCGACATGCTGTTTGTCGTAACAAGGGTTTATTTGATACTCTTACTGTTGCTTTCCTCTCAGCTTGGAGCCTGGCCATTCTCTTCTGACCTTTGGCACCAATAAAGCGTTTTTTCCCAGTGAACTGCCCCTTAGTGGATATTTTCTCTTTTTTAAACCATTCTCTGTAGACCCCAGAGATGGTTGTGTGGGAAAAATCCCAGTAGATCAGCAGTTTCCGAAATGCTCAGACCAGCCACCCTGACACCAACAAACATATCATGTTCAAAGTCACATAAATCACCTTTCTTCCCCATTCTGATGATCGGTTTGAACTTCAGCGGGCCATCTTGTCCATATCTACACGCCTACAATGTGTGTACAACTATCTTCCCACAGCTTGTATATGGAACAAAAATGTAACCCTTCCATTCCAGAAGAGCATAACCAGCAAAAATCATGTCTGGTTTATGAATGTGGGACACAGGATTCAAGATTTTATTGGTGAATAAAGTAATTATTTGCCAATTATGCTTTAACTGTGCTGGACATACGAAAACTACAGAGATGCAGACAGACAGACACAGAGAAAGACAGCGTGTCAGACCAATAGAGGCAAGGTCAGCAGGTGCAGAAGACAGGAAGAAACACAGAGAGGAAAGGACATTGACAGACATATAAGACAGAGAAAGACGAAAGGCAGGAAGAGAGGAGGATGGTGAGCTCCCCTGGCTGTGAACCTGCCATGTGTAGAGGCATGCTGCACCAGCTGTGTTGAGACTGTTTACGTAACACACTGCTGCCGCAGAAACCCTGCAGATGCACACCCCGTACCACCTTGCCTAGGACATCACAGGGCAGGGCGGTGCCATGCTTCACTTCCCAGAGCAATGAAAACAACAACAAAAAACATCCACAGCAAAATCCAATGAAAACAAAAATAAAAGTCAGGATATACACTAGACTACAAACACATGAGAAAAGAGGATATAAAGTTTTACATTAAAACATGTGTTTTTAGATTTCAAGAAAGCACTGGCAATAAAGTCAGAGCCAACAGCAGTCAAGAGGGAAAGAAATCGTGCAATAAAAATGAAAGAACTCGACAGCCCGATACTGCCAACACTCGTCACCCTGTAACAAAACATGACCCTAAACAGCAGTGACAGCCATTGACTGTTGTCTGTCATTAGACCCAGAATCACAGCTGTAAACAATGACCCAAGATACAACCACCACATTATCTGCTGAAGCTACGCACTGAGAACAAAGAGAATCAAGACAGTGAAAGAAAGAACAAGACAGAAAGAACAAACAACAGAAGTGATGTCACACATATTGACAGAGAGGGCAAGACAAGGCAAGACGTGAGTTTTGTGAGAAGGGAGCCTAACAAGTGTGAGAGGAGGAAGGGCAAGTGGGGTAAAAGTAGACCATGAAAAAATCGCCAGGGAGGCAGGGAGAGTCTAGTGCGTGTTGACAGTGCTGTCGTGTCTTGGCAGTGCCAGTTAGACTCTGGAGACGTCTTCAGCAGACATCGCCGCTTTTTGTCCAGAACCAAACCAATGTCCACAGGGAGGTGGTGGTAATTATGGTGGCCTCTTAGACTTATTTCGCCGTCAAGCAAAATATTAAAATTTTCACTTCATTTTCATTCCGTTTATTTATATAACAACAATTCAAGACAATAGTTGGCTTGACATGTTTTATTTATTTAGTAGGCTAGAGCCCTTACTTAGTCACTTAGTACTTAGTGACAGTGGGAAGGAAAAACTCTATTTTGACAGGAAGAACCAACAAGGACAAGGGTCAAGAAGGGCCAGCCATCTGTCATGACTGGTTGGAGGTGAGGAGAAAGTGAAGAAAGTATAGGCAGACAGGGCAAAAGAGACATTATAGAGTTAAATAATTACTAATGCTGGTTTAAACCTCTAAACGCAATAGTGGTGTATAAACACATTAAGAATGAAAGGAGGTGAGTGAAGGAGAAATGCTCAGTTCAGTGGGAATGCCCCTCCCACCAGAAGCGTACCTGATCGTGAACCATCTCTTAGCTTTATCAAAAAGGAAAGTTTGAAGTCTGATCTTGTGAGTAGAGAGTGTGTGTCTTCCAAAACCAAACTGGAGGCAGGTTCCACAGCAGAAGGGCCTAATAGCTGAAGGCTCATGCTGTTCTTAGTTTTTCAGCATCACTTCGAGACAGGATGTTTCTAATTTTAGACTGCAGTAGGAGGCACAAGAAGGCAATCCTACATATTTGTTTAATGAATCCGTTGAAGGACATATCCTGGTCAGAACTACAGATTCCTTAGCTAAGTAATGTTGTGCATTGCAGCGAGGAGTGCTCAGACCTCCGCATAGGAGAAACCAAATAGCCACCCCATAAATGCATGGCACAACATAGACGAGCCTCCTCGACAGAACAAGACTCTGCCGTACATCTGCATCTAAAGGACAAAGGTCACAGATTGTTTAAAAGAGGCACAAAAGAGGCCATGCAAATCCACTGTGGACAACCATTTTTGAACAGTGGCTGTGGTTTATGACACCAACTGTCTACCATACACAGCGCAGTTTTGAACTGAAGAAGCTTCTTGGATGAGAGGTGTCTTTGAGAAACTTCAAGAAGTCCAGTCCAGTCGCATTCTTTCTAAGCTCTTTAGACTACCATCAACTGGATGACTGAAAACCTACACAGACATATACACAGTGAAACTGTTTGGATGATTCAATTTAACCTAGCCTGCTAGCATTTGTGGTAATTGAGCATAGTGTTGGATTAGATAGGCCACCGAACTAATCCTTCAAATTTGGTACATGAGCAGGGGACAGTACGTTTTAGTTCATGCCCTTCTGTTCATTATTTTAACAAATCTAATCTGGCATCTCTTATTTAAGTTCCCTTAGCCTGACTGCAGTTGGTGCTGATTCTGCAAGCAGCTTTGCAAGCCACCTCCAATTCCAGCTCTTCCTCTTCACATTGTGTCTGATTTAATCAATGTCATGTCTGTTCTGCTGTGGTAGCTGATCTCCTCCCTTCACATACCAGTAAGGGAGGGCTGGGAGTTCCCAGAATGGAGTATTTACTAAACAAATTACTGTAGATGAGAATAAATACCTACTTTTGACTAAAGTGGTCCAGACTGACAAAAAAACAAACAAACAAGATTTTAGCAATATCTGCATTAACACAACAATAGCTAATGGCATTATTTTGTGGAGCTTGAGGTTTTGTTAGAAGAAAAAAAGACAGAGACAAGAGCATCTAAGTCTAAGTTAGTTAATCAGTCCTGGATTCATTGTGCACAGTTTTTATTTGTGGACATAAATGAAACAGTGTTTATTGTCATGAAATTAAAATGATGGGTGTTATAAGTAATTGGTCATTTTAGCCCAATTTGGTAAGTGGTTGTACATATTCTGATTCTGATTTTGATATCATAAAGACATAAAATGTGATGTAGAAAAGACTCTTCAAGGTCTACAATATACTTGTATGCCAAGTTCGGCTGCCCATTTGATGTGCAGGACTAAAGAGAAGCAACTGTGTTCTAGAGTCTGATATCTTTATCCTAAAATCCTTCCCTGATTCTGTTACATTTTTCTTACTCATTACTGTTGTTAGGGGCAAAACAGCTAAAAAACCTTGGCTTTTCTTTCATCTTCTCTACACGGATCATCACCTGTAATAGATAAAACCCTTTAGTAGGACTGCGTTTTTAATCACTCTGCGAGCACTTGCTCAGAGCAGCCTTCTGTTTCTTGTTTTGCCCTAACGCTTATTTCTGTTTTGTTTTGTCAATCAGCTCCTTTTTCTGGTCCGTGAACCCGACTTCCTGCTTTTCCCACCATTGTGATTTACATTCCCTTCCTTATTGTGTGTCTCCAGTGTTTTTCCCTTGTCGTATTTGTTTCCCTGATATTGATTCCCCACCTGTATACTAATCCCTACTTGCCCACTAAAGACTTGCCCTGCCTTGTCCTGTTTTGCAGTCGTCTGGTTGTTAGACAACTACCAGAGTTAAGTAGCTAAAATAAGCTTTCATGAGTGAAACATGAAAAGCTGCTTCTCTGCACATGTTGATAGGATACAAAAGGTTATTTGAATAAAAATCTGATTAAAAATAGTAATATCATAAAACCTAGGTAAATACAGCACCCGAGTGCATTGACAGAAGCTGAAACTGAATATGAATGTCCTATAAAGTCAAAGGGACATGCAGTATCAAGGTTTCTGTTTCACTGAGAGATGCAGAGCACCATATGTGAGACAAACCTGCTTCAATGGCATATATAATTCATCAAAACACACAGAAAACTGCATAAAAATATTCTTATGCCACAGTAGCAAACTTCTTTCATTTATGCCAGGTGAACTTTGCCTGCGCCAAGGTCGTCTCCATAATATCATATCGCAAGATCAAAACCGCAACTTGTTTATTGGAAAATCTGCCCATCTGGCTAAGCATCATGGCTGGCAGCAAGATGAAAAGATGACTCACTGAAATAATGTTGGGGAATGAGGGAAAAGCAAACGATGTGAATCATGAGTATAGCCTGGCAGCACCCGATTGGCTCTATAATGGAAACCAGACTATACTCAGCCAGACGAGGCTGGGTGCCCAGCATTGCCACCTAGGGCAGTGGACCAGCAGAGAGGCACTAGCTGAATGAACATGCCTATTCAATTTGCCAACTGTGCAGCCAGCTAGGCAGAGCATGGAGGCAGAAACAGAGAGAGACAGAGAAAGATGAGAGTTTGAGAAAGACATCATGGTCATAGCTAGAAGGGTTTGGAAGAGCAAAGACTGGAAAAAAAAGTGAGGATGGAAAGGAGGACAGGAAGTTAGTTTTAAAAGAAATAATGATGTATCTGCTTTGAACAATGTGGACAGCAGGACAGAAGCAGAGCTATGACCTTTCAATGGAGCGGCCTTTGTGGTGTTTCCTGTGCTATGCTTTTTAGTGATGAAACTTTGACAAGTTTAAGTACTATGCAGGAAGCTCAGCAGGCTTTAGTGTCGTAGCAACACTGCATGTGTAAAGATTTCAGACCCTTTCTGCAAGTTTTCTGCATTTTGGTTTTACACTAATCTTACACTAATCATGGAGTGGGGGGTGGGGTATCTATGCACCGTCATTTTTTTTTTCTTTCCAAGATGCTGTATTGGGGTCAGGCTTGAATTCTGGCTGTGGCACACTTGGACATTCACTAAGTTTTCCTGAAGCCCATCCTGAGCTTTCTTGGCTGTATGTTTCTGGTTGTTCTTTAGTTGGAAAAATGAAAACCTTTTCTCTAGTTTCAGCTCCTGGACAATCTGGCTTAACATTTTTTTTCTGCATCCATCTTTCCCCTCTGTCCTAACCACTCTCCCAGTCCTTGTCACCAAAAAAACATCCCCAGAGCATGGGGTTTGACTGCTGTATTGCTTCCTTTCAGATATGACAAAAGAGATGCATGTAACAATATGCATGTAACAATATCTGGTGCTATGAAACTCTAGTAGATAGGAGGCAAGTGGAAGCAGGGCGTACCAAAAGAAGAAAACTGCAGTTCAAAAAGAGAGTTATTCCCCATACTGTCAAAATACCTATAAGGAAAAAAACCATTGCCAGCCTAGCACCAAAAATGATTGATATCTAATTTTGCTCGGCTATTCTTACGGGACACAGTTTGGAATCACATTCTTGCTTCAACTGTATTTAGGTAAATAGCTGAGAGCATTTACACTTTTAACGACAGATAGGTGCCAATAGCAATCTGGGTTAGCAGAAAAAAGCCTTTTCTTTCTCTTAAAAGAACATGGTAGCATTGGTAGTATTCCAGTGTCTAATGTAAGGCCACCTATCTGAGTACTAAAGTTTCAGTTATTGCTGCGAAAGGTGGTTCTTGGAGTTACTGAATGATTAAGGTAAAGTTTTTCACAGGACTACATAGAAAGTCCTGAAATTAGCTTTAATAGCTAGCTGTCTGCTAGATGTTCCCTTAGCTAACTCAAGTCACTGAGCTGGATTTCATGAACCAGTTGGTGACCTCTTGGTATATGCACCCACTTTTTACAGACAGCTACACTGAAAACTGTGTTCATTGCAGATTTTTTTAAAAAAAAATCTGTCATATTATTATTACATGGTAATTAAAGTACCACTGTTTAAAAAAAATCCCCACTTTCTGTTAAATTTATGGAAGCTCTGAGTTTTGAGTTTGTCTCAAATCCACTTAATTTTTGAGGTCCTTCCTTGCTCGTTTTAGTCTCCTGAATTCTTGAAACTTGTACTAATTAAAGCACGACCTCCTGATTGCTGCTTCTCAAACTGTGATCTTCCTCAGAAACAATCCCATGAAACAGTTGTCAGAGAAGTCCCTGCTTACATTTGCATTACCACAAGCGTAAATGCAGCTTTGGCAAGAAAATAAAGGTGACTCATTGCCAACTGTGATAGATGTCATGCCAACTTCCAGCATCTACGAGATAGTTTTCACATTTTACTATCATGAATGAAACAAATGACTCCCTGCAAGGTAGAAAACAAATCAGTGAACTTGTGTTCGAAGATGCCTGGCAGCAAGATAAAGTACATGATTTGTAGTTAATGGGCTAAAACAGACCTTTCATGCATCCCACTGTGGAAAAACAACAACACAGTTAGCATATTGAACTGTTTCAGCATGTTGCAAAGGTTAAAGGAGCATCAGTTTATTATCTTTAATTTTATTGACAGTTATTTATCATGCTTTGCCATGTCTAACTTAAAAAAAAAAGAAATTAAAAATTTATATATTGGAGCAGTTCAATGTCCACATTTTTGCAGACATAAGTTAAGAAAGTTGAGTTTGAAAAGGGAAAGCTGGAGAAGGAGTTTTAACATCCCCTGTCTAGAGGAGGAATACTTGGTTCTGAAGCTAGAGAGGAGCTTATATGTGTAGAGCAGACAGAGTTTGGAAAGTCACGAGAGAATGTTGTAAAAATCAAGACGATGGGATACGAGAAGACAGAACCTGTGAGAAGCTGAGTGCCCCAGTTCATTTTTAAAAAACAAGATGAAACTCCATTCAAGTCAGCAACTTTCATATAAACATGCAAGGAAGATACCGCTGCTATAACTTTTCCTGTCTGTGCCCTGCAGCAAGATGTTAATTCTACAAAGATAATAACAGAGTGGAAAAAAGAAGAAATACATAATACATACATAATTGGAAAGAAGAGAGTTTTAGAATAGAAGGGAAAATCATAATTTGCAAAACATTTGTTTGTGTGAGGACTGACCACAGGTGGATTATTGGGGCTTAAGGTTGAACGGCCAATTTGGAAAGAAAACAAACGTAGAGCACCACTGAATATCTGATGTGGCGATTCTGCTCGAAACAGCCAGAGGAATGATATATGACCATTTATCACCGTGAGACCATGAGAAAAGTAGTGCATTCTCCTAAAACATTCCCAAATTCCCAAATTAAACCAGCTACAAGTCCAGAACTATAAACCATGTAACAGGACAGAACCCCTGAAGGGTCACAAAGGTAAAACATTGATACCTTAGCTTGCAAAAACGTTTGCATTTCTTCTAGCCCTTACAAGAAAGCTCAGCTGTATGATACAGTAGGCTATTATGTACAGTAGATTGCCTCTTGTTGTACAGTACAGCTGGAGTAACTGCACTCTCAGCTCTAGCAGCACCGGCACAAGTTTGCACCATTGCATTTAGAAACAAAACCAAAGAAAGTCACTGACCAGCTCTCAGACTATAGGTTAGATTATGACTGCAGCCTTGGAAAATATGACCAGTTAGACAAAAAAGCAAATCAAGTACCTGCCATGATTCAGCAGTTTGTAACAGCAATAGCAAATTTACTCTTCTTTTTGACTTTATCTGCCTGTCACATTATTGTGGAGGAATTTTGGCTCGCTCTACTTTATAACGTTGCTTCAGTTCATTAATGTTTGAGAACATTTTCTTATGGAGCCATTGCAACACCTTGATTCTTTTCTCTTGTTGCAGATGCATATCCCAGTTCAGCCCAAACTTTAGCTGTCAGCCTCACGTTTGACTACAGTCATGGTGCCCAGGTCCTATTGCTACAAATCATTCCTAAATCATGATCCCGCCTCACTGTGTTTCATGGTGAGTATGAGCCAAACGTGTCACTGTGACCAAACATCTCCACTTTGGTCATGTTTTAAACATGCTACCTGAGCCCTGAAGAGTCTGAGATGTAGTTTTTGCAGTTTTTGTGATCAGTGCATGGGTGAATTTGCAATAGGAACTACACTCCTGGGGCACGCACACACGAAACGAATGACAGACTTGCTACTGGCCCAAACTTCTGCTTTTATGCAGGTGGTCGCTCTTACTGATAATCAATCAATTTGATTATCAGCACCTGGCTGCTACTTACCGTCTTAATTCCTATGGAAGCAGCAAAGGTACACTTTCTTTTTCACATTACTGTAGCTGTCATAGTGATCTATCACTGGGGCTTATCACAGCAAAAGAGATAAAAAGGAAAATAAAAAGCTATTTATGCATCATTTCTAGCACTATACTCAGAGGTTAAAGTGGATTGGAACAAGGGCTGCTGTCCTTCTACAGAAGAGGAGCCGGCATAAAGAGAGTAGTAATGTTTTGTGGCAGTTTATTTCAAATGCAATCTTCTAACAGCTCAACAAATATCAGCAAACACACAAACTGCGTCTGTTCAGCGTGACACACAATGTGCCTGCTAGCTAAAGGTACGGCTGCTTTATTTCCCAGGGAGAAAAAAGACAGTGTGATAACTTCACTCAGAGATGGAAAAAGATGTGAGAAAGAAAGATTATTCTTTTTTTAAAGGCAAGCGCTGCCCAGTGACATTTGATAAACTGGAAATTTAAAGCTTACACGTAATGTCCTCATTCATTCTATTTTTTGAAAATAAATCTGATATTGGATGTGCACATGATGGGAAACATCCTGCGAAACAAATTGAGGTAACACAATAACTTTGGTTTATTCAAAGGTGCATAAAAATAGTTTGCAGTTTAGTGCAGGCTACAGTGTTTAGTTTGCAGTGCTGTGGGGAATTCATAATAATAGACTATGTTGGACTGGCGCAGAGAGGCTGTGGTGTTCAGCGTCAGTGTTACATCAAGCGTAGTAAACATCAGTTTGAATTTAAGCTGATGTTGGTGGTTAGAGTCACGCACTTTGCACCTTTGCACTGTCTAGATGTTGGAAATCAGCCACGATAGAGCTCGTGTAACCTGTAATCTGTCCATATTTTGATGAATTGAGCATGTAAATCCACAATGAGCAATAACCCTCAGAGCAGCAGCACCAACACATGTCAGCTGATCACAGCCTGTACACAAAGAATATCTACTTTCACTCAAAAATATGAATTAATGTGACATTTTTCTATTTTATTTGTTTCCTCCCATATTGCACTACAAGACCCATCTGCCACATTAAACCCTGACTGTATTCAGTTTTCTGTTCAGGTGTGGAGGTAAAGTGACTTTACTTTTTCACTTTTATTTAGAAACTATATTTTGTGCTTACTTGTGTCATCTGTGTCTAATGTTTAAGTGCATTTGATCATCTGAAACATTTAAGTGTGACAAACACTTAAATGGAAATCAGTTTGTCACACCTCTGAATGCAAAACATAGTTTTTTTGGCCTTGTTGTAAATTTCTCAGCTGTAACTGTTACTGACTCTGAAGTGGAAATCAAGCAAAACAGTGCTTGACAGCAACCTTCTAAAAAAGGTTGCATAGCTGACACAGACTGGTCCCAGTACAGCAATTTCCAAGTTAAAAGGTGGTAAAAGTTGCACAACCTAAATGCGTGAAGACACTTTTGCGCGGCGTATAACTGTATACCTTAAGCCGTGGAAGCAGTGTGTAAGTTTAAAAAAAAGTGTGTGTGACAGGCAGTAAAGGGGAGAGGAAGTGGCATAAAAACAACTGTTAACAAGTGAAGAGTGAAAAAACAAATAAAAGCAACTGAAAGTGCAAAGTTTAAAAGGAAATAATGAGTTTAATGAAGAACTATCAGACCTGCTTTTCAAACTATCGCATGGATGTATCATTGAAGTCCAACCTCAGAGGTGAGTGTAAAGTTCAGGTGTTTAACTGTTTTCATATTTGTCTCAGAGTTGAATGTGTCCACTGGTTTCCAACTCTGCTGTAGATTAAAAAAAATATCTGCACTTCTTGATCCACGCAATTTGAGCTGGGATCATGATACAGCTTTTCTAATGGCTCGAGCTGACAACGTGCCCTTAAATCGCATCAACCCCAGAATGCCTCAGATATGTTACAAAAAGGCTACGGGGGCAGGGTGACATGTCTCAAGGTTGCGGATTACACGAAGAAAGCAGCCCGATCTACATTATTACTAATTTATTTCACATTAGATATCCCTCAGCCCATTTCAGAGCTTGTTGGAAGCCAGAAGGAGTTGAGCTGTGAATCCAAAAGTAACTCAAAGTTTTAATAATTCAGTTCTCACAGATCTTGTGACAGGAAAGAACCTCTTCACTCGAATGCTCGTCATCTCTTAAATAAACAAAACAGTCAAAATAAACGTACCTTATTAAAGAGCTGTCCTTATTTGATAAGCTGTTGTTTTTGCTTCATGTTCTTTACTGGCTCTGAGTTATTGTATTTGCACAGTGGTTGCAGCTTTAGACATTCATGATGTCTTAATAGACAAAGTGATAGATAATGTGCACTGGAAATAAGTAGCTGCAAGGGTTTTAGGAATCACTCAGACTCTAAAGATGCATCAGGAGAAATGCTGTTCCCTGTCATTCGTAGGTGGAATTGCCTATATACTACAGTTGTGTACATTGCCTGTAAATGCTCTCAGTGTGTTATAGCCTTAGGAGAAATTATATTACTTGTCAGTTTTTGCAGGTGTTTCACATTTTGCAGCATCATGCCTTAACACGCCTCAAGAAACACATCAATTCAGAAACGTGTTCGGATATTTTCGTGCCTCAGCGGTAACAAAATCACTTGCACAGTGCATCTGTTCAGTAAACCTGACGGCAGCCAATCAAATTGCTTGAGAAAGACATCACTTGTTCATGGTTGGAGGAGAATAGAACTTCTTTATCTTGCACTAATAAAACCTGAAACTTCTTTAACCCTGTCATATTACTGTTTGACCTTTTAACTAACCAAATATGCCCCAAATAAAGAGTTTTATTGAGTTATATTTGGTTGTAGTGTCATGCATACAGTGCACTTCATTCTGATGTGTTCAGTATTTTACCATAAATGTGGAACATCAGCTGTTAAACAGTCATAATTGTGATGATTTTGTGCTTTTGGGTGTCTGAGAATAAGTTGAGAAAATACTTTAAAACTAAAACCACAGTCTGAATATTTGCAGTAAAATGAGAACTCATTTTAAAAGGTGAATAAATACATCAATCAATCATTAATTCATCAATCTTACACTGGCTTTCCTGAGCCGGCTGAGAGATGCAGCCACAGTAAAGACAAAGTACACTCTCTCAGTACTATAATAAAAACAAATAACTAGTCTTTATCAGGTCTTAAAATACTGGCTCACACTTCTTTACAACTTTGCTTCAGTTCATTTTGGTTTGTGGGCATTTATTTAAGCACAGCTCCCACCACAGCATTTCAATCAGGCTGAGGTTTGGACTTTGACTCAAAAACTGGAATACTTTGATTCTATTGTAGATTTGCTTGTTTGCTCTCTTTTTTCATTGCACTGTCCTGTCACGTGAACAGAGGCTTGTAGACTCCCTCTTAAGTTTTTTGCAGTTTCTCTGAGCATTTCACTGTCTGACCTTGAGGTTAATTTGCTGGGACATCCATTCCTGAGAAGGTTGGCAACTGTCTTGAACGTTTTCCACTTACGAACAATCTTTCTCGCTGTAGAATGATAGATTTCAAATTGTTTGGAAATGGACTTATAACCTTTCCCAGATTGATGGGCAGCAACAATTCCTCCTTGGCATTGTGTTAACACACACCTAAATGCTTCAGACCAGCAAACTGCCCAAATGTCTGCTTTGATAAAGGTGGCCACACTTGGTGATGATCATTTAATAATGAGCACCTGGCTGCTACTTACCCTCTTAATTCCCTTGCTTAGTTTTCCACACACTGCTTCTGCATTTTTGGCTTAGTTTTGTTAAATAAATAATGACACGGTGTAATATGCCATGTGGTGCTGTTCATCAGAGGTTATATTTAACCCTTTAAGACCTACCATAGAACCAAGTCTGCCAGAGCTTATAGTATATTTTTACATGCTGTGGAGCCATTTTTTGGAGCATTTCAAGTTGCTATACATCAATACAACCATTATAGCCCAAATTTTAATAATATGTATGCATTAAGTGCATAGTAATTACATAAATTGCAAAAAAGTGCAATAAACTACAAAAAAAATTGAAAATCGTTTTTGATTTTTTAACATATATTTCTAGTTAGAGAAATTTAAGAGGCTTATCCCTCAAAACTGTAAATACAAAAAAGTTGCACAAACTAGTTTCCCACCAAAGGAAATTTATTTTAAGTGTCTTCATAGTTTTATTTTTGAGATACACCAATTTTCATATACTGCAGGAAAAACGAAAAAATATATTATAGTGCAAATTTGCAAAATAACAGCATATGCATCAAAATAAACTATTTCCAGCAGTGCAATATGAGTCCTCAGCATCCCAGAAACGACACAGAAAGTCATAAAGTCAAACATAACTTTAAACACAAGTATAGGCTCATAAGGCCACGATGGTTAAAAACTACATTTCCGCAAAATGACGTCACTTCCGGTTTCGGTAAGGTCATGCGGTCATGTGATAGTTCACGATGGAGTAGGAAGTGTTACGAACAGCTGATCGGATCGGCAAAGCGTGTTTCTGGAATATTATATTTTTGTTGCTGCTTTTTAATGCAGTTTTTGCAAAGCTATATGTGGAAGAAAACTGTGACCTAGGACAAGCTGATGGCATAAGATGTAAGTACAACTCCTCTGGTTTCATATGCAAAAAAATTTATTGCGCTAGCTTACGTGGTTGCAGTGCTACCGGGATTTAAAAATAGTTACGCAAAATGGAGCGTGTCCGCTCCGACCGGCTTTAAAGGGTTAACTAATTTTAAAACCTGACAAGGACCAGATTATTTTTATTATGTTTTGATAAGTGGGTGTACTTTCCTTTTACCTTGAATATATAATCACTCAGTTTCTAGGCTTGCCCCGGGGCCTCCTGCCAGCTGCATATGCAGGAAACCCTTCAAGGGGAGCTGGATGCCACCATAGCTGTCTCCTATCAGCGTGAAGGAACATTAGCTCTATTCTGACTTCTCTGCTGACGTCTGTGCTCCTCACCTTAGCTTCAAGTCTGAACCCAGCCACAATCTCACTCTCTCCTATTAAGTTGAGGATTGGAAGTTGGGTTGGAAATACTTCAGCGTCCCACTCAGCGGTCTCTTCACCACAACGGTCTGCTTTACACACGCTCCATCAATCCACACATCCATATCTCACACGCTACCTTCCCATTATAGAAGACGATCAGGATCTGGAGCTACTTAAACTCCTTCTCTCGAGGCAACAGCTCTTTCCAAATCAACAGGGACAAATCAGCCATTTTCATCAGAGAACTGTGGCCTCAGATTCAGAGTTACAGGCACTAATTCCAGTCACTTCATACTCAGCTGAAAAGTGCTCCAGTCCATCTTAAAGGTCACATTTTGATAAAACCAACCAAAAAACAAGAACCTGAGTTTGCACTCTCTAAAATAAATATATATTCCTTGAGATTCTGTCTATGGTAATCACAAGAATGATGGCAGACAGGGGGCAACCCTCTCAGAGTCCAACACCCACTGAAAATATATTTGACTACCTGCCAAGGACACAGAATGGCAAAAACAGTTCTGGAAATGTGGGAGGTATAGAGGTAGGTCAAGCTGGTCCTTTTATAACTCCACTTTCTACTGGAAAGAACATTTTAAACGTTTTAACAACCAAGCACACATAAGAGACAATGACATGCAAAAACAAACTGCTCTTGACACGACACAGATTTATTATGACTACCTCTCTCCCCGCCATTGTTCACTTTCTATTAGCTGCTCATGGCGTGCGTGTCCATTGTGAAGGGTTGCTCGTCATAAAAGACTGGTGCTATCTGTGCAACTTAATACTACTGTTGTGACTCTCAGCCGTTGTTCATCTCTTACAAAAGACACTCATGATCTTGTCTCCTTTGTTGTTGGAAAGTAGCAGTTGTCAAGCAGGCCCGAGACAAGCGTAGCTGTAGAGACAGGGATTAGACATGTGAACTTACTGTACACACACACAAGCTCATTGTCCACTGTTTAGACATAACGCCTTTATAAAATATAATAATTATACAGACAAATGCAAACATCTATGCTGAACCAAAAAAGTTACATCTATTTTACTTCATGTACAAATTGAGCTAGACAACATGTTTTTGGCATAATTGGACAAATAATCCATAAGAACCTTTCCTATGAATTAATTTTTTCTGTTAACTGGACTCTTGTACTTCCTCTTGGTCCTCTTTTTAGATTTGAGAAGATCTTGCCTGTGATAGAAGACTCTGACCAATCACAAGGCTAGATCAAGTGAACAGTGAAAAAGTCTGCATATGAAAAAAGATGCAGTTAAGCAAATAAATTGTATCTGGTTACTAGAGCTTCAAATACAAGGTGAACCAAAAAGTTTGCACTGATTTCCTTTTAGAGCTTATAAAGTGTGTGCATATGCTAATCTGATGGGAAGGGCTACAAAAACAGAGGGGAGAGACACATGATGACAGCCTATTCTGAATTTCTGCCTGTAGATTTCCTAGTTAAAAGTCAGTTAAAAAAGTAAAAGCTACCAAAGGTAATTGGATGAGTTATTGAATGCAGAGCACCTAATCTTGAATGCAGTGCATGTATAAGCTAGTTTCTAATGTAACAGTTATTCTGTACCTACAAGTCTTTGTTATTTCTGGCTCTGCATTTCTTTATTTCTACTTTTTGGTTTGCAAGACCTTACTCCATTTACATCTTTAGATATTAGCTTTTGGTCACAGCAGCTTTAAATCAGTACCCTTCAATGAAATTGCCTCAGTTTGCCCAGATCAAGTACATTCATGTGGCACTTTCACATTCCAATGTCAAAAGTTTCAACTTTTCACATGTAAATGTGCAGTGAGGACTGCTCGCCAACTGCTGAGTCTGAAATTGAGAAAGCATCCAATTTTATACAGACGTGTTCTACTGACTAGGAAGCACCATGAGTAGAGTTTTCTCATTTGTAACAATTTGCCTCAAACTAAACTGGCGACATCCAATGACGAACCCTGCACAACCTGCAAGCCACCATTTCAATGAGCTTGGAATGAATTTCACAGGGAGATTTTTTTTTGCAATGACCAGGCACTTTAAAGAGTATGGGTAGGTTGTGTTACTGCTTCTTTTTGTATTTGCTCAGTCTGGGTTTTTCTTGGTGTAACAGCTTGCGTAAACATTGTTGCAACTTACTTTTAAAAAGCTTCCCTATCTGCAACACATAAACCTGTTTTTTTCTACTTTACGTAGAAGGCATGACTGAGTAAAAACGAAGAGGAAAATTGAGTCAGTGTTGTGGGTAGTGGCGCACTACTGAGTTCAATTGTTTGTTGGCTTTTCTGTATCCTAGAAGGGAACTATCAGTGTCTGTCATCTGTGGCTCAGCGCTGTCAGCCCTACAGGACCACAGCCACATATGGAGGTAAGCCCATTTGAGACTTATTAAAGCTAGACAAGTACAGCATCCCCCGACTAGCTGCTTCGTAAAAAAAGTGTGTTCCTCTCTGCGTGGTGTCCAGCCTGACTTAGTTTGCCTCATAACACACACCAGAGCAAGTAAACTGCTTTGACAAGTACACGCAGAGACCCAACTCACCAGACATTAATACACAGGCATAGACACATACTCCTCCTATTCCTCTCATTGGGACTGTGTGTGCTGTATCTTGCTGGATCTCAGTGTGAGTCTCAGTGTGTGAGTGTCTTTTTTCCTCATCTTTTTTTTTTTTTTTCTTTCCAGGCATCCATCTCTGCATCTCGGCCTTGCCATCTGTTCTCCATGCTGTGGAACATGGCGCTCCCTCTGGCTGCAGGCGTTTTCACATGGTGGCAAAAATTGTCAATTGTGGAGTTTTTAAAAAAAGGGAAAAAAAGCTGAGGACAGAAATTGTTTAGGATGTGGTCTAAAATGCCGCAATTCAGACGTGTGTAAGGAGTGTGTGTAAACATGTCTAGTTTTGATCTTGTTTGAAAGGTGTGGATTATTTATATATACGTCTTTGCATATTACTTTGGAAGAAATAGCAGTTTTATCTTTCCTTTTTTTTGCACTATATTTAAATAGTTTAACAGTTGCTACACTAATTGGCAATTACTGGACCTACTGCAAGCAGGGTTCCCATAGTAAAGTTTTTCCATTTTAAAAGCTGGAAGTGGCAGTAATTTTGTTTGGTTGAGTGCGTATTTTTGTTTTTATCATCTGTCTACCTGCTGATTATCCTATTAACAGAGCTTGCCACCTGCTAAAGTTGGACATAATCAGCAGTAGAACCACATGAAAAGTTGCCTTCTGACTGAAGGAGAACTTTTTGAAATGCAAATATAGTTTGAGATTTTTTTTTTTAAACATTTCCAAAGCAAAGACAGGCATGAGAAGTTTCTCCTAACGTCATATTTACGACTCAATTTCTCCACCACTAATCTGGCTTTAGAGCAGCAGCTTGGGGTTAAGAAAAGCAGCTTTCTCCCCAACATCTTTCTGCCAGGAGGAACCAGAGGGGTTCCTCAGCCAGGTGGCATTTATTATCACTCTAGTGTGTTTTGCACACGACTCATGAGATGTCTCAAATGACATATCCAAGAAGCATCCTGATCCGAACCCCAAGCCATCTTAACTGGATCCTTTGAGCTCCTCACCCTCTGGCAAAGGAAAATTCCAGGCATCCAGCAAAGAAAGCTGATGTTTTTCATTTTTGAGTGTTTCTACTGATCTAAAGCCACAGCTTACTAACACCAACACAGCAATACACCACGAATCGCCGGCTGATGTTATCCTGACTCATTAACAAGACTTCTGATGTATTTGCAATAACAACCTGCTCCAAAAACAATCCCAAATAA
Source organism: Aulonocara stuartgranti (assembly GCF_965226115.1). Lineage (NCBI taxonomy): Eukaryota > Metazoa > Chordata > Actinopteri > Cichliformes > Cichlidae > Aulonocara > Aulonocara stuartgranti. The sequence continues at coordinate 12,963,203 of NC_138948.1, read as the reverse complement.
TTTGTCTTCAGAGAGCCACAGACAGAGAAACTAAGTCACAGATGGCTGGAAAGCAGCCTTACTAAATAAATGTTGGAGATCAATGTCTGAGGGCAACACATCAATATCACCAGCAAGAAGCATGAATGCTTTCTTGAAGTTAAAACGCCATCTCTTAGTAAACAAAAGAAGAATCATGACAAGGTACAATCTGTTTCTTGTATGCTCATAAATTGAACTTGTAATTAAGGCCTCAGTCACACAAGGCAAGGGGCTGGTTGTCCTGGCAACCTCTGGTTGCTAGGGAAAAATGTATATTCCCCAACTGGTTGGTGAGTGGTCGCTGTCAGCCCCCGAATGAAATTGGTCACAAAGAGGCCACAGCACCCAAAGCTTCCTTGTCATGGCTTTGGTCATTAACAGACTGGTGCAGCTGCCCATAGCTTGTATAGAAGATGTCACGATGTTTGCAAATACTTGCCAACTACTAGCTGGGCAGAAGGCAATGCTAAACAGTGTGTTGCAGTTTTCACAGTTTTGTGACTGCTCGGTTAGTAGTAAGTGTTTGTGGGCGAGTTGGTGCCTTCCATGGAAGTTTGGGCGACTATGGCAATCTGCTGGTGATTAAAGTTATTACAAGGAGGTCTCCTTTGCCACCAAATCCACCTTGTGACTGCCCGGAATCATTTTCCAATTATTTGAAGAATATACAGGCCACCCTCCCAGCCAGTGATTGGGGTCTCTGAATAGTCTCCAGGCCTGCATCACTGGGGCTTTTACAATCAATCTCACCCTAACTTCAATCTCTAGCAACCACTTGCCAGTCTGTCAGGGAGTACACATTTTTCCCTACCGGTGGTTGCTAGATGTTGACCTACTGTTCCCTCTCTGGTGCCTAACGGACTTAAAATTTCAAAAGCCATGTGACAAACACTACATAGGTAAACAAGTTTGAACATATACACAAATAGGAACTAACACCATATACACGCCACTGACTCTACACTTTACAAATGAAATTCTTCATTTTGCCAGACAAAAAAACCCCCCCAGTCTAACAGATCGAATCACCAGAGAATGCAGAGAAGAGCTATTGGATAGATCTAATAAAGTAAATGGGTTCACTAAAGCTCCAGGGGAAAACAACACCTGGGAATTAGGGAACTTCTCAAGCTTTAGTTCAGTGTGGACGCGAGGAAATTATGCACATACAAGCATACACAAAAGGGCAGACGCACAAACAAGGACACAGTCATACACCCATGTTCTCACAGACACACAATTGTGCACACAGTCTCATACACACAATCACGCTGGAGGTCTGCTGTGCCTCCCAGAACTCCCATCTGTTGAACCAGCAGTCCAGGTTGGTCTTAATGAGAAATAATGAGCCTTCACTAAATAACAACAGCTTGGATGGATTTCACCTCCACTTCAGATTTTATTAGAATGCCATGGAGAGTAGTTCATTCTTCAAGCTACACAATGTATTTGTTGTAGTTCAAAAGACATTTTGACATTTAATTTCCTTTTTTTTTTTTTTTTCTGAGAGTACAAAGGAAACTTGAAGCTAAATGACTGTTGGCACATTTTCATCATCTACATCTTGTTATAAGGAATGTATAAGGAAAGCAAGCATTAATTTACTAGAGGGTGGAGAAAACATTATTAAACAAACTTGTTCAAGTACAACTCATACTGATGAATTTGGGGTAATTTCCCGCTATAAAATCCAGGCTCTGAGTAATGAGTGCAAAAAGGAGTTCAAAAGGGAACTCATTTCTTCAAACTTGACATATTTCTCAAATAAATCAGAGCACAAAATTTAATTGCTAGGCCTCTAACAGCTGCATGGCTGTCAGCAAAAACACCATTAACATATAGTTCGTGTGCTTGAGTGTGTCTGTGTGTGTGTGGCTGTACAAAGTCCAAAAGGCATCATGTCAGGGAATCCAGCTGTCCTTGGACGATTTCGAGCTGAAAGAAAGAGGGGAAATGATGAGTTTTTGGAGCGAATGTGTGCACAAAAGAATGACACAAAGAAGGAGAGGAAGTCTGAAAGAGATATTTAAAAAGATCGAAGTATGAAGGAGTGCAAAATGCAACATGGATACTTGGCACAAAAACACGAAGATGATGTGGCATGAAAGTGGCACGGACACACACACGAAACATAATGAAACAAACCTTGTTGTACAAATCAAGCAGTTGCTGGTGGTTAAACTCCACGAAGACATTTTCCTGAACCTGGAGAGACATAGAGAGAAACGAGGTTAGAGACAAGCAGAGAGGCATGACATTTATGGGAGGAAACAATCGAAAAAGTAAGAAAACTTCAGAAATATACAAAAGCAGCAGCGATGAGGAGAAGCAGCGGCGATGAAAGCACATAGGTAAGAGGCATGACGCAGATTTCTCGAGCTGGCTTCTTGCGCTTTCTATAAAAGCCTTCATCAATTATTACTGGTCTCTGACCAGTATGCACCATCTTTTAAGTCTTATCCATCAGTTGTTTAAAAATACACAGAAGAAAAAAAGCTGTCCACCATCTTGCACAGGGAAAACCCATCACTGTCTCCATTCTGTTGGCTTACTTTAAAACCGTGTCACCAACCGTAGTACAAAACTACACACGACTCAATAATACAGGACACTGCTTCTTCTACACTGTCAAGCATATAAACCATCATCCGCTTTCTATATTAGAATTAAATAAAGCAAATACTCTTTTTTCAGTTTATTCTTTAACAATGTTTTTTTTTCCCATTTCATAAAACAAAAAATATCAAGTAATATAGATTTGAAACACCATGAATGCAATCATGTGATAGTTTAATGAAATTAGTCCTGTTCAAGAAACATTTGCATATGCATGGTGTGACTTTTAGAGCTAAAAACATTTCGATTCATTTGACTACATTTTTGCTTTTACCAGCAGACAGGTGTAGTGTAATGTCACAAACAGCGGGTCACCCAGGGGAAGCTCATACAGCACACTGACGTGAGGTTAGCACACTGCAGACATTCAAGAAAGAAATGTGTGATTTGAGTAATGGGGAGCCTGTGCCACAGTAGATCTTTATGTCTAACAATGCCTCTGGCTCCTGTTATAGACTCAGGAGTGAAGTCATGTTAATGATGGATCACGAAAGTTAGAGGAGCTTTTGTTTTTTTATACATTAAATGATGCATTTTTCATCTGTGAAGCTGGAATATGAAACTAAGATACATGAACAGTCCAAGTTTGCCTTTAGTTTCATAAAGTTTACTACTTTATGTGCTAATTCTTAGGTTAACACTGGAGCCTTTTTTCTCTGCAGACTCTGTAGAAAACTATACAGAACCAAGGGCAACCATCACTGAACTACCATCATCATCATCGTCATCATTATCCCATCAGAAACTCAGACTCAACGATAATCCACCTATGTGAGCGGGCGTAATGGGGAGACACTTTATCAACACCCATCACAGAGAAAATGAGAACAGCAGTTTTGTAGCCAACTAAAGTGCATTTATTGATGTTACCCTAAATGTACCAAACTCTGATCCAAGAAGGATAGCAGACAGGAGGGAAAAGACAGAATGAACGAGATAGACATGAAGGGGAAAAAAAGGAATTAAATAAGTTCATGCTGAAAGGCAGTAAAACTAAATGTGGGTTTTCTGATTGTACACTCCCATCTAAAGCTCCACTCCCAGCAGTTCGGTGCTTGGAGACTAAACGGAGCTTGGGGGCTTGAAGCTAACTGGCTGGCTGGTTGGGTGGGTGGAGGGAGGCCATGTGTCATGGTAAATTAATGACAGAGATATTAATTAGAAGCTACATTAAAAGTCCATAAAAGAGAGAACAGAGGGCTGTTATCTCTTGTCAAAGCTCCCACTCGACAGCAGCTTCACAACACAAGGAAAATGTAGGACAGCCTTGAATTTAGCTACAGCTGAGGGAGCGCTGCAAGGACAGCCCAGCAGGTACTGAAACAACTAAATAAAGTGTTGTTACTGAGCGAGATAAAATGAAAAGAAGATGCACATCAAAGAAGATCTACGAGGTGATAAATCATTTCTCAGAGGAAAGACAGTTGCCGTTAGGAAATGATTTGATTTGAAGGAAAAAATTGTGCATGCAGTGAAATTAGTTGAATGATGAACACGTTTTGCTTCCAGTAGCATTAATCAGCCTCAATTCACGCAACTCCCTCCCATTGATCTCCACTGTGGCAAACACTATTATAATGAGCAGACTCCTGTGCTGCATAATAACTTATCTCGGTTAACAGTCTTTAAGTGTGCTCGGGTCACAGCAGCACCAGGAGACTTGGTGGAAAAGCAGAAATAAACACTTGTCAGCTGGCTGAGCTGCCTATTGTTTTCTGACAGAGGTAAGACAAGGAACAGCCAAAATGACGGTTGTATGTGTGTGACTGTGATCAAAACTAACCTATGAGAAGAAAAAGCGTACAACAAACCGCAGTAACGCTCGGTGTCTTCATGTGAGACTGACACTGTGTTCTGATAAGATTTTCAAAAGACTGCTGTGTGTGTGTGTGTGTGTGTGTGTGTGTGTGTGTGTGTGTGTGTGTGTGTGTGTGTGTTTTATCTTGGAAAACGCATTCCTAAATGTGTATGTGTATGTGAGTGTGTGTTTGGCCCATCAAATTGTTCCTCAGGGTTGAGATTTTGCCAGGCAGTAACCCAACAAGGCTCTGACAGATCTGGGCTAACACTAATGGGGATAGGATGCATCATCCTTGTCATCACAGCCCTGTACAGCCCTAAAGTAGGCGCACGCACGCACACAGATATACATAAACGTTTCATCTGTCGTAGTGCTAAAAAACAGAAAACAGGATAAACCCATTAACATAATCACAGAATCACTTGCATCTGGTGTTCCATATGCACTACATGTTAAACCGTATATAGGCTAGACACTGAGGGAAACCCAAAGCACGAGGGAGAATGAACAAGCAAAGGCGTAAATTAGCAAATAAATGACCTATAAAGTCATAAAATAAATCAACAAAACTCCTTGAAATATATCCTTGAAATGTAGGACAAACTTTTCTTCTCTCAGTGCTAAAAGCTCTCAACAATGTCACTTGTACAATTCTCAAGATGAGTCAACAAAGTCACAGAGGATAAAGACTCTTTGGGGATTACAGCATAACTCACCATGAGGACACCCTGTTAATTCTTTAGTCTCTGGACACTTGAAGCAAAATTACAACATGCACATGATTTCCACAGCTCTGGCCTTCAGTGCTATCAGTAATAACAATGTTATGTCAGTTTCTCCAATCTGGATGTGTTGTTCGATAGCAGAGAAACAAAGACAGTGAGATATTAAATGGATGCACATTATAGGAAATGTTATTTAGAAGGGAAAAAAAGGTACCATTAACGAGGAAACTGACTGTAATGTCAATGTAACATCATTATGTAATAAATGGTTACTGATATTCTGGCTGTGTTCACTTGAACTTTTACTTTTAAATCGTGGTAGACAACCTGTCTAATTGGCAGCTTTAAAAACTGGACCCCAAACATCCACCAGATTCACCAACTTTTTTATTGCACAAAAATTGGGTTAAAATTCTGTTGTGATTATTATTATTTTCGTTATTCCATTTTTTATATATGCCTTTCATCCCCAGGACTGCCTTAATTCTTACAGGTACTGGAAACATTCCTCAGAGATTTTAGTCCATATGGACATGATAGCATCACACAGTTGCTGCAGATTTGTCAGCTTCACATCTATGATGCAAATCTCTCATTCCATCACATCTCACAGGCGCTCTTCTGACATCTGATGACTATGGGGGCTATTTGAATACAGCAAACTCACTGTCATGTACACGAAACCAGTTTAAAATGATTTTGAAGCTTTGTGACATGACACGTTATCCTGCTGGCAGCAGCCATCAGAAAATGGGTACACTGTGGTCATGAAGGGACATGATCAGAAACAGCAGTCAGGTAGGCTGTGGTGTTTAAACGATGCTCGGTTGGTACTAAAGGGCCCAAAGTGTGCCGAGGAAATATCCCCTACATCATTACACTAACACCTGGCCAAACTGCAGGTACAGAGCAGGATGGATGCATGCTTTGGTTGTTGCTGTTTTTGGCAGATTCTGACCCTACCCCAGCAGAAATAAAGGCTCATAAGACCACACACTGTTTTTCCAACCTTCTACTGGTCAGTTTTGGCGAGCCTAGGTGAACTGTATAACAATTTCCATTTCTTAGCTGACAACAATGGCACCCTTGAAGCAAACGAGCTCTAGTTGCTGCTATAGCCCATTTGCTTCAAGGTTCAACTGTTGTATTCAGAGATGCTCTTTCCCCTACTTTGTTTTGCAACAAGTGGTTATCTGAGTTATATCAGCTCGAAGAAGTATAGCCATTTTTCTCTGTTCCTCTTCGGCAATACAACTCTTTCTCTGAGAGATCTGCCACTCACTGAAAATTTTCTCTTTTACCGTTTTCCCCTTCTGATGCTGGATTAGATATAAGCTATTTGTATTAAGGATAAACTGTGGCTGTTGCTCAGGAGGCAGAGCAGGTCATCTACTAATCGGAAGGTCGGTGTTTCGTTCCCTGGCTGCTCCAGTCTGCATGCTAAATATCCTTGGGCATGATACTGTGAATGTGTGCAAATGTTAGACAGAAAGCACTTAAGCACAAAAAGGGCTTATATGAATGCATGAATGGGGTATGTTGTATAAAGAGCTTTGAGTCCTCGAGTAGAAATATATAAGAACCAGTTGCACAAGTGTACCTAATGAAGTGGCTGGTGAGTGTATATAGTTTTCAGAGATGGATTTCTATGAACTTGCCACATACATTTGTTGCACCCAGGTGAGGAAACCTAGTAGCTCCAGTCATCCCCTGACTTTGTATCCAGAGCTGCAAACACCAAATCTTTAAATCTTTCACAAATACACTGAAATATTTCAAAATTAGATGTTGGAATTCATCTCTTTTTCCACCAGCATGACATTTGTGATTCATAGTGCAGGTCTGGATGAACCTTAGATAAACTTCTTAGGGTGACCCGACTTTACTGGTCCATTGACTTTCCATCGAGTGTCACAATCAGGTCAAATAAATATCGGCATATTTGTATGACAGGTGTGTTTTCTTTATGACCTCAGAGAGTCACGAGTGTGAATCTTGTCTTGTTCTCGTACAACCTGTTTACTCTTGGCCTTCTGAGTTTTTTGGGGGTTTTTTTGGCTTGTCATATTTTATTTTACAGATCTTAGTATTTCTGATCTGAGACATTACTCCGAGGAACACAACAAAATTTGACCATGACCTAAAACCTAAACCCAAACTGAAGCATTTTAAACAAGAATTTCCCCTTTAAATAAATATGAAATGGAAAAACACTACTCCTCCTGAAGCTCAGAGGGGCAATCATCTACTGTCATCTAGACGAACAACGGGTAACTGCAGCACTGACGTTGAGAACAGAGCAATTTCGTGTTATTCAGCTTAAAGAGGTTTGTTGTATTCTTGAGTGTGTTCCAATTGATAAAGAAAACGACACTTTCAACAAATGGTGCTTTTATCTCATCAAGTTGTTACTGTGGCCAGTTCTAACAATTTTAAAGAGACTGTGGTGGCTTTTAATTCACACGAGTTCATTGGAATGGGGCTAGGAGGACGCAAAAACGCACTCTTCATAAATTATTTGCTCCAGTACAATAAAGTAAAGCTTGGATTTGAAACACTTGTCAAAGGAGTGATTTTTTTCTTTCCTGAGTGCTACACAAAAACTGGATTTCTTACTTCTGACAAATATAAAACAAAGAAGGGCATGATGGGAATAAGGAACGGGAGAGTGAGTACAACATGAAAAGAAAAATAGAATGACAAAAAAAGAGAGGATGGGAGAAATGAGCAGCATACTGAAAGAGTAGAGGACAAAGTGAAGAGTCTCAAAGACAGAACAGTATCTTAAAGGGCAAAAGAATTGTGATTATCTAAGAGAAGGTTCTTTGTGACAAACAAAAAAACCCTCTTCTATTACTTAAATCCAGAAATTTGCAAACCAGATATAAAAACACAGCTGTGGATAATTTCACGGAGAGCGATAGAGACTCAAAGCGGGTCTGCTGGGTGAAGCAATCTTAAAATATGCATGGCAGGGTCGATACCAGACAGACACGATGTGAAGCAAATCAGACTCAAGTGTTGAATACAAGTGACAATCAATCTTCTGCAGAATAGTTAAATGATATGTGTGGCCGTGTGAAGGGGCATCACAGTGGTGCCGCGGTGAACACTGTCACCTCACAGCAAAACAATTTTCGTGTTTGATTGAGAGCCTTTCTGCGTGGAGTCTGCGTGCCGTCCCTGTGCCCGTACAGATTAATTGACCATAACCTCGAGTGTGAGTGAGAAGGGTTTGTACTCTCGCATTTTTGGAAGATTGTTTGCAAATTTAAAGTTAGGTTCTCAGAACAGCAGTTTTTTTGTGTTTGTGTGTCTATTTTCAAGGCACATTCTGTGAAGTTCAGGGTTGACAGCACTCACAGTCCTCTGTGCAAAAACATGCTCACTGTACAGCTTTGTTTTGCTGCTGCGCTCACGACAGTTTCAGCTGAAAATAGTTGTGAAATACGACTGCGCTCGTCTGTATCGCTTCTCAAGAAGTGGCGGCATTTACAATACAAACACTGTCCTGTCATGTCTGAGGTGAAACTAATCCTAACTGTGACTAACCTAATTATTTTGATCCAGTGCCTGTGAACACAGACCCTTAAATTTTTCTGCAAGATGAATTCACGAGTTATTTTTTTAATTCTGGTGCAGCGATCATCACGTGATTACTTTCTGTAACTTCTCAGCCTGCCTCTGTCTCTGTGTGTGTAGAAGCAACCAGCTGTGCCATAGACATGACACTATCTGGGAAAAAGCATTTCCCCAGATAAGCGTTTTCCCTCTGGGGCACCCAGATACCCATGTGGAAGGTTTTTAACATGAAACTTGGCATATCTTCCAGAAATGATGTCACATTCATGAGAGGTCTTAATTAGCAGAAAGAAAAACATGAAGGTTGTGAAAAATTAAAAGAAAAGACTCATCCTCTTGGTATTTACACAAACTGTAAAGAGTAATAAAATATTTTTAGGCCTTGATATGTCCCACATGTTTATGGCAACTGACATAAATGATTTAAGAAGTTTTGAAGCCACTGATTCTGACAGATTTTGAGAGCATTAAAGTTGAAATATTTAGCACGAAAAAATGTTTTGCAGTTCATCTCAACCAAAACAAATGTGATGCAAAAGTTTTAATGAAAAACTTTGAATAAAAGTGTTATTAACCTGCCTTTCTGGTTCCTTTAATACGACACAAGAAAGAAAGAGTTGCTCTAATTTCACCAGCTGAAGAGCTCTGCAGTAAGAGGATACGGTACAATCTCTATGACTTTGCTGCATTACAAGTTTTCTGTGACTATGAGCTCTTTCAAAGTTTGTTCAATCGGCAGACTCTGTTGACTTTTCCAGACAAAGAAATCTCTATTCTGAAAGACAAATAGATAGATAGAAAGGGAGATGGATTATGCAGGAGGTTAAGCTGTTGGATTTTCCAGGCCCTATTCTCACCACACACACACACACACACACACACACACACACACACTTGTAATTAGTGACCATCTTTTGATGGGAATACACCAGCTGTGACACCAGCTCTTGGACCTCAACTGCTGTGGAAAATATTATATTTTAATATACATAAAATGATTTTAAAATTTTTTAAAAAACTACAGCGGCCTTGAGAGGTCAAACACATTGCAGCGTAAGAAAACACCTGCAAATAGAACAATGTTGGAAAAACCTTGCAATACACAGCGGAAATTAGGGAAGGTAATGATGCTACAGACACTCTGTAAATGGCAGAAACTGAAATATGTGAAAGATTACACTGAGACACACTTAAAAGAAGTGGAGGATTCATCGGTACTGTGAGGGGGAAAATATGCACGTTAATGTGTGTTCTTATTGCTTTATTCAGATAATACTGTAGTTACAGGCAGCTGCTCCAGCTCAGTGTTGACTCCTCTAAATCACTTCTTTTTTTCTGTTAATTTGCTGGTCTTTTCTTCAGTTTCAGTGTGTTTGACCTAAGGTAAGATGACCATGGGATTGTTGCCTGTCCCACAAGGCTGTGAAAAAAAATGTAGGTACTCAATAAAACGAATTGATATTAAAAATTACTATTGGATTAGGTATGCATTGGTAACAGCAATAGTCCCGTCTTCACCTCCTCCAGTTAAACGACTTATAACCAGCATGTTTGCAGACTGGCAGGCACTCGCAGTGGAAGTAGTTCATACCAAGTTAAGCCCCAGTCACCCAGGTTTAGATAGTGACCTAGTAGCAACCCGAAATCCTTGCGATGTCCGGTAATTGCTAAATGACCAAAATAAAAATTTTCATTTGCTAGCTTATTTTCCATTTGCGGTTGGTGTGTTGGAATACACATTTTTCCCTAGCGACCATTGGTTGCCAACCCGTCACTAGGCCTGAGTGCTCGGGGCTTTACTCAGTACTCATATCTCAGACCAGATCCATCTTCAGACTTTAACTTCATTTGAAACCACAGCTGTAAAATTTGGGCTTTGCATAACTGGCGCTGTTATTGTGTTGACAAACTATCTGGACAGACCGACATAAAAACATCTGCCAAAGTGCTCAAAACCCTCTTTGTCCTTCTTTGCCCCTCCAGGGCCAGACTTTGTCGAGATGACACACAGACACACAAGGTGAAAACAATACAAGCTGTGCTTTGGCGGGTGGTTACAAATACACCCTTCCCTTTCCTGGTTGCTATACGGTATTTTAAAATACACATATGTTCTTTGTTTCAGCTTGGCTTCACTGAACATACAGAGCATTAACAAAAAAAACAAAAAGGAGCAACAATGGAATGAGCGTTGGTTTATCTTATTCTTGTGGCTCCAAGTTGTCTTTATGCTTGACTGCCGTCCTATCTCTCTGTAGCCAGTTTACAGTAAGTCCTCTGTACACCCCTGTTTGTCAGTTAGCCTAAAGTGCACGCATCACTGCAAACCTGTCTGCTTCTCTGTGTTCGTGCAAGCCAAATTTCACAAGCTCTACCTGGCGTCTCTGTTTCTTTCTGTCATCTTGCTGAAGGGTGATCAGCAGGAGTTACTGAAAGAGGATACGCTCGTCTTTCACTGTGCATGCAGATAGGTGATAAAACTGTGGCATAAAGACTGAGTGGCGTTTAGGAGAAAACAGCAATTACATCAAATACGCTGGAATCTCATCATTGTTGATGTACTTAATAAAGTTGCATACTAAAACTTCCTTTAATATCCAAATTAACAATCAAAACACATCTGTTGCATCACAGCAAAAAAACAAAGTCAAAATCAAGTGTGAGCCTAGTTTATTTATATATAAGAGTGCTTTTGGTTTGTTTGGTGGCGCATGTGTTTCCATGTAAATGGTTGTAAAGGCGCAAAGCTGTCTGTCACTAACAACTCAAATACTGGCAGGTGTGCTGACAAAACAGTCTTTAAACCTCTCAAACATTTTTGTTGTTTGCAGCACAGCCACAGGTGTGCTACATCCTGTTTCATGCCACGAGTGCTTCTGTCAATGTGTCTATCTCATCAACACTTCTGAAATTTGCCTAGATTGCAGCCACCTGATTCACCTTGTTGGATGAAGAACTCGGGTGGGAAAATCAGAGACAGGTCAAAGTTGCAGCTGAGGAGAAAAACTAATTTGTTTAAGCATTATACTGTGCTGGGGAGCTTTAAACTCATTATGGCACACCAATCAAACAAAATGTAATGTATCATAAATCTAACATGTGCTGTAACTACATTTTCGGAACAAGCACAGGGTGCCATAATAAGACAATTACAAAATGGTGACTACTGACCCTTAAAACTTCCAAAATGTCATGATCTATTAGAGCCAGCATTTCTCAAATTAAGGCATGTTGCTGGGTATTCCCTCAGCCAGTTAGTGGACAGGCACAATACATGGTATTAGTATTCAGAAGGTTTTATGGGGTAAAGCATGATTTGCAAGTAAATTGTCACTACTGATTACAAGACGTAATTAATACAAAGATGTTTCTACTCAAGAACTCCACCCAGTGAACTGAAAACTGCCCACAGGTTACAGATTATAGAATTATCCTATCCTAGCATCCAACATTTGCACTATTTTTGCGTTAACAAAAGTGCTACCTACATAGAACTTCAATAAAGTATGACATCCTATCTCTGCAAAACCACAAGACAATTACCTGCTTTTTTGTTTTGCTATTACTTGCAAAAAGGGCGACAAGGTTAAAGATTGTTTCATCTCCCTGAGCCGTCAGTGTCTGACATTTTTGTCCTCACATACACCACCATTAGGCAAAGATCAGAGTAGTTCAGTGCTCTTCAGTGCTGTGATCTAACTTTCGTTTTAGATATCTGATTGCCAGAAAAGTGAGTCGAAAACACTGAAATACTGGTATTATTTTAACTTTTTTATTTTATATTGTAGTAGTAAAATGCACAAATAATAATAGAAATGTGAAAAGCACATTTTCAGTAACATTAAATCTTTCTTTTAAAAACATACAGTGTAACAGTACACAATAGCTCTTATGTTCAGAAATGTAAAAAAACAGAAATCACCAGCTCAATAATTAACCATGTTTAATCTTCCCATGACCCATTGAGACCATAGCCATTGAGAAAAAGCAGTCTATAGGAGCCACATATGCTCTGTGCATAAATGCTGAAAGAGGGGCAACCATTAACTGGTATCCACTCTACAACACTGCCCTGTAGCCATCACACAGTGACAGACATGGAACCTCAAAACGTCAGCCATTCACCAAAAGCCCGTTGAGTGCAACAAATAAGAGCTGTCAAAGCCAAACACTAGAAACTGTCAATCACCTCTGGTATTTATAACAGAAACGGGCACGAGCAGATATGCGCGTACACGTGCACTCCCCACACAAATACACAGAGAAGAAAAGTTATTTTCCAAAGCTCTGTGAGACTTATGACATACAATAGATGACATGATGGAAAACCCATCCTGCAAACGGTAAGTCAGGGGCCTTCTGAAAACATGTAATGGGGCCAACACGTCACTCAGACTTTCTAATTTCTTTGATTTGGAAAAAAAAAGAAGAAAAAAAAAAGCATCGAGCAATAAACTGGCCCACTGACTTTATCCCTCTTAATATTTTCTTCCTTTTCCAACTGTCCTTTTGATAAAACCCTCATTTTCTCTAAACTCTGAAAACCACGGGGAGTAACTAAAAGCATAGAAGAGTGGAGTGCACGTCAGGGGAGACAGTGGGAACTTTGACGTCAATAAAAAGATAAATAAAGAAGGCAACACAATAAACAAACTGTAGCTCTTGTTTTGGTATGAAGACAAGAGGAAGCAGCAGGTTCTAAGCCCAGCGGGTAGGATTCCTGAAAGCACACCAGGACACACACATCTCTAACTAGCCCCCACGACAACAAACAAAACATAACACATATATTATAGGCTCGTGGGGACATATATACACAAGCATGCATGGGTACAAAAGCTCACCCACCCAATAACACAAACAATAACCATATACATATTTAGGAGGAAGTAACTTAGAAGAGTTGCTTTTATGTTAAAATGCTATAAAAAGCACCGTTTGTTTGCATGTACACTAACACATCAATTACCCTCTGGATGTTATATTAGGCCATTTATTATTTAAAAGCGGTTGCTGCAATGATACAAATAAATAATTAATATTTTCCGTGTTGGTCTGGGTGAATATGTCAGTGGCCATTAATTTCTGATGAAGGACACCTGCTAAGTGGTTAAACTGGACATGAAAAGCAGTCACTCTGGGGCCAAAACTTGAAAGCAAATGACAATCACCTCTGTAGGCAACCTCTTTCAAGTAAGCATCTACTTCAAGTCTTTCTTTTTTATCAAAACTGCTTGTTTAAGCACAAAGACTGTGGTGTTTTAGTAACATGGGAAAAAAATCATCTGCTTTCATGTGATGCCTCATTTTCATCTCTTCTGTCTATCCCCTTACAAATGCACACTCTGTTCTCCATCTATCCATTTTCTTTCGCTTATCAAGGTTTCTGAGAGGCTGGATCTATCCCAGCTGTCATGGGGTGGGGTGCAGCCTGGACTGGTCACCAAAGAGACAGACAACCATTCATGCTCGCATTCACATTTACGGTCCATTTAGAATCACCAGAGATTATTAGGAGAGCATGTAAACTGCACACAGAGTTGGAGCTGGTAGATTTGAACCCAGGACCCCTCTTACTGGGCCATGACAATCCTAACTGCCACACCACTGTTCCACTAATGCGCATATCTTTATACTCAGTCTGCTATGTTGGTTATTATTGTGATTGTTTCTTTTAAACTACTTCAAGTATACAAGAATTGGGATGCAACTAATAAAACAATAAAACTGTGAAATGTGCAGTTAATACACCGAGAGTCCTTCTAGCACATAGAAATGAAGCATCTCCCCTATGAAAAACTGCACTGCCGACACTCTGAATGTGAAACTACAGGAGTTTAAAACTGCTGTGCACTCCAACAAGTCAGATAAAAAGTACAGTGTTACCAACCTACTCTTCTAGTAACCATAGTTTAACTAGATTTAATGTCAAGACTAGAAACAAGGTGTTTAAAGCCAGACAAGTGTGTTACATTATAAGTGGTGAAGAGACCAACCTCCACCCCTCAAACCTCCCTGCATCTCTTTCTATCAGTGCATCCCTCTGCCTGGTTACAAAAATGTTGTTTGACATCCAACTGTTTTTTTGGCTCTGCCTGACAGGATGGGCAAGTGAGCAAACCATCTTTCATCCTCCACAGAGATGGAGTCAGCCTGGTGCACAGTCAACAAACTAAGAATCATAAAAACTAGACTAACGCCCACAAGGAAAACCCAAGAGGCTTTTCTGTTTGAAAAGTCTAATGATCTGCTCAAATCTGATACAATCTTTAAGAAATATCACGTCACGTACACATAATGTCTCTTGATATAAAAAACATGACAGGCTTAGACTAAATATTGTCTCCTCCACCCCTAAACCTATGAAATATCCTTATTATTTAACACCTTAGGCATTTACCCAAACCCCAACATTCAAAGCAATGCTTCGGGTCAGCCCCCTGACACAGGCCCAGAGAGCTATCAGATAATGTCAAGACATTAATGTGAGGGCAGCCTGCAGGCTCACTGGCCCCCATCACTGTGGGTGAGATGAGCACAGAGTCGTGGCTTGTCATATTCCAATGTGCCAACAAGCAGTACCCACCATGGCCAGCTGACAGCTGACTAACAACCTGCTTCATAGGTCACTCAGTTTTCCAGTTTTTAGTCTTACTCAATGCAAGATTATGTTAATTTTGTAAATTATGGTTCCTGTTATTGTCAGAAAGGAGGATGAAGCAACTTTAGGGTTGGTCGACCTGCAGATTGACAAGTTGCTACCACGCGGGCATGCAGTGTCCCTCAGTTTCTTAGTCACCTCTACCACTTACTCGTCATGACTAGTTTCAAAAGCGCTCAGCTAAATGCTTTAAAAAGTTATCTGAATAACAAATGGGTGATGTCACAATTGCCAGGACCTGCCAACACATTTGCATGTTCTAAATATTTACTTAATGTATTTTAACTAGGAATATATTTAATTTAACTACCTAAAATGTACTTTTAGCTGTTATTGTCAGCTAAGTAGTTCTGACGCAGGTTATTATTGTTCCAAATAACTGGCAGCCAAGTTGGTATCAGCTGAGCTTTGAACATCTCCTGTGGTAAACCCAGTTAGAAAGCGTCGCACACACAAATCACAAGTTTGCAGACTCACAGAGATACATCACTGCTAGTACGTGACCTCCTTCCTGTCACACATGCCATGTGGTTTCACAATCACTGCCCTCAGATTGCAGTAGCATGAGGTGAGGTTTTGCTCCGTCTCCTTCTTCCTGTTGAGGTAATTTCTGCCTCCCTGTCCCGCTTTCATCTTTCCCCCATCTCTCACTGGCAAGAAACACTACCCTTTCTTGATGTATGCTTTTTTCTTTATCTCTGTAACTTCGCCTCATCTCCTGTCTTGCCTTGCATTAAGTGACGTCTTGTTATAAACAGCCCATCAGTGAGCTGTCCATCCGTAACCCGCACGTGGACTGACATTTATTAGGAGTCAGCTTTGCCTGCAGTCTCCCTGCCTCGTTCTGCATCCCCACATGAATACAGAGAACCAATTAGAGAAAGAACAGGGCATATGTAACGTCTACATGCTCAGAGAGGTTAAGCCACATACACAAACAGATATCTAAACAGAGACAGCAGACAGATGGAGGAATGGACAGAGAAGAAGAGGAGAAGGGGACAGAGAGCAGATGAAAGAAGATGGGAGTAGATGAGAAAGAAAAGGGTGCAGGGGAGGATTTGAATGAACCTCAATAAATAGAGAAATAGAAATACTACCTACGGTGCTAAATGGCTGCTGCAACAAAGGCAGAGAACGGAAACACACTAGCTAAATAAACACACAGCACCTTTATTCAAGAGATTAAAAACACTGGGAGACTGCAGACAAGTAAATTGTGCAGCAAACTCTCATTCAGCAATGATGAGTTTTGACATTTACCATGAGCAGCAGGAAGCAGCTCCTGGGGCTATACAAATAATGTCCTCAGTGGTGGACTGAATAGAACGAGGGATATTTTGCCTATTGGTTTAGTCCCACATGGATGAGGTCACCTATGTCCTGCCTGTCCAGTTTCGGTGTTTGTGCTTGTTCCTTATTTGTTTGTGTGTGTGTGTGTACAGTCCACCACATCCTGTGTTGTGGCTAGAGACAATGGGACATGACTAGGTTTCCACATCCGCCTCTTGAACCTTCGCATGCTATGCAGCAAAACACAGCGCAACACAAACACAAACACAAGTGACTTATTGATGATGAGCTCCATGTGACGGATTAATTTAGGCATGAATCACACTCGGACGAGGCAGGGAGACACAGAATGAAATAAACTCCAGTTAGGTATGACATCTGGAACAAACATTGTTCTGTCTGCCTTAACCTTACATGAACAGGTCTTCACTTTGAAAAAGTTCCTTCTGAGCCTAAAAGATCAGAAATGCAACACAGAAAGTTTATTGCAGGCACAAGTTGAGAGACTGTTTGCATTCCTTACAGCCATCACATTATCTCCCCCTGAACAAGCAAAGACTTTTCTATTACACATACATTTTCTTCCACATGTGCAACTTTGATCACGTACCTTGCAGAAGTCTAATGCCTTCAGAGTAAATCTCCCACTTTGAAAAGGAATCTGTGATCAGCTTTTTTACCTAAATTATGAGGTTTAAGAATGTAAAATTTTAATCTAGGTTTCCAGTGACAGCCTTTGAAAATATATGGTCATTGAACTTTAAATTAAAATCCCTACATACGCCGTTTACTCGCCAGCGTTTTTCCTTAATACTCCTCTTCTCGGGATGGTATAAGCAAAAGTGCTGACTGATACGTTGTGTTTTCATCATAATCGAGCTACGAAAACACATCACAAAAGACTGCCTGAAATGCAGTGAACTGGAAAAGATATTTTAGTTACCCGTCTCATACAGCGTGCAGGATCATTTAATTTCTTTGCGTTGGGATAGACTGTTTAATGTCTGAGGTTTCTGTAAGCACTATTAAAGCAGAGACACACACAGGAACAATATACCTAATATGGATACTTCTATTTTATTACCAACTATTATCACCACGTTGAAAAATATTATCCCTAATCACAGATTTTTCTCACATCATGCAGGCTGTTATTAGTTTATGTTCACAGCATAGTACCGCACAATTTCATTCTGACTGGAGGATTAATTAGCATGATGATTGAAAACGTGGAGTGTGTGCAGGACAATGCAATGCTTTTCACTCCGCACGTAGTAAACTTTATTAACAGGCAGAGTGGGTATAAACATGTGGAAAATAAATGGTTTATGTACTAATAAGTGCAAGCACACCGGTAAAGGTTTTATTTAGATTCTTAATAGTAAACCTAAATGTCTAAAAACTAAAGAGCGTGAATTACTGCGTAAACAGTAGTAGGTATGTAGGTAAACAATAAATAAACAGTGGAAGCCACTTGATCAGTGAATTCTCTGCTAAAGGCAGTGCCAATCCTAACGCTGTATCTCAAAAGTTTAACGAAAGTGATGCCAACACACACAAAAATTGATTTAGACTTCTGTGGGAAATCTACATCTTCACTCACGTAGTAACCGGACACTTCTTATATGCCTACACTGCAACCTACTACACCATGCAAGTTGTAATGGTATGTGTCGACCCAATGTGTAGTTACATTTCTCTGGAGGTGCACATCAGGTTACGTAGAAGGTTGTTGTGTAGGGTTAAAATGGGCTTCTGGTTATGGCGTAAGTTTTTATGACTTGTTTTGGCTCATTGCACTGACCAGAGGAAAACAGGCAGAATTTACATGGATGCTGAGATAATAGTCTAACCACACAGTCAGTGTAATGCCTGAGGAAAGAGTGTACAGAGGGACACAAAGACAAACAGAAAGAGACAGACAGGCAGCAACAGTGGAGCTGGGTCTGAGAGAGAACAGTGCAGCGCCTGCCAGAGGTCATTTGTCAGGCCATTAGGTTCACCAGTTAATGCAATAAAGGAATAATAACAAATTCCCCTGTAATGTCCAACACAGAGACTGGCTGTTAGTGTGGAGTCCTTTTTCACCCACCACTTCACATCCTACACACATATGAATACATGTACACACACACACACACACACACAAGCACTGTCTTTTCTTTCTGGGTTTCTTTCTTTCTTGCACACATACACACAGAGCTGACAGTCTCTAGGTGGGCAAGGGTGGGATTTTCACACGCCTCACTCCCCAGAGCACATTCAGTACAGTACAGAGCGTGGCAGCAGGACATACACACAAAGGCTGGGATTGTCGGCACCCCATAAGCCACTCACTGAACTAGAATGACAGAAACACACTGAAGCAAGGATGCACACACATACACAGGCTCCTTGGGGGCATGCCTGAACACACACACACACACACACACACACACACACACACACACACACACACACACTTTTCAGAAGTCAGCAGAGCAAAGGCTTTGCCTTTTGGGGCCCCACGACAAGAATGAAGACATCGCCATACAGATTCATTATTTCATCCAAAAAAAAAAAAAGCTAATTATGCAGCGATGCAATCACTCAACAACATTAAACTCACACACTCACTCTTTGGCGAGCTTTGGACTCAGGCATGTTGTTTACAAGCTCAACAAACACAATTTCAAAGAGAACCAATACTCTATATGCAAATAATACCCTTATCAACCTGCAGTCAAGCCTTTAATGCATTTTGACAAAAGTTCAGCTGTTCCACTTTGATGGCCCTCCTGCAGAGTCATACATTTTTTAGGCATTTTTAGCAGTTAATTCATAAATAATGACCAAGGCCACAAAGGACTCTGGAACCTAACTGAAATAAACATCCAAATCTCACTTACTGTTCGCTGAATAAAATATTCTGCTCTCCTTATTTTATCAAGCATGGCAATATGAAAAGCTCCCTGTATCTCTGTCAAACATGGATGGTTTCTTTCAGGACTGGCTGTTGACATGCTGTGCTGAAAGATTAATAGAGAATGGATAAACAGTAGAGAGTGGCATATGCACTAAGAGTGCTAATTGTTAAATTTCCTTTCAAAGTGTGGTTTGTGCAGTTTGTTACAGACAACACTTCAGTTTTGTTTTTTTTACATTTTAAGTACATTCTTATTCTTTTCTTACTTCTTTACTTCATCCCTCAGTAGTTTAGTGTCTTCCCATTAAAGGCATTATTTAACTTTTGATGCTTTTTCTAGAAGCAAAGTGACACACTTAAAACAGCATGCCAAAATATGCTAAAAACAACAAAACTGAAATAACAAAAGTATAGATTAGCTGTCTAATAACTGACATTATCACTTCTCCAAGAAAATAAATAGAAAGATTCTTTCCGCTGCTCCCCTCCTCACAAGGCGTTCGCATACTTGATCTGGCAGATTTTATGCCGAATGCCCTTCCTGACATAACCCCCCAAAGGATTTGTGTCTCCTCCCTGTCTCGAACTGGAGACCTTCCACTTCACAGCCAAATGTGTAAACCGCTAACTATGGACTATGGGCCACTGCAAGAAGGAAAATAAGTCACCCTTGAAAGATCAAATTGAAATGCCTACAGTAATTGATCTACTTCACATGCAATGACTCCACAGGAACACAATTAAGAGGTAATAATCAGCATCCAAGCAGATTATGAGCATCTGAACTTTTAGCCTTTGTCGACCTCGATGAATACTTAAAAAGACACTGTAATTATTAATTACTGTAATGTTAACAAGTCACTTGGGGAATCAAACCCTGGACCTTTGAATCCTCCGAGAAAATTACTCACTCGTATCTCTGGGAGACGTTATTTTTCTCACTACCTACAAGTTGAGGCAACAGTATCAGATGTCCAAAACTATTTACAGTTAAAAATGCTAACAAATGTCAAATGAGTGAAAAAAACACATCTTTCTGCTTGTTTTGAATGGACTGTCAAATACTTTGGTGAGGTTTGATAAAAAATAAATAAAAATGCTGTGCATACGGTACTAATTACAGTGAGGAGGGATTCTGCCAGTGTGTTACAAACCCCAAGAAGCACCAGACTGACCCGTTGGCTTAAGACCCAGGAGATTTAGTACTTTAAGATATTTACGGATATAAACTGCAACTGCTAAGTCAGCTAATGTATCTTATTAGCTAGTCTAACCTGAAAGGATTATTAAAACTCTAAAGAAAAGAAAAAGCAGTTTAAAAAGGAACCAAACAGATGTTATGTCTAATAACTGTGTTGCTAAAGTGGTTCATCAATATAGGCTGCGTTACATTTATATTTATGAAGTGAGAAATGAACTCCCTATTGTATCTCTCACTCAGCTGAGTCGTAAGACCTGCACCTATGCAGCTCTGCATATTTTAGAGCAGATGACCAACAGAGCAAAGATGCAGATGATCCCTGAGTTTTCAAAGTCAAGTCAAAGTCAACTTTATTGTCAATTCTGCCACATGTACAGGACATACAGAGAATAGAAACTACGTTACTCTCAATCCCTAGATAAAATAGCAAATGAACATTTAAATATAAGAGTGATTAAAAAATGCAGGTAAAATAATTAAAAAGTAAAAATTTAAATAAATACAATACAATTTTACATATAACAAGAAAGCTATACAATATACAATATAATGGGTAAATGACATTGGGTGTAAACCAGGCAGAGTAGTGCAAATAGGCAAATTTGTGGGCTGAGTAGCAGCTAGAACCAGGATCTGACACTGCATTTGCATCATATGTGTGCATTGGACATGTGCACAAAACATGATATTAGTATGTGACTTTAAGTAGAATGAAAGGCACAGGTGACCCAAAATCAAAAATTTCAGACTTTTCCTCTGGCCTGTAGTACTAATCCTTCTACCTTGTTTTACCGAGGGTTGCTTATATTTTGAAATACAGGCTGTAGCTCTACCTTCTTCACTGTAGCTAGCCCAACACTAATACTGATTTCTCTGCTCTGCACTGATGACATAACATTCACTTAATTAAAGAAGCAAAATGTCAGTTTGGGCCAGAATGTTAAGAGTTCAAATAGTTGTGTTGATAAAACTCTAACAGATAAAACGAAATTAATCATTTTAAACACCAAAGCTTCCATCTAACACTGGATCTGATGAGAAATCTTATCATGGAAGATAATCCCTATGTCTTCCAGATAACTGTGTCATGACTTCACTGGAAGGCAAAATATCCCCGAATTCACTTAACGTTTCATTAAATGAGCCAAAGCCATAGCCTGCAGGTACAAAAATGCAATGTGGATTTTAAAGCAAGATAAATACAAGCTGACAGATACGTTTGTCTGCTTGTGATGAGACGAAGGGTTTCTAGTGACTTTCATAAATGGGTGAATGTCAAGCCATGATGTTTTGGAATAAATCTGGTTCACATCTTGCAGGGGCGTGCACTCGTGGTGCTTCAGAGGCAGCATCTGTGCTGATCAGTGGCCTCTTTGAGGCTAAATGACAATGACTGGGACTACCGCATCACTTCCACATCCTTTATGCATGTCTGTCACTGCTTAGCAGCTTCAACTTTAATCAAAAACACAAAAACATGCTCGGCCACAAAAAACTTCTGTGGGGTTAAAAGCAATGCAGTAATTTTTGTGGTGCCAGTGACTCTTGTGAACTTCCATGACAAATGTTCCGATTTCTCTCCTCCTTCCGTGAACTCTGTTTCTCCAACTTCACTCAAGTGAGGTGCAGCCAAATTATTATTCATCCACATGGGAATCTCTCTCTTCTTGCTCAAGGGAAATATGACAGTTCCTCAATCCCTCTATCCTACTCCTACTCCTCCCTCCCGACTGTGGTCACTGTTGTATAGAAACAGAGCCTGGTTCTGATCATTCTTCTAGCACGTCTGCAATGCGTCATCTGCCATATGCTGCGGTTGCTGGGTTCTCCATGGCTTCACAGGCTCTAAGCCTAAACCAATATACAAGGAATAAGTGCTTGTGTTATTGATTGGCTGCATTTTCACTGCCTAATGTTAATATGCATCCCCACTGCCTAAAGATTAAACCAGAAATCAATAATTCAAGCTTTCAGTGATGAGAGTTTTTCCTTAAAAAACACCACGATGTTATTTTAGACTGGCTGTGGTGGGTTTTTTCATTCATTCATTTATTAATTTACTTTTTTTGCTTGGTCATTTTCTCTGCCTAATAACTGTCCTTATACCAAGCCTCATGTGTCAGCCAGGTTCGATTATGCTTCCAGGCAGCATCGCCCAAAGCTGAGCCAACGGCAGCAAAAAGGAAACAATACACACCATAGCATCTACAAAACAGCTTTTAAATTTTTAATAACTGAATCTGGGGCACTTTCTTCATTTTTTAGAAGACACTGAAATACTTATTGAGGTTTCATATCAAAAACATCCCATCCATTTTATATATAGTACATTTATTTCTATGCTTTCTGTTGTACTGAGTACATTTTAATTCTGTGCCTGACACACTATACTTTGATATATCAGTAATTCCCCCTTTGAAGCCCAGCGTCTGATGCATGACTGATAACTGCTCACAATAAAAGAAAATACATGCAGAAGGCTTTATTAGACTCTAATTAAACCTCTCCATATGTGGTGCGGGAAGAAGCAGTGAAAGCCATTAAGTTTTTTCTACATCAAACCAGTCCCCCAACCACCTAAGCTTGACAATCTTAATGTGACAAACCAGAGCAGTTCGTGACTATTTCATTGATGTATGAACTTGAAAATTTGTAACAAAAGCCTCCAGAGAGTCTTTAAATCCAAGTGCACCCTTAAAAACTCATCTGAGACAAGGCTCAGGCACCTTTTCATCATCGCAAGAGGAATCCTGAGGTTTCAACCCTGTAGTAAATTTCTGTACTGTGAGATGCACAAAGCAAGAAAAAAATACATTTAGCTCCCACCTACAAACCTCCAACTTGTATTTCACGCTCTTTAAATTCGCCCCTTGTTGTATCTTCCAAAAAACAAGCGCTGTTTAAGCTACTACCAACGTATTTTACTCATTCACTCTGTTGTTCTGCTGTGGAGCTTATGAGTATGGGATTCACAGAAAGAAAGCTGCACTTTGAGAGGAATTTGGTCAAGATGAGAAAGTCAGCTTAATGCCAGCTTAACATAAGTGGAAGCTTGTGTTTAGGCACTATGTTGTGTCTGCAAAAATCTTCTCTGTACCTGACCTCATTTTAAATATTTTCTCAACAAAGTAAATCATGAAATGACAAACTGGAGCATTAAAAGATAGAAGATACTAGGGAAAAAGAGACAAAGAGAGCATGGAAGAGGACGTGGAAATAATCCAAGAGCTGGGACAGCAAACTGATGGAAGAGGACAAAGAGAGAAGCCCAAAGATGAGCAATTTCATTTTGATTGTAAGAGAAAAAAAAGTTAATCCATTTCATAGTCACCCACCACACCACCCATCATATGTGGTCTGTGGGAGTGGCAAGGGCTGGGCTGGCCTAGATACATGCAAAATGAATAAAGCTATATTATCCTTTGATACAAGTCTTTGAAACACGTTCAGCTTCGAGCAGCATCTGTTCCCACTTTTAATCTGGTTAGGGTATTTCTCTAAATACAGCCAAGTATTATCGTCATCAGCAGGCGTTACGGATAGGGGGATGTGACATGATCAATGGAGTGCACTAATTTAGTGGAAAATAATGTCAATAATCCTTGTTAATTCAATTTCTCAGTGTACATTTTTAACTCTGTCAGCGACTGTGAGATCCGTATAGGAGCACCGGAGGAAAAACAAAACCCATATAAACACAATAATGTTGATGAATAATAAAACAGCTAATTTGGGTGTAAATCTGAGAGAAAATAGGTTTGCTATTTGGCTCATACTGTGCTCTATATCTCCAACAATCTCCCCTATGTGGCCTATTTAGCCCAACTAACATCCAGCATCTGAAAAGGACCAGACCTCAAAGTGTGTGAAGCCTCTCCCCGTGCTCGTCATTACCATGTTTGTTTATCTACTGCTCACTCCCTCAAAGGAACACCCAGCCTTGTTAAGGAGGGAGAAGAAAGCTTTAAAAGTGGAAATAAGGCATACATTTGAGTCCGATCCCAGGACGATGCGCAGCGCCGAGCTATTTCCATAATGGTAGCTTAACGGGAGCTAGCCGGCTGAGCGAGGGGCACGTCGCCCTCATTAAGGCACTCGCTCAGGAACAGATTAGCGCTTCATTAACATACAGAGAGAAGCGGGGGAAATTACCACTCTCCATTTCACAGTCTGAAAGGCAGGCAAAGACCAGTTAGAGATAAGTGGTAGGGAAAAGATGGACTCAATTCAGGGGATGATAAAAATCGGTGTACGGTATAAAATTTCCTATTAAAGCATCCTGAATGTCTCTGACCATAAATGTGCATGACAGAGTTTCCTGTTTCTGTCCCCATATTTCTTTCGCTCCTTGTCAATCTCTCTTTTACTCTCTCTTTTTAACAACTTTGGCACTCTTACTGCCCCATTGCTTTTAAAAAGATACCTTCATGGCCATCATTATACATTAGTTTGAAGAGAATGCGAGTAGTTGCCATAGGCTGTATTGCTATATCCTAATACCCTAAGTTTCTGCACAATCAGATGCATCAACAAAGCCAGACTTCCCTCTTCCTAATTAGCCTGATGCTAAACGGGAGGAAGACGAGGCAGGACAGTGTGTTGAATAATGAACCAGCATCTGAGAAGCCAACCTGCCGTTATAGCAAGTCACACTGAACATTATGAATCTTAAATTTTACTTGTAATGAGCTCCTTTAACTATCTCAAATCAACAATGTACATATGAAGGTCGTTTGATGTTCATTTAAGTTGGAAAAAGAATACCGTTGTATCGTGGTGGGTCCCTTCTGTCAAAAGTCGAAGCTCAGGGAGCACGTTTGGCAGAAAAAGATTAATTAGCCCTTTGTGAAGAATTTTAAAAGAAACCAGAGTGGTAAAAAAAAGCCTTTTAGAAAAAATATGATTAGGCTTTCTCCAGCCAATTCTCCAAATGCATATGGACAATGTTCACAACAATTTCCTATTAACCTGCCCTTCACCTTCACAGTCTCATGTCCGATCTTTACAATGATAAATTCCGCTAAAATGTAATTACTGGTTACATTTAATGCGCCTAATTAGTGAAACTACCTGTCAGAAGACGGCAGAAATAGAAATGACCCTTTTGTTAAAAACTAAAACTTAGCTTAAAGAAGTGTCTAATTAGGGAAGCTACCTGCAACAGGACATTTTCACAAAAAGGGAGAATGAACTTTTCTCACCTCTAACTTCATGAAGCGACTTTTACACGTTTCTGCCCTCATGTTAGTGACCCTCACAAAATTCCATATTTTAACCTTTCTAGGATGTTTAATTAGGGAGAGGTCTGTCTTGGCGCTCTGGCCAATTAACATAAGGAAGATGTGAGCATATCCTGGATCCTCTCTGTATATAGGATAAGTATACAGCTATGCTA
This sequence comes from Aulonocara stuartgranti, assembly GCF_965226115.1. Classification (NCBI taxonomy): domain Eukaryota; kingdom Metazoa; phylum Chordata; class Actinopteri; order Cichliformes; family Cichlidae; genus Aulonocara; species Aulonocara stuartgranti. The sequence goes on along the minus strand of NC_138948.1, from coordinate 12,937,003 downwards.
ACTGATCCAAATGCAAACTGTAACAAAAATATTTTGAGCCCTGCTTGGCTCTAATTAGCCTCTGGAATCTAACAAAGACAACTTAGTGCTGAAGTTAACTTACCTATTTTATTCCTTGTCCCCCCCCCGCTGGTATTAAATAATTTACAGTAATTTCCAACCTACTTAGAGAATTTTCCCCTTTGTCAATCTGTTCGCTATTGATAGCTTTCTTTCACTTTAACTCTCAACTGGACTCTTGGAGGGAAGCTTGGAAGGGTTATTATTATCTACACAGTCTGAGCTGACTTTGGCCAGACGGACTCTGACTGAACAATGTGCTCCAAGTTAATAATCTGTGCTTCATTCTATATAGAAAAGAATATATATCAAAGCTCTGTGAACTACACCTCACTGAAGCCATATATTAAACTTTCAGGAGTTGTTTTAAAATCTCTGGTGTCAAAAATTATTTTTTCCATACACATTTTTATTTAACCTAAGCCAGAAGGTGAAGCATGAGATAAAAGCAAAAAAAAAAAAAAAAGTAGTCTGGTGTGACACCACACTATGTCGTATTCTCCAAAATTCAAAGCCTTAACCCATCAAATTTCAAAATAATCAACAACACAGATGATTTTTGCCTTCAGGTTTCCTTTTGTTTTTGCAGCTTATGGTGAATTAAATGACCAGTAAAAAGCTAATCTACTACTACAACATCCCTTTAAGTTAGAGCTGGGCGATAGAACGATAACGATATGTATCGCGATATACCTTTTACTCGATAGAGAAATTAAGCTATCGCGATAGACCTCGCCGCTCTTGTCCTCTTAAAAAAAAAAAAAAAAAAAAGGTCAGCCAATCCAAATTAAGTAGCGCAGAGCCGAACCAATCACAGCCGCAGCGTCACATCGCGTGACTTGTTACGTACAGCACAAGTGCCAAGCCGCACGTGTGTTTGTTTGGGAAGCAGCCAGCGGGTAATGGAGCCAGCGCATAATGGAGGAAATGAGTGTGCCGACTAGAAAAATCAACCGAGCGTGACCGAAGGTTACAGAAGAGAAAACAGATGATGGTTCCAATGCCGGAGAGATTGTCGAACGGAAGAGCCAAAGAAGTTCCGTAGTGTGAAGGTATTTCGGCTATTTCAAGTCTGACAAAAAACAGTAGCGTGCACTGTAAATTGTGCCGAAAGCAAGTCTGGAAATACAATAAACTGGTGCATGCGTCACACTGTGCGCCACGTTATTGTTTCGGTGAAATGAATTTCTACAATACTGTTACTGTTAATTCTACTCTCTGCAGTGTTTAAATGCTTACATATACACACAGTTACTGTCCCTCCACACATACGACTCGGTTCTGCTTCTATGCCCCAGCTTTGTTTACTTTTTCCCACCGAGGCTTCTAGACTTCTGATTGGCCAACATTTCTGCACGGTTAGGAATCTAGCGCCACCTGCTGCTTTGGCATGTTCATAGCAGCGTTTTCCTTCATTGCTGCCTTTATGTGTGGACGGGATTATTTTTTAAAACGAAAACGGAAAATCTCCGTTTTCAAAAATACCCGTGTACGTGTGGACGTAGCCTCAGTCTCTGACTGGAAGCGCTAATTCGTCATTCGGCTTTTGTCAGACTAAAGTAACTGTTAAAAGTGTTTGAAAAGCTCAGCTATACAACAAGGAGAGATTGAGAATTTCCTTTTAGTTCTCAGTTTATTTGATATTGACAAAAGTTAGTCAGTTTTGTCTGTTCTTCTGTAAAACAAACTAAGATTTATTTTTAGAATTAATATTTTATTTCTAAGTGGAATTGACAATTTAGTCTGTTTCGTTTGTTCTATTTTGAAACTTAAACGCTTTAGCGGCTGCCTTTTGTGTAGTTTGCAATATTTGCCTTTATCTATCTGAAAAAGTCTCATGTTCCTTAAGTACATCTACCCTGTCGAACTTATTATGGGAAATAAATATTTAAATAAAAACAAGCTGTTGATTATTTCACATTTTACTTGTGAGCAACGGCACATTTAAATCTTACAAATATAGTTATTTGGCTTATATCGTGATAGATATCGTTATCGCCTGAAATGAAAAAAACATATCGTGATATGAAAAAATCTCATATCGCCCAGCTCTACTTTAAGTTAAAAAATAAAATGTAAGAGCTACCATTCAAATTAACCCCAGCACAACATGACCATGAATCGGATAAGTGAATAAGAAAATAGGTGGGTTGGCAGTAATATGTTTTTAACAATACTGGATATCGATTTTGATTTCGGCTTTAAAAGCTGTCCACAGTCTTGCAGTTTGGTACTTGAAATGATTTCTCGAACACGTAGGAATATTTGCAAAGGTTGTCTGAGTAGTAAGATTTCTGTGCTGCTCTGTAGCTCACATAAAAACAGAGACCTGTTGGACACCAAAACAATATAATTAACATGGAGTTAGTGGTGTAAGATACACTGGACTTTAACTACAGCCTACAGATTGTGATAACTTGCAGTGCAATAATTAAAATTCACATTTTAACCTTCTCAACTCTCACAAAATTAAATGAATTAACTTCAGCTCTCATGCAGTAGTGTTCTCCTCTCCCCGAGGAGTATGTCAGTAAGACTACAGTTGGAATTAAATGATAAATGAACCATACAGGCAGCACCACTGCTGACAGTGAGAACACTGATTTACAACATAATGAGCTCAACCTGTGCAATACGGTTCATTCAAAGTGAGACAATTGCGTCTTGCAGTATATTTTATGTTTCTCAGAGAGCAGCCACAATAGTTTATGGTAAAAGCAAGAAATCGAGTTGACTTATAACCCTTGCTGTGTAATATTAAATAAATATGGGCATTTTGGGAGGTAAGTTCTTTTCAGAAGTTTTTTTCAATACCTCTCAAAGTATAAATAGTCATAACTACTTTTCTATATGGATGCGTATCGTTTAGGTTTTATCCGATACCAGTACCAAACCGCTACTTTTGAAACGGTGCCGGTGCTTAAACGGTGCTCAAACCAGTGCTTAAAGAATGAAGAACACAAACTTTGTCCAAAAACCTCTCATGTTTAGCTGTTTTTTTGTAAAAGGATAACAATGTTAGCCTTTTCTGCAGCTATAGGGGATTTATGGTATCACTCTTGGCTGGAAGCAGTGCTTAATCAATGGAAAAAAAAAACAAAAAAAAACACCAACTTTGTCCAAAAACCTCTCATGTTTAGCTGTTTTCCACTTTTTCTTTGGTCATTTTAGCTTTTTTGGCCAGGGTGGAGGGAGTACCTGCCATCAAACAAGAAGACAGCCGCATGTAACTACCACGGTGTTTGCTAGTTCACCTTACATGCATTAATTTAATAAGTGGTTAGCCAACTCAACGTAAATTACACACGAACAACATTAAGCTACTGTTCCAGAGAAGAACGGCTGCTGCTGCCATCATCACCCGTCATTATTTCTGCTACACTGGCAGGGCTAGGGGCCAGGACTCTCCTCTTCGGGTTCTTGGGGGATGTTGCTAACTCCGGGTCCGATAACAGGCACCACACCCGCAGTAGATGTGCTCAGTGTGACCTCTTGCAGCAAGCTATTAAATACGGTGCTTTTCTCGGCTTTTAAAAAAACGCTATGCGTCGCCAGGTGTTTCATCAGATTTGAGGAGTTACCTCCTTTGCACAGTATCAGCTTAAAGCACTTGTTGCAGGCTGCTAAGTTTGCATCTTTTGCTGAAATAAACCGAAATGCACCGAAATAAAGCACCGAAATGTGCGCTGCTTTTTGGTCTGGTTACTACCGTTTAAGTCAGAACCGGTGCCATCCGGATACTGGTACCCATCCCTACTTTTCTATTTGTTATACAAATGAGATAAAATGTAATAATTAGACAGCCTTAAAGGTGTCTGCTGGCAGTTTTGTTTTAGTTTTTCACTGAGCCAGGATAGCTGTTTTAAACTGCTTCCTACACCAAGCTAAGCTGAGCTAAAATAAACCAAGATAAGATAAGCTGAGTTGCTTTGAGCTCTTGCTTCACATTTAACACATACAGCAAGACGCTATTTCAAAGTTTGGATTTAATCGTCAACTCAAACCAGCTTTTACTCCCATATTATCCTGATTTTATCAGAATTCTCATAAACTTGAGTAGAAATCACATTAAACATCAACTCGATAGACAAAACATTCTCAACACAGGAGCCAGTAAGATAGCAGAGGTGTCCACATTTTCAATCGTATCACATGATCTTCCTTAGCAGATGGAGGTTACACGGTTATGATGCAAGGAAACAAGTTCAATCTCACCTCCAATCTTAAAAAAGGCATCTGCTGAGCATTTACCAACAGTTAATGTTTCCAGTGCTGTAGGTGAACTCATTTTAACTTCAATATTTCATACTGGATGTCATATAGTGATATACAGTGGCAAAACAGTTAAATTATAATAATTATTCATTATTCTATTAAAAAAAAACTATTTGTATCCACTGCATCATACTGAATTATAAGTTTGGTCACGTGCAAGAAAATAATTTTTATGATTTCATTTTAATGGAGAAAGACAGAATATCCAGCTCCTGTGGACTGGCCATGTGCCCATGTGGCACAAAGATTACAATCAACTAATGCACAAGGCTGGAATATCCATCAGCAATAAGCTTGGTGAGAAGGTGACAACGCCTGGTGCGATTATTTGGGAACTTAAATAAATATAAAATGACCGTCAGTCTCACTCGGTCTGGAGCTCTGAACAAGAACCTCCTTCTTTCACCCAGAACATAACAATGACCCAAAACATACCGCCAAGACAACAAAGGCAGAGCTAAAAGAAGAAGCTTATTGAGATCACAGAGTGGCCCAGCCAGTCTCCAGACTTGAATCCTATAGAAAATCTGTGGAGGGAGCTGAAAGCAGCTGCCAAGAAATCAAAAAGATTTAAAAAGTTTCAGTCAAGAGTCATCTTTTGCTTAGAGGTCAAATAGTAGCATGCAAATCAATTTTGCAATCAAGTCTTTCTCCATTAAAATGAAACTACCATAAAACTTAGACACTGTTTATTTCTTTGAATGTGAGCAAACTTGCAAATTCAGCATGGAATCAAACAATTATATTCCCCCCAGTTTACCTAATCAGTATTTTACTAGTTATTTAAATATTGTTGTGAAAAAGATCCCAACCTCCTCACCTAGTCTAAATAGAAGAGTAAACATTCATTCATTCATTATTCAGATTAACTGAATAATTTCACATGCAAAGGGAACATATGTCACAATTTCAGCATGCTTTAAAATGATGCATTCCTGAAATAAAATTCAACCCCATAAAATAACATCACAGACTCAGCTCATCCCAATGCAGTAGCCTAGTTTCTGTTTCTCTCTTTCAACATCTCACAGAGGGGGGAAGAAAGATATGAAAGCTTTGATTGTACTTTATCCTTGAAGTATGAAAAAGTAAACGCACAGAGAGAGAGAACGGGGGAAAAAAAGGTGGGAAAGGAGCTTCAGGTGCCATCCAGATTCCACCGCTATCTTTTAGTCTTTCATGACCAAATCAAAACATATCTAGTGTCTCGTCTTTATTGTCAATCCCTTTAATGTCTTTTCCCCTGCTTCAGCTCCTCCATCCATCCATCAACCCATGTTTTTCTAACCTTAAAGCACACAAAGGCTCATGCACAGACAAATAAACACTAAATAGTATCCCATCCATCTCACACTAACAGCCATAACCACACACTTATTACGCAGAAACAACACATGCCCGTGCGCTTACACATGCACGCCTGCATATGCCACCCATTCGGAGAGACACACACCTCAACCACCTTTAACCATTCCTGTCTCCACACTCAAGTCGTGATGGCTGCTTCCAAGATGTGGGAGACAGTAGACGCGTAGCCTCTGCTGAGCCTCCTGAAATGCAAGAGTTGTTTTTCAGCCAGGCTTTCACGATCTCAGGTCAAATATGCTTGCTGCTGAAGGCATTTCATCATCTCGCAAATTTTAGAAAGGTCTATGAAAGGTTTTCCGATGTTTCGAGTCCAGGTTGCGTGCTGTCTCTTTCAAAAATGGATGACTTCTGTCAACTTAAGTGCCTTGCTGGAAATGCAATTCCAAGCTGAACCATTTACCTGCGTGGGTGTGTTCAGGTGCTATCCAACTTTAAAAGTCTTTGTGGTGTCAGTGTTAATAAGAAACTTTATTCCATGCTGCAGGTACAAAATATGAACTCAACCCTTAGACTAATGTGACAGCCATCCAATTTGAGATAGTCCAGATAACTTTGTAGGTTTAAAAACTGTAAAAGCAAGAGTGAAACATGCCTTCAGATAGAATTAACTAAATATTAAACCAATGGTGACAAAGATGAAGTGTTAAAATGTGGGGTGTATGTTGGGGTAACTGTCTCCCTCTGAGGGTTTCTCCCATCTCTGCTGTGACTAAAAGGATTGCAGAGACTTTTTTTTTTTTTGACGTAATAGCAGAGAGAGGAAACAGCCTTCTTGGAAGCAACTGCCAAAATGATTTTTCCATCCTTGCCACCCCCTTTGCCACCTTCCTCCTCCTCCTCATCTCCTTTCTCCTCCTCCTCCTCCTCACTAACCTATCTCTTCATACTGCTCTTCACACCAATGTGTCTTTTTTAGAGCCTTCAGAGGCTGGGTGTCTTATCGAGGTTTCCCAGGTCTACGGGCAAAGCTGAGGAGAAGCTACTGTCAACTCCTCTCTCTGCTATCAGCCCCGTGGCAGTCACAATGACACTGACATGCATACTCAAGCAAGCACATTACCACACGCACACAAATGCACGCACGCACACACACACACAAGGGAATTTATCAATCCCAAACAAAAGTCTGCTTTAGACTGGAGTCATTTTCCCAGAGGGCTGCAGCAGAAAGAAAAATTGTGCTTAATGGACATTATTGTAAAAGTGCTTTATGAAATCTGTCAAAAGGCTACCAGACCAGTAAATAGAGCAGGGTGAAGCTTACAAGAAGCCGACACCTTATTCAAATAAGATGCTGAACACATCTAAATCCTATCCAGTCGGTGAAAAGCAATGCATAAAAAGCACATTCTTGCCAAAATGATTTCAAGAAACAAAGAACAGTTGCCTCAAAATGATGTAATTGACTATGTTTCTCAGTGTTAATAAGACAAAACAAAAAGATCCTTTACCAACTGTTTTAACTCCATATATCAGCTGTTTGTTTACTTCGTTGCTGTCATTTCACGGCTAACTGTCATGTTTGTCTCTCTTAAAAACAAAGAACAGTCAATGAAGAATCTAGACTGTGTTTATTATTATAACGTGGTTAACTACAAATTTGTGATGAGTCATGTCATAGACAAAAAAAGTACGCTGTGAAATCTTCCTGTTCCTCAAATTTACATAAGATCTCTGATAACAAAAAAAAAAACAGAGAATGGAGAGCCATTCCAAGAATGAGGCAACATGAAAAGACATGCAGACACTTTAGTTCTTGGTCCATTGTTCTCTCACCCTTTGCCAGCGTGTTTATCAGATGAGCAATGTGAACCACTCCCACTGGCTTAATTGGTGACCCATGTATCTCATACAGTAAACAAACACTCTGAAATAACTTATTACGCCCTGTGCCATGTTATTAATGTGTGTGTGTGCGCGCGCGCGCGCGTGTGTGTGTTAAAGGGAGGCTGAGTTGGAAGGAGAAAAGGTGGGTGTGCTGTAGCATGACAGAGAAAAACATTCTCACAAATTAAAATTACTACACTAAAATGGGCTTCGCTTAGCAGAAGGCAGCCAAAGAAATTAACAAGCATGTCAGAAAATTCAGCCAGGATCATCTATCTACATCATCAGAGGTTCCTAACTGAGAGAGTTTGTCATTAATATTGCTTAACATAAAGAGACTTTTAATATATGCATATATTTATATATAAAATGAGTAATATCATAAGAGACACCACAAGCCTCCACACTTTAAGTCTTTAAGTAATGTTAGATATGTTACATGCTCCTTGGGGAAATTTGTCTTCTTCATTTGACCCATCCAATCTAATTAGAGGCAGCAGGCACTCACAGTGCAGCACCCAGTGGCCAGCTCCAGCTCCTTGGTCAAGGGCAACAGCAGGAGTATTCCCAATATCTAACACGGTGTGAGAGAAAAATGGCACACACAGTGAAAGCGAATGCAGAGAGGACAAGTAAAGTTTTTCCTCTCTCTTCTGTTCTGTCTTTATTTAACCTACTTCTCTATATCTAGGAGAAAATTGAAAACAATATCAACTTCATGCAAAGCGAGTTTAATATTGCCTTGGAGAGTTGGGGCATGTGACATTTAGCTCTGGCAACCTTTGCTTTCTGTGGCTTTACTCTCAAAGCTGCAGGCAAAGTTAAATCCCAGCAGTTTTGTTTACACGGCGTCCAGTTTTCCTGACATGCACAACAGGATGTGTGTGTGTGGGGGGGGGGGGATCACTTGCAGGATGCATTTAATCAATAACAACCGCTGCAAGTTGTTTGTGTAAAAAGATGTGCAACACCAACATGTGTATGTTACATGTCCAAGAAAGGTTGCCCGTTTTGCTGTTGTACAGAAACTTAAATATATATATGAAGGGGCCAAAGTCTGTGAAACGTAGAGGAAGAAGACGCCTACATAAACAAGTGGGTTCTGACACTTGTACTAGACTTAGAACAATGAGGATTACTTCTCAACACCCACCAACACTGGCATGTTCTGGCCTATCTGACAAGCTGTCATCTTCTACATTGTTCACTCTGTGCAATTGCACAGTGACAAATGGTATGAACAAAACTGTGTAGGAGAATAGCACAGATTTAAGAGAAAAAAATGTCAAACTACAGTACATAATCTCTGCTACTGGCAATCATTTAAACAGCTAAGCTAGAGCCATGTGCACTGAATCTACCTACACATCAAATATCGAGCTGAACGCCACATCTGCACTGTCAGATATCTTCAATGGTAATCCTTCGCCATTCATATCAACTGTACAATGCTAATGCTAATACTGAAAAACAGTGCCAACAGCTACTGCCCTTCTTTAAACAATAAGTTGGCTGTCTTTCATGCGACAGTGTCAGTTTTATTTGGCTCTCAACAACACATTATACAAACTGAAAATTAATGCAACCTTCAAGCTGTTGAACCATCACCAAGTCACAGCTGGGAGCCACTTGGAAGGCTTTTATAGTTGCTTTAAAACGGGGGATATATTCAGAGCACTAGGGGGAATTACAGCTGAGTGTGTGTGTGTGTGTGTGTGTGTGTGTGTGTGTGTATGCATTACTCATTTAGTGGGGACATAAATCCGTTTATATAGTCACAGTTGAAGGGCTTTCCTTTTTTCTTTTTAAATAAACAAGAAATATGACAATTAAATTAATTAAATAAAATTTTATTTTGTCCAGTCTAATGATGGCCTCCTTCACTTTCATTGACATTTCTTTGGAGAATTCAGTTCAACGCTTGGATCCAACTTCAGATCTTCTATCTGCTTAACTTGTCATGAAATAATGAGGGAACATGCTTCACCTGGACCTCATGACTGCTTAATTGTCCAATTAACTTTTCAGCCCTTGAAACTGTGGGACTGTGTATAAAAATCACTCATTCCTCAACAGTTAATTCAATACTTACATTAAACCCTTCAAGTTAAATGCACTCCAATCACATCTTGATGGTCTAGAGACAAAATCACCAAATATTACCAAAACTTTGTGCTGTCCAAATACTTTAGGACCTCACTGCACCTGTACCTTGTTTGTGTGATGAAAAGCATGTGTGCTAGAAATGTTACAGCTGCAATAAAGAGGTGAAACTGGAGCCTTCTGATGTGTGACCTGTGGCTTTTTTTGCATTCAAAATGTTGACTTGCTTTGAGCCCAATACCTTCCCTGTGTTTTCTTGGTATGGATGTGTGTGTATTTTCTTCTACGTTGCTTATCTGTACCTAAAGCATAAAGTTTAGGGTACGCATCCCGATGAATGTGTCCTCGCAAACACAAAGAAACCAACAAGTGCGGAGTGTGTGCACTGCACATCTGTTTGCACATAATGTTTGAACATGAGAGAGCGTGTGAGTCTATGCATGTGTGTGCACCATCATTAGAGGAAGGTCAGTGTGACACCCTGTATGCTTTATAAATAATGTAAAACAGCACAGGAATTAGACTTTGTAATTATAACTCTTCACAGCACTATGGCTGCTCTTTGCATGTATACATGTGTGCATTATGAGCATCTGTGTCTTTGTGTGTGTGTTTGTCTAATCTCTAATTAGCTCCAAGAGAATACACTGCCTACTAAAGTGTTGCATTACTTATTGCTGGGGATGAGGGAAGTGGTGGAGGGCTAAAAATGCCTCGGTTCATTATCATTTGTCTCGTGTAGTTTATGTGGCTGTTTTAAAGAAATTCACAAAAGGAATACGTGAGAGAAAGAAAATGGGGAGAAAAGAAAGACAACATTTAGAAATATGCAAGCTCACAGGCTTATACTCTATTTGTATGAATGAGCATGAGTGAATGGCTCATGTTTATAAAGTGAGCCTGGCAGTGAGTGTATGTGAGTGTTGCACTTGTAATCATATTCATCCCTGTCAGGTCAGCCACAGTTTACACTGCCACTTTCAATCTAGCGGCTGTGACTTCGCTTTAAACAGCACACACATGGTATTTGGCTGCTATTCTAATGACATTTAACGCTGACCGATAGGGACTGCATGTCACTCTAATTAGAAGCGTTCCCCTGTATGGCTAACTGTTAGACTAACATCGACTCCTCCCTGCAAATTTGGGGATGAATTATTGAAAAGGGCAAAGCTGAGCACCTTGATGAGGATGGCACATTTGGCTGGCTGAACGGTCAAACTGACACAGCTCAGAGAAAGAGAATAAAGGCCATCACTATCACACTAGTTCAGAGTGCAGCTTTGTGTGGAACCTGGACCTTATCATAGAAACTACTGGCAATCCATCCCAAAGATGACCTAAAAGCCAGAAGTTACCAAAGTTCAAATTAACATCAAATTTTGAACAGCTGCCTTCGTGGTCGTATTTATCAGAAACCAGCATTATGGCTCAGCCACACTAGAGTAAAAACAGGATGGCAACTCCCTCGTGATTAGGAATAACTGGTGTTTGCACAGTAATTACAATTAATTTATGTCCACATTCAGCAACAGACTGCTGGCATTTGGGGTGAACAAGTGGTTGTCCAGAGGTTGACTCACAAGACAACTGCATGGCTCACCTGGTCGGACTAAATCTGTCTTCAAACAGTCGCAGTTTGAGAACTGACTGTAATCACCTTCAGACAGACTGACGAAGATTTGCAAATAATCACAGTCTAGTTTATAAATGCAGACACTGTCCTAAACATTCAGTCAGTGTGTGCACCACAATTCATTTATGACGCATCTCTTTTCAATAACGGACTTTGCTGAACTGGTTGTCAACTGGTTGTATGAGTTTCTGGCTGAAGTTACTGCGAAGTCCCGTTTAATGAGAATTTCTATGCATACAGATGCAATACATTTGCAATTTCCACAAAGTTACCGTAATCGCTGTATGATCAGAAACAGTTCTCATATAACTGCCAACTTGACTGGATAGCGGACATATTACTAGTCATATTATTGTTTTATCGTAGTCTTGATAATTGGTCACAGTAACTTTGGTCATGCCACAGTTTCCAACCTCTGTTTTCCCTACTGTGACTAGGGCAGAGCAATTTGGCCAAAAATATTTATCACGATATATATTTGAAAATTTGCAAATACTTTACAACTCCACAACTTTATTAGTGCAAAAAAACCCATCAATATATTTTCACTTAAACAAGCAGCTGTTTTTTATGTGCATTAAAGCTATATAAAAATTTAACAGTGCAAATGCAAATTCCTTGCTGACAGTTTAACCAAAAGGCATTTCCAGTGGAAATTGGCCGACAGGTCCTCATCATAACCATGTATAATATCCACAAAACTTAAAAAGAGGTTATACACACACACACAATACCGTAATATTATGTTGAAGCACAGTACATATCACTCCGCGAGGCTCCTGACTACAGTAGCCGTAATGCTGCGACAATCCATCAAGCGGAGGGGCTTCGTAGCTTAGCAAAGTCGTACTAAAACATTTTTTGACAGATTTTCAAGCGCCGTGTACGACATAAAATGGGTTCGAGGTCAGTAAGCACGACCAGAATTCATACATAAGACACACGGGATTATACGATTTTTCAGAAAATCAAAGGATTGATTTTAAGTGTGCCTTATTTTCTGAAAAACATGGTAATAACGACGGCCCGCTTGCATGCTCTACCAAAAATAGTGCTTTGGTGTGTATCTGACGGATGAAAGCCAAACCAGTTCCACACCACTGAAGTTCATTTTTTCAAACCAGTTCTGGTTCATCTATTTCATTCAACGATCCGCTTTCGCCCTTCTCATTCTCCGTTGCCGCCATGCTTTTTCCGCCATGTGCGAATGAAAACAAAGGCACTGCGCATGCGCGTTTTACCCATATTCTATCGCGATATTTCACTTTCTTATCATTGCCCAACATTATACTGGTATTACCGTGAACGGTATGATATGGCCCAGTCCTAACTGTGACTGTAGCATTAGGTATTAAAATGTTTTGAATGCAAAGGGTGTAGCTTCAGTGCACCTAGCAGCAAGAGCTTAATGGCCCTCATTTACTAATATGTGTGTAGAAATCTTCTTATCCTGTGGAAATAACAAGTGTGTACACAAAATTACCGCCGAATTTATGAAAGGTGCACACTTGTGTATTTGGTTCTTACCACTATTTGCACATTAATAAATCAGAACCAATAGCTTTGTCTATTTTCCATACAATCTGTGTACCATCTAGATATTGCCACGACCTAATTCCTCTAAACTTGTTTGCTTCCTGGTGAAGCAAAGGCAATGTTGTGAGACAAAAATCTACACCCCGCAGGAAAGAAAGCTTGAGTGTGTGTGTGTGAGAGAGAAAGAGTGTTGAGTGTTGTGTGTGTATGTGACTTTGTCACAAAATGTACTTAAAATTGAGGGTGGCACTCCACAAAAATGCACCCCCCCCCCAGGAGCCAGAGGCAGACAGAGATGGATGCAGGAGAACTGGGCCATCCACAAACCCCAAGAGTACCGAAGACCTAAGGCCACACATCTCGGTGATATCTGTGCTCCCATCCTAGTAAGAGAAGGAGCCACGGCCAAGGGGTGGAAGTCCCAGAGGACCAGAGTCGACTGGTGCGAGCAGAGATCAGGCTCCCAGGGCTCCAGGTGCCCAAGAACCGCCCAGAACCCGGTAGAGCAGTTTATTAGTCAGTGTAAATGTTTTTTTGAGGACACTGTAAAAAGAACCAATACATGTGCAAGTACCAGCCTGTTTTTATAAAACCATAATATGTAAGTGAACTGCAATAAGCGATATGGTGTGTTTTTGCTGGATGTCACTTGAATTCTTAAAGGCTGCAGAAAAAAGATCAGACTACCTCAAAGTGTCCGGTGAGGTGTTGATAATCAATTGTACATTCAGACATAATCGAATAAATGTACTTCTTTGTTTTCAGTAGCAGACGCAGGGAAACAAAACAAATTCATTGATATGCCTTCAGCTACCGTGGGGACATTTACTTAAATGACTAAACTGAGATGACTGAAGATTGAAATCTAATTTGTTGCTTTGCTACATTCCAAAAGCTTTCTTACCGATCGCTTTGATGGCTGAATCCAAATTTTGCTACAGAGCAACCCAAATAACTAAAAGATTCAGTGCAGCTGTAGATCCTGAATATGTGTATAAACCTCTTTCATGTGTGAGCGTGAGAGAAATAAAGAGTGTGTTAGCCGTTCCCAAGTGATGATTGACGCCGCTGATGACAGAACGGTGGCATCGGATTCTTTTCCGTCTTGCTCCCAAGGCTCCTGACCCACCTAATTGGTTTTCATTGTTTAAAAGACCAAACCATGAAAGGCACCACTGTCAATGTGACGGCTTTCACTTTCAGATTAGGCTCTCTCTATTATTTATAACTGACAAGAAACTTTCTGATATACTCTCTCAAATATACAGACAACAATCCCAACTTGTCTACATACAGACCACATTTTGGTGATCACATATGCGCACTTATGCTTTCTCTGCGAGCGTGCGCGCACACAGAGTGTAAGTACGTTCAGAGACAGCCAGCACACCCTGACACAGCAAAGAGAATATATGACCAAAGGGACTTTTTCAGTGTGTCTGTGTGTGATTGTTTGTGGATGTGGTATGTTTGAGAGAGGAAAATGAAGATGGACAGTGTGTGTTTGCATATGTATGTATTTCAGAAGGAGACAGACTGATTTTGTGAGTGTGTGTATGTGTGTCTGTGTGTGTTCAAAGCCTTCATATTTTGCCTCTGTACAGACTCTGCAGAACTGCTTGACAGTGCAGAACTACCGACACTTATACAAGTTCTGTGAGAGTTTTTGCTCCAGACAATACAGAAAAGGCTCATTCTAATGATCAAAGCACTAGAATAACCCAAGGAAATGTCACTACATAATCCTGGACATTAAAAATAACCTCATAAATTCTTGTTTAACTTTGCTGAGCACAAAAATAAACACCACGCACAATGGACTCGGAGGCTTAAATGTTAAATTCCAATCAGAGAAATATTTGACATAAAATAAATGTCTCTTCCCTCAAAATGACTTTCCCATCGCCACAAATAGGCTAAACTTCAACAACTCCTCTGACAGCTACACAAACATCCTCCCGTTCAGCCTGTTCCACATCAGCACGTTAGCTAACGGCTGAAAAAATAGTCAAAACCACCACAAACAACATTTTCCTTCCTGCTATGCATCTAATCTGCACCTATCTCCACATCAGGGATACAAATTTAGCACAGATTGAGTCGTACTTTGACAGGAGGCTAGATGCTGTGAAGCTATCTTTCTAGGTTGGTGGAACCCCAGTATGCAGTCTGATAACATCAGATACATCTCAAACCAGGAGAAGGTCCGACTCCACCTACTTCCACCTACACATGTTCAAGGTATTCACTACACAAACACATACACACACCTCTTTTATCCCAAGCTCTGTTCCCTCTTTAAGATGCCAATCAAACATTGATAAGCACTTGCTTTTAGACTTACAGTGACAGCATCCTTCTCTACCTGCCTGTCTATTGTCCTTTCTTCTTTACACAGTTCTGACAATATGAGTTTTGTCAATATTGCATAGCAGCCTCTCTTTCATTCTCCCTCTTTTTTCCTACTGTGATAGTGATCCTAGCGATAAAGCTTGCCTCTATTATTAGCAGAGTAATAGAGGGCTGTGGTTGTGAGGATCTGACAAGGAGATGATAACAGAAGTGCTTACTCCTCTGTTCTCCCCGTTCTCCTCCTATATCATTTAGAAAATAGTTGCAGTGCCGCAGCAGATCATGGCTGGCTAATGGCCTTAGAACATAACTGCTGCCACAGTAAGACACACTTACCATTTCTCAATTTGTACAGACATTAAAAAGAACATCATTAAATGTAAGAATGTATCTGTTATTTCACTACTCAAACATGCTCCAATAAATATTTGTGACCAGGCACAAGGACCAGAAGCCAAATTAAGAGGTGTAATTAAGAAAGAGTGAGACTTGAGCTGTGCAGGCCTAGGGCTGCTTTCAGGATTGAGCTTCCTATTACGAACTCGCAGCTGCTTTGTCTGAATGTGCATACCTCCTGGTTTTGGCAGCTCTCAACCAAAACATGCATCTTTTTCTTTTGAAATTGCCAGTGGGTGCATTTCCAGACATACTTATCTTCTGTTGCAAATTATTTTCTTTGGAGAAGCTCCAGATCTGATACCTGGCGACATCAAGGAGTTAAAATTAGGTCTACAACATTAGGCTTTAGGGGAGTGTGCTCATTCAGTCCCGAAATACAGATCACATTTTGTCTGCCCAGCAATGTAACATCCATGGAATAAAATAAAGACCCTAGTTGAAGAAGGAAACCACTTTATTTGTAGTTGGGTCTAATTTCAATAACAATATGCAAATGTAGACAAGTAAAATACTGAAATCTGAGAAAACAAAGCCAACACCGCATCACAGTAAAAGAGGGAAGGAAACAAAAGCAGTCATTGTTAGAACAGCAAAAGTAACCATCACCAGTCAAAGTTATGGTCACTTTTAACAAACAGACTGGGTAAAACTGTTATAAATGAGTTCATCTTAGTGTATCTGAGGGTTTCTTTACAACTTGTAACATGTCACGCCTTTTGCTGTCAAGTATTTTCAATTTTATTGCTCTTATTTTATTCACTAACCTTTAGTGTAATTAATTTGTATATTTTAATCAATTTTTTGTCTTTTTTCATTAATTTAACAAAGGGTTTCTTTGAAGCTTTTTCTTAACTGCTCATTTTTTTAACACTGTGTGTAATTACCAGTTTGTTCAATCGTCTGTGAAGTACTCTGAAATACACTATCCTTCATAAAAGATCTTATACAGCACAAAGCCTGATTGATGTTCACTTAGTCCGTACAATGCTGTTATTACCAGCATGAATTTTTTGTCCAACAACAACAGAAGACAACACAACATAATGTAGTAGTGTGGCAGTGAAGAAAACGAATGAACAGACATGAATTAAGATTTCAGCAGACACGACGTAAAATGGACCACATCCCAGTTTGAAAATATGTGTGAAAAAGTCCTGTTAAGAACGTGTGTGAAGTTTCTCTATCTGTTAAGCTCAGAAAAAGAACTATAAACCACGAGCTTATTTCCACAGGCTAATGATTATTACACTGCAAGTATTCCTGAGCCTGTTCTGAGAGAAAGGTCAATAAGAGGTGCTTTTTGTATGAGTTTGGCTCTGACAGCATCACTGAAGACAACCAAGACCTGCATAGATTTCTAGGGGGTATTTATTTGAGCGCTGTGGGTGACTATGGAAAGCGTTCAGAATAAAAAAGGAATAGTTCTCCAAGAGACCACCTGCTGTGTGTCTCTACACTATGAGTTTTCTGCTATGCATCTGTTACTTACATACACACAATTTAGGCTCGGTTTGAACACATTCACCTCAAATGGTGTGCTTCTCTGTGTGTTTGTGTGTCTGCATCGAGTCTAGCGCTCTCAAGTGTGTGTTCCACCAAGTCTAAGAAGGTGACATATCGGCGGAGCTTCCTGTATCTATAATTCATAGTGCAGCCTCTAAACAAAGAACTGAGTGCTCGACTCCCATCAGATATGCTACAGGGGAACTGACACGGTTGCAAAAGCTGCAAACAAAATATAGCTGGATAGCTAGGACCTGGAGCTAATAAGAGGTATTACAGACTGTGATAACAGAAAAGAGTACACAGACTGACAAGCAGGCTGACAGCCACATGTGGAATAAGGAATACTATTTTCTTTCTGTCTCTTTTTCTCGCTGCCTTGATGGATTTTCTCTGACCCACATTATCAGGAAACAGACAGGCAGACGTGTAAACAAGTTCAAATATGACTCAGTGTGCTGTCTACACTGAAACAAAGGCTCTTTCAACGCACTGCAATATTTCCTTTGTTGTGATAGACACCTGTAATCACCCCGTGCTCACAATGAGGACAATCATGCAATATTTAGAAACTCAAACTCCAATCATTCTCCGAGGGAAGATGCAACATTTATACCTGTTGTGTGCTGAGGTTTGTCTTCATGCTACACAGGTAGAGGTTTGTCGCATTAGTCAAGCAAACCACTCAACCCTGCCGAAGGAAACATTGTGCACCTTTTTCTTTAAAACACGGGGTGGGGCGGGCACAGATCATTTCAAATAAGAGAACAGCCAGAGTGCAAATATTGAACATAGCACAAAAGTGAATAACTGTAGAGCTGAGAAGATGAAAAGCTTATTTGTGTGAGAAAAATTAATAATCTGCAATTCTTTTTAAATCAACTGAAATGTTTAAGTAATCTTTCATCTGTTTTATATAATTAGCCAGTGAATACATGTGGATTTTACAGAGTTAATATAGATGTTCCCTCTGACCACACTGACAGAGGTATATGCAAACACTTCTAGTCTCAAAATGTGTTCATGGTGTTCTGCTTGTTGGTACTCGCAGTTGCGTGGAAAATGAACAGAGAGTTTAAGAATTTATCTTCTGCCTGCTGTTTGTAGCTGTGCATGTTTGTGAGTTTGGACATGTCTTCAACAAAAAACATGAACCCTTAAATTTATTATTTGCAGAAGTTCAGACAGACCGAAGTTAATCTTAAACAAAGACAATCAACAAATTAATATTCTGTGTTTAAATCTATAAACCTATTTCAAGTTCCGACATTTGCCTTTCCTAGAAAACAAAATTTATTGGTGCAAATAATGAACACTCTAGTCACACACTCTCTGAACACTAAGATGCAATGATGGCAGCATATAGCACCAACCTCACATCTGTTCCTGTGAGTCTGTGTCCTCTTAATTAAATAGCTCCATATTGTTAATAGCAGGTGACAAATGTGATTCTCTCAAACACAAATTGTCATGGGCTTCTGATAACAATGAGATGCTTGCTGCAATTATCGCACAGATGAAGGAGCCAGGCAGAAGGGAATATGTTCATTAAGACGGTACAAGGAAAAATAACCTGTTAGAAGAAGACAAAAAGAGGTGGAAAAAGAAGGATAGGTGATTGCAAAGTTGGTAAGATACATTTAGATTGGTGTAGACGAGACATCGGCAATGATGGAGTGGGAAAAAAGTGGCTTTTTCACCACTGATGGAAGAATCATTCCTCGTCTATTCAGATGTAACTGGCTCATCCTTCAGTACAGCCAAAAATAGCTTCCTCGCCAATTGCACATGGTACATTCCCCATCTCATTCATTCTGTTCAACACAATCAGAGGATGAAGGAAAGTAAAGGATGTTGGGATTATAATTCATATAAATATGTAAACATGTGCAACAGCATAAGACTAGTACAGGACTGTGATATGTTCACTACGGTGCAATAATGTTCCACAAGTGTAAGATTTTTTATAAAATTTGCTGTGATTACTTCTGGTTGTAGAAAACTGTCACATTTGCATGAAATGATTCATTTATTTCTTTAAAAAAAATCTGTTTTTATTAGTTAAATTATCATGATAACTGATAATGATTTATTAAAAATAAATAAAGCAAAACAAGGTTTCGAATTAAAAAAAAAAAGTATTATTAATAAACTCCCAGAAAGGTCTGTACATCAACACTCCCCATCCCAGCCAAGAGTCTGGCTGATTTTGCCAAGAAGAAAAGGAAAAAACCCAAAAGAAAGCTGTGCCAAGCTTGTAGCAAAATTTCCACAAAGACCTGAGTCTGTCAGTGCTGCCAAAGGCAGTACAACCAAGTACTAAGTAAAGGGTCTGAATACTTCATATTTTATATACCCAAATATACTGTTCTGTAAGTTTTACTGTGAGAAAATTAATACAATATAGAGTGGTGTGTTTAAATTAATGTGAAATATATTAAATTAATTAAGGTGCATATTAAATATTACAAAATTGAAAGGGTCTGAAAAAGGGCCAAGTATACAGGTATTCACTGAGTGAACACAAGACTTGATGTATTGTGCATTCAGAGTTACTCCTGCATACTTTGGTTGTAACAAGAGGCTATTTTGGTTACCATTTCCTTCCCACTAGCTTGAAGAAGTCTGGACATTCTCCTCTGACCTCTGACATCAACAAGGTATTTTCGCCCATAGAACTACTATTCACTGGATATTTTCTCTGTTTCAGAAATGCGTCTGTAAACCACTGAAGTGGTTGTACAGGAAAATCTCTGTAGATCAATAGCTTTTTAAACAGTCAGACCAGTTGGTTCGCCACCAACAATGTCAAGTAATTTAAATCACCTTTCTATGTGACTGGCTGATTAGATACATCCATTAAAGACCAGTTGAACAGGTGTACCTAACACCTTCGTAGCCAGTGAGTGTATATAAAGCACAACTTTAAAGTTTTGCAAGTTTGTCAGTACTCCTGATGATGCTTGATATTGGCACCAAAACCAGGGTTTGGGGCAGTTATATAACACTCTTTTTAAAACGACTGGGCCATCAGGACTTATAAACACTGACAAAGGCCAAACTGTAAACAAAGGCAAGAGTAGTTGGAGAAATGTAACTAATGTGCAAGTGGAAACAGATTTAACAGCAAAAAAGCAACAAGTACAGTATATCCTATTAGAATGGCACCTGTCTGGAAGTAGCCTGGTGCTTTCACATTGTTTGTTGACACCGCCCACGTTGCTTAGTTGGAGGGTGACACTGAAAGGACGCAAATCATATTAGGCACCTAAAAATTACTGAGTCCTGAACTGGAATGACTGGAGCTGGCAGCTTATCCGTGGGCAGAGGAAATGCTGCCTGTGTGGACCATTTATCCAGTGCTATTCAGCATCTGATTTTCAGATCAACCCTCGCAATGCTTTCAGCTCATTTAGGCTATGCCCACACCAATGAGATACAATTAAAATGCCTTAAACAGGTGAAGAAGATTTTTTGGAATACTGCCTAAATTATTTTTTTTAAGTTGAGGGCACAAGGGTAGTCTGATATGTTGTTTTTAAGCAGCTTAATTTTTAAGCAGTAAAATCTTCCTTAATTAAAAACTAAATAAATAAATCAGACTTTTTAGAAGTTCGATTGAAATCAGTCAAAGTTTGTCCAATTTTCAACATCACACTTGTCTAAGTTACTCACTGGATTGGGTTTGAGTTAAGAAGTCACAAATCTTGCTCAGTGCTGAAGGCGCTCATCTTCAGCACATATTTTGAGTTCAAACTCTCAGCAGAAGCATTTCAAAATAAAATTTCAAGTACTTCTAGTGAATTACTTTACCTCAAATGCATTCGACAGCTGAAACAGCAGTCGAAGAACAAGCCGTTTATTTCTCATAAACATTAGTATTGATCACATTTATGTATTTATCCAAAAATCTTCAATAAACCAACTTTATTTATGATGTAATGTTAACTTTAAATTAATGTTTACTAATGCAATGAATATTGGAAAAAAAAAAAAGAGTTATAAGAGGCATCTACCCTAAAGTTATTTTCCACAAACTCAAGGCAACTAAATGCTGGCACTGCATTGTGCATCATGTGGAGCTGAAGCAAGTCGTGTGTAACTTGAAGCCACTTTTGAATTTCTCATGAACAATTACTGAATGACTTTATTAAACCATTTAAATGTGTCTGGCAGCACTGCAGACATAAACAATGCTCTTCTGGTGCCTTCCTGACAAAGTAGAAGCTTAATGAGTGTTTGTTCACTGAGCTGCACTCATTGAGCTTATTGTTAATACCAGTAAAACTGCCAAGGAAGACAATTTTGGGAGAATCAGGTCAGGATATTTTTCCACAGCTGTCCTTTCTAACATGCAGAGCACCTGCAGGAAACACACTAATTACTTGTATATACTTCTCATTAACACTTTGTTAGAAGCTCACATCATCAGCTTGTATCGAACAGCTGCAGTTCCTTGCGTTTTCACCCACATGCTGATCTAACACAGTCCGTTATTTCCTCAAATTCTTTTTTTAAACCCACAACACTCATGTTTAAGAGCATCTAAATCAGGAGGCTTGACGCTGCGAGCCAGGGAAAATGGAGACACGATCAGCTCAAGCGCCAAGACAAACAAGCCAAGGAACACGAGCCGCTTGTGAGCCATAACAGGATCATTATGGTGGTGGCAGCTAGGTACCCTCGCCTGATATGCAGAAACAGGGAAGATGCCATGTCATGTACCAGTCTCTGCTGCCAAGCTCATACACTCTGTCTCCTTTCCAACAGGTCTGGGAAATAACGTTCCCACTGATGTGCAGCTACCACGGGAAAGCTGCAAAGACTATATATTGACTGCATGATGTGAACTAATTTAAGAGCTCTAAATTTTGGGCTCCTTTTGCATAAAACCCCCATGTTTGACAAGCCCCAAGTTGTACAAGCAAATTTAAAGTTTCCTCCATCAGACCCGATGCTCACCTCTGAATCTGCTTACTACAACATGATATCGAGACAGCACAGTTAAAAAAAAAAATCTGTGTCAAACCTTAATCATCTAAATGTGTGTGGGGTGAGTTGAGGAAGAAGTGCAGCTAGCCAACATCTTATAGCACGGGCCTTAACTAAGGCTTGGTGTGCCAGATTTGAGCATGAGAGGCACTCAACCCCTTCAGCCAGGGCCTCCATTTTGAAACAGTAGGCATTTTAATGTATTAAGTTGGCACAAGGTTAGAGTGGAGGTCATGGGTAAATGAGCTGGGTCCGTTAAGGAGAGAGAGAGAGAGCTCGCAGAGGACGAGTAACGGCTGCTATTCACCACTGCAGGCCTGCTTCTCTCTGCTATGTGGCAGCCCTAGACGATTACCAAGGCAGCCACCCTGTGCCCCTATGGTATGTAGACACTGTCGCTCTCATACACAAGGAAAGAGAAGGGGGAGTACTGAAATGTGCGTGTGAGAGAGAGACAGAAAAAGAGATATGGGGTGGGGTGGGTTGAGGGGCAGTTTACAGTACAGCTTGCAAGAGACAATAGCCGTGATCCTTCCAATACAGCAAAACATTCCATCTCGACCGAACAACACAAAGCCAGATATAAATATGGTGTCATCAACAAATACTGTAGCTATGAGAAGAGACAATGAAGTGTTCCCACTTCTTTCCTGTTCTATAGTTAATGCCAAAATACAAAATCTATTTATTGAACACGGCTGGTTGGAAACCTAAAAATGTAAGAATCAAAAGGAAGGAGAAAAACAGGTATTCAATGTCAGGTCAAGTGTAGTTTTCACTTAAAACCCCAATTTTGAAAACACGGAGATGTTTTGCAAAATGTAAAAAAACGAACAATAAAAAAAACCCAGAATGCAATGATTTGCAAATCTCATAAACTTTTGTCTTATTTACAATAGAACAAAACAATAACAATAATCTGTCATTTTTAAAACTGATGGTCTGTCTACAAACTGTGCAACAATTTCAGAATAAAGCCCCTAAACATAAAATTGAAAATTCTTTGAATAACTTATCGTCTACAGTATAATATCATCAAAGTATTCAGAGAATCTGGAGAAATCTCTGCGCGCAAAAGACAAAGTTAAACAAAAATAGTGGATCCCCGTCACTTCTGGCTTGCACTGTATTAAAAATCAGGCATGACGGAAAACACTGCACGGACTTGATGATTTCTTAAAAAGATTCCAGAAATCACTAACTGTGTATACAGTTTGCTGTGCGATCCAAAAAATGCTGGTTAAAGTGCTATCAAGCAAAGTTATATAAGAACATGCTGCTGCCTTCTTTGGGCCAGAGCTCATTTTAAATGAACTGAGGAAAAGTGGAAAACTGTTCTGTGGTCAGATTAATCAAAATTTGAAATTATTTTTGGAAAACATCTCGTCCTCCGTGCTAAAAATTACAGAGAGACCATCTGGCTTGTTATCAGTGCTCAGTTCAAAAGGCTGCATCTCTGATCGTATGGGGGTGCATTAATGCCTATGGACCTAGCAGCTTGCACATTTGGAAAGGTGCCATCAGTGCTGAAAGGTATATACAGGTTTTAGAGAAACATATGCTCCCATCCAGACAACATCTCTTTCTTGGAAAGCCTTACATATTTCAGCAAGACAATGATAAACCAAATACTGCCGCTACTACATCACCATGGCTTTGCAGTAGAAGAGGTGGACCTGCAGTCCAGACCTGTCACCAACTAAAATTTCATGCATCATGAAATAAAAAATACAACAAAAAAGACTTGGACATCTTTCCTCTCCCAAAAGTCCAGAAACTGACTTCAGACGTTTACAGGCTGTTAAAAGAAAAGTGGAAGTGACACAATGGTAAATGTGGCCCTTTCCCAATGTTTTGAGACATGCTACTGCCGTCAAAAGTGAAATAACCTTGTTTGTTAAAATGTTCATTTCCTTAGTTTAGACATTTAATATGTTTTTAATGTTCTATTGTAAATAAAATATGAATTTATGAGGTTTGAAAATAAGCACTTTCTG
This sequence comes from Aulonocara stuartgranti, assembly GCF_965226115.1. NCBI lineage: Eukaryota > Metazoa > Chordata > Actinopteri > Cichliformes > Cichlidae > Aulonocara > Aulonocara stuartgranti. The sequence continues at coordinate 12,912,955 of NC_138948.1, read as the reverse complement.
TGATTATTTACCTTTTTACACAGCGTCCCAGCGTTTTTTTGTTTGTTTTCTTGATTGGGGTTATATTTCTTTGTTCTTTAATCACTACACATCCATGCTACAGTAGCGTTTGGCCTCTTGGTGCAGATGACTATGAAATGAAAATGATTCAAAGCTTTTTAGAGAGCTGTAGGTACATATAGGCACAAAAGAGGTCATTTTAGCCTATTACTAAGTGGTTGCTAGGAAACATGATGACATCATGATCTCTGATATGTACCTTCAGCCACCTAAGATGTACTTGCAACACACAGACAGAGATGTCGTGTATTACAGTACAATACTTGTGTGTATTTAAAATGGCCATTTCTTGTACGGCTTCCTGTTTTTAGACACCATTTGAGATGCTTGATTCATTTTTGTTAAATCAGAAAACAGGTTTTATAGAAAATCGTGTTTATTTGTCCATCTCACAAATGCAACGGATCGCATATGCTTCTGATCAGTCAATACAGCTGTCTGCACAGCAGGAGCAACATTTGGTGTTCCACTGGTGCTTTACAGTTGCAGTCAAGAGCCTAATTGAATCCATATACGTCTATACATGTGTACTGTGTATACATCTATACCCATGGTGCAGGTGAAGCAAATAAATTCCACTCTGAACATATAAAGTAATTTCAAAAGTACTGCTTTATCTTCCAACAGTCAAATACCAGTGTATCATCAAAGAGGGTGGGCATTCAATAAGAAACTGGTGACAATTTGTTGATATAGGCAGAGGGAGCAGTCTTTGCCCTATCATATATCAGTGTCAGGCTGCAACCCACTCATTATAATCATTATTTCAAGGCAGGCAAAAAGCCTATAGCTCAGATCCTTTCATTGTGATTACATCTCGTCACAGTGTGATGCAAGCCGACAAAGACAGCTCGGAAAACAAAAGAACACAGCGACAAATACAATAGAAACCAGAAGAATAAACATCCAAACCTGTTCCTGATGCGACGATATGTCTACATTACTATCAATATCTGGCATTTGAATAAAGCAAAAACAGCCTTTTCATTCTGTATGCCTATCAGATAACTTTCACTGGAATGAATGGATGTGATTTGGCTCTATGCTTCTGCAATCAGTGCGTCTTGTTTAAACTCAAATAGTTCAGCCAAGTAGCAGAGCATCTTCTCAAAAATAAATGCCAAAAAAAATGAAACGATGAACAGAAAAAACACACACGCACATCTGAAAATGGCACTCTTAAGCATTTCCACCAGCTTCTACAAAATGGCCAACAGATTAACAGGGGATTAATGATTACTTCACAAACTGGGTGTAAAACAAAACAGGCTGAATAACCAAAGAGAAATAAAAGCTGATCACAGGAGTGGGAGATGTGAGAATAAAAGGGCGACGTTAAATCAATGAGATTTAAGTGGAAGTTGCAGTTGGATTTGCAGGGTTGACGGTTCGCCTATCTGGGTGTCAAGCATGTACCGTGGGTGTGCTAAACAACATCCAAACATACCCAAATCCCCCAGGCGCCTTTTAAGAGGCGAAAGAATTTGGGAAGGGGATTGGCTGAGGAAAACAGGAGTGGAGGTTGGGGAGAGAGCGGGGTGGACAGGAGAGATATAGAGAGTGTGTAATGGGGAGATCGAATCAATGGGTACCCCCGGAGCAAATAGGAGCCATGACATCATCGTATGGCAAGCAGCAAGGAGTGGGGTGGCGAGAAGTTGGGGGGAGAAAGAGAGAGAGAGAGCGAGAGAGCGAAGGCAGAGACGAGAGGACCCACAGTCACCCATTCTGCATCTCGGGGCCCATCCACTAGAATGGATAAGAGCTGAACAATGCACTCTGAATGAATGGGATCCCAAATCCCAGAGGAGAAAAACAAATCACCAGTGGGAAAGTGGAAGGGCGAGGGAGAGATGGAGAACGAGACAGAGAGAGATGGAGAGAGAAAGGGAGACCCTTAAAAAGATGTGCACACAAAGCAACAAAGCATCTTGGGACATGTAGAGCAAGGCAAGTAGAGACTGAGACAAAGCTGCTTTTGTCCTTCCCGGCTGGTGGGTGGCTTGGTGTGAAGGATTTGAACGTGGTACCATTTACATCAAAGCTCTCAAATATATTGATTGGGCCATGTAATCCCTCAAATGGAAAAATGAAAAGGTTGGATCTACACCGGATGAGTTGTTTTTTGGGTCTACATGACGACAGCATGTGGGAGGCAAGAATGAGGCCTTACGTAACTTGTCAGGAGGACTTTGAATTGCGTTCAAAGTTTGCCCAGCATCTTCGTGATGCCGGTTTGACAGAGACACGTGAGGCAAGCAGGGATGTTCAGGGAGGCTCTGATCACAGCACCTCCTCGCAGAAGTCAAAAAGGGATGTTTAATTGCGTGCCTCATCACACAGTGTTAATAAATAAAGTCACAGCCTTCACCGAGAGGGCTCAAAACGTGTGCCGAGTGTGTATTGTTGTGTGCTTTCGAGCACAGAGCTTTCATTCCTCCGTCATTACAGCACCGGTGCTATATGCCAAAACAGAGAAAATAAATTAGAATCACACAACAAAAAAACTCTTTCATGTTGGATGCCTTGATAAGAAAAACAAGCAGGTTTCCACAAACTACATTTAGTTGTCTTATAGTTTGGAGCTAGCTAGGGACAACTTGACACACAAAAAAAAAATAATAATACAAATTTATGAGATTCACTCATAAAAAAATCACAAATAAAAGATAGGAGAGAAAAAAAAGTAGGTCGTGAAATTTATTTGGGGATCGATAAAAAGGAAAAGTGCTGAAAGCGTGGACTGGAGTAAAACTATGCAAATTTGGAAGAATCAGACAGAATAAGACCCAGAAATGTGAATCAGGAATCAGAAATATGCTCTTTCTGAAAAGAAGCACTTGCCTAGGAATGAGCACAATTAACAGCAAGCTTATTTGATGCTTAGAAACACTCTGCCTACGAGAAAGAAGCCGCTCTCCCGAGTCCAAATTTTATTGAGAGCTGTTTAAACTACCACAGCATCATCCACCATCCTTCAGGAACAGTGACGCAAAACAAGCTCAATTGTTCCCTTTCCAGACGCTACAACAAGTGGACTGTTGACTGTTTTACTTTGGTTACAGTTTTGTGTTATACTATAGTGATCTGTTTGTACTCTGTGACATTTAAGAAGCAGGTGAGTACAGTTAAAATGACAGATGCATTTAAACATGATTTATATAGCAAAAAGCTGAGATTGTGAGGTCTAAAGCGAGCCCAGACATTGAAAACAGGACCAGAGGAGACACTTGTTAATAAAAATGTAATCTGTTAGTGGACTGAAATTACCAAGAGTGAAATACTGTATCTCTATGAGATCAGAGGTGCTGACCCTAATCTCTAACCTCTGAACTTCTTTTAATTAAGAAAGTATTTTCTCTAAACTTACTCTAGCTACATTTTTCAATCAATTAATTGATTAGTCTACAAACTGTCAGAAACTGTGATAAATCCTTGTTTTCTGAAGCCCACAGTAAAATTATCAAATTGCTCCTTTTATCAAACTAAACATCTGTTAAAGTTAAACGATAAAAAACAGCAAACATTTACATTTGAGAAGCCAGATATAGCAAATATTTGCCATTTTCAATTTATAATTACAAATTACAAAACCCCCCAAAACAAATTCCTATTATCTCAGGTGACAGACACTTAGAGAAGATCCTCCTCTAGTTTGAGCTTCTCCTCTTCTCTCCTTCATGTGTATATATTCCCTCTTATTTATAATGGGGAGGACATCGCTAGGTTTGTTAAAACTGTTTGAGTTTAAAGAAACATTTTATTTTTATCGTTAAAAGTTTTTTAGAGTGAGGAGGCTCTAAGGCCAGCAGGGTGTTGTATCAACCAGTCACTTGAGCCCCATAGTGAAATGAAAAACAACAAGACTGAATGAAACAAGTACTTGGGCGGCGTCCAGTGGAAACTCCAGCTCTAGGGGAAAAGCTATTCCCGCTTACAAGTTTTTGATTGAATAGGCCATAGGAAGAACATAAGAAAAATCTGTTGGGAAAAGTCTGGGATTTGTCTCAAAGCTGCATTTAGTACATTTTTTCCCCTTTGAGGCTTAAAAACTCAGAAGAGCTTTGCTTTATCAATTCTCATCAAGTCTGTCTGAAGCTATCAAGCAAAGATATCCTTTGAAGTCAGAGCCAGCATGTAGAGGGTACATTAGCTCACTAGCTCTTACCCCGTGCTTTTGCAGCCTAGCATGTGCACAATAAATATTAAAATCGACAGCAGGGCAGTGGCTCATCCTAACGCCAAAAGATAGAGACAGACACCAAGAGCGGTAAAAGATTTTAATTTTAAGACATCAGAATTTCCGTTTTATGAATCTATGTTTAGAAAACAAAGTTAAGCATCCAAAGGTTTTTTAAAATGAATCAGTCTATCTTAAGGTGGTCGCAAGTAGCACCGCTAAAAGGGGTCAAAAGGCTGATTTGTAATATTGTTTTACAAGCTAACAAAAATTTTAAACAAATGCAGGCTGTGCCCACTTGAGTATAGCCACTTGTACTTTCCTCCATGGAATATCTGTCTTTTCATCGAATTATTTATCCGAGCCTTTCAAAACAGAAAAAGATCCAGTGTGCTCCTTTAAATGAGTGAGTGGATATTACATCCTTAGCAGTGCTTAAAGCCTCCTCAAAAAGCCTCCATCAGAAGTGGGTTTTCTCTCTGTCCTATTCCCAAAGCGTTGTGCCGCACAAATTAATAGTGCAACTGATTGACGTGTTTACACTAAGCTGCTTATTCTGTGGCCAAATATTTTGAGTATGACTAATGGCCCTGCAAATGCTTACCTTACATCATATGCTTAAAAGGATCGTTTGATACTGTGTCTTTATTTCTTTTTTTGTCTCATACATATACTTTAGAAATGATGGCTGCCAATACAAAACATGCCCAAAATTTCAAATAATGAAGTTGGAATATGTACAAATAATTCTTGTGCTCTAAAAACTCAGGCTTCACTCTGGTCTAAACACTGAGATTCAGACAATCTTTCTTCTATACGATGTCAAACACAGTTCCTAAATATGATCACAGTCATGGCACAATGAAGGTACACTATCTGTCAATTTAAATGTTTTATACAGGGCATAAGTTTTAAAAAAATCTACTCGTATTGGTCTAAAAATTAATTCAGTGCCAGGTCAGATCAACAACATATGGCACATAACATCACATAAAGCCATTATTTATTTAGTGTGATTAAACAAACCCCGAGATTAAACAAAACCAGCTTCAGCAGAAATAACCTGAATTGTTTGCTGTGTAACTTTATTAGTCGTTCAATCATTGTGAAGGAATTTTGGCGCGCTCTTTTTTACAGCTTCAGTTTATTGAGGTCATTTGTTTCCCCACAGCTCTCTTAAGGTCCTGGCACAGCACTTAAGTCAGGATGAGGTCTTGACTTTGACCGGACAACTGCAACACCTTGACTATTTCGTTTTTCAGCCATTCTGTTGCCGGTATGCTTGGCATGATTGTCCTGTACCAAAACAAAATATTGCCTAGCTTCAGCTGTCGGACAGATGGCCTCACATTAGACAGAGGAGTTCATGGTCGACTCAGTGACTATGAGGTTGCTGTGGCTGCAGAACAAACCAAAATCGTCACACCTCCAACACCATGCTTGACAACTACTTGATTTAATAAACAGTACATGGCTGCTACTTACCCTCATAACTCCTGTGAAAGCATTAACTTTACTTAGTTTTTCACACTGTCTGGTTTGCGTTCAAATCCTTTGCTTTTGAGAGGCAGCCAGTGTTTCCGCACCTCAGAGATAAATAAGATAAATAAAGATGTGAATAATGCAGAGTTCCTGCAGTTTAGTTCAAGAATAATTCACTTTAATGTTTTACTTTCAGCGCCCTTTTTATCTTTGCCTTTCTTTTATCTATTATTGAAATATTCTCCTCTTGCATGTTTGCTTTCTGTGAGCTGTGTCTTTTTACAAATTCAATAATCACAGAAAAATAATGATATCTTGTTAAATACTTTGTGGCCCAGTCATGGTGTGATCATGAAAACATATGGCTAAAAAAAGATCTCACTTCCTCAAGTTTTCAACACTTACGTTTTTGTCTCTGCTGCTGTACAAAATTGTGCCATCTGGTTTGTTGGCATGTTGGTTTGTTGTACTAGAGATGCAAATACATAAATTTATGAAACTAAGAATCTTGTTTTTTTTGTCAATTTCTTTCATTCATAACCTACCGGCATATTTGAAGATTTTCAAAAAGTTTTGCACTGAAGGATAAAGTCAGTAACTTGGAGAATGAAAGGGAGATGTCCATTTGGTTCTACAAACTCAAGCAGTCCAGTATGCATACAGCAGATGCTGGGTAGAAAGCCAGTATCTGTTTTACACATCATTATTTCTCTAAAGGCAAAAGTCTCACAAACAACACACCTCTGACATAAAATGGAAAAAACTATGCATTTATATCTCAAGGTCTATGCAGCTGGAAATGTTTAATCGGGTTATCTGCAGTCTAGCTAGCATGCCAACAAAAACCTTCTCGAAATACAGATAAAAGCAGACATTCCTGTTTCTCAGAAGCTCAGAAACACTTCCTGTTGGAAAGTCGCATGCCATACACACGACTATTAAGAGGACTTCACATAGCCTAATGCAAACTGCATAAAAAATTTCAGCAAATTCTCACTCTCATCTTTCAGTTGCCGTTCTCGAGTTTTCTTTGTAGTCTTTTCTCTATTGTTTGTCCTTGCTATCACCTTCTGCTGCATCCTGATCTTCTCCCTTCCATCATCTGCTCGCATCAAGTTTTCCCCCAAACTTTTCTTTCCTTTTGACAGCAGATCAATCAAGTCATTTTTCTGTCTCAGCCCCCTCCCCACTGGGATAACAATGCAACAGGTCTTGCGTCATACCTTCACTGAACGAGGCCAATCTCACCGGTCCTTATGAGGGTAAACTAGAGCTCTCACTCCTGAAATATTAAGGAGTGCATGAGAAGACATTTATGCCTTGTGCCGATGTACTGCAGTGCTTCCTCGGTTTTCATATCTGAAACAGCAACTTTTCACCAAACCCGATACAAATTCAGTTATGAGGAAAATATCATCTCACATGGGTGAGGTCACACAATTATTGAAACAGAAACTATAATCCATAAATTCCGTGTTGGTCCACACACTTTAGAGACAGAGGGTGTTATGAAGATCTTCCCCTGATATTATATACTTCAATAAAACACAGAAACAAATATAAAAATCCACTCCACTCACTTTTAATTTCAAGTATGCCATCTAACATCTTATCCACTCTACTGCAGATACACTGTACGTCACATATAGTTTGGAGAATGAGATGTGAAGCCCCCTGGCAGTCCTCCTCCTCAGGAAGAGTGCTAATGAAGTAGGAGGCCAGTCGGATGAGAGAGTCTTACTCTCCACTTAGGTTCCAAGCAATCAATAAAACACAAAGTGCCACTGTTGCCATCCCCTTACACATCTTTTGCTTTCTGTTCTTGATCCCAATTTTCTTCAGTATTTCTATCCTCTTTAATTGTTTTACTTGTTTTCACTCCCTCTCTCACCTTTATATTTCAATATTTCTGTCCTTGTCACCTCTTAATTCTCTGCTTTCTTCCATTTGCTGTTTTCCCTTCCCCTCGCCATTAGACAGCCAGCAGTGACGGTGCTATAAATCTGTGCTGTAATTAGTATGACACTTGCAGCAGAATTTCATTTCTATTCACAACTAATTTACTTCTCTGTCATTGCAGTGTTTTGACATCTCAAAAGTTTTACTGAGGGATTCTCAGAGTTTGGAAGCAAACAAACTTACTGTCAAGAAACTCTAATCAGAAAGCACCAATGGAAATTTAAAAGAAAAGTGCACGCTCAAAGTACCTTAATACAAACTTAAACGAGGAATCTTATCCATCTCAGACACTTCACTGCCCCTGAGGGCTGCTTACCAAACTGTGAGGCAACAGTGCCCCCTGTAGGTCAACGGTGAACGTGCACCTCAATGATGTTCAGTGAAGTTAACACTTTTAACCAGCCTTGTTTTAGCCCCCCAGCTATCTCCTCCCACAAGGGAAATTGTGCAAGTGGATTTAAATAAATTAATACCTCTTCTGCAAAGCCTAGGGAGAACACAGAAGAAAACCACAAAAAAATAAAATAACGTACCGCTGTTGCATTCACAAAGATAAAGCAAAACACATATTTTTTTCTGGCTAACGCCTATAGGGCCGCATTTAAGATGACAGCAATTTGAATATGTCATGCCTAATTCTACGTTCAGACTGAGCCGACATTCTCTAGGGTCTGAATACAAAGCAGTGTGCGAGAAAGACACTTGACTAGTCAGCTGGAACACCACTATCCAGGCTGTGGGGATAATCAGTCTCACCATTCTGAGACAAAAACTGCTTTACAAGAAACCGTTCAAGTGCCCAAAGACCAAAAATCTATTTTTAGTATCTGTGCCAACAAACAAAAGTCGTGTGCACCACTCATAGTCGGCAGAATACATTTCAAGTATTTCTCAAAAATAAATAAATAAAATAAAATCAACAACATTTCACTAAGTATGTGTTCATGTTTGAGGCTGAGCTTGTTAGGAGAATTAAATCATTAAGACTCAAGAAAATGTTTCAATTAAATCTCAAACTTCAAAGGTTGAAAATCATTTAATGTTAAAAAGACACTGTCTTTTGAGTTCTGATTGCTTCCACTACAGCTACAGAGCTCTACCTCTCCCAGTGGAAAAAGAATAAATGAGTGAGGGAGGCTCATGAGGTCTCAGTTATCAGAGTAAGTACATGGTTTTAGCTAATTGGGATCCAAACAAACTCTGAATAAAAATAAATAGAAACAGGAAAATGCTTTGATAGAAAACAAAAGGTCAAAACAATATGTAGCTCATGCTTCTTGGAGTTTTCCTTTAGAAGAGAAAATATTTAAGGTTAATTAGATTTCTGCTTAATTATTTGTCCTACTATTTGTGGGTAAAACTTGCCTATTAAGAATCTTAATGAAGAAACTCACTAGTGACCTGAATAAGGCAGGCGCCGAGACTAAATCATATTCCACCAGAGCTTAGATGCTGGGCATTCAAACAATTCAGTGCTGGTAACAAAACAATGCCCCAACACACTGACCAATTTCAACCACACAATAAGTCTCTCAAGAGAACAAAAGGACCCACGAGGTTTCTGATAACAAGCTCCCTGATCTCTGATCCATACACTACAGTTACCCTGGAGCTAGATGCAAGTCTACCTCTGGGTCAAGACAGAGACCAGAGGGATTAGCAAAAGAACAGAGAAAGACTGATGGTGCCTCTTAATTGACATTTACAAAGAACAGCTCTGTGATCAAAGTGCACAATAAGTCTTGGAGCAAATAGGATGTTTACAATAGATAAGTAAAGCTATAAGAAAAGCAGACTGTCTGTATGTGTCCATACCTCAGAGTCTTCACCCTGGAGCCCCAGCTGGAGGACAGCACTGGGAGACTTCAGTCTGGCATGGCTGGACTGAGCCATCTGCAGGTTCAACTGCCAGCCAACATACTCCAGCTGAAACACACAAACAGAGTTTTAGAATTAACATAACCGTAAAAATAAAGCCTCACACTTCAGTTTAATAACTGCCTCAGGCAGCTTTTCAAAGACTTAAAAAAGTGTTTTTCCCATAAAATAATTGCTATTTTATTATTACTTCTGCCTCATCCTCATTATCTTGGTACTTTTGACCTGATTTTTTTATTATCCTTCATTTCCTTCTCATTGTTTTTCCCTCTTTTTTTTTTTTACTGTTTTATGTTTCCAAAGCACTTATTAGTCAAATTAATCAGCATTGCACTAGACTTTTCAATATTTCATCTGTTCGTGTTAACATTTTGCCATATTGCTTTGTTACAAGGACAAAGGAAAACTGCTATTTGCTGCATGGCCACATTTGTGTAGACTTTTACTTTATCCCTTCATCCAAACTTTTCTCCAACAAAAGTGAAAAAAAAGACGGTCTGCGTGATGTGATGTGAACTTGTAAAACTTGCAGCGTCTCCTTATACCAACCTCACCAATTCCCCCACCTGCTTGGCTGATTTAATGACAGACACTTCACCAGTCAGCTGAAGCAGTGTGATAGATTAGCAGCGGTGAGTCAAGGCGGGGCAGTTAAGTGTTTTATGATGCAGGGAGAGGCCATAATAATAAACCATGTGTGACTTATTGGTTGTGGATGCATCACAGCACAGGTGTGAGGTGGGGAAGGACTGAAATACGTTTATTTATACTGCAGAAACATTCAAATTAGCAGGAATAAACATTACAACTCTGCGGTCGTTGGTCTTTAAGTTTCTTTACATGTAAAGGAATAAATCTGAATACATTTAATAAACACCTGCATATTTTATTATCTTGCATAAGATCGGTCAAAATAAATGAGCATTCTAATAGTACATTACATAGGCATTGCTTTCTAACACATTTCTGCTTTTACTGCTTGATCGTCGGTCAGTTTGCTCATTTTTAGATAAAAAAACAGGGAATGAAAGGAACTGTCCCGACAACCTCACATGAAGGAAAAATTCTTAATTCTTAATTAAAACAGCAAATAGCCCATTCAATCACACAACAGCCAGTAGCAAGCATAGAGATTAACTTGAGGTCCTGTTCCCACATGTGTGACATTTATATTATTTTGGTATTTAGTTCTCACAACTATTTAGATCGCTGGGGTGATGCGGTCTGTGATTATTTGTAAGACCGTTGCTCGTTTCTGCTGTGCATTCAAAAAACTATTTACTTAATTTGTCAATCATGACACACACACGTATATTTGACACGAGCACTGAGCTTACAGCTACATCTCGCAGTTATTTTCCTTATTGATTCATCTGCTGATTGTTTTGTCGTTTGCTCTGTAAAATGCCAGAACACAGTGGAAAATGTCATTTATAATTGCCCAAGGTGGGATCTTCAAATGTCAGCTTTTTGTCCAACCAACCAAAGATATTGCATTTACAATTGTGATATTATCAGTGAAGAAAAAAAAGAACCAAGTCCTGATATTCCAGAGGCTGAACTCTACAAATTCTTTGATACGCGCAATTAATTGCTTAATCAAAAGCGATGCCAGTTAACGTTCAGTTGGTTGACTAATACTTGCAGCTTTATTTTTCACACCCAGTTTTGATATTGAGCAAGAAATAAGAAATTTATGGCTTTATGTTCAATGAGCATGTGGCAGAAATGACAAGATGCCTGCTGAATAGAAATGGTGTGTATGAATATGAGACTCAATTTAATCTCAAATGTGCATGTGAGACAAAACATATTAATTTAATTATTACAGTATTAGTATAATTACGACTCTATTCTCAAGGATCAATAGCTGTCACATCCTTCCATGTATAAATTCATTAGGGAGCGAGGGGAAGATTTGCCAGACACGAGCAGGTGAGACATATAAATGTCTGACAACAGCAACGGCCCCAGCATAATGTGACTGATGTGTACATGCTGAGTATTTATTCCGCGTTTGATCTTAATTCCCTCGTCTCTGAAAGGAATGCTGTTTGAAGTGTCGCTCTTTAATCAAGTTATAGAGCGAAACAAGTTTAGAAATTAATGAAACAACTTGTGTGAGCTTTGAAAGAAGTCTTTGTAATCCATATGGCTGGAAAGAATTCACACAAAAGCAGGTCAGTCTTAATGTGGACAGTCTGATGCTTATTTTCAATTCAGTATCACATTATGAATTCAATAGAACTCGGCTCGCGATGAAAATAAAATAGAACGGGCGGCTTTGGGTTTTAAAGATGTTATAGCAGGTGTAGTCAAAGTTCAGGTATATCAACACTAATAATGTTCCCAAAAGAATATTACACTGTGTACAGTGTTGCTTGCTTTTACTGTTCCTCCACAGACTTACTGCAACTGAAATTTCTCATTTACACCAGCACAGGCACAACTAGTGCATGAATGACAAGAATAACTGGTTTACAAGCACTGTAAACAAGCAATGTAGTTTCTGCATCAGTGGTAAAACTCTTGTTTGGATATATTGTTTGTAAAACATAAATAACAAACTGTAAAGGGTTTGCTGTGTATATTCTGCTAAATAAAAATAAGCAGTCTGATGCTAACGAGGACAAAAAAAAAACTTAGACTGTACCTTCTTCGGGGCAAACAAATTACATTTCAGTTTCTCCACCAGTTCGGGTCCAGTAGTTGCCCAGGTCTGAGAGAACACCTCAGCCTTCTCTGGGGTTAGATGGACCATCTCCAGCTGTTGTTGCAAAGAGGCTGGCTTTACATTATGATACACTGCCTAGTAAAGGTGATGAGAGAAGAGGACAGGATGTGTTAATCAGCATCAAATGTATTCATTTATATCGGGTTATTGTGCAGTTACAGTTATAAAAGAACAATCCATTTAATCTAATACCAAACACAACATTGGAAATACAACTACTCGCAACACAACAGTGACCCCAGGTGGAGAAATAGGCTCACTGTGTGATTCAAAAGCTACAGTACACACTCCATGCCAATCTCCTCATATTAAGATATTTAGAAAATATGCAAAATGTGCATCATTTGAGTCACTTTTTATGTGCACTGCAGGAAAAACAATGTGACCACTCACTTGCTCTAATATAAAGGCAGAAGTTTCCAAGACTAGGTTGAGAGCATTTTTATCCAATGAGAGAGCAGCCTGGAGTTTTTCCTCCTCTTCCTCACTGAACGTCCGCTCTCCCTGTGTAGAAAAAAATCCAATGCAATGTAAAAGCATCCTGAAATAATAACTAAATATATGAATGAAAAGACACTGTCTGCTTGACAATCAAAACATTTTCAGAATAAGCTTTAAAACACAGTATGTGGGTGTCAGTGTTAATCTGACAAGTCTGACAACAACAAAGGTTTTCCTTGAAAGGAGCTTATATTCATAAGCAACATACAGTATTAATCTCATGTTACTCACACTAATGTTTTGCTGCGCGCAGCTCCTCTGCTGCCACTCGTGAGTGACAGTCAGTTCAGTCAACAAACAGATTTTTATTATAGTTTTATTTTGGATATTTTTAAAGCAAAATGTGGAACATTGCAGTATCACAATTACCAAAGTTAAGTCCTTGTCACTCTGCTTTCTTCAACTTATCCAATTCAGGGTCATATAGCAGCTAAAGCCAATGTCCTATCTCAGTAGTCATAGGGTAAGAAAGGAGGTACATCCTGGATAGGTTGCCAGTTTATCAGGGCTAACATTGAGAGACAGAGAGAAAACCATTCACACCAACGGCCAATTTAGAATTGCCAGCTAACCTAACATGAACATGGCTTTTGGAGTACCTGGACATAACCCACAAAGCAAGAACGTCACAGGTTTGAATGCTTCTGAGTTTGCAAGTTCTCTCTGGGCCTGTGAGCCAATGGTGCTAACTACTGTACCACTGTGCCACCAGTTAAGTAAATAAAGCCCCTAATCTTTATTTAATGTGGATGGTAGGTCATGGATAGACTGAGGCTTGTAGCAATTGAAATCAGACATGCAAAAGGTTGAAAAACTGCTACTGTATGAATAAAAAACAAAGCATAAACTAACAAGGAGTTAAAATATTCATTCTAATTTCATAAATATCAACAAAACAATTCATCCGCTAGGCTGAATTGCAGCATAAGAACATTAAATAATATGATCGCCTGTTGATACATGTCAAAATATCTATTTCATTAAATATTATTATTTTAAAAAGTTGCACTGCCTCCTATTAGCACTTCAAAAAAAATAAAGAAACCACGCAAAGAGTCCCTTGAATAAAACATTTAGTTTGACGAGTCAATCTTGTGACAAACCAGAAAGATTTGCAGATCCAGGTCTGCATGTGCATTAATTAGAGTCAAGTGTGAGCGATGCTCCAGTAAGTCTTTATGCATGCACGACAGCTGTGCTGCGAAGCCTCTCATCTTTGGCACAGATAACATTGTGCAGTCTCCATACCTTCAGATGAAGCTTCTGTATGATGCGGGAGATCAGTCTGGAGAACTTGTTCACATCAATTGCATTGATGAAAGTCACTGCTTCTTTTATGCTGTTTAAGAAAAAAATAAGAGTCACACGTGTTAATGACAATGATGTAGGACAGGAGGTAAAAAAAGAACATCAGCTGTAGTGTGAAGAGTGCATAGCAGCGTAAAATGAGGCTGTGTACTACAGAGTGAATGTAAAATTCTGGGACAATACTAATAATAATGTGTTTTGATTTTATTGTAATTTATTTCATGTTTTTAAGCCAGACAGATGCATGAATGATTCTTGTAAAAACTGAAATTTAAAGGTCTTTCATTTCTTCATCACTACATTTGAGCATCTAGCTCAAAATTAAAATTACGCACCTACTTCGGTTTACTAGCAACATATCAGTAAAATCACTGGGTACAAAAACAGCATCTTAGAGAGACAGAGACTATCAGAGGTAAAGATTGGCAGAAGTTCACCAATCTCCACAAAGAGAATCTGGAGAAATCTCTGTGCACGAGGGACAATTAAAAACAGGCGTGATTCTGTCATAGAAATCACTGCATGGGCTCAAGAATACGTCTGTGAATGCAGTTCCCATGCCATCCACAAATGCAGATTAAAGCTCTAGCATATAAGAAGAATTCACATGTGAAGATGATCCCGAAATGCTGCTATCTTCTCTGCGCCAAAGCTTAATTCAAATCGACTGAGACAAAATGGAAAACTGCTCTAATGAATCCAGGTTTGAAATTCTTTTTGGAAAAACATGGACGCCACATCATCTGGGCTAAGAAGAAAAGGATCAATGAGCTTGTTATCAGCACTAAGGTCAAATGCCTGCTTCCCTGATGGTATGTGTGTGCATATGTGCACCGGCAACTTGCACATCTGGAATGTCTAAACCCATATATACCTTTCAGTGCTGAAGGGTATATGCTTCCATCCAGATGATGACTTTTTCAAGGAAGGCCTTCTCATATTTCAACATGACAATGGAAAACTGAATACTGCACTTAATACAACAGCACGGCTTTGTAGTAAAAGAGAACTTTCACCAACTGAAAACATCTGGAGCATCATGATTTAGAAAATACGGCAAAAAAGTCTCAGGACTGTTGAGCAGCTAAAATCCCAAAGGTCAAACAACTTGTCTCCTCAGTTGCCAGATGTTTATGTACTGTTGTTATAAGAGACAATACCATGAAATTAACTTTCATGAAATAATGAAAAGTCTTAGTTTACAAATTTGATTTTTTTTTTTCTGTTATATTATTCCCAGATCATTTCCCATTGTTTTATTTAATACTGCACAATATCCCAGATAGACAGACATCTGTGCATCTATCTATGGTTGAGTGCACTGGCTCCTGGAAGAGATCTATCCTCTTGGGCTACATGGGCTAAAGGTTATCACAGAGTAAAGCCTGATGGAAACGGGAATATTAAGACTGTTACAAATACAGATAATCAATTATTTAAAAATCCAACATGCTGAAATACTGGCTGATATTTTTTTTCATTCAGACCCACTAAACATAAACATATTTCCCTAATTTTTATAGTATGTAGTTATTTATGTACTCGTTTACACTCAGTTTGGCTCATTTGTAGTATTTGTATTTCTTTCCAAAAGGGAAGTTGCAGAGTGCCCTCGGGTGGACCAGTTATGCAACATCAACACTCATAATATGGTTGAAGGGTGTTTCAGCAGTCTCTTCTTTACTCTTTCAATGTTAATTTATTAGTCGTTATAAACTGCGATACTAATAGACAGGCTGCAGATAAACCAGCCAGGCTATGTCCGTTAGAACCATTTTCTCAGCGATCCTGCTTCACAACCAGATTCAAAACCTGCAAGAAAAATACCCCAAACAGCATAGTAGTGACACCACATCCCCTTATTGCAGGATTCAGGGGTTCAGGCCTTTTTGTTTTGTTTAGGGTTTGTTTTTTTAAATCTATCTTGATCGTAAACTGGCCTTTTCTTTCATCAAAAAGTTTAAAAAATATATTTAAATCTCTTGCAGCTATACTACATATAGTAACAGAAAGTCTAAATGGGTAAAAGTTTTTTTATTCAAATCGATTACATGATATGATTTCAACTGTCTTATTAAGTGGTTTAAAGGCGGCCAATACTTCTGCCCAGTTTCAAGTTATAGTAGTTTTGTTTTTTAAGCATAAGTAACTTTAAGTAACTTGTACAGACTTAACTCTAAATATATCCTTGTGGGATTTTACTTAACCCGGCACCCCAGTAGTATTTTTATTCTACAAAGACACTGCTTAAGTGTCATTAAGTCATTGTGCGCATAAGTTCGACCACTGTACCAAAGTATGACTCGTTTACTCCAGCCCACCAACATACTTGCTAATGTTACCATACCAGACTGAGCAAACGTGTAAGGCTAAAATGGAAGAAGGCGCATTTGTGCAATTCAATCTCACCAAAATGTAAAAAAGATAAATATAGATACCCTTTGCTAACATGTATTAATGCAACAAATTACAATATCGACTTTCGGCATGCCTTCGTATGCTACAGGTAGCTCAGGCTTTGCTACAAGATAAAATGTCGTTACACGTAATTTTTTTTTTTTTACATGGGGGGTCCCACCTTTGTGTTTCTTTTATAATGGAAGTCATTGTAGTCTGCGTCCTTAAAAATAGTGTTTGAAGAATTGAAAAGCGTCAAAGCCACAGCAGCATCCTCACACTGTTGACATTCCGGCTTCCTGTTGTCACAAGACAAGTCATGTGACCGTCAAAGCTGCGCGGAGATGCGCAGTCACGGCAGAGAGTGGATCCGCGCTGGCTGCTGTTAGCCTGCTGGATGGAGGGAAATCATTTACTTGCATTAAAAAAAAAAAAAAACGAAAACTTACTGCTGACATTTGTCATCATGTCACTTTCTGCAAAATAAAGTTTCTGTGAGATTTTGTTTTGCGTAAAAACTGCGCACAGTGAATCTCTAGTCACTACGGAATCAGCATTGGACAAATCAGTGCCTGTCCTGCAAGAAAAGCGCTAAGAAAAGAAAAAAAAAAAAAAAAACCGGCAAAAGCACATAAAATGTATTTTATGCTTTATCTGACATTTACCAGAACAAATTTAGGGCTCTGCTGGGGGTTTTTTTTAAACCTCCCCCTTGCAAATGGACTGTTGTTCTGATAAAAGCCCAAATACAATCATGATAATACGTCATTTTAGTTTACTGGTTTTAGTTTTCTGTTTAACTTGTTTTTAGGCAATAAAGGCGCGACATACTGGATAAGAAGGTTTTTGGGTGAGTTTTGTATGTTTTTGTCCCAAATTTATTTTAAATTGTCCATTGCACTGTTCTTTTTCTCCACCTCCGTGGTTTAAAGTTAAGATTTGATAACCCAAAAATGTTTTATGAGTTGACTTGACAAAAGTAAAGTACAGTGGATCTGAGAATTTGTAATAAATGTTAGGCAGCATATTTATTTTAAACATTTAGTTAAATGTAATGTACCACATACATATTTAGCCAAGTATCAGGGGTGATTTGTAGCAGGAGGAACAAGTGTGAAAGGGAAGGTCTAGATGATAGTGAGACTTCTTGTGATAGATGGTTTGGAGACAGTGGCACTGGCAAAAAGACAGGAGGCTGAGCCAGGAGAAACCGGGATAGGGTGAGACGGAGGCAGATAATCCACCATGGTGACTCCCAACAGGAGCAGCTGACATAAGATCTTTATAAAAATGAAGTAAGCCAAGCACACAGGTTTCGTTTTGACGTTTATTATGTTGAAAAAAGAAGAGAAAATAAGTCATATACACACAAAAATTAAGAGCATCATTTGGTAAGACATGGTGAATCTTTGAAAAATACTTTGCATACAAATAAAAGAAAAATCATTTCATATATATTTTTCTGTCACACAGCATATCTTCAACATAATAATCTTCTGTACCCTAAATCTCTCAATACTGTACTAAACTGGTTCCAATTTTGGATTCGAAATATTTTTGCTTTCACTTCTACTTGACTGATTCTCTTAGTCTGGAAAAAAACAAACTCGTAAGACTGCCCCAAAAGGTCACTTCCTGCCACGCAATTCTCTTTCAAGTAAACACTTTAGCCGATTCCAGTGAGCTGAAAGTCATGAGCCAACCTTCAGTGAGGCGTAAGGAATGTACCATTCATAAATAAATACTTACTTTTACTTCAAACTGAGAAAAATAACACAAGAAGAAAGAGAAAGCACACGTACAAGGAGTGTCAGATCACACAGTACCTTGAAGAGTTATAGTTTTGATAAAAGTTGGTGAATTGAGGTTGTGGTAAACAGATTGCATCACTGTAAACATTGGCTGACATCTGCAGGTTCGGGATCTCGCTGCCACTATTTGAAGGAGGGTAAATTTGGCACTTTTATGCTGATGTCACCAATGTTGATGTTTCTGGGCATTTCCGGGAGGTTCATGTTCTTTACAGCTGATACGGCACGAGCGGGCGCTCCTGCAATACCGGCCTATACACACACACGCACAAAAAACACACACAAGGAGGGTTGATAAGACAAACCAGTGAAGCAGAAAACATGCCATTACAGGACGAGACACTGAAAAGTGAACACTCGACACACACAGTGCTAAACAAAGTACTAGACAATCAACTGCTGACAAAATGCAAAAGCACTGACAGCTCCTGAGACAGACAACATGTGCAAATGTACATTCAGATGCCTTCATAGCTTCATACGCACATGCATTATTTTTCTTATTTTCTCGAGAATGATTGGATCACAACCAGAGCCAATTATGCGTCAACGGTGAGGACATACTGTACTACACCATTCACTGATTTTGAGCACTACTTCACATTCATCAAATGGACAAAAGGCAGCATTGCTTGGAAAGTGAACCCACCGGACTCTTGAGGACCGATAAGGTTAAAATGGAAGGAGAGAATTGGGTAAAGCAGAAGAATGGATTTTGATATGAAGACGGTAATGATGTTCGGATAGATAGGTGGGTAGATTTCAGAAAATGTACAATGTTTGCTTTAGGAGTAATAGTACAGGTGATACTATACCTCTAGTGAGTTGAATTACCTCTGGGAGCCTACACATGACAGTAGCTAACATTTTTCTGTCTAAATACATATGAAAAAAAAAAAAAAAAAATAGTGTGTCATTTGCATGTGTGCTGTGTTAACTACTGATGATAGGAAAAGGCTGTAAGCCTACTAGCACTAAACTACAATGGGAGATCTGTTTTCAGTTACAGAGGAGGCACTTCACTCTAACACAATGAATCTCAATGTGAAATTATATAAGAGAAATTGAGCGTTTTTAAAGGGAAGAAACCAGCCAAGTATAGTTTTTATGATCAATAACACAGATCTGAATACTGAATGATTTGATGTTTTTGTCTCAAGTACGAGCAGACATTTGAGAATCAGTGCGGTTAGAGAACCCCCAGCTGAATCTTTGGAAGACAGACCCAAAAATGACCAAAAGGATAGAAAACTGCATGATCGCTGCCTCGCTAGAAATGAACACCCTTGTAAATAATTTCAGAGCCTGACACGCAAGGTACGCTTGGAATGGAGATTAATCCACTTCATGTTTCATAAGGTTATTTCAATAGGCTGTTTGTCTTAGGGGGTGTCCCTCCCTCTGCCAGGAGTCAAGGAGACTTGTGTTAGACGGAAAGATAACCGTGTCGTTAATCGAAAGGAATGCTGAGCCAGCAAATTGGCTCGGCATTAACAGTGAAGGATACTTTGTTGCTTTGCAGCAGGTCACCTGAAGGCCTGCTGTGCAAATCCATTAGAGTGGGTTTTTAATAAAGTACTGCGTGACGAACACACACAGAAATAGCAACGCCAGCTTCGTGTCACATAACTGCAGTTTGATTCTGTGCTTCATGCAAACAAATGAGCCTTTTGAAAAACTCACCCTGGGCTCAGTCTCGTTTATAAATGATATCAGTGTTAACCTGTAATTTAGCATGTAGATTGAAAACCCCGGGAAACAAATGAGTTACTTTTGTCTTCTGGCTCTGGTAAAACATGTGAAAAATCACCTTCCAGCTCCTCCAAAGCTCGCTGTGCATGTGTAAAAACAATGTTTCACTGTTTAAAAAGGGACATTTTTGCTAGAAATGTTCTTGGCTTGGACTTCTATTATTATATTGTTTCTGCTGCGCAACACACAATCCTACAGTAAAGTCTCGAGCCACCCCTCATTTCTTTATATTTTGCTTCCAAGCAAAAATTGGTGTTTAACAATAGTTCTCCGTGCTGCACCTAGATCCCATTTTCCAAATAAAAATAGAACTCAAGACTTTTTAGCGAATAGCCCAGTATACAATCCCAGACAAACTGCACTTTGGTGACCTTTAGAGATACTAGTTGGTTTTACATAGACAAGGTAAAACATTTCTTTGTTTCTATCTATGCAAAGCTAAGTTATCCACCTGCTACATAAAAACCACTCACACATAAAACTTGTATCTTTTTATTTTGTTTTTTTATTAGAAAGACAGCATGCTACTACATCTCTAGACTGCAATTTCAACGACCGCGACCGTTTTTGTTCCTGATTAAGGAGGGAAACATTTTTGGGTCTGCCACGAAAGATTCCTACTGTATGTTAGTGACGTCACTTTACTTCAACATGGAGGGCCATATGAAGAGACTCAAGAGGGTGGGGGGTGGGGTGGGGGGTGGTAAACTGCAGTTAAGGTTACAGTACTTGGTTGTAAATTTAGCAGTACCTGTGTCTACCTGTCCTGCCTGGTAGACTGAAAGATAAACGTCTGTAAAGAGAGAGAGAGAAAGAGAAGAATGGAAAGAACTGGACAGGGTCAGGAAAAAGAGGAATGAGGAATGTTAAAGCAGATTAAAGTAATTACAGTTTATCTCCACAGAAAAAAAGTGATAGGACCTATCATACACCACAACTGTAAACTGTATACTACAATTATGTATAGCTGCGAAATATAGAGATATTACGTGACAAGAACGTGCGCTTTGAAATGCGATTAATATCATAATCGTTCCTTGCCAGTCGTGGAGAAGAACGGCTCGTTCCTCGGTCTCCAGAGACTGACCTATAATAGAACGGTGCCACTTTCAATTAGCATCAGTGTGATAAACGAACTCTGTGGTCTACGATAGGTCCAAGAGGGAAGAGACAGAGCAGCTCAGATGATCGTAGAACAGTAAAAGATCTGCTTACAGAAGGTCAATCGAAAAGGAAGAGTCTGTCTGCTTAAAATCACACAATGCAGCTCAGATTATTAAAAAATATATACACTTTTTTAAAAAAAAGAAAAAAAGGAAATCTACTGTTAGAGCACACAATTAATCAGCCAGTTAAAAACCTGAACATGAAACCCTTCAGTTTGTCAAGGAAGCAAACAAAGTAGAAACAAATTTGTATGACTTTGTGACTTTCGCTGTAAGAGTAAAACAGGATTTCACCAAAACTCTGACTCAATGCTGATACATTACTGCAGCGTGCTGCAAGTACTTTGGAAACAAAGGGCCAAATCATTAGTGCAGTTCGATTTTAGGACTATCAGATGCTACAATCCACATTATTTTGCAAATAAGTGATTTCATAAAATTGTCTCTGGCTGTCTGTCAAATTAAACTTTTCAATTCGTAAAATGAATGTTTCTCTGCTAGCAAAAGCTGTGTGCAAAGCAAAGCAATGTCCTTGCATAGAGCAGTTATCTAAGCAAGGACACTGGCTTGTAGATGCAAGAAAACAAGTCTGAAAAGCATTTACTACAACACGGACAGCGCAGAAACTTCACATTCTCTTCTAAAATAAAGAGCATATAAAGACACAGCCTGGAACCAGCATATTTTCACTACTGTATTTCAAATATAGATGATATGGCTGATTTTATGGTCACTGAATCTGGAGGTGCTTTGGAAAATGGTACAGTTAAGTCTTCATAGAAATGGTAGAAGTGATGACTATGGCTGTATAGTATACTGAGAGATACAGGAGAGAATATGTTGAGTCTTGATCTGAGTTGAGAGCAGTGCAGCAGCAGGAAAAGAGACCAAAAAAAAAAAAAAAAAGAGCACAAACACTCAAGAGTGGGTAGGGAGCATCCACAAGGTCACTGGAGAATAGCATGCAGGGTGCAGCATACACACATGCCTGCATACTGTATACACCACCTCAGAGTTTGGCGGTAGCATCAAGACATACAGTTGAACTGTCAGGGTCACGCTTACCTCAGACTTCTCCATCTTGTTCTGGGCATCCACCTGCGTGATGATTTCATTCATGTTGGTCTCCAGGACCATCCCACCCATTACCATCTCGGCCAGAATGTTGTGGACCTGAGAGGAATTACCGGTAGACGTGAATCTAATCGTCACGCAAAACTTTTTCCTCATACTGCAGCATTACAGTGCTGTGAGAAAGTCTTGAGACACCCCTTATTCTGTGTATTGTTCTGTATCAACATGACATGTCTCGGCATGGTGTGTGGGCCTGGATAAAGAAATGGGAAAAATCCAACAAAGACCTGACTGATACATCTGGCCCTTCGCCTGATCCATCTACTGTTTGCCAAAGCCTCATCGGAAACAGTCTGAATGCAAGGGTGGCTGCCATGAAGCCATTCATAAGGAAGGAAAATGTGGAGAAAAGACTGACGTATGCCAAACTGCACAAGAACTGGACTAAAAATCAGTGGCAACAGTTCTGATGGAGTGATAAATCCAAATGTGACATTTCTGATTCAATTCTCATCAATATGCACAGAGGTGCAACAGTGAGTGTCAAAAGCCATCTTTAAAACACAGAGGAGGCTCTGTGACGGCTTTGGATCTTGACAAAATTGATGGAATTTTGGACGTAAAAAATCACCATCAAATTTTGAACCACCATGCAAAATCATCTGGAAAGCATTCAAATAAAAGCTTTGGTTGTCCCCCAAGAAGCCTGGAGAATTATTGCTGAAGATTCCTTAAAGAAATTCAAAGAAAGCTTGTCTAAGAGAGTTCAGGTTGTACCAAATATCAATTTTCAAAGCTGTTATTGCCTCACATACTTCATTTCCAAGTTTGCACCCATTTCCCATTTTCTTTGCTAAATATAAAAGTAAAGTATGTGACCTTTCTAAGTGTTTTATTCTTAAAATAACAATGCAGGGATTCTTCTGGTTTTTGTGGCTCCCCCTTAACCAAGTTTAACCAGAACCAAAGCAGGATTGCCTGAATTATCAAACAAAACAATGAGGGTGAATAGACAACATTTGTAGCCAAACTACAGTTCAATCTCAATCGGTCCCCTAAACACTGAATTAACTATATAAGAACAAAAATGCCGCTACACAACATGTTATGGAACAAGGCAGGTTATCAAATTTTGTACCATAACATGAGTCACTAATGGCTACAACTGATTTCTGATTTCATAGGAGGTCGAGGTTGTTCCGAGGCTCAAACAAATGGTATTATAAACATGTTACATCACAAAGAGACAAATGAATTTATTACCTTGTCGACATGGAAAATTAAGTCAAGCTCACAGACGTTCTCAAAGC
The DNA here is from genome assembly GCF_965226115.1 of Aulonocara stuartgranti. NCBI lineage: Eukaryota > Metazoa > Chordata > Actinopteri > Cichliformes > Cichlidae > Aulonocara > Aulonocara stuartgranti. The sequence continues at coordinate 12,889,343 of NC_138948.1, read as the reverse complement.
ACTTGTCCAGCGTTTCCACAAATACCTGCAAACAAAATAGAAGAAAGGGCTTGTAGACCTAAAGGAACACAGTCTGCAAGAAAGATCCTGAAAGCACACCGACAACTATGGTGAAAGAGACTGTGGCATTATTGTTTTTCCCAGGCTTTTACCTGGATTAAGTCTAAAATTCCTAGTTCGCTCTCTGAGGAGTCGACACAAAAGACAAAGTACAATGTGGCGTAGTGTCTGTAGATCAGCTTGTAGTCTGATCCTCCAATCAACCTGAAAAACAAGAGGCAAGAAAACATTAGAGAAATTGCTCCTCATGAAATATATAATGAGGCCTGTCAGGCATGCCATAGAAACTACGCTCTACTATACACTTAGATAAGGGAATCTTAATGTATGCTAATCTTTTGAACGTACGCACAAGGTTCACGGGGAGTTTAACACTCAGAGAGAACTCTGAACCCTGAGAATGACCTGATTTAACTAGTATGAAGTAAACACAGATAAAGACGTGAAGAAAAATAGCAAGATCTTTTCAGTTATTATGAGTCAGTGTAACGGTAGTACACAACATATACAAGCGTGAAAAGATAGAAACTGGTAGTGGTTATTCAGCCTCTTGCTGGGTTTGATAGGAAATCACAGTTTCTGTTAACAACAGGAAATGTAGGAACTCTCCCTCGGTATTATGCAATTATTAAATAAAATGAGTAAATGAAATTAGTTTTGGGTTGTGGGCTTTTTTATGCGTTTGTTGTGCTCTCCATTCAGTGACTTGATTCTTATTAGGTTTTTTTGCTACGTATATTTTTTCATTACCCTTCAATTTTGCAAAGTGTAATGAGACAAAAAAAAAATATGCAAGAGCAACTGCGAGCAGTGGTGTTTCACAGCTCCACGCCTAGTTCCTCATTCGTGAATGTTAAATGAAGATCAAACGAAGACCGTTGCTATTGATTGCCATTCATACAGCCCTCTGAGCTTTCCTTTGGAGAGTGAAATTAAGTCCTGTAATGTTGCGTCAAAGTCAATTATCTTCTGGAGTAGATTACTTCCACTAAAGCCTGCTTCTTTAGCATTTAGACACAGTCGCGTATGCACAAACAGGCTCAACCGAGCAACCTCATAACTTACATTCCTCCTTCGAGGAAATTGCAGACATTCTCATCTCTTTTTGAGACCAAGTGGAAGGTTTCCCTGATGATCTGTTGCTCTGTGTCTTCATTCTGGAGGACGAATTAGGAAACAACAGGCTGTTAAACACAGCGACAGTAAACAACGTGATGTTTGCCCACTTAATTGCTTCCAGTGAGCCAGTTCATTACTATTAGCCAGAAGACTGGTCTGACAGGATATTAATGGTTCCTCTCACCTCTCCCTTTTTGTTTTTTTTATTAAATACGTGTATTCCTAAGTAGCTAAAAATAAAAGATTTATATAACAAACACATTTTTCAAAATCAAATATACAATACCCAGAGGTCACAGAGGCTCTTACTAAACCATGTCAGGGAGGCTTATCTCTGCAAAGAGATGAGATTATGTTCAAAGCATCCAATATCCTTAGGCATGTTTGAATGAATAAGGGAACAAAATCTTCTTCATCAGATTGTTCTGTCTTTTAAATCATATTGAGGGCTCACAGAAAGGATCTAAAAAGACAGTCTCTGCGCTGTCAATACAAGCTCAACAACCTTGCTAAAAATCTGCTTTACTGCAACTCTAACAATGACACAGTCTCACCAAAAGGTGCTAACGTCCTCTCTGGATCTTTAACAGTTCAGTGAGTAAAGGGAGAGCAGAGGGTGACCAGTATGCAGCTGGCTAAAAATCAGTCATGTGATGTGCAGCATGGGACTTAATGATACAGTCACAAAGCAGAGCAGAGCAGTGAGCCTATTGCAGAAACAGCAGCAGCTTTTAAACATGTCAGAGTTTGAGAGTTTCCCCATCTGGTTACATGAACCTGCAAATCTATTTGAAATTCTGGAGGTTCACAAGCAGCAACACAGTATAAGTTACATTTAAGGACCAACAGGAGGCTAAATAAATAACACGATAATATATGTTAGCATATTTCATGTGGTAGCCAAACATACCAGAAACCCTAAGATTATAGAAGGAGATTTTTAATTACTAGTATTCAAATTTTAAACCGTTAAAAATATTACCAGGTGAAGCGATTTTCCCGTTACGATACCGAGAAAATCGTTATCAATAAGGGTCACCAGAAAATATCTGCGCCCTACTCACCTTTTTCAATCCCCCTCCACCTGAGGACTAACCAGTTATGGTGAAACCACACCCACTGTAACAATTGTTGGAAATTGATATCACCATGGTGACAAATGCAAGTCAAAACAATGATCAAAACTACATATGATGGTCCCTATACAGCATTTTCCATTATGCAGTAGTTAGTATGCCAACGGGGGGCCAAAGAAGGTCAGCCAATGAGCCTGTGACACAGGACATGGCTGCCTAAGGCTCACTGATGTACAAAGAGTGCAAAAAAGATCTACTACAGCACAAGATGCTGACAACCCTAATGCTGCCTGTCATAGAAAGTTGAACCTTTATTTGTATGGGGCCTGTGTAGCCACAGACCACCACAGAAACCACCAGCAATGAGATCAGAACAGAACAGTGTAAAAAGGAGAACTGGTCTGAACATTTACACCACATGTGCCATCAGGTCTGTGTTGCATTATTTACCTGTGGAAAGAAGGCAGCCAGTTGCACTATAGGAACTGGCTTGCCAGCATAGCCATTGTGTTATACTCTGTGCAACATCCAACTGGGAAACGGTGGCTGGCAGTTATGTTTATGCTACATTAACAGATAGCGTATATCCTTTCACTGCAACAGTTTTCACTGATGCAGATGTGTTATTCAGCAGAATAATGTGCTCAGCAACACTGCAAAAAATAACTCTGGAATGGGAATATGACAGAGGTCAGCGTCACTGTGCTTGATAGCACAGGACACCTTCAGAGCTGTTTTGGAGGTCAGAGCTGTTTTGACAGCCTGGACGAAGGGGAGCTACAAAATATTAGGCAGGTGGTTTTAATGGTGCCGCTTTCACAGTGCATGTTCATCCACCAGCCTCCACTCATGGGTCTGCACATCTCTCCTAAAGCATGTTTTAGCACATTGTTACTTTAACACGAGAACCACGACGTCCTCATCAAAAAAAAATAAATCATAAAATAAGCAAAGCAACTTTTTTGTAAAAGCAGTAGCACAAAAAAAAAGTCTATACTGCTACGTAAAAGTTATGGCTTACATTACTTACTGATGATGAATGAATTATATATAGGGAGAATTTTTATGTGCACATATTTCTCCCTCCTCTCAGACTGGACACATGCTTTGGGTTTATGTCTGAGCCAGCAGGCTGGCTTTAACAACCAGAACAACGCCTCTTCAGCTCTGCCACTCAACGCAGACACACACACACACACATATAAGGCACAGCCACACTAAGACAAACAACATACCGAGGCTTAACAATAAACTCTTATCAATTAACCGAGTCCTAAAGATAGTTTTCACAGTCAGTCGGATGTGTGAAATTGTATATGCAGCCAGCCTGTAAGCCGACACCTCAACTGGTAACATAACAGATGGCATCTACATGGACTACTTCTAATCCAATCAATTTGTGTTTACCCTCCTGAAATACAAACGCATTAATGTCCATCTCAATAAATAATTATGCAACATGGAAAATGAATCTGAACAAATATTTATAAGGTTAAATTCATTTGCTGCTTTCTATTTTGAAACCCCTTTTAGAGATTCTGCTTTTTCTGATTTCTGATTCTAAAAATGATGCATACTGCCAGACTGACTAATCAATCAAATTACCACTTGGTATATACTTATGTTTTTAAATACAGACTGCTGGGTGATGCCCATCATCTGTTTTCTTAAATCGAATCTTTTCGGGATGTTGTTCTACCCTAAAATCATTCAGTTATCTAGACTGAGATCAAATCGGAAATCTGCATTTATGAGTTCCAGCTGAATCCATCTCCAGTGCTTCTAAATCCACTATTGAACAGCGCAACGAAACTCACATGTGAAAAGCAGGTGCTTGGAAAGTGTGCAGAATTTTTAAGCAGGTTCAACTTTTTTCTAGCAATTCATCTGTTAATCAACTTTTGTTTGTGTGTGTCCCCAATTTGTCCCCAAGAGTTCATTCAGGGAGCTGGACCAACGCATGTGCAACCTTGTTATTGTGATACCTACATAAAAAGAAGGCGGCCGTCTTGAGGTATAAATCCAATTATAAGACCAAGCCAGCACAGCTCACACAGCAAATGACATTACATAACCTGGCATTTGTTCCCTGTAGCTTTTTAAACAGAGCAGGTAGCCTGCTTTAGTGATGCCAACTTACAGGCAATAATCTCATGGCATCAGTGATGGGATGGACTGAGCACGAGTCACTCACAAGGGCCACAGCTATTACAGTCATGTGACACAAACAGTAAACCTGCTTCGGGCTGTGCATCACACAGACTGTATATAGGCTGCATGAGATTAGATTTAATAAGCTAAGTGAATAAAACGGAGCTCACTCCTGTTCACGCAGCCTCAGTGGGAATGTGATAGCCTCGCTTCGGCTTGCACACGTTTAATTATTCATATTTTTAAAGGCCAGCGTGGATCAGAGTGGCATCTTATAGCCTACATCAGTTTGAAACAACTGCACATTATTGAAGTACCCACAGCTTCCCATTCAAACAGTGTGCAGCACAGTGTCATTAATGCTGACAGTGATTGAATTTTTTTAAAAGTGTCCTCAGCACAGCTGTACAGCTTGTGATATTTTTTTTTTTTTAAATTAACCGTTTCCACGTTGACCCGTGAATCTTACATATGTGCAGCAAATAAATGAAAAATATTAAGAAGAAATTTTCACTCACATAATGTTCGTAGAATTTAGAAAGCCTTGGTTTGCCGTGGTTGTTGAATATTAAAATGGCTTTTATCATGATTGTAGCGGATCAGAATGAGGCGGGGAAGAGAAAGGGATCAGTCTGCGAAAGACTGGTGTCCGTCAGCTCCGGTGAACCCAGATCTGAGCGGGATTCACGGCTAAAGCCCGTCTCGATTTAAGGTTAGTAAACGGGATAGCTTCGAGCTACACTCTGCTACTCCTTCATCGTCTCTTTACGGAAATATTCCACGTCAAGGACCAGTCATGCTCTCCTCCTCCTGCTACAGCAGCCGAGATGGCTCAAACTTTGCTGTGGGTAAATGCAAATCACGGGGTTAAAAAAAGAAGAAGAAGAAGAAAGAGCGTTTATTGATTTGTTCCTCATTCTAAGAGTGATTCTCTCCACATCCACTGGGGTCAGCCCAAGCATTTTCTTAATCACTGAACTTATTTTACTGTGATCACCATTTTTAATATTAAGTTGATGTTTCTTCATCTTCTTCATCTTAGTGGAACTTAGATTACCCCTAAAAAGTCCTGAAAACTTATTAGAGTAACTTTAAAGGTAGGATAATATTCATGACAGTGACATCTTTGGCCAGTTAACCTAAAGCACATATCTCTGGACAATGAGATGCAGGTGGTCAACGGCGTCACCAAGGGGGGCGTGGCCACTGGCCAGCCACCAAGATTATCCTATGTTGCTAATAATGTTAATAAACGTGATTACAAGAGAGCAGAAGGCACCCAACAATCAATCGATCACTTAAAAAAGATTATTATGGATTTCAAATCTTTTATCTTATTTTCATCTTATTTGGTTAAATGTTGGTCACTATTTTCAGTGATATCAGCTTTAATAGCAGGAAATTAAGTAGGTATATAATAAGCTATATTTGACAACAGCATAATAAAACTAGAAATTTTGTTTTTAGTGTGCCACACCAATATTTTTAGTGGCCCCCAACTAGCCACCCCAATGAAAAAATTCTGGAGGTGCACCTGGGTGAAGTAACTAGAGGAAATCCACCCAAGCACCCGGGAGAGCATGTAAACTCTACACAGTTTCAAACTAACCGTCTTGCCATGAAAACACAGGACTAACCCTGAAACACTGAATGCCAAATGAAAATTTTATCCAAAGTTCGCAAGGTTGATTATCTGGGAATATTTTATATATTGTTAGTGCATTCTCCAAAAAATTGCATTTGGGTCTGGTGACATTAGAGGAAACGTGATGAGGTCACAAACACTGACCAGGTTAACAAAGGACCAAGAATTCAATCATCAAATTTCATGACGATATAAAAATATGAGATATAGCCATGCTCAAGAAGACAACAGTAAAATGTGCTGTAGTCTTGTTTATGTTCTTAGTTAAACTTTTAACTTTGAAGGAACATTATTTGAAATTATAAACATAAGAATTTTTAACATTTGTCAGTGTTTGGAAATGTTGCCTCACAACTTGGCACACATTTAGCCTTTGTGTCTTTATACAAGCTTTTAATGTTTCATTTAATTTAAACATGTTTTTAATCGTTTTTTGGTCCATCCATCCATTCTCTTCCATTTATCCACATTTTGCAAAGGGGGCTGGAGCTTATCTCATCTGTCATAGGGCAAGAGAGGCCAGGTAGACCCTGTAAAGATCACCAGTCTATTGCATGGTCAACACATTTGTGCTTAATTTTATGACACAAACCTTTTTGATTTTGTGTTAGAAAAAACTGGTTTAAAAGTAACTTAACTCTAAGGCAACTTGTTTTTTAAGTTAGAAATTCCACATTTTTCACAGGATCACATCATTGATCCTGGCCGATTTCAGTAATATTTATTATAGTAAACGTTAGAAAATCTGGTCCTCTAATGGTTTTTATATGGTTTAATGTAAACATCTGCACGAAAAATGCTATGCAGTCTAAAGTCCTCTTGCACTAAAAACACAAACTTGAACAATGATTTAGGCAGCCAGCAACTGTTTTTTGTTGTCACCATACAGCATACAAAAAGAAGGCTGTCTTTTAAAAAGATGAATTTACAAAGAAAACTCAGCATTGTAAAAAAAGACAAACAAATGCAGTCATATGAAAAGTTTACACCAGATGCTGTGCAGTCCCATGAAAAACTGCGTTCACCCTTATATTATAAATGAGTAAATAGTTGCCAAGTGCTGCTAATCAAATGCAATTCACTGACTGATAACCAATAAGTGTGACAACCTCTATAAAACCAGAAGTTCTGGCACTTTGCTCCTCTGGAACATACAGGTTGTGTGAACACTGAATGTTAAAGTTCATAGTAGAAGAATTAATAAGAGACTGAAACCTGATTGAAAGAGGTCAACACCAGAAAGCTTCTTCTTTCTATAAAAAACATGGCAGCACAGCTTATGTTTGCAAAGCTGTCTCTGAACTTCTGAAGGACGTGACCGAAGTGCTGATGTCTGTCATATTTCACAGGACCACATTTGGCAAAAAACAAGCACAGCTTATCAATGCAAACACTTCATACCACGTCAAGTACAGTGGTGGAGGGGTGATGATTGGGTATGTTTTGCAGTCATGAGACCTGGGAACCTTGCAGTCATTGATTTGACCATGAACTCCTCTTTATAAATATCTCTATAAATATACATATGAGGCCATCTGTCCAAAAGTTAAGGCATGGATGAAACTGGGTCGTGCTACAGGACAATAATAGCAGCAGCAAATCTAAACCAGAATGACTGAAAAAGAAAAATCAAGGTGTTGCAACAGACCACTGAAGGTACAGACCTCAACTTGGCTGAAATGCTGTGACAGGAGAGCTGTGCATAAGCAAGTGTCTGCAAACCTCAATGAACTGAAGCAACATTGTAAAGAAGCTTGGCCAAAATTCCTCTACAACAATGTGGGAGACTGACAGTCATACAGAAAACAATTCCTTCAAGTTATTGCTGCCAAAGGAGCTTCTCGAAGCTACTGAATTCTGGAGTGTTTTTGGGGTTTTTTGCAGGGTTTTGGGGGGGCTTTTTCCTCAATGTGGGCAGCTCCACCTTGGTAATCAAGATTCAAAGTTTCAGCCACAAGGTGGAGCAAAACTTCATTTTACAATGCTGATGTGGCAGCTCAGAGGAAAACTTGGCACATTGTGATGCAAAGAAAGTTCTCCACTCTTGGTTCTAGTAAACACGAACATGATGCTTCTTCAGACAGGTTGGATTTTCCTCTAAAGTACAGATATGTGTTGAATGACAGAAAACAAATGCAGAGTATTCCTGCTGGAAAAACCTGAGCTCAGCCATGGATTTAGACTCTAATCTGAAGTCAAAGTAAATAAATAAAACAAATGATAACAATTAAGTTTTGTGATAAAATTTAAAAAAACAACAACAACAATTACATAGATTTATGTAAGTTATGTATGAAAAATGTAAAAACTGTCTTTTTCATCTCCATTTGAGCATGACATGGTGACCAAACTTAGCTCTCTAGTATCTTTTTATCTTTTATATTTTAATCAGTCACTGCACTGTACAAACTATTTATTCATTTATTTATTTCCCGTATTGACACACACTTTTGTCACACTTTATTTTTGAGACAAGCATGTGGAGGACTGGAAAAGAATCACCTGTGTGGAATGTGTTACGTGTCTTAAGAAAAATGTGCATTAAGGTGGGACTCACTGATAAACAGCTGCTAGAACACAGTGTGAAGATGTTGGCAATCTCATCCAAAATATTTCTCTGACTGGTTCTCTTTGTCTCTATTTGAAAGGAAAAATTTCACAGACAAGAAAATGAAAGCATTTAATCTTTTTGATCTCCAGATTATGTCACATTTTATGATCACAAAGGTGCATAGATTTGAATCAACCTTTATTTCCACTTATGCTGACAATCAGCTGGTTATGTTTGTTTATGAGTCTCCCATCATAACATATCCTGCTCTGGTACTTTTCCACCAGTGATAACCTACACCCAGGAAAGAAAAACCCCCAGTCCGTGCTCATTGCACAATCTGTAATTAAGTATTCACCCTTTTTTTTTTTCAAATAGATAACAGCTACTTAAGTTGCCTTCTTGAATTAATTATTTTATTTTATTTTTATTTTTATTACTGGATTGCATTTATTAAAGGATTTTCTTTTTCTTCTTCTCTTTGCATAGTTTATAATTTACATATATAAAAACTTGTTGTAGCTTTTTTATTTTTAAAAAAGCAAGCATTTTTTCAGTACACCTCTACAGTATTAATCTAATGACTTCGTGAAACTAAATCACTTCATGCAACTAAATCAAAGCTAAGCTAAAGACAAACACTATTAAAATATACAGTAATATATGCAGACACACATTTTATGTCTCCCATAACATGACTGCTGCCAATCAAACGTTTTTCCCACGTTTTCTCCTCCATCCTGATTCAGTTCTGCAACAAATGGATCAATTCAGAGGAGAGCGCCCACAAAAAGAGGGGAGAAAGGCCATTACTAGAGGAATGTCTCGGTGGGAGAAGAAAAGGAGACAGAAAGACACAAGAGGTGTCTGTGTTTTGACAACGTGGTGGAGCCGGCCTCAGAGAGGATTAGTCCAAGTTGTTAAAGTGTGAGATTAACGGATATCTTAGTCAGAACATACAAAAACATAAAATTCACCTCTATAAAGTAAGTGTGGTGAAAATACAACCCCGTGTTTCTGTAACTTTCCAGCGAGAGAATATTCAAAATTTCAATTGGATTGTTAGATGTGGGCGTTCACCATTTTCCGTAATGGTACAGTCCGTCTCCAGCTCCCCCCCCCAAAAAATTTGCGGCGCCGGCCTATAAAAACTAAAGGACTGTGCAAACTAGAAAGTCTTCACCACCTGAAGTTTTAACTGAAGCGACATACCTGAGAGAGAAAAAAAAACTCTCCTCTTCAGCACAGCGATGGAGCAAACCGAGGTGGTCAAACCAGAAACCCTGGACGACTTGATAAAAATCCTGCACAGCATTTTCGAGAGTGACTGCATCAATGTTGAGGAGGTTCAGAATTTAATGGAGTCATATGAGAGCAATCCTCAGGAGTGGATGAAGTATGCAAAATTTGACCAATACAGGTAAAATATTCGTGTTTCTGTTTGTTTTGGGGGTTTTCAACACCTACCCACCCAGATATTCCTCATCTATGCTGTTGTCCTTTGGACTTTTGCACCTTGACCTAGTGTCGTGTTGCTTTATCGATATTCAAAATTATATTTACTCTATCATGTTTTTGTTTACCCTAAACATGTGTCATGAGTCCCTTTTCTTTCCTTTTTTAAATTGAAAAGGTACTCTTGAAAAAAAATGCTGTGGCAAACTTCTGCATGCATTTGCTCAGTAGCTAAAAGCATTATTTTTTTTTTGAATGAAAGTGGCTGATTTATTTATTTATTTTCATTTAGGTGACAAAACTGCTGCTCTAAGGTTTTACTTTGAAAAGAAAATTGCTTGGCCTATATTAGTGTGCTTTATTTTGAAAGGTCGTGTTACAATGAGGAGATATGCAAACCAGTTCATTCCTCAGTTCTCTGTTCTATTCAAAACTTTAAAGAGCCCCCCCGTCCCAGTCTTTTGATTAGTGAGGGTTCAATGGAAGGCGGGTGTGTGCCATCCAATCAACACCGAGAACTGATACACACCCGCTGATTTTTGGCAAATGGGACAAGTTTGGTCTCTGCCGGGCAGACTTTCTTTTTCCAGCCTGGTTAAAATTGTTGAGCAATAAACTTCAAACAAAAAGTATAATATTTCATTAAATCTAGTTCAGGAAACAAATTAGTTTTATTGCCTGAACCCTAACCAAAGTGTGACTGAAAATTTTGAATAGTCATTAAAAGAGCGTTTTTGTTTTGTTTTTTGTTTGTTTGTTTGTTAGAAAGTCCTGAAAGCCACTAGTTTCCCAATCTCACAACTGCATCTGCTTGCTAATGTTTGCACACGTTGCAATTGCACAGTCCAGAAAATACAGGCCTAGTAAGAACACAGACACAAAAGTGGAGGGTATGAGGTTTTCTGTATGAGGGCTATTGGACAATGATTAAAACTCTTCTGTTTCTTTGTGGGTTCCAGCTGGATGACGTGAAAGCTTCTTGGATTTCCAAAATAAAATTGATTTGTATTAATGTAATGTACAGCTTATTGTGAAAAGTTATTTCAAGTCATTCATCAGTTTTCTGCATTTAAGAAAAAAGAGAAAAAAAAAAGGAATTTAATCACTTGAAAATCAAATATTATATTTTGACAAGACATTTAAATCAAAAAAGCTCCAAACTGCTTGTAAATTCAGCCCTTCACTCCTCTGTAACTGTATAGTTGTGACATAATGCATCATATTTTTCCATGTACATTTGACATATTTCTCATTCCTGCAGATACACAAGGAACTTGGTTGATAAGGGTAATGGGAAGTTCAATCTCATGGTTCTCTGCTGGGGTGAAGGCCACGGCAGGTAAGATATTTGTATCTTTAAAAATAAATAACATCATTATAATTCATATAAAATAATCTGATCAGAAAACTGAATTTGTTTAAACCTTTAATAATAAGATTTCTGTTTCGGGGTTTCAGTCATGTTACAAGCCTATACTCTTAGATACTGTAGGCCACATGGCCATGTTTCTCACTGGCAATTATTGCATTAGTTAATAAAGATAACAAAGTCCAATGTTCTACACACTGACAGATTATGTAAATAGACATTGTTTGATATCTTATGTCCCACTTTGTCAGCAAATGTCACCTGATAATTCCTGGATGTGTTGCAAATCTTTTTATATGATTACGTATTAAAAGATGCAGATCAGCAGCTGTCTTTTTTTCACACAAGAAAAGACTGTTTTATCACATGGCTGTACCAGTACTAGTGTTTTAAAACAGGGACTTGTTAAGTAAGACTATTCTGGGAATTTCTTGTTTTGTTCTCTTGAACATACAGTATTGGTGATATGATATGGGGCATGACTTCTAAACATAGCTGTTCAAAGTATGTTTAGCTCTTGCCGTGAAAACTTAAGATTTGCCTCGTCTTCCCAATTTTTATTTTTATTTTTTAACATCCTCATCATCTTGTCTAATTTTTATGAAGAGAGCAGTGTTGTCATATTCTGACAGTGTTCTTTAACGCTTTGCAGTAGTATCCATGACCACACAGAGTCCCACTGCTTCATGAAGCTCCTGCAGGGTCAGCTGAAGGAGACTCTGTTCGAGTGGCCAGAGAGCAAATCACACGGCGATATGGTCCAAAAGTCACAAAGAATTCTTCAGGAAAACAAGGTTGCTTACATAAATGGTGAGACACCAAACTGTCTGACTATCTTTTTCTTTTTTTTTTTTTTCTTTTTTTTTTTTTAAACCAGAGCTTGTTCTCCAACAGAATTTAGATCTGTGCTGATATCTTGATATCTTTCTATGGAGTCATTTTAACTGGTGCTTCATTTTACTCACATCTTTATTATGCCTATGCAGTGTTCAATACAATAGACCAAACGAACGTATGTGATCATTCGAGATATGCTAATGTGAAATTTCCTTGAAACTTAGGCAAGGCTGTTAAATGTGTGGCTTCTCTGTCAGCGTGCAGTAAAACCCAAGTTTCCAACCTCTGCAGTTACATAATGTCTAATTGGTCTCACAGGCAGCTGTAAATTTACAATGAACTTTTTTCTTTTTTTTTTTTTTTTTTTTCTCCCTTCAAATCCCTGCCTGGCGTGTATGTCCGTGAGGCAAATAGAGCTCTGGTGTCATGTTTCTGCCTTTAACTGTTGTTGAGCCATGTTTTACAGCATTCCAATGTTACAGGTATGCTGTTTGTTCATACATGTGTACGTGTGTGTGTTTTAGACTCCATTGGTCTGCATCGTGTGGAAAATGTCAGCCACACTGAGTGTGCAGTAAGCTTGCACTTGTACAGTCCCCCTTTCGAGACCTGCCAGACATTTGACCAGCGGACAGGACACAAGAACTCTGTCAAGATGACCTTCTGGAGCAAATATGGAGAAAGGACTCCATTTGTAAGCAGTTTTTTTTTTTTTTTTTTTTTTTTTTTTTTTTTATAAATTACTTTAATACACATAGATTGAGTGAAACCTTCCGATTCATGCTTTGACCCCCCCAGAAAGGCTTGAGTACTGAAACTTAAAACTCACAAAGATGCATTTGTCAGGTGCATAAAATCAAATCTAGTCAGCGTGCATTACAAATTACAATGTAGCTCTGTTACTGTACAGTGGGCACACTGCTTACTCCATTCCCCGCTTCCCCATGTCTCACCCAGCAAAAATACCTTCTAAGCAGGAAATGGGAAGAGCTAATACTTTCTTGCTTTTTTCATTAAGCAGAGCCCATAAAGAATGAAGGCAGCACTCCTTTAAGATTCAAGAATTAGTAGAAAGTTTCCATTTCCTTTCCTTCCTTTACTTTATTGTGCTTCCAAATGCTTCAGCTTTAACAAAAAGTTGCTTGAGTGAACAGAAGAGTTAGGTATTGAACATATAAGAGTGTTAAAGTTCAGACAGACAGAGGGAGAGAATAATCAATAAAGGTCAATTTATTATAAACTAGAATCAGCTCGTCAAGGTCTTCAATAAATTAGTTATTAATAATTACACAAAGGGGGAAAAACAAGACCAATTACACTGTCGGACCTCCGCCTGTTTTGGCCGCCCTGCCAAAGAGCATCAGCCTTATCTTAAATCTACAAGTTGTATAAGCATACCTTGGTCATAACACTGTTAATTAAGTTCATTTGATTGCAACACCAAACATGCAAGATAAGATAAGTATATCTGTGTGAGCACACAGTGAACCTAGCGCGGCATACGTCCATAGTTCTCAACAACTGTTCGAGGCTATTTTACAGACATTACATGTCTCCGTTTAGACCATGACTGTAAACATTCCTGTTTTAGCTTTGCTCAGGACTTGACATAAAGGAAAATGTGACCTTATCTTAGTCTAAAATTGTCTTTCTTCCCAACCCTTTCTTAGGAAACCACAGTTTCGCAAGAGAACAACTAAAGGGCACCAAAAGAGACTCCAGATGATGAAGACATTTGAAGTGACAATGTTATGATATTGAGTCAACGGGAAACTGCTGGTGAAGCGAAAATGTGGACCTATGACTAAGCAACCTATTTAAAAATCAGGAGTTGGCTAGTTCAAAAGGACAACCCAGTAATTAGAATGGCTTTATCACTGCCCAGTGTGAGCTTGGCAAATACTGATGAGCACAGGACGAATGCATGAATAGGCTTGGACATGGATTGAATCTGCCTTTTGTTTGCTGGGCCTGAGGAGACCCTTTTCCAATAACAACATTCCTGTCTATCCATGACCTGTGTAACCACACTGTGACGTTATGGCCAATAGTCAAAGACTAGCCCTTTAGATTTTCCTAAATTTTATGTATTTCCAGATTTTTTTTTTTGGGGGGGGAGGAGGAGGATCTTAAATCTGGTTTGATCTCAATGATGTACTTTTATAGTTGTATTTACTGTTGATTTACGCCACTGACAATTGTCTTAACACCTGTTGAAAATTGTAATGAAATGTAACATTGTTTGTACAGTCTAACAAGTTGGGTTTTTTTTTTTTTTTTTTTTTGTTTTGTTTTTTTTGTTGTTTTTTTTTGCATTTGGAAAATTAGTTGTAAAGCTTTAGTGCTGCGTTGTTTTTAAAGTGTCACGCTTGTAATTTATTTGCAGGATCTTACGTACACTGAAAGAGTGTTTAAATCTGCTCTTAAATGTGTTCATATTAAAGGTTTGACCAGGCGAAGTGAAGCGACTACTTTTATTGGCAGAAAATATATTTAGGTTACTTTCTCTCGGGATTTTAGCGTATTGTGATTGTAACTGCATTTGTTTAGCGTTTAACTTCACAGCAAACCACTTATTATAGTGCTGTCAACATGCTAGTTTTCTGATGCAGTAATTGATACATCTGGCCATAACTGAAGTCCATTAAACACCATTATTGTTTGCAGAAAGTTTCAATCTGTTTTGTCTTTATTTTTCATGTTCTGAATTTTCTTCAATGCTTATTGTTATTCATAGAATTTTTTTTTTTTTTTTTTTTTAAGCTTAAATTTCGTTGGATAAACCTTTACAATCACTTAAATCGCATCTTTCTAACCAGGTACAGTATTAGTAATGAAACCTGTGGGTCGATAACATTTGGCGCGTTGGCTGGTAATTATAAGCTGCCTGTATGGAAATCTACATTTGGCCAAAGTATATTTGGGGTATTTGTTGCCTTACAAAATTAAAGGTGGGTCTAACTGGGATCTTTTAAAAATCAAACAGAAACCATTTTTAAATATTAACCAATCATGTAACCATGAATAACTTGCTGTCTTGTTAGGGTATTTCAGTCCGTCCTATCATTTGTTGTGTTTGATTTTTGTGTTTTAGGATGCCTTTTGATTTTCTTCTGTTTTAAAGATCCATTTGGGGACGGGCATTGCAGACTAGATTAGGCAATAAATGCTGTGGTGTGTTCCCTGATTCATGTTACATACTTGTCCTTATGTAAAAATGAACAAAACTAAGACAAACTCAGTCACTATACTCACATACAAATTCTGCCTAGAATTCCACATAGTGTATTTGAGAGACATTATCAAAAGTTTCAGCGTTACAACACCAAAGCAACACAGTGAAGTTTGAATTTCTAACCTTTAATATCTCCTGCTGATGTATTATACACTCACAGGCACTTTATTTGACACATTTTGTCAATACCATGTCAGAGTCCCTATTCTTCATGGTATTAAGTTGAAAAGGTTCCTTGGAGATTGTATTTCATATTCAAATGATCGCATCACACAATTTCTGCAAAATAATCAGCTGCACATAGCAAACCTCCCATTCCACTACATCCTAAAGGTGCACTGTTGGATTAATATTGGTTGTATATGGAGGTCATTTGAGTACAATGAAATCACTGTCATGTTCAAGACACTTGAGATAATCTGACTTTGTGACATATCCTACCGGAAGCAGGCATCAGACAATGGGTACAATGGGTGGTCATGAAGTGATGGCCGTAGTCAGCAACAATACTTTGATTAAACATTAAACCCTCACCACAGGCAACGTGGTGGCATGGTGGTTAGCACTGTTATCTCACAGCAAGAAGGTCCTGAGTTCAATAATACCATCAGGCTGGGATCTTTCTGTGTGGAGTTTGGATGTTCTCCCTGTGTTTTTGTGTGGGCTCTATCCAGGTACTCCGGCTTCCTCCCACATTCCAAAGACATGGAGTTAGTGGGGTTAGGTTAATTGGAAACTCTTAATTGCCCATGAGTGTGAATGGTTGTCTGTCTCTATGTGTTAGCCGTGTGACAGACTGGCGACCTGTCCAGAGTGTACCCTACCTCTTGCCCTAAGACAGCTGGGATAGGCTCCAGCAGCTGCAGCTCACAGAATATTTTCTTTTTTCCCGACCATTCTCTCTAAATCCTTGAGATGGTTGTGCAGGAACAGAGTAGAACTTAGCAGACCGGCAGATTCTGAAATAAAGTTCAAAGTCACTTAAACCACCTTTTTCCCCATGTCTACATGACTTGAGTTGTTGGCATGCCATTGGCTGAGTAGACATCTGAAACAAGCAGTTGGATGGATATAGATAATTTGGTGGCTCTATATACAGAGCGATGCAACACCCGTGCCAACTCACTGATTATATCTTCATAGTCACATAAAAGTACTCCAGCATTATATTTGCAGGTGACAATAGCATGGTACCAGCATGCAAAGAAAGCAAACAGCTGCATTGATGTACACGTTTCTATGTGTACTTTGGTTAGAGGGAAATATTGATTGGCCATTAACTTGACTAGCAAAAACATTTTGGTAAAAGTGCGCTGATAACAATATTAAGGAACCAGAGATCAAGGTCTGCCGCATTTTACTGGCAAGCCAACAAGTGTATTAAGTGTACCACTTGTGAATCAGAAAGATAACATGCTACTGAAAAGTAAAGCGTACGTGCACAGAAACAGCAGGCTTCATCATGTTCCCTGTGTCAGTTTCACATGCCCAGTTAGACTACTGCAGACTATTGCAGTCAATGACCAGATAACACAGTAGGTAATAGTGCACGAGGTAAGTGCACTTTAATCTGTTCCTCTATGTTGCATTTTGGGTGTTCTTTGCACAAACATATGGCTTCTTAGTCTCTGTCCTTTTATTCATTTTTGTACATTGTATAATGTTATTTGTATATAAAAAGATGACAATGAACAGTGTAGTTTCCACAAGATAGGAAAATGAGTCAGTTTACGCAAAGAGGAACAAATGAAATGTTTTCATACTCATATAAAAGTGACAATTTTGGCCAGAAGGTTACATATCCTCATCATGTGCATGAATATCATGGTCATTTTGGGCTTTTAATTATTTCATTGAGCTGTTCTTTTTCCAGGGTACAGCACACATCTTTAACCCTCTGGGGTCCAGGGTATAATTGGCCGTTTTTGACTACTTTTGATTTTACCTCTATATTTCACCTTTAAAATATGTTTTTCTTGCCTTGTTTGCTATCATTATTTTCGGCACAACCTCAAATATCTGAAATTTGAGTTGTTTTTTCATTTTGGTATACTATATTAGCACAGTTGATCTAAATTCAGACAAAAAATTCAAAATCCGAGTAGAAAAAAGTTATATTTTTTTACTGTAAAACCTACAAACATGTTTAACGAATCATTTTCATGACTTGAAATGCAAATAGAAATTGTACATTTCTAAAAATTATGCACAAGTTTTGCAAACAACAAAGTTATACGGTACTATTTACCTAAAAATGCAGCCAAGGCCTCAGGCGTTTTTTATATAACTATTTAAATCTATTTACAGAACAATCAGGTGTGCTGTATCAAATAAGAAGGCACACAAATTATTTGTGCCAGTCCAAAAAATGTAGTTTGTGTTCAGTATAAGACAGAGGAGAACACCAAAGGCCCAAACCCTGCAGGTCTGACAGCAGTTGCATGAGTCCAGTTTTCCGTGTGGGAACAGCGTTTACACTGGAATCTGCCTTTGACGGCTTTTTTAGAGCAAATATGAAATTCAGCAGTATAACTGACACACAATACAAGACAATAACTAAACAACAAACTAACTACAGCCTCCAAACACGCTAAACGTCACTAATGTCTCACATATGAAAACTTGCTCTCTCTCTCTCTGTCTTCTGCTCGCCCGCTTTCCGTCGCGGGTGTCACTCCTAAAAACTTCCCCTTCTCCCTAAACAACAAAATGTCACATGTTGCCTTATCCTTTTTTTCGTTTGGCTGACATGGTAAACTCTAACACCAATAGGGAAGGGGTGTTTTTTTCTTTTTTCACTCGTAAGCTTAGAGTGTTTGCTAGCGCTGTCTGTAGAAAACGCCGTTTTTACCGTCCTTCCCGCTGTAAACACCACTGTTTTGTTCAGAAAAAAAAACATCGGGTGTATTTTTTTTATCATAACTCTGGTTTTACGTGGCCCATCGACACAATTCAAAAACTGGTATATATTTTTAAGTCCGCACTTTCGACCCAAGTTGAAATGGAGACTGTCGTGCTGCACCTTGTAGCTGTGTCGTCTTAAATTTGTCATGTGATGTTGACGCGCCGGCGTGTCCGGCGACCTCAGAGGGTTAATGACTTAAAAAAAAAAAAAGAACTATGTTCAAAAGTTTGAACTCACAATCCACAAGAGTCTAAAGTATACATCCCAGTAAACACCAGTATGTGGGCCCCACATGGGCTATGGGGGTTCCAAGTGGGGATGGGCTTACAATGGGCATCCAATCTGGGACCCACCTGGGTTAGCCAGGTAGGACCCACCTGAGCCAGCCCAGATGGGCTATGTTCTATGGGCACCATATGGGTAACATATGGGAAGTTGCATGAACAGGCAACTGAGTTTAATGACCTTAGTTAAGTATAATTATTAGTCATGTGTAAGTATAAACATGAATTAAGATGAAATAACTGATAATAAATTATGCCACAGGCAGCATATGTATATTTAATTAATAACAAAATATACATATAAAATATATTAATATAAGTGAAACACAAAGAACAGATATGACTTAAAATTGTAAGACGCTTAATAAAATAAAATAAATGGTTTTACATTTGAGTGGGAAAAAAATTTCACTCCATGTAGGAGGGTTAGGGTTAACCCTTTTTGAAATCTCGCGTTATTTCATGAAATATCACGAGGTTTTCTTGAACCCGGCCCCCCCCCATTCTGGAACATTCTTCATTTCCCGCCCTTGGACAAAGCTGACAGTTAAGCTGACAATTTTTGGATTAAGTGCATCTTTGAGCTACGAACTTATCTGCAGTAAGGGTAAGAACTTTTTTGACTTAATTTGAATCCCTAAGTATAAATGAAATGTTTACAAAGTTATGATGCTGCAAAGTAATGAATGGCACAAGTGCTGGCAAACTTTTTCCTAGCACTCAAGCAATGCTAAGCTAGTTGAAATTTTTACGTAATGTTGGATTTAGCCAATTTTCACAGTTTGAAAGCATTTTCTGGTGTCCTGTATACTGCTTAACTAGCACCAAAATTAATTACTGCGTGTACTTAACATCAAGTTGTACTTAAACGTTATCTTGGTTTTCTCTATGATTAGTATTAATAAAGGACTGTATTAGACCAATTTAACGAAGTTCTAATTTTTTAAGAGGAATATGGGAGGGTATTTTCACTATCAGAGCAACCAAAATTGCTTTGGTGTTGTCTTTATCAGCTTCATTCCTCACCGCTAAGTGATGAGGGTAGGCCATGGCCATGAGCAACTAGTCCCCAGCTTTTGCCCCTGTGTCAGGAGCATGCACAGCAGTCAGAGAGGCAGATCAGTGAGCACTCTATTTCTGTAGAAGACATCATCATTTTTCTTGCCATTGTTTTCATTTTTCCAGAAAAAGCAAATAAAATATAGGTGTTCTTGATTTGTTTGGGTTTTTTTTTTCATACACATTTCATACACATTCATGCAACTTTATGTGTGTAGTTGTTTTAGTGAGAACTTAATCAGAAATAGTGTACTGACTCTAGAATCTGCCTCTCACTGTTGTGCAAGCTCTGTACATGAGGGAAACTGATTATTTAAGCAGAACTGATCGGTCTTGTTAGGGCCACAGTGCCAACTCCTTTTACTATGATTGCTGTGGCCCTCCTTTTTTCCTTTTGTAATGTATATTTGGCTAGAATCTACACATTTATTTATTTATAAAAAAAAAAAGCAATTGCTCTTTGGATGTGGTTCTAAAGATCTGTGATCTTTAAGTGTTTGTCTGGTGCCTGATTTGTGCATGTGCACTGTTATTTTAATTTGTTTCATTATGGCTTAAATTTGTTTGAATTTTGTGCATGCTCCTTTATCAACCTTCCTTCATGGACAGCTTGTGTGATTATTGGCCAGGAGGGTTTGCAATGATCTCAAAACTTGAGATGTTTGTTGTTTTGATTATGACTTGGCTGACTATGGCTACTTATAAATTGCATAGTCACACTATTACATTAATATGTTATTAATATCTGTATATTGGTTTGATTTTGCTGTTGGACAGTGGAGTGAATAGTAGCAAGGGTTATGTGTGGTTTATCTCTTTCTTTATTTTTACAGACTTTGACATAAGAAGCAGTGTATATTTCAAAATTCATTTATATTCAAAATTTGATTCATGCCAGAAATATACTAGTAGGAATCTTTTTTTGAGTTTGTAACAATTAGAATTGTTACTTTATAAAGCGATGTCAGGGTCTTTTATTGTAATACAACAGCTTTTAAGGCTGGTGTAAGCATCACAGCAGATGTCTTTATGCCAAAGTAACTGAGGATAAAACACAGAAAAACATGAAGGAGATTTTCCTGGAGTGGCTTTTTAAATCAGATAACCTTAGAAATATTCTGCAGTTGAACAAAAACTGAAGAAAACCATGAATCAATATATGAACATTACCTGATGCTGCTGAAGTAAAGCAGAGCAAAGTTACAGAGGTTTTATTAGAGGTTTTATTAGAGGTTTTATTAGAGAACAAGCTGAGTTTTTTGCAATTTGGCATAATTTGGCACAAAAAAACAACTGACAACAGCGCTAAGCACAACCGTACACTGATGTATAATAAGCAAGGGAATAATGTGGAAAACAGATTTCAGATGGGGAAACTTTTCTCGAAGTACACTACGAGAGAGCTGTGCAGGAAGTGTGATTTTTCTTTTTTTTTTCTTTTTTTTTTTTAAATTGTGGTGAAAACAAGACAGCAAGAGGGAATTAATGACAGTATTTATCAAATATGAAGCGTAGTTTGGATCTTCTTTTGCTGCTGGTTCAGTTAATTTTGGTTGGAGAGTGATGAAACCTGCATCATCAGAATTAGTGAGCTGTCGGCTTTCAGCCCTGACGGAGTGTCAGTGTACCTGCCCTCGGCGAAAAAGCTGACATCTCACACATTTTGATGCATCGGTTCCGCGCTTTGTGTTTACATCTTTGTTCCTATATTTCTAATACACAAGTGACAGCCAAATGCTAAAGTGAATGAAATTTAAGAAAATGGCTTTATTAACCACGATTAATAACATGTAAATGTGCTTTGGATAGTTGTCAGGCCCCAATAATATTTCTGAGTAAGGACCTGTTGATGTAGTTAGTGTAACCTATCCAAGCTGTTACCCAGGTGACTGAAAAATACTACATTTTATCATTTTTATACATTTTATCTTTCAGAAAGCAATGGAGCAATCTGAGAGGACAAAGAGAAGAAAAATAGCTGCGAAAGTTGTTGAACATTTACGTCTCGTTTCACAGCAGAATGAGTTAGATCATCATCAGGACTTAATTTTTTTCTCAGATTCTTTTGAGAATAAACCCCTTGTGGAAGAGTACCATGATTGCGATGAACATGCTGGAGTCAGTTCACAAAATGAACAATCTGCAGACATTTTTTATGATGCTTTGGACTTTGACGTGTTTCCTGAAGACTCTGAAAGTGGGGTGTCTGAGTTTAATGAATTTGATCTGGACGATGACTGTTTCGATTCTGATGCTTTTTCAGACACACCAGATGATACAAAAGGACTTGCAGAGTGGGCTGCAGAATACAATGTGTCACATAATGCTTTGTCTGCCCTTCTTAAAATTCTTAGACAGAAAGGTCTTAATGTACCACTAGATGCTCGAACATTGATGTCAACTGCCCGCAAATGTAATGTGATAAATGTGGCTGGGGGATCATACTACCATTTTGGTTTAAAGAATTCAATTGTTGCAGCATTGGAGCTTTTAGATTTTGATTTAAAGAAACTAACAAACAATCTAACACTTAGAATTAATGTTGATGGTCTACCTTTATTCCGCAGCAACAATGTTAGTCTGTGGCCTATTCTGGGTAGAATCAAGGAGATCCCAAATTGTGATGTTTTTGTGATCGGGTTATACTCAGGTACAACCAAACCTTCTAATGTACAGGAGTACTTGAATGACTTTGTACAAGATGTAAGGGCAATTATACAAGATGGAGTTCAGTATAATGGTGTCCATTTCAGTGTTGCTGCTCCAGATGCATTCATTTGTGATGCACCTGCTCGTGCTTTTCTTAAATGTGTGAAGGGACACACTGGCTATTATGCGTGTGAGCGGTGCACTCAAAAGGGCATGTATGTGAATAGGAGATTCTGTTTTCCTGAAATTTCTGCTGAGAAAAGGACTGATGAGACTTTTCGTGCTATGGCCTACAAAGAGCATCAGGTTGGGGTGTCACCTCTGAATGAGTTGGGTGTGGGACTAGTCTCAGGTTTTGTGCTGGACTATATGCACCTTGTGTGTCTGGGGGTAATGCGAAAACTTATTTATCTTTGGTTAAAAGGTCCCCGAAAATGCAGACAGTCTATGCAAATTCTAACCGTGATTTCAGCATTCATGGTTTCTGTCAGGCAACATTTGCCTAAAAGTTTTGCAAGGAAACCAAGATCTCTCCTTGAAATTAGCATGTGGAAAGCAACTGAATTGAGACAATTTTTGCTTTACACAGGCCCAGTTGTTTTATTTAATAATATACCAAGCCAAATGTATAGACACTTTATACTTTTATCTGTATCTATAAGAATTCTTCTTAGTCCTGATTTGTGTATTGAGAACTGTGATTATGCAGAGGATGTTTTAAAGCAGTTTGTGAAAGATTTTGGTTCGATTTATGGTCTTGAATTTGTTGGTTATAATGTACATAATTTAATACACCTAGCTGAAGATGCGAAAAAGTTTGGACCTTTGGACAGTATTTCCTGCTTCCCATTTGAAACCTTCCTGGGTAAACTGAAAAAGATTGTGCGGAGGCCTCATAAACCTGTGGAACAAATTGTCAAGCGCGTCTATGAGACGCAAAGTATTCAGAAGAAAAGAAAAGAGAGGATGTCTGTTCCCTCTCCTCTTAAACAGCCTCATAACTCTGGACCAATAACAAGTGATCTTGGAACTTTTAAGCAGTACAGAAAATACACTGATGGACAGACATATGTTTCTTGCTCCATGGGAGATAACTGTTTCAATGTAGGGGGAAAAATTCTTATTGTGGCAAACATTTTACAGGATTGCCAAGTTGTCAAAGCACTGTGTCAGGTCTTTGAAAACTGTAATGCCTTTTTCAGCTATCCATTGGACTCAACATGCCTTGGAATTTACTTTGTTTCAAATCTGTCTAAACAAATGAATCTTGTATTACTTGATGAACTAAAACAGAAAATGGTGCTTTTGCCACTGAAGTCTGGATATGTGGCATTGCCACTGCTGTACTAGTTGGCTTCTTTTTGCTTTCTCACCAGCATGCATCCATTTGCAGTTGTTGATTTTCTGGATGGTGGAGGTGTATCCATAATTCCTTGCAAGTGGTTTACAGGACCAGCGGAAGATTCTTGGCCACCAGGGAGAGTCAATATCAATAAGGCTGTAAAGGATGGAGTTACTCCAGATGCAAACTGGTCACAGTACAGAGTTCGCATCTTGGGGAAAGCTGGTAAGAAGCATTTTTGTTTATTGCTACCAAATATTCTGTCATTAAAGACAGAACAAAAAATTTCCCTGTAATTTCACTAACAACATTTTGTTGATGTATGTCAAAAATTTACAGAAAACTATGAAAATGCCAGGGTGAAACTGCGGAGGTCTGAAGCAACCTCTGATCTGCAGACTGAGTCAGATTCTGGAAGCAGATTGGGAAAAGGGAAGCGGAAAAGGAGGTAATTATGTTTCTTTAAAACGCCTTAAAAGCAACAATTTATTGTGGTGATTATAAGAAAAACAAAAACAAGCTGACAGTATCTTTAGCAGACCATTACTGCTCACCAGATTTAGATATGATCTTAAAATAGCACTTTGTAACTTTTTGACTTTTAAAAATCAGTTTTAGACTCCTTTTGATGCCGGACTATACATTAATGTTTTTAGTTTGTAGGACTAACCAGTAACTAAATTGTTTGTGGGTTTTTTAAAATATTTTTTTAAATTCATTTTAAGGCCAGTGATCCAGTCAAGCTCGGATGAGGATTGGGACAACGCTGCGGAACAGCCAGAGACCTCATCAACATCAGCAATGGAGAATAGACATTCAAGTGAAACTCCCCACCAGAACGTCACTCATCCATTTGTTCAGCTACCACCACCCTCAACTCCTTCACCTGTGGTTTCACAACCAGTTCCAAGACAACTTGTACAAGCCACCAATACCAGCATGTTTGTACGTGTTCTAACCCTCCTGGAAGACATTAAGGAGACTCAGAGGATCCACAGTCGAATGCTACAGTCTCTCCTCAAACAACGTGATGGACCAGTTGCTGCAGTATTACCCGAGGGTGCTGTTTTTCCTCTCCGGACAGTCGCAGACGTGGAAGCACTGGAACAAAAACTGATAGACCCTGTCTTCCTGAAAGAAGTGGTAAATAATAATGATGTAATGACAATAATTGATTAATGCCTCAATCTGCGTTTTATGCTAGCAGTTATGATTAAGGAAAGTTGGTGTTTGTTCAAACATGGTCAGTGCAATGAAGTGGCGGAAGGTGAGCTCCACAAAAGTTGCTGTTTTTGAAAATAAAATAAGTTGTACTTTACAAGTTGTGCCACGCCAAACCTTAAGAAATTACTTTTGGTGGATCAGTCATTTAGCTCTTTGCATTTACATCAGACAGTGTTTGACTTTGATACTTAACTCTTTCTCAATCAAATAGCATCAAAATTATTAAGCCTAATTACTGTGTAGCTGTGCAGGTTTTCTTTTAGGTGTGACTGATGGTACTACTGTCGGTAAAATTATTGTCCTTGTGTGTCCTAAGGTTGCTGTTGTGGCAGAGATCGGAGGGAGCACTGTTGATGAAGCCACCAGAAGAATGATGGCCTTCATTATGGACAATGCTCTTTCCAGGCAATATAACTTCGTTGGGCGCCATGGAAAGCGGGAATTTCGAGGGCTTAAGATTTTTGAAGTGCTATATGGTAAGCTCATTAGTTGTAAGATATTTTGTTGATGTTTGAATAACAGATGCTCATTTCAGCTGTAGTCAGTCTTCCAATCAATTTATCAGAATCAGAATACTTTATTGATCCCTGGGGGAAATTATTTTTTGTTACAGTGCTCCATTTGAAACCAACATTAAGACAAGACAGACAATACGCTAACTAAGAATAGTACAATATATACATATATATATATACATACATACATACATACATACATAAGTCACTTATAAATAAATATTTGGAAAAGAAACATGTGTAGCTGTAGCAGCAAACAGTGTGTTAAGTGGATGCGTTGTACAGGGAGATGGCCACAGGCAGGAATGATTTCCTGTGTCGTTCAGTGGTGCTTTTCGGTAATCTCAGTCTCTCACTGAACGAGCTCACTGATTTAAGGTTTTAATACTTTGGTTCTACATTTATGTGAGATCTTATGCCGTGTCACAGTATAAATATAAGTATGTAACAAAAAAAGAGAATTACAGCTGTGTCTTTAGATTCAGTAATATAGTCTCACTTTCTTGTGGTCAATATCTGTGCTTTACAGGCAGCTTGAAAAAAAATGCTCTTACAAGCCAGATTACCAGAAAAGAGGCAGAAAAGGCAGCATCCAAGTGGTTTATTGGTGCAAGAGATAGAGGAGGAAATCGCATGGCAAGGGCACAGTGTCGCGTGCAGGAGAGGTATACCTTAGTGACTCGGTTTAGATAGACTGTGGAGATTAAATTAATTACAAATACTGTATTATTGAGGGAAATTATGTTTGGGTTTTTTATGGGGGGGGGGGGGGCATCAGCTCATGTTGTTCTGGAGGGTGATGGCTGCTGCCAGGAATGACCACATATTTCTCTCTGGTTTGCAGCATACTTGAAGACAGCTCTCACGAAACCGTTTTTTGGTTCCTCACTGTGTTACGGTATGTGAACAATTTCCAGTTATGTTTAGCAGTTTGTGCAATATTCTTCTTTGCACAATCAGCTCCAGGAACTCCAGCCAGTCAAACAACTTGATCAGCACAACTTTCAAAACAACTCCAGTAGTATTGCAAATCTGATGTTAGTTGTGAAAAAATGCACTTTTTTTTTTTCAGGACCAATGGATCACTGAATGAGTGAGAAGCTGTGTTTCAGTGCATTTCTTTTTCGTTTAAACTGTATAACATTGATTTGTTATTGTTTTGTGTATACTGGGGACCTTTTTTGTCAACATGTTCTCTAAACAAAAAAAATATTTGTATAGTATATAAAAAATTACTGTTATACTGCATACTGTTTTAAAATGTCATATTAATCAGTATTAATAAAAAAGATAAACTGACTTTGTTGTACAGGTGATTTAAATTTTAGCTTACTGTAGTATCCAAAATCCCATCTGGGCAAGCACACTTGGGGCCACCATGGAAACTGAGGACAAAAGTAGCTGGGTCCCAGGTGGGTAACCCAGGTGGGCCCCAAATATCAGACCCGCTTCTACCCATCTTGGTCCCACACTTGTTTATTGGCTGGGCCTGATTTGGGGCCCATCCAGAGCCCGTCATTAACCCATCTGGGCAAACACACTTGGGGCCACCATGAAAACTGAGGACAAAAGTAGCTGGGTCCCAGGTGGGTAACCCAAGTGGGCCCCAACTATCAGACCCACTTCTACCCATCTGGGTCCCACACTTGTTTATTGGCTGGGCCTGATTTGGGGCCCATCCAGGGCCCGTCATTAGCCCATCTGGGCAAACACACTTGGGGCCACCATGAAAACTGAGGACAAAAGTAGCTGGGTCCCAGGTGGGTAACCCAAGTGGGCCCCAACTATCAGACCCACTTCTACCCATCTGGGTCCCACACTTGTTTATTGGCTGGGCCTGATTTGGGGCCCATCCAGGGTCCGTCATTAACCTATGTGGGCAAACACATTTGGGGCCACCATGGAAACTGAGGACAAAATTAGCTGGACCCCAGTTGGGTTTCCCAAGTGGGCCCCAAATATTAGCCCTGATGCTCCCTATTTGGGCCCCACGTATGTGTGTTGACTGGGATATGCAGACATGCACTTACTTAAATCCTTTAATAACTGGTGCTAAAAGTTGTACAACACATATTAACTCCACTTTGAATTGACCTCTCATTAATGATCATGACTGGCTACAACTGGTAGTTTCTCTCTTTTCGCATAAAAGCCTTCAAGCTCCACGGAAATTTGCAGCTGACCACATGGACAAGCTAAATATCTTCTGGAGAAAAGTGTAATTGACAAATGAGAGAGATTGGGCTATTTGGCCACAGTGACAATAGGTTTGGATGAGTAAAGTTGAGGTTTTCAAGCCAAATAAGTCTCCGGGCCAGTCTTGGTAGCCGGGGATCAGTCCACCAGGGCATCCGCTCCTGGCTGCCGCCCGGCTCACAATGCACCCAACCCCTACGGTGCCTCCTGCTGGTGGTGGGCCTGCAGGAAGATGGGCCCATGTCCCTTTTTCGGGCTGGGCCCAGTTGGGCCCTATGAACTAAGGCCTGGCCACCATATGCTCGCCCTCGGGCACCCTCCCTGGGCCTGGCTCCAGGGCTGGGCCCCGGTAAACCTATCCCGGGCAGGGTAAACTGTTCCTCCGGTGATATTCTCACAAGGGTCTTCTGAATCGCTCTTTGTCTGGTCCCTCACCCAGGACCAATTTGGCATGGGAGACCCTACAAGGGGGCAAAAGCCCCCAGACAACATGGCTCCTGAGATCCCTGAAACACACAAACCTTTCCACCACGATGTGGTAGCGATTTGCAGAGGGGACAGTGACCAGAGGTGGTGTATGTTTACCAACTGTCAAGCATGGTGGTGGTAGCATAATGCTCTGGTGTTGTTTGGCTGTCAGTGGTACTGATTAATTGCTGAAGGTGGATGGAACAACGAGGAAGGATGTCTACCTCCAGATTCTTAATCTCAAACCAACAGCTAGACAGTTGAAACATGGAGGCAACTGGGTGTCCCAACAGGACCCAAACAGACATAAAAACTGGCTAACATTAAAATTCTGGTATAGCCTTCCCAAAGCCCAGACTTCAATGTCATTGAAAATGTGTGGTCTATACTTAAAAACTGGGTCTGTGCCAGGAAACCAACCAATTCAGAATTCTAATAACTGTGCCAAGAAGTGTGGTCAAATATGAAACTAGAATCATGCCAGAAGCTTGCTGATGGCTGTCAAAAGCATGTGGTTGAGGTGAAGCTTTCTAAGGGACATTTAACCAAATGCACATGGGGGTTTATCTGTATATTTGAGCCTGTATGGATACTTTTGATCGTGTGTAGAGCAAGGCAAGGCAAGGCAAGGCAAATTTATTTGTATAGCACAATTCAACAACAAGGTGATTCGAGCAGAGAAAATCCAAGATAAATTCAAAGTTGTGCATCCAATTCTTCTGTTTTTAAGTCATTAAGGATGTATGCTGTACAGTCATTCCACACTGGAAAAAGAACAGACTTTTGACCATTGCTGTATACGCTTTTGAAACGTATTTCGTTGACTTTGCTCTCCTCTCTCCAAACAAACGTCATTAGTTGCATTTCTTCACTATTTACCTTTGGAGAGGTAAATCACAGTGTTCTCACAGGAATGTGAGTTTGTTCCAAATAAATGTTCCCAGATTTTCCTATAACAAGTCAACAATGGCCTACAGCCAGTGTTGCATAACAATGAAGCAATCGCTTTGATTATCCCGGCAAGACTCCAGTTTTATATGAGGGCACGATTAGCATGAGTGAGAGTAAAGAAATTGCTCCTATCAAACAAGAACATTGTGAACACAACTTATCTGTTAATATTAGACTATGACACAAATGCTTCATGGACTTAAAAAAACTCTTTATCATTCACATGTTCATGAGAAGACTTGATGTGTCAGCAATTAAGACAACTGGTGCATTTGATACTCGCACAGCATTTATTTATATTCATTTATTTATTTAGATACACTGTTCTACATATTTGTTATGTACCATATTTCAACTGATGATGTGGTGAGTCCCTTTCCTTTCCATTTTGTGGATTTAAACATTTCTGGAAAAAGTGCTGAAAGATAATATCATGTAATTTCCTCAGTGTACATGTTGATCTTGGATGATATTTTTGGCCCAGACAGAAGACAGTTTGGCACCTTGTAGTAAAAATGTTCTGCAGAAATATTTGGAAGTGTGTCAGTTCTTGTTGTGGTGTTTTTTTTTGTTAGGTAAGTTTTGATACAGAGTCTCCACCTTGGATTGTTCTCTGTGTTCCCACATTCTCACCACTTAAATATTGCAGTGTTGGAGCAGCTGTAGTTGTGGGGAAGCCATAAACCTTAAAGACAGGTTTCACATTGTTTTTTGTTTTTTTTAACCAACTACTAGCGCTGAGATTGAAAATGCAGAGAATAGGAGTGTGTCCTATGATAATAACAGCGATAACAATAAGCCAGGCTTCTAAAACTTTCTAGCACACCAGAAGAAACTGAAAAGCTAATTTACTTATCGAAGCGGCCTCTGTACATTGATAGTGAAACACTCATTCACAAATATGTTGCACTGTACACTTGGCAGCCCAGTTTTTATTACAGAGTCATAAAATATGTTTTCTCTGCATTGTCAGGCCTTTTAGGTCATCACTTTATGTAAATATTAAAGTCCACATTTGGTCGTTTATATTTTTCTTTCATGTTCTAGGCTTTACTGTATAAAGTCATGTATCTTGATGCCAGAAAGATGTTTCATATTTATTTGGTGAAAGTGAAATTTCTTGCTAAAAACTGACTGCTCAATATTTTGTGTGCCTATGTGTAAACATGTTGCCTGCATTGTAATTAAACCAAGACTGGCCTTCAATTGAAGAAACTTGTATCTTGTATCCACTAGCTACTTTATCTGTCTATACACAGTACTGTGTCTTGACTCACTCCTTATTTCTTTGTATTTTTGTAGGAAAATGGGAAAAAAGGTGCAGCAATTATTTTTAAACATATGCAAATATAGAATAAAGCACATAAGGCAAAAACAGTTAACAATACTAATAAACTTGAAAGTCCACCTTTCTTCGGCAACACAGCCTGAGCTCTCTTAGGCCAGCTTTCTTGTCATTTCTTTAAGTAGTCTTCCGGAAAAGTTCTCCAGACTTCTTGAAGGACATTCAAAGTTCTTCTTTGGATGTTGGCTGCTTTTTGTTCCATTGTCCATCAACATGGTTCCACACTGCTTCATTGATGTTGAGGTCCGGCTTCATCCCGACGTTTTGTCACGTCCCGCGGCATTCCTGAGGAACACGAAAGGTGACCTTCCTCGTTCTAATGGTATGCGCCGGGTTATGGATGAAATCCAGTGGAATAACGCTCCTGCAGTAGTAGACATTGCAGCCACGTATTCCAGCCCTAAACCTAACCTTCTCCCTAACCCTAACCTTATTCCTAACCTTAACCAGCAGTTTAATGATGTGAAATAGTGTTTTCGGAAGAGTTTTTAAAAAAAAAAATGAACGAGCATGTGTAGATTGAGTCCAAAGGGTTGTCATATTTCCTAATTTTTCCGATGTCGTCATTTAGTAATGTGTTGGGTGGCCGAAAATGTAATATGTTGACAATTTGTCACCTAGCATAGAATGTTAGGCTTTGGGATGAGAATGTGTTGGCACGGCCAATCCATGTGTTTTTCTAGGTATGGTTTGACAGCATTGAGAGTATGTTGTGGACCACTGCCATACTGAAAAGAAAAACAAAACAAAACAATGTCATTCGGATGCTTTTCAGATTGAATGGTGGAACAAAATCTAACCATACTTTTCTGAGTTAACGATTCCACAAAGTTTGACAAGATCCCTAACATCACTGGCTGAAATATAGCCTCAAACTATGACAAACCCACCACCATATTTTACACATGGCTGTAGTCGCTGAATCTGATAGCATTGTGTTGGTGTTGCTCCTGGAGCAAAAAAAACTAATCACATTGTAGTGTTGTCATAGTTTTGCAATATTTGAGTCACACCATACACCAAACCGTAACCCTAACCACAATCACATCTTAATCCCCAACCTAGCACGTTTTTCCCGGACTCGACATTAGCAAGTTGTTTTTTTCTTTCTGGAAAGTATGACATAACAGTGTGATTGGTCAGTTGCAATGTTGACCTTGGACAAACATTGGCTGTATCCCAATTCAGGGTCTGCAGCCTTAAAGGCTGCATTTTTTACATCACAGCGACCCTACGAAGGCTGTCCCAATTCAAAGGCTGCTCGAAATGCAGCCCTCAAATGTGTCCTTCATTTCCCTGAATTTTAAGGCTGTGACGGTGAACGAATCGTTCAGTACTCGAGAATCTCTTTACTGACTCGTGAATCATGATTCACAAGCGCATCTGACTCACTGACTCAAACTAGCAAACTAATTTCATTAGTAGAAATATATGTAGCTTATAATTAAAATTGTAGGGAAAAAAACCCAACAGCCAGTTTATTACCAAAACCATTCCTGCTCTGAACTGGAAGAAAAAACCCTGAGTAGAAGCTCACATCAAGACAATAGCTCCTCGGTTCACAGTAGCATCGCTCTGCTAACATGCTAACAGCACATTTGAGGTACTCACCCCCTCCCTCCTGTGCTGAATCATAGCATAAGCCAGGGCTCGGCAACCTGCGTCTCCGGAACCGCATGCGGCTCTTTAGTCCTTATAGTGCGGCTCCGAGTGGTTTGGGAAAATAAATTAGAAGTATTTAGCTGAATTGTATTTTATTTATGTTAGTTCTTTTTTAACTCGTAGTTCTAAATTGGAAGATTATTGTGATATTGAAATACAAAACTATAATTATATTCTATTATTTCTTCATCACTCAAAATAAGCGTCACACTCGCGGAAGCCGGTATACCCGCCGAAACACCGTGCATTTACCGAGACTTTCAACCCCAGGTGGGTCAATTATGAATCTTTGGATCCACATTATGTCAACAGCTATTCTCCACCGTGAACTACGTTAAAACAAACACCGCTCACACCTCACAGATGACAGCTTACAGTCCTGCATAAAGATGAAAGTGACTTCGTACAGCCCCGATTTGCAGACGCTGTGCGCAGAGGTTCAGGAGCAGAACTCCCATTGTAAACATACCACGGCCAACCCGACGATGTTTCCATGAACACGCTGTACAGCTTCTCTTTATTGACCACTTTTCACACATGGTTGCTGTACGCATACAGCCGGCAGTAGCTTTTCAGCTCACAGCCCGACACACACCAACACAACATAGATAGCACAGATGTTAAATCGGCAAGGTGTGATTGCTGGTGCCGCTCAGGTGCGTCCGCCTCCCCTGCAGTGGCGCAGCAGACCACGCCTTGCCACACACATTAACCAGGTGAAATACATATTTAGGCAGAATTTTGTAAATATTTATTTATTTATTTATTTATTTAGTTAGTTAGTTTTTTAGCAGCGGTTCGCAGCCGAGTGTGAAGCAGCGGGAATGAGGATCAGCACCTCCAAATCTGAGGCCATGGTTCTCAGCCGGAAAAGGGTGGAGTGCTCACTCCGGGTCGGGGATGAGTTCCTGCCCCAAGTGGAGGAGTTCAAGTATCTCGGGGTCTTGTTCTCGAGTGATGGGAGAAGGGAGCCGGAGATCGACAGACGGATTGGGGCTGCAGCTGCAGTAATGCGGACGTTGCACCGGTCCGTCGTGGTGAAGAGGGAGCTGAGTGTAAAAGCGAAGCTCTCAATTTACCGGTCGATCTACGCCCCTACCCTCACCTATGGCCACGAGCTGTGGGTAGTGACCGAAAGAACGAGATCGCGGATACAAGCGGCAGAAATGAGCTTC
This sequence comes from Aulonocara stuartgranti, assembly GCF_965226115.1. NCBI lineage: Eukaryota > Metazoa > Chordata > Actinopteri > Cichliformes > Cichlidae > Aulonocara > Aulonocara stuartgranti. Next base: position 12,856,070 of record NC_138948.1, on the reverse strand, counting down.
CTCCGAAGGGTGGCTGGCCTCTCCCTTAGAGATAGGGTGAGAAGTTCGGCCATCCGGGAGGGGCTCAGAGTAGAGCAGCTGCTGCTCCACATCGAAAGGAGCCAGCTGAGGTGGTTCGGGCATCTGACAAGGATGCCCCCTGGGCGCCTCCTGGGTGAGGTGTTCCAGGCATGTCCCACCGGGAGGAGGCCCCGGGGCAGACCCAGGACACGCTGGAGAGATTATATCTCTCGGCTGGCCTGGGAACGCCTTGGTATTCCCCCGGACAAGCTGGAGGAGGTGGCTGGGGAGAGGGAGGTCTGGGCCTCTTTGCTTAGGCTGCTGCCCCCGCGACCCGACCGGACAAAGCGGATGAAGATGGATGGATGGATGGAGTTCAAAATGTGTTAATTACATAAATAAAATGTAATTTTCTTTGCAGCACTTCATGGATTTCATAAGCAACACACCTTAGTTGTTCACACAAAGCATAAAGTTAAAAAACAATATATACAGTGTTATCTTCATTTTAGATGTCAAAAGGTATTTGCGGCACCCAGTGTTTTCTTTTGCGTGGAAACTGGGTCCAAATGGCTCTTTTGCTGTTAAAGGTTGCTGACCTCTGGCATAAGCGAATAACTCAGGACTCACTCACCCCCTTCCTCCTGGCTCACAGCTTCTTTTCTTCTTCTTGGTTGGCAACCAATGTTAAGGCACTTTACCGCCCCCTGGCTCACAGCTCAGTGGACATTTAGATGAGAAAATATATATTTGACACTTTTAAGGAAAATACCAATAAACTAAAATAAAAATAAATAAATATTCCCTTTAGAGTTTTTTTTGCCCTTTTTTGCTCTAAAGAAAATAGTTGTTTTCGTTTACGATCATTCATCTTAGCAGTAGGATTTACATTAAAAGAGAAACAAATTAAGTTTGAGTGAAAATATACATTTTTGCCCTCTCTGGTCAATTGACTCAGTGACTCAAATGACTCAAGAAACCCAATTCACTTTGGTGAGTGACTCATTAAAACTCGATTCAGTAAAAAGAATCGAATTTACCATCACTAGTGTAGACTTCGTGGCCCAACATATCCCACAATTCATAGCGCTGCAGTCGGTGTGGATAATTTTGCCGCAGATGGCAGAAGCAGAGAGGCTGAAGAGTAAACTGTTAAAAGTAAGTACTGAATATTATGTCACTCATTTATGTGAAAATGTTTAATAATGAGGAACATTAAAACATTACTTTGGTCACATGTCGGCAAAGTCGCCATTAGCGATGTTTGTACTTTCAGCGTTTACTTGGTTTTAAAGCCTTTAAAATATAATAATACAATAGCTGACCTTAATCTTACAGAGAATCTGATGATTTTATGGATAATTAAAGTTATGGAAGAACCAGGGTACAGTACAGAGTACGAAGTGCATCTTTATCAAGGAATTGTTTCACTTTGTTCAAAACTGCGAGGCTTCTGGAAATTTTGGTTTTTATGTGTCTGACGTGGGGTTTCCATGAAATTTTATTATCAATTACGACTCCCAAAAATTTGTTTTCACTCACATTATCAATTGGTACACCTTCAATGATAATTGGTAATTCTATATTATATTTTAAATTACCAAAAAACATTGCTTTAGTTTTATTTATATTTAATGATAATTTATTTATGTCCATCCATTTTTTTAAATTAATTTTAGCTCCCTGTTTACGGTCATTACAAGATCAGTATAATCATCGCTACTGAAAAATATGTTGGTGTCATCTGCGAACAGTATGAGTTTAAGTACTTGAGAAACATCAAAAATATCATTTATGTATACATTGAAAAGTTTTGGTCCCAACACTGACCCTTGGGGAACACCACATTTAATACCAAGTTTCTCTGAGTGGTAATGCCCTATGCTAACATATTGTTCCCGACTCGTTAGGTAACTTTTTAACCAGTTACCAGCTTTCCCTCGAATACCATATCTTTCCAATTTATCCAATAAAATTGAGTGATTGATTGTGTCGAAGGCCTTTTTGAGATCAACAAAAATACCAACTGCATATTTATTTTTATCCAGTGTATCAGTAATTTCTTCTACTGCCTCAATTATCGCCATTGAAGTGGTTCTTTGCGTTCTGAAACCATACTGACCAACATTTATTATTTGATGTTTTTCCAAGGAATTTTTCTAATCTTGAATTAAAAAGTTTTTCTAGAATTTTTGAGAATTGAGGCAGTAGAGAAATAGGCCTATAATTGGTAAAACTGTGTTTGTCATTACTTTTATATAGTGGTATTACTTTCGCAATTTTCATTTTTTTTTGGAAAACAACCAGACTGAAATGATAAATTACAGATATATGTTAAGGGACTAGCAATATTCAGAATAACCTGTTTAACTACAGACATATTTATTTGATGATAATCCATTGAAGACTTACTTTTACATTTGAATGTGATATTTATTACTTCTTGCTCATTTGTAGCTGAGAGGAACAGTGAAAAGGGATTTGATTTTATATTACTGATATTTTCATTTTTATGACACGGGATGTCCGCTGCTAGTTCAGGGCCAACATTTATGAAGAATTTATTGAACCCAAGTTTAATATTCAGAAACCTAAAGTATGTATCAGCAGCAGAATGGACCTAAAAATAAATGTTTGTTTCAGTTCTATGAAGCTTTGAGTATTTTGGATTAGTAGTACTGCTGTGTTTGTTGCATCATATTGCTGTAATTGTTTATATGCTTTATATATTCTGGGGTAAGTTGATCTATAGTGTTACATCATATTTTATAAGGATGTTATGTGTTTGTAGACTTTCTGCCCAGTTTGACCCATTTAGCAGAGGTCAGCCTGTTTAAGGCTCTGATATCTATTCTGTATGACTTAAAGCAGTTATGACGTGGTCTGATTTTCTCACCCAATGAAGGAATATTTTATATATCGGTCTACTCTTCATTCTATCAGAAACAGTTATCACAGCTCGTACATTTGCTTTTTACACATAAATGTAAGCATTGAGCCAAATGTAGTAATGCTAACATACTGAAGGAACAACATTTGTCTCTTATATATAATACATCTATATATACACTGTCAAAGATACTCGTCTTTGAGTGAAGATTTAAGGTGATAGGAACGATAAATAAATGCAACTTGAATCTTTACTGAAGCTCAGTATTTGACACGGAGTTCAAACTCCCTGCTGTAATGACTAATAATGATTAATATAATAACTATAATATTGCCCATATTATATTTACATTACCAAAGTGAGATGACTTTAATCTCATGAACAACATTAGCTAATTGTTATTTACTAGCTAATCTTAAAATGACTGTTCAGTACAGAAATGAAGCCCAACAATCATGTTTTTACAGTCCCATGGTCTCAGCCTCAGATACTTATCAAATCACACAAAGCTCATGTAGAAACAATTGAACTAAATGTGTTCTCCTTCATTTCTGTCAAACAAAGCTGTATGACACGTTTCCAGCTGTTAGTATCATAATAATAATAATAATAATGGATTGGATTTATATAGCGCTTTTCAAGGCACCCAAAGCGCTTTACAATGCCACTATTCATTCACTCTCGCATTCACACACTGATGGAGGCAAGCTATGGTTGTAGCCACAGCTGCCCTGGGGCAGACTGACAGAAGCGAGGCTGCCATATCGCGCCATCGGCCCCTCCGGCCAACACCAGTAGGCAGTAGGGTAGTGTCTTTCCCAAGGACACAACGACCAGGACAGAGAGCCCGGGGATCGAACCAGATACAGCCATTATGTTGATCTAGGAACAACACCAACACAGGAGTATCAGATAGACCACTGTAAACACTCACTGTTGTACCTTGCTCCCGACTTTCTCCTGTATACTAACCTTGGTTTTTCCCCCCTTTGTTTCCCTTCCCTGAATCAACTGATGAATCAACTGAAAGGTCAGCCACAACTCCCAGTGTCTGTTTCAGGTCTTTGCTGTATTTTTTATATTTTTTATCAATATGATTTTCAGATACTGTTCATCTGTTAGAGACAGTTTTTGTGTTAGGCCATTCCACTTTTGTCCTATCATAAGCTACCTAGTCCCACAAGGGGAAATTTCCTTCATGTACTCAGTTTCCTTAATTTTTTAAATGATACTTTGATGACCATGCCAAGACATATTCCAAGAGATCAGCTAATAGCTCTGTGGGAAACACCTCGATGGTGCAAAAACATGTATTTTATGTGTCAAACATTGTTAGGTTTTGCATTTGTTATAGGTTAAAAATAAAAACAATTTCCTGAAAATGGTCAAGTACAAAGACTGGACTGGAAACAAATGAAAAAAAGCTAACGTCCAAAGAGCTATTTTGAAGAACCCCAGAAAGCCCGAAGAATTAGACATGAGTCGTGCCGCACAAGTTTAGATAAAATAAAGACCTTAATTCACTGAAATCTCAGCCAAAATAAGAGATACCACAACCAAAATTTACCATAGAAAATAGTTTGCTCCAGTTTCTCCACTTCCAGAAATTCTGCTGGACCCTGCAGTGGACTTGAACACTGCAATGCTCATCAGGATACAGCTCTGACTGTAACTAGAGATCCACATTAGAGAAAAGACAATGGAAACAAACATTAAACTTTAGAAGCACAAGAGCATCCCCAAATGAGCTTGCATTGGTTGTAGGTAACATGATAGGACATAGTGGCAGGAGATTCATATCTGACATATTGTAAAGTCTAGCTCCTTGAACACTAAATATCAAGAAATGAAGAATGGGTCACAATTTTGCACAGTACTGTAAATAAACAAAAAGATGAGTTAACAATACTTGTTATAAAGTGATATCTAAAATATTGGAAATCTAGTAATCACCATAGCCAAAGCAGCAAATCTCTTTAGTGTTTGTAGATAAATTCAACTTTTAAACTAAAATTTACTCATCTCACTGAGTCAAACTCATTCTCACAAAGAAGAGGTGGATAGACTGACAATTCTGCTGAAATGAGCAGAAGCTGCAGGGAATTGTGCTGATAAGAGGTCAACAGGCTGAAAATTCTGCAAAAAAGAGGTGAATCATCAGAATTTCTGCTGAAAAGAGATGAATCAGCAGAATTTCTGCTCAAAAGTTTTTTCTGAAAACAGCTGAGATTTGTGCTGATAAGAGGTGAAAAGGCTGAAAATTTTGCAGAAGAGGTGAATAAGCAGAATTTGGGCTGAAAAGAGGTGAAAATTCTGAAAATTTTGCTGAAAAAAGGTGAATGAGCAGAATTTCTGCTGAAAATAGTTTTTTTTCTGAAAACAGCAGAAAAAACTAAAAATTTAAGGGGTGAAAAAGTTGAAATCTGTGTTGAAAAGTTTAACTGTTAACTGAAAGAAATGTTGCCATAAGCGGGATTTGAACCCAGGCCTCCCAGTCTGAGAATGGCTGCTCATCTCACTGAGCTAAAACACAGCTCAGCCCGGCCCGGCAAGGAAAATCAGTGACCACACTGATAATGTGGAAGAAATGGGCAAAAAAATATTGCATAAAAAATTCAATATCTCAAAAAGTATAGAAGATACACAAGATATCCGTGTATCTTCTTCAAGATATTTATTAGATATTTATAAAGAGATCCGAGGAGCTGCAGTGTTTTGCAGAAATGGCGCATCCCCGTGAGCAGTTATACTAGCAGCATAACACAAGGTAGGCTGAATTTGTAGCCAATCAGCCGAAACATACAGTCACAGAAAGATATCTGGAGCAACAAGAATAACAGGGATTTCAGAAATATGAGCAAGGTCTGGGATTTGCTGGAAAGTTGCAAAAAGAGAGATATCACTCAATTTCATGTCTCAGACGTCATAAACAGAAAAACAAAGTCAACATGTACACTTACTGATCACAACTACTAGCAGATATAGCTACCTTCCCCCCCCCCCCCAAAAAAACATAAAAAGTTACAAAATTAATGTAATTAATCAACCTATTTTACATATATTTCTGTATTCCAATTAATTCTGTGTCAAAATATCTGGAAACATATAAAAATTGAAACTGAAATTGGAAGCATTACGCACAATCTGTCACCTCTCCAGAGATCCGTTCTGTTTTCGGTTGACGTTTGGTGCTTACGTGTTAGGATAATGTGTCAGAACTCTGTGTGCGGGCGTGCGGAGGTGAGGATCCAAATGCAGGACTCGAGAAGACTGAATTGCAACTGAACTACAGCTTTATTGCTGGCGATGAACAAAACATGAACTGAACAATGAATGCTGAGAACGGAAACACACAGGCACAATCTGAGAGTACGACGGGACGCTGAACACTGCAGGACAAGTACACAGGCAGGAACACGAGGGAGCGAGGAACAGGTGGGAACATCCCGGAGAAATTAGACTTAACGAGACAGAGGATGCGAAACTAGAAACACTGATATAAGATCTGAACCTTCAAAATAAAACAGGAAATCCACAGACAGAATACAGATAACTCTGACAGGGAACAGAAGGAACACAGTACAGAGGCCAGGGTGACATCAGGGGCAAACGAATACACAAGCTAAGAAATACAGACCCACAAAAGTCGCGCTTTGCTCACAGTGAGTCAGGACTCCAAAAAAAACAAAAACAAAAACTGGAGTTTAAATATTCACACAAAAAATATTTCAAAAGTACTTTAGTTGTTTTCCCAGCAGGGATTTGTTTAATTTTCTTACCCTTGTGACACTTTAAGTTGGATTTTGAAAAATAACCTATCAAAAAGATGGTTCCTGACAATGAGAATAAAAGTTATGTTAAGGTTGCATTACTCAGTAGGCAGCTGTTCTTGTGGTTCATATCAGATAGAAGATCACACTAACTCTAAGTCATTAAATATTAATATTAGTTTTCTGTATTGCACATGATGAACAAACAGTTTATGTATGAGCACATGTTGACAATGTTAAATGTCAAGTTTAGAATAAAGATAAGAACACTTTATTAGGTGTAAAATTGCAAAATAGTTTATTATAAACTAAATTTAAAGCAAAATAACAGGAACATTAAATTGTGCCATTATATATCATAGAGCCTTAAAAAGAACCCCTCTAAATATAAAAAATCTGTCATTTAAAAAAATTACTTTAATGTCCAAAGCTACAAATAAGTAAGAGCACATGTGAAACAAGGAATGACACTTTGCTTTAAGCTCCCATGCAATGTCTTGAAATTGTAAACTTTCTAGTATTTGATTGATTGCTACAAGAATCAGGATTATACTCGAAGAAACAGAGTTACAGATTTGAGAATGTCGCACTGAATTAAACTGCAGATTCCCTGCACTTTATGAAAAACTTCAATAAGACTGTAAATGTAAATCTAAAATGTAAAAACAATAATATAAGGCTAATTTTTTAAATCACTTATTTATTTGGGTTTAAATGCAAAAAACATTTTGTTTCCCTAAACTGAAATGATTTGGACTGAAAATGCAAAAAAAAGAAAAAGAAAAAAAGAACAAAACATTTATAAAGGTGACAAAAAAAAAAATCTACAATTTAAACGCAGCGAATATCTAAACATAGAAGAAAAGGCACTGACACACAGGGAGAAAGTTTATGGTCGCCTAGTTAGGATTCATTATCTGACTGAACCCCCAGATTCTCCAGAGATCTGACCTGCTCTAGAGCGCCTCTCGTAGAAGGGGCTTTCCTCTCTGACCCTTCTGATCCTGACTGACCTACTGTCACCAGCCTTCCATTTCCCCTGTTCCTTGACCCTACTGATCCTACAGACTCTTTGTCGCTTAAAATGTCACTAACACTTGCAGACGAACCACCTCGAGATCCATTGCTATGAGAAGCACGGTTGTAAGTGTAGCTGTTGCTGAAGCTGTATCCATGGGAACTGTTGTTTCTGTGAGAGTTGCTGTTGCTCGTGGGGTGGCTTGGCCGAGTCTGGGAAGTTTTACCAAAGGAAATATTATCAAAGGACTTTTGGCTATAAAAACTGTGTTCAGAGCCTGAGTCGTGCTGGGTGTCAGGCTTTGAAAAATGATTTGCTTCCTCTTCTACATCCACTACACCACTTGCTGCTGGTGCAGAAGCCTGAGTGAAAGTTACATCAAGTGACCTTTCTTTATGAAGGGCTGCTCTAGTAGGGGATGGAGACTTGTGCAATCTGGTGTCAGACAATCCAACGGGGTAGGCAGATGGGGCACCTCCTACCTAAAAACCAGAAATTACATTTGATGAGACAATGTGAAAAACGATTCTATTCTAACTATTCTAATCAAAACTAAAACTGAAGTAACATTAATAATGTCTCATTAACAGATACTCCTCTCATCCTGAGCTGCAAAAGAGAATGTGAATGCATTAAACTATAATTCTTGAACCTAACAATCTGTAGTCAAAGTTAATCTACATTTCTGCTTGATGTGCTTACAAATCTAATGTCCACCATTATCACAGAGGGCAAGTCTACAGTGCTGTGAAGCAATGATTTATTTATCCACAATTTGCGTACAGATTTGTGCGCAAATTGGCTTATGCAAACTTTAAAATATTCACCCCACCTGCCAACAGAACATGCTTCCAAAGTTTGCTCTGCATATTCTTACCAAAGACAGAGCATCGATCCTGTAACGCCCTCCAGGCGGTGATGTCGCACCATGCAAAAGTGGTTCTATTGTGGAGGAAAGCTGAGGTTTTCCCAGAGGGTGGAAATCTGACTTGTCAATTCCAGCCATTGAAGCTAGCTGACCTAAGCTACAAGAAATTAAAAAAAAGACATGCAATCAATTAAAAATGAACTTCCAGAGTAGATAACCAGCTAATACCAGCCTACCTTTTTCCTACAACAAATGCAAATAAAAAAATGATTATGGTAAGATGTGACTAAGATAATAAGATATTGGGTACACTGGTGGTGTAACGGTGTGAGGGGATATTTTCTTTGAAGCCCTTTATAACTGCACCACAGCTAATCTGACTACTCTCACTGATCCCTTTATGATCCCAGTGTACTCACCTTCTGATGGCTGCTTTCAGCATGATAACGTCATATTAGTCTTTGAACATGACAATGAGTTCACTGTACTCAAAGAGCCTCCACAGTCACCAGATCTTAATCCAGCAGAGCATATGTTTGCTTAATCTATTCTATTAATAATTAAGGTAGTTCTGAAAGCAAAAATGGGTTCAACCTTGTGCAAGAAGATGCACCTAACTAAGTGGCTAGTGGGCGCATTTTAGATTTAAAAAGATTCCAGAATGATACCCTGACTGAGTGAGTAACTGACTCAAAGATGACTGCGAAATTATACCTAACCCATGGGCTTTGGTTTCCACGTATTAATCCAAGAAATGACAATGACAAACCTAGAGTTTCGTTTTGAATGAAACCCATCCTGTCAGAATTAAACTGCAGAATCAATATCAAATTGGCCAATATTAAAATTAACTTCAGATATTTCCGAAAGAAACTGAAATCTAAGATGCACACCTTTTTTAAATATCACTAGTCTAATATTTTAGAAAATACACCTGTTTGACATCCTATCCCAAGTCAAATACGAGCCATTAACTACACAACCTGTGGTTTTGCCAAACATAACAATTTAATGATACATCACTAACAGAAGTGTGTAATCTGAGTATATGCTCTTTCTATACCACTTGAATGTACTTACTCTTGCAGACCACATTGTTACACTATAAATGATAAGAGCTACAATAATAAGCTGCTTCATCGTGCAGCTGAAATATTAAAGCTACACAAAAGTTTACTCACAGGGTGCCAGACTGTAATACTCTACAAAAATCAAGCAAACACTTTTCTGCAATGTTTTGTACGATGCACAAAGATAACTTTATAAAAAATAAAATATAATAAATAACTGTAGGTATCGTCCTAAAACACACATTAAATGTAACAAGGGGAAGAAAGACAGTTAAATATAAGCCACTTAAAATGGGGATCCATTCAAAACAAAACTAAAAGCCAACTTCTGGCTCAAGAAGTGGAAAAAAGCACACCCACACATAATGAAACTGAAAGATTTTTAAAGAACGGATTTTCAGTAAACCACGTAAGTCCTGTGACAACAGTGGCATTTTGTAATTGCTGCCATTAAAAATACCCACCCAGCATCTTTGAGCAAATCCAGGAAAGCGTGAAACTTAGTGAATGATGTCTCAATGCTCTCCAGAATTGCCTCATCTTCAAGAGCACTGGAAGCCGGTGGTGCTAATGCAGAGCCACTGGCAGCAAGTGCCTCTGACAGGGAGTGATTGGCATCTCGAAGACGAGCATTCTCCAGCTCATACTGAACAGAAATTACATAAAGAATAAAGGCACAGTCTTATTTATTCATTAAAAAAAACAACCAAAAAACACGACTGTTCAATAAAACTGACTCTTCAATAAAGGACGAGCTGTTGCATTACTTCATGAAAAATCAATAAGTACCTCCCACCTGACTCACAAAGAATCACACTATTTTCTATAAACAACTTTGAGAATCAAATAACATGGGAAATAACACAGTTTCAATAGCAAAAGTACACCAATTAAACCAACATGCTGTTTTCTGTTAATTCCCTGGAGTAAATTTAAAACAACTTTAGATTTGCAGCCACTAGAATGCATCTCTCTTGCACTTATGAGGGCTCAAAATTGCTGGTCAAAAATAACAGATAAAAAAAAAAAATGTAAAAATGTTGACCCATTTTTGTGTATTTCAAGGGTCTATGATTTGGAACATGTTGGTCAAATTAATTTTCAAAGATTTTAAGAAATCAGCTGATTGTGAGAGGGTTGATTTTCTATGGATTTTCTATGATTAAAACTTGCAATAAAAGGAAAACATTAAAAATAAATAACAGGCATAAATTTATCTGTATGTATTACAGATTTTATTTACCTCCATGAGCCTGGACTCAGCCTTCAGTCTGGCCCTCCGCTCTTCTCCGAGCCTCATACGGCACTCGTTTAGCTCCATCTACAGGGCATGGATCAGAAGAGCAGTGTGTGAGGTGGTTTTGTTTAATGAACTCTTCACATACCACATCTTTGACTTTAGAAGCAGCAAAAACACATTACAAAAATGACTAACCTGTATTTGTTCAAACCTCCGCGAAATGAATCTGTCCTGACGATTAAGAGAAGATGGTCTCGGTTCCACTTCCACCACTTCCTCTTCATCATCCTCCTCTGCCTCTGAATCAGACTCCATGGTAACTTTCACTGTGGCTGCACCCTAATAAGATATTAACATTAATGCTGCTGTTTAGGGCTCTTTATTCATTACGCTGCATTACACACAGACACAAGACAGCTTACCTGAAAGCTATGGTCTGTTACAGTAATTCCAGGAGGCAAACCTCTGCAGAAGCAAAAACATAGTATTAGTCTCTACATGACTATAATAAACAGTGAATGCTTTTTAAACATATAATTACATTCCCTACAGGTTTCCATATGCAGAAAAAATAAACTTCCAGACCCCCAAAACACACACACAATCCAAACTATCTTCCAAACTTATTAATGGAACATAGTTTTTGTTGTTTGCTTGTTGTTTCTTCTGAACATATCTTCACCTTTGGCGTCCAGCTCGTGCAGCAGCACGCCAAGGCACAGGGGGGGTGCGTGATGGCTTAGGTTTCAGAGCAGCAGCTGAACTCCGTCCACCAGGAGATGGTCCTTTATGAGTGGCTGCAAAGAGAAGACATGTCCATGAATTCTGAGAAATCTTCACCTCTAAGAAGGGCGCAGCGTTGATGATGCAAAGTCCTCATAGTATTATGAACTGTACTTTATCACCATTTATTAAAAGTGCCTTGAGGTGTCTGTTGTGATTCGGCACTATATAAATGAATAATAATCAATCCATCCATCGTCTTTTGCCATCCAATTCAGGGACGTGGGGGGTCTGGAGTCTATCCTAGGAGTCTCAGGGCGAGAGGCAAGGTACACCCTGGACAGGCCGCCAGTCTGCCACAGGGCTAACACACAGAGACAGACAACCATTCACACTCGCATCCACACATATGGGCAATTAACCATCATCAATTAACCTAACCTCGCTAACTGCATGTCTTTGGACTGCAGGAGGAAGCCGTAGGAACCCACACAAACATGGGGAGAACATGCAAACACCACACAGAAAGACCCTGGCCTGAGAGAGGACTTGAACTCAGGGCCTTGCTGTGAGGCAACAGTGCTAATCACTGCATCACTAGGCATTAATGTGCATTAATAATATTTAATTAAACTGAACAATGATAAATGACAAACTGATAAATCTTTGCTCACAGAAAATTGTTAGGTCCCTCCCAATAATAACACAAGATATGCGCAAAATAGTGGAAGTGATTATAATGGCCAGCAGAACATGTGTGTGGGCTTTCCATGAATTAATCAATGCAAAAATGATAAGAACTACATGCTTTGTGAAACTAGCAGATATTACTTGCTTCTAACAAGCAGGGTATAAACATCACACGCAAATAGATGAAAGACTAATTAATCTAGGTGAGTATCTACTGAAATCATCCTATAAATAAGGGCAAAGTCAACTAAACCATAATCAAACACATCACAAATTCAAGATTATTTTTGCACCTATCAGCAGGAGAAACAAAATAAAATCACAATGAATTCAGTTCTTACCATGTCTCCAGATGACTTAAAAATTTAATTTGAGAAGTTGAAAAGACACAGAGAATAAGCAATACTATCTCAAACAGACTGAAAGAAATCCTCCAGTGAATTTACACTGCACACATACATGCACAAAAACCCCCAACATAAAACAGAGAAATGTGCCTATGCTCATAAAAATAAATTAATAAATATCTGTTTTTAATAGGCTGATTTTAGGTGTACAACCAGAAATACTGAATTTACTGTGTTTTGTCTGACTAGGGAGACAATAACATGGAGTTACATGCAGTCTGTCTGTGTTTATCTGGAACATGGAACAAGAAAAATGTATGTATACATAAATACCTATTCTAAATGCAGCTTTCCCTCTGACTGTACTGGGTAATGCTCTCCTCCTTGGACCAGAAGCTCTCTGTGGTTCTGACGCTGCAGGCTTGATCCAGCAATACTGCAGGACAACATAAGGAAGACACATGCATACAAATACACCACCTAGAGCAATGGTTCCACCCCCCCGGAATATTTCTCCCAAAAACTTACCTCTGGTGACTGTCCATGACCATTCATTAGTACTTTCTCTATTATAGTTTTAATTAGGAGTTTATCTGAAAGGAAAACTCAAAATCAGTGAAGATTAAGTACCAGAAACATTTCTAGAAATTTATGTTTCGTTGGTTTAGAGATGAACTACTACATGACTGATGTAATTACAGTATTACTCAAATGATCTTTCTACAATTGGAAAGTGCCACGCACACACAGAATTTGGTTTGCATTAATATGTCAAATGGAAACGTAAAAACAAACCAGCTCAAGCAGTGGAACGAACAATATTTTATCAGATTGGGAAAAGTGCTATTAAGTCTGGAAAAAAACAAGAAAATGCTATTGCCTTGACTTAGGTAGCAACTTACCAACTAACGGGTTACCACGGATATCCAGCACACACAAAGAAGAATTCGTTTTCAAGGCTTCTAGCAAACGACGAGCGCCTTCGTTGGAAAGACCACATCTTTGCAGGTCCACAGCTGTTTTACAAGCCAAAAATCAGAAACAGAAATCCTATCAAAAATTTGTACAATAAGGAAAACAACAAACACCACAAACTCACAAATCTACTAACCTTTAACCCAGAGGTCTTCAGCAAGTTCACTCGCAAGAGCCGCAGCACCCCGGTCCCCAATTAAAGTGTTACAGTTAAGTGTGACACGGCGAAGACCTCCCATACCCTCAAACTGCGGCTGTCGATACCTCAGAGACTCCGCCCACGCCGTACCATGTCTTTGCATACCCTGATGCTTTAAGATAAATAAAAGGATTCTTACAAAAGTTGTGATGAAAAATTTTAAGACTCTTCCACTTCTATTACTGAACGAAAAGGCCCACATTGTCTTATTCTATCTTTTATTACATAATGTTCTGACTAACTGATAACTTCTCTCTCTAAATCTTCTAGGTTTAAGCTGCATATACACTGGAAGCGATTCAAGGCCACGTTTTGACTAGAGACCATAGAAAGTGAACAAGTAAAATCGCTTCCAGTGTGTATACAGCTTTACAATCCCTCTGTCAAAAAACATGCTGCTGTAATCTGCACTGTGCACCTCAATTTTTTCCCTAACAAACTTTTTTAACAATTATTATCTGGATAGTTTACAATTATTAAATAATCATCTCTCAATAAAAAATAAAATAGACTGCCAGATGACACTGAAAATCAAATACTATACCTTGATAATATTGGCCATGTGCTCTGCCCCCCTCCAGGTAAGACTGCATCCACTAAAATCCACTGCCCTGATGTTAGCAGAATACTTAACGCTTTGGCAAATGACTAAAACATATAGAAACATAGAGAACACACAGTTACACAGGTAACATACAATACAAACTCCTTTCCTGAACAAAATTAGGAGACAGTAATATAATTGCACATACCCTCTAAGCCCTCATCACTGATTGGACAGTTAATCAGAGATAGGTTTTCCAAGGAAGTGCTTTTTGCCAAACCCTAGATTAGGATCATTTCAACAAAGAACTTGTTTTAATAAATGTCCATTCTAAGAGTGAACAAAAAAGCAAAAACCACAGAAAAAGTTCTGAATAACATTTTTAAAAATTAAACAGTTACAATGCTTTGCTTTTAAAATGCTCTGCTTTCACCTTTGTTAGGGTGATGAGGTCCCTTTCTCTCAGTGGAAGTCCATTGAGCTGCAGCGTCTTGAGGTTGGGAGAGACAGTGAGGCACTCTCTGAGGGCCTTGCACAGCTTTAATGTCATATCCTTGGAGCGAATAGCTGGAATCTTCCTCCTGAAGCTAGATTTAAGATATCTTCTATCTGAAACCAATGGTGACATTGTTGTTTTAAGTAAAATCTGAAAATCAACAAGTTTCTAACATAGACAATTAAAATCGTATAAACTGTTTCAATAACGTACCTGCCTCTCCAGAAGCCAAACTAGCTTGGTATGTGCTACTTATTGCTATGTGGTGCAGGTGTTTATTAATGGATATAGAGCTGAGAACGGGTGGCCAGTCTGTTAGCTTCAGCTTGTCTCCATCAAAGTCCAGCATCCCTTTGTTGAGGTTCATTTTAACTGCAGGAAGGGGGACAGATTCCTGCCTGGCACAGGCAAACTCATAGTAAGCCATAAAGTCCTGAGCACCCTGCCGCCGAATCTGAGCACTGTCCGGGGCCATCTTTGATCTAGGAATAAAAATATTCAAAGTAAGACAAAGAGAACTATTTAAATTGGTAGGAGTACTTCAAGATCACAGTAATGGAAAAACAGCACACATCACGGCAACTTTACTTTCACACCATATCGTATTTTTCATACGATTGCTTCAATTTAAGTAGAAAATTCTCCTATTTCTGTGTATATGATTACATCTTTGTCTTCTTCCTGAAGCTGGTCCTTTCAAGGGTCGACACAGAGGATCACGTGCCTCCATCTCACCCCATCTCTAGCATCCCGTTCTGTCACACCAACCCTCTGCATGTCCTCCTTTACTACACCAAGAACCTCCTCTGAAGTCTTCCTCTTTCCCTCCTGCCTGGCAGCTTCATATTCAACATCTTTTATCCAATATTGTCCAAACTACTCTTTAATTTCACCTCCAAAACACTTAACCTGAGCCGTCTTTCTGATATACTTTTCTGATCTTGTCTATCCTGTCCACCACCTTAGAAACCTTTGCTTTCACTGCTGTTATCCTTCTGTCACAAATCAACACCTGACACTCGTCTCCAACCACTCCACCCTACCTGCACTCGCTTCTTCACCTCTCTCGTGCACTGTCCTTTGCCCTCGATTGTTGACTGCAGGTATTTAAATATATATATAATTAGACATCTGCTGAAAAAGTTCTCATTCTTAAACAAGTGCTTGTTCAAAGGGGTTCTCTGATTCTTTCAATTTTCTTTATATTATTGCTATAAAAATGACACTGAATTGAAATTGAACTGAATTAATTTACAAAACTTGTTCAACTTTATTCACGTATTGCTATATCATAACATTTACAGACACAGCAACAAGTATGTGGGGTGGCCATATGCGAGCCACTAAAAATATTGAGGTGGCACACCAGAAACAGAATTTACAGTTGGGTATGAAAGTACATTATATTATTTTATTTTGATTAAATCCAGTTGTGTAATGCATGAAGTCACAATTAAAAACAGCAGCTCTAGACCCTGATGCTGACATTCACTGCTAGCATAGACAGTCTTTGGTTGCTAGGAGCCGAGCTGAGCTAACGCCACTGGTTTAACCTTAGCTCTAGGTTACTTGAAAATATGACAAAATAATTAATCTAAAAGAATGATATTCCTACTTAATTTCCTGCTAATAAAGTTTATATCATGTCTATGAAGGTATTAAAGTTTATATCACTGAAAATAGGTAAATATGAAAACCAAATGAGATTTTGAAATCTATATTAATCAGTTTTAACTGATCGACTGATCAATTAATTGAGTGGAAGTCCCAGGATGGCTTCACTGATTCTCAGCAGAGCTGACTAGAAGCAGCTTAAGATTCACTCTCCCAGACTGGAGTTCACTTTAACAGCAAACTTGTTCATGAAATACAAATACATATTAGATCATTAGATTTCCATGTTGGCCCTGAGATGCACAGTGATCTGTCCAGGGACTGGCACCAGCTTTTCTGCACCCTTATTACATTATTCCCAACATAGGGCAGTCAGGGGGAGCCAGCAAATTTTGGGGCTTAGCCAGTGCCTCCTCTGGGCCCGCAGAACAAATAAGCTATCAAAATATTTCGATAGCTTTGTTATGTAACTGGCCAGTTATCACTATTAAGCCAAGCCATAACCAGCCCTTCATCTGAAGACCATACACAGATCACAAGTTTTCGTTAACATTTCAATGTTAACCTTACAATAAAGCTAATCGTTGACTTTCACTGATTTTGAATCTTCACCAATTATCTATGCACAGTGTAACCGCTTTCTCTCATTAAGTGCAGAGCGCTAAGGTTAAACCAGTGGCGTTAGCTCAGCTCGGCTCCTAGCAACCAAAGACTGTCTATGCTAACAGTCAATGTCAGCATCAGGGTCTAGAGCTGCTGTTTTTAATTGTGACTTCATGCATTACACAACTGGATTTAATCAAAATAAAATAATATAATGTACTTTCATACCCAACTAAAGACTATACCGTCGCGGGACTGATGTATGACTTTTCCTCGACGTTGCTTGACAACTTCAGCGGTCTGTTATTGTTGACAACATAAACGACCGCTCAAAAGTGGCGCTGTAGTGCCAGCAAACCCACGCCCACTTCTTCTTCAGTGTACCATTTGCAGCTCTAGCCAGAGATCTGCTGCCATCTATCAAAGCGGAGCGGTAAAACATATCACAGGGAGTCACAGCCAATGACTGTACGGTCATAACCTATTTAGAGAAGCTTGAGTACATAATAAACTATCCAGTTGTAAAACAGATGGCACATAAGTTAAAACAGAAGTTAATCTGCATTCCCCACTGGGCCTAAATTTTAGGAAATAAATGTGTACAATAACCGTTTTGGCTAAGCAAATTTGTGCAAAAATGGATTTGGATTTAAATGCACTGATATAGATATCCCTATTCTGGTGAATCAACCACTCCTAGTTGAATGAATGTGATGTTAAAAGTTTCTTTCTGCCATTTAGAAATCAGAAATCAGAAAGGGTTTTATTGCCAAATGTTGAGCAGGTTTACAACATTAGGAAATTGCTGCGGTACTTAGTGCAGCACTGCGGTACTTAGTGCGTTATAGTTAAACTGTGGATGCTCCAATTCTACTTAAAGGAACACACAGCCACTCTCCATATCCTGTTTGGGAGGAACAGCCACAACCTTCAATTACGTCATTCTAAGAAGTGAATTCAGTGAAACAGTCTTCTATGTAATCATTTCCTTTTTGGTCATTTTGTTGACTGCTTTAGCACTACCTTTATGCGATTTTGAAGCAGATACAATATTCACATCATTTATGACTTGAAAAAGATAATAATACTAGAAATTAATGTTGTATTTTTACGTTTTGTATAATGTATTTAAACAATTCCAATACAGTAAAAATTAGGGCATTTGACAGCTCTAAAATGCACTAAACTATTTTTTAAAGACTCTCTCATATTCACATTACACAGTCAACTTTCTTGAAAGTTGTCCAGGATGAGACAATGAACTTTCTTTCTTGGGGCCATCAGTCAGGTGGCACGTCTCACATGTAAGAAAGCATTGTCTTTGTTTGGCAGACTGCAGGGAAAGGCTGCATTGAGCAGTTGTGTTTGTTGAATGTAAGATAAACAGATTTGTGAAATATTTTCATATCTAATCTTGGTTAATGTCTAAACGACCGCTCAAAAGTGGCGCTAACCGTAGACAGAGTGCACTAACCGTAGACAGAGTGCACTAACCGTAGACAGAGTGTCAGAGTGGGTAAGAACACCTCTTCCACCCTTGTGGTCAACACCGGTGCCCCTCAGGGGTGTGTTCTGAGCCCTCTGCTATACACTCTCTTCACCCATGACTGTATTTCCTCCTGCGCGTCCAATCTCATTGTTAAGTTTGCAGATGACACTACAGTGCTCGGACTTATATCCAACAATGATGAGACAAACTATAGGACAGAGGTGCAACAACTAGAGTCATGGTGCCACGACAATAACTTGGTCTTAAACACCAAAAAGACCAAGGAGATCATTGTAGATTTCCGGAAGAGGGGTCATAACAACCATCTGCCTCTCTTCATTGGCAGTGAGGCGGTGGAGAGGGTGAGCAGTTTTAAATTCTTGGGGGTAACTGTGACCGAGGACCTGTCCTGGGGCAACCATATCACCTCAGTTGTACGGAAGGCCCAACAGCGCCTCTACTACCTGAGGAGACTGCGGAGCGCACACATTCCCAGATCTCTGATGTTGAACTTCTACAACTGTGCCATCAGCAGCGTTCTGACGTATGGATTTCTAGTGTGGTTCCCCAGCTGCACCAAGGCCGATCAGCAAGCACTCCAGCGGGTGGTGAAAGAAGCTGGCAGAATTATTGGAACAAGTCTGCCAGAGATCAGTAATATCTTCCCCACTCGCTGTCTGAGGAGGGTGCACAGTATCCTGCGGGACCAACATCACCCTGCGCGCCACCTTTTCCATCTGCTGCCCTCAGGGAGAAGGTACAGGTCTATACAGGCCAGAACATCCAGACTGGCCAACAGCCTGTATCCACAGGCTGTGAGGCTCCTGAACTCTCTGCCCCCCTCTCACGGACAATAACCATATCCAACTTCTCAATAGCAATGAACTGGTCTGCATTGGTGCATCATATCTTTATTCTCTTCCCCCTCCTGCCCCCCCCCCCCCTCTTTCTTAAATAGATAACTATCATATCTGATATCATATCTCACAGTACAATAATATTGAATGGGTTGCATTGTTGTATTTTGTCATGTTTCTCAGGTCTTTGTCTGAATTTCTACGAACATTATTGCTAAGGATTGTCTTATTGCATTGGAGTCACACTGGGTTAAATATGTACACTTGGGTTTTAAGGGGTATTTATTATTTTCTTCTTTTTTTGGGGTTGTATGGAAGCCCCAAACGCAATTTCATTGTTCTTGACAATGACAATAAATAAATAAATACTAAATACTAAATACTAATGGGTTGGCATGGCAGAGTTTCTTTACTCAGGAGGATTTGTGAAGTAGCTGGTCTGTTGGTGGTAATCAAATATTGTGGGGTGTGCCGAGTTCCTGTTGATGCTCACTCTAGATTATTTCAGAGCTTTTTCTTTCAAATATTTCAATTAATAATATCTTTTAATATTTAGGCTACTCATGTCTTGAATATGATTAAGATTTTACTGGTCCTCATCCCCAGATCAAACCCTTACCCACTTATTTTAAGTGTGATCCTCATGACTTTACCTCAGCTGAGTGCCAGTGGACTGACACACTTGTATGGTATGACATGAGGAACTCACAACTATGTGAACAAGAGTTACAAACTCTCACTCACAAACATCACCGACTGCATAACCAGTGGGCCGTAGAACTCATTCACAAAACAATGCTACCCTTCCAAAAAAAAACACAGAATAGGACATGCATATCTGCATTTTTCACATAGTACCACTAATTCTGTTTTCTTTCTGCTCTGAGTGTGAGGGTGCTAAAGGTTTCCAGCACTATCTTTCCATCTTTCTTTTTCATCCCACATTCACCATATATTTTTATATATATATATATATATATATATATATATATATACACACACACACACATATATACATACATACATACATGAATTCCCTTCTCGGCCCTGCGGGCAGTCTTTTATTCAAGCCAGGGTCCCGACATCTTTGTCCAGATGTTGTTCCTGGAATATGTTGGAGCCAATCCCCTAGCTTAGGAATCACCACACCTAGTGCTCCGATTACCGTTGGGACCACTGTTACCTTCACCCTCCACATCTTCTCCAGCTCTTCTCTGAGCCCTTGGTACTTCTCGAGTTTCTAGTGTTCCTTCTTTCTGATGTTGCTGTCATTTAGAACCCCTACATCTATCACTACGGCTCTCTTCTTCCACTTGTCTACCACCAGTATATCTGGTTGCTTTGCCATCACCATTTTGCCGGCCACTTAGTTATGCCGTTCTGTGTATGCCCTGCCTGCTAGCATCTTGCGCCCTGCTGTTATGTGCTGAATTGTCTCAGGGGCATTTTTACACAGCCTTCATATGGGCTCTTGCCTGGTGTGATGTCCTTTATTCCAGCTTCGTCCAGCCATTGGCAGGATTTCTGGATGTCAGCCACCTCCTCTATCTGCCGGTGGTACATACCGTGCAGGAGGTTGTCCTTCCATGATGGTTTCTCCTCTTCCTCCTCTTTCTTGGGTTTCTGCTGCCTGAGGTATTCACTGAGCACGCGGTTAGTTGGGGTAATCTTCCTGATGTATTCGTGGATGTTCGCTGCATCATCATGGACTGTGGTACTGACACTCACTTGTCCCCAGCCTCCTTCTTTCCACTTAGCATGTAGGGGTGGCTGTAGCTCAGGTGGTAGAGCAGCTCAGCCATTAACCAGAAGGTCGGTGGTTTGATTCCAGTCTGCATGCCAAATATCCTTGGGCAAGATACTAACCCCATGTTTCTCTGCAATGCATCCATCAGAGTGTGAATGTGTATGATTGTTAGATAGAGCACTTAAGAGTTTAGAAGAAGTGCTTGTGTGAATGGGTGTGATTGGGTGAATGAATTAGCTGTATAAAGCGCTTTGAGTGCTCAGACAGAGCAGAAAAGCGCTATATAAGAACCAGTCCGTATACCATGTATGTACGACTACACGCCTCTGGAGAGGGCGTCGCAAGTTCGATTCCCATCTGGGGGTGTCTGTATCCAGTAAGGGTCCTAGACTAGACCCGCCCATGCTAACCAGGCCTACCTACCTACCGCAGACATGAGCGAGAGACAGAAATATGAAGTCATATCAGCTCGGATGTTGCCCGGATCAACAAGGTCTGTGTCAGATGTCGAGGAACCAGGGCAACCGGATCAGAATTGGGCTACTGGGGGCATTGGTGGGCAAGAGATCAAATATATATAATCACCACAGCATAATGTACATTATTTATGAATAAAGTGAAAATAACATTAAACATGAGACTTAAGTTTGGCTGCTTTGACAGTTACAGTCTGCACTTTGAGTTGTTGTTTTTTGTGTTTTTTGTTTTGTTTGTAGAAACTGTTCTGTGGTCAACCCACAGAAGGGACACAAAGAGGAACCTGTATTTTAGACCAGTGTACACCGGTAGCTGTGAATCCTCTTGGTCTTGGCAGCCTCAGTGACTCTGCTGAATTCAGTCACAAACGTCTCACCAACACTGCACATATTGTGATGGTAAAAAATAAATATAGAACTTAAATATATAAAAAAATACTTTTGTTTTAAGATGTTGTCAAAACACCCTTTCCCCTTAGCGTGTCCAGTGGTGCCAGTTAAGTTGAACACTGTTGCTAATGCCTGGAATGCCACTGTGGTATCACAGAGTAAGTATGAGAGCTATTCCTTCTTGCTTGCCAAGTAGACCTTACCAACCATTAAAAAAATATATATCAGTAATTTGTGCACATTTAACTTAACGCAACATAAATGTATTTATAAAAAACACTGAAAAACAACTCACATTGACAAAAGAAGGTTGATTTAAAATGTATTTAGTGAAAGTAATGATTTTATCTTTCTAAACTTTAGGTTGAATGCTTGCAACTGAGTTAAGTGTATTGTTTGGAAGTCTATAGGCAACCTTCTGTAAGCATGAAAGGTCCTCTAATGATGAAAGAGACTTGTTGAAATATAGTTTCCCATATATATTCTGTTTTAAAAATAGATGCAATTTTGTATACTTGTTACTTATAGTTTAAACAATTTTAACAAACACACAACACAGAGAATTTTTAAGCATAAGATGAAGCTAAATGTGGACACACAACAGAGAAAAATAGCTGTGTGCCTTGGTATTACCAGGTTGAACCATCAGGGGAAGTAAGGAGTGAAAGGCAAGAAAGGCAGAGCCACAGTGGCTCAAAGTGGCCTCCAGAAAATGCAGTCACCAAGAGGTGGAGTGGCTCAGAGGCAGAGGTCAGCCAGGTCAAAAAATTTAACAGGACGGTCAGATGAACTAGTCTTATTGATTAACGTAGTAGATCCTTTAATCTGCTGTCATGGTGGCATTGAAAACAAGTATATGAACTTGCAGCAATGGAAGGCAATACCATGGCAACCCACTGACACACCTGAAACTACCACTGAAATCAGACAAAGGGAAAGAGCGAGTGAGGGACGGAAAGAACGCCTACTTAGAGGGGAGAGGCTGAATACTTAAGCATTTAAAATGGTGTGGCATTTTTCCAAACAACATCCATTTGTGGTTTCCTAACTGGTGAAAGCAGATAAAGCTAAGTTGTAAATGAATTAGAAGTGCCAGTGATTCATCATCCACAGAAGCTGGAGAAACAGGAGATGGGGAAGAACTTACAGTAAACACTCTATATTCACATTAAAAGCAGTAAACAGAATAAACACTTGCTAAATGTATTTTCAAACTCCAGACTTGGAATTTCGAGAACCACACCCAAGGTTGCCAAACCAATAACCAGGAGATAAACATTTTCCTGCTGTTTCCATAAACCAGCCTGTTCTGTTTAGAACCTTTTGGCAAATTTAACTCCCTGTTACGGCCCTAGCTGGGCCTCCTGATACTGCCCTTGTGTGGGCGTGGTGTTTTTCTCCGCCTCCTCCTCTTCTGCTCCACCCCTCTGTCTCTCTCTTGCTCTTCTCTCTCCCCAGGACACAGCTGCTGCTCATTGGACTCATTTACCACCTGGGCCCAGTCAGCAATCACCTCTCTGAGGTCATATAAGCTGGGGATGAGCTGTGAGCAGGGGGTGGGGTGTCTCTGCTTGGTGTGTTGCCTGCCTGCCTGCCTGCCTGCCTGCCTGCCTGCCTGCCTGCCTGCCTGCCTGCCTGCCTGCCTGCCTGCCTGCCTGCCTGCCTGCCTGCCTGCCTGCCTGCCTGCCTGCCTGCCTGCCTGCCTGCCTGCCTGCCTGCCTGCCTGCCTGCCTGCCTGCCTGCCTGCCTGCCTGCTTGCTTTACGTGAGTAGTGTGGGCCTTGGCAGCAGTAAAGCCAGCTGCTGTTAGTGACAGGGTGAGCTTGTGGGCCCCTGGAAGTGCCTCCTCGTGGAGTTTTTGTTTGGTTGTTGTGTTCTTTGTTGTTGCAACCTTTTTTTGGCATGTTATTGTAATACGGCGTTGCCGGCTCCTTATGTTATGATTATCTACAATAAAGACTGTTATTTACTAAGAACACCTGTCTGTTTTCCTTTCATTCTGTTCTGGACTCATTTGTTACTGGTTCCCTCACTCGCATGCCTAGACCCCTTCGGGGGGGACGTAACACTCCCTTATACAGTAATGTACACATATCAACATCATTAAACATCTGGTAGTCATACTGACTTTGGCAGCAGAGGTTTCCCTGAACTTCATCGACTGTGAGAAGACTGCAAAAGAAAAACCCCCAGAAGTGTCGTGCCACCCACAGCGCCAAGATCTTGACATTATTTTCCAGGTTTTTGTAGAGAACAGACTGAAGAGAGTTTTTCTACATTCTTAATAATTCATAATAATTCTATACCACTGCCTTAAAATACACATTTATTATTACACTTTGCGTGATGATAAATTGATAAAATCAGCATTTCTGTCCATCAGTCTGCACAGAACAATAGATTTTCTTTTTTTCCTTTTTTGTATTGAAAATTAAAACTACTTTACAATAGTCTTCAGTCTCTCACTTTAGAACTTTCTAGAATGCATTTGGATTTCGTTACAGTTTTGCTTTTGAATCGTTTGAATGGGATTTATGATTTTCTTTTGTCGGTGGGTCATGCAGGGCGAATCTGAGACTTTTGCCAGCACTAATTCCATGTTGTATGCTTTCGGGTTACCTTTGTCAAGTTTAACAATCACAAAAATCAAAGGTCATTTGTTTTCTGGCGGAAAGACTTTCTTTAAGGATTGCGTCTGGCTTCCTATTTTTTAACCAGTCTCTGGTGCTGAGAAGCATGCCCATGCCATGATTCTACCATCACTATCCCTGAAAGGATTCTCATTCTTTATCCATCCCTTATGCTTCTGAGAGCTCTGTCACAGTTGTCTACAGAGAGCTCCTGGGCTTCATACCTTGTCCTGACATCCAGTGTGAATTGTTTGACCTTGCAGGTCTAAAGGTCTCCTTTTTCTAAACTATGTTCAATCAGTCTATTTGGACTAAGCTCTGGTCCAATCTAACAGCTAACTAAAGCAAAGAGAATGAAACAATAAGTGGAAGAATTTTGTTTTAGTACAACATTTAGCTTATTATTTCAAATGACTGAAATTTGTGGAAAAATAAAAGAAATGCTTAAAAAATGTACACTTTAAAAAGAAAAACTCAGTTTTTTGGGGGGTTATATTTCTTTTGTTTAGTCTGGTTTTATATGCTTTTTCTCTCTATTCTTCATTTTTTTACTTAAAAAATATAAAACACCCAA
Source organism: Aulonocara stuartgranti (assembly GCF_965226115.1). Lineage (NCBI taxonomy): Eukaryota > Metazoa > Chordata > Actinopteri > Cichliformes > Cichlidae > Aulonocara > Aulonocara stuartgranti. Next base: position 12,830,861 of record NC_138948.1, on the reverse strand, counting down.
AAGGGTTGGGCTTTTGATTTTGTATTAAAAAACAACAACAAAAACATTTTCATCAGTTTAAACAAAATGTTTAAAAAGTGTTATATGGATGTCTTTGGAACCGCATGACACACGCACAAATTGAAAATAAATAAACAATAAATCAATTCAATTTGCTGTAAGTTGAAAAAACAGGGATTTCACATAACATCACATCTAAACATCGAAGCTGATTTGTTTTTTTTTTTGTTTGTTTGTTTTTTTGGTGTTTTTTGTACTATCATAGAGTAATTGTTTTCTCAGGTTTGTCCTGCGTGTCCTGAACGCGGCACGACAACGCCCTCTCCCTGTGTGAACTGCAGGTTACAAGAATCCTATTGGCTAGTCCAGACGTCTACTCGCGGTTCGCTGTATTCCAGTAATCCCAACCCACTCGGGAGTCACTGGGCACGGTCCAACAGCACGGCAGGGACAGGGGCTGGATCGAGAAGATATCGTGGCTCTTTAATTATTTATCACGTCATTAAGGAGCAGGATTAATTGAATATATATCCGAAACATCAACGAAAACCAGTTCTCGTCACATCAGAGGTAATTTCGCTGTTATTTGTGTTCGGACGTCCTGCTAGCGATAGTTCGTTTAGGGCAGCTACTCCAGCTAACAGTGTTTTCCAAATATCGGTGGCCTGTCTGCGTGTGTGTGGTGGGTGGCTTCTAAGTGACTTTACAATGACTGTCGGCTGACTTTATCCCCTGTTATTATCATTAAAACTATTGTTAAGAAGTCAAGGGAAATGAAAAACAGTTCATATTTAGTTACCGTGTAGTTTAATATAATTACAGTGTGTGCGTTTTTAAAGATGCGTTTGCTGTTGCGGTATTCCCCATGCTTCTCACTTGCTAATGCTAATGATGCAAACTGTCCGTCCTGTGATGGTGCAGTTGGGCTGGTCTGTTAAACTGAATCAGCCACAAATTCACATAATAGTTTAAAAACGAATAAATGGATGACGGTTACAGCTTTTGATTGTTTTGCTGTGTATTTGGGACCCACAAATTTGAACTGTGTATGGTGATAATGTATATTTTGTAATTATGGGATTATGGTTTACAGATTGAGAGGTCAGTTTCTTAATCAGGTAGTCAGTGTGTTGCAGTATGGATTGGGCATTTGCCGCCTCTATCTTGTGTCTCTTGGTATAAAACAGGTCCATGTTCATTTTGAAACTAAACTGTGAACAGATAAAAAAAACATGCACAGACAGGTAAAGAGATCCCCTATCTGGGAACATACAGCATGTTCTTACAAAACCCTGGGTGGGTATTTTATCATACTCTATCATACCCTACCCAGTAGCTGCTTAATATTACAGGCAACAGTTCCTACCATTTGTAACACCTAAAAGCAGGGATACAGGCAGCGCACAGTTAAGGTGCCAGTGAATCAGCAGGCGATCCTTCTTAAGTGTTAAAGTATCTGCACATGACAAGTGAGGCAAATGATCCCTTGTTGCATCTTATTTATTTATATCTATTTGTTCAAACCTAACAGAAAGCTGTCACCCTGTTATTTTTAACTTCTTCATCTTTTCAGTAGTAGTAATAAGAGTTATCTTCTGTATCCTCTTCGTACATTACTTTTATTAAATTCTGATGGATTTAATAAAAATAGATACATTATTGCATCATGTAGTCTAGTAGTTTTATGACTCAACATGGGACATACAAGCAGCAGACACCATAACAATCTGGAAAAATATGTTTCACCTACCCCTAACTGGGAGGACAATAGGTCCCCTGTTGGTATGTTTGCTTTGCAAATGGTCACTTGGTTGTTTCCGCTAGAAGCTAACCTACTGCTAGTTTGCATAGTTCTCTTTTTGGCTTGCTTGATTTAAGCTGTAGACAGTGTGTGTTTATTTGGCTTAAGTCAGAAGCTAGGAAGCAAAAATGTAAAAACAAATTATATGAAGTGAGCTGTACTCACTTCCAGTTGTTTTTTTTAGATTAGCATTTTCATCCATAAAGAACTACAGGGAATAAGGAAGGAAGGAAATGCCTTGTGGTTGACATCCAAAAGCTACACACACACACACACACACATACACACACACAGAGGACTCAATGTCTTCTTTCCACTGAGGTCAGAGCACCGACAGTTCACACGGACATTCATTTGGTAACTTTCCCTGTTTTCACTTATTCTCCAACAAGCATCCGGTCTTCCCCTCTTCCCATTTAAATGTCGAACATAAGTAGCTGAAGCTTTAGCTCGTGTTTCAAAATGTCACCTCAGCTACATAGAGCCACTCAGTGCTTACTTCTTTGGTCACAGTGGTCACTGTATGACAGAGTAATGGCAGCTTTGCTGAGCGTAGGCTGAGAACAGGCAGACAACTGTTTCCCTGGATTTGGCAAAGGAAAATCTTATCAAAGGTTTTGATTGCCTTTTGTTCAAATAGTATGCATCTGTATGTACATATGAGCAGACATAAAAATGATAAGCTCATGCAATATAGTCCGCTACCTGGGGCAAAATGCTTACTGACAAAACATTGCAGCATATAAAAGGTTTATCAAACAAAGTTACATCTATTTAGGTAGGTGTGGTATTTTTCTAAGCTTTTTGTAATGTTTTGCTTGAGTAGTTGCTTTTTAGCTTAAAGCAGTGGTGGTTTGGTGTAATTTTGGCTTTGGCTCTCATTCATTTTTATTTTCGTCCTGGTCTCAGTTCTAGTGGGAACAACGATCCCTTTATATGATCTTTAAACGTCAGGATGTCTTTTGGTACATTTACAGGAGACAGATTAATAACTGTTACTCTTACTGTGAAAAGCATTTCTCATGTTCTGTTGGTGTGGGGAAAAATATTGTTGGAATCTGGAAACTTGTAACTATAATAGTCTTATTATTACTTTGTGTCATATGAAATAAAAACAAGGTTTAATTATTAACTTCCCTGGGCAAAGGACAAGTGCACTAGCCAAGACACATACAAACAAACCCTTGGGAGAAAACAAGCACCTAACTTTGTGTCTGTCAGTAACTGTTTGTATTATTTGTGACTTGTGAACTCCCTGAAGCACTAGACATGGGAAATGGGTGTTTGAATATTAATTGACATTTTAACAATTTGATGTATGATATGTTGGAGAAATAGTTGCATCACATCAGCAGCCAGTCCTGCATGGTGTATGGAAGTACACTTGGATATTTTCCATGGCTTTCCCCTAAACATGGCTTTACACAGCTGCACAGTGTGGTGGTGTGGATAGAGGCGCAGGCTCAAATACAATGGCTTGTGTTTCACTGATTGTTCATTTCTTTGGTCCCGCTGTATTAAAAAGCAATGACAGCTCTGCTGACTGCAGGCTGGAACAGATGCAAAGATTGCCTCCACATTTGGCTAAAGATAATACTATCAGTCACAGGGCCTCATTGCTCTTTCCAGTCTGTATTTGTAAGGTCATTTGTGCAAATGAACAAGGGCAGAAATCACACAACCACAAAGTATCTCCCATTGCCTGAGGCAGATTAAAGTGTAATTCATCATAATATTTATGTATATAGACAATAAGAATTTTGTAATATTTTGAGGTGTTTCTGTCCAAGCACAGGTAATTCTGTCTCTGTCTTCTTTTTCAGTTTAGTTTTCAGTTTTTGTTCAGTTTTATTTTGTCTCCTGGCCTTGATTGTAGCATCAATAAGAATCACATAGCAATAACAGTTTATCTTCATACTTTTCTCAGTTCTTGTGTTTTAGTTTGACACTAGAGTTAAAAGAGTCAGTTATGGTGGCCCTGAAAGATCAAACACACTGCAACTTAGAAAAACACCAGCAAATAGAAAATTGCTGCAAAATACACAAAAAAAAGAATGGAAATTAGCCCAAAACATACTAATTCTGCTGTGAGGGAGAAAATGATGCAAGTTAATTTGTGTTTTATTTGCATGGTTTGCTATGACTGTTAGCTTATCTCCCCAAAAACACTTCCTTTGTGTTTTGTGAGGCTTTTTATGAGCTTTTCTATGTTTTTTCTCTTTCTGTTGTGTTTTAATCAGCTCTGTTTTGCTTGCTTTTGCAGCACTTTTCTTTTTTTGTGTGTTTTGCTACGTTGCAGTGCTTTTGACCTATCAAGGCCACTACAGTTAGTAGTATCAGTTAGTAATCGCCAAGTTCTAATAGGTCTCTGTGGACAAACATTTGTCATTTACTATAATCACAGATCACTTACAATCTACAGCTCGTCAGACGCCGCATGTAAATTCCCAGATGGGCTCTCATGTATACATAGATGTACTGATTCTTGCCATGGACATGCCAGTAACTGTGTTTATGGCGCAGTCCCTAAAGTACCAGTAACTGGAGTACATCTCTCCTGTACTTTGGATTCTTAGAAATGGTAGCTTCATTTGACAGTCAGTCCTGCCTGTGGTGTTTTGCGTGGGAGTATACCTGGACAATCTTCATGGCTTTTCAGAGCCTCTTTACGCAGCTGCATATACAGCCGGGAGCAAACTGTGGTGTGGAAAGAGGTGGCAAGCTTGAAGTCACGGTGTTGTCTTTGAGGTGAGTCTGCGCTTTCCTAAAATAGGGTTACTGCAGGCATACAGATGAGGTTTAGGCTTAGTTTTTAAGTAACAACATCCTTGTGGTTTTTGTTGTTTGTGGTCACATTCATCACTGCTCCAAAGACAAGAGCCAGAGCTCAGCAGAGAGGTATTGATTTGTGTGCTGATGTGCATTTTTAGCTATCAGTTTCTTGGATGAGATTTCCCAGAATGTACAGACACCCCCCCCCCCCCATGCCCTCACTTCCCATCAGTGCAGCCTGTTTAAAAAGAGAAATTGCTGTTGTTTTTGTCTTGTACCATGAGGCTCAAAGAATTGTGTTGGGGCTTGTAAAACATTTCAACGTGGTGTGAAAATTTGGAAAAATAATCCTCAAAGAAAGGAGAATGCCCTCTCACGTGGGAAACCACAAAACATGGAATAAAACTGTTGTTTTGGTGCAAGCACAAAAATGTGTAATAGACTGACTCCACTCAGCTGTATTTATATTGAACAGTTCCTCTGAATTTCATGTGAAGTGCACTTTAATGGCAGGAAAAAAACAGAAGATTTTTGAACTGCTATAGCCAGCTCTGCAGAAAGTCCCATTAAATAAATCACATTAATACTGCTGGGTTTAGTGTGCTTTTTGAATGCAGAAGAAGCAGCTGCTTAGAAAGGAAAATGCAATTGCTATGCATGCAGAAAGAGCTAGATCGATGACCGCGAGGTTTATTTATTCACGTGTCATGTCTAAATCACAGCCAACAAACAAACATGAAGATATCTGTAACTACTTTAGGAGTCAAAAGAAAAAAACTGATCTTTAAATCCACTGACTGCTGGTCTACTGTGTAGATTGATGTTTCAGTTAATGACTGCCATAGCCTATAGCTTTAACAAAGAACTGTAGTGTTAAGAAACAAACACAAGGCTTTCAAGATTTGAAGCAGATTATAAATTTGTTCTAATTTATTCCCTCTGCCAGGATAAATAGAATCTTTTTCTTATCTTATGTTGAATCTGTCCTTGACACAAAAGAGTTATGAAATCCAGTAGCTCTCGTACTCTTGTGGTATTTGCAAAGTTTGCAGTGGGCCACGTCATGAATTAATGAAACAGCCATCTAAAAATATATCCGCATGATGCTGCATGGTCATACTCAATGTCACTATGGAGTACTGATAGGATCACTTATTTGGCAACGAGGCTTAAGGTTTTGGCAGGAATTGTTTGCTCATCTATTTGAAACATGTCACATTATTGCTGCAAAGGGCTTGGTTGTTTTTCAGAGGCGTGTTTTTGTCAAGCTAAAGAGACGTTTGAGGCCTGCCCCAGCCTGTCTCGAGGGAAACCAGATGAACTGCAAATGTCAGTGATGGTTCAAAACACAAGAACTGAGATTTATATGCGTACACAACCACATGCAGGTTCATCGGGGTTAAGACTCGATTATTCCGTCCCTGTGCACTGCGACACATTTTGTGTTAAATTATCTAACTTTAGAAGAAAATCAGGCACCCAATGTACACCATACATGAGTCACGACTTAAAGTTTATGTTTGCAAGTATTTTTATGTATTTAATCATATTTTAAAGAGGGTGCAAAAAATATTTTTGTTCTCACATGTTGTGAAATGATAAATGCCTGTCTCATTCTTCTTAAGCTGCTTCTGCCAGACAAACTGGCAGTTTTATCTAGCAGAATGAATAAGCTGTTTGCTGTAGAGCTATCTAGAATACCAATTTATGTACTTGCATATTTGATAGCAATCTACAATAAGCTTTGGTCAGTGGGTGGAAAGATTCATGTCTGATTAGCTGAGAAAAAGAAAATCGTCACTCAAAGACAAATTTAGAAGCAGCAGAATGTGTCGTACTCTGCAGCGCAGGCCTGTGTCTGCTCTGAGCCTGGTAGAGTGCAATGGGGATGTGAACATCACTCTTGATGACAGCACCGCTGTCAATTTTTCAATAGGGACTAGGAACGCTTGCCAGATCTATTAACAAAGCTGCTAAGTTGGCAACAGTGAAGTCCTGTAAGTTACAGGGAGGTCAGGGGTCAAACTGAAATGTAATGTATTACACAATTTAACAAAAAAATTAAAAAGTAGAATTCAAAATCCCAAAAAGTTGCAGAGTATTTGAGTGCAGCTGTGGTTTACCATAACAGCTGTGAACGATTTGTGTGGTTTTAGAGGGCAGCCAAACAGACGGTGAGCAGGCCGAGGTGGTACAGATTTTTGACTGGCAGTACCTGTGGAAGGAGTTTTGTTGACATTAGAATTGAATACACTCTGACATTCCATTTAGTGAAAATAAATGGTTGGCTTGATATTTCCCTGGAAAAGATAGCTCTGCGTTGTTGTACAAGTTATCTTCAGCTCGATCTACACTGCTGCCAGCTGCCTTTACATGCAAGTGTGTCTACTCAGCTTACATTACTTTCAATTAACCCAAAGTCCTGGTAGGAATAGTTAAATGTGCTCATCTATCATAGACTATATATAAAAGTTGGACATAGGTTGGAGGTCTGTCTGTTTGTATAGAGATGAATGGAAAAATGACCCGTTGGCTCATTTTATCCATGATCTCAGTAAATACCTCCCCAGTGGTTTTATAGTCTCAGCCCGTAGTTTAAAGTTTTATTTAATACAACCTAAAGATCATTTATTAAATTGTTAGAATAAAAAAGGGGATAAAGTAGGGCGTACTTTAGGGTGGACCTGCTTTCTGATTCATAACTCACTTTGTGTGAGCACACATTGGCCCACAGTGGCTAAGTCGTAATGCCCACAAAGCTCAGCTCAAAGCCTCAAGACAGGACTAACTGGTAATGTTGCCATAGCTACATCAATCTTTTATATTGCACAATGATTTTAGTCAGTGGCTTTAATCTGTAGGGTCAAGCAATGCAAGATTATATGTAGAGCACCTGTTAAATGCACAAAAAGTTCCAGCTGCATGGCATACATGTTCTTGTCTTGTCTGACCCACAGCTGTGGGGCTGTATGGTGCTGTGGATAACGTGTGCAAAAGATCCTCATTTCGAAACCGGGAGGAGACACAGAGTCAGCCTTGGGGCGTTCAAAGCTAGTGTACTGGTAGTGCCGGTTCCAAGCCTGGGTAAGTGGGAGGTTTGTGTCAGGAAGGGCGTCAGGCATAAAGTCTGTGCCAAATCAAACATGCAGATACGTCCGGCAGCCAAAAGAAACTGCAATGCTGGTGCCACAGTTGTCTTTGTATCCAGTTTGTCTGTATCTTTCTGATTGTTCATAAGTCCGGTTGATAGGAGCAGTGTTAAATCAAAACCCTCCAAAACGGCTTAGAAAAAATAAAAAACTAGGACCTTTAAGAGGAGGACAAGTACAGGATAATCCAAATACCAGGAACAGGAGGATTTTCATAACCAGTGTGTGTGATGTGTGTGCTTAAACAGCTGCCACGGCGAAGTTTTTGGGTTTTTTTTTTTTTCTTTTTTTTCTCCTTACGGTTGACTTTTCTTGGCAGTTGTACATCTGGCTTTGGCAAGAAGTAACATAAGAATGGCAGCTTGCAGTGAGGTATTGCAAAAATTGAAGTCAGTTCAACACATTGGTCCCCAGGGAACCCAGCAGTGTCAGAAACAAACCTAAAGAACATTTCTTAAAAACACTGCGTGCCAGAATATTTTCATGGAAAAAACATTATGTTTACATGACTTCAACCCGGACAGCTTCACAGTGTCCCCAAGTAACTCTCGGTCATTAGCATTATTTTTTTTCACAGCCAGGCTGTTATTTTCTTTTTTTAATAATATCTATGTAACATGATACATGATACATTTATCGTTGTTTTGAACTCTGTCCTTCTGGGTTTTTCCACAGGCCTTCCTCTGTATAGGTTTTGCCTCTCAGGATGTTTTAACACGGTAGTGTAGTGAAGAGGACCATCACTTCATCAGGATCTGTAAGCGGACGCTTGGCCAGTAGATAAAAATGGCTCACTTAAGTCTCACTCCCACCTCAAAGCTTATTAGCAGTGGCTTTGTCTGGCTCCTGTGGATTGTCCTGGGGTTTTCGACTTCACACACTCATGCAGATACTGGTAAGAACTGAAACACGTGAAGGAAACCTTAACTTTAATAAATCGGATATTCTGCTCTGCTGAACTCATCTAATGTTGAAGGTTTCTTTAATTCTAAGAAGCCATTTAGAGTTAAACTGTGTGTCCTATAATCACTAAACCCTGATGGGATTTTTTTCCCCCCCAGGCCTTACAGTACCTCAGCGGGTGACGCTGTCTCCTAACTGGTACACACAGGAACTCTCCATATCCTGGTTGGGAGGAGGCGCGACGACCTTTGACCTCATCATTCTAAGAACTGAATTCAATGAAACTGTCTTCTATGTAAGAGCACTTCATTTTCTACGAACTTGTTTTGTCATGGAATTTTAAAGCAATTGTAGTAATTATGAGTGTAGGAAGATTTGCTGTACTGGTAACATTGTTTTGAAAATCATCTTTGGTATTTGTATAGTATTTTTTTTTTTTCAAAAGGGAATCGTCATCTTGTGCTGCATATTTTCCTGTAGTGATTGCTTTGATTTTACGTGAACTTTAGGTTTTGTGTGCACTAAGTAGGTGATTTCTTCTCTATGACGGTCGCAATATTTCACCAGTTACTTGTTTGAACTGTGCATTCTGTGTATGTTCTGTAGGAGACAGTCTCTCCGACAGTGAATAAGGTGAGTGGTCTGCACCAGTGGACGTGGACTTCAGTTAACCCCCTGGAGTGTACCTCCCTGTCAGTCAAAATCCGCTCAAGCGATGGGCACACTACAAGTGAATGGAGTCAGACTGAGACACTTCAAGGTCAGTGGCACGGATGTATATTATAGACCATCAGTAATTAGTTAAAACCTAAGTAATATTAATAATAATAATAATAATACATTTTATTTAAATAGCGCCTTTCAAAGCACCCAAGGACACTGTACAACAGATAAAAACTGGAAATATACACAATGATAAAAATAGAAGATAAAAGTTAAAACATACAGAAATTTAAGAATAGGCAATTTTAAACAGATGAGTTTTGAGGGTGGACTTAAAAAGAGAGAATGAACTAATATTTCTGAGGTCCGGGGGTAGGGAATTCCAAAGTCGAGGGGCAGAGCAGCTAAAGTCCCTCCCTCCCATTGTGATCAGACGAGCAGAGGGAACAGAGAGAGAAAGAGAAGATGAAGATCTAAGTACCCAGTTAGTATCCTGTTGGCATGTTCTCATTAAGGCCTCATTCTTTTAAAATGTATACCTCCTAAAATATTTGCCTTGTGCATATCAGTGTCTTTTTACACCTTACTACTCTCTTAACTCAATTTTTTTTTTATTCTTTCTCGATCTGTTTTCTATTTCAGGAAATGATCACCCCAATAGTGAGCAGAGAGTTAAGGTATTTCCCCAGGACAAAGTTTTACCTGTGGGGGCCAACATCACCTTCTGTTGCATTTTGGATGAAGGGCTGGTCTTAGATAAGCTAAAGTACGACGGGAACACCACGAGCGTGACACGACTGAGCAGGCGGACCTATTCCACTACAGTGTTTAATCTGGTGGCCTCTCGCCAGTCAGGGAGCAACATGCTTTGTTTGCCAGAAGACAAGGAAAAACTGTATGGAGCCGTTGTGTTTGTTGGATGTAAGATAAACACGTTTGAAATATGTTTAGATCTAATCTGGGTTAATGTTTTGGGCATGGCAGAAAAATACATTCATTTATATCTTTTAATATTTACGACTCTAAAAATGTGACTGAGATTTTTTTTTTTTTTTTTTTTTTGCCCACATCCCCAGATCCACCACTGCCCATTGATTTTAAATGTGAGACTCATGACTTAAGATCAGCTGTGTGCCAGTGGGGTAAAGGACGAGACACTCACTTGTATGGCAGTCAACGAGGAACTCGCTACTTTGTGAACAACAGGTACGCAGTCTCACTCACAAAAGGGAACAGTAGAACTGTACAATCACTCATTCACAGAAAACATCTGCAGGTTCTAGAATACATGGACATTACAGGGAACCTTTACCTGTATTTTTCAAACAATCCTACATCCGTCCAAACCTGTCCAAACCGCATGTTGGATGTTTCTTTTTTGCCACCTAAAGCTTTTTATCCAGTGTGAGCACAAAAATGATTTGTCCAGTAGGTCACAGAAGCAAAAGGGTCCAACTGCAGTGCCTTAAACCTCTCTCCTCAGGCAAGAATAACATATATAAAATGTACACGTGTGCTGCTCATCAACTGGCATTACCTGCATGATTATAGGCAGAACTTTTTCAGTGAAGAGCTGCGATGATGCTCTCCACAGTACCGTGCCAGCAGTTTTCTTCCAGATAAAAATGCTATGAACCCAGGATGGAAAGAAAACAGAAGATTGTTTTACAAAATTAGATGTGAAAGCCCTTTCAGCTTTTATGTCCAAGACTTTGCTTTTAGCCATCATCGGGTCACACTTAGTTTGTATTTGAACAATGTGTTTATATTATTTATGACAGTTCCTCTGCCTTTCTCTAAAAATCCTTTTTTTTTTGTACGGGAAAAAAAAAACTACTGGGAGAGGAAGACGAGAAATATAAAACACTTAGGCAAAGAGACCACTTGCCTCTGTGAGTCCATGTGATAGCAGATTGGCACACTTCCAAGCCTTTTACAGGAATAGCTTGAACGCTGGCCAAAATGTTTTTCATTCTGTGCCTTTTCTATATGTTAGAAAGACAATTTGAAGTGATTACATTTTATTGTGAATTGCTATACTTACAGCAAATCTAATTTTTTGTGCCTTTTTTTTTTTTTTTTTTTTTTTTTTTTTTTTTTTAGGGACTGCAGTGAGGTCAACCAAGATGTGGGACAGAAAGAAGCAACCTGTACTTTAGACACATGGGAGGGTAACTGGACACTGGTAGCTAAGAATCTTCTCGGTCAGTACAGCCTCACGGACACTGCTGAACTCAGTCACAGAGGTAGGTGGCTCAACTTTAGCTTCTCTCCATCACTGCACATACTCTTCTGGTAAAACAGACATATAGAAATCAAAAATATATAAAAAATACTTTTTTCCTTTTCTGATGTTGTTGAATCTTTCTTCCTCCTCAGTGTGTCCAGTGGCGCCAGATCTGCTGAGCGTCGTTGCCGATGCCTGGAATGCCTCTTTGTCGTGGCATTGGAAGTACGACAGTTATTCTTCCTTGGCACTTGTCTGCCAGGTTGAGATCACCACAACAGAGGACGAAAAACTAATAAAGGTGAGAAGTCTGCGCTTGTGTATGTTGTGCAATATGTCAGACATCATCACTTTGATTCTTCTAGGACTGCATCCTACCACATTGCCCTCAAGAAATGCGAGGTCATGTAGGATGTTCTCTCATTCGTGCTTATAAAATCGAATGTCTGTTTCCAGCGTGTTTTCTCTGGTGTGGGTCTGAGGTCTGTGTTTCTGTCGGGCCTGTATCCTGATGAGCACTACAGTGTTAAAGTCCGCTGCGGTGCCCAGCAGAATTTCTGGAAGTGGGGAAACTGGAGCAAACTGTCTTCCTTCAAAACTAAAACCTATGGTAAATTATTTATTTGTGGTGTTGCTTATTTTGGCAGAATTAGGGATGCAAGTGTTTATTATTTCCTAATTTTATCAATCAGTAATTTTTTAGTGATTAATTGTTGGGTGTCTGCCTGAATTAATTCAACTTTAAGGAAATCTAGGAAGTAAATTTGTTGCTAAATACTGGATATTTGAAGTCCTCATTTCTACAGGACTAGAGTCTCTGAAATGTAACATAACGTTTGTATGTTTTTGACTTTTCTCAGTTCCCGATACCCCAGATGCTTGGATATGGTTGAACACAGATAACACCGGGAAGGTTATTTGGAAGGTAATGTGTCTTTTTTTTTTTTTTTTTTTTTTCATCTTTGACTTGAGCTGTTTTAGATTTACATGGTCATTTTAGACAATTTGCTTTATGCATGTATAATTGGAAAGAGCACAGATTCATCATGTTGACTACAGCTATAATGCACAGACAAGTAACATGTGCATTTTCATTCGTTATCCTGTTTCTTTGACACAGGTCACTGTTTAACGTACCATGAAATGTACCCCAATAAGAAGAAAGCGATTTAATATAATTTCTTTCCTGATCTCCTTTAGCCTCTAACACGAAGACAGAGCCACGGTAAACTGACACAATATGAAGTTTTCCTTTGGAGTCCTGAAGAAAATCGAGCACTTGCGCCGGCTGTAACCTTGCCACCGAATAATTGGTCCATGCCAGTCAACCTCACAGAAATCGCTTTCTTCAGCAATAACGGCAGCGTCGTAGCAAAAGTAACTGCAAGGAATGATGCGGGATCTTCTCCACCTGCAAGAGTACATTTGACAAGTATGTGAAAGTGGAGGGAGAGTGTGTGTGAGATGTTTATCTTATATTTCAACAGCACACTTGACCTAATGTGACATTGCTGGCAGCTTCTAAGGAGAACTTTCTGGTGTTTTAGCGTCTGCTTTCACTCGTATAACATGCGTCGTTGTTGAAACCCTAAAGTAGCACTCTGTTGTGTAGAAACAGTGAATAGATGTGGCTTCTACATTGCTAAGCTTGTTTTCATCCTTCCAGGTGTGGAACCCCTTGCTGCGCCCAGGATAGTTTATACAGACCAAGGTTTTCCCCTGTTCTGGGAAAACAATGCCAATGCCACCTGTGGATATGTGGTAGAGTGGCTTGATGCCTTCTGCCCACAAGACTGCCCTGTAGAGTGGATTAAGTTGCCTGCTGGAACCACTAATGTTTCCATTGAGTCAGGTATGCAACAACTGTCAGCCTGTGAAAACGGAGCATTGATTTCAGTGGATTTTAGCACTGTGCTGTATGTGTTTTGATTGTTGGTACAAACTTTGTTGTCTTTCTGTTAGTATTATTCTTGACTGTGTATAGTAATTTCAGGTCTTTTCAGACACGGAATAGATAATATTGCTGTTTTCTAGTTTTCAGAGATGAGCCATTTTTATACTAACGTTCCTCATAGCTCCATTCAAAACAGCCAACAGCATTGATAGGAGGCAAAATTACTGACAGTATTACTACAGTGTTACTACAGTATTATGTGTTGTATTATTATGTGTTGGCAATTATTAAAATCTAACTGTATGTAATTGCTCACCTGATTGAAGTGAATTACACATCAAGTGTTTGCTTGCAATCAATCTCGTCTCCGTGTCTCTTGCAGGATAATTTGTTAAACTTACTGCTCTTGTGCTAGATACACAACTCTCAAACTTTGTTACTGATGGATTCAGGAAGCTGCAACTATGTGATGAATTGTTAACTTGCTAATCTGACCTGTCACTGGTACTGTGACTGAAAGCATGTATCTCGTGGCAAAGGTTTGTTTAGGCATTCTCCAAAACACTGATATGTTTTAATGAGCTGGGAAACTCAAGATGTTGGAAGGACACCCGTGCAGTTGCAGTCTTGTGACTGCAAGTAGTCACTCTTGTGCTAAAAATGTTTGCGTAAAATGTGCTTGGCTCGAGGTTTATGGAAAAGTGGTCAGAGCGTGCATTCTGATATGGAGAGGTCACATTCAGATTAACAGGAGAGAGTACGCGTCAGAAAGAGGTTTAAGATATTAAGATGATTTTCAGCTTACAACAACCTCAGTGACCTCAAATAACTCCACTGAAAAGGGCTGTCGAATTTTAAATTGTGTTGCATAACGCACAATAATCTGTTTCTCTGTCATCAGCTACGTTCCAGCCAGGTGTGAGATACAACTTGTCCTTGTACAGCTGCTCCTCAGATGCCAGGGAACTGTTGAAGCGCTGGCAGGGATACACGCAGGAGCTGGGTAGGGATACCGCTGCACACTGAAAGCTTATCTTTAAAAAACAAACAAACAAGCAAATAAACAAAAAAAATGGCGCTGTGTGTTTTAATCGCGGACAACTTTTCTCCTTCTCGCCATGCTCCTCCAACCTTTTCCCACCTTTTGTGGTTTCCACAGTCCCTTCTGTTGCTTTGACTCTGTCAGCCAGTCAGCAGAACGCTGATATTCTTCTCACCTGGAAAGAGATTCCACTGGTGAACAGAAGAGGCTTCCTCCTGGGCTACAATATTTACAACAGCACTGGTTACCAGTTCAAACTACTAGGTATATTTATGATTCTCCTCCTGTTTAACCAATAAAACTGTTACAGTACGATACTTTAAAAGGACAAAGATCATGAATAATTATGATTTTGCAGTTCATCACAATGTGTGGATTTTGCTTCTGGTTAATACTTTTCTTCTTCTTTTCTCTCCTTACTCGTTCATTACCCTTTGAACAGAGAATGTGTCTGATCCAGAAACGATGAGCTACACAGCAAAGGATTTCGCAAAGGGTTTCATTAAGGGGACCTTCAAATTTACTGTCAAGGCCTACACTGCAGCAGGGGAGAACACAGGCACCACTGCCACTGTAACAATAGAGCCCTACAGTACGTAAATATCTAGTTTTATTTATTATGTCAGTCTGTCAGCATTATTAAAGATTCTCATGTATGATGCATGCATCTATGTGTGTATGTATATATGTATCGATAGCGTAATTTGTACTTAGATGTAGGTAAATTGGTAGTGTAGCATTTCTAATACTCTTTGTCCTATCCTGACAGCTGATTGGCTCATCTTGGAGATCTTGACTTCTTTGGGGCTTGTAACTTTATTACTGGCCATCGTCACTTTCACTTGCTACAAGAAAAGGAAGTGGTAAGACTGTTGTGCTGCTATTTTTGCTAGTCTTTCTCTCTTGTTTGCATGTATGCAAGAGATGATTTTATAATTCAAGGCAGCAATGCAGAGCATCTTTTTTTTTTTTTTTTTTTTATTATTATTATTCAGGCACTTGATATTCTAAATGTTAAAATTAAAATTCTGCTCCTACCAGGGTAAAGAAGGCATTCTATCCAGATATTCCAGAGCCCAAGCTTCCCAGTGATTGGCCCAGGACACGGGTACAGTATTAGCTTAATCCAGTATGATCCTTAGAAACTTCCTTGTGCTTCCTTTGTGATTACAAAAGCTCATTCCCTGTTTTTTATGTGTTATTTTTTTATGCTGTCTTGTGAAACTATATTTAACTGACTCTGTCTCTTTCAGGGTCCATTGGACGTGAAGCCATCTCCCCACAGCATGGTGTGTGTTGTAGAAACACCTGAGTATGATTGTATTAAAGATATGCTTGTTGCCATTCCTGAGGAAGATGAAGATGATGCAGGGCAGGGAATAGGAGATGAGTCAGTTGACACAGATGAACCAACGTCATTACGCTACTATAACCAAATGGTAGATGAGCGTCCCATAAGGCCACGTTTCCCAGACTCGTCTGCTTCTTCTATATCGTCTATGAGTTCAGCTCACACCGATGTGACATACACAGGGATCCAGACCTCAGGGTCTTCTTTGGTCCTCCAGCTGGATCCACAGGGTTCTTCCGAGTGCCACCAACCCCAGCTTGATCGGTTGGTCAGCTATGGAGGAGGAGGCTATCGACCTCAGATGCAACCTAGAGCCCCAAGTGATGACCTGGATCTGCCTTCACCCGAGTCTTTCCTAGAGCCACAGGCTGCCTGTTCTGGCGGCTACAAGCCCCAGGGCTCCTGGCAGTTGGACTCCCCCGTGGATGCTGCAGAAATGGGCAGCCTGGCACCTTCACTGGGATCCCCTACCTCTGTTGCTTCCACTCAATTCCTTCTCCCAGATGGAGAGGAGAATACAGGGGAGAAACGACAGCTGTCGTCTTCAGCAGCATCCTGGCTCACAAACCTGCTGTCATCAACAAAACCATGAGATCATCTCTCTCTCAGTACTAGTCGCCAGGTCAGGGGGTTTAATGTGAAACTATTTTCATCATTACTGTTACCAGTGTCATGTATCGCAAGGCTAAGCCACATAGTCTAGCTAAGTATCCCTTCTGATGTAGCACTACATGATTGTTGCATTTCGACAGCAGCAGTTAATAAGTCATTTTCTGACGTTTATGCCAAACACGTAGAAATGTGTCTTGTTATTTTCTCGTCCTTGGATTATGAATATAAATCTGTATATTTATAAATCAAAACATTTCTATCATGGCAGCAAAATTCCTCAAATGATTTGTTCATACCTCTCCTCTTTCTACCATACTATATATGCACCCTCTGGAGACCCGGTGTCTGATCTGTGACTTTGTGTGATGGGCATTTCCAAATGGCATTTCCTGTGTTTAGTGTGCTTACCTTTCTTTCTTCCTTTCTTTCTTTTGGTGATGTAAGCTTTACTCACTTCTCGCTACAGAGAAAAACTGAATGCAGCACAGCTTCAAACTTTATAATGGCACCTGAAAATACTTTATAAGTACCTTTTAGGAAAGGAGCAGTTTTAATTGTTCATGTCTTCTGCTGTTCCACCATTGGTTTAATCTTACCTGCTTTGAGACAGCTACAGGACTGAAGCTCAAGTCCTCTCACATGTGATTTACAGTTCACAAATAACTGTTGAAACAGGGAGATATCAGTGGAACTATGCACTTATTGATGAGAATCATCTTTAGTTTACACAGATGTGGGTGTGGTGCTTTGTATTATGGTCTGGAAATATATGGGTGATAAACCCATCGGATATACACTGTTATAAGCTAAAAACATGAATACAAAGTGATGTATTATAATGAACAAACACACGAATATGTAATGTTTTCTTGCCTTCTGTTTTGCCTTCATTACTAGTAGAGTTTTGTTTTTTTTTTTTGTTTTTTTTTTGTTTTTTTTGTTTTTTTTGGGGGGGGGTTTGCCGCGAAACGGATTTCACGGTCAGGCTGATACTTGTATTATCCTCCGAGATGATGA
Source organism: Aulonocara stuartgranti (assembly GCF_965226115.1). Classification (NCBI taxonomy): domain Eukaryota; kingdom Metazoa; phylum Chordata; class Actinopteri; order Cichliformes; family Cichlidae; genus Aulonocara; species Aulonocara stuartgranti. The sequence continues at coordinate 12,813,430 of NC_138948.1, read as the reverse complement.
TTGATATTATACATTTTCAACTGATGCGAGTTAGTTGGGTGGGTAATCAACGTTTTCAAAATTCAACGCTTCCAATGCTTTGCACCATCAAATTTCACACATTGCCTTATTACTCATAAATGTTGCTGTTAACAATGTCTTACGCTAGTGTGATTCAGAATTGACTGAAAGTGCACTGTATTTCAGTATGTGGATCCCACCCACACTTTAGTTTAATGTACAGGAGATGTCATTTGTCATCAGTTTTAGTGAGTGCTATGGCTTCTCGGTGTGTCGGTGTGGATTGCGAAGATTTCTTTGGTTTCTTTAGAGAGTTCTGCACAAGAACTTAATATCATTTTGGTAGGCTGTGTTTATGTGTTTACTGTCTTTTGGTCTGCAGTACATTTAAACAAATGTTTTATAATAATATATATATATATGCCGCCTTTTAAATTCTATGGTTAGATAAAGGGACCAAAGGAGAGAAATGATAGATAATGACTAGAAATGCTCATTGAATACAAATGAGTATAGAAAGCTTATAATTTGACACAATAAGCAAGATGTATTGTTTTCTTTTCTTCTTTTAGAGTCAGGCCAGGGCTTGCCCGCACGGCAGATGTGGTCTGTTGTTTCTCAGTGCCTCCAGCCAACAAGCTTTAAGCAAACCTACTGTGACGTGAATCATGACGTAAACGAACTTTAACTCTGTCTTCACAGACGAACTGATAACAGGCAGGCAGTCAGTCCTCTTTGACTACTGAGGAAATTGTATCCCCCCTTTCTTTCTCTCAGAAAACTGCTCTGAATTTTGATTTATGAGGCGACAGCTTGCATCAGTACTGAATAAGCCACTTTCAGTATAGGAGATCATAATCTTCCAAGATTATTTTAAAGAGGGGATGTAACTGAGTATTTAAACATGGCTGCATATTCTGTTCCTTCGAAGCTTGCTTTTTTTTTTTTTTTTTTTTTTTTAAACAAGCAGCGCTTCGAAGGTTATAAGTTACAGTGTGTTACAGGATTTATGTTGATTTTGATCAACAGACTGGCACCTTTTTATTGTCCTGGAAATCTTATTATTAATGCAACAAACTGTACATAAGTGTGATTTTCTGTTTTCCCCTTACTTTCTTGCAATACAAAATCTCCTGATGTTTTATATAAAATGGCATTATATTCCCTCTACTATTTAGTTAATGAGAGGAAAATTCAGAGTCAGATTTGAAATATATATTTGTTGTATATAAAGTGAATAAGAATTGTGATCCTGTTTTTTGTTGTTTTTTTTTTTTTTGTTGTTTTTTTTAGCTTACTCCGCTTTGCATTGCTATCTTTCCATAGGAGATTCGCTTTGCCAGACAAAGTGTATGTAAGGCTAGAGATCTCTTCATTGCAGCTGCAGACGAGCAATTTTTCTTTAAAGTTTCCGCTGTTTTCTGAGGTTCATCTTCATTTTTAATGAGTGTTTACACTGTAGAATTTTTGAATATGTGCTTTGTATACCAGTGTAAACTTGCTGCTTTACACATCTTCCTCGTTGGCCTCGGATGTCTTTGTGAAATTGATGCATGCTATCTAAAATATCACAACAAAACAGTGGCTTGTAAACTTCTCGTTTATGTTGCCATATGGCTTGGAAACTAACACTTAGTGTTCTGCATGACAACAGGACTGAAAGTATTGTGCATTTAAAAAAAAAAAGTACCTTATTTCAGGAAATTGTTCTTAAATTCGTGATATCTAGCAGATTATTTTATCCGTTCATTTTATTGAATGAAAACACTACATTTTGTCCGAGTGGAAAAAATAAATGTTAACACTACTAACACAAAATGGTATACTATTTGTTTCAATGCAATAAAATGACTTGTCTGGCTGTTAGTTTGTCGGCGTGGTTCTTTTTTTCCATATTTTTTTTAATAAACATTTTAACCATAATCAACGTGCCCAGTGTGCTATTATTAAGTCCCCATTACAAATTATTATTTTACTTTAATGTCTGATGATGGTTGTGTAGCTAAAAATACTTTTGTCCCTTTAGTATTAAGTAGCACAGGTTCTGGATCGGTTAGCAGTTATTAATTCTAGTTTTTAATTACACTTGTTTGTGAAATAAAAACTGATCCAGGGTAAGCTATACTGAGGCATTCTAATAACGCCAGCGGTAATGTTGATAGGGCGCCATGGCAACGGTGTACCAGTGGGATATGCTCCGCTGTTTTTTTCTGACGTTATCCTGGGGCTAAAATGTCATAGTCTTAGTAGCGTTAGGTGGTGTGTTGTCTGAGTATAAATGTAAGAGCTGAAAAAGTACGATGTCGGATATATTGTGCCGGTGGCTGAACCAGGAGCTCCAGCTGTCAAAGGCTGTAGGTAAGTTTGTCCAACGAACTAGCTGCTAGCTTAATGAAGCTAAAGTTCGGTATAGATGTTGTTATTAGCTCCTGGACGCTAAAAAGACAAAGGGCTAGTCCATCTATAAAGTCAACAATCCAAGGGATATTATTTCAAAGTTAATACACAATACTCATCAACACGTTAACTCATTAAGCCAATAGTTTGTCTGGACTGCTCAAAATATATTATACCAGTCTTTGTTTGGGTAAACGACTAAATGTTCATCTCTACAGAGCCAAAGACCATTGCCAAAGATTTCGCCAGTGGTTACCTAATGGGGGAAGTTTTGCATAAATATCAGCTGCAAAACGATTTCAATATGTTTATGAAGAAAGAGTAAGTTGCCCCTTTTTCTGTCTCTTAGCTACAGGTGCTTAATTCTGCAGTTCATTTAAGGTGTTCATAATAAGTGTAAATCACACCTTTCGTTTTAGCACCTCTGTCTCCAAACTGAATAATTTTACCCGCCTTGAGCCTACTCTCCAATTACTTGGGATCTCCTTCGACATAAACACAGCCCAAGACCTAATTCAGGAGAAGCAGGGGGCTGCCACACGCCTCCTATACCAACTCTATGTCTCACTTGAGAAGAACAGGAAAGCAGAAATTAGTGGGACAATGATGGAAATTATGCAGCCAGCAGGATGTGCAAGCCTGCACAAAAAGGAGCATCAGATCTATTCTGACGTAAGAGGGCTGTTTGTTGAGTTTTGTATGTGCTTATTAGAGGCTTTTTTCCTTTTGAAGCAGGTTTGTTTTGATCGGTAAGAAACATATTTAGAGTTTAAAAATGTTTTGCTTTTTACGAATAATGAAAAATGAAATCATGATTTGGGCCCTTAGGTGTATTTTCAAGTGTTTTTTCCTTTCACATAGCGACTGCGTCAGGTGGTGAAACGTGATACAGAATTGAAACTTCAGAAAATTTCCCAGCACTATGAGGAGAAATTCCAGCAGTTTGTGGTGACCCCTCCGATCGAGCAGAAGAGACAAGTCAAAGTCCAGGATGAGAAAAGACTGAAGAATATTGACAAGGTGCTGGAAGATTAAATAGAATATTAGCTTACTTAAATTGGTCTATAACTAAAACCCCTTTCCTTTCTTACATTATCTTATATTATGCTATTGCAATAAATAAAGTTTGAGATACTTACTACTCTGAACTGTGTATGTTGCAGTTGCAGGCATTTCATCAGAAGCACAAAGGCATGACTTTTAACCAGACCACTTATATGCAGGTGCCTAAGCCACCTCCATACATTTCACAACTCAGCCTAAAGAAGAGACAGCAGCAGCAGAAGCGCAAAGAACGGCAAGCACAGGTGTGATAGAGCTAAAAATGCTGTAATAATTTCCTAACCCATAGAGGAAATTTCATTTTTGGTCTGTTGTCTCTTGGGTGTTATTGTGTTTTGTTCACATAGATAGTCCAGACTGAAATAGTCCAGTTTGAGACAAACAGGAAGATGGTAATTACTGCTGGGTTATCATCAAGGTAAGAGAAAAGGAAAATATTTTATTTATGAACTAAGCATATTTTTAAATGTCTGTTTTAATGGACATTTGTTCCACTCTTAAATCTTTGCTACCATATAACTTTTTACATATGTTTTTTTCTTTCTTTCTATTTTTAGTGGTCAGTCCCCCATAGATTTTTCCCTTGGTAGCAGCAGTCAGGGCCGTGATTTGCTTGGACGTGGAAATAAGGTGATGTTACAGTCCAGCAACAGATACATACAAGAAATCCGAAAGAGGCTGGAGGAAAATGCTATAGCTTGCAAGGAGAGAGAGAAAAGACAAGACAGATTCCTGGTGGAGCAGCTCAAGGTCCATGAAGCTCAGGAGGTGAAACATCTCGCTTAGAAATATTAATAGCCTTTGTTAGATATACTTAAAAAATCCAGTGGTTCTCAAATGTTTTTCCATCCCTCCTATTTTCTTTGACCTCAAATAGTCTGTTATTTGACTGTCATTTGTCATTTTAACCCCCAAATCAGCTAATTAGCCTCCTCTTCCTCACCCTTCAGGAGGCACGACGAGAGGAGCAACTGGTGAAGCGACTGACACGTCAGACTCAGCAGGAGCAGCGTTTGGCAACCCAGCTACTTCAGATACGTATGCAGAAGGAGGTCATCCGAGAGAACCGCCTGTTCAGAGAACAGCAGTACCAGCAGCGGAGAGAGAGAGACTTCCAGGAAGCTCTGGACAGGGAGGCGGTGAGATAGGATGATATATGAGGAGGGATGTCTCACTGCTGTTGTTTTGTATTAGGCTTGGTCAGTAATAGTATTAATTGTCGAGTAGGGATAAAAATAAAAGGCCAGATTTACACAGGTTGTATTGCATCAATAGAATTTGTTATCTTGAAGAGAAACAGATGGACTTGAGAGGTATAGATAAAGGATATACTAAGAGTGTATGAATCATGTCCATTCAGTGGTCACAGATACACTACAGATGACAGATTTAGTGGAAAACAAATTAGTGATGTTCATGGTTCACTATGGTTTCAGTGTGAAAATATAGCTTTTTTATTAGCGTATAATTATTAGCAGTGGTATAGATTTACAGGTTAACTGTTATCACTTTATAACATTATAAGTTTAATTGTCAACAAATCCCAATAAAAGACAAAAAGCAGATATGATGAAACAGTATGGGGGTGGAGTACTGTGGCACAGACGAATAAACGATGAATACACAACAATGCTAAATACTTTAATTACTGGTTTTTTTAAATAGTTTTTATGGGATTTGATGACAGTGGCACGAACATAGAGTCACTTAACTAAATGTCAAATATTTTGTATGTTGTCACCATTTTGTGCTGGTTTTATCACTAATTTAATTTCTCAGGCAACATCAGAGGAGAATTTTGTGAAAACATTTTTCAAATTCAGCTGTTATTTACAGAAGAAATGTATAAAATCATATAATTAAATGTACACAGAATCTCTTATAGGGTCTTTTTGTGCCTTTTTGTGCACTAGGCAGTAGTAGTGATAAATTCTCCTTTTTGTTATTTTTTGTCTTTGTCTTCAGAACTCTTTGTGAATAAAACTTAGTACTAAATTTTATGCAGTAAATGATGAAATGTAATATTTAGCATCTTCCCTAATTTCTTAAAAACACTGGTGATTAGCAGGAACCTTTATACCATCTCCATTGATTCCCTCTTTCTGACTGGGGTCTCATATAGGCTCTGGCTCAGCAGGCTAAGTTGGATCGTGCAGAAGAGATCAAAAAGGAGCTTGAATTCTGTAACAGGATTGCTGTTGAGAGAACTCAAAGGAAATATAAGAAGCATTTTGAGAACTGCAGGGGCATTTTGGAGCAGATAATGGACTTGGCCACAAAGGTTGGAGAATATCGACTGCTCAATGGAAAGTACGTAACATAGTTGCTTTGTAAAGATGAAGTATAAATGCAGCAAATGGTGTTTGGTTTCAAAACAGACCTCTTGGTCATTTGATAAATGTGTGAAAATTCAAAAATGTGTTATGTATGTTTTCAGAGGGTACCACTAATAAGTTGCAGAAATATTTTTACATTGGCAACTTCATGATGTGAATAATTGGACTAAGGGTGAAAAGAGCACGTACTCTGCTCTATATACAGATTTAATTTGTTTAAATTAGAACACATTTTTTTCTGAAAAAGTAACTGAAATAATTTGGGCACTTTTTAAAATATAGATTATATTTTATTTTAGTTTCTTTTTACTCAAAAACAAAATAGAAAATATTTTAGGAAAGTACTGACAAACTGAAATCTAACTGAAAGTTGTTTTTAATGTTAATGCTAAAGCACTGCACAGTATGGTGCAAATGCTGATGTGAGTTCAAACCTGTGAAAAAATACCAATATTGGAAACTGTCATTGTACAACTGACCAGTGGTCAAATAAAATCGGGCCATGTAAATGTCCAGACTGTCTTTTCTCATGCTCATCATGCCCCATATTTGCTTTTTTTGATCTATCCGTCTATCTGCAATGCTGTATGTATGTTATACTAGGTTTTACATGTCTCATGTCTTGTGTCAGCGCTCCTACTCATGACCAGATTAAGCATCCCTGCAGAGTTTATTTACAGCATTTTCCACCTCAGTGAACATTGATTGAATAAATGAATACATTTAGACAACATTAAGAAACGTATTACGGTTGAATTAAGAGACTGGAGATTGTTCAGATTTATAGTCCATATCCAACCTCAGAATTCAAGCTTTGCCTCCTGTCATTTTCTGCTATGATGTCCAGTCGGATTCCAGAGAAGCTGATGAGAGAGTGGAAGGAATTGCTGTTCAGTGGTCTTCCACTTTATGAGCCAGTAAAGGACCGCCAGCCAGGGTTTGGGTTCCGTGAACCACTAGACACTATAGAGCTTCAGAAGCAGGAGATACTCAACAACCAGGACTATGATGAATACACTGTGAGTTTGAAATATGAATGCAGTGTTTCAAACATATTTTGTATGCACATTTGCCTGCCCTTAGCTAACTTTTGTTGACGAGGTAACTTTATTTAGAATAAAAAGTGGCATTGATTGAGCGATTGAGCTACATTTTTGACATTGAAGAAGTGTGTATCTAAATTCAAGTACCCGATGCTGTCTGAATGCCTAAGGTCCTCTTTGTCTTTGACATACGTTTGTCAGAATATGATGGGTGAGTGGGGATGGCCAGAGGAAGCTGTGGAAGTGAAATTACCCGTGACCAACAATGATATTCTTGGGTACATTGTCCAACGACTGAGGAACGTTGTTGATCCACCCATCACTGAACCATCATCATCCCTATTTCCACACTTTATCCTTAAGGCCTGTGTCCTTGGAAAGTTTTGCTCTGGCAAGACCACCTGCCTGTCCAAGATTGCTGAAGGCATGATATAAGAAATGCATATACAAACACAAAGTTAATCTCCACTTAAATCTTTACTTATATTATACTTGTATTATAAATGGATATTGGATATAATTGCATGGTTAGTTGTCACTGTATGTATTGTTTCTGCTTCAGCACATGGCATCTACGTCTTATCGACTGATACTTTGATTGAAGAGGCACTGAATGCTCACAAGAACGGAGAGAAGGTTAGTTAGAGACAGTAAAATGAGTACTGTAACTTTAGTAGCATCCATTGTTATTATAAATAGACTTTAAAAGATTTTTCACGGCAAACATTTCAGTTATTTCTGCTGTCATTTCAAACAATTATTTTGGACAAAATTAACAGGGCACAGCGCAGCAGCGTGAGGAAGACAATGAGCAACCTCTCGCAAACACATCAGTGAAATCTGGTGGGTTACTGAAGGTCTAATGATTTTATTCTACTCTGTTTTGTATTATACACAATGGTGTGTTTCTTTGCTTAGTACACAAAGCTGTTATCATCACTTCTTTTTTCATCTTTTTCCAGATCTTGAAAACCAAGAAGAAAATAGAGCTGGTAATGCAACAGTAAGTGCTGTTTGTGTACTGTATGTGTTGTATTTATCATCTTTGAATTTACTTATCATTTTTCTATTTACTTATACTACGTAACAGCCTGTATCCATTTTATAACACCAATCTGCCTGAGGGAAATTGTTTTTGATCTTTGTTGTTAAAAAAAAAACAAATATATATTTGGAAAATCGAATGATTTGGAATTTGGGTAAAAGCTTTTCTTACTTTTCCAGCTTTCGAAGCGAGCCATACAAGGAGCTGCTGTGGAAAAAGAGCTGAGGAAAGGGAACACTATCCCTAATGAGCTGTTAGTGGACATTATAGTAGAGGCGATCAGGTGAGAAATGTTGAGGCCATTGTCTTAATTTTACCAGTAAATGTCATGTTGGTAATAGAAATCCAAATATTCATATACTAAATGAACAACAAATCATGCTCTACATAGTGAAATAATTATTGTGTCTGCATTAGTCAGCTTCCATCTCAGTCAGGTTGGATTCTGGATGGATTCCCATTTGACATCGCTCAGGCACATCTTCTAGAGAAAGCCCTTGGTGGAGATGTATCCTTAGAAAAGGAAGTTGTAAATAGCAGCAAGAACCTTGCTAAAGATCCCAATCCACCAAAACCTCCACCACCCCCTGCACCTGTGCTGGACCTGGTTTTGCTCCTGGATATCCCTGATGAGCATGCAATCAGTCGTGGATACACTAAAATGGGTTTGATAAACTCTTAGGAGCTTAAAAATGTATATTAAGATTCACCCAAATATTAACTGTTAGGCTGTGTTTACATGAAACAAGTTAAATCTTAGTGTAATGTTTATGTTGTGCAGATCTGGACGATGCTCCTAGAACCTCCCAGCATGCAGACAAGAATGTGTATCTGGCACAGATTGGACACAGGTACAAAAGAAGAAAATAGGGAGCTTAATTTGAAGGAATAACCTTTGTTCTGTGTCTGTTAATATCCAACATGATTTCTTCCCTTCAGGATAACAGCTTTTCAGGATACCTTGCCAAAACTGGAGAAATGGTTTGGCGAAAAGCAAAACATTTTGGTCCGTGTTGATGCAGATGTAGACGTTCAGGAGCTTTACAGTAGGGTGGAGTCTATCCTGCATCAAGCTATGTTGAAAACACAGGGAGGTGAGTGGTTGGAGTTTTGTAATTCAGCTCAATTTAGTGAACTTGGATTGTCATCGTCCTTGCCTATGCTTCCAGGATTAGCTACAGTACTTTTATTTATATAGTAAACTAAGTGTTGTAGATCACTTCTTCATAGCATTTACTTTCAAAATTATGACATATTCTCTTATCAGCTTTTTCCAGTCCTCCTGTTGAAAATGCCGTACTAGACAGTGCAAAAGCTCCCAAGTTGTCCTCTTCAAGTGTACCTTCAGGTGTAGACCAGCCTACAGCTCTCACTGAAGAAACTATTGAGCCCACAGAGTCCTGCTCCAGCCTTAAAGAGGAAGAGGTCCAAAGTCTCAGAGGTGACTTGCTCAGTATTCTGCTAATTTAAACAATTATGTGTGTCTTTTCACTGACTTGTTTTAGGTCATTTGATATTTTTGACAAATAAGTATATTAGGGTGGTTTGGCACTAATTTGTGATTATTTACATATTTTTTCTTGCTTTCTCAAAAGGGCCCAGTAGGAGTGCATCACTATCCTCAGTGTGCAGTGTTAGCTGTCAAGGAGCCCCCAAAAACTCACCTAAGTCTAAGTCTTTCTGCCCCCGATCATCTGTCCAGCTCTATGTGGATGAGCCACTTCCTCCAGTATGATACGACCCTGTATACATTTGTTGTCTTCCCTGAAAGATTTAGTTTTGTTAGTTAGCGGATATGACTCCCTGGAGGTAACTATAGGGAGGCTTTATTACACAATTTAGTCCATGAGCAGTTTCAGAGTTAATGAGATTTATTAGATGAAATTCGTTGCTATATATCTTCTGCTGCATTAAAGAGTATTTTGTTTGGTTTTGTCTTTTTTTACTCTGTCCTCTCATACTTCCATTTGATCCTGTCTAGGAGATCCCAGAGTACCTGTGCTCATACTGGGACACATTGTGCGATTCTTATGTAGACGGTGTAAAGACGGTGATGCAAGAGCTGCGCTTGCAACGCTCTGTTATCAACCATCACCTGTTTAATATCAGGTATTCTGCCAAGCCTTTGTTTAAACCTATAGGTCAGAAATGTTTTACAAATAAAAGATGAATTTTCATTGAAAACAATCATTTATGAAAACGGGTGCTATATTAATTTATTAATGTGCATTCTTTGGTTTTTGGTGTCTGCAGAGAGCATTACAAACATTATTTGGGGCGCCCAGACTTAAAGCAGGAGTTAGTGTCTCAATGGCAGAAGAACTTCAACAGCATACCCGATGATATGAAAGAAGATGAGGATACCAAAGAAGAGCTACATCTGAGATTGGATGTAAGACTTTACAATACAAAACAAAACAAATATTCCTAAAATCATGAAATTTGTATTAAAAACCAATGAAATAAACTTAAAATAAAAAAAACATATATTTATGATTTAATGATTTGCGGGCATACAGGAGCTACGTGAACGTTTGTGGGACATTACTGACAAGCGTAAGGAGCAGGATGAGCAAGAGAGGGCTTCTCTCATGAGTGATGGTTGGTTGGAGGAGCACATTGTTGTTCTCGTCAACCACCACTCTATACTTACGCAGGTAACATTGTAGTTTTTGTTTTGGCTATGTCTCTTACATAAAATGTTTCTTAAATATCACCATAATCTTTGATTGTTAATGCTGTGTAGGTGGAGTTGAACCGCTTCCAGGAGACGCTCTGTATTCTCAGGGTCTACTATTTAAGCATGTGTGGACAGATGCTTCCCAAACCACTCTCAACTTTTTTTTATGTTCCTTTAATGGAAAACACAGAAAATAAGGATCAGGATGAGAGGCAAGACGGATATTATTATTAGCCGCTCAGACATATTAATACATATTAATTAGTGAAATGATAGGATGCTAAATATTTACACATAATGAGCACAGAAAGTTTTTGTTTCATCAGTAGTGAACCACCAGGATCAAGTTTGTGCAATCTGGATGAAGGAGAGGACAAGAAGAAGTTACATTTGTAAGGGAGAAGCACACTTGCACTGGTTTTCATTGTTTGTTGTTCAGTCATAGAAACACTTCCCTGTTTTGTTTTGTTTTTTTCTTTAGTACTCCACTCACCAGACATCCTGGAGCCTCTGGAAGGGTCTCCAAGACAAAAGGCCAAGATCAGCCAGAACCTGTTCAAGTCAGATTTCCTGTCTCTCTTTATGTGCCCTTTATTTTTCAGCGTACACACACACACACACACACACACACACATAGACACATCTTGCTAATGTTAATGGATTTTAGATGCGGTTTGTGAATTTGTACCTTAACTTACATAAAAATGTTGATGTTATTGACCATTTCACTTTTAAAAATTTTTTTTTAAAATATAATAGCCACCACACGAAAAACTGATATCTGGCTATGAGGAAGCACTCACAGCTATCAGCAATCTGGTAATGGTCTATGTATATTCCTAAAAAAAATTCATGGAGGTATTTTTATGGAAGTATATACTTGATTTCTGAATGGAATGGATTATATATTTCTATAGGTGTCAGGAGAAACAGACCGGTCGGAGATAAAAGAGCAGGACGAGAAACTACCAGAGAAAGAAAAGGAGAAAGCCTCCACAAGTGAAAATAAAACCAACAAACAAAAGGAGTCATCCAAAAAAGGCATGTCTCATGTAGATTATTAATAAAGTCATAGTGGTGCCCACACAACTTTCACTGTTCATTTTGTTGCTCCAGATCAGTCATCCCTACCACAGACACCCAGCCAGGCAACAGCCGAGGAGAGAAACTCAGAGAAGTCTTATAATCCTAAAGTTAGAGAAAAATTGCACGGAGAATATTCAGCTGCAGTAACTCATGAGGGTATACACACACACACATACACAGACACACACACACACACACTAAGTGGTTTCTCTCTCTGCCTCTTATATCCATCTATTTATGCATTTTGAGTTGTGCACATACATGCAGATGTGTTGATGTATATATGGTTGTTTGTGTGCATGTGCCTACTTTCTAGAGGATGCGGTAAAGGCCCGCATTGCACTGGTGAAAGCTCATGGTCTGGTGATGGTACAGTCTCTGCAAAGCACAGTAGAAGAGATTTTTGGCAACATGGAGAAGTGGCTACACGAACGCTATCTTGCAGAAATGAAGAGGTATGGTACAGTGTGAGCATCAGCTTGAAAGTCTTCAGATCTAGTAACCTATCAGTGTAATTGCATTATCTAAGCCTCACAATTTGCAAAGGGTATCACCACACGTTTGCCCCTTGATGTAATTTTTATTTATTGTGCGACAAATGATTTTAGTATGTCATTGTTACCATAATGCTATACATGTATGTCAATAGGTGCTTTTGCCACTAAGATAAATGTTATACTAATGGTCAACTTTTTATACACTATTTTTGAATCAGAGAAATTTTCTGTCATAAATGGCATAAAAGAAATTCTTCATATTTTATGAGTCTTTCTTCTTTTCTTTAGCATTGACCAATTAACAGAAGTGGTTCACCACCATATAGAGACTGGTGCTAAGTTGAAGAATGAGCTGGTGTTGGTAAGTAATGACTTCTTTCTTGTATATATATATATATATATATATATATATATATATATATCACATTTTAATAAATTATTCCAGAAGAATCTGACACTTCCATCATTTTCCATATTCTATTCATCAGGAGTGTTCTGACTTCTATCTGAATGGAGACTGCCGTGTGGTTGCTAGCCCACTTCCCCCTCCCCGTCCACCTCCTTTGGAGAAACCCATGAGGTCCACCCCAACCATAGCTCAGCTAGAGTTACTGTACCAGCAGCTATACAGCATTTCTCCATCAGGTGCAAATTGGAGAGACAAGCTCTGGTGTGGAGCAATTAATTCTACAGTAATGTCTGTCAGTTAATCCATTATTTACTTCTCCTCCCTGCTGACTTTAAGGCTTCATGTCTACGTCTGGGTTCTTCAGTTTGCTCAAAGATATCATAACTACTAACATGGGCAAAGACACCTTGCCTGAGCCCTGGATGGACAAAAGTGAATCGCAGGTACAGAAACTTTTAGAGTTGAGTAATAATATGTGACAGTGTGGTTTAAAGACTGCAAAACATTTCTGCCTCATGTTGTTCTGTCATATTATGCAGATTTTGCAAACAGTGTTATTGTCTGTTCTGTTCCCAGTTGATGGAGATTGTGTCTTCATTGACGGACAGCTATGAGCTGGTAGACTGGCGTCGGTTTCTGCTCAGTGCTGCTCTTCCTTGGCCATTTCCTTTGTTAAGTCAGCTGCTGGATGTGCTACAACAGTTCAAGGCAGCAGATACTGGTGACACAGGCTATATAAATGAGGAGAACTACTTGAGAGTAAGTCCATTTGTTGCTTTGTTAACTGTAACATTTTAACAGATTTTTTAAAAATCACATTAAATCATTCTACTCTAGATAAAGCTACCCTCACACTTTCTATGACCCTTCTTGTTCCGTGATCAGGCCTTGGTTTGAGTTATAATATCACATTTAGACTGTATTATGTATTTGGTAGAGTATAAAATGAAATACATACCTCCCTAAAAGGAAGTGATTAAGTAGCTTTCCTGCCTCTTTGTCATCAGACAGAGTTGTGGTTCTCCACTGAAAGTGTCCAGACTGTTCCCGAGGACCCCTCTGAGCCTGTACCTTATGTGCGTCTGGCCAACCTTCGCAAGGTGACTTCCTATCAAGCCTAAAAACTTGGTTGGGTTGTTTCACTGCCACAGTGGTAAATTTAGATGGGCGTAGTGCACAATCAACATAAATGAAAAAAAAAGACAAAAAAACCCCACAAAGTGTAAAAACATCAAAGGTGCTATAGAGCATTTTCCAGCTTTTGAAATGTTACAATAAAAAATGCCATTTTGTTCATTTCCATATTGTAAAAATCATTAACCTACAACACAAAAGGGAGTGGATCCAGTCATTCTGATCATTTTCTAATTCTCCATCATCTTTTTTCAGGTTAAATGAGCTGCAGTTAATAAATGAATTAACTGTAAAATGTGGTCTTTTTTCTTTCCTCAGTTCTTTTTCCACATGTTTGCAGACCACTCCTTCTCGCCCTCTCGATTGGATTATGTGTCCATGCTGAAGTACTTTGCTGCAGACCCCAACCCCACACAGGGCTTCATCCGAGCACTTAGCGTGGTCCTTGGTCAAAAACTCACGCATTTCTCACTGAGCCATCTTGTCAAAGTGAGTATGTAAAAGGAAAAGTATCATGCAAAATCACTGCATTGCATTTCACATTATCATTGTGGGTTGTGTATTCAGTCTATGCCCATCATAGAAGAGAATGCAGACCTCTCCTCCTCTGAACTTGACTACAAGGAAGAAGGGGCTCTCAGTGCATCAAGCATTTTGGAGGATGAGCAGGAAGTGTCGATCCCTGCTCTCCTTTCTGTCATCTGCCACAAAATCACTAAGATGGAAGACAAAAGCCACGTTCCCTCCGGCAGCCCGAATCAGAAGGAGCACACTGCGGTATGGATGCCTATGAGAGCTAAAACTGAGCATTTAGTAAATTTAATAAATAAAAATTACAACTAAAATAAATGAAGGATTAGATTAATTTGGAAAATGAATAAATGTAGAAAAATAGGTGAGGTCTTATCTCAGCAAGGCTTTGTAATTTTTGTAAGTCTTACAAGATCACACACTTGTTACCTTCCAGGCACTATGTTTAGTCTTTTAATGGTACTATGATTGAGGTGCTGTCAAAATAAGATGGACCCCTGAAGAAAATCTCCAGTATAACAAACTGTTAGTTGTTGTATGTGTGTAATAGCAGAACTGAAGAACAGATGCATTTCCAAGGACAGGATTAGGAGCCATTAGGAGCAATGATAACAAAGCGTATCATGACCATGAGCATAAATATTAACCATAACACTAAGCACTTCTCTAATGATAATACTATTACTGTCTGCTGGCCTGCAGAACCTGGTGGAAGTATTCAGAGAGCTGGGATATGATCCTGAGGACCATGTCCCTTTTTCCATTCTCTCTCAGCATCCTTCTGTTCTGTCGCTGATGGAGAGTTGTACACACCACCAGCTTGTGGTAAGTTTCTACTTACTGACTTACCAGTATTGATCATAGTTTGTTTTTTTACTCTGACCCATGGCTTCAGTGAGAGTCCAACATTGCATAACCTTTGTCCTCTCCTACACTGAGTCATGTGTAGAAGTCATGCCTACTTTTCCTATTTTTCGCTTAGCAAGTTGCACCTTGACCAAATGACCAAATGCTTTTGATTACCATCAACAAGCTTCTGACATAATTCTGGCTGGATATTTGACAACTTTTCTTGGCAGAAACGTCATCTGCCCTGGAAAAAGAACACTTTAAAGAAATCATTAAATGCCCAAAATGATGATGGCTGTAAACTCAACTGTATATTTAACATAATGTGCAAATGTATTCTCACTGAGTATTCTCTCACTGTCCTTCAGAACATCCATGGAGTGTTACTGGACAGTCAGCATGGAGGAGAGACTAACAGCTCAACACTTTCATAAAGGATAAGATAAAGACATAATTCTGGCCGCACTGTGAAGAACTCTAACTTGGGAAATGCACATGTGGATGCTTTTGAAGTGTTCTAATTACTTTAATGTTTAAAATGCTATGTTAATAGGTGTGCATCCATACACTGGTGTTGTACTACATATTTGAGATGGGAACAATAACATATGGTGGTGGATTGAACTTTCATGACTGAGGTGCTTCTTTTTTAATGAACTCTGTGCATTGTCCAGGATAATTCAGATGTCAAGCCTGACTTGTCCGTCACTTCCTACTGTGGCACCAACAACCCTATCATAGTTCATTCAGGATGTATATGTTATGGTAGCAGCTTTTCACTTTTTTCATAAACGGAGAAGTATGAATAAATGATATTTCAACAAATAATGTAGATTGTTAGACAATTTGTTTTACTAAAGGCAAAAAAACATGTTATTATACCAATACTATGTTCTAATAATAGGACCTCTCTTTGTAAAAGGATGATTTTGCCAAGCATGAGGCATTTCTTGGTTTTATGGTGATAATCCATTTTGTTCTGCTGATATCTTCTGGAAATTTGTCCACTTGTCTTGATCATTACTCAGTTTAATAAGCTGCCTGGCTCATTAAATTGAACTTTTCCATAAGAAACTGTTTTAGCAGGAAGGTTTTTATTATCTGTTTCTAATGAAGGAGAATAATTTTGTTACCACATAATACAAACAGCACGGGTAATGTATTTTGGACTTTTTTGCTTCTGGCTATCTCAGTCCTTTAGTCTGCCAAGATCCTGTTTGTCTGATTGGTGAGTAATGGCGTGTCCATCCATCCCTTTTCTTCCACAAATCCAATTCAGGCTGAAGCTTTTCCCAGCTGCCACAGAGCAAGGCTTTTGGTACACCCTGTACAGGTCATCAGTCTGTTGCAGGGCTAACACATAGAGACATATTCACACCTACAGGCAATTTAAAATTACCAATTAATCTGACTCCATGCATGTCTTTGGACTGTGAGAGGAAGACAGAGTGCTTACACAGAGACAGGGAGAACATACACACTCCATACAGAAAGGCTTCAGGCTGGATTTAAACCCAGGACCTTCTTGCTGTAAGGTTAACTACCGTGCCACCAGAGTACACACACCAATATTTTGTTAAAAAATTGCATTAGAGTATATTATATATAAGTTCATACACGATTAGGTAAACCTTACGTTGATATAAAAACAGTGAAAGCACTGTTTTTTCCAAACAACAAACAAGATTTTTACTGAGCAGGTATTACACAAATTTTAGACGACTTGTTTACATATACAAAAATGACAGAAGACACTGCTGATAAAGTCTCAGGGATCTTAAAAATAAAACAAAAATGTATGCCCATTTAGTCTCTGTTAGACTTTCTTTGAGCATTCTTGAGTTAATGGTACTGTAAAAAATAGAAAGTCATTATAGCTTCCCCTCTCTTTGTCTCAGGGACAACTTTAATGACCTCTCAAACTTCAGGAGGTTCCTGTCCATCCGGTATGAAAGGCTGCTGGAGAGAGCAGGAGATAATAACTTTTCTTCAAGAGGAACACTGTGATATTACTGACCTTGATGCTTGTAACCCCTGTTCCTTCATCCGGGAACACAAACCCAGTACATCAGGGTTATTGTCATCCATTCAACCTTTACATTACCTCAGTAATATATCATAACAGTATATAGGTACTCTCCCAATAGCTCAATATAAATAAATCAGAGGCTCAAAAGGTTTTGTGACTTTTTATATGGTTTCTTGATTCTCTCCAGGTGTCCATTATATAACTTTCTATCCTGGCACTCTGAAGGGTCAGGATCCATCCAGTATCCTACATTCCAGTGATCAGTTCCCAACTTTCTGACCACTCAAACATCTGGGCTCAGGCAATGAACCTTTTTTATTCTTTACTGACTTCTACAATAAAGGTAATATCTGCACATCATCCCTGAACACTTAGTTGTCAGTAGCACTTTAGAAATACTAATATTATAATATCTAAGCATCTGATTTCAATTATACTTACTCTGTAGTAGTACTTTTAACTTACCTCAATTATCTCTTGATTGACTGAGATTTCTTTGTTATCTAAGATCAAAAACTGTTTCCATTAGCAGACAGTCTAAATACTGTGCTGGTGGGAGGTCTTTTTCGTCCTTTCACTAATAACCAATTAGGACAGCTTTTAGTGTCCTTTCAGTGCTTTGTTGCCTTTTCTCTTTGTTGTCTAGCAGTTAGTTAAATTGCATTCATTTAAACAAGGAATATATAAGAAAATTAGAAAGCTGCTTAAGATTGTAGATGAACAAAGCAGAATCCTGGAATTTCAAAGTGCAGAGAAGAAAAACAAAATATAATAGTGATCAGAGTACATGGAACAAACATTAGTAATATATGTCCAAAATAATGTAATAAAAAAACCCTTCTACGTTATCTTAAATTGTATGTTTTTCATTGCTGATTTAAGATGGAATTTCTGTATTTTGTACATTTTTACAGCAATTATTATGAAACCAAGCCAAATTTACTACAGGTCACCTGCAGTGATAAAGAAACCAGCAAACATATAATGATTTTTAAACAGTAAAATTGTACAACAGAGGGAGTGGAAGTTAAACAATGATTAAAACATTGGAGAAGTTTAATCTCTGAAATCTAAATGTATGTATTTATTTTTCTTTAACTTATTAGAGGTCAAAAGATTAAGCTAGTTTGGACCTTTCTGCCGGCTCATGGTCTGTGAGAGAAAGGAAGGACAGCGAGGCAGAAAACAGCAGTCTCTGTGCATGAATCTGTTGTTGACTTTTAAGCAATCGTGAAGTTCAAATCTGGGATGTTTTTGTGTTAGAGCCCCACCTAGTGACGTGAGGTGAAGACTGCACTGAGAGTGAGCCACCGCTAGCAACTCATTAACAGAAATCTTATAACCACGTGTTGTTAAAATTATGTCTTTTAGGAGGTTTCTGCCATATCATTATTAACGTTATTGCTGTTAGGAATACCTGTAACATTTTTCGTTCTCTGTTAATAATCATGAAGTTTCTTTTACGTCATAAGGATTATTTTGCTACTTTGTTTTTACTCTGGTATATTTCAGAGAGATATTATTATTGGCGTTATGAACAATTGGCCATGGCTTGGATACTTATCAGTAAAGAATAGAAGTTTCGTCCTCCAGGGTAAAGGCATCCAAAGTGTAGAACAGCACAAAAAATATAAAGAGCTTTATTAAATTTGCAGCGTTTGATTTGGTGTTGATTAGTTATTTATTTATTAAGCTGCATTACACATTGTTTTTTATTTTGTGTTTGTTGAAAAAAATGGTAAAAAATAAAGGTAAAAATGAAGCAACACCCACTGGACACTTCATTAATTACACTTTGCTAGTACTAGATTGGACCCCCTTTTGAGACGACTTTAGCTTTGTGGCATGGTGCATTAACCTGCTGGAAGAAGTCATTATAAGGTGGGTGCACTTTAGGCATAAAAGGATAGACGTGGTAAGCAACAATACTCAGATAGGCTGTGGTGCTTGGATGATGCTTAATTTGTTTTAAGGGGCCCAAAGTGTACCAAGAAAATATCCCCCACACTGTGACACAACCAGTACCAGCCTGAACTGATGATACAAGTCAGACTGGAACCATGCTTTCATGCTGTTCATACCAAATTCTGACACTACCATCTGAATGCCATTAAGAAATAAAGGTTCATCAGACCAGGCAACGTATTTTAAACCACTTTTCATCCAATTTTGGAGGGCCTGGGTGAATTTCAGCCTCAGTTTCCTGCTGTTACCTGAGAGCAGTGGCAGCTGCAGTGGTCCTCAGATGCTGTGGCCCATTTGCTTCAAGGTTCAGTATGTTACCTTGGTTTTAATGAGTGATTATATAAAATGAAAAATAGGACCATTGTGCACAATGGATACTCCTTTAAAGTATTTTAATTGTGGTGCTCTATTTTCTCCCATAGTGAGTTTGGTTTGGACTTTTTTTAATTTTTATTTAATGCCATGTTTTGTCCATCAGCCGCCACGGGGGCGCAATTAAATTTTTAGAAGGCACTATTCTTATAATCGACGAATCCAATTGGCTCAACTTTTACAGTTTGATTGGTCAGTCTTGACAGCGTGGGCGTGGTTAGGTGTCAATGTTTTTGTGGCTCGCTCCGTGTATGTAACCGCACCAAGGACTCTGCAATGTGATTTCCTGACATTGATTTGTTTTCGTATCATTTAACACGCCGTCTTCACCGCATGATGTACCAGCTTTCGACGTGGGGGATCACTAGAAGGTGAAAGACGGAAGTAACCGAGGAAAAAGCCGGAATGGCAGGCGCCTTTGGCTTTAAAGGCTGCCAGAAAATTCGAGGACCTCAGATTAGAAATCTGCTTGAGGCGAAGGACTTCTTTCTCTTCGACTGCGACGGGGTCATATGGCACGGAGAGAACGCGATAACGGGCGCCGCGAAGGTGGTGAGCTCGCTGATCCGGCGCGGCAAAAACGTGGTGTTCGTCACCAACAATTGCACCAGGCCGCGGGAGAATTATGTGCACAAGTTCTACCGGCTGGGCTTTACCGACGTGATGCTGGAGCAGATCTTTAGCTCGTCGTACTGCTCGGCTCTCTACTTGAGAGACGTCGTCAAGGTCCCTGGCCAGGTGTTTGTCATCGGCTGCGACGGACTGCGCAGAGAGCTGCAAGAGGCAGGCATCCCCTGCGTGGAGGAGGCGGATGATCCGGACGCCACCATCTACGACTGCGCCCTGGCTCCGGACGTCAAGGCAGTGCTGGTTGGACATGATGACAAACTGACTTTTCTGAAACTGGCCAAAGCCTCCTGCTACCTGAAGGACCCGGAGTGTCTGTTCCTGGCCACCGACAACGACCCCTGGCACCCTCTGTCAGGTGGAAGGATACTACCAGGTATAATGGGGATGAGGTTTAATTACCACATAGTGTTGCTCATTCACGTCACGTTAAGATATTCGTTTTTCTGCCAGACATGGATAGATTGCTAAAATGGCTTAGCGGTCAAGGGACCAGGATGTCAAGAGGTCAGAGGGCCCTAAAATTACTTATTCTGCAAAAATAGCTGGGCTTGTGCATCACAGGTTTCTTTTCACATGTTCATTAGCATGAATACGCAGTGTCAGGACAGGTCTGCAGAGAACAAATGGCTAAAACAACAAGAGCTCCGGCTTGTTGCGTTATTTAAACTTTTTTTGTTCACTGCACCACTCTTCAGGGGCCCACCACTGCACAGATACACACAGAATGCACCTGGAAGCTTCACTGCAGTATAACTAACCCACAACCTGAGGCACAGCTACCTCCTGGCCTCAGGCTTGTATCAGTTCATCATAACTAGTTTGCAGAGTTTTAAGATAAGGTAGTAATTGAGTTACCCAGAGACCATAGGGTAAAAGATGCTGGTTCAACTCAAGCTCAGGGCTCTGGTGCATGTCATCAGTCCTCTCTGCCCTCATTTCCTCCTGATATGTTTAAGATTTAAAAAAAAAAAAAAAAAAGCCCCAAAAAACATGTGAGAGCAGTTGTCAGTTTAGCTCACTCAGTAATCCATTTTAGATTCCACAAATCTGAAGGGTGATTTTTTTTTTCTTTCTCCAAAACAAGTGGCCCTCTGGAAAATATTTATGGCTTGTACCTACTGACTGAGCAGCTTATATGAGATTCGCAGAACTATTAATAGCATGCAGCTGGAAATGAAAGTGGTTGGTGGTGATTCAGTCATCTTTACTCCGCCTCTCCCCCTGCAGGTTCTGGCTCCCTCACAGCAGCCTTGGAGGTGGCCTCAGGACGCAAGGCCACTGTGATCGGAAAGCCCAGCCGCTTCATGTTCGAATGCATCTCCAGTCAGTTCAGAGGGGTGGATCCCGCCCAGTGCCTGATGGTCGGGGACCGCCTCGAGACGGACATGCTGTTCGGGTCCAACTGCGGCCTCGACACCATGCTCACTCTCACTGGTGTGTCTCAGATTGAGGAGGCCCAGGAGTACAGGAATAGTGACCAAACCACCAACCACAGCTTGGTGCCCGACTACGTGGTGGACACCATTGCTGATTTCTTACCGGCTTTTGAGGAACTGGACGAACAGAGCAACTGAAGAGTCTGTCTCCTGTACAGAGCACAGATTGCTTCAAGTGCAATGTTGAGTCTTTAGTTTCTTAATAAATAAGAAGGCGCTGTTTATGTTGTGACCAAGACTGATTTAGGGCAAATCATTTCCATAATCACAGTAATCCAGTGCATACCTCAGTGTTTCTTCAAGTGTTGTGCTCATTTTGTGACTTGACAGTTTCTGTAGCTTTACGTGTTTATAATAATCTATGAATATACTGCAGTTTTGTGTTCACACAGATCATACCGTGTTTGATATTGAGTTTTAAACATCCAGAGGTATTTTTGTAAAGCCATGAATTGTTCTGAATTCATGTGTTTAGAAGCTGGCTGTTTAAAGTTTGTTGCCAAACAGGAGACATGTACTTACTAATGCTGAATTATCTTCAAGTGTGCTTGCCTAGGTGTCACTTCTAATTATAATCACAAGAAGATAAAAAAAAACTAACAGTGTGAGCTTTTCTCAGCTCTGGTAGAGACTAAGCTGACAATCTGCCAGGCAGACAGGTAAAGTGTTCATTCACTTCCGGCCTTTCTGTCATTTCTGTGCTACTTGTGCCAATATTCATCGGAGTAAACGGCTGAAACTCATAGCTAGAAAGCCAATAATGGTTGCCTATCATACTGCACTGTTGTGAACTTTCAGTGTTATTAATGTTTACTATATAGAGCATGCCAGCAATGGTAACAATAAATACCTTAAATTAATTTTTTCTTGAAAAGAGTGGTGGCCTGTTACTAGAATTCCCTTTATGTCTGCTTGTTTAGAATCTGCACAATCAAATTCCAACAATAAAATAATCCAACATTATTTTAATCATTTAAATGCAGCCGTTCACATGAACTCAATGTACTTTCATGCAGCATGGTTGCCTCAACTACCTCACCAGCCTTTTAGCTCCAAAAACCATCAGTTCAAGTGCAGCGAGAGACATGGAAAGTCCAACTTCCTTCTGTATACTAGAGCCTCCTGCTTGGATTTTAGTCAGCATGTAAAATTAGATAAATTGGACGAATAAAAAAGATGAGTTGATGATTTTGTTTTTAAACTAAAATTGATTAAAAACAAATCTTTGAGAAAAATATGCAATGCCAGGTGAATAAAGACAAACCAAGGAGCTAGTGTGCCTTTGCAGCGTGTTTTACAGTGAACATCTGTTTGTATGGAGTTCATATACACTTAAACAACTAATAATCAACATATACACATTTTAACAGGATCCATGTAATATTTTATTCTACATGTGGCATCGGGTTCTCTTGTGCTGAGGAACAGGATTAAAGACATACTGATCTTCAACATATAAGGACTTTGGCTGCAGTGATGGCGTCACTTCATGTCACTCTGGTCCACCGCGCTGTGGCAAAGAAATGATATAGAATACAAATAAACACAAATACCAGCCAAAATATATACTTAAATACTCAAAACTTTCAGATTCTACTTGCAGTTTCTATAGCTAGTTATGCACCAGCAACAAGTTACAGTAAGTTTTCCTAAGTTCTCAATCAGTCCATACACTTAACCTTTGTACTTTTGAATCCTACTGCTATGAGTTTATGATCAGTCAAAGGTGGGTCATATACTGTTGCCAACTTTGCTTGACATTTGACATTTTTCCGTCTCTTTTGTTATTCCACTCTGCTCAATTTTAAAGAACCAAGTAGTTCTGTGTAAAAACTCTGGGTACAGTTAAGATAGCCTCACCTGGATGTAATCCATCTCATCTGCTGTTAACGGTCTCCTGCGGTACCTTGCAGGAAGTAGCTGAATAGAGGCCAGTGTGTCTGGCGTGCCTGGGATTGGTGTTAAAGGTGCATGCGGTCTTGATAACTGAGGCGATGCTGCAGCTGAAGTGGGAGCATTATGTTGAGGAAGGTTTAGTGCTAATGTTTTCAATGCCTCCTGGGCTTGAGGACGAAAAGAAAAAGAGTAACGTAATGAAATAATCACCAGGGAAGGCATTGTTAACGATTATATTTCTGATAAATGTGAACCTAAAAGAACACGTTCTTTCAGCTGGGAAAAACAAAGGCTCACCATTAGGTCTGGGCAGGCCTTGTCTGTTGGGGAATTTGATCAGGGGAGTATGAGGCCGTATTGCCTGAGAAAACAAAATCAAACAGCAGTCAGTTAAAGGGTAGGCATCCTGACATGACAACAAATTGACAGTTTTTTTTGTCTCCCACACGTGCTAAAACAGAGTGAATGAGCTTTAAAACAAACACAGCTGCTAGAAAAATATGATGAACAACACTAGGGTGAATTAAATTTTTTATTTATGTATGGTATGACTTGTGACAGTATTTTTGTAAAATCAGGCGCTCAACGTTAAGTTAATGTAGCCTTCTAACAGCAGTTGATAGGAATATACCACAAAACATACAACAGAGCAAACATTATACAAAATACAAGTGCATCTAACACAGTGGTTCCCAAAGTGTTTTTTTGCTGGGCCCCCCTTTGTTTTACAAGAAAAATGTTTGCGCCCCCCCCCCCACAAACATATCCTCCAACCATACACACCCATATTTTGTTTTCAAACTCCATTGCGGTTTATTTCACACCTCAATCAATTAGTAAACAAATAGGCAAATACAAGTAATCTGCAATAAATTACAGGTAGTAATAAAATAATCTCCAAACTCTTACGCTACGTCCACACCTACACTGGTATTTTTGAAAATGCAGCTGTTTCTATGCGTTTGGACCTATTCGTCCACACGTAAACGGTGCTTCGAATCACCGAAAATCTCTGTTTTCAGTGATTCGAAAATCTCCGCCTCTGCCTATGGTGTGATTATTTTACGTGTGGTTGTTTTTTTCCTGTGTAATAATATTCAACATTGCTATCAATACATTTCTCAAAAAATTCCTCTCTGTGCAAAATGGGTTCAAAAACATAAACAACTTTGAGATACTGTTAGTCTGTGATTTGAACCAGGGAAACAAATCGTGGCAGGATCGCTCTAACTTTACTGTATAAAGAGTTAATATCTCCAAAATGTCAGGAGTAGTTATTTATTACAAGAAGTGTTTGTGAACTAAAAATCAAGAATGTGGGATACTGTTTGTCCGTGATTTGAAGAGCCCAGCACGTGCTCCCAACGCAAGGGAAACTAATTCTGTCGCAGAGACCTACCTCGGCACTTGTGCAGGTGAAGCCAAAGGCAGGGCTCTTGGAATGAAGTTGGAATGAAGTTGGTTTGGAAACATATTTGGCGATGCTTCATCTCCTGCTTTGCATTTGTGTTGGAGCCCCATCAAAAACCTGTCAATTATGCTAGCAGTGTCCAAGCGTTCTTTTTTTCTTTTCATACCGCGCCCCCCCCTGCAATGGCTCAGCGCCCCCCTCAGGAGGCAGGCCCCACACTTTGGGAACCTCTGATCTAACAGATCAACCCATTAAAGTAGTGTAGTGTATCAGTATGCCCATCTTTTAAGTGCTTTTTGGTACAAACAACAGTCTATAGTGACAGAGTCTCAGTTGTTTGTTATAATCAGACAAATTAGCATTACAGTAACAATGACAATAATAATAACAATAAATGGATATATTATAAATGTAAATAATATAATAATCAAATACTTTGTTAAGATACCTTCACAGGAAATCATTATGGATTCTGCCTATAGTTTTGTCTTCAACAAGTCAAATATAACTAAACTGTGTTGAGGTCAAATGACTGACTTGTCCACAGCAGTTTATTTTGCGACATGGTTTGGTTATCTGTGCACTCGTACTGTGAACTGCTGTCCAGTCAACAACAGCATAAAGCTGATTTTCTGCCTCATGGCACTGGATTTCATGATTGAGTGCCACTGAGTCTCAGTACCTGTGTTTCATGTGTCTCTTCTCTTTAGTGTTATCTGGCCTTTCTGTTCTCCACAGTGGCAAATGATTTGGACTTTGGAGTGAACCCTCTGTACAGGCTCTAGATGTTGGATGTTGTGAAGAGGTTTTTCCTCACCGTTAACAAATCATCCACCTCGTCCATACAAGTCAAGACCTTACTCATATTGCTAACAGTTTATTGTGCCGAATCATTGACTTAGTCTGGATTTGTTTTGTTTCTGCAGATGGTAAGGGTGGCCTGCTTCCCTTGCACTGAGAGCTCCTTTGACAGCAAGTTGCAGGTTCACAACAACAACTTTGAAACTTTTTAAGTTTCACACATGAACTCAACTCTGAACTTTTTAAATTTATGAATAAATTAAAAAGGTATAGTCCACACTTGTCCAAGAAACAGCTTTTGAATGAACTGCGCAGTTACTTATGATTGTTATATATGTTATATAACTATAACTCCAATCTGTGAAAGATATTTCCTGACATCGGGAGTTAGGCATTTTAGCGGCCTAACTGCAGCTAAAATGCAGTAATTCTGATCCGCATTAGTTATGAAAGAACAGACAAGCAGTCATCACAAACGTACTGTTACAAACATTTATTCGGTACAAAGAGCATAAATTTAGTGGCTAAATGCAAATTAAAAATTTGTAGAGACTATTTCTGTTTTCCTGACATCACAGATCGCTCATATCCTCCAGTAATTGAAAAACGATTAAAATTAGTCTATTAGTAGGAAATAAGCACTGCTGGTACAGTTCCTTAATACTCTGCTGGGCTACTGTGGTACAAAGATCTGTCTTTAACCGACATATAGGCCTCCCCGTGAACCGTTTTATGCTATACTCAGCCATAGCAAGACTGACAACTAAAACAACTAATATTACACCTACCTTAAGTTTTAATTAATTGATTAAAAGGCCGCTCTCACAACGTGACTAAACGATATTGATGTGTCCTGTGCGGTTTATGAACAAGGGCACTAACAAGGGTATGACGGGTCTTTGCCACCTCAAGAGGCCGCACGATATAAAGTAGTTTACTGTTCGGAACAGCGGGAAAAGCAGCGTTTTACTTTATAAGCTCTAAATCAGGAGGCAACACAAACAAACCCGGAGAAATTAACATTTAAGTAGTTAACGTTACCTGAACAACTCGAGCGACGGGAGCTGCCATTTTGGAGCTGACTTTACTCCCCATGACGACCTCTCGGGTTTACTTCCGGTTTGAAGCTGCAGAAAGAAAGAAAAACACGCAAAAACACCACATGATGGCGCTATCGACGGCGAGCCCGTAAGACAGAAAGGGTTCAGCGAATGACATTATAACAACGGTGCAGGAGGTAATGTGAAAGTCATAGTAGACAAATAGCAATACATGTTTGTGGGAAGAGTGTTTAATTTTTAGGTAAGATTTGGTCGTTAACATACATTTTGAGTGGAAGGTTGAAGTGCATTAGCGATAAATGCACTGTTATCATGCTACACCTTACCTCTAGCTGTGTCTTTAACCCTCTGTCTATGATAGCAGGTGGCCGGTAGATGTGTTGTCAGCGACTGTCCTGTTAGGTCAGGCCACGTTACAGTCTTCGTTAGCCGTCTCCTGTAAAAAAAACATGAAAAACTGTATCACTAAAAACCTCCAGCCCGCTCTAAAGTAAAATTATCCGATTTCTGATAAGGCCCAGAACACCATTACTGTTGTCAAAGCGACAAAATTGATTGAATATTGTCGTATGATAAGGGAAATGTCAACACAAGGCTCCTGTTAGGTAACGGCAAAAATATCTATCTTTAATTTCACACTCCCTTGAAGAAAACGGATAACCTCGTCACGTGGGCTGTGCTCGCTCAATCACAAGCGAGATAAGGAACAGAGCTCTTTTATTTGTGAAAATATGTCACCAGGAGCAATATCGCGTTTTCCTTCGTGCCGCGTTGCACATACTGTAGTATTTGTAGTATAATATCTATATAAAAGCCAGATTACACAGCAATTAGGTTATTAATATTGCTGTTCCTTAATAGTTGGTGCTCATAAGAGAGGAAAACCCAGCACATATTGGGTATCTGACTTTTTTTTCCTCTCTTCTCATAGTTTATATGTCTCAGCAGTTCTCTTAGTAAAACGTATTAACATCTTTCATTACAGGCCTTCTGGAAAACAATGTGCAAATGCTTTTAAAACCACAGGCATCTGGTTTAGAATGCAGACACTGTCAGATCCTATTTTCCAATTAAGCTTTGTCAAATTAATTAATGGGAAAGATGAGAACAGTTTAATGATGGGTAATAAACACCATGTCCAACCATGAGACCAAGAAGTTTCCAGTCCTTTCTGGTATGTTCTAAAGTCATCTTGTGCTTACTGTAGACATATACTCAGGCGTTATGTTGGTAAACATTAACTATGCTTTGAGTAACAGGCCTACAGTTAATCAGAGAGTTCAACTGAGTTCACTGTTTATTCTCATTGCAGGAATAAACCATAGATAGCATAAATCTCACTAATTTTAGCCTTATTATTTAATGACAGGTCTTATAGCATTGAACAATGACTCTGTTATAACACTTTTAACTCTGCTTTGCAGATTATTTGTGGATGCATAGACACAAGTAGTAGACACAGAATATATGTGTACACCGCCCATCATCAGAAAGAAACTGAGAAGAAACAAACGATTTGTATTTTATCTTTTTTATTAGATATTAAACTAAGTGGTCCAGGGTCGGAGAAACCAAACTGGTCACTTTTACTGGGTTTACTGGGTCAGCTCCCACTTTTGAGACGCTGTGGCCCCAGTTTTACAGTCTAAAGATACACATAACAGTGCTAATGTCATGACAACTGACACTATGTTTGTTAGATGAAGCACTGTATATAGATACTATGGACTGCTGCACATCAGTAGCTCTGTACACAGCTGTCGGCTGCTGAGTCTGAAACAGACTGACTCAGTGGGTTTTTGATTTGTCGAACAGCTGTTCGAGTTCTTCTTTAGAGGTTGCCTCTTTCTGCTGCATCAGATCAGCATGGCCCTTGGTAACACCCCAAGAATCAGGGACAGACATGGAGGGACACTGGGGACGACCGGAGGCTGGCTTCAGGTTCTCCCAGTAATCACGTCGGGCTCTAAAAGTCAACAGACATAAAAAAAACAAGAGTGATTACTGGTAGTAAACAGCGAATATGTCATATTTCACAAAGTATTTTTAAGTATTAGAATTAATAGTTGCTTCTGTTCTGACCTGGCTCTAACCCAAGGCTTGGTGTGCATTTCCAGACCAGCACCCCAGGAGCCATGTTTCTCTGATGCACTTGGAAGGAAGCCTCTCTCAGGTGCCAGTTCCTCTGCTATAGCCCTAATGTGATAAGCCTCAAAGCCACAGCAGCCACCGATGAAGCGAATGCCAGCATTGTAAGCTTCTCTGGCATACTTGTGCATGTCCCAGCGAGTCAGAATCCTGGGCTCCAGGCCTGAAAGAGAAAAAAAACATTTTTTTATGCACATTTAAATTACAGTTTTGTAGTTTGTGGTGAAAGTTTGCTGTTCTGTGTTGGCTGGCTGAACTTTCTGCAATGCAGTGTAGCATATTCACCAGCAGAGGGCATATATAAGGACAGTGCGTATCCAGAACAGTTGGAATGGCAGATTTATAATACAAGACAGTATCTCGTTACCGAAGGGGAACTCTGGCAGGTCGATAAATCCCTGGCAGTTGCAGTCAGGAGTGTGGTATGCCAGCGGCTGAACCATGTAGTGAGCCTTCAGACCAGCCTTCTCCACTCCCTCCTTCATCTGCTTCACGGTCTCCACACAGGTCATGGGGTCAAAGTGACAGTTGACTCCCACAATCTGGGCACCTGTAGAACAAAATACACCACATGCAGTAACATGAACTGTGTGTGAGAGTGTAAGAAAATACATGGCTGACACCTAATCAACTGTGGTTTGCAGTTGTGGGTATAAGGTCTTTGAATGTATTTGTGTTTAGTGGGAACATTTTTGTGCATGTTACTGAATAAAATAACTATTGGCCACTGTTTTGGCCTGTACAGGCTCATCCCAGAAAAAAAAGGAAATCCTAACAGAAGAAAACCAATTACAGGTATCATATGCCATTTTTATTCCTTATAAATTAGTTACACTATGGTGGCACAGATGCTGAAGTTTTGTTCATTTTTACTGTCCAATAAATTGCTGTCGGACCAATAGTCACTCACTCTTGTAGTAGAAATACACCAAGTGACCTCACATGAATGTAAAGGTATATAAACCTCAGTTGATAAGAAGTCTTGAACTTTTTAGTGTCTGATAAGGCTCACAGGGAGACAGTCTGTAATTCTTTTCTGCTGAAACAACATAAAAATTGACAAAGATAACTGTACTCACCGGCTTTGACCAGCCTGACTGCACACTCTCCAGGTGAGACACCGTGCATGTCCCCCTTTGGTCCAATACACAGAGAAGCAGCCACAGGCTTCCCTGTCTCCTTCATCACCTCCACAGCCCACACGGCCTCTTCAACATGCTCAAAGTACTAAAGGACAAAAGCATTAAGCTCAAACAAAACTTCTCTCAGCAAGTAAGAAACACTCAAAACTGGTTCAATGGCAGTTTTACACCTTTGGAATCCTCCAGAAAAAGTTTTTAAAAAATGCCAAAGTGTTCGGTGTAGCTACCTCAGCAATCAGGAAGTCCACATTTTTCTTGATGAACACATCCAACTGTTTTCTGAAGATGGCCTTCACATCTGCCTTGCTCTTGCAGCTCAGGTAAGATGGAGTTTGGGACACTCCTCCAGCAACAAGAGCATCACCCTCATTGGCAACCTCACGGGCTAAATCACAGGCAGCCTCATTGATCTGAGCTCCCTGTAGAATGAAGCAAAAAAAAAAACAAAAACCCAACTAATAATCAAAGAGACTCTTCAAATACACATTTAAAATATTTTTGTTTTGATAAAGAATGAAACTTGCTGTAATTTCCCTTTTAACTTACAGTCAGTTTGAGGTTGTTGCCTCTGTTCTCAAGTTTGTCATCACTGGCGTAGAATGTAAAGGTCTGCATAACGTTGGACCCGGCTCTCAGGAACTCTCTGTGCAGCTGTCGCACTGAAAATCATCAAGTGGTTGCATCATAGGACAAACGCTGTGCCAAAGCAATCTAAAATGTACCATACACTGCCAGGTATTTACAGGCAGACCCAGCAATGGATAATGGAAATCCCATTTTAAGATGTAACGGAGTGGCAGTTTTGGTACAGCAGTATGTTCTTACCTGCATCAGGGTACTGTACAGAAGCTTCAGGCGTCCATGGTCCGGCCTTTACGTACCCCCTCTTCTCCAGAGCAAACACAAATCCTCCATCACCAATCACCACCTCACCAGCATTGAGACGTTCAAGGATGCCCTGTGGAAACAGAGGGATCCACGGAGAAGCTTAACCTGTGCTCAGTGGATCATTTTGCAAATATTACTGTGGAGCCAGTAAAGCCAAAGAAATTGCAAACTGTATATTTTAAAGAAACTTGTAATCGATATCAGCTTATACACAGTTAAATCAATTGTCTGGCCTTGTGGATTGCAGATTCCTACATCCTGTACCACATCTGTCTTCCCACGCTGAAAGTTTGTTTTTAAAGGTTTGTTCCTTTAAAAAGCTCAAAAAAATCCTGTAAGAGTTGCAAAAATCAAAATCAAATAATATTTTGAAGTAAGTCTTGTTATTTTTAATCTACAGGAAAAAGTCAAAACCTAGGATAATATCAAAGGAGACTGCAAGTGAACTGAGCAAACACATTGAGTGTTCCTAATATAAGATGAATGCTTAATGAAGAAAATGTTTTTTTATAATCCACATTTTATGAAATCTTATTTTTAAATGGCAAAAAATCCAAACTATCTCATTAACTATGTGCTACTTTGCATAAATCCCTGCTACAGATTGAATAAACACCTAACTGTGTGTTTTGCACACATCTTTAGTCTAGCAATAGAAGCAAAATCGGCTAAAATATTAAAACTGACCAGTGGATAATATAAATATAAACATGCTTGCAGTGTGACACTCTAAGATTTTTTTAAGCTACCATTATTCCGTATACAAATTAAAAATGGAATAAATAAAATGAGCTTCATTGGTCTTTCTGTATGCCTAATAGCATCAAGAAGGTTCAGTGGTCTGAGAAATGACCTGATGTTCTACACAGAATACACACCACTCAAAAAGACTACCATAAACATGCAGTATGATACCCCAGCCTCACAACCTTTCACCCACATTTAACTTACAGCGTGAGATGGGAGCAGAAATCTCAGACAGAAATACTAACCCCACCGTGGATCATTATGATTGCTATAATAATTTCACAAAACTAACTTTTCACAGCATAACCCTACCTCTGGACAAAAAAGTCTGCACATACCTTTTTTGCTGGTGCCATAATTTCACAGCTGTGTGGACCCCTGACTGCTCAGACCTCGAGATGCTGAAGTGACAGTAGAGTGGGGCAGAGGGCCAGATTAAATCTCTCTGAAGAAGGGGAGTGTTCTAAGTAAGAGCTGCTCTGATTGGCAAGGGAAAGGTTATGCAACTCTTTGAATGAGAGTATTGTGAATGTGCGATACTAGTTTGGTCCGGATTAGATGGTTCTTGGTGTTGTTGTTGGATTCCCTCCCAGTTTTTGGCCTTTTGTTTTCAACCTGATAGCAGGCAGGCATTAAAAGAAAAACAAAAAAAACAGTCAAACACTAGATCACTTCACATATGTCTGCATGGGTGAAATTTGTAACAGACATTTTTGAGTAGTTTGATTTGTTGCAGCAGTCCAAGCACATGCTTCACAAAAACAACACGAAGCCATAAAGTGAAGTAAAAAACTCAGGCCTATTGTTTTGGGGGTTTTACAGTTTAACACTCTACAGTCGGAGCACTGCTGTTACAAGTGCTTTTCATCATCTAACTGAACTGACTGGAGGGAAAGGTGCATTGATTTTCTTTATAATCTCATCCTCATACTGTGGACTTGGACTTCTGCACCTCCAGCACATGCCTCATTTCCTTGCTGGTGGTGGCCTCTTTGTGCTGAAGCAGTTCAGCATCACCCTTGGTCACACCCCAGCCTTCTGGTGTGGACATGGATGCGGATTTGGGGCAACCGGATGCAGGCAAGATCTTCTCCCAGTATTCACGACAGGACCTAGAAAAAAAGGGCAGGTTAGGAGACAGACACTAAAGAATTTTATTGCTACAATTGTATGAATCTGTCTAATCGTTTAAAATCCTTTACCTGGCTCTGACCCAAGGCTTGGTGTGCATCTCCAGACCACTACCCCACATTCCATGTTTCTCTGATCCAGCGGGTATTATGCCTCTTTCAGGGGCCAGTTCCTGTGCCAAAGCCCTGATGTGATAGGGCTCAAAACCACAGCAGCCACCAATGAATCGGATGCCAGCCTTGTATGCCTCCCTGGCATACTTATGCATGTCCCAGCGGGTTAGGATTCTGGGTTCTAGGGCTGAGAGGATAGGGGATAAGAGGATATGAAATGATGGCCACTGCAAGATAGCCTGCTTTTTTCTTTTTTAAATATGCACAAAAAATATTTTACCGAAGGGGAACTCTGGCAGATCAATGAATCCCTGGCAGTTGCAGTCAGGAGTGTGGAATGCCAGCGGCTGAACCATGTAGTGAGCCTTCAGACCAGCCTTCTCCACTCCCTCTTTCATCAACTTCACGGTCTCCAATCAGAATCAGAATCAGAATCAGAAACTTTATTGTCATTGTCATGAGAACAACGAAATTAAGAATGGTCCCCGATCATTGCATCATCCCTAGCAATATCAAAATATAAATAAAACAATAAAATTCAATAAATAAAATAGATAGAATACTTAAAATACTAATAAGATATAACAGTAAAACATTCACATACATTCCCACACACATGCTTCAGACCGTGCATAGATTAACACAAGAGTGGCGTGATGGACATTTTTTTGTAGTATTCAGATGTGTTATTGCAGTTGGATAACAGCTGTGTTTGAGTCTATTAGTCCTTGCTCTGATTGCTCTGTACCGTCTGCCTGAGGGCAACAGTTCGAACAGGGAGTGGCCAGGATGTGAGGTGTCTTTTATGATGTTTTGGGCCTTTTTAAAACAGTGGGCGTTGTGTAGAACTTCCAGTGTGGGGAGAGGGCAGCCAGTGATCTTTTGGGCGGTGTTAATGATCCCTTGGAGTGCTTTCCTCTGAGCCCCTGTGCAGCTAGTGTACCAGATGAAATCTAATTTGTCTGAGTAGAAGAGAACAGAGTGTGCTGGAGTTTTCTGCCCCATTTCAGCAGGAGCAGATAAACAGGGAGCCAAGGTCGTAGCTTAGGCGCTGTGTGAGAGAAAGCATGTGAATGTTTAGGCTTTGTATGATAAGGTGGAGGCACCAGAGGCTATAAAAGTTTGAGCAATGCTCCACCATTTTGAGATTTTGAGGCTGTCTGCATCAGTGTCCATCTCCCACGCGTGTGTTCATTAAAATCATCGTTTGACTCAACCCGGTCGGACCAGTGTTGTTGTTGTGGTTTTTTCTCTTGTCTCCATCCCCAATATTTTGAACCTTAACAGCCATGACCTCCACGCAGGTCATGGGGTCAAAGTGGCAGTTGACTCCCACAATCTGGGCACCTGCAAAACAAGGGGGGGATTTGATTATTTTTGCCTTTAAGTAAAAGGAAGAAAAAGAAAACATATGACTATAAATTTGCGTACCAGCCTTCACCAGCCTGACTGCACACTCTCCAGGTAAGACACCATGCATGTCTCCCTTTGGTCCAATGCACAGAGAAGCAGCTACAGGCTTTCATTTTTCAGGCTACATTTTTAAAAATAATGACAAAGAACACACAAAGATGGTTCCATATATAATGTACTGTGGTTGAGAAATTAGTTATCTCTGTGTGCAATGACAATTTTATGAATCTGTAAGTATTGCTGTTTAAGTACAAAGGTGTAAAGATAAAAAGCAATTTTTAGCTTGAGATTCTCCAGCACTGAGTGCTCCAGTCTGGATATTTCACAGACCACATGCTCACACATGCATGAAACATGCACTGGCAACATTTCCTTTACAGCACCACAGTCCACTAACCAGCTCTGCATATTGCACTTGGTGTGTAAAACAACACACAGTGGAGCATAGTGTGCAGAGGGTTTATTTTACCTTCTTCACAGGTGCCATGTTCCCCGTTCTAGCTGCAGCACAAAGCACTTTGTAACAGCGAACCCCTCTTTAGGCCTGAAGAGTGCCTGAGATCCCTGCGTCGCTCTTTTTATACTGTTGCAGGTCCAGGACGACTTTAAGTTTGAACCAAATTCATGCCAAATTGCCCCATGTTTGTTTGGAAATTGCATAACAAAGTCAACAATTAACTGGGTTGAGTAAAACAGGGAAAGAGAATGAAAGGGAAATCTGCCTGTGTAATGATTGTAGCAGCAGGCTAAACCTTCACATTAACTCACTCCCGTTTGTCCCAAGCATTTTTTTTTGTTCATGTTTTTATTTTTCTATTTTTTTGCTTTTATTTTCCGCAGACCGCAGAGATTGCCTTATCACGTAAGCTCGAGAGCATATGCCTATACTTCTGCTTTTGACATTTTTCTCAGGGTTTACCTTGAGCATGCAAATGCATTTACGTGTTTGCAACCTCATGTGTTTGTGTGAGTGTGCACATGTTTGTAACAGCATGCATTTGTGTCCTCAAAGACCTAGCTTTGGGATGTCACAAATTTAGTCTGTCCTGGTTTTTGGAAGCTTCACACATTTGAACATTTGTTAGTGCCGAGACTCACAAAATATAGTACTGTAAATGTTTGCAGCTCAAGCCCCAGTGCAGTGCTCATGTAGGCATGCATGCATGCATGTATAGAACTAGAACAACTAGTTTATGAAACAGTTTATTTCCACACAGTGAGTGGGGAAATATTTTGATAATCATTGTCTAGAGATTCGATGACTTCTGGCACTTTAACAATAATAATGTAGTTATTTTTTCTGTTTTAGATCATGCAGCTAAATAGGGAAATAACAGATTAATTGTATTTCGAATGATAATAGATTAGGTTGCTTTGATCGTGCTGTCTGGAATGGAAAAAAGCTGATATATATATACAGAAAATTTTTAGAGGTAATACAATTTTTTCCAAATAATACATTTTGCTGGATTTGGGGGGTAATGTGTACTAAATGATGCACAAAGTTGTATTGAGCCTGTGGGCATATTTTGGTAGAAGCTGCAAATAAATGTATGCATACCTCCCTGTTAATCATCAGACTGAAGCTCATTTCTTCTCTAAGTCATCTTATTTTGGGGGTTTAAAATGGCTATATTTAGAAAAAGCTTACCACAAGATGTAGAAGTTTGACTTGCAAACATGACACCTAAATGAACCCTCTGAACTACTTCTCTCAGACACAAGACTTTAGGTACACTTTTATTGAACCTTAGTTCAGTTCACGTGTTTGTATATTTGTGTCTAAGGGCAAAAATAATTTCAGTGCACTGCTGAGATACCGATTCAGGCAGCAGGTCTCCCAGGTGAAACCTTTAAATTTCTAGCTACACGTGCACCAGAGAAAGTGCTGCTTACCGTGCCCACTGACTATGTAGCGTAATATTTCAAGGACACATGAAGCTTGGAATAATTACACAATGTTTTGCATTCATCTGATTTTTTACATCTTATTTTTCTTTTCACCTCCTCCTTATTAATTAAGGGGCTCCTGCTCTCCTCTCTTTGTTCATTTTTGATCCCATCCAAGAACAACAGCTACATCAAGCTTTACTAGTGATCTAAATTTGTAATGAATATCTATGATATCCAATTTCTTCTGAATTATTCCAGCTATCCCAGTCGGAGTATTGAACACTGACCAGCAGGTGAACAGACTAACATTGTCCTCTCGTAAACACAACTAGTTCTTTCAGGCTGAGGCTGAAACTGAGGCCATTCATGGAGTTTCTGTAACAGAAAGCTGATGGTGAAAGAGGGACCAGGGACTGATTGGTGAGTAGAGGGGAGGAACTCTTGACAGTTGGCTTGAGCTGGATGGGTTCAGAGGTGAGGAGTGGAGGTGAGTCTGAAGTGAGGCAAAAAAGTTCATATTTGATGTATGAGAGCTGACGAAGCGATCGAACGGGCTTGGCTCATACTGATAAAACTGTGGTTAACTATTGACTCCTGACAAACTGATAACGTCTTGAATTTGTCACATGCTACTTTGGTCAGGTGGCCACACAAATATAAAAGAGAAAAGCTGACACAACACGGGAAAATGTTACTCTTGAGATGAGCGTTTGTTTTTGGAATGGTAACTGCAATATTGTAAGTTATGTTATTGATTATTATTGATAATCTTGTTCTCCTTTTTTTGGTCTACAAGTCATAGCACATTGATTATTTTCCTGCCAGTATTATCTGTGTTGTTTCACTATCTTGTAACTGGTTATTGAGGGACACCCTGCCTGTGCTGCTGTAACCCCCTGTTTACCTCCTCCCCTTCCTCTGGTCCAATCACAATTCAAGCTGAAGAAGACATTCAGCTGAAATTGTATTGAGGCAGTCAACGCAAAAGAGGGAGTGCATTGTGTGACCGAATAATCTCACTCATGTATTTGTAGTTTTTTTTCTTCTTATTTTGTAATTATGTTTAATAAATTTGTAAGAGATTGCATTGTGTTTAGTCATTAATGATTCTCATTCTACATTGTAACTCCACTTTTAGACACAAGAGGGCAGAAGGGTGCTCTTTTCTTGGTAACAGCGATTGCCCAGTACTATATAAGAGGTTCTGATACAAGACACAAGAGGTCACTCAGTGTTTGCTCCATTTTAGAAAGATGTGAATGTTATATTTTCCAGCTGAAAACTCTCAGGACAATTTGGACTTAAATGACAGTGTTTGTAAAACAGGAATTTTAAGGAATCCTGAAACTCTACATGTCACGTCTGTGTGTATTTCTTATGGGAAAATGGTGACAGAATTCAAGGGACACCTTGACACTCAAGACAACTGTCTATTTTCCCACCTGCTGATTATTAAAGGACCATGGGGAAGACTAAATTCATGATCCCTCCTATGCATAAGTCATACGATTATAATGTCACCTGAGGTGCCATTTCTGCCAGTGTGGCAAACAGGTGCTGTCCCACATGCAGGTTTCGTAATACTGCATTGAATGTTCAGGCTATTTTGCTGCAAAAAGCAAAGTATGAGATCTAAATGGTAATGCATGTTGATAATTACGACGCTGTTATGAGGAGCTGTTTACTTTTCTTCTTTTTTTTCTTTTTTTTTTAAATCAAAACCAATATTTAATGGTTGTAATGGTTTTACATGGTTAATTAAATTCCAACAGCTTCAGAATGACGTCTCCATTTTAATTTTCACTACAGTAAATTTAAGTCATCATACAATTTATGTTTTCATGTTAAAACACACTAAAATATTATTAAAACACAATTTCTGGAGAAAAACATCAGTTATCACACAAAAGTCATCTCTATCTATCTATCTATCTATCTATCTATCTATCTATCTATCTATCTATCTATCTATCTATCTATCTATCTATCTATCTATCTATCTATCTATCTATCTATCTATCTATCTATCTATCTACAGGGTGGGCCATTTATATGGATACACCGTAATAAAATGGGAATGGTTGGTGATATTAAAGTCTGTGGCACATTAGTATATGTGAGGGGGCAAACTCCTCAAAATGGGTGGTGACCATGGTGGCCATTTAGAAGTCGGCCATCTTGGATGCAACTTTTGTTTTTTCAATAGGAAGAGGGCCATGTGACACATCAAACTTATTGGTAATGTCACAAGAAAAACAATGGTGTGCTTGGTTTCAACGTAACTTTATTCTTTCATGAGTTATTTACAAGTTTCTCTTTGTTCACAGCCATTGACATGTCAAAGAGGTTAACACGTGAGGAGCGGATCGAAATTGTGTTGAAATCTGGTGAACGCAGTAACCGGGTCATTGCAGCAGATTTAAATGCAAGACACCTAGGCGGACAGTCCTGATCCTGAAGGACACCCAGAAGAGACTGGTCCCATCCAACGACCGACAATAACCCGCCTCAGTACCACCTGTCAGGCATCATAGCGGCTTAGATGAACAGGCATATGACACAATAAATGAGTGGTGCACAGAAAGGGATTGGGAAGAATACCAGAGGCGGAAAACACCAGCTACTGGTAAACTGAGCAGTCAGCCGAGACTGCAAGACTAGGCTGACCAACCTGTGCACTGCCTGGATTGACTACAAGAAGGCCTATGACTCAATGCCCCACACCTGGAATGCCTAGAACTATACAAGATCAAAAGGACCCTAAGACCCTTCATCAGGAACTCAATGGGAATGTGGCGTACAACACTAGAGGCCAACTTCAAGCCCATAGCACAAGTCAGTATCAAATGCGGGATCTACCAAGGAGATGCTCTGTCCACACTGCTGTTCTGCATAGGCCTGAACCCCCTCAGTGAGATCATTAACAAGACTGGAGTCTAGGATGAGGCAGCGACCATCCAGGAATACATAGGAAGATGGTCCCAACCGACAGCGTGCTCAGTGAATACCTCAGGCAGCAGAAACCCAAGACATCCGTAGTGATCGATGTAGCGGTTCCAAATGACAGCAACATCAGGAAGAAGGAACACGAGAAGCTTGAGGAATACCAAGGACTCAGAAAAGAGCTGGAGAAGATGTGGAGGGTGAAGGTAACAGTGGTCCCAGTGGTAACTGGACACTCGGTGCGGTGACTCCCAAACTAGGCAACATCTGTGATCTCTGTCCAGAAGAGCGCAGTCCTAGAAACAGCTAAGATACTGCACAGGACCCTCAAGCTCCCAGGTCTCTGGTAGAGGACTCGAGCTTGAAGGATAGACTGCCTGCAGGGCCGAGAGGGATATATGTTGTTTGTATTTATTTTATTTGTTAAGGATTAATTATCATTTCTTAACTGTTAAATGTGTCATTCAAAATTCTGTATAAACACTTAACAGGGAATTCTTGGCCCTGTGATTTCATGAAGTATGAACTGCCTGTATGGGTTAAAGTAAAGACAGAGTGAGCGTACAGTTCACTGTAATATAGCTGTTGCAGGGCTTTTCATTATCTTCTTCTTTTTATTACCCCTTAGTGTGTACTCTCTCTGTGTCTCTAGGTTTACGGTAACTTATCTTTGCCATAGTGCCATAGAATGACAGCAGGAATCGCTCAAAAATAATGAGCACTGGGAAATATGTCATAAAATTATTAGCTGAGAAAAACAATAAATTCTGGCTTAGTATAGCTTGAATATTATTGTCTGTATGGATTTTAGTATGGAAGAAACAGTTAAAGGATAATGAAAAACAATGCAAACGATTAGCCCTGTTTGTGCATTTCTCATTTGTTTTCTAGCAACCGCAGATGTGGTGTTCAAACACAATTCATGAAGTCACTTGCATCCAGGAGCTGTATTTATTTTGGCAAAGCAGACAGCAGAGTGCAGCACTGTTAGGTTTGAATGCTCAATGGGATTTTGCGACTGGAGATACTGCAATGTTTCACTTCTGTCCTTGTGACTGTGGGACGTTTGGTTTGCTGAGATGAGTAAAACTTGGATAAGCAGCAAGTCAAAAATTTGAAAAAGAAAAATCTCCTCAAAATGACCAAATAAGATGATTTAGTTTATGCACTGGTGTTCAAATGTATGAGTCAGACACAGATTGAATGTCTGTTTTTGTTTTTAGATAAAATGAGAATGTAATTATCCATCAGGGTAAAATGAGTCTTTGGCCGCAGCGGGGACATGAGAGCGTTTTCTTCTCTGCAAAGTCGTCATCACTTCTTTTCTGTTTTTACATGAGCCAAAATCTTGTGTCACCTCTATGTCATATTTTATTTATGTCTTTGTCTCTGACCTCATTTCCAACATCAAACTGTATGCTGCTGGGAAACACCGCTAAACAAAACTGAATGATGTGTTCTCCTTTTTTCTAAATGCCAGGTCGTTGACCACACTGTCGCCTGCTGTATGTTTATGTTTACCTCACCAAACCTTCAATTAACTGGATTTTTTCCTAAAGGACTGGCTGGATGAAAAAAACCCCAAAAACGTTAGTCTTTTTGCTACAGTTACATTTTTGTTTACAGTATTTAAGATCTCATTGTTACTATGAAAGTAAAGCTTCACTTGTAAGATCAGCTGATCAAGGGGAAATGAGTGTTAACATGTTGTTCCCTTAGTCTGTAAGTCTGACATGTTACAGCCTGAAAATATATCGCATCATCTCTTGAAGCCCCAGAGAGTCCTACGGGGTAAGTTATTCCCCTCTAAAGTCTGAAGATATATGCAACATGCCATGTAAAAAGTAACGTTGTCATATGACTATAAAAGCAGAAGTTTGGGGAGTTTGCTGCACTGAAAAATTAAGTCTTGTTTTAATGCAATGCCACAATTTTCCCAGGAGTGCATGACCCTGTAAATTCACCCTAATGTCAGACCATGCAGTGCTCTGAGAAACGGCTAAACATCAAATACCTGCATCTCAGACTCTACGGGCCTCAGTTATCATGTTAATTATTACATTTTACGACTTTTCAAAGTTGCAGTCCTTGCAGTTATTGAGTCAGCCATAAACTCCTCTGCACACCAAAGTATTCTATAGTCAAATGTAAAGCCATCTGTCTGACAGCTGGACTGAAAGTGGATCATGCAACAAGACAGTGATTGCAAACACAGGAGCAAATCAACAACAGAATCATTGAACAAAAAAAGAAAAAGAATCAAGGTGTTGCAATCACAAAGGGCAGACTTCAACCTGATTGAAGTGCTGTGGCATAAACTTAAGAGAGCTGCGCATCAACGAATGCCCGGAGACCTCAATGAACTGAAACAACGTTGCAAAGAAGAGTGGGGGAACATTCCTCGACAGTAATGCAAGAGGCAGATAAAATCATTGAGAAATGTTTTGCATGTTCTGCAGTCCTGTGACTGCAGACAGTCCTGTGAAAGCTTTCTTTTTCATATGACTGTATTCACAATTTAATGACAGATAATGTAATACATTCAGTACCAATGTGCATGAGGATTTACTACAAATGCTCGCTTGTATTTGGTATATTTACTGGTATATTTGCGAATAATTATAATTAACATGCATAATTAACTTATAAAGGAATCCTAGGAATTTGTTTTTACAAAACCTTTCAAGTCGTTTCCACTATAACACAATATAAATCATGAAGTTGTGGATTAATAGATAAAAATTTAGTAGTTTTGTGCCATTTTACAACCTTAAATGAGATGAGAAATTGTCAGATTTAGGATGAAGGATAGACAAACATTGTCCTCAGTGGGGTAAACAAATAAAACATGTGCAAAGCAGGTTATACTTATGCAATTTCATAATAACCAGCTACTGTGGTGGTCCTGGATTTTTGACTCAGTTTTGTGTAATTTCCAGTTGATTCCTATTGTTTGTTAGTATCTTCTGTTTATCTTCTGTTTGTTTCGTGTCTTTAAGATTCTTGGTCTTCATTTTTTGTTACGCTGTATTCTGTTTGGTGTTTTCACTTGTGATTTATCTTGGATTCCTTTCTCCTCCTCCTTTACTTAAGTCTAGCATCCCTCATATTCCCTAATATTGTGTTGTAAGAGTCTTTGTCTCTGTTGTTGTGAGTTGAGGTGTTCCTCTGTAATGTTGCTTTCTGTTTTGATTTGATAGGCATTTGTCTCTTGTTTTAACTTTCCCAGGTCTGTGTGTAGTTTCCCGGATGTCTCCACTTTGCCCCAATTACCCTTTGTCTTTTGTCAGATTTGAGCCAGTTTACCCTTGCGTTGTGTGTTTTGCTGTTGGCCCCGTGCCATTTTGGACCGTCCTGAATTCAACCTCAGTAAAAGTTGATTTTTTTTTGTTACCTCCGTCTGTTTCCAGCAATTGGGTCCAGCTTCCTGCTACACATCATGGCAGCAACATGAACAAAACCTGTATCCACATAAAGTCAGCTTCTTATAAGAAACTTAAAAACCACCAGTTATGTCTAGATTTTTCAGATTCTAGCAAGATTTACGCATTGATAGTTTTAGAAAGTGTGCAGCTATATATTAAAAGCCCTACTGCAATTAACACAAATATACCAGGCAGCCGTGATTTTCACACACACCCACATACAAATCTGTAAACACATGCACCAGGAATGGCATCATCATAACTTCCTCCCCACAGTCACTAACCATCAAACCCACTCATCTTTCCCAGTGTCTCCCAAGTCCTGTCTGCATTTCCCATGGAGTTACCCAGCAGCTAAGAACGTCTTCCTATGTCATGACCACACGTCTCTATTTACAGACTTATCTGCCTCCCACAGTGTTCTCACCAAGATGAGACACACAAACAGCACTGGTGTGGAAAGAGGAAGTTCTGAAGGCAGGGCAACCCAAATGATACAGTGGCTCGGCTGCAGCGCAGAACTGTGGCACTGTGTGAGTGAGGAGACAAACTGTAAAGTGTGAGTCTGTGAAGAGTGCCACGAGGGCGGCAGCTCTTAAAAAAAAAAGAAAAAGCTCCCACTGCATCACTCCAGAGACTAAATGAAAGCTGGAGTTAGCAGGCCTGGAAGAGGAGTTTCTTGGCTTTATTTTTTTATTAGGTTTTGTGTATGGCTTGTTCAAAATGTATGCAACAGGAATGCAGCGGAAAACAGTGTGGTCGTCACAAACACCCAAAATATAGAAAGAAAACCCAAACAGTATATATCATAGTGACACATGTAATACTAGAACATACAAACTGGACTGTGTCAAGACTGTATGTCGTCTTTTCTTACTAAAATGAGAAGCTTTAGAGCTTTTGTCTTATACTGAATAAGAAGGGTGTATGACAAATAAGACAAAAAACGCAATCCCGTGAAATTAAAAAAGATTTAAGTTGAACTCAGTGTTATCAAACAGTGTAAAGTGGCTTGAAGCTTGAGACTACAGCAGTCACCTTAAGGCGCTTCCTATCATAAGTTGAACTTAACAACACTGGGGAGGAATAGCTCCTCTGTAACAGACAGCAAATTCAAGCAAAACTACTCTGAAGGAGAGGCAGCAATCTGCTGTAACCAGCTTGCAGCTGGGGGGAAAGAAAAGGCAGAAAAGAGGAGAACAACGAGCCCGCTGAATGCATAAACTACAGGAGAGAGCAGGCAAAACTTAATAAAGATCAGTGATGGTATTTAAACTACATGTGCAGTGCACTGTGGGAGGTCACACGCTGTAAAAAAAAACCCTAACAACAACCCAACAAACAAACCAAAAAAATCCAACAGGAACAAAAGAAAAGAAAATGTTCTGGTAATTTTCTGTTACTATGTGCAACTTTCCTTAAATGTTTCCTTAAATGGTAAATGATAACATTCATTGTATAAAACATACAGAGAAATTAAAACTGAAACTACATTTTCTTTCTCTTTTCTCTTTCGTTTATTTATTTTTATTTTAATTGTGATTTTAATTGTGCCTGTTGCAGCAGTGGTTCAGTGTTCACAGCTATACAGTATGTAGGCCATAATAATGATGATGATGATGATGATGCGCCTTTCTGATGAGCAACAGACTTACAGTCAAACATGCATATGTATTTTAAACATCATTAGACACACCAGAAATCAGTACAGGGATCTGAGAAAAATTGGCTATGACAGCATGAGGCTGTTTTTACAAACACACTTATAAAGGAATTTAACTTTCAGTACACAACACTATCGGTGCACAACACACAGTCCTTTAAAAACACCCTGCAGTGCATTTGTTCCTTTTATAATTTTCACAGAGTGAAGGTCTTCCTCAAGTTTTAGCAGTTTGATTATACCTCACTGTCATAACATGTTTAAGAGTGGCTCGTGGCTCTAGGTCAAACTACTCTCAACATGCAGAGGGAAGCTTTTAAGGCTGTTCTGGTGCCTTAAATGTCTGGTAGTCAAGGCTATCTTAAGTTATACGTTGATGCCAACCTGATCCAATCAATGCAAAACCATTCACAAGCATCATCTGTTGAAGTTCTCAGTCTTCCAGTTCAGTCATGTTAAGTCTAAAGTACTCAAATCAAAGGCAACTAAACTTCTTTCAGGTTGTTGAAGATGTTTAGTCTCTTATCTGAACGGCATCTTCAACTCAGAAAAAGCTTGAAGAAAACATATACAAGAACCTAAAAGGAGTCC
The DNA here is from genome assembly GCF_965226115.1 of Aulonocara stuartgranti. NCBI lineage: Eukaryota > Metazoa > Chordata > Actinopteri > Cichliformes > Cichlidae > Aulonocara > Aulonocara stuartgranti. Next base: position 12,768,663 of record NC_138948.1, on the reverse strand, counting down.
AGCTGCCATCAGCTCAAGCGCTTTAAACCATTTATAAACATTCAAATCACAAACCCTTACTCCTTAAAGATTTTGGTAACAATGTTATGCATTTAAAGAAATATTTGATAAAATGATTAAAACAGTTATCGTGGTCTCATAAAAGCCAGTTTAAAACCTTTTGTTTTTCTGTTTTTTTGTTTACACAGTGTTTTATTAAACTAAACCAACAGCTCCTGGTTTTAGCTCCATATTTGGCAAACTGGTTTCAGGATGATATCTTGTTGCTGAACTGTTGCGTTAAAGTCAAAATCCAAATCACAAGTCATCACAAGCAAAATGTTTATCTGTTGTCAGCTTTTTAAGGAGAACTTCTTATTCTCATGTACAGCTCCATATAGTTTCCCTTTTTAATAATTCCTTATTTTTTTTCACACTCAGCCTCAGTGCTGCCACCCAGCTTATCCTCTCATCATGTCTTAAACCACTTTAGCAGCTCTCTTTCTTTCTTCTTATTGGCCCCTCCTCATAAACAAAAGCTTTGAACAGCTGCTGCTGTAATCACAGCCAGAGCTGTGTGTCTGCGAGGCCAATATTAGGTATATCGCTCTGTTTTTGTAACATCATACAGAGGCAACACCAAAAAAAGGCGTTTGGCTCACATGGATAACTCAAACGTATGTTGACCTCAACATAAAAAGCATGAAAGGCGCACTTTTTCATAATGATAATATTTATCCAGGACTATTTCATTGGTCAGACTGAACATAAATAATCAAATATCCCAGTAAAATAACATTATGTAAAATGATATCTCACCTAAATATACGCACTTATGTGTTTTTAGCAGTACCCATTAAGATTTAAAAAACTGAATTTCATTGCACAGACAAAAAAGGAGTTCGTAGATCGTTCTCGACGCGTTTAATTGAAGAGCTGAGAATAAGAACATCCAGGAAATAGTCATTTTTTTTCTAATCATCGCTACAACTTTTCGTCTACTTTCTCTGTGGCACACGGCGGGGGTGGGGGATGGGAGCGAGAGGGGGAGGCGAGAGAGGGGCGTAAACTGGGGGGGAGAAAGGATGGCGTCAGATGGAAGCGGGGCGGGTTTGTGGGAGGGAGAAGGAGAGAGTCCCGAAGAAAGGAGTGAATGAGTGCTTGGAAAGCTGGGCTGCCCCGGGAAACGAAGCAGTGTTTCAAAACTTCTCCGCTTTTCGACTTCGGTAAGTAGAAGAGTTTGTAGCAATGACACAGCTTTTGGCCGGCAGATGTGAATCTCACTGCTGAAAATACCATTAAAGCACAGCTGTAAATCAATCGCTGCTCAGCCTAACGTTCATGTGTCAGCTGATTTCTTTCGTCGGAAAGCTTTTCATTGATTATTCGCAGCTGTACGTTTTTGGAGTTCGCATGCTTCGCTGAGTTGTAATACACAGGCATGTTGCTACTTTAAGACTTCTTGGAGGATTGTGCGTTAAGACCGCATTTATTCACAGAGTGAGCTATCTGCACTTGCAGCTGGCTCCGTGTTCTGATGCAGCATGTGGCAGCGGTTGAAAACGTCAATATTTTAATGGTTTTCACCTCTTTATCTGTATTTCGCACATGTCCGCACAGCAGCCCTTTGTCCCCTTCCCTTTCCACCACAACCCCGTGTCCTTGAAGTGCGGTGCAGGGTGGAGGTCCATCTTTGGAAAGCCACCCAGGGAGTAATATTCTCTCTGCCTGACACACTGTTGCACTGTGAGGGGAAGTGGTGCTACATCATAAACCAAACAAATCAAGAAACATCTGCAGTGTTTACTCAAGCTGACATCAAGAACAAACTTTAGCAATAATAATGACAAAAGGGAGTTATGACTAACTTTCAGTGAGGACTTCTCATTGTGACTCATCCAATGATCAGTACTGCATTTTTTGCACTTACACGTGCAATGTTCAACAAATTCCAGTGACCTTTTAAAAGATTATGTAGTTCTGCCGTAATTTCCTTCAGTGTGATTGCTCTAGCCTGCCCTCTTTTCCTATGAGTGAGTTTTGACAAGCGCAAACTTGTTAGGTGTCATTGAATGGAGCAATGTGCTGATGATAGCCAAGGGAGATGTCTTTTTCTTTGCTTTTTTTTTCCCGGTGAAAATACAAGCTGTGCTTCTAGTGAATGCAGGAAATATCGTAAGTCATATTTATTTATTGAGGTTTTTATCAGGCTGTGATAAAACTAGTTTTTAACATAAGCATACGTGTTGAGTCAGGGTCACGATTGACAGACTTCTAATTATTGTAGATAAAACCATTATTATATCCAGTTACGCCACACAGTTCTTCACATTGTTGCTGTCCTTTAGATTTTGCTTCCTTCTTGGAGACTCCTGTTCTCTACTGAGTGTGATTGTAAACTGTCCTTCATGCATTCTTTGATATGTAAACCTTTAGAGGCAGCCACAGCTGGATACTCAAGTTATTTATGGAACTCTTTTCATAGACTAACATAGTTGTGTTGTGTGGCCTTTTTTGTTTTTACCTCCTTGTAATTATTGTTTTCGTCCGTGTGTTTTGATACATTTCTCATTGCTAACTGAATGTAAATCTCAGAGTGTGAATGCAGTGAGAGGAAATGTCACATACATATACAAACAAGGATTTGAAGGGATTTTAGTATTTAAATCCTTTCCAAATGGATATATTAGTGTTTATAGTAGTTTTATAGAATACAAATCTAATTAACATGCCAAAGCTCTTATGATCTTTTAAGGAAAGGAAAAAATAGAAAAGAAAGGAATAGATTGTGTGTACGTCAATCATCCTTTCAGAAACAAACTGGAGAGCGGGACGGCTGAAGGGGTAGAGCTAGCCCGCGTCATGCATGTCTTTGTGTAAGTGAAATGTGAGGGTCACTTACTGACTTTGTGCATCACAAACTGTGAGGCTACAACAGAGTTTGCATGGGGAGTGAGAGGCCGGGGTGTTGCACAGATTGAATAGGTTAGGGGCCATGGCGACCTGTTTTTGAGAGTGAAGAAGTGCATTCTGGGCCAACGGTGGCATGTCTTGGAGAGGTAGAGTGAGTAAGGGGGGGGAATGGTGTCGGCATGGCTTTGTGTTGCCTTTGTTGAGTTGAAGTCTACCAGATGAAGACTGCTGATTTTTCTTCTGTTTTTTTGGCACATCCACACACACACATTCGCACAAATGAGCCTGGCTGATACTTTTCTGTGGGGAAGTCATGTGTTTTTTTTGATGCGATTATAGCCAGGTTGAGTGAGCACAGGCTGGGACCGTTTATGATTGTGTATTTGTGTTTGTTTGTCAGTGAAGTGGGATCTATTGTTATGGCATGATGTTGGAGGGCTTCTCGCTGTTGACTTATTGTTTACATTTTTGGGCCCCTCTATTGTCATCGAAACCTTAGGTCCAGTGGTTGTATATGAAAGTTAGAACTGCTGGCGTTTGTTCATCAGCAGTAATAGTCTTCTGCAGCTTGAAATGTTTTATTGTGTTTAATCTGGGCCTGCAAAATAAATCTAACTCACTCTGGAGCGCTAAACATGCATTTGATGGTGGCCATCACTCAGTGGCAGACGTTATGAGACACAAATTGTGGTAAATGCCTATCCATGGGAAACATTTTCTCCTCCTGCAGCTCTTTCATTCCGCTCTTTATGGAGGGCAGCAAAAGCAGCAGCTCACATGGTTATGGTTAGCAAGAGAGAATTCTTGATGAGAACAGCTCTTGTTTCATAATATCTGGGACAATTGAGCAAGTAAACCAAAGAAATCAAACTTATCTTGCACTTATTGTCTTTTATGCTTGGTATGCCTTGTGTGACTCACTCTTGGGTGCTCTCAGCTCTCTTGTTGAAGCACTCACTGCAGTAAGGTGGATGGTTAATCCCCTGAGGCTATAAGTTTAGGTGTGGCAATCAAAGGACTAGGTAAAACGTATTAATTCTGTTTGCAACATCTCCTCTTATTTTTCATTCTTAATTTTTTGTTTAAACAGCTGACATTTGCGATGGTAAACATGGTCTTGGTTTCACAAGTTTGTTGGAGGTGAAGAGAGCGTGGCGTTGATGTGTTTTTGTTCAGCAGATAAAAATGAGCACTGATAAAAGTTTACAAGTCTACACTGAAGGCCACAAGTGATGATGAGTCTTGATGAAGCACCAAGAAGCTTTTATTAATAATGTACTGGAATTAATTGGAAAATAAAGACATGCGGTTAATATATTTTTTCCGGCGTGGGTGGTGGATGCGTTGCTCCATTCTCACTTGCGTCATATGGAGCTCAGCTGCTTGCATTCTTTTATGGTAGAAGGACACGTTTGATCCCGCCCAACTCTGACTGGCATCAAACTGCTTTAGTATCATATTTATTTTTCATTTTCCTAATTTGTGATGATGCAGACAGAAAGTTTTATCATTTGAGTGTGCTTGCTGTTCACATATTGTATGAGCCCTTGTGTTGCCCTAAAGATAGTGAGTCAGCCTTTTATGAGGCCCTTACTTCCAGAGGAGCAGCGCAGAGCAGAGCTCGACTTAGGGCTTATGGTTTAGGTTATGAAAAATTTGCTACTGGGGGATCTCTATCCAAATTAACGGGGGGGTCATCTGCTATGGGCGGCTGATCTACCAGCTCAAACATGCTTTTCTAAACAGGCTCATCACAGAAAAACAATAGCATTTTCATTGTCTCTCACATCTTCAATGAATGGACTTTGTTTCCCATTTTAATGGCTGTGTCTATCCTCCCTTTACCAAATAATCTGGGTCAGCATGCTTTAGATCTCTTAACCACCCACCTTCAGTCCTCATTCACTTTTCACCCTTCAGAACAGACTACAGTGGCCTGCACTCATTACCTCAGCACCTTGGCATGATACCAGCACTGTTGCTGATATCTCAGACCAATTAACTCCTCAGCGGCTTCCTCTAACGGCTAGCTGACTGACCCACATATGTATCTGCTGCTTTATCTGGGGCTTGGAGTCAAACGGACATTTCGTTTCATTAGTAGAAACTTTACTGGGCATACAAACTGCTTGAACAACAGGTTTCATGTCTAACCTGTGGTCCACATGGCTGGCTGTTGGCCCACAGACTGCATTTTTTGTAAATTCCATGAGAGAAAGTTTGTCTCGTAGCAGCAAGGAGACTGTTCATGTTGGCTTGTTGAATGAAGTATTAGAAGGCTGTGTGTAAGTTGGCTCGGGGCCCTCTCTACATGCTTGTAATGCTGTGCAGCAGGCTTGGTTTGTGTCAGGACAGGAGAGCAGCGTGGGATAAAGCAGGTCGAGATCAGATCCAGAACCACATTACCGCTGAACATCTTTCATCCTGTTGCATATCTACCGTAACATCAAACTCTGCATCAGGGAGGATTCATGAAAGAGTCTCCACGGTCTGTCGGTGTTGGGGATGATGCATATGAGAGCGACTCCACAAGCACAGAGAGAACTGCAGTAACAAAGATCTGCCTGTTTCAAGATATGTATCTATCAAAAGCAACAGGGAAGCAAAGGCCTCTCACCCACAGCGCCTTGATCACCGGGTTATGAATAAGTCATATTTCTGAGTGTCTGATGTGCCGTTAAGTGTAAAATACTCCTCCCCAGTGCTCATATAAACACACAGAAAATCTTGACCTTGCTGAGGAAGTGCTGTTCAAGCGCTTTCCCAGAACAACCACCAAACAAGCGGAAAGTATTCATCAATTTCAGGATGTAGTGACCTTTATGCTCTCTCAACAATACTGCAGTAAGCACTCTTATGCACAGAATGTGCATATATATACATGCATACATCCACAGACTCAGGCAAATGCCTATCAACAAGTTGGTACTAATAATAATAATAATAATAATAATAATAATAATAGTGGATTGCATTTATATAGCGGTTGTATTAGTATTGATCAGCCAAGCTTGGTAACCCCGGAAAGAAATGGGCTTTTTGTAGATGTTTTTTGTTTTTCTTTGACTTTGTCAGACAAATTAATCTGCAAGTAATGAGTTACTTGCAGATTAATTTGTATGCTCTCTACAATTTTGAGTTAAATACAAGCATAGATAATACTTCAAAATACTTGGGCCTAATAAAAGTGTAACATTAACTTTTTAAGGCTTAATTCTGACAGCACTCTTTGAGACTAGAGAGCGGAAGACGAGCTGTGAGTGAAGAGGTTTCCTGTAGTAGCTGAGAGAGATCACACGGTGCCTGCTGACTGCCTCGACGAGGTATGTTTTGTAGGCTCCATCTCTGTACAGAGCTGCTAATTTGTGGGCATTGTAGTCTTAACAGAGAGCACCATGCTCAGGCTGGATGGGTTATAATCAGCTGCAAACAGACGGCTCAAACTCCAGAGGAACTAAAAGTGTAGACTGTGTAGCCAAAAACAAAAGCTCATGCAAACAAATGTACGCACATGATTATGTGCGCTTGAAAGAGCCACATTAACACGCATTGATTTTCTCACAATGCACACGCACTTAAAAACACCATTTCTGTATTGTAATGATTTCTATAAATAGAGCTAAAAAGTTGCCTGTGCGGTGAGTGCTGTTGTGTGATATGACTGCCAAATGGTAACGGTGATAACAATAAGGAGCCATTGTGTGTGTGAAGAGGCCTGGAACAATCTCAAGGACTGTAATAGAATAGGGCACTCCCTAAACCATCCTCAAACACATAAACACACTTCAAATACCTGCTTATATTGTTCTCGGTCTTTTCTTTACAGCTACAATTCCCTGAAATTCGGATTCACAGCTCATTCAGACACACTGTGTTTAGATGGGTAGTTTGACAGGTCATCCTCACAATGCATGAGTGAATCTCTAAAACGTTTGCACAGACACTGATGCTTCCTGTTTGCTTCCTGTTTATTTCTGCCATTTCCTTATGGGGCTGAAAACGACCAGTGATGTTGGCGGATCTTCTTCATCTCTACTCAGCCCAGTTGTAATTGAAATGCACTCCCTCTGTTTAACCTCCCTCTGGGTAATTATTTGTAGACAGTGTACTTTAGCTGGAATTTTGTGTGATCTCTAATTAGTGTGTGAGATAGTAGTAAGAGAATAAAGTTCAAGTGTCCTGAAGCACTAAAATTCTGCTCAAGCGCAAGCAGACGAGATGAGATTTAACTAGGAATCTTTAAGACGGCTTCACCGTCCAAGTAAAATCAAAGCAGACTTGTGCACAAACTACAAACACATCCTGCCATGACTTTCAAACACAACAGGGGACTGCAGACATGACTGAATCCCCCTGAACTGAATCACGGCTTAACCGTTCCAAATCTCATACCTGCTACTCAAATGTCGTCATGCTTCGACTTTGTTGTTATGATCTGGTTAATCCTGACTTCACGTGATTCGGTGTAGGGGTAACAGATAATACTTGGTCTGGAAATTCCTGAAGTGTTTTGCCTTGAAATGACTTGGATCGTGACAGATGTGGTGTAATGATTTATCGCCTTTAATTGAGGCTGGAGGGTTGATTATGTGATTCCTGGTGCTGTACTTGGAGTATTCCTGGCAGGTCACCAGAGTGACTTATAGCTCTTAATTAATTTTTTTTGTGCTGAACTTTTCATCACTGGCAAAATGACACATTCAGCAAGAATTAGAGCAATAACATTGACTCTTATTAGTTAAACAAGCCTCTCCTCCCTTCTATGTGAAAGTTATGGCTCTATAAAGTGCTTGACTAATGGTTTCTCATAACTGATACAGACGGGAGAACCCCTTCTGTCTTAACTCCAGTGGTGCCAAGCTGTGCCAAAAATATTCGTTTGGTTTTATGGTTCCAGATTTTGAGATCTCTGAAATATCTCCCACTCCCTTTGTACAAAAGACATGAATTTTTTTTAGTTCTTTGCTTTTGCAGAACTAGAAAATGAATGAAGGTTTAGTTAGTTTAGTTTATTTTTTACAAAATCTTTAAATATTGTCTGGGGGAATGCACAGACACAGGTTTCCCTTGGATCTACCAGTGAGATCTGCCAAGATAGTGAAGGTAACACATCCTGCATATTTTTCTGTATGTATCATGCAGCTGGTTCATGACATCAGAGGGTTTCCAAGAAACTTCATTGCTCCCCTAAGACCAAGGATGCGTCGAGGCCAATCTGGTCACAGCAAGTAAATCATAATGCAGCAACAGTGCCATTGATTGTTGGGACTTCTGGCCATTGCACTAATACAGATTTTATTTCTGTTGAATAAAGAACAAAGAAATGCATTTTGCTTTGCTAAGCTTAATGAAAGCCAGTAACTAATGCTGATGTACATTCATTTATTCAGGCTGTAATTTAAGCAGTGAACTGAAGGATCCCATTGATGTTGTGTCTGCCTGTGACAGCGGCGAGGATATGGCACATTATATTGTGTGATTCTATCAGTGGTTCCATAGTGTAGTGGTTTACACATTTCCCAAGTGAAAGATTAATGGTTTGATTCCAGGAGGAGACACAAATTCCTTGGGGGTTGCATCAGGAAAGGCATCCGGCCAAAAATAAAATCTACCAAATCAAAAATGTGGAGCCACCCACTTTAGTGAATACTGAAAGTGGCTTTTGTTTGATTCTGTCAAATGTGGCATGCTGTAACAGAGTTTTGTACTGCTCTGCGCTAACACCTGCTTAGTGGCAAAACACACAGTTTCTATCCCATTGCAGATAAAATCAACCAGCCAGATGTCTACCATGAGTAAAACGAGGACAGAATAAACTCTGCATTGTGATTCATCATGACTGTTCTAGCACACACTGGGAAGTTTGCCTTATTACACACTCATAACAAGCTGTTTTTGACTTTAAAGTAGCGCTTTGGGAGTAGGTTTTTGGTAAGGATGAATGTTTGATGACAGAGGGTACAAATTGGACACTGTTTGTCATCTGGAAAGCCTAAGGAGGAGCGTGATGATTCATAGTTGCTGGAGAATCATTTGTAGATGTTTCTTACACCCTGTCCTTGTTGTGTTGCTGACTTCAGTGTGTCTCTGTTCATTTAGGCTTGCTGTTCAGGCGGTATCATGACTAAAGGAAGCTGATTTGGTGCGTTGTTGCCATTTGGGATGTCTGAAGCCAAACATTACCTCAAAGAGGAAGAAGGCAAAGAAGAGGTGAGAGAAGGGACAACATCTGCTCTGAGAGGATAAGATCAGCAGCCCATCTGGATCTGCGCAGGGAACCTAACAGACCTTTCTCTTTCTAAGGAAGGGAACTGAAACTCTCCAATAGCTTAAAGGGCTTCAAGAATTTTTATTAAGTTTTTCATCATTGTTTTTTACCTTCTCTGAGCTAAAGCCATGTGCCATGTTATTGTAACATGCCGTTCCATGCTGTGGACCCTACTCAGCATTGTAGTGGCCTTTGCTGAGCTCATTGCATTCATGAGCCCGGATTGGTTGCTGGGATCGCCTCGGAATGACACCAGCGGGACCAGGGCAGGAGTGGACTCAGAGTACCGGCCATCTCTCGGCCTTTACAACCGCTGCCTTCGTATTGGGACCTCGCAGGTGAACTGTGGGCCCTATGCCACGACATTTGGAGAAGTGGCCAGCGGCTTCTGGCAGGCTGCCATGTTGTTTCTGGCAGCGGGGACATTAGTGCTTGGGTGTGTGGCCTTTATCTCCATCTTCAGCCTGTGTTTTCAGAGCATCCTGAAGAAGAGCATATTCAACATCTGTGGACTGCTTCAGGCTGTTGCAGGTAAATTGTTAATCTGTATGTATGTGTTAAGTATCTTTGTTACAGAAAGTAATCATGTGCCCCCTCCCACCTTCATATATATGTAAACTATGCTCTGAGGACAGCTTCCACTAAATTGAAATGTTTTTTATTTTATGACATAAATAAATTATAGTATGAAAGGGCATATATAATAAAGTTGCTGGAGTAAAACCAGTTACCAGTCAGATTAAGGGGTCACCCCAGAGTATACTAGTATGTAGTCTACTGTTTACAAAATATCAATGAAAACTGATTTCAGAAATTACATATCTAAGTTTTTTTAGGTTTTTATCTCATAGTATACAAAATTGAAAATAAATAAATAAATATATATTTATTTTTATTTATTTATTTATTTAAAAAGACACAAACTTCGTTATGATTTATACAAATATGACACAAATAGATGGTAAATGGTCTGTGTTTGTATAGCGCTTTACTCAGTCCCTATGGATCCCAAAGCACTTTACACAGTCAGTCATCCACACATTCACACACTGGTGATGACAAGCTACATTATAGCCACAGCTGCCCTGGGGGGCCCCAGAGGCGAGGCTGCTGGACACTGGCACCACCAGGCCCTCTGACCGCTGGAGCTCGAACCGGCAACCTTCCGATTACAAGGCAAACTGCCAACTCTTGAGCAACGACCGCCCGTGAAAGATGAAGATGAAGAATAGTTGTTGGATAGGTGGCAGAAATCATACCTCAATCCAGCAAATGGCAATAAAAATAAACAATTAATATACTATAACACAGTCAGGTGTCAAATAAAGTAGTAAAATAGAAACATTATAAACAGAAGGATTTATTAAAAAGACCAGTCTCAATCAAGACAGATTCATTTTTGAGTCCAGACACAAAGTTTCTGAGTTTCCATATATTTACTCTTAGAAAAATAACAAGCCTGCAAACCAACCCTCCATAATTGTTTATTGAATTTAGGGTTGCAGTGGGCTTGAACTTATTATAGCTGACTTGCCATGAGGCTACAAACATACAACAAATACATGAATATAAGTTTTTTTTTTCTTCTTTTTTCATTGCCATGAATCTACTGGGTTCATTCACCATTAATACTAGATGTTGTATGTTACAGGAACTGATTTCAAGAATAGCAGTGCTGAATCATGGTCAAATTCAAGAAACTGAGGAGCTGCATATCACTTGCTCCAGAGCTATTGCTAATATGCCAGTATAGCGTCTATCACATCAAGTCTGTGCAAGCAAGGCTGTTCGAGCTCAGTTTTGAAATCATGCCATAGTCTGTAAGGAATGTCAGTACTGCTTTTGTGTTGGCAAGTTACAACATCTGACGTTACAACATCTGATGTTCATCATACTTTCCCAAGTTTATTAATCTTACCACTGTATATTTTGCAATGAATCACACAGGCGGGTTTGACTGCCCAGCTTTATTGAGTAGGTAGTCTGTAATTACGTGATATCACCACTGAGGATGAGGGTCAAAGTTCTCTCCACCCATTACAAATCAGCTCGTCAGCTGAAAAATTGGTGTTGTCTTTAGCAAAGTTGACTCACTATTCTCCCACCTGCACTGCGATTTGTTCAAACCTTCAGCTCTGACATGACTAAACCCCTCATATCATCACCTGCTCTTCCTCCAGGCCTGTTACTGATGGTCGGCCTCATGCTGTACCCTGCTGGTTGGGGTTCAGAGAAGGTGAAGTTCTACTGTGGCTCCGATGCGTTGCCGTTTCGACCATTTAATTGTTCACTTGGCTGGGCGTTCTACACAGCGATAGGAGGAACGCTAGCAACCTTCCTGTGTGCCGTTCTGTCTGCACAGGCCGAGATCGCTACTTCCAGCGATAAAGTTCAGGAGGAGATTGAGGATGGGAAAAGTCTGATCTGCCTGCTCTGAGCCTTTAGAAAACCTGGGAAGCTGCAGAAGATCACCCACGGTGTAATTTCTCTGATGTGGACTACAACTTCGTGGAGGGAGGACAGATGTTTCTCAGTGGGGATTTTCTTCCCCCCTCGTGATAGTCTGGATAAAATCAGCTGATTGTTGTAAACGGCCTTAATAACACCCCCCCCCCCCCCCCCCCCCCCCCCGACTTTAAAAAAAAAAACAATTACTCTCTCGTGATGGAGACTACCTGATGAGCAGTTGAAAAGGGAATAAAATGCTTCCCCCCTTTTAGAACTTCAGTTTAAAAATCTCTGGTAAAGCTGGAGAAGGAGGAAAACTTATATACTTATACTTTTTTTTTTTTTTTTTTTTTTGCTGGAATAGCAGGAGGTTAGTGAAATAAATTGGATTGGCAGTGGATAGGTTTTTAGATTTAACATGTTAAACACGGCCAGAAAGGCAGTTTATTTGTTTTAACCATCATTATGTTCATTCATAGGGTTCGATCACTAACCACTACCAGATTCAACAACTCAAACACCCAGCAACATTCTTGTACAAATATTTTATTAATAATAATGCTTGAGTAAAGAAAATCTGTACTTTTGCCACTTCTGGTGATAGACATTAACTTGAGGTTTCTTAAATGCCTATGTGCTCTGATTCTGTGGTAGCAGGACATTGAGACTCTTTTTAAACGCTTTAAGTTGAAAATCACCACAGAAGGGATTTTTAGTTTCAAAGGGAGCTCCTCCTGTTTAACTGATTGTGTAGCTTAATAACAGTTTGTGTGTGCGTATGCAGAAACAAACAAAAGAAAACAGAGCTCTGCCAGATGTTTCATTGTGTGTGGCTTCGTGATGGGCTAAAGCAGCAAGATGAAGCAGGTGGTTTATCATGAAATACCGTATGACATGCAGAAAGCCATAAACACAAGTCTGCCTTTGTGAAGGTGCCCAAAAGGAAAAGATAAGGATTGAAAAAACCTCCCACTGGGTCATTACACTTCATACCCACTCGTGAGTGATTTGGACACTTTTGCAAAGCTGATTAAAGTGAACCTCCATTGCAGTTTGATGGTTTTCCAATTGGAGCTTATTTTATTTTGCACTCTGCCTTTAAATCATTTCACATTGCTGCATATTGTATTAATTTCTAATTCATCCATTTAAATGTTTCTGTATATGTTAGGATTCATGTGATGCAGTGCTTTTATTCATTGTAGATGTGCAATAATTCCATTAGTGTTGTTTTCTGAGAGCAAGTAGGCAGAATGAAAGTGAACTTGTGATATGGATTTACATCCAAACACATAGTATGACTGTGATTAAATATATACTGTCTGCTATTTTTGTTACATTAACAAAAGAGTATAAGTGGAACACTGTATGAGGCTTCGTGTATGAGAAGGTGATATATCTGAGGACAGAGAACCCGTGCTTAAATAAAGCAGGACTTCTTTACTCTGTGTTAGAAATGTGTAAACTCTGTTTCTACTGTGCCAAGACTTCCTGATGAAACACTGACCCCTGGAGACGGACGGTGGACATTAGCTCATAACAGTGTTAAAAGAGGCTTGTGAGGTAAATCTGAAGTGATATGAGATGATTAACAAGTTTGTTTTTTTTTTTGTTTTTTTACTGGCAATTTAAATTTTATATTAAATCCATTTGTTTAACTTTTGAAAATCTCGTGAATCTTTTCATCTCTAAGCATGTATGTATGATACCCTGCAAACTGTGTCACGGGCTTCGGAGTCTAAGTGGTTCTTAAACTTTCTTTTAGTATGCCACCAAAAAATAGTAATTTGTATTCAAACATGACCAGTAAAATAAATAAATGAATGGATGTATGAATAAAAAAAAAAAAAAAAAAAAAAAATTGTCATGAGAATGAGCCTACCATCTTGCAAATGGTAGAGCAAGTTTTAGTTAGCTGAGTGACATCTGTAGCACATCTGCTTCAAGGTTTAATTGTATGCTCAGAGATTATCTTCTGCATACTTTGGTTCATTATAACAAGCAGTTACAACCAAGATGTGAGAGTTACTGTTGCCTTTGGTCACACTGCTTCAAGCTGAATAATTCTCCACTGACCTCTGCATGCATCAGCACAATCTTTGCCTAGAGAACTACGGCTCACCGATTTTTCTCTTTCAGTTCATCCTCTGTAAACCTTAGATTGTTGTGTGGAAAATTCCCAGTAAAACGGCAGTTTCTGAAATTCCGAGACCACCTTTCCTTCCTCATTTTGACACAGTTTGAATTTGAGCAGATACCCTTCTCCATGGTCATTCTTAATGTTTTTTTTGTTTTGTTTTGTTTTTAAATCACGGAAAGAGGATAAATTTGTAATTATATAACAAATCCACAATCATTTCTTTGAAATTTTATTTCATGTTAATACCATAAATATACAAAACTCAAACTATTTCACATGCGACAAAGGCCAGACAAGAGTGCATTACTTCTTTTTACACGTGATTTGATAATGGGGATCGATTTTTCAACTTTACAAAATATACAAGTGTCCCTTTCTGGATGAGTTTTTTTTTTCTTTTTCTCTGATTCAGTGAAATAACATAGTCACAGGTCCGAAACACAGTTTTGTGTTGGCAAACTTCAAACACATTGTTCTGTACTGCTGACCAGCTCATCAAATACATCAAGAAATTACCCACTGCAGCATGGCTTTGTAAAACAACTGTTTGAAACTATAGATAGATGGGACTCATGTGGGTGTATGTAAGGAAAAAGAATACCTCAAAGTAAAACATGGAAAGGAATCACACCACAAACTGAGATTTGAAAACAAATCTGTATGGACATTTGGTAGATTTCTCACAGCTTTTCAGGACATAGAATAACACTTGAGGGAGCTTATTTTATTTCTTTTCCTCTTTCATACCGACCATAAACACACATCCTCGTACGACAAGCACACCTCTTGCAAGGTCAAGTTGCAAAGTCATTAAACACTTAAAAAAAACCTTTAAATCTAGCTGATGCTATGACAGTGTCATTAAAAAAACCCCCACACAAACCAAAAAGGAAACAAAATGCAAACAGTTTAAATTACACCATAAATAAAAACATTTTTCTCTTGCGCTACGTTCAACATAAAACAAGAAATGTGCAATGAATTTTGATGAAATTACGTCCAAATCAAAAGAATACTGCGAGAGATCTAGGCTTATTCTTTCAGGACAAATTACCGAGCCTCAGCTAGCTAACACTGACAGCATTTCGTCCACGATAAAGTTCAGGCTATACATTTTTAATAACAGTAGTGCCAGTTATCACCCGTCTTCTGCCATGCACATCTTCACACACTCACCAACATCATGAGAGGTGCTAAAGCACAAAGAAAAAAAATGAAGAAACCCACATCCATATTTCACATCAGTGACAGTAGTCTGTACAACTTGGTGCTGGATAACACTGTTATTATTGTAGATAAATTAGTGTATCATAGTGACGGCACCCCAAGTCCAATCTTCTGTTATATTAATGCTTATTTTGGCTATAAAACTTCAAATGCCAGTAATTCACTACTGACCGAGGAAAACAAAAATGGAGTGTTAGCCTATGTAGTGTACATATACACGATGTCAATGTTTTTTTTACAAGTTTATGTATGCAGGTTAATCTCAGGAAAAATGATAGCTTTATCACTTTATCCAGAACTGTGGACAGTGATTCTTCTGTGAGAAAAGGCAGGTCTGATCCCTATGAATGGTACGCATCCTTTTCAATAGGAAACACGACAGTGGGAGGCCACGACTGAGCGCCTCTGAGATTCATAGCAGCGTTAGTTTTCGAGTATGAGCTACAAAAACAACCGAGGGCCACACAGTTTTTGCGTTAATACACACATAAGGGGAAAAAAAAAGCTAATATTCAATTTTCATTCCCCTTTTCCCTCCAATTTTCTTCTCTTAACCGTCATCTTCTGTCAGGCAGCCACCGAGACATGCAAACAGCCCTCACAGCAAAACCGAGGGAGGATAAGTAGGCAGACATTCACCGAAAACCAGCTCCTTGTAGCTGGGACCAAAAGGAAGTGGGAAGAATGACTTTGCCAAAGACTTAGCTACCTTGGGTGTGCTAAACATGCATGCCGCTATCATGCTGTCAAATCTAGAGATGCTGACCCAGCCCACGTTGTCAAAGTAGCACACAGAGCAGGAAAAAAATGGCTCACCTGGCAGGTGTTGTTGGGGGGGGCAGGTCCTTATATAAGAACATACAGACATTTTCCTATTCTTGTGATTTTTTTTTTTTGTTTGTTTTGTCTTTTACTATAACAAGAATGGTACTTGTCTCACAACAAAAGCACAGATATAGGACAAGGTACCATTTACCTTTCAGAGCTTAATGACGGAGCACTGGATTATATTAAAAAAAAAAAAAAGAAGAAAGAAAGAAAGAAAGAAATCAGAGCCACAATTTTCTTGGAGTGAAGCAGACATTCGCACAGAGGCCCAGCCACTTTCAGTATACGGGCAAGAAAACCAAACTATGTGCAAAACACCACGGTCAGATCACTTTTCATTTATCAGACAGGAAACTGTTTCGGGGTCATCACCCTCACAGAAATAAGGTATGGTCGAGCTGCGACCTTTACCTGACCTAGGATCACCTCGAGGGGACAGACGAACAAGGAGAGTAAAGGAGTGCGCAAGCGTGTGCGATGAAATCTCACACAGTCGGAGCACACCTTGAGTCACTTGCTGGATGTTTTGTGGGATGTGAGCAGATAGTCACCTGACTGAAAAGCTGACCAGGTGGATGCAGGAGAGCTGATATATGATTTAAAGTGAAGATGGACAACTCCGATCGTTTTTTCCGTTATTTTGCTTCACACTTTTTAAGCAAAGTGTGTCGGTGCAGGGCAAACATTCACAAATATTATCAATTTGATCCGAGGACCAGCAGGGCCAGAGTTGTGCATCTCCATTTTTTCTGTGTGTGTGTGTTTAAGTATATGCGTGTGTGTTTAAATGAGCACTGAGCACGTGTACCACATCTGTTTATGGATGAGCTTTGAAGGCCCCGCGAGCAGCGTTGGATGCAGCATTGGCTGCAGCGTTGGCAGCTGCAGTCTGAACGGTCTTGTTAGACATGACCCCGGTCGCAAACTCTTGCTGGGCTTTCTCAAAACTAGCACCGGTGGTGCGATAGAGCGCGTGCACCTGTGGAAAGAAGACAAGGAATTAGTTGCAATCAATTTATTTGGTTTAAATTTACCAAAAGAACTGCAGCACAGCACGATAGGAAAGATGTTTCTCTTCCTGTCCAGTCATAGCACTGATTCTTCTTGGCATACAGCACTATTCTTATTTCTAACACACTACAAGATGATGTAGACCAGGGGTGTCAAACATAAGGGGCCAGAATGGGCTGGGAAAAAAAATACAATCTGGTCCACCGGACAGCTCTGGAGAATGTGGAGAGTGGCATTAATTTCAGATTTTTTTTAAAAACACCAGCAAAGTAAAAACTCTCTGATCTTTCACTATAAACTAAAAAAAGATTTTAAAGAGTCTTTTCTGCAAATTGATAAAAACCTTTGAAATTTTGTTGATTTAACAGTCAAAAAAGCAGTTTTGTAACAGATTTGTTTCATTTACTACAAGAACATTTTTTTATCAAATAGAAAAACTGAGTCACACTGTGGAGACTGCACTTCTTTTTCTTTGTTCTAAGCCATCACAAGGATTAAATTTATAGTGAGAGAAAGGAGGAGATACACTACTAAAAGGCCAACTTAGGATCATAGTGGGCTGTAGTTTTAGATCCCTAGTTTAGATGTTTCCCTCTTCTCTGTCCACTTAAGTCTTCTTTATTGGCAGCCATCCTGGCAACATTTGCGGGCACTTATTCCAAGCTAATAAAACCAAAGCCCCAATTAAAATGAATGGAGAACGAGCCATAACTTTAATTTCGGAGGTCAACTTCACATAAAAACTGAATTGATTGAATCTTCATTTACATTTGATTTGGTGACTTTGCCCAAAATGCGAAATACAGAACATCATGACCTCATTTAGGTTGCAATCCAGAGAGCAGATATTATAGAGTACACTACCCTAACTCTTTACTACAGTTACAAGTAGATCTGTCTGCCACTGCCCAACTGGCTCTCATATTTCCCGCTTCAGCTGTCGATTTGCTCGGCACTCCTGCCATCTTTGGCATTCCAAAATTCTCCCACTGATTCCTCAGAGTGCCACATCTCACTTTTACAGCGTCTCTATTGTCACAGCAAAACCTTTTACTAATAATATCCTTTGTCACTGTAAGGATGCCGTCTTTGTGTTGTGTTACCTTTTTAAACATAATGAGGGAGCCCACAGACAGAGCAGTAAAGAGGGCTGCGATGAGTAACATGATGATTCCTACAGGGATACTGGTGTTCAGGCCAGTTAGAGCTGCGATCCAACCACTGGCAAGACAAAGAAAAAAACCAAGATGACAATGTGATCTTCAGTGCACACTGATCTACGGTGCCTGGATCAGCTCAAGTACAAAATACTCACCATGTTCCCCAACCAGTAATGCCAATGGTTTGTAGAACGTGAACTCCAAACTGACAGATGTAGACGAAGAAGAAGACAAAGAAGCGGAACGAACTGTCGCTCCTACGGTGGAAAAAAAAAGAAACGGTAAGAGAGCAATGTGGAGGGAATAAAGTCAAACTGTGCCACTAGTTCATCCTCCATTAAACATTAATTACTTAATCCTTCCCTCATTCTCTCAAAGCCTTTATGCGTGAAATAGTCGAGTGCACGGTAAGAACATGGCAAAGTCAGCTGCCCAACTCTTTTTACCAGTTTCATATTTGGAACACTATTAACTTTATCTTAAGTTAATTTACGTGTGTTAAAAGGAAGGTGCACATCTGTTCAGTTTTTATAGAAGCTGAGAGTTTGTGATGTTTGAGAAATGCTGTGTGAGCTTGTTCTTCTGGGCACACAGAAGGGGGACTTTAAATCCCTGAGCTGCTCCTTTAAGAAGAAGACAGGCAGTAAGTGTTTTTATTTAAGATAGCCTTGATCGGCCACAGACACAGGAGATAAAGCAGAAATGATTTTGGAGAACATACCTGTAGGTCTGTGTTCACCTAGACCTACTCTCCTAATCTCTTTTTTTTGGTGTCTTTTTCCAACCTTCCTGTGTATACAATTTATTGTATTTCAACTATAAAAACTGAACCCACATATTTATAGAGACTTAGACCCCAAATATCAGTGGAAAGGCAGTGTTCTTCTTTTTGGTTTTTCATGTTTCAGCTTACCTGAAAGCCCCGTAAAGCGGTCTGTACCAGCAGACGAAAGAACATGGGGTAAAAAGCAGAAACCAGAGCATAGCCAGGCCAAAATCTACGCCACGAGTTGGATCCACACAGAACCAGGCCAAACAGCCAAACATGTTCACAAAGAGCGTGCCTGCATGGACTGATAAACAAAGATGACAAAGAACCTCAGATTAAACCTAAACTTATACTAAGCAACATTTTCTATACAGATTCTTGTGAATGACCAAACGGTTGATGTTTCTTAGGTAACTTGCATCATTAACCACTTGATGTGGTTAATTTAGAAAGAAATTGATGAGGTGTGCTAAATAGTACACTTACACATCCAAAGGTTGTACATAATCTTTACAGTCTTCTGGAACTCTACAGGGATGTCCACTGCAATGTCGTGGTAAAAACATGGACCAACAGGGAACTTCTCCGGTAGTGGAGGCCAGTTGTTCTTCCGCCCTGCGTGGAGAAACGAAGCAGTGGTTGGATGTTGAGCTTTTTCATCTAAAGCTAAAATATTATTAAATATACTAACAGATTTGTTTGCAAGAATCTTAACAAGGCAGAAAAAAATACGTTACAAGTTATTATCACCACGGACATTATCCTACAATTAGTAAATGTGAATAAAGTATGAGTGATTGACATGAAATGTTTCTTTCATTCAGTCTATTCAATTCTACTTCAATTAGATTTGTCCTATGTACATTTAAACATGAACATGCACTACAACATTATGCCTTCTTAATTCAAATACAGAGAAATACTTTCTTTTACGTTATAAAACTGTGTTTGTCAATCACCATTTATTTATTTTATGCAACTTGTATTAAATTTCCAATTTTGTAAATCAGACATTCACTAAGATATATAGCTTGTGTGTCGCTTTCACTCCCATCCTGCACCACACGCACATACACATGCACTCACACACAGCAACACACTTTGGTCCATTTGATCAACTGGACATTTTTTGGCACAGTGCAAAACTTAAACTGGAACATTTCCTGTTCCATACTTGTGTAAAACTGTACCTGCACAGAATTAAAATGCTCTTCACAAATTGTGCGCCACGCCCGATATGTTAGTGTCAAGGTAAGAAGTCAACTTTTAGATCAGCGCTGTTGCTAGTCCAGCTCTGAGTGGGACCCAGAATTCAGACTTTGAGGTTGAAGCGTGCGAGTGATTCAAATGGGTAACTGATGGACTGACTGACCTCCGACGGCTCCGTGGGACTGTAACTCTCTCTCTCGACGATCGAGCTCTGCTGCTTTCTTCTCCAGCTCTTCCTGCCTTCTCAACAACTCAGCCTGAGCACGCGCTTGGTCCTGAGACAAACACAGATGTGATCTTAAAGCTCACAATCCAACATCTGACAGAGGTCAGGTATGACATGAAGTACAATGATGTAAGTAAAGGTTTTGTCACTCAGGGAAAGCTCAGACATGTTAGTTTAACAAGGGAAAATACGGGCTCTGATTTTAAAACGTATCAACAACTGCAGTTCACTCACTTGCCTCTAACAGCTAGTTCTATACAACTCTAAAGTGATGCTACAGGTGGAAAAGGGTCATTAAATGGATCCACACTATTCAAGACAGTGACATAAAAGGGTGCAGGAAACGTTAAATGAAAAGGCAGTACCTCATTACGCCGCTGATAGGCCATCAGAAATCAGATAAGTATATGAAGACCAAGAGGAAAGGACAGAGTGTTGTAGTGTTGCAAGTATGGGGACAGTTGCACATTTTTGGTTCTTTTTCAATTTTGATCACCTTTAACACATAGAGCCCAAAGTCTAGGTTCTCTGGGACTCGCTAGCCACCTTTAACTCTTCTTTTTTGTACACAGGGATCTACAGAGCTAGCTAAAAAAGGATATTTGAACACTGCTGCTTTTGCTAGTCTGCAACAGAAATGCTGGTTAACTAAAGCGACCCACCATAGAAAGCAGTGCCTCTCTCTTTCTCTGATGGGAAATTGTAAACAAGCAGGTGGGAAATGAGACAGACAGCTGCGCAAACTAGTGTGAGTTTGCAGCCCACTCGTATCTAGGCTGTGTCGAGAGTGCAGTAGCTTATAACCACTTGATTGGAAAAATGTACAACTACATTCTGCACAGACATGTAAGGAAAGACGTCTGCTGTTGGAGAGACTGCTAACATTAGCCCATGTTTTCAAACGTATCCAGCACTGTGTGTAAGATGTGCAAAGTACCACTTATTCAGCAAGATTAAAAATACTAGCTTATTTTCAAAGAATGTGATTAACTGTTTAAAGTAGCTCTTAAAAACATAAGCAGTATTTCTATTAATAATGTTTAAGTTCTACAGTCCTAGTTGACTCCCTTGAGTTTTTTCTCAGACCAGTAAATTAATCTTTCTGAAAAGTCTTTAGTCTGTGGAAACTTCAACATCTTCCCTCTAAAGTGCATTTTAGCTGCTTTGACTGTAAATTCAGGTTCATCCCGTTGCTTCTGTCAGCAATAAAATCAAAGATTAATGTCAGAGTTAGAGTTCCCTTGGGAGCCGTATAAACCCCAATAACAAAACCTCCACCATTCTTCACAGGTAAAATTTGAGACTGAAAAAACAACGCCATCAAGCCAAAATTTTCTTTGATTTTTTTGCGTCCTTCTGGACCTTCTGTTAATGAGTATCCTCAGCGATGCAATGATCTACACATTTGTGCTTCTTGGCCTAACAGGTTACATTTCCATTTTTCTTGTATAGGCCTGCTTTTACAGAATAAATCCAGCTGTTGATGTCCACCTCTGTCTGACAGATTTTTCTCTCTTATCTACCTCACTTGCACTCTGACCCTCTTTACTTGTCATACTTACAAAAAACTCCATCTCTTCATCAACTCCAAGCTAGACATTAACTGATGTTAACACACTGCTTCCCAAGAAATGTTTCACAGCCATGTTTTCAATTACTTTTCAGCACTTGCACATTGGGCACTGTGTGTTTAATGGCTATAACACACTCACGGCTCTTTTTATATTATTAACTTAGTAGAAAGATGAGAAAAAACATAGTGCGACTAACCAAATATGTTTAGTTTGAATTGCAAATGACAAAAACATGTTGACAACCTAACTGAAACAAAAAAATGAGAAGAAAACTGGATGTGAAACATGTATATAAATGCTCCTGTGTGTTTTACCTGAGTCTGTTGCTGTGAGTAAGCTGGCGGCTCTTCTGTGGGCTTCATGATGGCAGGCTGTGTGTTCTGGGAAGGTGCTGGAGTAGATTTGGGGGTGTTTCTTGGGGCTGCCTGTAATCCAGCAGAGATTCTCTATGTTAATATTTGTGCAAGCATTAAGAAAAAGTGTAATTAGGCCACAGTCATATTTTGTCACTGAAATCCTCTGTGACTGAGAGGAGGAGGAGAGAAAGAGGATGAGGGTAAGGGATAAAAACGAGGTCACTGACTAAGAAGCACTTAAACGCATGCATGCACACTACTCATCAATGAAGTTGCCCGTAAAGCTGACCGTTCTGGCGTCTGTGAAGGGGTTATACTCCTCCAGACCACCAGGAGGGGCAGATCGTGTCACCTGGGTCACCGAAGGATCCTACAGGGCAGAGAGGTCCACATAGGAATTTAGGGAGTTAAAACTAAAACTGCAAGACCAAAAGCTTCATTCACAAGATGCCGTTAGACGGTCTTTAGTTTCTGAAAATCAGCGGTGAGAAGTTTACATAAACAACATGTAAATATCTCACTTTAATGATGGTATTCTACTAATATTAAGGCTTTCCACCATGTTTTGTGAAAAGCTAAAAACGCGCAAGTTTAAACACCCTGATAAACACAGCTTCAAGTAAAGGGGACTCAACAGTTGCTTGAAATTAAAGCCTTAAGATTTCTGGAAGCGTGTGGTTTATAAAAGGTGGAATAAAATACAAGCTGTAGCAGAAATTAATAGCTTGTTCCCTTGCTTAACATCGAAAACAGATGTACGTGTCTGTGTTTCCAAAATATTAGTCTACATGACTGCAAAGGCAGCCAAATGTTTGCTGGATACTGTGAAAGTACATAACACTGTGATATGAGCACAAAAATGCACCTGTCCTAAGCTAGCCACCCGGTAAACTGTCCATCAAGCTAGCAGTGGCCAGCGAGTGTTTACAGACGGTGGGCAGAGCTAATGCTATCCAGCTAGCTAACGTTGACATAATGTGTCTTTGTTCTCAAATGACATAATTCCTTTAAATTCGTTTACAATAGATATCCCCAGCAACAGTGAATTGTGACCATGTAATTATTCGGCACTCCCTCTACAAAACTATCGAGGAATAAAATTTGATGATTAGCTCATTCTGCAAGCAGGGATGCTAAAGTGAGTTTGGCCTCAGTGGGTTTTCAAGCGTATACTAGCTTGCTTGCTTGCTAGCTAGCCGTGTCAGCTACCTGAAAAGGATTGCTGAAATCCGGGTCTGCGAACGGGTTGCTGTCGAAATCGGACATTGTGTAGCCTTTCTAACAAGAGTTTCCTGTGTGCGGGAACTCCCCGATTCTCCAGGGAAGACTCAGGTCCTTTGATTTGACTGCTTCTCTCTGCCGCCTGCAGTCTTCTCCGCCTCCTGCTGATGGAGACCCCTTGATTAGCAAGTTAGCCAGTAGCACAAAAATGGCAGGAGAAGAGAGGATGCGTGATTAACAGAACGGTCTACGTCACTGTTTCAGCACCGCGGACAGCATGATGCCCGGGCAGGTGCGCTACCTCTGTACACAAATGTGCAGAGCACTGCACGACACACCTCTGGTGTATTGTATTGTTATGTACTGTATTTGTGTGTTGGACTGTGTGTGAGTATTTGAGACTTAAACATGGAAGATTACAAGTTCACATGTTGCATTCAGTCTCCGTATTTCCAGAGTACAATGTGCAAAACATACTACATGAGAGTTTACTGATCACAAAGTTCATCCAGTCCTCAAACTATACGCAAAAGCTACTGCCTGCCTTTATGGCAATTTGTTGTATTTGTGTGATGTTATGTAAGTATACAGATGTTTACTTACTGTCTGCAGAACACAGGATCCATCTGCATCATGCTGAACTGATACAAATTCTCTGACTAATAATATAAGGAAAATCTCACTCTTACATTGTAGACTCCATATCATGGATTACTGTACTTAACCCATTGGAGCACCTATTTGAATCGGATGATGATAGTTTAATTATATGTTTCTTTCCGTGTGTGCGTACTCTCCTACGTTTTGCACATATGCATTAAAATGGATGCTCCATCCATCCATCCATCCATATTTATCATTTTCTGGGTTGTGGTGAGGCTGGAGCCTATCCTGGTTGTCATGGAGCTGAGAGGTGGGATACAAAATTTGCCCTGGACAGTTAGTCTGTCACAGACTCAGGCCCAAGCCAGGCAGTGGATTTAAACCCAAGACCTTTTTGGTGTGAGGCAACAATGCTAACCGCCTCATCACATGCAACAAGTCTTTTTCACTTGTTAAAAAAATTATAAAACTTTGACCCACTACAACATTGGTGTTTATCTTATTACCTGTAAATAATTAATAACTAAGAATGATCCAAAGAAACCGACCTTTTGCTTTTATTTCAAGTGCACCTTACTTTTCTAATTTCTTCCACACTGAATGACATTTTCAGTAATGCTATGTTGCTTTCAATGCAGTACTTTGAAATTAGTTATTACTTTTAAGCTCTCAAGATTATTTTCATAGCGTGCCCATACCCACATAGCCATACAATAAGTTGTTTCTATAAATTATTTCTATACAATTAGTTTTTTTAATTATTTTTCTTCAGTTGCCAAACAAAGAAGTCAACCTAAACTTGTGGGGCTGCTTTTACTTGCGTTTTACAATTTCCACCTTTGTAAGATGTAATGGCCAAATCTTTAATTCGGTGTACTGATGAGAATGTCTTCCCAAATTAAAACTTCACCGCCTCAGCGCAAAAGTGGAACTAAAAGGCAAAACCTGCACACACGGGCTAATGTGAGACAAGAAAAGATTTTCTTTCTTACATCATCCTTGTGATCATTCAGTAAACTACAATATTTGAGCTCCTGTAGGTCAAATACCAACGCAATCTCCTCCACTTGATGATTATGATGATTACGTTAATGATGATAATGATGATGAGGATGGTGATATATGGAAGTGTCTGCTGCTCACTTGGTCGCTTGTGCCTGTGTGAAAGAAGTAGAGAGGAAAACCTAGACTGCCTTTTTCATGATAAGTAACAGTGACCTCTTTATCTGGAGCAATCCCAGACAATTTACTGGAAATCATTTTATCTCTCTTGTCCACATATAAGAAGTATCAGCCCCCCTGAGAGCTCCTGTGGTGTGTGTTCGTGTGTGATTTTCTTCACTGGCTTCAAGATTCAGTTATATGTCAAAAATGCCCACTTGGGGGAGCTACGATCCAAAAGGTCTCTTCAACCCCGTTTCGCAGAATCCTTTCTCATTTTCCATCAATTTATTTTCATTCAAACCAAGGGTGACCATGTGAAGAACATCAGATCAGTTGACAGCCTGTAAATGTGATTTAAACATTTAAGCACCATTTACCCAGATTAAGTTTCAATTGAAGAACAAATGCTATTAGGTTGAAATCTTACAGTATGTTGTAAATGATGGTGGTTAAAATATTCCCTTTTCACTGTTTGAATTCAGCTGCTCATTTTTAAACAAAGGCAGCGCGTTTCTTTAGTTTTATGGCTGCTTATCATACAACCGTTAAATGAAACTAATGGGTTTTTGTTAATAAGCAGCTAAACATTTTCATGGCAAGTTAATGTGCTTTTTTGCTTTATATACTGTACCTATATAATGTTTGTGTGGATGAACTCTAGATAAACACAAAGTGAGAATTCATTACAATTCAACTTCAGTACACACACGCGCACACACATAAATGAGCATCGGTTCCTCCCCTAATCTTGTATTAATGGACCCAATCACAGAGTCTATGAATAATCAATGGCCAGTGGTCTGCAACCGCAGTGCTGAGACCTTGAGTGAAACTGAATTTTCCTAATAAGACACACACACACACCCACACACACACATACAATCACACCTTGTGGACCTAATAAGCTCTAATGCTCTGTGGGTTGAAAATACGTCACATGGTTTGTTTGCTGTAGAATGTGAAAGATAAACATGCTGTGCCAGGATGTGCAAACTGTGTGCATGGACGTACTCTATATGTGTGTACAGGGGAGGAAAAAGGTGTGAAAAGAGGGATCTGTCTGTCCTTGTCCACTTGTCCACTGGCCCTCTAATGCTGCTTTCCATAGATGACTCTGTGAGGAAACAACCACTTTGGCTAATAGCTGCTACATTAGTCTCTTAACCAGCTGGTCATGGCCATTTAGAAATGTTCATTAGGTCGCAGACCAGAGTGGATAGGTGAGATAGTTCACTTCACACTGTTGACTGTAGAAAGACAGGAAAGGAGACAGAGAAAGAGGAGAGAGAGAGAGCGAGGAGAAGGGCAGACAAACAGACGGTGAGGGAGAAACAGAAGCAATTTACTGGCCAACATGACGACCAAGTGTAAAAAGCCACAGATGCAATTATCGTCATATTGCTCTGAATAAGAACCTTGTGCATAATTAGATCTCATTAAGGTCTATGAGTGTTATTTTAGGGCTCTGAAAGGTTGGATAAGCAGCACTTGATATTATGGCTTATTAATGCTGCAACATCTGGTGCCATTCTGGCAATGGCCTGACAATGTCTAAAGGGGCTGAAAAAATTCAGTATTCAACTGATGTTGTGACTAGATGGTAAAATACAATGCACGATCTGTTATGCTTATCCAAATATAGGGCTGGAGATATACTGTATATAGATATAGGGTATTATGGCTTTATGTATGCTGTGTGTATGCATGCGAGTTTGTTTGTGCTGATGACCAGTCAGAACACATTACACACCGCAGAGGGAAACAGCCCTCTGTCGCCGGAAAAGCGATTGATTCTCCATTTCCATATTAATGAGCAGATTTGTTAAGAGCCTGCAGGAGTGGGAGAAAATAACAGGGTCTTCATAGGGCACGACATTTATAAATAAAGCTGATGCAGAGAAAAATGGAAATTAAACCTTTTAGTTTAATAAATTTGAGGCGTCCGCAGCAAAGCGAGCGATTTGCATTTCCATTTGTGGCCAAATAATGAGAGTGCGGGTCCATGATGAGGCTGCTAGTGCTTCTTTTGGGTCTCAGGCAGTGAGACAATCACTCCAGCGTGCAGCCCTCCACATCAATGTCATTAGCTCAGGCCTGTTAACTCTGCTACTTGGCTTTCTAAGATTATTTGGTGAACTAGAGATTCCTATTGTCGCTTCGAGTGAGGAATAGAAATGGCGTCAAAGTAAAATTCATTCACTTCTGTATCTACAGCATTCCCCACCTTGGACGTGTCTATATATTCTCTTAAATATTCAACTGTGTCTATACATGCAGACATAACTTTAAAGTGATATTTTGTTGTTCTAAAACAACCTTGTCAGAAATTGTAGCTTTCCTTTGCTCTGCCATTCTCATAAACACTCGCACCTAGATGCACACCCACATGTGTCTGCACACACACGCACACACACACACACACAAAGCATCACTGATTGAATTTATTGGGGAATGGATGTTGACTAGACCACTCCAAGTAGGCTAGATTGTTGTTGTTCCCAGATTGACAGACAGACCCAGAGCGGCTGATTGAAAGTGCCTTTTAGCTTGCTCTCACTGTATATTTGATTTGGCAAAATGGAAGGGGAGTCCAGTCTTTTCCCAGGATGCAAACACAAGTCCCTGTGTTTGTGTGAGAGTATGTGTGTGTGTTTGTGTATTTATGTGCGCTCTGCGTACGTTGACTAGTGGATGCTTTTGTAAATGCTGCATAAAATGTACCCTTTCAGGTATTAATTGAATAATGCAAGCACTCCCCTTGTCAGCCATCAAGTGAGCCACTTTCTCGGTGGCCTGTGCCGTTCTCTTTGCCTGTGAATTGACTAGATTTATCTGTGTTGTTCCAGTCAATGGATGCCATTTGTTCCAAATATTTGACATAAACATGCAAAGAGCAGAGGCGTGCACTCATAAAATAAGCTTCTAGACTGTTGTTTTACAGCCCAAAGAGACAGAGGGCTCTCGGCCTATCGAATCATGTGGAGCTCTTGCTGAGCCAACAGCGTGTTAAAGTTCTTTTTCAACCAATGATGTGATGAAAAGGAACAATTGCTGCCATAAAAAAGAGGAGAAAGGAGAACGGGAAGAAGGAGAAAAAGAACATGACGAGAGAGACTGAGTTCTTTGGTGGTGCCAGTGCGCAGCTGGAAGAGAGCTGTGCAGTGTCCTGCTAAATATGCATAGTTATTTTCCATGCCTTTAATGGGACACATCTCATTGAGTGCCTTATGTCTGCTTCCAAACTGTAAAAGATATTTAGCTTCACACCTGCAGGAAATTCCCCGTAATAAAGACAATATTGGCAGAGTCTTTGCTGAATCTGCTCGATGCTTCCTAATGGCAGTCAGACAACTTCTGTGTTAATGCAGCTTGTAAGAAATGAAAATTTAAGTTGCATTTAACTTGTATCTTTGCATGAAAATGATGTGGAATTGATTGTGATTAATCAGGGTAGCCATTTATTTTTATACAGCATTTTTGTTTTCAAAAATAGAAATTCCCCTTAGATTTTGTCTGTATTGCTTTTATGGATTGGACGTGTGTGTGTGTGTGTGTTGCCAAACAGTGAGGTTCGATTTGCTGATTTAGCACCTCTCTAATTTTCTGCACGGTAATATTTGCCTTAACCTACCTGCCATTTGTTTTTATTATCCAGGTGAATATGTTTGTCTAAGGATATCAATAATCATAAACAAAGCAATGACTCTTTCACCTCTCCCCGTATAGTCCTCACAGTACCTCTGTCTGCCTCTCACACGAGGCTGCTCTCGCTTCATGATCTGCCTCCATGCAGTCTACATATTTCAGTGTGTAATTGGTGAAAATCAAACATTTTCAATCCCAGTTTCAGTCAGTCAGTCAGTCACACACATACAGTACATAACTGCACACACATGAATTCACATACACTGTGCCCGTGGCTCTCATGCCTTGACAGAGTGTGTGCTCTCCTATTACAGACAGTAATTACCGTCAGTCACCCTGTGTGTCCATAACAAGCCAGCATAATGCCCTAATCAGGCCTGGATTAATCTAACCCTCTCTCTAATCACTCTAAAAGTGATTTATATTGTTTTTCCTGTTCGGAACAAATGAAATCTGTAGCCTAAATTAATACTGGCTTTTCATCACTGGGAAGCTAAAAAGCCAGTAACCGTCACATTCTTGTCATTAAGACTGCATCTGTGGAGAGATGTACACACACACATACACACATACACACACATACACATACTCACAGTCATGCATGCATATTTAGGTTGGAAAGAAAAAATATATAATACAATATTTCATTAACTAAGCATACTAATAACATTAGCGTTTTGTAGAAAGGCTCTCAGGCGCACTAAATGGGGTCATCAGAACAACAACAAAACGTTTTATTGCTGCTGTTTCAGATTACACGTTCTTCTTTGATTTAATAATTTCTATTAGAAAATGGCTGCTGATGAATTACACTTAGACTGGAGAGATGCATCGGGCTTTTTTAGCATTAACTTTCTGAGACGTGAACTACGCGCACAGAGTTTATTGGTCAGCCTAATGTATGTCGGCACAGGTATAATTTTGCACTGTAGTACACGTAAAATGTGTTTTTATCCATCTTCCAATTACTCTGATGAAAAATGCTCTATATCATTCTGTACAAGCTGTTTGTTAAATTGTATCAACCACAATCTTGCAATTTCTTGGTCTCTAGCTTTCATTTTAGATAGCATGCCTCTTGTTTTGGTCCATGCCTCCTACTTTGTTTCATTTCCATTGTTTAAACAAATCAATTCCAACCCTGACTCACTTCCCACTGTTTTTCATTATGAAGAACGAAGGCCGGACACGAATCGTAACAGAACCCTGAAATGTCCTGCTCACCATTCAGTTTGTGCTCAGAATACAAACCAACTCACAAGATGCACATTTAACAAATGCAAATTGTGAGCCAATCTAGTTGAGCTATCTGGGCTCCTGCTTCCATATTCATTTCCTACACCCCACTGTTCACAAACTCAAGAAACAGTCCTGGGGTTAACTTGAAAGGGATCGGAAATGAAGATCTGACAGTGTCCACTATCTCGCTCTTTTTTTTTCGTCTCCTTTATCTCTTTCTTTTCCACACCGTCTCTCACCTTTGCTCCTCTCTCCTTCCTCCCCTCTCCCCCTCTCCTTCCCTCTGTCCCCGCTCCCCTGTTCTCTTCATGCTGTGTAATTCTCATCTTACACACTCTGTTGCTCTGGACTATGAATAATGCATGGTGTGTGAGAAATCCTCAATCTCATGCTTGGCTCCCAGCGAGCATTACGGAGCTTGCATCTCTATTACGGAGATGAATAGGAGAGAAGGGAATATCACATAGGATACGGTCTAACTTCATTGTTTGTTTTCAGCATTATAGCCCCAATCTGGGATTTCTTTTAAGTACATATGAATTATGTATATGAGTGTACAAGGGTAGCTTGTTGATGAAAATTAATATTGTCAAAACCTTCATAAATCACTGTATTGTCCCTGCACTCTTCTCCAGTGTCACAATACAAATAAATATATACAAGAAGAAATGTTTGCAGCTTCTCAGCAGATTTAAAATTCATGTGTGTGCATGCTGCCAGCTATTGAAAAAAAATCATTTATTTGTCCTAATGAAATTTTATAGAGAACTGCTTTAAAATCCATCCAGCAAAGCTATAAAAAGCAACACCATAACAATTTCGCAGTGTGTGTTTTAGTTCTGTTGGGTCTTTGCTTTCGCTCCCTCTCTTTTTGATTTGATTTTATGGAAATGATAAGATGGCAGGGAACAGAAGCGAAAATGCATTTCTAAATACAAGAGCTTTGTTGGATGCGTGTCCACAAGGATCCCTCTCTGTCTCTCCATTGCAATTTGTTTACAGCCGAAATACGGCAAATGCTGATAACAAAAACGAGATCCGGTTACCGCTGTCAGAGAAGAAAAAGGGCTCAACACTTTAACAATGGGTCAGCTTAAAATTCTTTTATGTTGCCATATGGTGTCATCGCGCTAGGAGCAAATGACTGCTTGAACCTTTCCATGGATTTTATGGGAAGTATAAACCTAGTGAAGTGGTAGTGTTATGCCACCCGTGATGTGAACTTTCAACATTTCCAGCAGTTTTACAAGCTTTTTTTCACGTCCTTCTGCAGTCTTTTTCAATAATTTACTTTTCGCAATGATGACAACACGGAGAGGATGCTTATACACTAAATTGTTCAATAAAAAAACAAATGAAAAACATTTGGTTCAGTCCGACAACCTTCCTGCTTCTGAGATAGGCTTATGTATACGTTATATGTGCTTCGGTGTGTGTGTGTGTGTGTGTGTGTGAGCTATGCTGCGACACAAACCTATGTTTTATGGGGTGTGTACATGTGATAAAAGCACTCAAGAGTTAAAGTGCTTTTCTACCATGCTCAAAGCCATGTGTCAGCACTAGACCACTAAATCCACACCATTCCCTTGAACAGTTTCCCTTCCTCTGATAGTCTATCATTCCTTTGTTTCAGGTGGCTGGCCACTGTGGCTGACAGGGCCAAGTCCTTGAGGAGATCATGTGTCTGTGGAAAGTACAGGACAAGCACTGATGTTTGAGCTTTCAAACCAGTGTCCCCGGTGTTGCCTATTTCCCTCTGCCTTCACTGCGTCTCACATACAATGTCTCTATGACAGAGCGCCGTGGCTTGGCAAGTATTTGTGATTCGCGATTTTGCATCGTTTGAGTCCTCTGAGGCGTTGTACACGGTGCAGGAGATAATATACCATCTGTGTCATCCATTCTTTCTCTGTGTACATTTCACCCATCTTTTTAGCTTCCATCTTTATGTTCTGCATTATCTAGTATTATACATCATTTGTAGGGATAAAAACCTCCCTATTATTCCATAGAGCTGAAATCTTACAGAAATATGCCTCCCATTTTGGTAGACATGGCTTACTCTTTCGTCTTTTTCATACCCATTTTGGATGAACCCCTGATGAATCACGCTAATGACCTAGGCCCTGTGCTGCAGCACTGCTCTGAAATTAATATAGTAGAAATGGAGATATAGGGCAAATAGATGAGAATAGGAACCCGATATTCACTCTTGGGTACTACGTGCTCGGGCAGAGACACACACATACATGCACTCGCATATACAGCACACAGAGCCTGACAGGCAGGCTATTATCCCCCAGCCTGCGCTGCTGTAATTGGCTATCGCTTTTTACAAATGTGGCTCCGTCTGACTCGCATATCAGCTCGCGTCTCATCAACTGTGTAGGGGTCACCATGTCCGTGCTTGTGTGTGGCGGTGCATGTGTCTGTATATGTGCGAGTATATATGTAGGGGTCACTGGTGTGCCAATCCCTCTCATGTCTTCATTTCACACACTCATTTATGTCCATGCTAAACGAGCCAACGGATGCTAAGTGTGTCTGTGGCGGGCTCCTCTTTAGCAGTGCCGGAGTATTTAGCCATTAGGGCTGCTAATAGCATCAAGATCATTCTCACACTGGCTAGGTGATGATGAAATATTAGCTTAGCTCAGGGTGCCATTAGTTAGTCTGGGATTGCCTTGGAGGTCAGATTCCTCTTATTTCACAC
Organism: Aulonocara stuartgranti; assembly: GCF_965226115.1. NCBI lineage: Eukaryota > Metazoa > Chordata > Actinopteri > Cichliformes > Cichlidae > Aulonocara > Aulonocara stuartgranti. Next base: position 12,735,970 of record NC_138948.1, on the reverse strand, counting down.
ACGCGCATAGATCAAACCCAGTTATTAACTGAATGCGCAGATTAATTTCTTAATTTTATCACATTGTGAAAAAGCATGTTTCAAAGCCTACTGCAGCTTTAATACAAAGCTTTCCTTTCGTTTGCTCTTCGACCAAACTGTTGAATTATTAAATGTGTCCTTTTATCTGCTCAAATTGCCCTGATGTACTTTTTATGGAGTTTTTATCCTTTATTTGATAGTTGACAAAGTGGAGGGAGAAACTATAGCTGGAATTATACAGAGGACATTAATTAGTGAGGACGTTTGTACACATTTTAAAACTGTATGTTCCCATTTTCAATTTACCTTTAGTCCAGCTGTGTCTGTAATGTTATTTTTTTAGAGGTAAAAACACAAACATTAGTCATCACGCTTTACACCACAAGTATTGTAAATGCAAATATACAGCTAAGATTAAATTCATGTGTCCTGATAGAACTAATGAAAAAGTTTTCTTTGGACTTTTTTTGCATTTCTTAGAGTTTTCATGCACAAAATCTTCAGTAAAATTATAGTTTAAACATTACATTTACATTTCCCGAATATAATGCAATTAAAGTGTGAATTGTTTCTTGATTTTAGATCTATGTTTGAATATTTCCAGAGGCAAATTGGGACTCAGACATAGAAACAAGTATCATATGTCTGTCTATGTACAGTAAGATTACCTTTATGATATTTACATCTCTAAAGTTTTTCTGTATTATGACATAATTTATATATTCATTGTACACTGGGAGACTATCCCAGCTGTCATAGGTCACCAAGCTGTCACAGGGCTAACACACAAAACCATTCACGCTCACATTCACACCAACAACAAAGTATCATCAGTTAATCTAACCCCCCACATGCCTTTGTAGTGTGAGAGGAAGCTGGAGTACACAGAGAGATCCCATGCAATTAGATGCATGTTTGAACTCAGGTAAATTCACTACCTGGGCCCATGTCCTCATTTTAGGTTTGACAGCATTTTAGTAGGTAAAGGTGAATGCTTGGACATGAATTGAGCTGCGTTTTGGGGGAGGCCTCGAAGGGGACTGGCGACAGCTCCGGGGCCTGGCAGATCCCCATGTACTTAATAGAAGTGAAGAAGTTAAAGAATTGAAAAGGGGCAGGGAGGTTGGGGCACGTAAACGAGAATGAACAGTTTTCAGAACTGGGGGAACCTAAATAGATGAGAACCAGAAGGAGAACCAGAAGGAGCGTGCTTGGAGGCGTGGTCCCGCTCCTGAAATTCCGATACATAATGTCCAATTAAATAAGCATGTAATAGTTCTAATAACTGAGTGTGCTTACATGCTGTAAATACATTTGCATGTATTTACAGCACATTGTTTTTTTTTGTGCTATCACACACCTACCTGTTTATGTGACTGATAAATATTCATAACATTATGTGCTTTGTTTATGTTTAACTGTATGGATAAAGCAAATTAAATCACATAATCCTGAGTGAGGCTGACTGTAAATATTGTTTGAGTGTACATTGTCAATTATAAACGCTGCAGCGTTTCAAAATATTCAGCTGAATAAAAACAACAGGATCACAGAATCTCATCATGTGTATAACCTTTCACTTAGTCTGGTATCCCCTGTCATGTGACAGACCCAGTAAAAGCAACAACTATATAATATATATAATATAAAGTATTCAGTGACATGTTGCTGTTGATGTGTTTGCCCCTTGTGTGTGGCACATACAGCATAGACTCTATTTTATGCATAGATTAATGGACACAAAACACAATTTACGCTGGGTTAAATGGCTTTCACACAGACTTAATTGTACAGTGTGAGATGTTTTATGGTGTATGAAAAGGGAAGATTAGAGAAGGAGACAATGGAAATGACTGACTTGTGTTTGAACTCTCGGCACCAGCGCACCACAGGTTTGGAGTCGTACTTTAAGAAGAGTCCCTAAAGCCACACCATAATTACTTTCCCACTAGGCAGGGCTCTGGAGCTGAAATTACATCACACATAATGGGGCTGATTTAAACCTATATTCGAGAAGCCAACTGCTTGCCTATCATATTCTTGCACCTTGTTAATCCTTAACCAATGAATTAACCCTCATTACCAGCAATGGAATATAGATGAACACTCTCTCTTCCCCCGTCTTGCTCTGAATCGTCTTCCTTCTATCCCATTCTTAGCCTCCATCTAGTTTCCTGTGATGGGGGACGTCTGGGGTCAGTGATTCGGTCCCGTGTCGCCCCTGATAGTTCTTCCTGCATTCAGATTATTCTGACCTTAGATCAGCCCTATCGGCTGACCGTTAAAGCACTTTAAACCCCAACCTATCCAAAGGCCAGCTGCTCCCCTCAGAGTCAAGATTGCCTCATATCTCTCAGCTTGTTTGTCTATCTGTGTCTGTCTCATATGAACAGAGTGAACAGTGCGACTAAAAGAAGGAGCCCATGAGCAAATGCTCTTCACAATGCTTCAATTTCACATGACAAAGTAGAGACAGAGGGCTGAGCGCTAGTGTGAGATGAGCTTTATGCTCAGGTGTCATTTAAACCTGGCCTCCTCTAGACTGTAAATAACATGCCTCAGCTCCACTTTGCACGCAGGAGCTGAGTTCTTTGAGCAGAGGCCGGTGTTCATGCACGTATGTGACTGTGTGGTTTTTACCCACCTTCAGGTATTTGTTTTTTCATAAAGCACACAAATCAATCCAGCTCCAAGAATTTGATCTTATCATGAATAGCTGAGCTTGACTTTGTTGTCTCAAAATCCAATATTCTTTTGGGTAAGAATCTATTGGATCAATGATTTATTACCCACGGTGTAACAGAGCTGTTCTCTAATGACTGTGCTTGATTGACACCTGACACTCACTCACTGTTCACTGCAACCAGTCTTTCAGATCACAGACAAGAAGCTTCAGATCACTAGAACAAGCACGTGGACGACATTTCATTACCATATTTACAGAAGAGATCATATATAAAATTTAAAAGCTCTGAATTTGTGAGTTCTGTTTTTCTTCACATAGTTGTGTTGCAATTCAATTCAATTTTATTTATATAGCGCCAAATCACAACAAAAGTCGCCTCAAGGCGCTTTATATTGTACAGTAGATCGCACAATAATAGATACAGTATTTACTCTATTTTCTTTTTTCTTTCTTTCTTTTTTTGTATTTATTTTACCCATGCATCCTGTGAGAGGCAGTATGCCTGTGCTTGTGCATTCAGATGAACATCCGGTCTTATTGTGTGTGACCTCCGTCTCTCAGGCTGTTTGCTGTCTCGGATAACATTTTGACATTCCAGTCTCCTCTCTCAGACACTGCGATACCTCGGACCGAGGGTGGATGGGGGGCCCAGTGATAAGGCTTCACTCACAATTAGCAGGCAGGAGCAGGGAGGCGAGAGGGGGAAATTGAACTGTCAGGAGAGAGAAGAGGAGAGAGGAGGAGTGGAAGAGAGAAGAGGCCGAGATAGAGGGGAGGGGAGAAGGGGAGGGTGACCCCATCCTGCAAAATGGAGCCCGTCATAATTTGTTCATTTGGTGCCCATCAGGCTCTACCTTCCTTCTCTAACACTGCTCTGCTGACCTCCCTCCCTGTGTTTCGCCCTCTCCCACCTCTTCTCTCTTCATGCTCTCATCTTCTGTATCACCTTCCTGCTTACCTTCGCTTGTCGTGGCATTTGCTTCTTGTTGGTACTATTGTGCTCACTTTTGCCATCCTCGCACTGCTATTAGCAACATTATTCTTATTAAATGCATCAACTGGCTATTTAAGGAAAAATTACCCAGAAGAGAAAAAGAGCTAAGAAGACCAAGGCCTGTGCCTGCCCTGTCTCTCCGGAGGACGCGGTGGATGGTAATGCTAATGTTAAATAAGCAGAGAGGCTTTTAGCAGCTCTGTATTTAAATGTCAAATGCTGATGGGCCCTAATGAGGTAATACTGCTGAGTGCAATTAGCCTGCTAGCTGCAGAAGACTATTCACATCAACACAAGTAGACTCACACATGTAGCAGCATGTATACTCATATACACACTGTGTGCTGAGTGGAGAAAACAACTGCCACTTTAAGTGGAAATAAAGGTTGCTTTTAAAACGTGATCATTGTTGATGTATGTTAATGTAAAGGATATTTTTAGGCACTGATTAAATATGAAAGCATAAAACTTATTAAAACTGAATTCCCACACATGTAATCTTGCTTTTGTTTCTTAGCTTGTTGTACTAAAATGTTTCTTTATAGCTTCTTTCTTCTACAAGTTATTTGTTTAGGCTAAAGGTTTAACTGAGAATTCAGCAAAGATTTTCATCTCTTAAAATTTGATCTCTCACTCTGTACACAGGACAATATGTGTGAATTGGTATGTGTCAGCTAAAGTGTGGTCGGTGCGTGTGTGTGTGTGTGTGTGACAGAGAGGATACAGGTGTTGTTAGCAAGCTCTGAAGGTGACTGCTGGTCTCATCCATCAAACAGGCTTTCCTCGGGCTGATCCCTAATGGATTCCCTCAATCAGAGCCGCTCACTGTCACTCGCAGTGCAACAAAATGAGAAATCAGGCAACTGGTCGCACAGCCAAGGTTGGGAGTCATATAAAGGGGACAAAGTGATAAAGACCAGCTCGTGTCCAGCCTGTTGATTAGTATTGAGTGATCTCAGCCTTCCAGTCGGTCATGACGGAAGCAGGACATCAATCTGGACAAAGCTAGTTCTTTAACAACTATAATTCAGCTGTGCATTCACTATATCCAAACCTGCAAACAAGACTTCATTGTGAAGTAATTTGTTGACTATGCATTAGTGGATTTGTATTAGTCTGTACCTTTAAAAAAAAAATCCACTTTAGTCCTTCAAATGAGCTTATTTTAATAAATCAGTGTAATGTGATAACAGGCTACAGGCTGAATATGCCAGTTGTTTTGATTTTATCTAGTCCAAAGTACAGCTACTGGTTTAAAAGAAATGATAAATGGGCTAAATCCTCTCTGTATGTTGAAGAATAGTATCAGGCTAATGTAGTTAAAAGTTTCAACACACTTCACTTTGCTGTAGGCCATTAAAATCTACATAGGGAGGACAGATTCAAAAAAACTTTATTCTTCTGTGTCCAAGCTTCCTCTTATATTAAATGCTGGTTCTGTCTTCTCTTCATGGTGATTTGATTTGAGAAGCTAATATCCTGAAAGCCCCTTCTTACTGTATGCCTCCAAGTACTCATTCTCCCAACTTTAAAAGCACCAAACCTTTATTATTGAAAAGGCCTGTATTTGGTTTTAGGGTCTAACAAAATTGTGTACCACATTTTCCTCCTTGAACACAGAATGAAAAGGGTTTGAGTGCTATCCGAGCGAAATAGATTTATTACACAGCATATCTGTGTTTGACTACTAAATAGACAAGAAGGAAAGAAGATGTTTCATAGAAATATGAATGTACAGTGAAGTAATCCCACTAAAAGCTCTCAAAACTGCCCACGTTTAGTCCCAGTAGACTTGTAGTCTCTACAAACCATATAGGACTTTCAGACCCTGTAAACTGCCTGCAAACTGTTTGTTCAGACGCTCAAGGCTGGATAAACAGCTAGTCAAAGCTGAGAAATGCCTCAGGTTCACTTTGTCTCTTGGAGTCAGTAAATTGTGTTTTTAAATTAAAGCACAAATATTTAATTACCCACAAATTAACAGATATTCTGGTAAGAACAACTGGTTATTTACTGCATTCTTAGGTGGAATATATTGATACTATGTCTAACCTGTGTATAGCTAATGCAGCTGACTGACCCTATATAAGGAGCAGGAAAAATAGGCTGCCATTAGGGACTGTTTCAGTGTAATTAACCAAGTTAGTCTATATGCTTATTGTGTACACCTTTAATTCTAAACTGTAAGGCTCCTTTAAAAAAATCCAATTCACTGGTCATTATTTGCACGCACAATTTCAAGCTTGTGAGACAAACACGAGCAGGTAATTCAAAGTGTCATAAAAAACGACCTGTGGTGTCTGTTTTTGAAGAACACCACAGGAGAGAGAGAAAATGCTTCCCGTTTTATTTGTTTTTATGTTTTGAAATAACTAATAGTGGTAGTAAGTCATATCCATTCCATTCATTCTTATTGCAGACAGATACTCGCCGGTCGACATGCACACGGATATTAATTTTGGTAGCAATATTGATCTGGAGGCCTGCACACAGTCATACATACAGCTGTCCGGTGGTGGGCTTACCAATCACCATAAGTCAGTGTCAAGCTGGGAACACCAGGGGTGGTGTGGGCACCCTTCAAAAATTAATCAGAGAGATTTAATGCAGCCCTTGTCTCTGCTATTTCTGGACTTCACACAGTCCTCACATGTATACAGTCTTGATATTGTATCATATAGTCCGACTAGAAAAAGGGCTCCTCTTTTGAAGAAAAATCTAATGGGAATTAAGTTTTATAGTGGGATTACATTTGGCCAAAAACTGATTTCTGAAAGCATAAAAGGTTCTGCACCAGCAATGACAGATTTATTAAGAGGACAGCTGCTTTACATCTGTTTGAAGTTTTTCTACTTGCTTGCTGCTTCTTTGTTTTACCCTCTATGTTCTCTTTCTGTCTCTTAAGCTGGGGAAAGCTCTTTGACTACATTCCATGATTATCATACAGATAGGATCATATCCCATTGATTTTATGCAGATGATCACCTTTCTGTGTATGCAGGGCTGACGGTGGTAGTAATTTACAGAAGAAAATCAATTACCCTTTTCGTCTGCAGGAGTAATTGTTTATTATTTTCCTATTAGAGAAACTGTGTTGATCAATGTTATGGAAGGATTGCCCATGAATATTATCAACATAAATAGATTTGCCTTCGACATTAGTACTAGTCTTCCTTTAATGACCTGTACAATGACAAACCAATGCCACAGGCTGAGATTTAGCTGCAAACTATGTGATGGATTCGTGTGTGTGTTCAGTGTGTGCTCACGTTCTCTGTTTCTTGGTCTAAGTAATTCTCAGATTTTAAAAAGGACTGTTAACCATTCTGAAACTATTTGTAGGCCTTAAATTGACCTCTTTGTTCAGGGATATATCGTGAAACAACTGTATTCAAAATACTAAGCACAGGATCCTGTTGTTTCACAAATCTGGTGTTGATGTGAATAGTCATTGGTTCCCTTGGCTCTGTCCACAGGCTCTCTGCCTGCATATGTGTGGATTGATCTAGACACAAACTAATCACTATTACTCACTGTCGTAATTGGCCCAGCCCGGATCACAGAGTAGCAACCGATCGACTGGTCCAGGGATCAATTCTTTGATCAGAGGAGGTGGCAGCAGAAAGAAGGGAAGCAGAGGCAGGAGGAGGAATGTTTTCTAATGTGGCAGATCAATCTGGCTGAACGGCACAGTTTCTGGGTGTGTTCTAGTCCACCTATCACATTCAAAATGGTAACCATGTTAACTTTGCAGCTTAACTGCATTTCATCAGCTGCAGTGTGCAGCATGCAGAATTCAGAGGTCAGAATCACAAGTCTATCCGAGATTGCATGGTGACATCTTCTGCAACCAACAATCTACTTCTCAGGTTGAACACAAATGTCACAGATTAAGGAAAATAAAAATGCAAACTGTCTTAAAGTTAAACCAATATCTTGGAAGTCGAAGATAGACCTATGTATCAAACAGATAATCAGAAGCAGGCAACAGAGACCGAGCTCATTGGTGTTTCACCATATCTGCTTCCAAATGTTGTACAATTTACCTGGACTCCCTTATGAAAATCCACATTTCCAAGATGTTTGCAGGCAGCCCAATAATTTACTTTAAAATTCAAATTCAAGAGTATTAATTTTCTTAATAAATTATTAGTTGATGTTGACATATTTTGCTTTTTTATCTTTATAAAAACAAAATAAAAGTGCATTAATCAAGAATAACAATTAGAAACAAGATAATCATTAGGTTCACTGACTGTATATACAACATAATGTTTGCAGTGCTGTTCAAAGGCATGCCTCTATCAGCTTTAGTAAGAGTCACTTTCATTTTTAAATGTAAGATGATATATGGATTTCAAAGATAAAGCCCATTATTACTACAGTATAAAGTGAAAACAAACAAACATGCAGAGACCAGGAGAGAAATGTGGTTCCTTAACTGCAATTGCTGGCGACCGAGCAACTCTGATAACACAAAAAAGCACCGGGATAACACTCCTAACATTTGGCCTCAGTCGCTGCATTCCCCTGATCCGCCTATTTCATGGGCAGAGCAGGTGGTCCTAATATTTCATGCGTTCAATGTGTTTGCAACCCTTATCCCCCCCACTCTGGCCTCTTGTTTATTCCTCATCCCACGAGAGCCCATTTCTCTTTCATTCGTGCTGGTCCTGCTTTTAGGAGGTTCCTGCTCGGCCAGACAGAACGCTGAGCACAGTTCCGGAGCGCTGGCCTCTTCTCACCATTCTCATCTCAGCGTCTCCCCTCGACGCTGCTCCTGTGTCGCTTTCTCCTCAACTCCATCTCCTTCTACCGCCCTTCTCCCCCCTTTCTTCTTTCCTCTTTCTTATCCTTCTCCTGTCCCTTTTCTCCTTCCCTCTTTCTTTCCCTCTCACTGTGGTTGTTGATTGGGTGTCTGAGTGCTTGTGGCAGCTGTGTGTTGTGTGTAATAGAGCAGAGAGGCTAGTCTGAATACAGCGATGGGAGAATTTGTTTATGTGAGAGATGCATAGATGGAGACAGGTCTCCAGACGCTGCCGGCTCTCTCTTGCTGTCATCCCGCATTCAGGCCCTGACAGGAGATCTGAGATGGCCAAATATGCTAGACGCTCTCCCCAAATCCCCAAGCTGCACCCCGCAATCCAACCGATGTGTGCTTGTGTTTATTCAGATTTGACAGAATGATTCTGTGTGTGAATGTGTGTATGTGAAGTGTGGTCATGTGTTTCTAGGATGGCATGCTTGATCAGATTCCCCTGCCACAGGCTCGGTCCAGAGTCCATTACCACTGAGCGACAGAGGGGAAAAAGTCTACCAGCTATTCTCTTTTTATCCCATCCCAGTGATCTCTTTCTCTTTCTGATATGTTAAGGCTGTTCAGCGGTGCAAGGATTCAGCATCCATTGCTTCTCTGAGATACACATCCCGCTCAAACAGCTCATTTAGTATTTTCATTCCTCTCTTTTTGTTGCACTTGTAGTTGCATTTGTATCTCATGTTTGCAGCAGTTTGTCCAAGTTAGATGTGTCACTTCACCCTCGCATCTTTAGGGACTCTTTGCTTTGTCTTTGTGTCACCATGATATGTTACAATTTGTTATTTAAGTCAAGTGTTTAAATTGAATAACCCCTGTGTTTTGGTTCATACGGGGCTTACTTTGCCCACTGAAGGACTATAACACAGCAGTACACTGTTTGGTCTGGCACTGCCCTGACTGTTGCACTCTTCTACCTAAATGAAGACAAACTCATGTATTGGAATAATATGCTTAGAGGAAAGACTCTAAACCACAATTAATGAAGACTGAACCTGAAGTGGCTCTTTGGCTGTAAGGCTGCTGTTGCCATTAGAATCTATGCTTCCATCAATGCAGCTTGACTAAAACGCATAGGCTGCATTCTGAGAGCAACCAGACTCGGCATGTTGTGGCCTTTTAACTACCTTCAGCAATTTTATGCTCCTTAATTATCCAACCCCCCCACCCCCACCCCCCCACTGCCTTGCTGCCATCTTTCCGCTCAGCTGCAGAAGCGGTGCGTTTGCTTACCAGCTCTGCCTTGCCTAAGTGTTCGCCTGCATGTAAATTAATCTTGATTCACTTTCCCCTGCCCTGCTGAGTGCTACAAATTACCCTATAGCAACGAAACAGCACAAGTGAAAAAAGCCAAATCACTGCACTTGATAGGCTGTTGCTCCTGTGCTTTATGCCATTACATTAGAGCTACATAATGAATGCTCTCTTGTGAAAAGTAGTGTGTTGTAGCTTTTTAATTCATCATGAATAGGGAATGTTTGTGCATCTCTCTCACTGTGTCTGCCTGCTTGTGTTTCTCCAGAAGAAGCTTTAATAAGGGGTGGAGGGGGTGTGTGCTTGCTGGGTAACCACTAAGCGTACATTCACTCACATTGCCCCCCACACCTCACGTCAGCATCCATCATTCCATTTACAGGAGCTTGACAAAATTAGATGCCTTTGTGCCGTAGTCGCTCTAATTGGCCGAGGAAGAGAAACAGGCTTTTGACACAAACACAGGCAACACATTCACTTACCACAGCACTTGTCTCTCTGTGGATGTTAATGTGGAGGAGGTTTAGGTTTTAATTCACCAGAACAGAATTGGCTTCAGCTTGAGTGCTTCGTTTTCTGCCCTGACGGCACTTCACAAATTTCCCTGCCGTCTTTTATTGCTTTTAAACCTTAGTTTTATGGGGGGGGGGGGGGTTCTGATGGATGTTCACTGTACTCTACTTAGTTTCTTATGAATGTCTCCTTTAAGAAGTCACTCTTTGTTCTGTCGTCTTGAACAAAAGTAATTTTTATTTGCTGTGTTTGATCTTAGCATATTAGTCAAATATTTTGCTGCATATGATATAACCTTGACTATTGACAAAGCAAGGACACTCACTGTGGGTATGTTCTTGTGTGTGTTTGTGTCTGTGTGTGTCTGTGCATTTGTGCATTTGTGTGTGTAAATCAATGACAGTGAATGGGAGGAACCCCTCTACAAACCCTCATCTTTCATCCTGAATAACCGATATCATAAACAGACGCTACTCATCAATCTCACCTGTGTTCCCGATACAAAGATGGGAGGCAGGCCTATTTCCCTCTCTTTCTGCAGACCTGATGACATTTACTAAATTGCTCTGTGTGTATTTGTGTATATATCTATATGTGTATATAGATATATGCAGTAATTGCACAGAGCACTCTGGCTGTGAGAGTGTGGTTATGTGAGTGTGCTGTGTGTTTTCGTCCTTGGCAACATTTGTGGAAACTTGATGCTGTCTCTTTGTGTTTCACTATTATTGTAGATCAGTTTAAGTTGAGCGGACAGTTTTGGTAAGTGAGCTTTGCCTTTCTATTGGTGGTGTTGGAAACCCTGCAGCTCTGTAAGCATCCACAGAGGGGCAGTGCAGCAATTTGCAGCTGCTGTGGACCAGGAGAGAAAATAAAATAAAAGTGGGGATAAATCAGCAAAACCAGCACACATGAAGAAGAGGTAAAGATTGAATTATGTTTAATGATGTCATTTGGAGAGGAGTGTGCTATATTATAACAAATGATAAAAGTGTGTTTTAATGAGTAGTCATAAAGACTCGGTAGACAGTCCTATTCAATGGGCCTCTTAGCTTGCAAGGTTCCTCAGGGCTGAAAAAGATCAAAGTGACTTTGGGACAATTATTGCATGTGTGTTTATTATTACTCCAATTCTATGCCAAATTGAGTGTGTCGTAAGTATGAGTGTGTAGCCCAAGGTCATGGTAAACATTGTACATCTCTAGCCTTAGGCAATAGTGATAATGCTTGGATAAATAATAGATGAAGTATATAAATCTATTACTAGAACAAGGCCGATAAAGACATTTATCCCTCTGAAAGGGAGATTACCAAACAGACACACTGTGTGTCTGAGTGCATGAATTCAACTGTCTGTTTTATACTTTGAAGCAGGCAGGAGAGATTAACCGATTTTCAAAGATCACAGCACATTTGAAATGCCCACAACTGCCTTCAAGCTTTATTAGTCCTCCTCTTTGATAAAACATTTTTTGGTTAGTTTTAACTAAAATAAAAAAAAGAAGAAAGTTTGACTGTGATTAAAAGACTCTTTCACTGAAATGTTTCAGGTTTAAATGGTGCTTAATGAAGTGTTTTTGAGCCAACTGTTCCTTTCTGAACTAAAACTAAACAAAGTTCCCACCAACTGCAAAGCAAAGAGTGCCACAACAATTAGTTGGTAACAATTAAATATCATTATGTTATAATTAATCTGCACACAATTCATTAAATACTAATTCCATATGAAAATTGGGGGGAGAAGAATGCCATCAATACGCTGCTTTAATCAACATGTGATTGACAGCATGCTGAAATGGAAAGTTTATGAATAGGATGAGACACCCTCTCTCTCGCTCTCTCTGTATATGTGCGCTTGTCAGTGAGTGCAAAGTGGATCATCTTAAGTGTGTAAAGAAAAACTCCCCTCTGTCTGTTGATGGTAATTAAGTTCCCTCCCTGTGGGGTTGCTGCTGTGGCCAGGTTGGAGGAGACGGGTGGGAGGCATGATCTTGCTAATTGTTGTACATGAGAGCCTGTTTTGGCTCCTGTGTATGTTCATGAACTGTGAAACTGAATGGAGCCATATGACTACAGGTCACACCCTGAGTGCCGTTGCTAAGATACAGCATCTGAAGCATCATGGAGGGGTGGTACTTGGGTACTCCATCTTCAGCCCCCCCAAAACCTCCATCCTGCTTCCTCCCCCCATGTCCTCCCTGTGCCACTTCCCCCTGGGGTTTGGCTGAATGGGCTGGGCTGACAGGGGCTGAATGGTTTGGGGTGACAGAGGGTGGTGTCCTATTTGTCCCTAAATGCTTCTCTATAGACCCCTGATAATAGACTGGCTGCCTATTCCCCTCCCCGCCTGCCCCACCAAACCTCCGCTGCTTCATCCACCACCTTCACCCACTCTGTCTCTGTCTCCTTGTCTCATTGTCTCCCCCCTCATCCTCTCTGTCTCGTTTTCCTCCCTATCATGTCTCCTTCTCTTTCTATCTTTTTCTCTGTCTCTCTTTTTCTTTTATCTTCCTGCTGCTTCACTTCTTCAGGCATGGCGATGTTGGGCTCAGTTATTCGCTGCTGTTTGTTATATTGCTGGTGCTCAAGTGTTGGTGGTGCACGGGGAGAGGGTCAGTGCCTATTATTCACCTCTCCAGCTCCTCTACATTGTCCGGCCACTCCAGCTCTGTCAGCATTACTTGGAGCTTCTTTTGATGCTGCTGGTCTTTCATGCTTTGTTTGGGGACATAGCTGAGGATATCTTTTGATGACTACGGGCCTGTTAGTCAAGCTGTATGGTAAATGAGAGCAAGCAAGGAAGGGTCTTTTAAAAGATTCATCTGTGAGATGAAAAAATACAGCAATGAAAGCGATGCAAAAATAAAAAGGGGGAAAAAAAACAACCCACAATGATCAAGTGTCTTTCTGTATTCACCACACATTCAAAAGGATAGTACACTGAAGAGGTCACCGCCTGCATCTGGATCACCATCTGCTTAGTGACTGCATCACTGTGCTTTCACAGTGGGGGAAAAAAAATCTGTTTACTAATTTGAATCTGCATCCTTGATTTTGTGTGAGTCTGTATGTATTTGTGTTTATAAGTATGTGTGTATCTACGCGTGAGCTTGCATGCCTGTATTAGGGGTCAGGAGTGAAGATGTTACCCTCTGGTCATTCATCACAAGCATGACACACTCTCCCCTGCGCTCTGGTACGCAGAGGCAATGTTTTATAAAAGAATAACACGTCAGCGGGCACCCACCGGCCATCCATTACCACTCTGTGCAACCTGCAAAGACGTAAAATGGGCCCATAGATTTCATGCATTTTTCTGGCTGCAATACGTGTTTGGTACATATGGAAAACCACTCACTGTCCTATATGTTCATTAACTTGTAGGATATTCAACTGATAAAGAAATGTTGGGGTTGTGTTGTCCTGCAAAGACAAACTAAACAAAGTCTTCCTCTTACACCCTGTACAAGGGTCATCACTCATCTTGCTGACAGTAGCTGCTACTGTTACTACTTCTGTATTTGCATTCACACAAATGTTCAAATTGCCATCATGTTTAATAGCAAATAATGTAAACAAACTGACTGTGTAAATATTTTGGAAGGCATGTTGTATTTAACTCCAAATTCACCAAATTGTGGTGAAATATATTCTGTTCAGCCTCAAAAGTAAAACCAATAACAGGCTTAGTAAAAAACATTGCACGACAAAACAACAACTGTGTTGTCATGCAATGTTCTGTTGGGAAACCTGGTCACCTGGATGTTACTATATTAGGAAAGTGGCGTATCGTTTTTGTGTAATACATTATTGATTAAAAAAATACTAATCCAATAGAGCAGTTGGGAAAATGCCTATGTGCAAGACAAAGAAAGACACAAACATGTTTCAGGCAGACAGCACACAATTGAAATTATTGATTTATTACATTAACACCGTTACAGCTGGCTCAAAAGTCCACAACACAAGGCAAAACACAACACCAGTTTAGTCTCTAATCAGCGTCATTTATTAGCAAAATCATGCAACAAATAAAGGGGTCCAATGTGATGGCTAGGTGCAAGGCAGGGGAAGAGAGTGAGGATAAGGACACTGAAACAGACCCCGGGGCATGTACTTCACAGTTAACCTGACCTGTAGTAACATTTAGTTTAACATACATTTTTTTTTAATCCCCATACAAACCAACCAACAAACCAAAAATGTCCCTTTGGTTGTTTCTGGACTGGTAGCGGCTGTCATTGTTCAGCTGTGTACCCAAATACAGGATTCAGGAAACAGGAATACATTTTGTAAAAATCAGCTTTATTTTTATTCTAGAATACAAATAGTTCAAAACATTTGCAGACTACAGAGTCTGATCACCAGAAACACAGGACAAGGTGACACACAGCTATGAGAAACAAAGGACGAGGGGAGACTCAGAGAATATGTACAAATCTAGAAAATAAGACAAATGACGTAAAATCTAACACAAGACAGAGAAAACAATTATCAGCATAAAACAGGAAGAGGGGCACAACTGAAATATGGAAACAAGACTAACCTGACACAGCTAAACAGGAAGGCAAGAAACAGACAAACATAGACAAGACTATAAAGAAAAAACATACAGATGAGACTAGAACAGAACGAAATACAAACGAGAGCTAACTAAATATTACAGAGACCCACCCTAAACATAACCTAAGATCTAAGACTTAGACTTCAAACTAAAAGCAGAGACCACTGGAAGATATAAATGATGTAAGGGCAAAATATGCGTTGCAATCAAGAAAGTGTCTGCCTTTTAAGCTACAGAACTCACAAAATGATTATTTAAAGATCAACAATGTCAAAACAATCAAAAAACATCACATCATCAATAGTGGCTTTACAGTGTAGTGGAAAGATTGCTGGTTTCATTCCAGCCAGAGACACAAATCCCTTTCAGGGATGTGTTGGGAAGGGCATCCTGTAAACTCAGCCAAATCAAACGTGCACAGTTACCTGCTATGATGATCCCCTGTGACAAGTGACCAGCCAAAAGTAGCTTTACACATCAGTCTGTAAGGTGGTGTGAGGGCGTGGTTATCTTTGAGTATAATATATGAGAAAAACCTTTCCGTATTACAGTTTTTCTCCATTGGTTTGGCTCATTTCTTGAAACAGAAATTACATTCTCAAAACTCTAAGATCATTTGGCAAAACACTCTTACAGTTTAGCACAACACTATAGCTCACCTGCAAAAGCTCATATCTCTTCCAAAACTGTTCACTCAGGCTTCAATCTAAATCCCTTTCGCATTTAAACAGTCAGTGTCTCCAAAATGGCAAAGATCCTTCTCAATAGCTTTGGCTCATTTCTCGACACAGATCGGACATTCTCATCATTCTTGGTGCTTTTGTCAAAATAAACCTGGATGGTTGATCACAACAACATGGTCCACCTGCAAAAGCTCACATCTCTCCTAAAACAGTTCACTCATGTGTCAAAACTACATTTCTTTCTAATCTGAATAGTCAGTGCCCCCAAAATGCATCGTCCCTTTGGCATTGTGTGAGTACTGCCATACAAAATGTTTAGATGTTTTGTCACTATGGCAGAGGACCAACAATATACAACAGAAAAGAGTAGCCTCCAAGGTTTGACATCACAGATTGCACTCACACTACCAAGGAAATTATAACCATTTTTTATTCACACGCAAAGAAAGTTTCATACATATGTAAAAAAAAAAGTACATTACAGTAGTAAATTGTATGAACACAAAATTAAAAAACAAGGACTTATTCAGTGGTCGCTGTACTCATTCTCCCGCTCTTGTCCACTGTCTTCACCCTCCTGATTATTTACATGCCGTTGTCCGTCTGGCCACAGATTCTCGTCCACATCACAGCGGATACTTTCTCTTGCGATGCAACGAGGGAAGACACGGCGTGCATGCCGCAACCATCCCCTGCGTCCATAGCATGGAGCCGGGACGGCTGATCCTGAGAATGATGCTCATACACTCTCCAGCTCCAAGCAGAGAAAAACTCCTCTATCGGATTGAGGAAAGGAGAGTAAGGTGGTAGGAACCCCATGACCATCCTTGGATGCGTTGCAAACCAGCCCCTAATGAGTGGGCTATGGTGGAAATTGACATTGTCCCACACAATTACATGAATGGGTAGGTGAGGCCCTATGAGACCTCTCTCATTTTCAGTATAAAAATCGGTATAAAGGCGATCCAAGAAGATGAGGAGCTTGTGTGTGTTGTGTGGGCCAAGACTGGGGATGTGAGTGGCCACACCATTCTCAGAAATGGCAGCACACATAGTTATATTGCCCCCTCGCTGACCTTGGACATCCACTGTGGCCCAGTGGCCAATAATATTACGGCCACGTCTTCGGCCCTTGGCCAGGTTGAAGCCAGCTTCATCCACGAACACCAGGATGTGAGGGGTCTCATGTCCTTCCAATGACATTATTCTCTAAAATAGAGTAAAGAACATAAAATCAGTCATACAGAAGAGTCATATACTACAGTTAGACAATTACATGTTCTCCCCCACAGGTTCAATATACTACAGGCCACTACTCCAGTGGTTCTAAACTAGTGATAATAATAATGAATTGGATTTATATAGCGCTTTTCAAGGCACCCAAAGCGCTTTACAATACCACTATTCATTCACTCTCACATTCATACACTGGTGGAGGCAAGCTAGAGTTGTAGCCACAGCTGCCCTGGGGCAGACTGACAGAAGCGAGGCTGCCATATCGCGCCATCGGCCCCTCTGACCAACACCAGTAGGCGGTAGGGTAAAGTGTCTTGCCCAAGGACACAACGACCAGGACAGTGAGCCCAGGGATCGAACCGGCGACCTTCCGGTTACAGATGCGATTCCCAACCCCCTGAGCCACGGTCGCCCCGATAGGCCTATGTGGAAGTACTGCAGGGGTATTTGATAGAAAGGGGAGTGGGAAATACTGATGACTTACTGAGATGTTACAGTAAAACCTACAGTATTAGATAGATTTGATTGGGAGACAATAAAATAAGGATTATAATGAGAATTGTATCATACAGTAAACTGCAGTTTTCTGTTGAAATTGTTGAAGTCAGATGAAGCTAATACTGATTCTGAAATCAGGTAAAGGAGGTATTGAAACCAAATAAGTGAACTACTGCTTACTGTGATTACAGGTAAGGTTATAATGAGAGACAACCAGTAACTGACTTACATTTATATACTGGTAGTGCAGCTCCTTCACTCTGTCAGAGTTCCTCTCAAATGGTACCCTGTAGATTTGTTTCATTGTCATATGATGCTTCTTCAAAACCCGGTCTATTGTGGAGATGCTTAATGTGTTTATATTCTGGAATATATGATTGTCCTGAAGGATGGCATCACAGATCTGTCTCAATGTGATGGCATTATTTGCGGCTTCTTCCCCCTATTCCTCCACCACACATTCTCAGTCCTCCTCTTCTTCTTTTTCTTCTTCCTCCTCTTGCTTGAGGAAGAACTTCCCCTTGTCCGTTTGCTTAGCCTTGTCTATCCATGTTCAGAGATCGGACTGGCTCTGGTCAAGCTCTATATATCTGTGTTTGGCAGCACACAATCATGGAACACACCTGTGTGTGATACTACCCCTTCGTTAGTCTAGTTTCACCTGACTGTCAATGACTGTCATCAATTTATCAAATATTCAAAGATATTCATATATGGTATTCATGGTATTATGTTCTTGACCAATTTTGACAATTGAACAGACAGTTGTGCATGTGAGTACTTATACAATGAAATCATGCTGACATGTTTTGGAGAGAATGATCATTAGACTGAGAATCAACTAATCAGTTTAGATCTACAAGATCTATTCATTTGGAAAATGTGCTAAATGTGGGCTAACTGTATAACTGTAGGCTACTTGTACTTAATCATTTGCAAAGATGCACTGAGACAATTGAGACATTTGCCATTTGATAAAATGAATGAGAAATGCCATTCTGTTGTGAACATTTGCCAAGAGGTTTGGAGGTTTGTCCATGGTTTTTTGAGAATGTAATTTCTGTTTCAAGAAATGAGCCAAAACAATGGAGAAAAACTGTTTGAGGCAGAATTCAGTCATCTCCTCAAAGCCAGGACAGGAAGAAACCAAAGTCAAATCCACACTCACAGAGGGTGATAACCATCTATGACTGGGAGGGGAAACAGGAAAAGGAAGAAAGGAAAGAAAAGCACTGGTTCCAGCTTCAGACTTGATATCAATCAATTTTCTTTTCCACCAGAAAGAAAGGCAAATGGTAAGCCATTCCTTTAAAGGTTTGAGTCACACAGTGAAGCACGTTGCTTTCTGTTTCTCAGACTTCAGTAATGCAAGTTGTATGTTTTGTTGGTGATGTAAACAATTACAAACATCACTACTGTTAAATACAAGTCTTTAAAGGCTGTTTGATATACAGCTATGAAAAAGAAAGTACACCGTCTTTCATTTCTAAGGTTTTAGATATCAGTCCAAAATAAAATAAAAAACTGAAAAACTAAAAAACTATGGTTGGTTTGGAAGGTTTGCCATTAGAAAGCCTCATTTTTCAAAAAAAGAACTAAGTGGCACGAACAAGCCACAAGCCCTGGAATAATGTCCTTTGGACCGATGAGACTAAAGGGGACCAAAGTACACAGAACCACAACCAAAAAGCAAACATAGCAGCACAGTGCTATTCTGTGTACCAAAGTATTCTAGAATCTAAGATCTAAAACAGAATGGCTGAAAAAGAAAATAGTCCATCCATCCGTTTATCCTTTTCAGGGTCACGGGGGGCGCTGGAGCCTATCCCAGCTGTCATAGGGCGAGAGGCGGGGTACACCCCGGACAGGTCGCCAGTCTGTCGCAGGGCTAACACACAGGGACAGACAACCATTCACACTCACATTCACACCTAGTGGCAATTTGGATTATCCAATTAACCTATCCCCACAAGTTGCATGTCTTTGGACGGTGGGAGGAAGCCGGAGTACCTGGAGAGAACCCACACAAACACAGGGAGAACATGCAAACTCCACACAGAAAGACCCCAGCCTGATGGTGGAATTGAACTCAGGACCTTCTTGCTGTGCAGCAACAGTGCTAACCACCGTGCCACCGTGCCATTCTAAAACAGAATGGCTGAAAAAGAAAATAGTCAAGGTGTTGCAATGGCCCAGTCATAGTCCAGACCTCAAACCAACTCCAGCACCTTGGTGAGAGTTTAAGGGAGCTGTGCATAAATGAATACCCACAAATCTCAATGAACTGAACACAACTTGTAAAGAAGAAGGGGCCAGAATTCCTCCACAATGGCGTGAAAGACTGAAAACGTACTTCAAGTTATTGCTGCTAAAAGTGGCTCTACAAGCCATTTAATCATTACTGTACTTAGTTTTGATACATTTTTTCTGCATTTTTAGGGGCTTTTTTGGTAACGTTTTTTAATAAATAATGGCATGGTGTAATATTAAGACCTGGAAAGCAGCAGATAGTCTTTTTTTACTATGTCCTGATGTATCAAATCGTAGGATTGAAAGAGGATGTGCTTTACTTTTAACATGATTGTTTTTGAAATTTAGCAGGATTTGGTTTTGTATTTTTCTTTTTCCGGTAGAGATCATTTCCTTTTGTTTGCATTTGCATTGCAGTTTGTGCCTTTGGGCCATCAGTATTTTGTATGTGACAGCTTGTGCTGTGTAAGACAGAACAAGTTGAGGACGATTTGAGTTATAGAGCTCTTAGACCAGTTTATGAGGACTATTATCTCTCAGTTAGTTTCAGTTTTATGTGCATTTTCTCTGGGCTGGCCTGGAACCATCAATTTAATGCTTTCATAAAGCAAGGTTAGATAGCACTGAATCAAACAGAACACTCGCTGACACTCTCCTCTGCTTTAGAGCTAAAGTCACAAAGAGGAGACGAGAGAAGAAGATGAGGAGAGGCGATGAAAGGTGGAGAGACAGTTTTATGATGTCTTTTTAAAGCCAATTTACAATAAAAGTTTTGTTTCAAGCTGCAATAACAATTGAAAATGTAGTCACACGCTGAATCCCAAACAAATATATTTCCCCTTGTCCATCCGAGTGTCTGTTGCACGGACACTTTATTGTCTGACATGACTCTGTGTTCATGCATCAGACAGGCTTATGTGTTTTGTGGGGCAACCATTTCTGTGGTGCTTATTGCCTGTTTTATAGCAGGCCATTCCTTTCCTGATGTTGGTCTATCACCTGCTGTTTCCTGTCAGCAGTCAGAGAGACAAAGACTTTCTAGTTAGTCCAAACATGTACGCGCTATTCACTGGAAAACAAATAACAAGCAGGGATCGTTACGGGTTGAAACTGAGTATAGTGCTTATGGACACCACAGAGTTTTTCAAGCAGGCATTCAATAAGACTCTGATTCCATTTCAGCTCATTTATGAGTTGTGCGTGTGACTCTGTGTATTTGTGTGTAATCCATCTATTCTAGTGTGACAACTTAATTTTCAATGCTGGTGGAGGCACAGCAGGCAGAGGAGAGGGAATGGATGGAGAAAAGAGGAAAAGGAGAAATGAAGAAAGAGTTGAAAGAAATGCTAAAGGTAGTGGTTACAATTTTGTTGCTTTGTTGGTGTGAGCTGTGAGTCTGAGAACGCCATGCCAGCACTCTCTGACAGGGAAGAGGAGATTTATCATTTGTCAGTGGTACCTTAACCCTGACAGAACCCGAACAGAGAATCCCCCTGACACACACACACACACACACACACACACACACACACACACACACACACACACACACACACACACACACACACACACAAACACAGATGTACCCTGATGTGTTGACTGCGTCTGTGTTGTGACAGGCATGGTGGAGCAGGCTGCGGGGTCTTTTGTCTGGCGTTGACGAGCATGTCATTAGCAGAGACGAGGAGAGACACAGGGCCTCATCAGTATTTAAATAATCTGACATCTCTGCCACCACATTTCTGCAGGGGCTTGCTGCTATCCACTTCCATTTTTCCAGCTCTCTTCTTTTTCCTCTCGTCCTTTTCCTTAACTTCTATCCATCCATCGTCTTCTTTCACTGCTGTTCTGTCAATTGCATTTTCTTGTTTTTAAATCAGCGACTGGGAGACTTATTCACTTTCTTTTCTTTGTTTTGTCTCAGTGTGTGTTGGGATTTGTCACAGAGTGTTACCTGCTGTGCCTGACTACCTGGTGTAAAGTATTAGATTCTCTTTACTTTGGCTGCGCCCAGTGAGTTTTGGCTCTTGTGAAATGTAGCCTGTCACCATGCAAAAGTCTAAAAATTTTCTGCTAATATTCCATAGAAAGTCTGTTTTTTTCTGGGCTTCTACTTTGCAGACGGAGCTCTCGTCGCAGCGTTTGAACGATACTGACAGTCGTGCTCACGTATAAACTACTTATTACAACCGTGAGTGCAAAGGAGTACTCAAATCTACAGGAGAAAAGAAAAAAAAAAGAGCACAAGTCAGGACTGGCTTAATTGTGACTCTGATTTGAATGAAAAAGCACCTTTATAAAAGGGCCATTGGAGGCTGAGAGGTAAAAGGTTTTACCTTTAACAAGAGCTGCACTAAAACAACTCTGAACCTGAAGAGGTGCGCTCTCAAACGCATGTATAAAGCCCTTTGTACGTGTCTGCTTTGAATGTGCGCACCACACACAAACACACACACACCGGGGTGATTTATTCCAAGCACAGGGCAGGTAAATTGAAGCAGGCCTTTCAGGTTGGTTTTCAGCTCCAGGTCTAATGAGAGCAGCGTTTCCCGTCTCTCCAAACAATGCGCTCCTGTCTCTTAAGAGCCCTTCCACCCGCCTGCAGCCTAGCCACTCTACATTAGATCTGTGGCCTGCAGCAGCCACTACAGTGAAAGGCCTCAGGCTCTGAAATGGCTGTTTGATTCTCTCCCTGCTTTGCCTCTAAATGAATGATTTATTGGCTGTCAATGAGGAGGCCAAGCGTAATGGACAAAAGCAGCACTGCAGAGCCCCAGTCAAGAGGATGTTGTTGTGGATGTTCTCTTTGAGGATCTCCCTGCCTCAGTCTGAAACTGTAATGAAGAGTAAACAACCTTGCTACTGCTAGACCAAAGGTAGTTGGGCGACATTAGGAAGTGCATGACTTCAAGTTGAATGTTGACATCTTGCACCTTTAACTCTAATAGAAACATTTTTCAAAAAGAATTAATTCAGTTTTAAAGAACGGGCTCAGGAAATGTTATTCATCGTCACAGTGCTGGAGGAGTGTTTCTTCTTAAACTGCCACCAGTTGGGTAACATTTTTTATTGTTGTGTTACTCCATTTGGCCCACAATTTGAGTTAAAATTTCAGTTTCTATGTCTCAAATGGTTCTTTATAAATACCGTAGGTTTCCAAGCCACAGATGCGGTGCATCGTAGGCTATCAGATATAGCATTGACTCCTTCTGTCAGCACAGGGCTTCAATCAATTAACACTGCTGAGTAACCTACCACACACACTGTGACTAGAGTGGCCACAGGCGGCATGGAGACGTGTTATTTAAAATCCCCGCTGCTTTTGTTCCCGTAAAAGGGGACATTAACACCCGCTCGTCCTTTGGCCTCTGCTTGTCATCCAAACGGCTAATTTCTGCAGATCCCTCTAATCTCCCAGGAGAGACAGCGGGGCTCAGAGCCAGCAGGGACGAGGGCCTCAGAGGCTGGCCGCAAGAATAGAGAGTCAATGGGTGCTTTTAGAATTGACGTTCTAAAACGTGCCTTTGTTTGCATCATGCTCCCTGGTGTCCCGCCTTTCTGCAGTTCTAATGATAAGTGACAGGCCATTAACTGAAGCTCTTTAGGAAGCCATCATCAGACACACGTCTGATCCTTCCCCACTGAGGCCAGGAGAGCAGCATTGTAGGGTGGTAGATGAGGAAGTTGTTGGCTTAGGTAGTTTAATGTCTTTGGTTTTATTGGTGCTAGTAAATCAGTTGTTATAAAGGAGAAAAAAACAAGGATATTATTGGCTGTAAAATACTCTTATTTCTCTTCTGCCTAACAACTGATCGCTTGTTTGAGCGAGCAAAAGTGGATCAATTAGAATTTAATTTCTGTAATTTAAAAAATGTGATGCTTAATGCAAGCTGCATGTATAATGGTCTATTTTAAAAGACCATTGCCACAAATCAAGGACGCCTTTAAGTAATGCTGCAGTAAAACTTTTATTTGTTTTCATGATTGCTTCTTTTTTCTTCTTCTTCTTCTTTACTAAACAAAGTGAAAAGTCTTGTCTCGTGTCAAGGTCTTTTGTTGTTTTAATGAATTTTGAAAGAAACAAGAAAATAGAGAATTAGTAAAGAGGTAAATACTCCCTTATGCTGTGCAGCAGGCCAGAAGTACCTCGCGTTCTGCCGTCTTTACTTTCAGACATAATATATTACATTCATAAAACACTGTGTGGAGCCATCAACTGTTTTTATTTTGTTTCGAGTGTGCACTGCCACTATGAACTTCAGTCTTCAGCCTCTCAACATGACATTCTTCAGAAAAAATAAACAACAGGAGCGTTTCACGCTGTAGCGGTGGCCTACAGTAATTTGGGCAAATGCTTCTACTGCTGATGTAGAGATGATAAAAAATATTCCTTATATAGTCTTACCGAGCTCATGATATGAATATAAGAAGAGGAACATTGCAAAGTAATTGTCTACATATCGTGATAAAAACATTAATTTAAGGGCACCACATGCACCACAAGTAATACTAGAACTGGGATTCAGAGGGAAGACAAGAGAACATAACAAGATGTTTCATGTCAGCTTCTTTATTCTTCTCCCGTGGATCCGTTAGCTGCTGTAAAGCGTAAGCTAACTCAGCTTTGCAATTGAATCTTGTCATTTTTTTCTGTCTCTGAGCTGAGGACAAACATAAAAAATATCTTAATAAATTAAAAGTACTGAAAATATGATATCACAATAATATCTTAGACACATTAGGTTCTGTTGGTTGGTTCTTTGCTTTTCTTTGCCCACAAAGAAATCAATATGAATATAAACCACGTGAGAATTAGAGTACAGAATAAATGGCAAACATTATAAAACATTCTATTAAATAGAGACTGATTCAAATAATTGCAAACAAAATCTTCTTTTTTAAAAATACCTTACAAACAAAAAAAGACCAATCTCACCTCCTGTTTGATCATGTCATAATCTACAAGGTCAAAACCATCACTGGCCAAAAGAAGAACTGAAACCTCATTGAATTTATTCTACATCCCAAAGTCCAGTCATCCAGCTACAGTTCATTCCCCCACTAACCAATTTACCATCTGTGCATCTCTCCATCTTCTCCCTAAAACAGGGAAGGAAACAGTTGTCGCTGTTTGGGTTTTAGGGCTAAATGATGTCGCTAATCACCTGCTTTTAGTGGAGCTGATTTATGGATGGGACATGAATTGTTATAGGCTGACTTATATATATGTGTGTGTGTTTGGGTAGGTGTCAGAGAGGCAGCCTGTGCGATAGGCTAAATAGTCCTATTATTTATTGTCTCAGAGCGGCCTCTCTGAACGGAAGAGCGGCTCTCCAAATTGAAATATAGCTGAGTTTACCCTTCTGATTACCACAGTAGTTTACTCCCAGAGCCCAAGGAGATCATTAAACAATGGCCGCCACCAGCAACTCAGCACCCCATTATGGTCCAGGATAAATGCTCAGACTGAGACATAGCTAACCCGGCTGACGGACAATAAGTGTTCCTCTAAGGCATCATTTTTCCCCTTAAAACTGCAGCAGTTGTTGCCTCAACCGAAGCTGGCATCACAACAGCAATGTGCCTTGACGGATATAGATTTCTACCAGAAAGATTCATTGTTTTCTAGATGAGAAAAGGCACTCTAAATCCAGCTAATGCGAGGCGTTATTCTGAGAGTAAACTGGCCAGCTAATGTTGTGACAAGCTCTGTAATTGTTTGAAAATTCTAACAAGATGATTAAAATATGGTAATGGATTATGAACAAACAATGAGCAACACATGAGCACTTTACTTTCCGTATCATTGTCCAACTGAATGAGCTTAATAGATGCTATTGCATTGAGCCACCAAGACCAGAGACTTGGCACTGAGGGAACTTGTAAAGTTAAAAAATGAAAACAATTATATTGATGATGCAAAGCCTTCTTTTTGTGAGTATTATCAGGATAAAGCAGGAGCATTAAAGAGTTAAGAAAGTGGCAAGTGTGTCGATGTGAGGAAAAATAGGTTATCACAGTGGAACCACATCTCATTCCATCCCAGCCATCACCATCATCCAGCATTTCCACAACGACCTTTGCCGGCGTGATGATGGCCGGGGTTGCAGGCTGAGTCCTTCACACGCTGCTGCTCTGATTACTGCAACATCTGTAACATAAACAGTGGAGCAGGACATCAGCACAGCAGACCTAACAGCCATGACAATGAAGTGACAGTGTCAGCTCAAGACAAGATGACAATGATGTTTCTGTCTCAGTGTGTTGATTATGCACTGTTCAGTGTGTCTCATGGAGCTCGAATCTGTTCTGAATAAATGGGGAATGAAGCTCCAGCGTACACCATGGCAGCTTTTTATGTCACAAAATTAAACCTTGACCTATGATTACTTCTATGATTAATAGGAACTGCACAAAAACATTTCTGAAAGGACCGTGGCGCTGGCTGGTTTATGCTGCAACATGTTACCCCCAGAGATGTCTGAGGCTTTATTAGAAATTAGTATGTATGTCGGTACACAAGTCAGCCAGGAACGGCTGGAGAATCATCACCAGTAATAATCAGCCTTATTCGATAATAGCAGGATAAGAGAAAAATAGGCTTGCATACTGCTGAAACTGGAGCTAATATGATGAGCTGACTCTGGAGAGGAATAATATCGAACAGCTGAATGGAAGGCAAAAGCTCTGTAAAACTGCCCAAACAAAGACACTGTTTATGAAGTTTGTTGCCACCAGCTGCTAATGAAACTATATTTAAATCTTAATAATAAAAAATAGCTGGATGATCTATAATTGCTGTGCTGTTTAACATGCACATAGGTCTGTGAGGAAAAGGAGCAAGTTTCTTCTGTTGAGCGGCTCTACATTTCTCCCATGTAGCAGGCTGTTTTTGTGGCTGTTGTTGCTGTCTGTCCTAACACATTTACCTTAAGCCATCAGCACTCATTAAATGCCTGCTGGTGCAGGGAAACAAAAGGCTGCCCGGCGAGGCAATATGCGCCTCTGACACGTCAGCCAATCCCCAGACGGTCCGCAGAGCCTGGCTGCGCCACGGAATTCTCAAACATATTTTTCTAATTTATGGATGGATAATAAATCAACATTAAGGCTTGGACAACGAGTTATACATCAGAGGGAGATGGCTGCAAACTGGGCCACAATGCAGCAGAGGAGACCAGGCGCACATCTGCACTAAAGTCACGCTGTGTACGTGTGTCTGGGTGTGATTACATGTAAATATGTACGTCTCTTCCCTGCCAGACTCACTTTAATTTCAACCTTTAACTTGGTGGAGATGCAAACATTTTTTAATGTCACTGCTTAGAGGTGGCGAGTATGAATATTATGAATCGGGAATAAGACCATTAGGATTTACTACTGGAGGGATGGTGCTTTAAATGCTTCATAAAATTTAACACTATGAAATATGCACGCGTTTGCATTTTAATGTCCATTTATTGGCCTTTCACTGACGTGGTAGGTCACTGCTGCTATGCTGGGCCTATAGCCCTGCATTTAGTAGCCAGGACTTGTCCTACTGCCACACGAACATGAGTTTTCTTGAGTGTCATCAAGAAAGCAGATTACTGTTTCAAAATGAAATTAGTTGCAGGTCTTCTACAAATACCCCTGGCATGCATCTGTAATCTGCCATAGCAGATTGGTGGCATGGTTTAAGTATGCTTTGATGTTGTTTCTTTAAACCTGTCAAGAATAACTAATATTATTAGTCTAGGTACACATTTTCATTTAATATATTTTTTGATATAGACTTTAAAAGCTTAAAAGCAAGCCTATCTTGGTGATTAAATAGCCAATGACTGCAATTTCAGTGAAAATGCTGCTGGCACTCGCTCGCTGTTTTCGCTCTCACTCTGTTCAGCGTTTGATGTATCATGTGGATAAGCTAGAGCTCCACTCTAAAATTATTAGACCTAATCATTCATTAACCTCTATTACACTGATAGGAGGGTAAACCTAACGCCTGATTACATTCTCAGAGTATGTGTGTACAAGTTGGTGTGTTTATGTCTGAGTGTGCATATATACATTATATTTATGATGAATATGTAAGTGTGAGGGATGCAACTTATGCATTTCTCCACATACTGGACATGTCTTTATTGTTTTGGTTAACAAACTATTTCTCTCTCTCTCTCTCTCTTAGTGTGTGTGTGTGTGTGTGTGTGTGTGTGTGTGTGTGTGTGTGTGTGTGTGTGTGTGTGTGCAGTGGATAAGGTTTGTCATTCATTAGAGTGGAGCACAATCAGGGCTAAACTAGCCATGGCGGCCTGACTCATTATAAGCTGCAGGTTTATTTAAAATCTCACACTGCCTCATTCCCAATCCACTCACCGCCATATGCATACAGTAATTACACAAGTGAGGAGGAGGAGAAGGTTAGTGAGCTGCTGCTGTGTGTGAGAGAGAGAGGAAGAGAGAGAGAGCGAGCACACAAGCCTGTGTGTATGATTATTTTTCATTCCATGTTTCGCCTGAGTTCTGCCCCTATAACTGAGGATCTAATCAATCTGCCGGCTATTAAGTTTGTTAATTGATAATGCATACTAATTAGGCCTGGCTCCGTTACCACAGCGACGACGGGAAGGTGATTGTAGGCAGGAGTCCAAATGGACTTTTAAAGCAGAGAGTGGGAGGTAGAAGCCATCATGCCAGCACATGTGCACACACATGCTCATGGACTGACCCCTGCAAGCTGAATAGATCTGTGAGAGCATTTGTGTAATGTTGTTATGAAAGAAATACTTTATTTCAGCCCATTTTGAAACATTTATTTCACAAATAATTTACAGGACAAACTGTTGTGGAGGAATATGAATATACATATGGACTATTTTGGGAGGATCTTTTTATGCCCACTCTATGTCAACAGTTGTTGCTTCTAATCGGATAACACATTAGCAGTTTCTTTTCATATTACCTTTACCTTATTGATCCGTTCCAACACCACACGGCAATGTTTATTTATGTCACCAAACTAGAGTTTTTTCATTGCATTTAAACACTATTTAAAGGTTTATAATATGTACCTACTATGTACTTATCAATTATCAATATTTCATAGCATTATAAATCATTAATATTATTGCTCAGAAAACTAATCTTGTTATTTAAGTTAGGTCTCCATCAGCTTGTTTTTTTGTCTTTATCCATCACAGAGATAGATATTATGACATATATAATACAATGTTATAGTGTTTACATATGAATTTAAGCTACTATTCATCTTAAAATTACTGCACATATTTACAATTTGTATAAAAACCAAATGATGATGCTTTAAGAGCATTTTGATTTTTTAAAAACTTTTTTTAATAATAGAATTATTAGTAGTCTTTTTTATACTGCAATATTGCCACTTCTACTTAGGTGAAGCATCTTAATAATTCATCCATCACTGTTAATAACTGATGTGTTACTACAGCACATTTATTAATCATTTATTACCAACAATATTCCAAACGTAACTATCAAATAATGACAAACACCAGCCAAAGTTTTAAATTCAATCTATAAAAACTCATCTATAAATCACACCCAGGGAGAGATTAATTTAGAGTTAATAAAGTCGAGTTTAAAATTCATGTTAGGGGATATCTTTCAATGGTTTCTGAAGGCAGTCAATGCAAACATTGGAAAATAAATCAAATGTAAATGAAAGCTTATATTTAAAATTTCCACTATTTTGCAGACCACACTTGCACAGAAAAACAAAAACAAAGGTTCATGCAGCAGTAGTGTATTCAGGGTCCATTCGTGCTTTACTGCTTGTTTAGCTCACTGCCTCTCCATTTGTTTAGGTATCATATTTGTGAATACGGTGTGAGCACACACTCAGACACAGGCACATGCACACATGCACACAAACCATTCATCACCTGCCCAAGACTCTGAATTATCTCTGCGCTTCAAGGTCAAGGAGATGCAGCAGGTAAATTGAAGTCTGAGAGGTCAGCAGGGTTTGATCTCTCTGTTCTACCCAATCCGAGAGATGAAGACAGGAATAGACCGATGCTTTCTTTGTTTAAATGTTGATGATTAGAGACATTTCCTTACTTAATCTTTAATGGGACTTATTTCTCTTCAGCCACTTCTAAGCCCATTTCCTCTGACCCTTGTTTCTTTCCACCACCCAGCAAGAAGCAGTTTCTCACCTCTGCACATATTTCCCACAGAATACAGCTGTCACTGTTCCTCAAACACTTCTGCCTTATTGACATGGTGAGTGTTTCCAGTGTGTGCGAAAGTTCAGCACACACAATTACATTGTCTGATTTTCTGTTTGTAATCTGCTTGGTTGTTATTGTGCAGAGGAGGATATTACCCTCATTACCTCATGATGAAGAGCTCAGTAGATGGTCATATCACTGATTTATCCTGCCCGCTTTGTCTGTGTGACTGATGGCGTTGTACTCACAGGCCAATCCCTCATCAAACTGCACAGTCACTGACAGCTTAGGATTTATAAATGAAGCAAACATTTTCAGGACAATTGAATCACCTTCACAAAACACTTTAATTGAGTCATCTGTATCTTTTGACTTCCTGTTTTTTTAATCTAAACATATCACAACTTTGTTAAAACGAATAAAACTCTGCTATGCCTCCGAATTTGTTTTACTTTGCATCTTTTTCTTGCTGCCTCTCATTACCTTCCTTTGCTCTGTGGATCTCCAAATGTGCATGTGTTGCACGTGTTGTGTGTGTGTGTGTGTGTAGTCACTGAGCACATGGCTGCATGCACGTGTTTATTTGTTTCTCTGGGAGCACTGCATGCATGGGTGTGTGTGGTGTGTGTGTGTGTGTGTGTGTGTGTGTTTGTGCATGCTCATATATGTGTGTGCGTGTGCGAGTGTGCTCGTATGGGGCAGAGCAGCCAGCTGGGTTGGAGGGGTAATAAAGAAGGAGAATCAATAGGCCATGCAGTAGAGCCAAGGTGCTGCCATTTATCACACCGCCTCCCTGACTTCCATCATTCATCATGCCCAATGAGGCAGCAAATAGGAAAATGACTATTTGTATCAAACACATCTGCACTCATCCACTGAGGTATTTTATTCCCATTAACTCAAAGAGTAGAATACGCCAGTTTCAGCTGCTGCTGCTGTTGTTGCTGCTGTTTGTGTGTGTGTGATTCTATTTGTTCAGGCTTGTAGTTGTAGATTCATTGGGAACACATTCATGGCTGCTGTTGTTTTTTCCCTGAGAAAAAAAGAAGAAAAAAACAAAACAGAATGTGTGCTGTGAGCCCTCCAATCCCTGAGTTGATGTGTTTAGTCTCTATCTCCCTCTCTTTCCCTCACTTGACTGTCTCCCTCCTATTATCCACATTCTTTCTTGTTTCAAAACCTTCCTCTTTCTGCACCCATGGAGTGATGGGGCGAATAATATCATGGCGCCGAGAAGCCATTACATTAAGCTTGCCTTTCATTTTCACCTATAAATTAGCAACGACACTGGTCTGCCCAGGGGTTGAGGTGTATATCTGTATGTGTGCATAGCCTGTAGTACTGTGGGGTGTAGAGGGGTGGACTGTGGTCATTATGGTCTAATATCCCATGAAATGGTGAAATTATTATGCAGCCTATTTTATGAGCTGCCTGTGAATATTAAAGAAGGATATTTTGTGTGCTATCCCTCACATTGTTTTTGGCTTGCGTTCGTCTTTGCTCTTCAAACTCAATCAAAATGTTTCTTTCTTTGAATAAGTGGATGTTAGCCAACAACCTCAATGTGTAAACTCTTTAAGAACTAAAAAACAACAACCGTTGTTTGCCCTTTGGGGAAGATTAAAAAACAAAATAATACTCGTGGAAATGTGAAGTTCAGCAACAAATTGTATCCACAACTATCTTTTTTAAGCCATTTATCCCAAAGCATCATAGTTCAAACATTAAAAGACAGCACTTCACTGAGAAATGTTAATGAGCTTGCTTTCTTCTTCTTCTTCTTTTCTTTTACATTTCATGGACCAAACAATTAATTACAAAACGTATCTGAAGGTTAATGGAAAATAAATACAATCTATAGTCCCAGCCCTTCATCAAAAACAACAAACAATTCACGTCTACAATCATTTGCAAACATGTGCGCAGAAGGAAAAGGGGGGGGGGGGGGGGGGGGGGGGAGTGGCTGGGAACAACAGTACCTGCATGCATTAACCTGCCATTATTCTTGTAACAAAGTCTGGACTGTGAGAATGGACGCTGCTCATAAACACAAGCATGCTGATATGCACAAAAGCATACTTTACATCGCAAGATAAGGGACAATCTTCTTTGCTGCAGCTTTGAAGGAGAACGTAATGTACCAAGGTCACTTAACACATCTATCTCTCAGACATTCATCAGTGCTCTTAGCGTCCCTCTTTACTGCTTTCTGATATACGGCTCTCGGTGGGCTAAAGCCCTTACACGAGGACACACACTCCACCAGCACTATTACCAGCCAGGTGGATCCTTCATGTAATATTCAATCTAAAGTACACCACAGTGTTGGAGAGTCCCACTTACTAACCTCTATTTTTTTGTATTTACATTTTCAGTCACTGATAAAAGCAATGTTTATAATTATGTTAATGTGTGTGAAAAGGGTATTTCCTCTTATTGTAGTGATTATTATATTTAATATTTGATATGCTCGAGGTGGACTGTGTAAGAGGCAACTAGGGTTAACATCATTACCTGCTCACAGCCTCATAATCATTACTGATTGGACAAATTTCTAAAATTACCTTCTTTATTACCAATTACATAGAACACTTAGCTTTCTCAATATCAATCAGCACACTGTGATAATGCATAATTAAGTCTCGCAGACCAATCTGGATGAATTATCTAATATAAACCTAATGACAAAATCAAAGGCTTCTTAATAAAACCCTTGAAGCCATATTGTTTGTTAACTGATTGAAACTGGAAAAGATAACTGTGGCCCATCTAATGCTTAATAAATCAGTGCAGAGGCATAAAGCAAATTCCTCCACAGACCACAAATACATAATCTTATTGCTTTACTACTGCGTATTTATGTTGGATTAGATATCAAACAAAAACATTTTTTTAATATTTAAATACTAGTTTTATTTTATTTTTTTTACTAAACAAGGATTGCTTCAACATTTCCCCTACAGGGAACCGTAAAGCTCATGTAACCACCTCAAACACCGAGTGCTTCTGGAGCGCACAAGGAGACGTGACCGTGCCCTGCGCACCCCCACCCAGCTTCCTCTGGGAGCTGAGGCAAAGTCACCGACCGCAAGGGGATGGCTTTCAGATTCATAAAATTCATAGAATTTTTCACAAATGGATGAACACAATTTCCTCCCAATTTCCTCATTATGCAAATATGCAAAATATCAAATCTAGACCAATTAGGGGCAGCCACAGCTTCAAATTTACCGGTTTAAGCCGTAATTGCAGAAACCCTCAAATAATTACGCGGCTAATTGGAAATATTTGTGACAGATACAACAAATTCTCCCCACAAATTACATTTCACCCGAGGAAACACCGCGCCCCTGTGAAATCCTATTGAGGTCTAATTTCTCTTACATAATGAAAGGAACTGAAAACTTGTTATCACATTTGAGCACTACGCAGCTTGGTAATGTGGAATGATCAAATAAATTAAACTGAAATTCATACATATTTCTCTAATCTCTTTCAAATGCACTTTATTTGTATAGGAAATAACTCCAGGTCGTTCCACTATGAGTAATAAGAGACAGTTAGAGCGCATGAGCACTAAGGAGAGGCAGGGTGCATGTAGGACGTTGTCATTTCCAGACGCGTGAGGGAAGATCACGCAGTCACCTTCAAAACTTCAGCAATTTTTACTGGAGTTTCTGCATCCGGGAGCCTCTGGTTTGTCTTCTGGCTACCTGGGGTCTATCAAGTCCTCGCAGGTGACCCCCTGTAACTGTGCGCGATGCACACAAACGGGCTGCACACTCATCCACGTCGACACACATACACGGTCCATAAACGCCTGGAACTGAAATGGAGCCGGTCTATGTAAACAGGCAGTGCGCCTGCGGAGCGTAACTGCGCCTATTTGTCAGAAAGCCTCATAAATACGACCGCTTCTGATATCTCCATTTCTCCGCCCCGCCGGACATTGTATAAATGGGGAGCACAGATACAGCGAGCAAAGGCTCCAGTGTTTGTTTTTTAAATTATTTATCCATCCATTTTCTTAACACCTTATCAATCTTAGGGTCACGAGGGGGAGGCTGGAGCCTATCCCAGCTGACTTAGGGAGAAACGCAGAGTACAACCAGGACAGGTCTAAAAATAATTTATAGAGACGTCAGAATAAATATGTAAATCATGTAAATATTGGCTTAATTATGAAAAAACTGCCGGAGAAATATTTATTCTATTAAATTTAAATATGTGATTTTACTTTGTAACCCCAGACCCTCCCACTGTGCAATTAATTTTAAATGAGATAAACATATTTTCATTAAAATGACCTATATGTTTTTTTAAAAAAAAACTTTTAACAGAAAGCGTCGTCAGTCATAAATCCTAAAATTAGAGAAGCCACGTTTTAAAAATGTAATCATTTTGTCAGTCAGTGATTCTATTGCCTACTAACCTTTAAAAGTGCCATGATATTTTTCCAGTTTGTGCCATCAATCATTTTGTTAGGGAAGTTGTCACTTTTGTGGAGTGGTGGATATCTCATTTTCTTACGGGAAATCCCTCCTCATAATAAAAATTGCCTGTTTGAAATACAGGATCTATTTGCACATGTCTATACAAAAAAGAATAGGAGAATATTTGTGTGTGTGTGTGTGTGTGTGTGTGTGTGTGTGTGTGTGTGTGTGTGTGTGTGTGTGTGTGTGTGTGTGTGTGTGTATTGTTCATACACTCTAAGGTCATGCTGGTGTGATTGATGAAAGGACAAAGTGTTAGCACCAGAGACAGGAAGTGGACCCTGCCGGGGAAGACTGAGGTGAGGCGTTTCTGTCACATGGAAACCCAATTCATCCCTCCCCTCCCTGCGCATTCCCACAACACCGCAGTCTATTTCAGTCTGTTTGTATGAGTAATCAGTTGACCTCTCCTCTTTCTTTCTCTCTTCCTCTCTCTCTCTCTCTCTCCCACTTTCACACACACACACACACACACACACACACACACACACACACACACATACATTCACACCTCAGTCAGGCCCGTTTATGCTGTGATTTTCTGGACACGACCGTCACTGACATCAGATAGATGAGGCTAATCTCAGCCGCAGGCAGGCTGTCAGACAGCTTTGCTGAGGTTCAGTGTGTAAAATGGCGCACGACTGCCACGCACGGATTTTTTTTTTTCTAAACGCCCTTTACTTTTGATAGACAAATCTTGACCAGAAAAATAAGATGCACATACCACGGCATGCAATGAAACCAAACAGACCACTAAAAGCAGTCTTAACACAAAACCAAATTCCAGGCCAATGTTTAAAGCACAATTCTAGTGTTTGGTTACATTCATTTTTCCAAACGTAATCTAAAAAAAAAAAAAAAAAAAAAAAGTTTTGAAAAAAAATTCCACGACGTGTCGAAACCGTTACAAACACCATTTAACACAATGTCAAGATCAAGAAAGCAGGTTTCACACAAGTGGGATTTATTTTACATTGCACGCGGGTTCCTGTTTTTTTAAACACTCATGCAAGTGTTCGCGCGACAACCGAAGCTTTGATTATGTGGTTTTGGGAAAGGACGGGCTATGTCATGTGAAGAGCATGTGCACGTTTAGCTACACGTGAGTGTGAGAGTGTGCATGTGTGCGCATCATCTCTAATGCCCTGTTAATTGCCTGACAGTGTTCCTACACACACCTCTGCTAATGTTCCGCTTGCTATTCAGTCTGTGGCCTGCCTTCCTCCTGCCTCTCCTCTGCGCGCGCGCTCTCTCTCTCTCTCAGGCACGGATTGTTCTGTTACAACAGCAGCAGGAATCTCAAGCGCTAATTAGCTTACCTCACCAGAATTGTGATCAGAGTCTCGCGCGAGATGTCACACAAATAACTGTGGGATTAAGAGTAAGATACCAAGGATTATTATTGTTGTTATAATCTCGCGTGGCCCGAGGTCATCAGGGCACTTGATGACCTCGTGAGGTTTAGTTATACAAGTTCAGCACTTTGGACAGCGCCTCATTGCTTCGTTCAGGTGTTTCTGATTTGAAGGAAAAGACCGTCACACATTCTCCTCCTTAAAAAAGCCATTTCCTTCTTCTAGCTTTCTTTAATCACGACAATTAGACCCAATATTTTTCCCCAGACTCTGACAGACGTCGCTTGTAAGTCTCTTTTCTCTCCGAGCGTGCCGCCACTCTCATTACACACGCTGATTAAAGCATAGATTAGCCAGCAGTGGCCCTGCGCACTCCTCACCAGCAGCTCGCTCAATATCAATTAGAGGCTGCGCCAAAAGCAGCTAGTCCACCGGTGGCCCCCCGTCTCCTGATTCCAGCCTCCTAACAGCGCTGGCACTCCGCTGCCTAAGAATAAATAAATAATAATATTACCAGGATTAACAAAGAGAACAGTATAGGGGGAAAGGGGGAGGATAAAGGCGTGGAATCGCAGTTAAGACAGCATTCATCAAATAGTACCTCTGCGACTGTATGCAACTTGTTGACCAAATTTAAACTTATGCAATCACAGATCTGAGAGACTTTTCTTATCATGCCCAGACTCGCTTAATTCAGAGGCTCAAATCCAGAAGCAAAATTAAGGAAAAGTCACTTAGGCCTATTAGTCAAGGCAGTGTAGCCTACCTCTGCGGAGTTCGCTGCAGAAATGAACAGTGTGTGGACACAGAGCGAAAAGCCTTTCAGCACACCGTCAGTAGGTCGCTTCGGCTTAGAGGAAATTAATTCCCATTTTTCCTCGTCTCTGACCTCTTTGGCTCGGTAGAAATGAGGCTAATAGTGGCTGATTTCATTTACTGGTTACATTATCGGATATAGTTCTGTCTAACCTTATTGCGTCCACGTCTTAAATACCAATCTACCTATATTTTTAGAAGAGTGGAATAAGTCGTGTTTGGGTATAACAGACCCACTCCGTTCAATTAGGCTTGAATTTCATTTGCATAATGGTAGTTTCCTCATTTTCTAAGAAAAACATGGGTTGTTTCCGAGTTAATGTAATTTAACTGGCCTTAGTTTGTCAGGGATTATATTTTGCTGTGAGCAGCGACGCTATGCAGAGAAACGCGGACTATGTGAAGCGTTTGAAAGAAAAGCACGGTGCAATTTTTTTCTTTTTTAAAGAACTGCTTGTTACATTATTATCGACAAATATAAACAGTGCTATTTTAGTCTTTTTTCTTTCATGGAAATTTATGAATGTTTGAAATGTGAAAGATAACTGATCGTCATGCAACCGCAGAAGCAATGAAATGCATTTTAAAGCGAAGAACTCCGACCAAATCTCCAATAAGCACGTGGTAAACACAGTTTTGCTCAACCACTTCTCAACCTGCGGTGTCCACTAACAGACAGCCTGTCCAATTAAAAGTGGCCATTGATTATAGATAGCTACCTGCTGGCATATGAGGGAGACAATGTTGGATGCTATGCCACTGCCAATACAGGCTACAGTTAGCCATTCACTAACTAGAGCTGACACCAGCATATTAGATCTGGACTGGGTTAATTCACCTGCAGTTGGCCCCTGTGTTGGCTCCACAGCGCAGTGGTTTACCTGCCCACTCTAAATGCTGATCATTAAGTTGCTTCCAGCAGCCATGATTGGTGCAGAGGGGCTCATATCATTGATTAAAAAGGAAGGCTGATATCGCAGTTATTTCAGCTCCTTCCTTTTCTCCCTCAGCGGTCAGGCTGAAGAGGGCGAATGTAAATCAGTTCTGTTCGCTGAACAGCGCGCAGCAACATTTCATGCTGCCGTTTCTACATGGACCACGCTTAATGGGATTTTGCCATTTTAGTTTATTTTTTAATCCGATTTCAGACCGCGCAATCGCATCAGTCACGTTTAGCATACATTTCTAAATATAAAACTAAAACAGCATTTTTAGTTAATGGCGTCAGGCTGTGAGGAAATGACAACTCTAATTTGTATGTCTGTGGGGAAATAGGCCCGTAGCTCATACTTATCTCTTGTTATTGTGTGTGAAAACCTCTGAACCTAATTCCATTTTTCCCTCTCATATTTTCCAGCAAGCTGCTTTTCCATTAACTTTGGGAAAACACGGTGGCAGGTCCATTTAAAAAGCTCGTGCCCCACCCTTCCCATAAGCGTCTCAGCTCCGGAAAATAAGAAATTAAGAGCAGGGCCCATTTCATCATCAGCTCCTGTCTACCCCCAAACGCAGAGACAGCATCCTCCGGCAAAGCTCCCGGAGGGCGGGACAGGGGAGCTTTACCTTAGCATATGTTAACTATTACAAGATGTCTTGATGGAACACAACGAAATGACTGGTAATTGACATAAAATATGACAAAGTGTTAGAGTCTTTCTGAGGAAAGCGTCGCGTATTATGGCGTATCAGCTCCGTAATGTGACTGATTAATGAAAGATCGGCCTCGCACTCACTCAGCTGATTCTGTGAAAAATGAGTTTTGTGTTGTCATTCCGACAAGCCAGCAACCACGACCGGAAAAGACTATTAGCCGGAATCATTATCAATAGCCATATTTTCAAACTCTATTATGGCAATCAGGCTAGAATTTATTCAATAGATTTAGTTCATTTGGTTGTAATTGATAAATAATCAAAATTTATCAATGTACTTGCACACATTTCACTAACAATCAGGGAAAACTGCCCCATTTACCAGCTGACTTGGTCCAAATTAGAGCTAAATTGATGATCAATTAATCTTGGGAGGGGTAGTGCGCCGTGTTTAGAAGAGGAGCGGCAGAAATGTGGCGGAGAGGAGGGAGGAGAGAGAGGGAGGAGACGAGGAGAGGACGATAAAGAGAATGGATGGATGGGGAAAGCGTGGGATTTGTGAGAGAGTGAGAGGAGCTGAACTGGCTGGTGAGTAACGCACTGAAAACACAAGGAAGCTGCAAGGCGACAGCAACACAAAAATACAACTGTGTGTGTGTGTGTGTGTGTGTGTGTGTGTGTGTGTGTGTGTGTGTGTGTGTGTGTGTGTGTGTGTGTGTGTGTGTGTTCGTTCTAGCTTTATTTTTAGAGGGGTTGCTGCATTGCTGTCACACTCTGCCTAACCTTTTTGGTATGTGTGCCAATATATGTCTCAGAGTGAGTGAGCCACACACTTGAAGTATCAGGTAGCTCAAGTTCGGCAAATCAGACTGAGCAAGGTCAAAGAGACTGATCCCATTTATTCTTTAATTTGCTGAGGCATTAAATTGCATGATGTGGCTTTGCTGCAGTTTCATAATTACCAGCACATGTTTCTAATTTCAAGCTACTCAGAGACACTACTGACCCAAGTCCTCCCATTTATCTGGTGTTTTAAGAGCACAATTGTGTGTGGAAAGTATATGTGTTGACCTAAATATACCTATAGTTTTTAAGTCAGGATAATATTACCAAATTGTTCACACTTTATATAATTCTTATAGTAGAATTTGATGTTTATTTTCTCAATTTTACTAGAGTAGCATACAATTGATATTTTCATCAATAAAATCATACATAACACATTACTAAATGTGACTCGGAATAGCCTTTGCTAAAACACAGTGACATCAAGCTAACACCTTTGTGGCTGAAATTATTTAAACTGGCATTGTTTTCAGACTACAGTGTAAAAAGGGGTCTCGTTAACTGTGTCCAAGGCTCCCTGGCACCTGTAATGTAAGGCACTCATTACCTTCAATGATGCATTACAGCTTCCTAATGATGGAGCCACAGTAATAGACCTAACTAATGACCAGACTTAAGAAAGAACATATTCTAATAGCTGGAGCAGAACTGGAGGGAAAGTCAAGGTGTCAGGGAGGAAAAAGGGATTAGATCTGCAGACAACTGGAGGAGCTTAAGTGACTGAGTGTAAACACAATAGATCAACAGACTGTGCTAAACAGTTGTGAAGACTTATTTGAATAATTTATATTGTAGTTAAGTTTGCTTGAAGTAGGGTTTTTGTTGACAATAGTAAGAGGTAATGAAAACACGCAAGCTTCAAGATATAGATAGATAGATAGATAGATAGATAGATAGATAGATAGATAGATAGATAGATAGATAGATAGATAGATAGATAGATAGATAGATAGATAGATAGATAGATAGATAGATAGATAGATAGATAGATAGATAGATAGATAGATAGATAGATAGATATTATAGGTTATGTAAAAGAGAAATAAACAATAACATTTAGCAAACCACCCTTTTACAGAACAGTTCATGAACAGCTGACCCTACATTTTACAATATAAAATGCCTCGAGGCAGCTGTTGTTGTGAGTTGGTACTATAGAAATAAAACTGAATTGAACTGAATGGAGAAAAAATGGTGTAATTTAGACAGAATGTCTTTTTACATGTGTTATCGCAGACCACAGCAGAGCAACAGACGTTCAAAAGCACATGAAGAGATTTTGGGACTAAACAACTAGAGAGCTTTAGTCTATGATCTGAATAACTTGCTTAGATAGAAAATAAATTCCAACTGTTTCATTTTTGACAAAATGTATAATTTGATAGTGAACTTACTTCGAGCATCACACATCACACAAGCCACAAGAGTCTACTGCAACATACCTGGAAAGGTGTATGTGTAAGAGTACGGGAAATACTGGCATGACTTCATTGGGCATTGCTGTTCATTTAACTGAAAAAAGTGAAATAATTATAATCGTAATCCTTTACAAAATAATCCATTGGGCTAGATTAGACCTTTGTGGTCATAATTAAAGAATTTTTTCCTCTGTATTTTCAATAAAAACATTTCAGTGTAAAACCTTTTAAAATTACATTTTAATTTAATGCCAAAACATGGCTTTGTATGTTGGTGTATCTGCAGCTACATTCAGCTTCAGTGGATGATATTTGTTAAATGCACATTTATCTGGGTTTTTAGTATTAACCTGACTTAGACTGTAAATAAAAGAACATCTGCAGTCCCCCTGGACTTTAAATGACCTTTGAGTCATTTTGGTGACTACTTTGGTAAGCTCAGAGAAATTTAGCAGCGTATAGCAAATGATAACAGTGGTCTGTGGAGAATATTTTTTTTATTTAATACTAAGTAATACTATATAATAATAAATATTCTTTTCCACATTCAGAGAGGTTTGAAACTTTTGTACTGAAGACAGAATTTGACTATGTCAAGAAAAAATTGATGGGATATAAAGTTTAAGAAGAATAATTTTTTTTTAAAATCTTACTTTTGACCAATAACTGTACAATTTGATGGTGAAATTATTGTGGCCCATCACAATATATCAACAAGCTGTAGAAATCTACTGAAACATGGCTGGGTAGGTGCTGCATGTATGCGTGAACCATGTTTTCTTTATACATACTAAACTAACAACCATGTTGAAACATTTCATATTTATGGGTAACTTTGACTGCCATGAGTCACATTGATGACATGAGCCATATATCATCAGCAGCAGGAGGTTGTTCACATTGTTTCTCTTAATAACAAATGAATGAAAATCCGAGCATCCCACACAGAGAGCACCTGAGCATGGGGTCGCCTTTTAACACCACATATAATGAGACGTTTTGAAAGCTGCTGAGACTTTGAACACCAATGTAAATGACACCTATTGTGACTTTCATTGCTATTTTAATAACCTCTCAAATACACACACACATGCGCGCGCACGCATGCAAACACGCACACACACGCACTCAAGAACACCACACCACCTTCTCCGTGACATACGCCTCTTCTTTCTCATTAAGGAAATCGTTCTTCTTTGCTGATTATTTTATTTGATGCCGTGATTACCGCTCTGTGCACCGCATCAAGCAGTAACGGACACCAGGCGGAGGGCAACGGGCCTAATTGGAGCATGAGATGCACAGGGTGGTGCAGCCAGGATGGGTGGCCGGAGAGGAAAGCCTCTAATGGGTTCGCCTGTCTTCGGCTCTTCGCTCTCTCCTCTCTCGGGCTCTGATGCAACGCACTTATTGGTCTGCTTCTTATTCCTCTGACTGTCAAATCACCTGCACAGAACTACAGCGTGATTTGTTAGATAAGCGTTTCTGCAGATGGAAAATCGATTTTCCTTTTTAGATTTCTATAACTGAGTGAATGCAGATGCCTGGAGGGCGATGCATATATGTTAAGGCCTATTACTACAGCCAGTAGGTAAACTGGTTGTTTCTTATAAGAAACAACCAGTTTACCTACTGGCTCAGGTTACAGTTCAGTTGTGGTGTAAAGGCTCTTATCCCTGCATCTGCCTTTTGTTGCTTTGTGTTATTGTAACCTGTTCTGCAAAGGCTCGTATGAGCAATGGATTTAACGCAGTTTGATTGCTAAAAAACCGCGGAGAGGGTGGACACGGAATTCTTGATCTTTGAAATTGCTCTACAAAATTGCATTTGTTTTTGGTGCGCTTCCATTAAAAGTGTCTCCTCGCGTGTAAACAGCCGTTCCGCACTCAGATGCGCCGCATTAACCCGGGAGGATTGTAGGCCTATGTGAGTGTGTTTTTACTGGGGAAGATTGATGTGGTCCAGTTAGGGAGGCTGAGTGCTGAGTGAGACATAGACCCATTTCAAGTGGGTCCTTCTTATTACAGCAATAAGTTACAGTCTGTGGATCGGACAGCTGAGGGGATATCTGTCATCCAGGCCGTTACTATACCATGTAGGTCTTCAGATGAGTAACTTAAAACATATAGGCCACGATCGATTTTTAACACGTCTCATTTTATGTCCATGTAGAGAAATTAAAATATTTCCATTAAAATATATCGGATTTTAAATAATATACTTTAAAAAATTATTATTATTATTATTATTATTATTATTATTATATTTTGATTGCATTTTTTGTTGTTGATTAGTGGTAAAAGGATAACTCATGTAACAAAAAAGTGCCCAAAGTTTGCCCAACAATAATAATAATAATAACGACTGTATATATTTATATACTTTCACAAACACTTTCCACAGCATACAGACCATCTCGTGGCTCGGGCCCTTCACAAACGCAGTGTTGGCCCTACAACTCCCAATAAAGTGAGTCCCTCTCCTCTCTCCTGGTCTACACGTCTGAATCAAGCGAATCGAGCCTCTGCTGCTGCTGCTGCTGTTGATTGCTTCTCCTGAACCTTCGGGAGATGGTCACAGCTTTCCTCATCTCAGTGCACCATGCACCAGTCCATTTCCTTAAGTTTTCACGCTGTGCCACATATAGGCTACTTCCCCGCGTCCCGGCAGATTGCTGTTGAGGAGCATAAAAGATGAGCTGCCTCCATGTGGTGCAGGAGGGGAGAGAGAGAGGAGTCCTCGCTCGGACGCCTCCTTTGTGTGGCTGAAAAGAAACCTATTTAGTCCCAGGCGGTGGTCTATTCACCAGGCTCACCCTGACATCTGCCAAAAGCCTTCTCTAACCAGCACTGTCTGGAGAAGTAAGAGTGGAGCGCAAATCAATGCGCTGTCCTGTTAATTGTATAATAGACCTACTTATGGACTTCTGCTAAAGGGGCACAATCGTTTAGGGTCCACCACG
Source organism: Aulonocara stuartgranti (assembly GCF_965226115.1). Taxonomy (NCBI): domain Eukaryota; kingdom Metazoa; phylum Chordata; class Actinopteri; order Cichliformes; family Cichlidae; genus Aulonocara; species Aulonocara stuartgranti. Next base: position 12,692,777 of record NC_138948.1, on the reverse strand, counting down.
TCTGATTTTGTTTGAACCAAGCAGGCCTAAATACCTTTAATTGGGCCAGTGTTGATGAAAAGTCGATGGGAGTTAAAGCGGCCGATCACCGACGGTGTTTAAATCCATCTGTACTCGTTTATTTATTTATTTCCACGATTTGTCTCCACAAATCACCTGCCATGAGGGAATGGGAGCTATATTTGTTTTGTTTGTGAGCCAAGGACGGGAGGGAATAGGGGCTCTGAGGGGTTAGAAGGAGGTCTGGTGTGATAACGTTTCTTGTTCTTATTGCCTTTGTGTTTTTTATGACCAATGTCCAAACTGATAAGTACAAAAGAGACTCAATTTGCTCCCCTTAATAAATAAACAGCAACCAGCTTTAAAATTGTAACCGTAGATTTCTGTCCCTTCATTTGCTAAACGAATCCTGGCTTTACTGTGTGAACAGTCTGAATTATACAGTCAAGGGATTTAAAAATTAAGATTTTGATGTGTTCAATTAGAGTGACAATACAGTTTCCCTTTCAAATAAGTGTCAGCTCCTTTAACGAAGTAAAACAAGCCTCTGCATGCGCTCTCCTCCCGTATTTTACATGTGTTTCTATGTACTAACGGAAGTCCTGTCAGGGCACGGACTATATGAGATTAAACAAACACATTAAGATGTTTAACGTGGGATAATTTGAGCATGAAAAGCTAATAAATCAGAGGACGGAATGGCAGAGGATTGAATTGTAGTATTTCGTGCGCGTTTGGGTCTGCGCGTGCGCGCTTACGTGCGCGCCTGTGTTAAAAAAAGAAGGGGGAGTCACGTCGCTGACATTTCCAAGCTCCTGCTCTGATTGGCTCTTATTTGAGGAAGCTCACGGGTTCTTTCAACTAATAAGCGCCTCCCCATCGCTCTAAAGGACATTATAATGCAAGGGACCTCCTTTTTAACCACAAACCGAATTTTCGTTCATTTAGACCATATATACTTTTTAAATTGACCCAAAGTTGTAGGATTTTTTTTGGAGCGCATTTCGCCCTGGAGCGGTACGCGATGCTCTCTCATGCCGACCTCCTGGATGCTCGGCTCGGTGAGTTATCATCACTAAACTCCGGCCCTAAACTCCAGTGTAAGATTTCAACTTTTTGTCTAACGTTGTGAAGTGATAAATAGACTGTGTGGTTAATTGTGTTAATAACTAAGTGGTTTATCGTTGGTCGAAGCAATTTATAAGTAATTTATCAGCACAGAAAAATTATACCATAAAATACCAACGTAAATTTAGTATATTGTGTTTTTAATGCCACCTGTGCTGCCTGTTATATTTTAAAGACTCAAAGCATTTCATATAACTTTGTTTATAAGACGCTGCGGTACTCGGCATATTTACTCAAATCCCCTCTCCTACTCATCCTCTCAGGGATGAAGGATGCTGCAGACTTACTCGGACACCGAGAAGCTCTCAAATGCCGGCTGGGAGGTGGAGTTCCAGACCAGGGGCATCCGGGAGACATGCCTCCTGGTTCAGACTCTGTTGAAGGAACCACTCTCCTGCCGGGTGAAGACATCGCCACTGTAGGATCCAACTCTGCGGGCATGCCGGTGAACGGGAAGGAGCAGGAGAAGCAGCAGCAACAGCCGCAGCAGAACTCCGGCCAGACCACAAGCCAGCAGAAGCAGAAGCGGCACAGGACGCGTTTCACACCGGCGCAGCTCAATGAGCTGGAGCGAAGCTTCGCCAAAACCCACTACCCTGATATCTTCATGAGGGAGGAACTGGCGCTAAGGATCGGCCTCACCGAGTCCAGAGTTCAGGTAAATACAATAATGCAGAGACTCGCATAACAATTCAGGGTGGGGCTTTGGAAACAGTTTTTTTACGATTTGTAAATATCCAAAATAAATACATAAATACAAAAAAATTAAATAAAATCATCATCATAATAATTACCATTTCAATCCGCCTGGAAGATAGTGAACAGAATCGGTTGTGTCACAAGAGGAAACCACGTGCCTCTGTGTTATTAAAAGACATTTTTATTTTTAATCATTTGTCATTTTACCCTAATTAATTTGTAGTTAATTTTCACCCAATACCAACATATTTTGTGGACGTTTCAAGTTTGGATGAACTACTTGGAATTTCAAAGCTAACCATCGAAATGGCGCCACTTGCTCAGTCTAAGTTACAATAAGCCAAGACTTAAATGAGAGTCTATACAATATACTTCAAGTAAAGGAGTACATTTTGGTTTTTCAGGTACCGCGTGTGAAATATCTCTCCCCAGTATCACTGTGCATAAAAACGATAGCATAGCCTCGCCGTGTCCAGATTTTCCAGTAATAACTGTTTAAGAAAATAGTTTCTGCTTAAATTGAGTTGCATGACGCAAGTATCCCATAATATATTCAACTTTAACCTGATATCTGACTAATATTTAATTGTGAGAGCATCCGGTCCACAAAGGGCTCTGTCCAAGGTACTGAAACATTTCTCATTTGAGGATGAGGAATTCGATGGTCATCTGGCTTTTACAAATTCCAGAAAAAATCCGTGTATCGCCACTCATGGAGACTTTTTTTTCTTCTTCTTTTTTTCGTTTCTTTGTTTTATTTTGCAATTTTGTACTTCCAACAATTACACGGGGAGCATTACGGCTTTGATCATTATCTCTGATTTTTTTTTTTCATTTATTTAACCATCTAATAAAATAAATCTTCAAGTACTAGAAGATAGCCTTCCAGATATTTTTCTCGGACTACATTTATGAGAATTTCCGTAACAAAATATGATTACACATTTGTAAAAAAAAAAAAATCTCTCTTATTAATCGCACGTGATTATTTGACAGTTTTGAGAAAACTAAAGAGAGAAGGAACATGCTAGGCTCTAATAAACAAAACACATTACCAACCAATTTCAGTCTTATTTATAACAGTGAACGGGTTATTAAACCGTGATGTGAAATTCATGCAAATTATCCCACTGAAAGCAATAAAACCAGTATAATCATTAGTCACCGTAATAATCCATTCTTTATTCCAACCAGTGCAGGATCCTAACCGCTCAGTGCATGCCGGCTCATAGTCGGTGTTGGTAAACATTAGTGCAGGCCGTGCAGGTGCAGCCTTGAGTGGGCGTGTTGGCCCGAGCGCGTGCCTCCACACAGCCTCTCTCCTTTAAAATGCTCTATCAGCGACGTCTTAATAGGACTCAAGAATATATTGTACTTTTTTAATGGAATGAGAAATTGCATTTTCTTTCCCCCCGAGTGTAATGGGTTTGGGCGACGTTTCACGGCTGGCTGAGCGGAATGAGAGCGAGATTTCACTTTTAATATGGAGGCATCGACTCACGGCCTCGTGCGCGCATTAATCACACCCGAAGATGAAATCTTTATAAAGCCCAGCGGTGTCGCGCGTGCGTTTTCAGCTGTATGGCTCGGTGTGTTTGTGGGTTTTCTCGCGCATAGCCAACAGACGGGCATTTTTTATTTTCGCATAGATGCTGTACAGCGATGCGGGCCATTTGTATTTAAGCCCGCGCAATATTTAGGGCAATTTTCAGTTAATCTGCTTGTAAATAAGATGTTAGAAAGATAAATTGCTCGACTCCTTGCTGCAGAACTTGAGTAACAAACCCTCTGACGCACACATTTTTACACCACAGCTATTTCTGTCTCCTACAGAATATAAATGTTCTCTTACTTTTGTTTTATTTACTGGAACCTTTTTTTTTTTTTTTTTTACAATTTCTTTCGAAATACTTCGCTTCATCTTTAGAGATTCGAAACTTTCGGCACTCCCAAAAGCTTATTTTGAGGTTTGGGGTTATAAGTACACTATTAAAATTTTCTCTGACTGTTGGCCAACAATTATTCAAAGTGGTTGGCCTTAGAAAAGTCCTGGGCCAAGAGAAGAGGTCTAATAATAATTCGATTAAATTTAGTTAGTTCCACCTCAAAATGAGATTATTATGGTGAAGAATGCTATTATTGTGTCCATTGCAATATGGCTTCATATGGATGAGAACGTGGCATCTTTCCTGGTTAAAATAAACACACAGTGCCCAAGAAATATATCACGTATGTTTCTCAGTACCTCTAAATGTCGATTTGTGTCTCTGATTTCAGGTTTGGTTCCAGAATAGACGCGCTAAGTGGAAGAAAAGGAAGAAGACCACTAATGTTTTCCGTGCACCGGGTACCCTGCTCCCAACACCGGGCCTGCCACAGTTTTCTGCCGCTGCCGCCATGGAGAACAGCCTGTGCTCCTTCCACGCCAACGACTCTCGCTGGGCTACGGGGATGGCGGGGGTCTCCCAGCTGCAGCTCCCCCCGCTCTGGGTCGCCAGCCAGGCATGGCGCAGTCACTGTCACAGTGCAGCCTTGGTCCAGGCCCGCCACCAAACTCCATGGGTCTCTCTAACGGCCTGTCCTCCAACGGCTCCGGTCTGCAGTCCCACCTCTACCAGACGCCTTTTCCAGGAATGTCGGCCTCCCTCTCCGGCCCTACGAACGTATCGGGCTCCCCACAGCTGTGTAGCTCCCCGGACAGTGACATGTGGAGAGGAACGAGCATCGCGTCTCTGAGGCGCAAAGCGCTGGAGCACACAGTGTCCATGAGTTTCACTTAGTGACTTTTGACCACACCGCACCCTATTCCATCAAACACCCCTCTCCCAGCCCCGCCTGGCTCCTTCTTTTTTCCTGTTTTTAATCCAGCTATTTAGATCAAAATGAGAGAACGAATGAAGTAATCAGGCCTTAAATGTGAGGAGAGAAAAAAAGAGGTAAATGCCACCTCATAAAGACCAAATAATGATAATAACAAAAGGACAACATTTATTGACAAACGGAAGAAAAAAAATGGGGTCATTTATCTCGTTAATTCAAACGGATTTTTTTCTTACCAGCTATTGTTGATAAATACTATTGTAATGATCTTTAGACTATAGGCCCTAATTACCGAGAGCCAAACAATCGTCGTATTTACGTTGTCATTGAGCGTGTCTTTACGCACGTTATTGTGTTCAGGTGAGGTTGTGTTATGTCAAACGGTTATTTATAAGATTGGGTATTTTGATAGCAGCCTGCCACACACGCACCAAACTGACAGTGAGCCTACTGAACTGTGTCTCGGGCATGCACTGTGCATGTGGATTTAATAATTAAAGGAGAAAACGGTGCCCACTCAGACTGAACAGGTGCTTTTGTTTGGTGACCTCAGTCCCGTCTGCATGGGACGGGATCACACACACACACGGGCGATCTTTCAGTAGGCCTACTCTGTTTTAGGATGTTTTGTGTAGATAAAACATTCTTGCTATGTACCCGCTGGTCTTTTTTGTGACATGTTTTAACTTATTGTATGTGATATTACTTGACACATTTCTTAAATGTTTGATCTTACATCGAAATGCACCACATTGACGGGTTTGTACCAATTTAAAATGAGCAAACAAATAAAAATAATTTTCAAGAATGTCAAAAACAAGAATGATGTATGTCTCCATTAAATTTAAACGCATAATGATTATTTTGAATACATTTCCAAGGACGGTGAAGCGTTTGCTACGATATCTACTGTAATACTAGTTTAGGCGATTTGAACTATCCATTGCCTTGGATTATCCACAGTTACATGTTATCAGTACGCGTCTGACTGCTATATGACATAATTTTGTTGCACAAATTATTATTTTTTTGGTTATTGCTCAGTGACCTAAAGAGGTGTTTTTGCAGGGTTTATGAGGAGACAGGGTTAAAGGGTTTGTGAAGGGTGACTGGTCTTATGGTGGCAGACAGCAGCGGTAAAGATACCAGGCTGAGATGTCAGCGCTGTGATGTGACGGTCATTGATTTTAACCATGACGGTCATCCCACTGAACACACTGGATGGACTGAAACTAAACGGAGGGATCGCAAGGCTACGACTCAAAGGAATACACCAGCTTATACTGTATAACTTATATGCTTAGGTAAAGGTTGGTGCTATGACCCTAGCACGCTAAAAAGGAAGTTAAAAATTGCTCCATTATGCTATCCAAAGAGGTCATTATAGGAGTGCTAGACGACATGAAAATATCCACATATTATTCTATGAATGGAACAAAACCAGGACCGTGGAAAGCAGCAACCACTTTATTTGATCAATGATTTAAATGTAAAGTTTATTCTAATATGGAGCCAGAGAGGAAATAGTAAATTGTTGTCATTTGCTCTTAGCTAGTGGATGTTTGTTAATCATATTGTTATTATATCAAAACCGGAGATACCTCCGTTTAATTACTTACAGTTTATAACATATGGATCAGTTTAGGACTTTTCCATCATGCAATTTTAACTCAAATGGTTATAGCTAGCAATTTTAGACCAGGATGTTGGATAATACCAATGTAAATAGCATACCTGTTAAAAGTGGGATTGTCAGTAAGCTAGAAAACACAAGGATCCAAACGCATACTAACAATATATATAAAAATATTAAAATTATGATTAAAATACAGCAACAAGCTCTTGGCAAGTGTATCAGAGGTGTTATATAAACATTAAGCGTGGAGCTCAATATTGTGCGCTTCAGTCTGTTCCACAATGCATTAGCAATAACGTGTTCATGGGCAAATCACTATTTGTGTGCCTGTCAGTCAGCACCATAACAACACCATATTAATTAAATCAAATGATATTTTAGATGTTGCTTTGGGAAGTTTTCTTACCTTTTTCTACATGTTACACATAAGAAAAGTTATATATAAGTTATATATACATAATATGTTTTGTCACTTCCAACAGGACAAAATTGATCCATGTGGTTAACTTAACCAATGTAGTAGACTCACAGTTAGTGTGTAAAGAGTCGGCGATTAAGCTGGTAAAACCAAGCTGAAACAGATAATAGAATGGTAGTTATATATTTAAAAATGCAACCCAGTGAAGCATTTATGAATCAAAACTAATCATTAACCCAAATCTGGTAAACTGACATGTTTTCAGATGTAATGGATAATATTCATTATTCATTACATCAGATTTATGATTAGCTCTATAATGTTTAAAACATTACATGCACATCATGACAAAAAATACAAATCAACTGTATGAGGCAGTTTGCTTTTGTACCTTTTCATCATTTGACATTTATCTAAAATTCCTCATTACTTGCCAATCAGTTCTGTAATAGGAAAACCTCTCACCTTGTTTATGTTGCTTTGATTTTAAATTATCCTGATGTGATGTGTGATGTCTATAGCCTCAGAAGCAGCCCTGAATGTGGTAAATACAATTTTTCCATTATGAAAGTTAGCAGACCTCACTGTCTGTGTCAAAGAGTGTAAGTGTCAGCTTAGCCTGAAATCACAGTAGCTCAAATTAATCAGCGTGTTAACCTCATCTCGCTGCCGGTGCTGAGGCCAATTTATGGTCACGGGATGGTAATTGATGAGATATGGCATTACCATAAGCAGTCCCACTGCCTGTAAACTTATAATTGGAGTTTCTGTAACAATGCTGTGAGGTTAAACAAAGGATTAATCATAATTAACAAAAGTATATTACTTTCCCCATATTAAACAGTTGGCTCCCACCTTTTCTATTAGCATAAATTTGTTTGCAGTCATTTATGGAATTATTGGAAATACCAACTCAAGTCGAGACCCTGAAAAATTCATTTATTCCATTCTGTGTGTATATATGAGAGAGCCAGAGAATAAAAGCCTGTGCTTCTGCTTGGAGAAATTAACTTGAATGAGATGGCCTAAAACAAAGTTTTCCACCAAGCAATAAAAACTTTTTTGACTTAAGGTATTTTAGGATGTGTCATATGTTCCCAGCAGGAGCACAAGTGGCTACACTAACAAATGCAGTGATTGTGTTACATTGTTTAGTGTATAACACACCAGCATATACAGAGGAAGGAAAACCTAAAAACAACTGAAAGCAATGGAAATCGTTATGAATGTAAATGAAAATGGAAAACGCTGCAATCCAGCACCAGTGTCAACCTGAGATATGAAGCAGATGTTTAACCCACTCGACCAACCTTTCTGCTTTCACGTTACATTTCAAAGTAAATGCCATCTTTTGTAAAACAGAAATTTAAAACTTACTAATTACCAAGTTGTTGTTTCTTTTTTTTAACTGATTGACTGTTTACATTATAACTTGAGGCCATTGCTTATCCGTCTTGTAAACAGTATTTACATCCTAGTGGGAGTCAATCAATGAATCCAGGAGGCCCACCCACTCTCCAGAGACTTGCAATTACCAGATACTGCGTGGCAGTTGATCAAAAACGATAACAGCCACAGCCAAAATGACTACTGCTCCACCCATTCAGACAGGAGCTGTAGTGGTGTCAGCCTGAGTGTATGTTGTGTTTCTGCTAAATCTAGTTCTATGCATAGCTCAGCCCACCAGATCCGGCCCTGTGCTGACTACTGTGTCCTGGGCTGCAGTAACAGATGTGAAATCACATTACCCAAACGCTGCAATTAGTCTCACTCGCTCGCGGGTTAATGAGTTTGTGGAAATGTGCGACCCATTCCTCATTAGGTAATTTCTCATGCACTGATGAGAGAGGGAGAGAGAGAGAGATGTGGGTATACCAAGTTAGTAGAAATGACACATAGTTTGCTGCAACGTATACTGTAAAGCAACATACAGCTCAGGGAGGGGGTTTTATCACCATACTCACATAGGTCTTCTTCTATTTGCATTAAAATAAAAATATTTGTGACATATGACTTGAATTCATAAAAAAGGGTCACCATTTCCTCTGTTATGTCAAGAGTTCCTTTGCAGAGGGTTTGTAGTGCAGCTTCTGTCATCTGCTGCAGTTATATATGACTTTCTCATTATGGTGTGACTATGCTTTTTGCCTTGCTGTGAGGCCACAGAGCCTGCGTGTGAATAGACAGCCCAGGGCAAAGCTCTGTCACCACACAATGGACAACAACAAAAGAACTAATTAGCAATCAATTACCGACATGTTTCTGTCCTGCACCTTTTATGTGGTTAGAGTGTAGGGCAGGTTACCACCACTCAACATGTCCCATTCACACAGACACATACACACGCGCACACACAGACCACCTTCTGCCTGTATGTGTGTGTGCGTGTGTGTAGTTTCTGGTTGATTTGGATGATTGCAGGGATGTATGTCGTAGCCCAGGGACACACGGTTTTCCGGAAGAGAATGTAACCTCTCTCATAAAGGTAAAAAAAAATAAATCTTCAAATTAATCCAATTTAGGCCTTTAGAGGAAGTTGCTTTTCACCATGTCTGCACCCAAGAGTGCAAAAGATAGTTGTTCATTAGCCTCATCTGTGCCAATCAGTCTCTAAACTCTCCTTTGTTGTATCTCATTGCTTCTCTTCATTGTTATTATTACTTGTAGTTGATGTAAAGGGCAAATTTCATTTCATTAAAGAAGACTGAATCCACAATTTCATAAAAAAACAGCATCGGTAAAGTAGATTTAGTGTCTAATTTGAGCACGTACCTTGCTCATTTCACCATGTTCCTCTCTGTTGCTGTGTAACACACGCACACTCACACTCGCACACACAGTGACATCTGGGCGAAAGTGTGCTGTGAAGAGTCTGCGAGTGCCTCTCATGATAACAACTCTGCATCTCAACAACCTACATCCATCATCATCAACACTAACATCTGCTCTGAGCCTCAGCCTTAAATCTCTTTCTACTCCCCCAGCCCTTTACTCCTCTCTTTTTTCCACCCTCTCTTCCCCTTTCTTACACTCAGCAGCTCTTCTTTTGCTCCTTAAGATGTTTATGAAAAGATGTTTATGAAAAGAGGCCCCTTTTTATATAACTCTCCTTCCTGTGCTCTGACCAAATCCCGTCATCTGCTGATTATGTGTAGACATGCTTTTGTTTAAACCAGCCTTAGAAATCAATATTTAATGATGATGTTATCAGTGCTTTTATGTGTAATTTAGCCCGAATGTCAGTATGAATGAGACTCTGTCAGGTTTATGACGTCAAGCATTTATTTTCTGTTAATGGGTGCTCCTGGTGGTACACAAACCAAAACCCAGTGGACGTCTGATGGATTTGTCTGTTTCATTTCTGTTCACGCATGCATTCACAGGCAGGCGTGCATGCATACACCACATAACCACCTTTAAACCCACACACACACACACACACACACTTTATTTGATTATTATTTATTATTTTACTATTGAAAATAAATGAAGTGGAAATTTGATGTGTAAAAATAGCTGATAAATTCCAGAAATACCACACTGTGATTGCTGTATAATACTAGAAAATGGCATTGAATGCAATGGCACTGTCCACATTAGTCTGAGCTTAAAACACAATCAATCAAAGCAAGTTTGTTTCCAAACAAACTGCTTTTTTTTTGACAGTCACCTCTTCAGCTCTGGGAGCCAACACTGTTGAGAGGCAATAATCGTGATAGTTTTTTCAGTCATTTTTCTCCCAATAACAAGCCATTTTTAATCCAATTAGGAGTGCTAACGTGAGAGGCATAATACCACGGCCCCTGGGACAGATGAGAGAATATGCAGGACATTTATCCCGACAGTCAATATTGGATTTCTCACTAAGCAGCTGTGCCTGCTCTCTCTGACATTCTCCACCTCTGCACAGTGATCCGTCCTGATTAAAGCGGCTTTTCTACTTTATCAACATTCATTACATGACCTGGTCATGCATGGCCACCAGGAGTAGCAAAGTTACATGCCTCACGTCGGGGTTTTCCTACTGCACTTTTTCTTTTTATTCAACTGTCTAGTGAAAAACGATATATCACTTGGCGTTCTGTTTCATTCTAGACGGGGTTTTGAAATTGTAAGAGCAGACAAGTGTGTTCTGGTATTCCCCGAAAACTTTTCTCACCTACACTGAAAGGGTAGATTTGTTTTCAAAGGTTAAAGCAGAATACAGCTGGGTAAACTGGTTTAGTATTACAGCATAAAGCAGGTATGTGACTAAATCATCCAACTGTTGTGATGCCTAATTTTGTGATTTGATTTTCTGAATCCATGAATTTTAATCCTGGGTGAATCTGATTTTTGCTTGTATTTGTTGTTTTGCTATTCGTTCACCTTTGTTAAGACAGAAAGATAATTCAATGTGAAACTCTTCAGGTTGAACAAGTAACAAAGAGCTGCCAGTAAAGCCAACAGCAGCTAAACAGTGCCACCTTCTGGTAGCTGTCTGGTAGCTCGCAGCGCTGTTTTTTAATCGTTCATGCCATTTTTTTTTCTCAAGAAAATCCAGACAGATGGTCAATAGATTTTATTTCACCTCGGTATCACTTAATCACTTAATGAAATATGTCTGTTAACTCTGCAGAGAATTATTTTTCCATCAAAACCTAGTTAATAAAACAGAAAGTGGACGAAAAAAGGGCTGCTGTTTATAGCTGATTGCAGTCGATAAATTTATGCAGTGTACTGAATCATTGTCATTGAATACATTGATTATGTAGACTAATCAATGTGTATTAGGCTGGATAAGACTGCCCAGACCACAGTGAGCCTGAATGATGAAGGAACACATTTAAAGGCCCACCCATCTCTGCCTTGAGCAGACATGTTTCAGAGTGTGAGGAAACTCTAAGCAGGTGGAAGAAAATGTTTATTTTATATATTTTAAACTGATGCACAAGATCAGTATGAGCTGTATAAAAAGATTTTCATTATGCTAGCATTCAGGCAAAGTCTGTCAATATATAAAGCAAGAAAAGTTCCCCTCCTCCGAAGAGTTAAGAGATAAATAATGTTGCCCAGGACTTAGCTAGAAGTATTTGGAGCTGACCTAAAATTATTTTTTGAAGGAGTAAGAGGTTTTAACAGCCAATTAAAGACCTTCAACTATATACTTGTCTTCTGCACTGTTCCTGCCTGCCTAACAAATGGCAACTGTCTTGCCACAAGGTACTCTCAGGCTCTCTCAAGTTAGCCACTGACTCACATAAATAAAAACATCAGACAAGTGTCTGCTTTTTTTTTTCCCACAGTCACTGCTTGAAATTGAAAAAATGATTTCCAAGATATGAGCTGAAAGGCCACTGTCTGACATACAGGAGCCTCCAGAGACTTTGTACAAATAGGAGCATGGCCTGAAGAACCAAAGTGTGTTCTATAACAATAAAAAGTGGTCCTAAATCATTAACCCAGCAGGTAAATGTATTCGCTTTTGCAAAAACAACATCAAGCCACCAAATCCCTATGACTAAGGGTGATTTTTGCATTATTTGTTTAAAGAAAGTTTAAGCAATAGCTTAAACTTTGGTATGTGTTATTTTACCATACCAGGTTTGGTGAGCACTGATATTGAGGATCATGCTTGAGTTAGTTACTACACTTTATGTAAGACTTTGTTTTATTACCAAAAAAACAAAACAAAGTGTATAAAGAAACTAGTATAATAGCAGCATACACATGAAATAGTGAGTTTTATTTTATTTTTTAGTTTGAGCAATCGATTTCATCATCCAAACAAAACTGGAGTTGATTTGTTTTAAGTGATTATCTTACTCCCTAAGCTTTTCTGTCAAATCCTGCTCTCTGTTTATATCAGTTTACCTAATTGTGTTTCATTGGGGAAAGTGGTCCCTGTTGGCTCCAGAACAATTATTTTGCATCACACTTTGTAATTATACTATTATGTAGAATTATTCTCATCGTCTGCATGCACCATCAATCATCCCTGTATAATTTGTGAATGTGCTTACTAGGAAACAGACAACAAAAAGCTCTTCACATCATGTTCCAGTGGCTCATTTCAGTGTATACAATACCTCAGTATTTTATTCTTAATATTAGCATAATCCGTGTTTGTTCAATAGCCTCGCCAATAATAGATTGAAGATTTTTTTTAAAAGATGTACGTTAAGAAAAAACTGTTTTTATCTAAATGTATTTTGTGCATTTATTATTTTTCTTTTTAACGTGTTGTCCCTATAACCCATAAATGCTTCAGCATGATCTCTTCTGACTACATAATGCATCACACAAAAGTCTAACATGGTAAAAACCAAACCAAATAAACAGGCCAGTGTCAGATGGGAGTCACCAGACCTCCCCTGAAGAACTTGGTTGGAAGGTAATTAAAAGAAGAGTGTGTTATCCATCGCTCCTCATTAATGCACTTTGAATTAGCCACTTTCAAGGGAGAGGAATGGGGAGGAGGGGACAAAGGAGAAAATCCATGCAGACTTTAAAGTAATCTCTCTCTGTCAGGTTGGTCCAAATGGGGAGGGTCAGCTCATTACAGCCCACACGGGAGATGAATGGGTCAGTCAGGCAGTGGGGAGAGCCGGGCTGGACCGCTGTGTTGACAGACAGATCCGCACAAGAACTGTGTGTTCCTGTGTGTGTAAAGGAGGCAACACACAATGAAGAAAAAAATCAAAAATACTTAGCTACATGTGTACGTTTGCCAGGGAGCAGGTGTTCAAAAGGAGGTTGCATGCTGGGCAGTAAGACAGGGTTAAGACACTAATGTCTGCAGTCAACAATCACTGTGATTTAACTTTAACCACATGGAGGGGTGACTGTCACATCTTGCCAGCTGGGACAATCATCCCAGATACAGCAAATCACACTCCTTTAAGTTTTTTTTAAACTGCTTCTATCTTTAGGAAAATCCTGGTAAACCAAATCAGTTGCATTTTTGAGAAAACTGTGGGAAGGATTTGTCATTGCCACTTGGAGCATCATTGAGAAGTTACCACTGATTCGTGCATTTCTTGAAGCAAAAATAGACCTGTTTCTGCATCTGCCACCAGATGGTGTTGTAGCCTTTTGTCTGGTGAAGACAGAAGCAGCTGGCTCCTCGCTTGTTTTTCTTAGTGATGATATTTATGGTATCTAAATTTAAAACATTTTAAACACATCTGAATTTGATGTTCTGATTTTAATATTCAAATGTACTGGGGGGGTTTTCTGTCCGTTTTTTCATATCACAATTACTGGGATATTCTTGTGTGCTGTTGGTTTAGTCATGCTAGTACTGTATTTTTATGGTTCCCCAAGAATAACACATTTACAGAGAAAGTTCATCCATGTGTAGCACAGGATGGCAATTCATTCATTCTTTCTCACCCTTCATTCAGTCAGGGTGATACACTGGGGGAGGTAATAGGGGAAGAGTGGTTGTTAAATATGGTTATTAGATTAGAAAATGAACTCTTCAAATAGGCCAGCACTGAGGGAATTGCTGTATCTGTTCATCATTTAGAGCAGTATAATCAGACTCTGGGGTTACGTGTTCATTAAAATCTATCAATTCATTTAATAAATTGGATTTTAACAATTACAGTATGTATCACAGCTCCGCATCACACATACGCACACATCACATGACATGAAATTGCTAAGGGACAAGCATTTAACACCAGGAAATACACACACATGGGCACTCACCACGTAGCATTTTGCGAGCATTTTCCCTTTCCTGTGGTGTCATTCAGATTAGCAAAACACACTTTAAACAGTGAGACTCTGGCTAATAGGTTGAGGCATCTTCACAACGCAATGACTCTGTGAGGCAACTAATTATTAACACTGACTACTGGCTTTTAGATGAAAGTAACACACCTCGAATAGGTCATCAGCATTAAAAGTCAACAGGCTGACAGGCTGTTATAGTAAATGTTATTCATTATGTTCATTATTTTTTGTGGTTTGTTGTTCTGTGTGGCATCGTAGACCTTAATAACGATGGAAAAAAATGTCAGCTGTAATTAGCTCAAGGCGCACTTACGCACAGTCTCTCATCTTCATTTCAGATGAATGACAGAAAGAGAGGGCTATTTTATCAGATGTGTGTATGAGCGCTGACAGGCTGATCATCATCTCTTACACTCAGCTACATCTGAGTTTGACCTTTCACAGCGGCAGCACAGGCAGCTAAAAGTGGTCAACTCTAAATGACTTTCCTATGTCAAAACAAATTGAACTACATCGCAGACTCTCGCTCTCCCTTGTTGGCTCTTTCTTACTTTCTCCTTCCGGACACATATTCCGGTCTTTTTCCTTTTTTCATGTGCAGTATACGGTATGACTCACTGCTCATTTTGTTCTCACTTTGTCCAAAGATGTTATTTAGACCACAGCTGTCCATTTTGATTTCCTGGCTGTCAAATTGGCCAGCAAAAACAAGTAAAATGAATGAATAAAAATCTAAGCAAAGAGGTTATATCTCTCTAAACACAGAAGAAAGCAGGCTATAGCACAAGCACAAATCTGTGGCAAAATTTGGTGGTATTCTACTCAGTCTAATAGAGGTCTACTTGCAGTATCTGAAACAGTGGAACACAAAGCACCTTTTATCAAACTTCTATCAAACTGCTATGTGAAATATAAAAAATCATCCTCTCTCTAATTATCCTCTCTAATCTGATGAGTGTTTGACTAACTGACCTCAGTCAGTAAGTCAGACTTCAGACTTCTTGCAGAGAAACACCTCATTTCCTCACTATTCCTTTATTAGAGACGGGGAGCTAAAACACGTCCTTAAAAAGATAGTTGTCACAGTTGTCACAGATGTCTCTTAAGTCTTAACTCATTCACTGCCAGCCATTGGCAGTGAATGAGTTAAACCCATTGACTCATTCACTGCAATTGACGGCTATAGACGTCAATGGCAGTGAATGAGTTAATAGTAACCAGCAAGTGAGTCAAAAGTTGTCGCACATATTAGTCCCATCAGGCCACAAGTTGCTGATCAGAAAGCAGAAGCAGGAACAGAAAAGATTCTTTATATAGAATCAAAGATGTATTAATTCAAATAATTAATCATTATGGAAAAGATGCTTGGTATAAACTGAGTGTTTATCAATCAAGTAAATTTCTTTCGACCAAATTCCATCAACATTTTACATTGAACGTATGCAACACAATGGCATCGAAAATTTACATGCAATCAAATTACTGTACTTAAATGCAGCATTTTGGAAATGGGGATAAAACACAAAATAAGCAGTAACTCCAGCCTATCCCACTTGTCAGAGTACACTTCAGCTCATAATTCAAATAAAAAACTCGATTTAGGATCAGTGAACACTTTAACATGCTTTTCACTGAACTGTGAGAGGTTGTTGAGGTGCACAGAGAGAACATACATGCTCAGAAAAACTCTAAACCAAGCTAGAAGATTCATGGCAATGTCACCGTGAGGTAGCAGCACTAACCACTGCAGTTCTGTGCTCCCCGATGCCCAAATGTCAGGCAAATGTAATAGACTGAAACCAAATTGAAAGTGGTTCTTTAGCTGAAGGTTGACTCATGAGTGGCACTGCATAAACTCTGACTCATTCAGTATCTCAAAGGACATCTGAGAATTCATGACTTTTGCAATCTGAGCATTCATGTCCGAAAAGTGTATATATAAAAGAGCGCATGAGGTTCATTTTCTCTCCGCCAAAGTCTCAATATATCCATTTGTGTGACAAACTGCAGGAAAAAGTGGAGAGTGCAGATGCTTCCACCCTGGACCACTGCACCATACAATTAAGCAGTTAACATCCAGTCATCTATAAAAATTCAGAGCAGGCCCATTCAGTTCTGCTTTTGTATCAAGATGGCAAGAGGAAAATATCGAAGGGACTTTATAAGAGGGCTTATTGTTGGGGCACAGATGGCAGGTGCTTCAGTCAAATAGCCTATTCCATTAACAGGTGTTTTCATAGGAATGGTGAAGTGACATCAGCATTTAGATCTATGGAAATTTTACAGAAACACAGAACATTTGGTCTGACATTGCCTATTTGATGATTGTGATGCTCCTGCATTAGTGTGATATGCAAGTAAAAATAAAGCGGGAGTTCTTCCTCCTGACTGTGTCAGTAAGAAGAGTCCATCAAAAAATAGAGTCGTATTGTATTAAGATTCATTTCGATCCTTATTACAGAGATGAATGCACACTGAAGAGTTCAGTGGTGCAAAACCCAGAGGCACTGGTCTAGAGACACATGTGGGAGAAGTGGTATCAGATGAGTCATCGTTCATCACGTCACAGGGCAAATGTGACGCACAGAAAGAGACTGGTACAGGCATGAATGCTTGACCTCCACTGTAAGGGGGATCCATAACCTCTGTAATAGCTCAGGAGTATTTTGCTATCATTGTTTGAGTGCATTTTTCTCCTTAGAGTTAAGGATCACTGCAAATCAAAATAAAGTTGTTCGGAGTGATCCTAGTAATCCTACCTACCCAGTTATGCAGTTATAGTGAATCATTTCTATCCTTATGGGAGTGGTCCCATCCAGGGTGACAACACAAGAGATGTCACAGCAGGACTTATTTGTAATGTAAATAACGTGAATTATTCAGTTTTGCTGGAGCAGTTAACAGATTTCAACCTTACTGAACACAATGAGAGTTTCTGGACAAATGTGTTTCCAGCACCACCATGGCCATCAAAACAGCAAATGAGGGAATATCCTTTGGGGAAAAAATACGGTTCATCCCTCTTATCAGTGTTCCTGAGACTTGAAGAATCAATACCAACAGTATTTGGCAGTTCAAATATGTCCCACGAGCTATTATTTTTCAATGAAGAGTCACCAAATTGACCACAAAGCACTATGTTAGCCTGTCTACTCAATGTTAAGCTGTGTAGCGATTTTAATAAACACTGACATGTTTCAAGTATTGCATTTCCTCCAATGAATTCATACGCAGTAATTATTAGTTTCTAAACATCTGAATTCCCTAAAAACAGCCTTGAATGACCGCTTTTATTCACTCATTATCAAAGTCATTTTTAAGTCCGCACGGCTAAATGTTTGTCACTAACCCTCTGATGTCGGCCTGCCTGCCTGTCTGGGCTGCTATAAAAGCTGCGATCTCACAGGCAGCTCCGTTATTCTCCCCTCAGCTTCAGGACACACTCCTCGAGAGACGCACTTCAGCATGTCGATGGCTCTGCGCACACAGCTGTTTCTCTTTCTTATCTGCGTTTCATTAAGGATGGGGCTCGCTCGCTACATCGAGGTAAGGTCGCGTTTGTAGTCGAGCAAAGTGGAATTTTTGATCAAGTGAGGCAGTCTGAACTCATGTCTGTCAAGTTTTTATGAGCAGCCCAGAGATGAAATCTTAGGTTTTCTGTTCGTTTGTATTTACTTGTTTGTTTTCCTTCTTCTTTTCAGGACAACGAAGCCTCAGATGGATTATATTCTTTGCTGAGTTTGGCCCAGAAAAGAGAATCAGAGGATTTTATTTTCCGCCGACCTCTCAGTAAGAACTGCTTAAAAATAGCTTTAAATCACCGAATTATAACAATTGCTGGATTTAAAACAGTAATTGGGTGAATGTTTATTTATGCACCAGTGCCCATTCAGTCACTTAATTAGAACATAGGCTACTAAACAGTTAGATAATTCATGCATTAATCCAAGCAAACATTTTTAAATGAAAACTGATGCTGTCCTCTGAGTAACACTTTGACCTCATGAGAAATTATTAAGGCTAAACTCAAATCCAGTATGTTTTCTGAACCCAATATATGTGTAATGTATTTTGTATCTGGCTGTGTGTGTGTGTTCATATGTGTGTTTGCCTCACCTGTATTCTGGGGGTGTATATATTTCATAGTCACTTATGGGGACCAATCCAGTTTGGTTTTTAATCTTTAATTCTACTTTGGTTACTTGGTGTGGTCAGGGTTGGTTTGGGACTGGGCGAAGGTTAGTTAACGTAAGTTAAAGTTTAAGAGTTAGGCGAAAAGTTGTTATAGTTGGGCTTAGGGACCAACTGTGGCTCAGGAGTTAGCATGGGCTGTCAAGCACTTGGAAGGGCAGTGGTTTGATCCCCATTCTACCTGTTGAAGTATCCTGGGGTATGATGCTGAACCCTGAGCTGACCAAAAAAATGAGTTTGGGTGAATAAGACTTGTAATAAAAAGTGCTTTGGGTGCTCAGCTGGGGAAGAAAAGCTCTAAGTACTAGTCTCTAGAATATTTAAATGTATTTTTGGTCTGAAATGGAAAACTGACTGTGTGTGTGGTTTGTAGGATGCTTGGACATGCTGGCCACTGATGGCCTCTTCACCTTTGTGGCATCAAAGCCACAGCTGGCATGTGCAGCTTTCATCATAGCTGAGCCCAGTGAAGTCATCAGTCTGGAGCTGTCTGACGTCAGCATCGACTGCAGCGCTGGAGACTTCATAAAGGTTGGCACACACACTAAAAATAGCCCCCACACATATCCAACCCCTCTTTTAAGTGAAAGGCAGGGACTCCAAGGCTTTTTTCGGTTTAAACTCTGAATTCTATTTCATCTTCTTCCTGTGCATTTGAAATTAGGCCAAACAGGGTTAAGGCGGCGTTTAAGGGCCAAACACCACACTGGATGCTTTCTGCATTGGTCACATTACTCAGAGCAAGAGTGGGAAGAGAAGGCTTTAGTTCTGAAGCCAAGCCTGCCAGTGCAGATTTCAGTTCATGGCATAGGGAAAGGGGGACATTAGAATTTCATAAAGCCTAGGTTTACATGCATGTGATCTAGAAACCAAGAGCAGATTTGTGTAAATATTAGTAGGATTAATGTGCTCAATAAAACAAAACAGCACACCTCATTTTAAGACATGAGATTTACAGAATATTTTTAGAATGAAATTCATGTTGGATTATGCTTGTAATTAAATATTATTCACAGCACAGTAGTGTAGAATGTGCTGTATGGCATGTCGGATTACCCAATAAAACATGATGATTCATGTCTTAAGTTGAATAGAAAACACAAAGATTTGTTTTCACCAACCCACTGGATCAGAATCATTTTTATTTGACCAAGTCTGTGCACACAAACCAGGAATGTGACTCCAGTTCACTTACTGCTGTCAGCATGCAAGAAAGAAACATATAGGGCAGGGGTGTCAAACTCAAATACACAGTGGGCAAAAATTCAAAACTGGAACAAAGTTGCGGGCTAACGTTAGTATTTATTGAAATATATTTATTCCTCCAGATATAAGAATGAATCTTTTCTTATGTGCTCAAACACGTTTTGCTGAAAAACTGAATATGGAACAAGCAAAGCTTAATACTAAACAATATATATATTAGCTGTATAATACCAGTAGGCCAGCTCTGATAGTAATTTGGTATGGCTTCGTGGGCCAAATGTAATTAGGCTGCGGGCCAAATTTGGCCCGCGGGCCAGAGTTTGACACCTATGATATAGGGGGAAAAATCTTGGCAATTAGATTGCTTGTTTCTTTCTGTAAAAACGAATTGGCTTCTTACATAAAGCTGATGAGTTATCTCTTAGTCATATAGTTAACAGCTTAATTTGGACATGCTAGCTGTCCTTGGCTTCTTCCACATTTTAAAAATTTATGCCTTGTATTTTCAGACACTGCTTCATGTTTTGTATGTGAAGGTGTGGAATAAGTGTGCTGAAATTAAGTAAGTAAAGGCATTAATTTTTGTATTTACTACATATCATATGTTCCTCTTCAAGATATTTGATGGCTGGGTTTTGAAGGGAGAGAAGTTCCCCAGCAATCAGGACCATCCTTTACCCCTCTACGAGCGCTACACAGACTACTGTTCCTCCACAGCACCAGGAGCCACCAGCCGCTCTTCTCAGAATGTTGCCATGATCTTCTTTCGCATTCACAGCCCTGCTAGTGGCTTCACCCTCGCTGTCAAGAAACTATACAACCCTTTCCGTGAGTCTTGTTATGCATCACTAAGATCAGTTTGTGGCCAAAACATCTAAAACCAAACATTAAAACACTTTGAAGTCTTCGCGTAAAAGATTTGTGTTATTTTTTTGTTTTGTTTTTTTTATATGTCTTGTGAAATGAGGGGTACATTTGTGTGCACGCATGAGTGTACTTCCTGGACATTTGTGCTTGGTCGAGCTTTAATCAAGGCCAAGAGCGAGCGTAACGAATTGAGTGAGAAGGATGCACCTGTTTTCCAGCTGTTTGACAAACACAGCGTTAACATTGTGTCAAGAAACATAACTGTCACCGTCTGGCTGTAAGACAAAGACAAGGAAATAAAGGCTGCAGACAAAAAAAAAAATCCAGCAGTTTCAATTAATTATTTATAGGTTAACAGTGGTTTATCCCCTTGTTCACCATTAAGTGCAACCGTCTGCAGTTTAGGCCTTATATATGATCTAATCAAAGTGACAATAAAGCTACCTCACATATTCCATGCAACATAACAGTGTTACTCATTTAATACATAATAAAAGTCAGAGTGTTTCTAGAACATTCCTTAAATCTAAAAGTTTGGCTGGCAAACAGAATGGAGCTAACAGCTATATAAAAGTATGGATAAACGACTGAAATTGTTAACTAGCTCCACAGTCTAAAGTTTAGACTGACTTAAACTGAATGATATGTATAAATGTTTGATGGAGGAAAAGCAAAAGTAACAATGAATGAATGATCAAAATGGTAAGGTAACCGTTACTGATGGGTAATATTTACCAATGGTAAGCTAGATGGTGACTGTGATAGTGGCTCTTACCAAAAATTGGCTGTAAAAGATACACATACAACATTTAATTGTTTAATTAACAATTCAAACGTCTCTCTTCACATTTGATTAGCTCGGTTTCTTTACAACAAAAATGTGAAGGGAACAATATGAACAAAGTGGCAGCATTTTCAGACTCCCTTTTCCGTAATGCTTTTATGAATTCACTTTTCTTTCTTTCTTTCAGTTCTGTGATCAGAACTAGAATTGGATTTCCTTTCCAGCTGCCACCCGCTGATTCTGTCCTCTTTGTGACGTGAAGTGTCAGTAATGAGTTTCTCAGGTTATGGAGAACTAGAAATGTGAAATCTCTTCTCCTGTCTGTGCATGTGTCGATTTGTTCGTGTGGAAAGCCTGTAACATCATGTCTCAGAGTCCAGAGGGAAGCTTCACCATGGTGATGCCACATCAGCGCAAGAACTGCAGCTTCTCCATCATCTACCCCGTGGAGATCCGACTGACAGAACTCAGCCTGGGGCAGGCCAAAAGCAATGAGCTAAGTCCACAGGTAGATCACACACATGCATACACGCATGCATGTGCCCACAGTCACACACACACAATCTTCTTTTCTCTGTGAAATAAATATCTTACTGAGGCCAAATTCTGACACTTTAAATAGACCTTTAGCTTCAGCTGGACATTTTAAACGCATTCAGAGTGTGATATATATATTTTTTTTATTAAAGCTATTAATAATATTTGCATGTTTGTCTATGTCATCACACAAATTTTATTAGTACTTGGCAATTTTGATTTTAATTTTATTTTAATTTAATAAAGTATTGTTTAACTACAGAGATTTATTAATTTCATTTTCCTAACTGTAATGGGGAAATCACTTTAACTGATCGATCAGAGCTCAGTAGGCGTAATTAGCACCGGGATGTCATCTTCCTACATCTAGAGGGAAGCTGATGAACACAGGAAATGGAAAAACAAACAGTTATGAGACTGAAACTAAAGTGAAGCCTGGAGCTTGAATGAAGCCTTTCAGTGTAGAATTTCATGTTCTCATTGTGCCAGAGACGACTTTCTTCAGGTATTCAGGCTCAAAAGTATGTTATGGTAGGTTAGGTTAATCCAGTGGTCCTCCAACTGTGTGGCGGGTTCAGAACAGAGCCACTGCAGTTGGAGCATGGAAGACTAAGGGAAAAGGATGTAAACTAAAGTTGGGCATGCCAGAAAAAGTTTGAGAACAACTGGGTTAATTGGTGATTTTATATCATGAATGATGTGATTGGTCCACCGTCTCACTTTGTTAGTCCTATTACAGATGGATGACCATTCTATTCATACCAGAATCTATTAGGATAGTTTCCAATTTTCTGTTGCATTCACCACATGCTGATATTATACCACAGTCAACTGAAAATATTGTCATTGAAAGTAATCCAGGATTTTGGAGAGTCATCCAAAAACAGTGTTATGTTTGGCAAATTGGCTGCTGAGCCTCACTGCCACTGTAAATTACTCTGTGTTCATAAGTCCCACTCCAATAGGTGGAAAAAAAGAAAACAGAAAATAAATCCTCAATGGCAAATGGTCTAATGAGACTAAATGAAAACATCACTGTGGTTAATAGATGGAAGAGTTTTAGCAAACCACTTTAGCTAAACTAAATATTATTCATTGTGTGTAGATTATAATGTTAAACCCTCATACTAAATGTTTGAAGATGATCCTCAGTTTTTAATGTTAAATAAGGAATAGTAATGACAAATGGAGTCAAAAATAATAACCATAAGTCTAATAAACATTTTTAATAACAGTTTATGAATTTTAGAAAAAAGCTAGCAGGTGAACACAGCAGAGCACTTACCAGTCATATCGAAGTCTTACCCCTGAAATACACCA
Organism: Aulonocara stuartgranti; assembly: GCF_965226115.1. NCBI lineage: Eukaryota > Metazoa > Chordata > Actinopteri > Cichliformes > Cichlidae > Aulonocara > Aulonocara stuartgranti. The sequence goes on along the minus strand of NC_138948.1, from coordinate 12,669,449 downwards.
TGTCCTTGACTTTTCATCTGTTACACAGTTTTGTTCGGTAAAGTGCTTCAAATCACACAGAGTGTTGCAAGGGCAGAGGGTGTAGTTTCCACGGGATCTTTTATTTTGAAAACTGACCAGATTTTCTGTGACATTCCTGTGCCTGATGTCCTGCCCTCCTCATCTACTCTGTGCAGCTTGACAGAGCCTCTGTTAAATAAACAAACAAATATATAAATACATTACATATAAATACAACAATGCAGAGAAGCTTCTCTGGTGTCTGGTAGAACCAGAACGCTAAGCAGAGGCTCCCAGATTACTACAATTTCTGCTATAATGACAATTCCACTATTAGAAAAGTGAGGTTAACTAACGTTAACAAGAGCTGAAGTGTGTAATGGAAAATGTGTTAATGGAAAAAAAAAACATAAATAAGTAGTACTTATTAATTACTTAATTAATAGTAAGTAATGAGTAGTCATAAAAGCTATTACATGAAATGCAACTCTCTATGAATAAGGGAAGGAGAAAAGTGGTACAAAGCATGCTCATAAAGGTGTAATATAATAAATAATAAATTAATAAAGTAAAATATTCATTTTTAAATATCTGAAAAACAACATCCTGTTAACTGCCTCTGTTTAAATTCTGAGGAAAACTGTATGTATTCCAAATTCAAATATTACAAAAATTGTTTGTGTAAACATTTTTCAGTCAAATGAAGTCATTTCATTTGAATCCTTTGCAGTATTACTTTTTCATTGTGTTACAAGCACCTGCTCAATAGAGAACCATGAAACACTGGAATCACATCTCCACTTGGTTGGCCTTTTCCAGGTTAACATATAGTACTTTTATTGGTCCAAAGAGCTCCACAGGAAGTTTTAATGGCAGTTTTCTATGTAACAAAGTAAAGTCTTTATCTGGACTTCACCATCAAAATATTTTGTTGATCATTTATTTTACAGAGACTGGCGTGGTCTGGCTGCTCAGGGTCAGGTGACTATGTGGAGCTGCTGGGAGGGAATGGGGTGGATACCTCTAAGATGTTCCCTGTGGCCGACCTCTGTTTCTCCCTCAGCGGACTCGGTGAGTCTGTGTCCATCACTGTGTCCAAGAAACACTTTTACTAGTAATTATGATGTGCTGTAAAAGAGTCCTACAAAATAAAAACATCCCACATAGTGAAATATCCAATGCAATTCACATTTTATGTTTACATATATTTGCTGTTTTTACTTGTAAAAATACTGCAATACAGATACAAAGTAAATGTTTTTGCTGCCAATGTAACCAGAGTAAGTAGGGCTGGCTACAGAACAAAAATTCTTGGATGGTAGAGTGTAAAGTATGTGTTTTCCTCTCCTTGTGGCCCTTCAGCCCAGATGAAGATTGGTTGTGATAACTCAGTGGTGAGGCTCGTGTCCAGTGGGAACTATATCAACCGTGTTTCCTTCCAGTACCAACTACTGGAACACAATGAGCTTCCCAAGGCCCGAGAGAACAGTTTGGAAAACTTCTGCACTGTGGAATAAGATGTCACAACACATACGCATATGTACACTTGTGAGCACACACAGTCATTCATCTCTCTGTTAAAAAATACCACTTTAATGAAAGTGTCACATTTAACTAATTGTATTAGTAAGTATTTTGTATTGTATTTGCCAAATATTTTATTAAGCTATTATGTTAGCTTTGATCATAGCCTATTTATTTAAAAAGAATATTCTCCTTAAAGTTATGGGTGATAGTGGATTTTTTTCCTTTTTAATTATTTGTCATTAAAATTTGTTGTTTGTGGTTTTTAGTTAGTTTGACATCCCTGCTGCCTCTTTTCTTTATATTGCCTCGACGATTTAAGAAATAAATATGAACTGCATGATGAAGCACATTTTCACTGTTTTTGTGAGCAGCTCTCCTTTTCCAGGTCTACTTCGATTTCATTATATAACTGCATATTCCCTCAGGGCTTGCTTTACTGGCATGTTTTGTGGCATCCATCCATTTGACTGATTAATGCTACTTTCTTTAGAGCTGAAGAGAGAAATGCTTTAATCTAGCCAGGCTCTTAATACAATGAGTGATTATGAGCTACTGCATTTTTATGAGTTTCTGTGAGACTGAATTTAAGTGACGTGAACTTGAATTGCATTTCATTAAATTTAATTCAATTAAATTCAAGTTAATTTATTGTAGCACTGAATCGTGACAGCAGTTGAGAAGTTCCAGTGCACTTTATACTGCGAGGTAAAGACCCTGCAGTATTAGTGAGAAAACACCAACAAGTAAGCACGATCTTGGTGACAGTGGAGAGGAAAAACTCCTTTTAAGCAAGAAGAAACTTCCAGCAAAACCAGACCAGGTTCACAGAAGGGCAGCCATCTCCTGCAACCACACTATCTGGTGTAGCGGCAAGCCTGGGTCTTTCTGGGTGGAGTTTGCAAACACCCTCTCTTCCTGCGTGGGTTTTTTCCTCCCACAGTTGAAAGACATATAAGTTGGCCATAGGTGTGAATATGAGTATGAATGGTTGCCTGCTTCTCTGTGTTAGCCCTGTGATGGACGGGTGGCCCGTTGAGGATATACCCCAAATCTCACACTATGACAGCTGGGAGAGGCTCTACCCCACATCTGGCCCTGAACTGAACGGATGATAGATAAACATAGATGGATGGCACTGATCCTTGCAAGTGAAAAATGTATTTCTTTAGCATACACTAATGTACATTATGTCCAAAAGTAAAATGTTCATATTGCTGCACACAGATACACCACCTTATATCAAAACTAAAAAAAAACATGAAGTCTAGATGGAATCTTTGCATTTTAATCAGAGATGTCCTTGATATACCTTTAAATGACAGCAATTTGAACATGTATGAGCATTTCAGCATTAAGATTATGTTCCTGGCAATCAGTATTAAGCAATGACGCATGCACTTCTTCTATTTTTTATAATCCAATTTGCTCCAGATGCAAACTCTAAAACAGCTTTCATAGTGGTTCGTCGATGCTCATAATTAAAAGGGATTAATACAGACAGCATAGAATTATAACACCACATTTTTCTAAAAGTATGACCACTCTCCGTCACTGACTGTTTAACCCTAATCTCTTACATACTATACCTACAACTGTGGATCATAACTCTGAATGAATGTGCAGCTCTTAATGGGATTATCCCACAAGCCTCAGCATTCTTATTCCTCTCGACATCCTTCTGAGTGGCTCTCTTTTGATCTTCTCCTTACGTGGAATTAATCTCAAACCTGCTCAGCTGTGATGATTCAATTAACCAGCGGATGTCTTTTTTCGCTCGATCTGTTGCAATTTTCAGCCTTCATTAGAGAATGAAATGCACTTTGGGTGCCATTGAAAGGAAAATAGTCAGATGTTTTGTTTTCTTTCTAGCTTTATGCACATCAGCATCAAATACTCCGTAATGTAATTTTAGTGGCCTATCATCGTGGACTAGAAATGAGTTTGTCAGGCTAATATGCGTCACAAGTCCTTGTGGATGACGTGTGACCCTTTACAGAATGAGGCATGCTTATATTATTATTAACATTGATGTAAGAAAATGAGAGAGTAATGTTTATTTAAGATATTATTTACACGGGACTGGTTAATGAATACACATCAACAAGAAAAATCGGTCACTCCTATTCAGTATCCTCCTCCTTTCCTTCCCTGTCTCGATCTGTTCCCAAAGAGATGCTCTCAACAGTATGTGATTTGTAGCATAACATTGAATTTTTTTCCTATTATAAAGACCCTTTAAAAATATACACACAGACCTTGAAGTGGAACGCTGGGGACTTTATTTGTGTAGCTTGTATCTGTGGGAATAGACTTTTAATGAACTGCTATTTAATCCTGTAAGAGAATATATATAAACATTCCTGTATTTTACATGTGTTTTCAGTGGCAGCAGCAGCAGCTTTGAAAACTAGAAATTCAGTCTTTTTGTACTTAGATAATATTTTACAGTTCTGGCTGCTGACTTGTGAGCTATGATAATAAAACACCAGGCAGGTTGGTGAGCAGTGAACAGTGTCCTCTATCTGTGGTCATTGTGGTCATTCAGCAAAATTATGTTTTGTGTTCATCACTTATTGTTTTGCTAATAATTTACTGCACGTTAACGGAGAGCTCTCATATCACTAATTATTTGAACGATTAAAAAGAAGCTTCATGTATTAATTTATGTCTATACAATTTGAAAACATACAAGAGATCACATTTAATTGTCCCTTTGATGTAATCCAGCTGAGAAAAATTTAACATGATTTCAATTAGCAAAGCTGTTTTTAATCAAACGTTTTGTCTCATGGTTGAACTTCATTCGACCATGGCCTGCAATGACTTTGCCAAATTCTTCACTGAAAAAATCCAAAAAATTAGACAAGCAATTGGTACATCAACAGCAGATCCAGGATATGTACTGTGTCCACCAAAAAACTGTTTAAACACCATGAAACAGTTTCAACCTATTAACAGCAAAGACCTGAAGGACATCTTAGGTCAACTGAACTCCTCCTCCTGCTGTTTAGATGTCCTGCCAACAAGTTTTTTCAAAAAGGTCTCAAAGAGTTTAGAGTCAGACCTGTTACAGATCGTCAACTTTTCTTTATTATCAGGTGTGTTTCCAGAATCACTAAAAACTGCTGTAATCAAACCTATACTGAAAAAGGACAATCTTGACAAGACACAAATGAACAACTACAGGCCGATCTCAAATCTCCCGTTTTTAAGTAAGATCATTGAAAAAGCAGTTTCTCAACAGCTCAGTTACTTCTTAAAACAGAATAATTGCTACGATGCCTTCCAGTCAGGTTTTAGACAGAACCACAGCACTGAAACCGCTCTGACCAAAGTGTTTAATGACATATGTCTGAATACAGACAGTGGAAAAATGTCAGTCCTAGTTTTACTGGATCTCAGTGCAGCATTTGATACAGTTGACCACAACATATTACTCAAACGACTGGAGAACTGGACAGGTCTTTCAGGAACTGTACTAAACTGGTTCAAAACATACGTAGAAAACAGGAAATACTTTGTATCAATAGGTAACTTCACATCTGAGCAGACAAGTATCACATGTGGAGTTCCCCAAGGTTCCATCTTGGGACCCCTTCTGTTTAACATCTACATGCTCCCACTGGCACAGATTATAAACAACAACAAAATAAACTATCACAGCTATGCAGATGACACACAAATATATATCACAATGTCACCAGGAGACCGAGGCCCTGTACAGGCTCTTGGTAAATGCATTGAGGAAATCAGTGACTGGTTGTGCCACAATTTTCTCCAGCTAAACAAAAACAAAACTGAGGTAATAGTCTTTGGCGCCAAAGAAAAACGATTACAGGTCACCAGAGAACTTCAATCTATACATCTAAAAACCACAAACCAGGCGAGAAATTTGGGTGTAGTGATGGATGCAGACCTAAACTTAGAAAAACACATTAAGACAATAACAAAGTCAGCTTACTATCACCTCAAGAATATATCAAGGATAAAAGATCTGATGTCTCAACAGGACCTGGAAAAACTAGTCCATGCATTCATCTTTAGTAGGCTTGATTACTGTAACAGCATCTTTACAGGGCTACCTAAAAAATCAGTCAGACAACTACAGCTCATTCAGAACTCTGCTGCTCGAGTCCTCACTAAGACCAAAAAAGTGGACCACATCAGTCCAGCTCTGAGGTCCTTACACTGGCTGCCTGTCCGTCAGAGGATAGACTTTAAAGTTCTGATGCTGGCCTATAAAGCTCTGAATGGTTTAGGACCAAAATACATCAATGACCTCCTGACCCAGTATGAACCATCCAGATCCCTCAGGTCATCTGGATCCGGTCTTTTATCAGTTCCCAGAGTCAGAACCAGACACGGAGAAGCTGCATTCAGCTTTTATGCTCCTTATATCTGGAACAAACTCCCAGAAAGCCTCAGATCAGCTGAAACACTCAGTTTATTTAAATCCAGGTTGAAGACTCACCTGTTCTCAGCTGCATTTGAATAAAGCACCAAATCCACACTTTAAGCTTAAATTTCAAAACTTACATTTAACTACTGATTTTATCTACTGTTCTGATTTTATCTGTTTTGATTTTATATACTGTTGTTTGTTTGTTTGTTTGTTAATTAGTTAGTTAGTTTATTTGCTTGTTTTATTCAATTTTAAATCATGCTTTTTATTTGTTCTTGTTTCTAATGTCTCTGTAAAGCACTTTGAATCACCTTGTTGTTGAATTGTGCTATACAAATAAACTTGCCTTGCCTTGCCTTGCCTTGAAGTTATGAGACTGATGGAAGGACTGTGAATTAACTTCATTTCACTCCAAGACAAATAAAGGTGATATATTAAACTGATATTGTAACTGTTATCACTGAATACACACACTTACTCACACATGTCTAGTGCAAATCAGTCTACTTCAGATGTTAACAAGAGCAGCTGATCTGCAGAGCAATCATATCCAATACATGCACTAATTTTTTCACCCACTGCAGTGATTTAGTCAACTGTATCAGTTGACTCTCAAAGTTCCATCTGGTATTATTCCTAAAAGACATAATTATGCTGTTTCTACTGCTATATAGCTTTCCATTCATTTGAGAATTTAAGCAGTTATGAGGACTTACAGTGGTGAATATTTTTTTTATATTGTAATATAATATTTTTTTTGTATTAATCAGCTAACTGATAACATGGTTAGTAAAAGTTAGGGTAAACAAGGAGGTCATACCTTTTCATTATATTTCATTGTATTGTGTGGATACAGCTCATGGAAGATATTTTTACGTGTGCTACATCAAACAGTAGCCATTAAAACAAAACTGCAGTTCATGGAGTGGACGATTAAAATAAGTCAGTCCCATTATCTCCCATGTTAAAATGTAAAACTTAACTGCTAAGTGAAACTACAACTTTAGCAAAGAAATAGATGGTTTGAACCACTCATACTACTCATTGGTTTTGGACATTCTGAAACTTCAGCAAACTTATTTTGTATGCTGCCATGTTGGTTTTTTGGAGCCAGAAGTTATTTTACATTGATGAAAAGGTGGCCTGCTAATTTATCAGTTAACACTATCGAGCTTAGTTAAGCTATACAGGTACAATATACAGAAAAATTATGGCTGAGTATAGGACAAATAAATTTTTAGCATTTTAATCACCAAAACTGAAGAACAAATTTTTGGCATGGTTTAACCCCATAGGAAGCCATGATATTAATCTATTCAAATGCTCCAAAAGGCATGAACAGCACACACATATACACACACACACACACACACACGGACATGCACATGCAGACACACTTACACCCAGTGAAGATGTCCACTTTAATTACTTTAAGTAGTGGTTGAGTCCTGCCAGACTTTGACTAGCTCCAGCTGCCCAGTAATGCGCCTATCTCAGGTATCCAGGTGGATGAGTTATTATAAAATTCCCCCTACAGGACTGTTATGAGCATATAGAGCCTAAAACTGTGTTTTTTACCAGGTTTCAAATATGCTTTCTAATGGTGTGAATTTGACATTTTAAAATTGGAGGATTGATGGGGACTGATTGCTGTTTGGACTCAAGTTCCACCTAAAGGAAGGAATTGCAATTTTTGACAGGTTTGCATTGGCTTGTATGTTTGTCCATGAACTTGTCCGTTTGAGTACTGTTAAGGTATGTGCAATGTTAAAAGTAGGGGTGTTGCTGCTTTGATCTACAGGTGTGTGGACACAGGCAGCGGTAGCCTCATCTAATTGGAGTCACTAATTTGGACTCAAATTATCTGACAAATATAATGTCTTACAGTACAGAGCTTTTTAGAAGTCTGTAGTCCAGTTTTGGTGAGTCTAATTGTAGTACTTAATTAGTATCTTACTTCCCAATTAGTTATTGTGCATTACATCCACATGGTTTATAGACACAGCTTGCTTAGTGTTTTAGAGCTGATATCTTACTGTTCAGTCCTCTTGTCTAAATATGATTATTACTTGTCCCAGAAACCAGTGGATACTGGTTTTGTAGACAACCCTTGGTTTAGTTATCTTTGAACTGTTTTCTGATCTAAAGAAATTTATAAACTTAAATATTAGTATTTTTCTACTTGTGAATATTTTTCCAAATTTTAACCAAAATCAAAGAATGAGTTTCTTGAATCATGAAGATTAGATTTTCCACATAACTATAAGAGGAAGAGTAACATTCAGCATCTTAGGTGCATGCAAGGCCAAATTCCAGTTTCTTTCCTTTTCACTCTGTATTGGCTCAAGACTGATTGAAAAAAGCACTCTGAACTTTTCTTCATCAATACAGTCATTATGTAATAAATCACTTTGAATAGAGTTTTGTAAGTAATACCCTGCTTGGTGTAAACTTTCTCTTTCAGAACTGCAGAACTGCTCATTTACTGGCTCCACTTTGAGAAATTAGATTATAATGCACAGCTATAAATATCTAAGTCTGTAAATACTGGAGATCACTAGCTTGCACATTTTGAAGGTAACATTATGTAATTTTATAAGTGCTACAGTGGATTATTATCACATTACATCAGGAGAAATGCAGCACAAAAATAATGCTGAGAGTCAATGCAATGAACAGCTCTTTAAATTAATAGTAGAACATATTTATATAAGAAAATGCCAAATACAAGAAGCCAAATGACTGTCATCATAGTTTGCATGTAAAAGCTGATTCACACACTCAATAGATCTGATCATAGTTATATAGTTTCTATGACTCCAATAACTCTGATAAGCTCAGGAATCTCAAGAGAGATGCCATTTGATTTCTCCTACACTGCCCTCTGCTGCATGGTTTCTATTACTACACAGGTAATGAGGCAATGCTATGTACCAGATGGAGAATATGTTGTCTGAATAAACTAGCTGCAATTTTCTTGATGAATGCTTTGTTATTTGGTTTTTCAATCCATCACTTTACATTTTTATACAATAAAAAGTCTGAAGAAGATAAAGTTGTTGTTGTTTTAATATAAATAAAAGAAAACAAACATCTGAAATATACAGTATCTGAATCAAACATTAGAGAAACTGCAAAGGTTGTCATCAGAATAATTGCAGATAAACAGAATCAAAATCAAAAATCCTCTCAGTAGATCATTTTTAGATTTCAATGGCTTCCTTTTAGCTACAAATACATTTGATTACCAGTGTGTTCTCCTTCATTTTTGAAAAATTTACAAAACTAAAGGAGATTTAAATTTATGAAGGCATGAAAATAAAAATGATGACCTTCAGATGAAGAGTGTAATAATAGCCAATGGCGCTAAAAGCAGAGGCACAAAGACGCCAGTTTGCTTTGCTCCATTACACAGGTCTTCACTACAACATCTGATACCCAAAGAATCAGCTATGTTGCACATATCTCTTCTCAAGCACTCTTTGGTGATCATATTTTCAGCAACTGTAACAGAGAAAGACAACAAACATGACCTGGCCAAGTATGCTGTTAGAAAATGCAAACATTAGGGCCCCTCATGGTGTTAACTGAAGCCTACCTAGGGTGGTGGAGCAGTAGTCATAACCCAGAGGACATATTCGAGTACAGCTGCCAGGATTTGCACCCAAGCAGGTGTAACACATTAATCCATATACTGAAGGCAAACAAAAACAGTTTACAAAGACCGAGAAAAAACTGAATAAATAAATAAATGGATGCTGGTCGTAAATGCTCTTACCTGGTGCCAGTATCATACAGAAGGAAGCAACAGACACAAACAGCCTCACTGTGGGTCTTTGATCAAATGTGCAAGCGCAGAGAACTGGAAACCTGTCAGACCTTTGGTGTCAAATGAAACTTCTCCACTGTTTTCCGCATTATATGACTTCAAAATGCATTATTTCATTACTTTGGCTTTGTACCAGCAACTTTTTATGTCTGGGTACTTGACTTGTCTTTCTTTAATGTTGGTCTTTATTGTAAATGTTGCTCTCCACAATTCCACTAATTCATCATCAACCCATTTTCCAGGAATTCCAGTGCTGATAAGAATTTAATTATCCTGAGTGAAACCATACATTTGTCTGGTGTTTGTGCAGTACATACCAAAACACTTAAGTGAAGTGATTGAAGCTGCCACACCCAAACACTTTAATTTCTAATGAATTAGAGTTGAAACAGAAAATTTAAAAAGTCTGCAATGACGTTAATAGCACTGTAGGTTAGACACAACACAAGTGCACCCATGATACCTGCCAGCTTTAGCATCCATCAAATAAATTCTAGCTTAATTCAAACTGTAACAACGGCACCAACAGTTCTCTTCTAGCACAACAGTCACACACACACACACACACACACACACACACACACACACACACACACACACACACACACACACACACACACAGGGTCTGAGCTTGTTGGTCTATAATAGCATTAATAGATCTGCGTCATTAATCTGCTCCCAGAAAAGGAAGAGTCTCTCAGAGCATCACAATTTAAAGAGACAACTCACCCAAAAAATTCAATCAATTACTTTGGCAGTATGCCTTTAATTATAACATATAATCGCTCCTTCATCACGCCAAAAGATTCCACAAAAGTTGAAACTGTCAATATAAGGCATAAATCAGCTCACCTCTGTTTGGCCTGTCTGCTCTGTCCAGCCATCACTAATAAGCTTGGCCTTTTACTCCTGGATTAAAGGCCTTGTGTAGGAGGCATTTGAGAGGTTGAGGTTAGAATGTCGCGCTAACTTCAGCATGTCATTCCTTTTTATTCTCATTCATTCTGTTTGTTTTATTCCAGATATATTTTTATTTCTTGTTTATAGACAGAAACAAGTCTAGTCATCAGAGCGATGTGGACTCAGCGCTGTAAGAATAATAAAGTCTTCTTTGTGAGTTAAAGTTCAGGACAAGTAGGGTTCAGCACTTAACTATAGAGCTGTAAAGGTCATGACATTATTGCCCAATATAGCTCGTTCTTATTGAGTCAGCCAGCCACGACAGACAATGCTCCTCTTCCCCTTGTGTCTGGAAAAGAGAAGGAACTAGCAGAACGCTGGGCGGTCAAGTGTGAGCATTAACAATATTTTATAGTGCTATGAGTTATACTTTAATCATTGTAACTCTCTTGTTTCTCTCTCTCTTTTTTTTTTTTGTATTTGTGGCATTTTAGCTTTATAGTTAAGAAATTAGGAGCAAGTCTTATTACATTATAGATACATATATATGATATTAATAAGATGTGATTAACAAACACCAATAATCTTCAGATATAACAATAAAAGTATTGAATTAATGTATAAAAAGTGCTATTTTATTGCTGTTTTCAGAGCAGGTTTGCTTGTTTTAGTTACGTTTTTATTGTTTGTAAATGTTTGCTTTTAATATAGTTTTTATTAGCATCAGTTTTGGTGTTAGACTTTTTAATTTCTGTTATATGGGTGCATATTACAAAGGCAAGCTCTCAGAAAGTCAGTACAGGCAAAAGAAGTAAATTAAGGTGTCTGAAACTGAATGGAGTCAAACTATAAACAATGCTGAGTAAATAATTTTCCTTTGTTCACAAGTTACCTTTTTTGCAGTTACCGTCTAAAAGGCTGTTAATACCACCAAAGTTGTAAAAGCACCAACCAGTAACACAAAACTTAATTCATCATTGGAGTTTATTCGTTTTAGAAGTCGTGTACATGTAATGAATTTATTTTGCATGTAAGTTAGTACAGTGTTATACATGCAATAAACATTAGTTAAATGATCAGTGATCGGAGGATGCCCACCGCCCAGTCGAGGTGATTCTTACTTCCTGAACTGAGGAACCGGGGACGGGATCTTGATGTCCTGCCCCCTCTCCAGCCTCTTCTCACATTCAATAAGGTAGTTAACACCATCAATCACTAACTGCACCAGCTCAACCTGTGAATGCAACGTAGTCAGTGTCAACAATATTTTATTATGAGCATGTACAAAGTTATTATAAAGGTTTCCTTTAACTGTAACTCAGCGGTTCATCGCTACATGTATCTGATCCTGAAACTCTATTGGATATAACTGAATGTTACAAGTACTGATATCAAAGAGTAGCTCTTTTCACAAGTTGAAAGACATGAAATAAATGAAATTGTTTTTTGTTATTTGGTTGGATAAAAAAAACATAAAGCATTTATTTTTTAAATCAGTCCTTTTTAACTGATTCCATATAACATATGGCGAGAGTCTGGAGTTACAAACACAATCATAGTATTTATTTGTTGATCTTTAAACTAGTTCTAACTTATTAAGTGAAATACCAGAAAAACAACACCACCAATGTATGTACTTGTGAGGTTATAATTTGTGTACACTGCACAAAAGAAATAAGAAATAAAAGCATTGCAATATTAAGCTGAGCTGGATCAAACAAAGTCTGTGATGGCGTTAATATCAAACAAACAAAATAAAATGGATCTTAGCTTTTTCTTGAACTTTTTCTTGAAGTTCAGCTAAGATACTGTGTGTTTTGTTGATTGCCATTCTTTGCTATTAACCCCTCCAACACCAGTACACACCTGGTTAGCATTAACTGTATTGCAAAGGCTCATGTGACGCTCTGGCAAATTTAACTTAAACCTTTACACTTGTGCCTCCTGAGATTACCCTCTTCAGGCAGGGGCTTCCCCTGAGGCCATTCACAAACTTTGCCCCGTTTGGCCCAAATGGAAGTAACCACAGCACCCCACTATATCCCTGAACTTAAACACTAAGGTCCTTTCACAGCATTTGCCAAAGCCTGCAAAGACATTCTGCTCAGGAAAAAGCAGCCATTTAACCTTCACTGGCACACCCCTGCCTGGATTACAGATTAAAGAACAGCATGGGGTACAGTTATTCAAAGCTTACACCTGCTGTGCTACAAATGTCTGCTCTCCTCCATCTGACTCTGTTTCTCTCTGCCTGCTGTTCACTTTTGAGCTTTACTTTCTTTAGCTGTTGTCTTCATTCCCTGAGGATTTACCTCTGACTTGCCCAGACGGTCAAGGTTAGAGATGTCAAAGGTATCTCCGGTAGCGGCTGTGTCAACACCTCCCGTGCCTCTCTTCTGTAGTCTCAGATTATCCAGGATCTTTTTGAAGCGAGCATCCTAGATCATAAACACCAAACAAATTCAAGTTACTGTCAGATACACGAAGAATACGTGACATCATGTGCATGTGTTTGGAGTTAACGTGAGATGAACTGTCATTATGATTCATGAATTACCTTACTGAGGAGGGGCAGACGAATATGCACACCAGCCCGGAGTCCCGTGCCAAGATTTGAGGGGCAGGTGAGGATATAGCCCAGACGCTCATTCCACATGAACTCCCATCCTCTCTCCTGAATTAGATGCTCAACCTAGAAGTTAAAATAAATACTCAGATCTTAGATCAGATCTCTGAACTAAAATCTTAGTTTGAAGATCTGAATTAATCTAAGTCTTTGTTTCTTGATTTTTGGTCACTCTGCTAAAGATTAGTTTATAGACTCACAGTCTTGTAGGCAGAAATGACAAAAAGACTGTGATAAATTGAATTAATAGATAAACATTTCACTTGAAAAATTCACACTGGACCAACGATAATTCAAAGATAAAGAGATGTGTATACCTGCTTCAGCCCTCTGCAGAATCTTTCAAACACTCTTTTCATGTTTCCTCCCTTCTCCATGGATATGACCCTTGTGTGATCCTCTTCATTGATCCAGATCAAGAAGTTCTTCTCATTGTTGTGCCTGCGTGTCAAGAAAAAAGAATTAAACTCCAGTTCAAAACTATATTTATATTTTCTTGTGAAGACACCAGGGCATATAAGTGAATCAGTTTCAGTCACATTCAACATAAGAACAATTAAAAAAGCATATGTGAGGGAGAAAAATAACATTCTTAAAAAAGGACGAGGAGAGATGCAAGTAAAGATGCTTTGAGGTTTTTTTTTTTAAAAATGTGATCTGAAAAGCATAATATGGTATTAAGTCTCGACTTTAAGTGACTGATTTTGATTTTATTGGAGCTACTAGTACAGGTCTAAGAATACTAACAAACATGTATTATAAACTTTATGTTTATGAATGAAAAAAAATCCTGGAAAAAGAGTAGCAGAAATAAGGTGGCAAGATGGAAAATATACACATTAAAAAAATCAGCCAATACTAGGACTTATGCTACCAGAAAGCTGACATTTCATTCACTGGAGCCAAACTACAGTTAATTGAATAGTTAAAATAGATGACACAGACTGACTCATTTTAATCATTTGTTCACAACAGACTTAATAAATAAATAAAAATTCAGTGTCTGTGCTGGGTTTTTTAAGTAAATTTCTTATTTCCTTAAAACTAAAGTGGTGCCTTTTACTATCTATATCATTTTTATTCTTTGATTTATCAAAAAGTTACACTGTCTCGCTTACAACTATTTTTCTCTTTTAGCTAATTCTTTCTCTTAGATATATCTTCTTTAGTTTTCTCTTATTTTCTTTGATGGATTACTTGCTTCTCATTGATTTTCTGCAATAAATGTTAAGTGTTTTATGTATGTTGTAACTAAAAAATAATTTACTAAAGGACATATAACAGGATAACATCACATATCATGTGTCCAGTGTTTGATCATAGTGTACTGATGGAGCCTCTCTCTCACTGGTTCACGCCCAAAATGCATAAATAGTTATATAATCACTGACATTTTATATTGTATTATCTCTGGAAAATTACATAATATTACTTAAAATCCTTTGCTTTCCTCAGGATATTATCCCTTAAAAGTAAGCTATATGCTTTTGTCAGAATTTGGCGATTTTCTTAAAGTGACAGCTAATACCTAATGGTGCCTGATGTTAGACAGTATCACCAAATCAATCTGTTATAATTAACAAAGTGGTACGTCAGCAAATAACATGTTGAAATCAGTGATGAAAAGAATTTAGAATTGCAATGCATGTGTGGTTGGTTGAGATTTTAGCTCAGCTCCAGGGGGATGTGGGGCAGAGTGTTGTGGGAATAGTTTAGTTTGAGTAACTGGGACACCTGTTGTGCATTCTCTAATCAACTTGTCCTCTTGAAGAGCACACAGACACCGAGAAGCTGCAGGAAGCAAACTGAGTTATCATTAATGCAGAGTGCACCCTGGAAGCTGGACGTGTCAAACAAGTGGATACTATTCTTCAGTAAATCTCTAACTCGAATATCTCCAAAATCTAGATTTCTAGGTCACTGAGCTACAAAACCACTATATTCCTTCTAGTCTGACTGTACTCCTAGTCTTACCAGATCCCACGAGCATCAGGCCAATCTCTGGCCATCCCAGCTGCCGTGAGCAGAGGTGACACAGGCTTATCAAACAGGAAGTGCTCCTGATTGGCCAGTATGGGGACACAGGAACCACGGGGACATTAGATAGCAAAAGAAATCAAGACAAAAAGAAAAATAAACCTTGCTTCTAAAAATGTGTAAATCTTCACTAACATCAATAAGCTGTTGCTGCTCTCTTTCAGTCATATCTCCCAAGCTGTAGTATCGACCAGAAAGGTCTCCCTTCAGGCCAGCCAGAGCGGTCACAACCACACGCTCCACTTCACGGCGCTCGGAGCGCGTGCATGCAGGGGGGAGGCTCAGTCCACGGATGCTGCGACCGGTACGAACACGAGATGACAACACGTAGCGCTCATCAAAAAATCCTGAGGTGATCTGAGGACGACAAAGCTTTAGGTTATGTTAGGCATGTAAGAGTTAATACACGGACTCATGGATGCTCAAGATGATGTGATGCAGAGAACAGAAGAAAGTATAACCTTGGAAGCGTCCAGGTCAGTCGGGTGCTTCATTGTACGAGGGTCATAGCCATTGTGTCTATCCTTAATAACAGGGTCAAAAAGCTCAGCAAACACCTGATTAAAATAAAAATGAATCAAACATATAATTTCCCATTTTATTCGGATGGAAGCCACATCAACATGGTGCAAATCTGAACGCATACCTCATAGGTCTCCTCATCCCCAGCCACCATTCCCACAGTCTTAATAAAGGGGTGTCCAGGGTTGTCCACTCCAGTCTGGATGCACTGGTCCAGGGTCCAGTTGTTGGGTGTTGTCTTATCACTCAGACGTGCATAGATCCCTGGGGTCAAGGCCGAGGCCATGCAGTTGTTGTGTTTCCTCAGGTCAGGGAAATCAGCACTGTAAAAAATTAACAAAAATCAATGTTTATACAAATAAATTATTTTCATAGCCAGGCTTGTAACCATCTAAATATTGTTTGAAATAAATTACTTGTCGTGGTGCTTTGGTTGTATTGGGGAAAAACAGTCTTTTTGCTATCTGCTTTTCTGCTGTAATTCAAAGAAAGTTTTGCCAAGCGATCCTGCAATGTAGGCCTGGATTCATGCAATAACTTGATTGACCAGTTAGCTAGACAACTCTCAGTTTGATCTCCCTTCACTTTATGGCACCAATACACACATATACACTCATTTTCAAGTACCTGGGTGGATAGAGCCTTCTCCTCTCAGCAGCTTCCATGTTGTCACTGAGTAGGTATCCGGATGTCAGCGTGCCAGCTCCCATGGCCAACATCACTGCCGTGTTACGGCCAGAAATCACACGGGTGAAAGAGCTTGCCATGCTTGTGAGGTCTCAGTTGTTATCTGGTAAAAGTGCAGATGACAAAGGTTACTCTTCGAGAACTTCTCAATTGTAATTTATTGGCCCTGGATAGTAAAATTCCAATTTTCAGTCTGGCGGATTAAGAAACGTGAAGTTGTGTTTGTGTAGGAATGTACTGCAGTTGAGTATTAAAATCCATAATGAATGTAATGTAATGGTTACAATCTCACTGGACTGTTTCAGGCCATGTCTTTCATGCACTACCGTACAGCATGCTGAGTTTCTCGTTTAACGAATAGTGATGTGTCAGTCGCGAACGAAACTGCTCTTAGAGCCGCCTCTTTGAAGTGAACGACGTGAGCCGGCTCCCGTGGATTTTTTTTCTTTATCTCACCCTCTCTCTCGCACTTTTTTTCCGCTTCACTCTGCACGCAAGCCTTATGCTTTGCGCTGGGAAGAGGGGGGAGGGGCGGTAGTTACACTCGCAGCAGCACAGGAACAGAGCGGGAGGGAGAGAGAGAGAAAGAGAGCCAGGGACAACAACGTCACATTAGAAAGGTATAGTGATCATAGTGATCATCCACAACTATTTTCAGTTGCGGATGATAAAAGATTCAGAAAGTTTATTCATGCATGCCCATATGTGCATCTTTTTGTTTCCATATATTTTCATATTTATATTTAATTGTGTTGTGGTTTGCAGTGTTTTGTGTTGTTTCACTTTAAATTTGTTTAAAAGGAAAACGCTGAAAATTTAAATAGTTAAAAGTTGAAATGTAAACAGGTGGTTTTTGTATTATATGAATTATTTATTACATTTTATGTGGAGTGAATAAATAAAAGTATATTTACGGTGGCCCCTAGAGACAAAGCACGTACAAACTCCAAAGCACGTACAAACTCTGAAGCACGTAAAAAACACAACAGAAGTGCTCCAGGATGCTAGGGGGCAGTGTCGAGCTTTTGTTACCTAGTGGCTACACAAGCCAGGAAGTACCAACGACTGGATTTGATGTGCGGTAGTAACAGGTAAATGAACAATTTTTTTTATTTGAATATATATGAGTGACTGTGTATAAATACACAAACAATACACATATGCTTTCAATTGTGTAATTTAAGTGATCTAGGTAGCTCTGTTTTGGAAGTTCAGTTAACGCTAGAAATGTGTTTTGGAGTTTGTACGTGCTTTGTCTCTAGGGGCCACCGTATATATTTATATATAAACATATATAAATAAAACCACAGGGTTTTCTTTTACATTAGTAATTCCTTTTGTGCATAATTTCAAATTGTTGTTCATAATAAATTAATTAAAGCAACAAAACAACCTGAAGACCCGGTTGGGAGCCGAAAGAGACAGATCTTTTTAGCGAGTCGAGCTGAAAGAGACGGTTCTCTAAAAAGAGCCGGAAATCCCATCACTATTAACAAAAGCTGAACTTTACAGGCATCCTTCCTGAAGGTCACAGGTGGCATTCAGGGAAAGCGGATAATTGGGAATCAGATGGTTAAACCAGACAGCACCGAGAGGAGAGCAGAAAAAGTAGTTACCTCCACAGCTGAGCAGAATATTTGCTTTAATAATTTGTACAAGTCTGTGCTGCAGACTGAAGCTCGTCGTATTTTTCTGCATGCTGTCACAAAGTTCAGCAATCCCTTAAAGTTTACATATTAAATTAAGACGTCTTAACACATATTCGCTCTTCGTGAGTACATACTCAGACAAAACCACTAATAGCCTTAAGCTATGAACTGCTTAAGTAACAGATACGCCTGCAGTCTGTGTGATGGGATTACTGGTGAAGCATACAGCAGCCTTCTGATTGGTCACCCAAAGAGAGTCACTGGCTCAGGTGATCAGGTGATTTGTGATTGGGTGCCTTGACCATATTAATAATTGCCTAATGATGTTTTTCGTAGTTGCTTGCAAGACTCCTCAGTCTGTTAATCAGAGCTTGCAAAGAAGCACAGTTTATTTTATTTTTATGTATTTTTAAGATACTTTAAATTAAAAATATGATGGGTTAAAAATTATTTATAGCATTATATATACAACACATATTAACACGATATTAGAGAACTAGATGTGATATTACTGTATTGTTGCAGATTACCTATATTACAAAAGTGAATTTCTTTTCTTGTCTGAAATTAGGAGTCACAAATCATATCATTTTCTCTCTCTCACGCACACAGACTGATAGTAAGTTAGTGAAGTTAAGCTAAACTGCCAGTTTAGAGTTCAGCTCATCCGTGGAAAACACATGATTCTTTCTCAAACAGGCCAAGCTTGCACAGGACAAACAGAAGAAAACATATAGAAAGAAACCAGACATTCTTCAAGAAACCCAAGAAAGACCAAGAAGTGGAGTAAAGGTCTTTAAGGCCACGTTAAAGTCAAGGAGAAAAGTTGGATTAAAGGGATTTCTCTCAGGGACTGCATAGTAAGTAGAGTGGGAGGCACCTGCACCTTTTGACCCTTGATAAAGACATACTGCTAAGTCTACAAATGGTTATCTGACTTATTTGCAGATTTTTTTTAAAATAAAGAAATATAAAGTAAATGTAGGTGCAGGAGACATTGCTGGCTGTTTGACAAAGAATAACATTTAAGCAGAATAGTAGCAGATGGCTGGGAATAGAGGGCAGCTTAAGTGGTCTTAATGCAAGTGGCTGTGTGTAGACTATACTGTGTGGTGTAAATAATAATTTAAGGTAAAAGGATTGGAATTTTTTTTTATATCAAACAAAGATAATCAAAGTATTTCTATTATAGAATAATAAAAATACATCAAAAATGTATCAAACTGAACTGAAAAAAAATCATGTGATCCATAAAATAGTCTGTTAATGAATGTGAGAGCTACTGCACTTTTCCAAGTGAGGTGCATGAGCAAACAGGAAACATAAATGAGGAAAGGAGCTGAAAAAAATTCAGAATGTGAATTCTGGAGGCAGAATCAATTACTTACCTTTTGATAGCTGAAGAGTGGAGGTAGCAGAAGATCCTGCAGCTCAGTCCAACGAAGCTCAACCTGCAGAGTGAGAGCAGACAGAAGAACAGGGATGGGATCAGAGGAAGACGGGGCCACTGGCTCAGGATTAGCCTCTCACTAGGCAACAGACTGAAAATCCTCTTTCTGCTGTCAGTCATCATGTCTGTCTGCCTGCCTCTTTACACCAGCCATGGGTGCTTTCACGTATACATAAAAACTCACCTAGTCTTCCATACAAAGCTGAAATTTGCACCATCCCTCACGCACATGAATAACAAAAGCAGGCTAATCAATCAGCTGTAGTCTGCTTCTGCTGAAATATAGCTGTCAGGTTGCTCTATACATTTAATATACAATCAAAATAATTTGCTTTGGAGTTTTTGTTAATCATATTTACTATTGTTGTTATAAATGTGTTCATTCTGGCACTGAAAGGCATGTTTGCCACGTGTAAGACAAAGTACAAAAGGAATATTTAGCCTATAGGACTGATTGAAAACTGGGGCACGGACATTTCACCTGTGTGGTTGGATATCTGCACGTCCTCAAAATGCTCTAGCATTTCCTGGTGATGCTCACTGGCGTTTTGCATTACTTAGTTTAAAGTCCAGCTTTGTTGTTGTTATTTTACGTGTGGCAAAAGCAAACATTTGCCATTGTACAATAAAAGTACTTGGATGGCTTAGTCAAATATACGGTCAAAGACCCATTTCTGTTAAACCTTTTAGACTACATATTCATCATTACATAGCGATTGTCTCTCCAAATTCAGTTCCCTTCTCTTTCGGCGTTACAAATTGTCACAGTGTTGTCATAAACTTCAACTGTCATCCATCTGTCCCTCAAAAACAGGAGTTGTGTTGGCTGATCTGCTGTAAAATGCCCGCTGAGAGACAACTGCTTACAACCTAAAGCTGCTGCCCTCCCTCAGTCTGTTTATCCACACTAAAAACTGACAGTAGATCCCACACTAACAACTTGCCACATCCCCTCAACAACAGTATGAATGATGACTTTATCACTAGCTCAACTTGTCTGAGATACACAACATGCCATTTTTCTTGTTCACTCTGTTTTTTTCAGGCCTGAATCGCTCTGTTTCTACTCCTTTTCAGCACTGCTAGATTTTTTTCCTCTAACAATTGAAAAATATTTCCTTTTGATATTTAAATTTCACTTTGATATGTTAACTTGCTGGGTAAACCAAAAACAATCACTGATTGATTAAAGCATTTCCTCTCTATGTCTGTTATTTCTTCAAATGTAGATATTAGGTGCTCACTGCCCTTTTACTACTCTACCTGAGCACTTGCATACCTCATTCACCCATTGACTTTTTTTCTGTGTTTAACCCTTTCACACACAGTGGTCACTACAGTGGACAGCTATTCAAAGACTGTTTTCTTGTATTTGTGTCAGTGTTGATGGTATACTTGCACATAAACCACAACATTGGACACTGATGTGTCACTCCCTACACTGCCACCCACTGGTTGTTTAATGTTACTATAGATGTATGAGACCATGGTCCTCCATAATAAACAAATATAATGACTGCTTTCTTCCATTTGCGCAACATCTCTAAAATTAGAAATATCCTGTCTCTTAGTTCATGCATTTATTACTTCCAGGCTGGACTACTGTAATTCATTATTATCGGGATGTCCTAAAAACTCACTGAAAAGTCTTCAGCTAATCCAAAATGCTGCAGCAAGAGTCCTGACAGGGACTAGAAAGAGAGAGCAGATTTCTCCTGTTTTGGCTTCCCTTCATTGGCTTCCTGTTAAATCCAGAATTGAATTCAAAATCCTGCTCCTCACATACAAGGTCTTAAATAATCAGGCCCCATCTTATCTTAATGACCTGATAGTATCATATCACCCTATTAGAGCACTTTGCTCTCGCCCTGCAGGCCTACTTGTTGTTCCTAGAGTATTTAAAAGTAGAATGGGAGGGAGAGCCTTCAGTTTTCAGGCCCCTCTTCTGTGGAACCAGCTTCCAGTTTGGATTCGGGAGACAGACACTTTCTCTACTTTTAAGATTGGGCTTAAAACTTTCCTTTTTGCTAAAGCATATAGTTAGGGCTGGACCAGGTGACCCTGAATCCTCCCTTAGTTATGCTGCAATAGACATAGGCTGCCGGGGGATTCCCATGATGCATTGAGTTTTTCCTTTCCAGTCACCTTTCTCACTCACTATGTGTTAATAGACCTCTCTGCATTGAATCATATCTGTTATTAATCTCTGCCTCTCTTCCACAGCATGTCTTTATCCTGTTTTCCTTCTCTCACCCCAACCGGTCGCAGCAGATGGCTGCCCCTTCCTGAGCCTGGTTCTGCTGGAGGTTTCTTCCTGTTAAAAAGGAGTTTTTCCTTCCCACTCTCGCCAAAGTGCCTGCTCATAGGGGGTCATATGATTGTTGGGTTTTTCTCTGTATCTATTATTGTGCGATCTACTGTACAATATAAAGCGCCTTGAGGCGACTTTTGTTGTGATTTGGCGCTATACAAATAAAATTGAATTGAATTGAATTGTCCTCCTGCTCACTAGCGATGGGATTTCCGGCTCTTTTTAGAGAACCGGCTCTTTCGACTCGACTCACTAAAAAGAGCCGGCTCTTTTGGCTCCCAACCGGCTCTTCAGGTTGTTTTGTTGCTTTAATTAATTTATTATGAACAACAATTTGAAATTATGCACAAAAGGAATTACTAATGTAAAAAAAACAAACCTGTGGTTTTATTTATATATGTTTATATATAAATATCTCCAAAGCACGTACAAACTCCAAAACACATTCCTAGAGTTAATCGAACTTCCAAAACAGCTACCTCACTTAAATTACACAATTGAAAGTATATGTGTATTGTTTGTGTATTTATACACAGTCACTCATATATATTCAAATAAAAAAAAATAAAAAAAAGTACATTTACCTGTTATTACCACACACCAAATCCAGTCGTTGGTACTTCCTGGCTTGTGTAGCCACTAGGTAACAAAAGCTCAACACTGCCCCTATAGCATCCTGGAGCACTGCTGTTGTGTTTTTTTACATGTTTTGGGGTTTGTACGTGTTTCGGGGTTTGTACGTGTTTCGGGGTTTGTATGTGTACGTGCTTTGTCTCTAGGGCCCACCGTAAATATACTTTTATTTATTCACTCCACATAAAATGTAATAAATAATTCATATAATACAAAAACCACCTGTTTACATTTCAACTTTTAACTATTTAAATTTTCAGCGTTTTCCTTTTAAACAAATTTAAAGTGAAACAACACAAAACACTGCAAACCACAACACAATTAAATATAAATATGAAAATATATGGAAACAAAAAGAAGATGCACATTCTTTGTCATATAGGTCTACGTGAATAAACTTTCTGAATCCTTTATCATCTGCAACTGAAAATAGTTGTGGATGATCACTATACCTTTCTAATGTGACGTTGTTGTCCCTGGCTCTCTTTCTCCCTCTCTCCCTCCCGCTCTGTTCCTGAGCTACTGGAACAGAGCACAGGCTGCTTTGGCTGCTGCCCCCTGGCCCCGCGACCCGGCCCCGGATAAGCGGAAGAAAATGGATGGGTGGATGTATGGATAGATGTATGACGTGTTTCATTGTAATTATTGTTTTTTTTAACCCTGTCATGCATGAATTATGACAACCGCAATCAGGATTCTTTTCTTAAGTATTTTTATTAATATTTTCATGCCTGAAGGTGAATAAAAATACTTAAGAAAAGTATCCTGGTTGTTGTCATAATTCATGTATGAAAGGGTTAACAGCTTCCTATCTAACATTCACACACAAGTATGGATGAGCAACTTGGGGATTGTGTGTTCTCCAAGGATATTTGGCATGCAGACTGGAGCGGTCAGGAATCAGACCAAAACCTTCCAATTAGTAGATGTCCTGCTCTATCTCCTGAGCTGCAGCCACCGCTTTAATGCTCTCTAGTTTGATACTTGTTAATTTCAGAATATCTAAGACAATTATTAACCACTACATAATACGTGTCCATGAAGCATACAATCACTACATAGAATTAAATATGTCACCCACAATTAAACTGAATATAATGGACTGGTATTTATATAGCACTTATTCTATTCTTGCAGACCACTCAAAGCACTTTGGACTAACATACATATTTAACGATTCATTCATTTATTGCATTGTTCTGTTCACTATTCTTCTTCACCTCCACAGCCAGTGTAGAATTGCAGATCACCATAAGATCCGTATTTTAGGCTAAATCGACAAAAATAGATATTAAAAAGAGTTAGTCATTTACCAGTTTATAAGATTTATAAGTGTACTAAAAGGGGCAGATAATACATCTTTTACCTTTGATGGTCTTGTTGAGCCCATGCTTGAGTGTCCAGAGCAGGGGTGCCCAATCCCGGTCCTCGAGAGCTACCGTCCTGCAGCTTTTAGATGCATCCTTGTTCCCACACACCCGAATCAAATGAATGGCTTGTTATCAGGCCTTTGCCAAACATGATGGCATGCTGAAGAGGTAATCAAACCATTTGATTCAGCTGTGTTGGATTAGGGATGCATCTAAAAGCTGCAGGATAGTAGCTCTCGAGGACTGGGATTGGGCAGCCCTGGTCCAGAGCTTTGGCTGATGGATGTGTGTACTGGTGGATGAAGACGCAAAATCAGTTGTGACCACATGGTGGCAGGACAACCACAGTCATGGGTCATCATTCAGAGTCAGAACCTGTCATTTATGAGGCAGATATAGTGATTACAGTTGTTTCACTGACATATAGAACTTGTAGCGCTTTGTTTTTAGGTGGCACTAAGAAGTATACTTTTTTCCTAAAATATAATGTTGTGTTACAGTGGATGAGAGTGTTTCATTTGTGCACCACTCTGAACATCAGTGCAAAGCAGTCAGTAGTACTTTGTAATTTTGTGAAAAAGTGAAAGAAAAAAAGCAGTTGGGAAAAAAACCGTTATGCTCTTAAAATACCATCCTCCATGCAGTGCACTGAGTATGTTTGCCTCGGAGCTGCCTGGTTACTCTTTCACAAAGGACTACGCACATGTAAGCAGGTTTTATAGGCCAACGTAGAATACTGTATGCATGAACTGTACTTGTTGTTTTCAGCACTAGTCCCAAGATAGAGCACTCTTCATCAGAAGCAGCAATGCAGCCTGAAGCATATCCGAATAGAAATTCATAGCATGCTTTGCACATTCTTGTATCCCTAACAATCAAAATAAAAAGTGGCTTGGAGCAAATTAATTATACAGAGGGGCATCTTCATAAAATTCAAGGTCATACTCTCTGCAAATATCCCAAGATCTGCATGAAATATCTCCAGACAACAAGGATAGAGATTTAGACTTTCAAATATCGTGTTGATTGTTATTGCAATGCTTCAAATGTGAATCTGCAACATTTTAAATTACTTAATTATTCATTATTTGAAGAGCACTATCACATTCGATATGCACAACCCCAATTTCAAAAGAGTTGGGATGCTGTGTAAAATGTAAATAAAAACATAATGCAATGATTTGCAAATCTCATAAACTCGTATTTGATTCATAATGGAAAAAAACATGTCAGATATTTAAATTGAGAAAATATACAATTTTAAGAAGAAAATTAGATCATTTTGAATTTGATGGCCACAACACAGCTGGGGAAAAAAAGTCAGTCATGTTTATTTTTATGTAGCATCCCCTATTCTCATAAACATCTGGGAACTGAGTTGCTGGGGGTGAGGAATGTTGTTCCCTTCTTGTTGGATTCCAGCTGCTCAACAGTCCTGGGTATGCTTTGCCATATTTTTGATTCATTATGTACCAAGTGTTTTTATTTGGTGAAGGGTCTGACTGCAGTTGGGCCAGTTTAGCACTTAGACTCTTCCACTACGAAGCCATGCTGTTATGATAGGTGCAGTATGTGGTTTAGCATTGTTTTTGCTGAAATATGAGTCTGAAGGACACAGTAAATTCTTTTCAAAACATAATTTAAAATTTCAATCCATCTGACCACAAACCAGTTTTCCATATTGCCTCAGTTAATTTCCAATGACCTTTGGCCCAGAAATGATGGTACCATTTCTGGATCTTGTTCACACACAGCCTCCTCTTTGCATGATGAAGCTTTAACCTTTATTTGTGGATGGCACAAGGGAACTGTGTTCACAGACATTAACTTCTGGAAGTGCAGTGCAGTGATTGCCATGACAGACTCATGCCTGTTTGTAATGCTGTGTATCACAGGGATCCAATATTGATTTTAGCCTTGTTTCTTGTGCACAGAGATTTTTGAAGATTCCCAGAATAGTTCTTTCATTGAAGAACATTATTCTATAGCCAGACTCAACATTATAGAATAATATTCAAAGGGTGACTGGACTCTGGTGTAGGTATAGAATGAGGACCTCTGTCAGTCAGGAGGTGCTCATAGTAAAGCCACTACAAGTTGCTCCTTTCACTACTCACTGCACAGTGAAAGGAGCAACTTGAGGTGGTTCAGCTACCAGGAAGAGGCCCCAGGACAGAAGAAAGGGAGCTGGAGAGATTATGTCTGTCAGCTAAATTGGGAATGCTTCAGTGTCCACCTGGATCAGCTGGAGGAGGTGGCTAGTGTAAGGGAGGACTGGTGATCTGAACCTGGATCAACAGCAGAAAAATTCTGTACATAATATATTACATGTACAGTTTTTTAGATGCAGTATTTTGTAGGTTGGAGAACTTCTGCCCATCTTGACTTCTGAGAAGCTCTGCCTAAGATGCTCTTTCGATGTTAATGACCTGTTGCCAGTTAACCTAGTTAGCAGCAATGTCCTTTCAGCTGTTTCTTTTTAGAATCACTTACTTTTCCAGACTTTTGCTGCCCCATCCAAACTTTTTTGAGACATGATGCTACCATCAAATTCAAAATGAGCTAATATTTTTCATGAAATTTTTGTTTACATTTTTTTCTGTGCATAACAATGAGTTTGAAATTTGCAAGCTACTGCATTCTACGTTTACTTACATTTTACTCAGTGTCTCCAACTTTTTTTTGGAATTAAAATCTATTTCTGGTGTCTGGTTTTACAAAGTTTGGCCACATTATTTTAGTGATATTTTTTGATGCATTATTGAAAGGAGCTGAAGTGGATTCAGCATTAGTGGTAATATTACTGAAATTCTTACTAAGGACTCCAAAGAAATATGCAAACGTATAAGGCATGTTGAATTTATTTCCCCTGCACCCACACATGAAAATGCAAACAAATAAACACAAAGATAATATTACAATACAAACATAGCATACTGTATTCCCACACTTTTAATGTGAAACAGACACTCAGAATTACAGATGCAGTGAAAAAGGGCAAGTTTTCCCAAGAGCAAAGTCTGAAACATTTCCTCTAATTGATTTTGAATAAGGTTATTGTTCTGTGAGAAAAGTTGCAACACTGCTACTGCATAACAACAGCTAGTTTTGCAGAAGACACAGCCAAGAGGCTTAACTTTGTGAGGTACACTAAGAGACAAACGTGCCTGATTCGATGGACAAAGTATTGTTTTTATACCTTTCTTTTTTTTCCTGACAGCTACAGAGACGATATTATTATAGAGAAGCAGAGGAAGAAGGTAAAGGAAGCGTCCAGTCAGACATGCACAACATGCAGCTGTTGTGTGCATGCAGGACAATTATACTTATCATATCATTAATACAGAAAACAATGTCTGATTATTGAAGTGCTACATTTTTTAACCTTCAAAAGGCATTTTTTTAGAATAAAGTTGAACAGATTTTTTTTTCCTATACAAGAGCCTCCGATGCAAAATTAAAATTCAACATGAAAACCAGAGACAAAGAAAAAAACCCAACAACAACAATAAAATCAGTATTCACAGCATAACAATTCCAATTATTTCTTCTTCAATCGTACAATATGTGTAAAGTCACTATATACAAAAAATAATATAAATACAGCATCTGAAATAAATAGCATGGTAAATAACGATCACCCTTTCAATCAAGCAAAGCTACATCTCAGGGAGTGCACTGTGTACTGTCCCAGTTTAGACTGTAGTTGCCCCAGTTACACATAGAGGAGTGATGACACCCACTAGCCCAGCTGACAGTCAATAAATGCCAAAAAAACAAACAAATTGCACACACATGCTGCAAAGCTTTGTGTTAGCAGAGGTTATAACAATATTTAAACAGTAGAGGGAGATATATGCTCATTGGATGCTGCAATGGCTTTACTACATTACACTGACATGCTACTGTTTAGTCTAAATGACACGTCTGATCTTAAAAAAAAAGGAAATGAATGAGTAAAATTACAGTCTTAATTTTAAATAAAATTTTAATATTTTAAATTTGAATTTATATAAAACTTTGTGCTTGCAAATTTTCAATTTGGGAATGTGGGAGATTGACCTGCACTAGTGGAAGGCACTGAATAAATGTT
Source organism: Aulonocara stuartgranti (assembly GCF_965226115.1). Classification (NCBI taxonomy): domain Eukaryota; kingdom Metazoa; phylum Chordata; class Actinopteri; order Cichliformes; family Cichlidae; genus Aulonocara; species Aulonocara stuartgranti. Next base: position 12,641,413 of record NC_138948.1, on the reverse strand, counting down.
TTAATTTTAATCATTCATATGTTCTTTAAAAAAAAGTCAACCAAATTAAGCAATCACAAATAAATATAGAATTAATTGCTTAACAAGGGAAAAATCTAAATTCATTAAAATATATCACATTTTGTGTTTCGTTTTCGTCTTTCTGCATTATATGTGAAGGTTTAAAGGCTTTTGACGCATTCAGCCCACTGAGGATGCATAATGGCTTAAGAAGTCACCCTGGCAAAAGCGGTGCATGCTAAGCAGAGGATCAGGGGTCAGAATGAAGGCAATTTAGACAGTTACATCCCAAGCTGAATTCATGCAAGTTTTATGCAGTGACCTTCATGACAGAAAGCATTTTAGGGGTCTTGCTCCACAGGACATGGCACGGAAAATGCACAGGCAAAAGAACACAGACAATAGTACAGAGACGTAAGCTCAAACACCTCTCTGTCACACTATCTGTATATGCTACATCTCTGTTACATCCATTAACTTCTCTCTCTCACCCTGTCCTGCACTCTCAGGCTGCCTCAGGAAGTGTGATGCCATGTGCACCAGACTATGACATGCAATTTCCTCAAAACCTTCATACAATGCAACCTCTCTTTCCCCTCGAAGACGAGCTGTCTTACAACCTTACAGGTGCATTTCTCATTCTTATATTCCCCTTTCTCTTGTAAAGCTCTCAAACATGTTCAACTGACCGCATGCATCGATATCTGTCTCCTTAGACCAAATCTCATTCTATTTCCAAGTTGCTCTGAAAATTCTTCTTCCAACTTTCTCTTGATTGATGAGATCACGTGGGCGTTTTGCCCTTTTGGGGGTCCAGGTTCAGCAGGCTCCCACAGGCCACAAACAGCTCTAACTCAGGCGGGAAGCCTGGGCTCTATCTTCAGGGAGAGATCGTAAAGTGTATCCTCATCCATGATCAGAGTCTTATCCAGAAGGTATTGGGTCACCTGGTTATAATCGAATATGGATGACAGGCATGATGATTAAAATATCTTTACGGCTACAGCTTCAATTATTTATTTTCAATTAAAGATTGATGTGATTTTGACTATAAGATGATCTCACAGGAAATACACCAATAGGATTTTGCAAATAAGCTATTCATTAAAGTAATCTGTTTTCTGGTTGGTCCAACTAATACCTGTTTGAAAGATGAGTACATTAGAGCAAAAACAGGAGACTGGGCAATTTGGGATGGTTTCTATTGTTCCATGCATTCTTTAAAAAAAAAGACTACCCATATATCAAAGGGATTTTCAGTAATCCTCTCAGAACAAGAGCCACGACAAGCACATCCAAGAATAATCTGTGCAGTCAAACCAAGCAAAACGAATTCCTTAAAACCACTCTCAAACCTCACTTCTTCAGACTAGTTTTCTTTTATTATTTTAGAAGCTTTTTGACAGTTTAAATGTTATCCTGCCCTTTGATTATATTGTTTAAGTAATAATAATTGCATGTCGTCTAAATGAAATAATGCCTTGTGATGTTTTTGATCTTTAGATAAAGAAAGGTAGTACAGATAAAAATTAAAAATAAAAGTACCTTGGGCTGATGCTCTATTCTGTACGGCGTCTGCTGGAACTGTCGGATCTCTCTGATGATGTGAGATATCTGAATAAAATATGGAATTTATCTTAATACTGACTTAACAGCGTGCACCTCAAGATGATCTGCTTCCAGTGCATTTATTTACACACGCTTACCATCCTCATTTTGGAGAAGTTAACAAGACCCTCCTCTGTAAAATTTGGTGTTCCCTCTTCTATAAAGGCCAAGTCTGTTAGATACATTCCCAAATATGGCACACAAGGAGGGTTGCAACTGGAATGAGAGAGTTAAAGAATAGCATACAAATCAACTTGCTTCCAAGTCCATAAAAACTCATTTTTTGATACGTCCGTCCGTCTATTCTCTCCTGCTTATCCCTGTCAGGGTTGTCGGAGTGTATCCCAGCTATCATACAGCAAGAGGCAGGGTACAGGTCGCCAGTGTGATGCAGGGCTAACACCGAGAGACAGGCAACCATTCCCTCCCACATTCACACCTATGGGAAATTTGAAATCACCATATAATCTAACCCACTAAAGAATAAAGCCGAAGCCACTGAAAGGCCTCGGCCAGATGACGGATTCAAACCCAGGGCCTTCTTGCTGTGAGCCAACAGTGCTAACCACTGCACCATTGTGCTGCGCTTTTTCTTACATATGATGGTATTTTAAAAACAAATGCAAAGTCTCACTTTTTCAGCGTCTCCCTCAGATTTTTAAATCGTCCTTCTGAGGACACAATCTTCTGCAGTTTGTCCATCAGGGCTTTAGTCTGGAAAAGATCACAAACAGGCATTTATAATGATCTAAAATGGCAAGATTTGAAACTTTCTCCAGCCATGAATAGCATTGCAGGCAGCCTGTCTGCTGAATGTTATCAGGATTAAGTAAAGAGCAGACAATAAACCTTACCGCTATTAACATTAAGTGCGATTAAGCACTCGTCTCTTCTCTGAAACCCTCTAATGGTACAGTATCAGTGCCAATGAAAGAATTCCCATTTGTAAACATTTTGGACAAAATATGTTTTTTTTCTAGTGCTTCACGATGAGATTAAGTGTTTATACACTTTAGATCTTTAAACAAGTATTTCAGGTTTTGCATACAGAGAGGGTTGTTCAGGATTTACCCCACCTGTTTGCTGACTTTAGCCCAGGTCTTCTTCAAACGGTAGATAGCACTTCGATTGAGTGCGGATGTGATTTCCAATACTCCGTTGTAGTTGTTCAAACAGCGACATATGTCTGCCACAGCAACCCACTTCTCAATGGAGTTGGCCCTTGAGCCCACATCAGTATGGGTCATAATCTGCGATGCCACCAGGTTACTCATCTTCAAAAGAAAAAGAATAGAGTAGTATGGTATTAATGAAGAGCTATAGGTACTGAATCTTTACAGAAGAGTCTGGAAAAAAATGGTGCTTAAACACATTGGAAGAAGTTACATCATTGAAGTGCTGACTCGTTTTCATGATGTAAGGTGTCCTTTCTGTCTTATCGACCTTCATCCATCCCTGGCCCAGGAACTCTCTTCGAGAGGGAAGACAGAGATATACCCAAATGAGATCACACACACTCAAGTATAGCAGAGTATAAGTTTCATTTTCTAATGCCTCTGAAATCAGATGGTAAGCAAGTGCAAATCTATTCTCTGATGTTTGGAGTTCTAAAGTTGAAATAAAATACCATTAGTTTTCATTTATGTCCTTCTAAAAGCATGCCCAGTGCCCATAAAGGGGATTTATGTCTCTTTGACCTGATGCAGATCACATATGAGAGGACTGACTGGGTTTCATGAGAGGACTGACTCATAAGGGATGCTCCTGAAGACGATGTGATCCAGCAGAGTGATCTGTTCAGCCAGCTCCATCGCTGAGAGAGATTCAAAACACTCTGCCTTCGGGCAGTCCGCCTACACACACACACACACACACATTCAGAGACAAAGACATAAAAACAAATGACCCCAAACAGAAGTGAGATAGTGAGATATAAATATCTAATAAAGAGACAGGCTGTGATAAATATGGTTTATGACATTTGACAGTCCCTGGGTAGCATCACTGTCAGCACAGAGTCTATTTACCCCTTCTGCCCAGAGCTTAGAACACTGTGAATGACAGACGCTTTTCACAATTTACAAACCCAATACGTCTATTTGTTTGTGATTTCCAGAGATAACCGATCCAATCTAGGAAATTGTCAGTGCTTGTGATTTTTTTTGTCATCATGTGCAACAGGTGGTGATAACTGTGAAAGTATTTCGCAGAAATTTGTAATACTTTGTAACTACATGAACAAAGCCATAAAATTAGGTATTGCAAAACAAGACATTTAAGCTATGTAGAAAATTACTTTTTCTCTTTTTATACTGGAGATAGAGTAGATAGATTAAAGCTTGCTAAATAAGCTCCTCCCTTATTGGGTTGCCAGAGCAGGTAGCTCCACATCCAGCATCCACATCAAATATGTGGATGCTGGATGTCCTTTCTGACACAACCCCAAAATGACTGGTGTCTCCTCCTGGTCTTGAATAAGGACCTTTTGCATCTTAGGCAAATTTATAACTCGCTATATTATAGAGTCACTACTAAAGCTAACTGAATAAAATACCTTGAGATTTCAAAATAAATCTTTTTTTTATCTTATAGTGGGCATTCGTCAAGATGCCCACTGTAGATCCACTGCCTAAAACAATCTGATTTAGCTTTCTTCACCCTCCCCTTAAATCACCTTTCTTCTGAATGCAATGAGAAAGTTTGAACAGCATGTGGGTAGTGCTGTGCCTACAGCCAGAGCTGTTTGCCTGGGATAAACATATCGATGAGATCTCCGCTCCTCACTTTGATATAGATCCAAGAACAGATACTGAGGGTTTAGGGCAGCTGAATTTTGAACTTTGGCTCAAAGGAATTGTTAATATCAGTACCCAGGATGAAAAAGTTTGTATATATGACAGAAAATAGGGAAAAGCTTCATTTTCTCACCATCTGTAAGATGTCTTCTATTCTCAGTTGGGCATCTTCCTGATCATCTTGAGAAAGCGCACTATCAGACAGAATAGAGGAGAACAGTAAAAGTATTAGAACAAGAGAGTATTAAAAATTAAAAACAACACTATTTGATGACATATTTTTGTCATTCAAAGGTGCCAAAGTGCTTCGTGTACATGCTGCTTGTTTGTACGAGAGCATGTTTTTGTATGTATTTGAGTTTCAGCTGTACTTTAGTATGTTCGCAGTAGCTTTCCTCTCCTGAGGCAGAAGGTCTGGATCTCTAAGCACCTCCTCCAGGAGACAGATCACTGACATCTTAAGGTCCCCATTCATCTCAAAGTCCTAAGCACAAACAAATACATGTTTACATTATACAGACTTTGGTAGTAATGGTAACAGTAACACAAGCCTGATTTTGATTCAAACTAAAATCTTAACCAGAGAAGTGAAGATAAAGTGAAGTGAAGTAAACAAACAAACAACACAACTGGATTAAATGGAAAGTCTAAGTGGGAAAAATGTCCTCTATCATGGTATATTTCATTTTAGTTGGTGATATAATACAGAGTACTTTTCTGTTATTAGTAATATACAAAGCAGTTTGTCACATCCTCCGTCAGAATAGCTCTGATCATTGGGACCTCTGTCCTGTGGCACCAAGATGCTTTTGTTCTCGTTCTTGTGGTTTTAGGCTCTTTGTATTGGTCTCGTTTCAGTGAATCCTTCAGATGCTTGACCAGACTGGGATGAGAAGAATTTATAGGCTGGGTCTTTAGGCTCTTTACTGTGTTTCTTGTGGAGGATTTAGGTCAGTTTGCCAGTTAACCATTTATAGCCAATTATATTTCATTCTTCTAAATACTGCTGCTTTTTTGATACCTGGTTTTTAGCACTAGATACATTTGCTTTTTTACTCAGATTTTTAATTTAGATTTTTTTAACCAACCTATTTTGCAGAAGTATTCCCAGAGGCACAAGTACCCATAGTTAAGAACTTGCATAATAAGACAATTACATTTCATGAAGTCTGTTGTTCAGCTGACGTGTAAGGTACTTTAAAATACCAAAGAAACAGCTACCACTGCACAGCTGATTAAATAGATGATTATTAATCTCAGTAGATATATTGTTAACAAACTGAGGAATATTATTCACATATTATAATTTCACATACTACCTGAACTACAGGTGATTCTACTCTTGTAATTAATATTGCCTCAAGTCTCCACACAATAAAAGCATCACCTGATCAATCATCAGTCACGGCGGCATGATACTTCTTCCAAATCCCCGTTCCTCTTTCATTTCTTACAGTCTTTTCACTTTCCTCTCCTCCAATTTTCTGCTTTACTCCTACCTCAATTTAACTCCTGTTTAAAGGTCAGTTTTAACAAGCTCTTTCTGTTCTCTGGCCTCTAAAAAATAAGTGGGTGTCTGTATGTGTGTATGTCATTGTGCGGGCCTGTGTGTTAATAAGTTGACTAAAGCTGGACTGTCATCACAGCATTTTGTTTTATCGAAGAAAAATACATAAAACATATTGATGCAGTTAGAGTGTAAAGATCTCTGCAGGGAGGCAGGCAATTACCTTGATGTTCAATTCATTAGAGGCTGGCTGTTTAGCACAAGAGTAGGCAGGCTGAGCCAGCTGACCAGTTAAAACAATATTTGGTGTGTGTTTGTGCACAGTTTGCTGTTTACGCGATCAACTGGGAGCAGTGGAGCAGAGCGAGAACGCATCAATCACCTGTTTTAATGAGACCGCAGACTTGATCACCCCAGCAAAACACTGGACCCACACACACACACACCCACACACACAACATGCACAGAGAGTGGTGGGTACAGACAGACCTGTGAATGTTTGGAGACCCAGTGGCGCAGAACATTGAGAACTCTATTAGTTGCAGCTCGGCGAATGATGAACTCTTTATCACAGGTTCTTTCAGAGTTAGTAAACACTGGATGGAAAATCAAAAACAAACAAAAAGCAGGCATTTCAAAGTTTTGAATATTAAAGCATCACATGAGCTATTTTTTAAAGGTTCATGATTATGGAAACTGAGTTATGGATTATCCACTGACCCTGTCCCCCAAGAGATGTTACTGCTTTAACAATATTAAACCTATATATAACTAAAAAAAAGAAACAAAATTAACCGTATAACGTTTTTATTTTATGCCCACCACGGGGTTATTATACTTCTGGTTTTTATTTTTGAGTTATTATTCACTTTTACATTGTTTTTTCTTTATATTTCCTTTTTGATTTTTCTGGTAGCTTTTGCAATCAGAATTATGATCTGGATGAATTGTTTAATCATTTTTACTCTGTCTGTGTGTGTGTGTGTGTGTGTGTGTGTGTGTGTGTGTGTGTGTGTGTGTGTGTGTGTGTGTGTGTGTGTGTGTGTGTGTGTGTGTGTACCTGGCGGTGCACCGTGTCCTGCTGCTGCTGTGGCAATAGCGAAGGCTGAAGCTGGAGAGACTGAGCAGCGTGAGTTCTCCCCTGGCTGGACTGCAGGTGCACAAGCACATAATTATCATCAAAGGCAACAACAGCGTGAACATAAACGCTAACTTTCCTTTCAATCTAACATAATGAAATATGATTCCAATGTCTATTGACTGAAATGATTTTTCTTTTATGTCTTATTGCTTTACCTGAATATAATCACTGTTTCCTTTATAAAGTAAAATTATTCTTTTCATAATTTTTTTTTTAAATTTTCCTGGAAAAACCTTGTTTGTATAGGGCAAAAAAAGTATTCATGTAAAACATTCAAAAAATACTCTGTAAATAGAAGATTATTTGTTATTAGGGAGTATACCAAATTTGATGGCTCTGAAATGGCCATGGACATTTGTGAGGCCTACATACTGTCACATGTTCTTAACATCAGCTATCAACACTTGAATTTATTATATGGTTTGTGACCTTTGAATGGATAAAATAAACAAAAATAAAGACGAAATAAAGATGCAATAAAAATATCAAATGTTCTGCTTGCAGCATAGACTTTCTTCAGTGTTATTCTGCCTGTCAATGAACTTGATCCACTGCAAGAAAAACCATGCTGACAAAGCTAAACACAAATACTTTAACAAACACATGTATATTGCTGTGTGATGTATGGGTTTTGTATTTTAGTATGATGTTAGTCTATAGGGTCAAGGATATCTGCCTAACTCTGTGGCTCTGTAAAGTAGCCTGCACACATAGGCGGCCTCTTACCAGGCTGTCTGTAGCGAAGGTGTCGAGGTGTGGAAGGAGAGCGGCACGGCGACATATCTCCTGCTTCACTGGTCTGTGGAGACTCTGGGATGATTTTCTCTAGTGACGCTGACTCCAGTACAGCTAGAAAGAAGGAAAAGCAAAGTTGAAGATTGCTGGTGGTGACCATGATGCTAATGGTTTTTTTACTGGACAAGAGGCCCATTATAACTAAATTAACAGAAATTACTCAGTATAGAGGTCATGCCTGGCATTACTGTTAGTTTGGTGAAACTGTTATAGTACTATGTGTTATGTGTGTGCATATATATATATATATATATATACACACACACACACACACACAGATAGATAGATAGATAGATAGATAGATAGATAGATAGATAGATAGATAGATAGATAGATAGATAGATAGATAGATAGATAGATAGATAGATAGATAGATAGATAGATAGATAGATAGATAGATAGATAGATTTAAAACAGTAAGATTTTTCACATAATCACTTTTAACTTGTGCTCAGAATGTCACACTGGTAATTTACCAGCATGCATATGCACACACATTAAGGAGACAAGCCAAGAGAAAGATCAACAGACATATACGTGGATGCACATTAGCTGCAGGTACACATAAGCACAGAATGTACTGACTGATTAAGAGCCCAAGAAGCTGAGACAGTATAGAGAAGAGGTGAAGTGGCTCTGTGGTACCAATGCTAATGGGTCTTTGTCTCCTTGTAAGCGGTTAGAAGCACATGAACCTCTCATGCACATACACACACACACACACACACACACACACACACACACACACACACACACACACACACACACTCCATACACATGTGCAAATATTGATGAGTGTCAAATTGAAACCGTGTTGCCTGAGATGCCCTGACGCTATACCTCTCCAGCCTGAGAGAGCTGTTTAACACTACCATTAGAAGATCTGACCGTGTGTGGTGGGAAGGCGGCTTAGCTGACTTTGGCACACAAATGCCAGGAGATAATGATGTCCCACCAGGCACTTGTTCTGCTCTTACAGGGAAACACTTCACTCTGTCATTTGATTAGTAACCTTCAGTGCTTCATAAACCCTTTAGTACACCAACAACTCTTTAAATGTATAAGTTTAGTGGCAATACATACACCGATAATATACCTAAACAACAAACATAGTCCAGCACATAGTCTCTAACAGCATGTGGCCTGATGCTATTTGATATAAAGAAGCAGAAAAGGTTACCGGACATGCTTTTTGACCTGCAGGCAAAATTTAAAAAATCTACTGTTAATTTTAACCTGTGAAAGGTTTTTCTGACCCCCGGTGGTTTAATATCTTTCCTTGCTGAACTTCAGGTAATGCGAGTGCACTGCAACATCACTTATCACTCATTACTACTGTTACAAATGCAGCAAAGCACACTTCAGACCCCATATGCCTAACCTCATGTCAATATTAGTAGCAGCAGAAAGCTTTCAGCCTAATTTAAGTATTTTTGCGGTCTGACCTAATAACCTAAAGCTAACAAACAGGAGAAACATTCATATATTTATGTGCCTATTTGATTATTTACATAATCTGTATTATTTTTCAAGTACTAAAAGTTGACAATGATTATTTCCCTGTTTTTCTTATAATACAGTAATGAAAACCATAGAATAACAGATACATTTCAACAATATTCAGTCCTAATGTTCTGAAAAGTGTAATAGGGGAAACTATGAAATACCTCTGCGTATACTCCGTCGCAGTTTTCCACAGAAGGGGTCAATTCTGGGGACATCCTCTCCCTCTGCAGTTGAGCAGGGACTCTGGTCAAGCGAGGAGGGAATAGGAGGAACTTGGTCTTGTGTTGGCTTAGAATTGTTCGGTGGAGGAGAGGTGGAAGAGGGAGGGGGGGAGGAGAGGAAGTAGTTGGGGTTGGGGTCTGAGGTGTTGGTGTCTGGGCAGATGTGGGGCTACTGCCAGCAGACTGGGAAGTGTTGTTGTTGACACTGTAATTGGACAGAGGACTGGTCAGATCAAGGCCCCCGACTCTGGCCGTGATAGGGGAGTGGAGGGACAGCTTTCGAGTTCGGACGGGGGAGGTGGTCCGGGATGGGATGGACAGAGGAGGTGGAGAGGAGAACTTGCGGCAGAGACGAGGAGATTTGTCATTCACGTGGTCCACGCCTCTGTTATTTTGATTGGTGGCAAAAAACAGCTCCAAAGACCTAAAAAGGAACATAAGTATTAGCAAAATAATGGAAATGTTAAAAACAAACAAAAAGAAAATCAATGAAGAAGTATTTAAAAAAAAAGACAAAAGAAAAAGGAATCTGGAGATGCATCAGCTCAAAACAAAATTGCTGGTCTTTGTAAAACTTTCATTACCAAAGGGTTTTGTTAGTTTTGTTGTTTTGTTTTCCTGTATTGGAGATAAGTGTTGATTTAGAGGCAGAATCCAATATCCCTGTGTGTTTTCATAAGTCAAAAAGGAGAAAAGTGTGGCTCGGGAAAGAATCTGAAATTTTACAGTGCACTGGGTAAGCCTGAGGTACAGAGTACTAAATGTAGGACATTCAGCTACTGCGGTTATCCAGAGTGAATTAGAACGAGTGGGCACATACAGTACAGTAAGAAATTATTAAAACAGTGACACAATTTTCACTGTGATACAGTCATCTCTTCTACGCTGAGAAATAACTAGAAATAAAACAACATCTTTGAGGTTACCCTGGTGACCGTCAGCTTTAATAGTCAGATATTTATACACATATTAAATTAACAGTGTGGGAATCGCATACCTTTGCATGCATGACTTCCTACTTTCAAATAACGGCGGAGGCTAGACGAGTTAAGCTAACTCAGTGCTGCTCTAATTAAGCTGAACCCAGAGAGACTCGTCATCAAACTGTGGAGTCCTCCTTAGCACTATGAAACTTTATGGTATTTATCTAGTAGCTGCTTTCTTTTTATGAGCTGGAACTGCTTGGGTTTAGTCTCATTTGTGCCATCATTGATGGTTTAAATGAAGAAGGTATATTAAAATCAGTGACCACAGTTGGAGATTAGCTGTTGAACAAAATTTAAAAGCTTTCATTTATAGAGCCAGCTTAAAGTGTCGTGGCAGTGGTTTAGGGAACTACTTGCCGTACTTGATTAGTACACCAAAGGTAAGGTGACTGACTTGTGCATTTGAAACATTTAGTATCTGCATTATCTATAGTTGTTGTGATGATTGTTCATGTCCCCTGTCCTAAAACTGCTAGATCATACTGGGCTACAACTATAATGTGAATATATAACATGTCAACAAACTGGAAAGACTAGGATTTTAGTACTTGTGTGCTTTACATGGCAAAATCACAATCAACAAAAATGTGTTCAGCAGAAAAAAAACCAAAAATCATCTTTTATTGCAGATTTGCAACATTTGAAATGTTTTGTTTAGCAGGCAATGAAAGCGTGTAAAAGCTTTAATCAACAAGCATTTGGATTATCAATCTTATGATGACATTTACCCTTCAAACAGACTTGTGTGTACAGAGCTACATCGAGAAAGAAGTAATCATGCGTAGATAAACACGCTCACAGTCATCATTTATTCACACAAATCTGTTATTCAGCAGGAAACAAGGGAAGAAATTGCAATCCAGATAGAAAGAGGAGGGAGAGAAATGATAGCAGCATAAGGGAAGAAAAGATACAGGAAACGCAGAGACGACCAATACCAAAGTACTTTGAAGCAGGGAATAGAAAAAGAGGACGCAAGCGGCAGAAGATGAGGGACTGGAGGAGAATAGTAAAAGGGATAAATGTGGTTAAGATAGATAGAAAAGCCTGAAGGACGCGATACTTCTGTGATAAAACATGCCACAGATCAGCTAAAGATTTAAGAAAATTATTTCATAATTTCTCCCATTCCCATCTTTATATTGTTGATTTAAAACTGGTGGAATCACAATACCTGTGAGTTTTCATATAAAGAGCTGTTCTGGCAAAGTAGAGAGGAAAGTCATGCATCAGTTAAGTATCATAGCAGAAGAAAAGAAGAACAAGCAGGAAAGTAGGACAGAGATAGCAAGAAGGGAGGCAGAAAGAAGAGCGTTGGTTACTTGGACTGATCCATGGCAATCTTCTTGATCTTCAGACTGTAGTCAGAACAAATGGGTGAGATGGACAGACGGTCAAATGAGTGGTACTGCATCCTGTAGCTGGAGGGGATATGGAGAGACAAGGGACATGGATGACACAAAATGTAACGAGATAGAGGATGGTTTAAGATAAGAATATGGAGTGATGATAAACAAATGTCTCAGAAGAGTAAAGGTGTGTTTGAGAAAGGGGACAGAAAGTGTGTGAGTCAGACAACAGCAGCACATGTTCAGTGTCCGAGATGTCAGCACATGACCACATGGGAGAAAACTCCAGCACAAAAACACAGAGCTGGGTTTTTGTACATGTATGTAGGTTTTATGCAGTGCATTTGCTCAGAGAGTTGGCATCATCTTCTTTAATCTAGAAAAACTAATAAAAAAGAGGTCAGCACTTCATCTGTCAGCCATTTGAGTCTTGTTCCAACACTAAACCAGCACAGAGTGTAAATTCACCTTTACCATCATTAATAGAGTTAGCTGATGACTTAGCACTCCACACTCATCAAAATATGCAAAGCTAAAACTGAGGCTTAAATACAGGTCAACAAACAATTGGATGTTTTCATGGTGGGCTGGACTTAAATTAAAACAATGTTTAGAATTTGACCCAATGATAGAATCAGACAAGAAGTTAAAGGAAAAGTTGTATTGCAATAGATTCTCTGCCCACGAATCACTGCAGAATTTCACAGTTTCAGAGTAAATCCATCCACTCATTAACGTGATATTTCTGTCTAGAACATAGAGGTAGACCCTTTTACTAGCATGGCTAAAAAGCACCAGTATAATAAAAAAAAATCCCCTTATAAACCTCCTATTGTAAAGTTTTTTTTCTGGAGAACAAAGGAGGGGGGAAAAAAAGCTTTAGTAAAGAAGTGGCATCGCTTCACACAGGGTGGTTCATCTTCCCGCACCGCTCTGGTGCCTGGATGCCCCTCTCCTTTTCTCTTCCCAGGAAGGAAGGCCACAGGCCACAGTGAGTGAGGTAAGACATTTTAAAACCAACCCTCGGGTGGAGGAAAAGGCAAAGCTTTTCCAGTTGAAAAGCTAAGTTAAGTAAAGCTGTGAAAGGAATATAAACAGACAATTTTGATGTAGCCACGAGTGAGAGAGAAAGACAGAGAGCTTCAGAAAAGTAGAGAGACAGAGAAACGTCTCATCTGACACACTGATTATTCCTACGACTTTGCCAAAAACAGTTTGAAGCATCTGTTCAGTTGGTCTCCAAAAACAGGCCAGTTTATAGTTCAGTTAGTATGTGTTTAACCTTGTGGACAGAGGTGAAAGCTGCTTGCTTCTTCCAAAACACTGACCCACATCTGACTACATCATTCACATATTTACAAAAAAACAAGTAAAAGGACGCTCATAAAACCCTCTCAGAACACCCAGGTAATGGCAATATACAAGATTGTGTGTGTTTGTGTTTGCAAAGGGCACAAATACTGGCCGGAATAAATGTGTGCCCATGTTCGTAAAAATTTGATGGAGCTCAAACCAGTAAACAGTATTTCCCTGAGGATTTATGAGGCGCTTCAATCTGCACGGTAGCAATGAGCATGTACAGAATCTGCTTTCAATCTGTGTTTGTGAATGGATATTTGCATGTGTGAATGGTAAGACCTGATAGGTATGGAGGAGAAGGGCTTCTTGTAGATGTCAGCCAGCTTGTCCATGACCACGGTTGCTGTGGTGAAGATCCTGTATGTGTGCAGGAAGGTGTTGAGGAAGTCTATGGAGAGGAAGCGAAGGTCGGTCAGCCTCTCCAGCAGCCGCTCCACGCTGGCATAACGGATCTGGGGGACCTTGCAGGAGTTGAGCGTCTTGCTGAAGCAAATGTCAACATCATCTTTATGGAGACGCACATCGGATCTGATGGATACACACGTACACACACACACAAACTCATAACCAAGCATGGGTGACTGCTGGGTTGCTAAGCTAGGCAAAGGTTGTGAAAGTAACTGAGCAAAAACAGCCAAGGAAGATAAAAAATTAATATAAAACCCACATATTTCAAAGAAAGGATGCAAATAAGGGAATACCGTCAAGCAGATTTCAGCAACAGCATAAATTAAAAGGAAACAAGCATAAAAAAACATATTTTTAACCAGATGTGCCATCACAGCTTATGTTCTGCGACACGTGCGTGGCATGAAGAGATAGCCTTCTCTTCACACACACAAAAATACTTACTTGATCATATAAGGCACTGTGACTTTTGAGTTTTCCTCAAACACACTGGTCATCAAGCCATTACAGCGAATATTATCTATGCACTGCAGAGACGGAGAGACGAGAGTAGCGAGATGAGCAAATGAAAAAAGAAAGAGAATTACATATATAATTATTATCATGTATTTTTTAAGCTACAGCATTTAAAGCAGATAAGTGTTCCAGATCTATTCTAAAATAATCTCGTACTGAACATCTGTTTTCTTCCTTTTTATTAACAGTAAATACAGCATACTCTTTGACACTGTTTCACAAGTCTCGTTGAAGGCACTAAAAAAAGAAAGTTATTTAAAACTGTAAGTGTATTTTTTTTTTGTGCCTGACTAGAATTAATGCAGAGTGACATGCTTGTTTGGTGTTACCCTGTTTATGAAGTACTGAGGCACTGAGCTGAACTCGGCCCTGGGGAACTGCACCACAGTCTGTGTTTACTAAGCCATCTCAATGCCCAACGGAGACATGCCCTCGTTATTTGAAGGTCCTTGTTTTTTGTCTTTGTCTGGGTGTATATTTGCATGATTTATATAGTACCTGGCTAATATCACTAGTCCAGGCAGCTTTCTCCTGTCGTGACGGCGCCAGCAACACCACAGTAAAAGAAGACGAGTCTGACGGCTCTACGACAAGCTTAAAGTCCAGCTGACCAAACACCTGACCACCAGCTTTTGCTGTGATAGATGAAAAACAATGAGCTTTTTAAACTACAACGATCAATAATTCATAATTACTGTAAAAATAAAATGCTTGCACATGCACAGTCATATTTTACACACACATACACACAGCGGGTTAATTAGGGTTAACCTGCTATATTCCCTCTACACCCCTCTGAGGCTTAGGTGTAAAAATGAAGTGTACACATGTATGTGTTTGTCTCAACACTTTTTGTGTGTAGATGTTTCATCAGACTCCCTAATTGCAAAATGGAAAAAGCAAAACAAAAAAACTAATGGATCTGTAATGTTAAAAGAGCTAAACCTGACATTTAAAGGGGTGAGCGTTTGATAATTAAAGGGAAGTCACAGGCACTTATCACCTGACACCTAATTAACCTCAGTGAGTGGTAAGGGAACTAAATGAGCCATGAGCTGTGCATGTATTGATAGGATGGACATAGTACTTGATTGATGCGATATACTTACACTCTTCATCATTAGCGTCTGGTTCCTCAATAAGTGTGCAGTCAATAAGGGACAAAACTCCACCTTGCTGCAATAGTTTAAGAGAAAATATGCACAACTATTTATTGGTAATTTGGATGAAAATGAATGTTGATTTACAAAAGAAATGTCTTTGCTGAGGTATAGATACACTGTAAGGTTAACCCTGTTCTCACCTTGAGAAGGTGAAGTTTTCCCCCAGAGCTGCGTGTGCAAACAAGGAAGTGTTTGGTAAAGAGAAAACACTGCCTTTCCCCTTCCTTCTTCAGAGAGAGGGACCCCAGGCGGACTTTGCTTAGTTTCCCTCGCTCTACCGATGGCAGCTGGATCAGAGACCCTGTGGAGCGGGAGACACGCAGGATGTTACATTTGATGAAACCGGCAGTAAGCTGAGGGATGTGTAGCATTTACAATGCCACAAACACAGACATGAAAAAGTGATGTTAAGTGTCTCAACATGACAGTGAATGAGATTTAAAAAAGGAGTTGATCTTTGAAACAGGCAGGTTTAGAGGCAAAAGTTAGTCCCTGTGGATTAAAAGCAGACAGGAACCATGGATCAGTAAAGTGCACTGTCAAAACTGGCATCAGGACTTCGTTTTGTGATGTGTGATTCAGCTGCAGGAGAAAAATCTCTGTCTTCTCTACAGCGCATTTGTAAGGAAACTTGACATTTGTCTTCCACCTCCTGTACTAGCAGGTATTATGACCCAAAAATGCACACTTTAAGTGGAAAATTGCATCCGCACAAAACTGCATAATTTTGATTAAAAGGATTTAACTGTAACAGAAGCAAGATTACATATTAAGTCACAGTAATAGTTCTTATATCCATAGATGAATGCAGATATGTCACTTCAACAGTATTAAGGTTTCTATTAAACTCTTATTTCTTGCTTTAGAATACTTTGGTATACAGAAGAGTTAATGGACCCCTTAATGACTGTAAAATACCCAGGTCCCGTGGCTGCAAAACAAACCCAAATCATCACCCCCTCACCACAATGGTGATGGTTGGTATGAGGTCTTGGTGCTGATATGCTGTGTTTGGTTTTCTGCAACTACTCTGAGAATTGCACAGTCTGACCTTGGGACGAATTTGCAGGGAGGTCCACTCCTGGGAAGACTGTGGAAATATAAACCTGAATGCTCCAGACCAGCAAATTTGCAAGTTTGGCTGTTATTTACCCTCTTAATTCCCACTGAAGCAGAAAAGGTGTACTACATTTTTCACAGGACTGTACATAGAGTCCTGTGAAACCTTTCTTTTTCTCATGACTGTAGCCTACACAGGTGATATTGACCAATCTATTTGTCTGCGCAGTGGGGAAAACCGTGGTCATGGTCTAAGTGCATCATGTAGGTGAGATGTGACTTAAAGGAATCATACACAGTATAATACTTAGTTAATAATCCATTAAGGCTTCTTTAGCAGTCAAACAGTCTAGACCAGGGGTGGCCAATTATTATCCCAAGGAGCCTTCTTGGCGCAGCCGTCCAACCAGTCACAGTCTGTTCTTGCTTAGCCCCTTGGGAAAATTAATTTCCCACCCTTGGTCCAGACAGTCTCGTTACTTTCTAATGCTCAGAAAAATATGTACCATTCAGTACCACATCTACATTTTAACTGGAAAAGCTGACAGAGAGACAAACCTTGCCACATAGCAAAGGCCATGAGACAATGAAAGATTTCCAACTTCACCGAGTTACTGATAACAAGTTGACAGAAAAGGAATTTCTTACTATCCAGGAAACCTTCAAAGATTTGCTGTCGTTGAGGTTTGCTCTGCACTGATGAAGACTCACCCTGTCTGACGAACGTCTGGCTGGTGTCCAGCAGGATGTCACAACCTTCCACTATCATCCGTTCTATAGCCAGGTTCTTACGGATGTTTTCTGTGTCGCTCACCTCATCGTGCATTACTCTGGCCACACACACAAACACACAAGTTTGTTCAGGATTCAACAACAAGAATTTTAATAGAAGTAGACGACTCTGACACATACCTGGACAATTCCTCTAATTTGGACTTGGCAAATTCAAGACTCTTGCGCTCCACATGCTCGTGAGGGGTGTGAGCCAGTAATTCATGCAAGGTGATGATGTAACGAGGAATCTTGTTGAAGGAAAGAGCACAATAGCACATGGAGACAAGAATTGAGAAAAACACACATGTTGGAGTCATGTTACGGTTTGTTTGTGAATACAAGAGGATGCTGATGGTCGTTATCTACCTGGAACATGGGGTATGTGAGAAAGGTCTCGAGCATCCTCCCCTCACAGGCAGCATTGGACTCGTACTGCTTTAGAAGCTTGTCAAAGTCTCTGTTCTGCTTACAGTTGGCCAAAACCTGCAGGCTGTACTGATGGTTACGCACAAACTCCTGGTAGATGTTTAGCATCGGCAGCAGGATGTCAAATAGGTCAGCTAGAACAAGAACACACACAGTACGTAAGCCACATGAAGGCAAAGTAGTTATTAAATTATCATTTGTAGTGCTAACAGCAGTACAGTAACAGTAGCTGATGTTCACAAGTATCTCCCATCTCCACTGCAGTTGGAGTATTAGCTTGAGGTTTTTCATGATTATTTGTGATTTTGAAAAATTAGCAGAGTTGCTCCTAACTGTGATTTTAAGGATTGTTATTCCTTTATCTGTACTTTGTGTGTACAGGTTTTTAATATATTCTTGTTTTGGTCTCTTAGATTTTTATGGATAGTACTTCATATGCTTGTATTTTTCTCCACTGTTTATGTCTCCTTCTCTTTTGTCTTTGTATTAGTTCTCTCTCTGCTTTTCCTTGTGTATATCTTGTTCTTTTATTTCCTGCCTTTGTCTTCCCTCTTTGTAATTTACTGCTCCCATCTGTGCTTCACTGTTCAATCAACCCTATGTGTATATACAGTCCTGTCTTGCCTTTTGTCAGCTCATCTGTCCTCTGTTTTTATTTACCAACCTAATTTATTTCCAGTCCACATTCAGTGAGTCTCTTGAGTTTTTTTTTTCCTCCGGTTGAATGATCTTGCCAATGTTACTCTTTTTGTCTGGAATTAAAGTTATTTTATTTTTCCTAATTTAAATCTTTTAGGCACAGATTAGGCACCTGTCCACATGTTTACAGGTAAACATAGTTTGTGTGTGTGTGTGTGTGTGTGTGTGTGTGTGTGTGTGTGTGTGTGTGTGTGTGTGTGTGTGTGTGTGTGTGTGTGTGTGTGTGTGTTGTGGCCTTTTATCCACACGTAAATGTCATTTTAGGTCACTGACAATTGAACTTTTCAAAACATACTTCCACAGTGAAGAGTTTCAGAAGTACTGTTTCTGGGTTTTCATGCAGACAAGAGGAAAATAAAGTCTTGGAAAGGTCCTTTTTTTTCAGACCGCGTATTGAGTTATCCTTTGAAAGCTTCAAATTGGCCAATATTTCTGCTGAGTTATGTTTATATCACCACCTGTTGCTTCAGCACACTCCTGGCGTCAGTTTTCACAATGTCATGCTGAGGCATATGTTTTTCAAAATTAAATTTGCTCTAATTGTTGATGACTGTACAGAGGATAGAGACATGAATCTTTACAAAGAAATTTATGGGAGAATCTCAAAACGGCAAAGATGTTGGCCGCCCTCAAAATGCCCACCAAATAGTGAAAGAAAAAGAAAGAATAAAGAAAAAGCAAAATCCTGACTTCGGATGAAAATAAACTGCCAAATCAAACAGAAAGAAATGTATTTCTATAGCTGTCTCTGCAGAACCTATGTAGGTTAAACACACATTTTTCAGTTGGAATCGTAAGCATTTGAATAGTATTCATAGAAAACTGAAGAATCATAAATACTGATCGAAAATACTGCAGAATTTGTTGATATAAAACATATTATAGCTCAAAGGACTGCACTGAATCAGTCAGCAGGAAAGGGCGAGATAAGGCCTGTATGTTTAATCAGCAGACCCTGTTCTTTTTGAATTTGTCACAAGTAATTTGCTGCCACATCTTTCAGCAGTCCGTCTCCTAGGTGATGCTTATCTGATGGGGAGGGGTTGTTTTAGGAGGTGAAATGATGGGATGCCTTCTGGGTGGTCATTGTCTGTCAAGACAATAACTGCCCTTGTTGCCTACTGAGATAGGGAAACGTGCGTATGCATGAGTGAACAGAGCAGTAAGACGTCAAGTATGACGTCCGAATGAGACAAACTGGTTGCAGGGAACCACTGAAAGCCTGACCTTGATGTAACTGAATAGTTGCAGAGAGAGTGGGTTTGTGCGATTTTTGCGCTTTATGGGAGGACAAGTAACAGCTTACCCAGCACCAGAGTTGGCCAGTTGGCTATCCTCGCCTTCAGGCCTTGATGAAAAATCTCATGAAGGAACATGATGGTCTCACTGAAGACACGTTGCGAATACAGTGTGAAAACAGAAATGAAAAGAGGTTTCATCTATTTATTTATCTTCAGTCTCTGTCTCTGCTTGTGCACCATGCGTAATTAACACTCCAGAGATTAATTTGCACTCACAGATGGACAAAACATGTTTGTTAATCGCACACATACACACCTGTTGAGGAAGATGCTGCTGACGTCGTCATGGCTGATGGGGGGTTTCTTGGAGCTGGCAGCCATCCTCAAAGGTCTGAGGAAACAGTTGACCAGGATATAGAGCTGGTGGACGTACCTGTTATTCCACACATAGAAAAATTTTCAAACATTCAAATTAACCCATATTTTAATGATAATGTCTCATTAAAATAGTATTAATTGGGTGCCAACTTTGTAGTCAGATGATACAATTTCCTTTTATTTTGTTTTTAGCAGAAAGTTATACTCTGGTATACTTGGTTTTATTAATTCATTTGTTAGATTTGTAATTGTATTTTATATTTTTTTACATTGTATATTAGTATGTAGCACCCCCACCACCCCTGCACAATGACGCAGGCTACTGGTCAAATGTCAGCTGTCAATCAACAGTCAACATGTAGTGAGCACAGACCAGACTATGGAAGAAAAGCACATCAGCAGGTCGGTAGAGCGTAAACTGTTAGCAGCTGTTCCAGTGCTATAGAGTCCTGCTTTTTGCGTAGGACATTGATGCAAATTATGCTAGCACACGTTCCCAAAAGGCCTGAAGCAATGAGCATTGAGTGATAGCACTGTCACACTGGGAACAGAGGAACTGATAAAATCCACTGACATCCACTTTATTGTGGACTGCATTCATAATTTTCCCAACTTATGTAGTTAAGTCTGTTTAATGCTCCCTGGCAGCACCTGCCAAGCAGACAAGAAACGGATGCTAGAAGGATACAGATACATGAACAGCCAATCGCTGTCACTTATAACCACTAAATTTGAAAGCTGGAAAGAATCCCTCAAGAAAGGTGGGGCATTTTTACGCAGTTTTATTTACATTAAAATGTGTGCTTGAACTAATATTTAATATTGTGCTGTAGATGGCATGTAGAAAAGAAAATGATAGGACCGTGTAGTTTATGCACTCGCTGCTTAAGAAGCAAATAAACAGTCTTTGGATGAACAGGTCAGCTGGTTCATTTGTTTTTTAGGACGTGTGATCAACATAATCTGTCCATGACTTTGGCTAACATTACGAATCCAGAGAAAATCTGGGTTATTTTCCTTTGTCAATCAGGGTGTGTAAATATGACTGTGATTCACTTTAGATTTGTTAAATCTAAAAAAACCAACATTAAAACAATATATAAAGTACTCTATATTTATCAGTAGAGTATATATTGTATATATGATATATATACCCTACAGCACAGTGCTTACAGTAGAAAAGATCATGACAGTCATTGTTTCCTGAGCTATAGTCGACACAACAAGTGAGATAACATCATGTGCTCTAAGGCTTGACAACAGTGACAACTTTTGTGCAGCGTGTGTGACTCGAGGCGTAATGCATTTGCATACTCGGTCTCTGCCTCCACCATATTGAAGACGATCTGGTTCCTCTTCCTCATGCTTTCAGCGTGAGGAGAGCAGATGTAGTCCTGAACAATGATCTTCCACTTCCTCCGACAGAGCCATCCCCGCATGAAACTCTGAACCTACAGATATAAAGACGTAGTAGTACAACAGATACAAATGAAAAAGCTTAGACAAGTTGGGTTATTTTTGTTTTTGTGACTGTACTATATTTATTCATTCACCTTTTTGATCTTTTTGATATCCGGGTCGTCGTTTTCATGGAAGACATGGTAAGGCCGCATGCGCTCCTTAGTTTTGTTCAGAGCTATAATCTATTGGAGAAATTCAGACACAAATATGAGCACAATGTAGATGGTTTGACAAAAAAGATTTAAATTGTTAGGTAAGAAAAATATCCATAAGACTTAATATAAACTTTCCGCTTTTTCTAGAAGGACGTTATATTCCTGTAGGAATCACCATTGATCTTTTGTGTGTGCGATAATCATTGTTGGTGTGTTTTCACCAGATAAGCATTAGACTTCCTCATCTTTGACAATCTGCTGCCTTCATTCAGAAAGAGAAAATGAGAGAAGATGGAGGCTCTCAGCTGGTGATGGTAAACAAATTAAGGATTACATCATGCGCCTAATCACCTGAAGTGCATCGTAGGGCACAGAAAGTTCAATCTTCTCCTATTCTAAACGAATCGATATAAAGCATACTAGTCACTTTTTTTTGTCTGATTTTACAGCTGTGAAATACTCAATGCAGACAACAGAGACAGATAAGCCTGTGACATTTACTCGCTGCAGGCAAGAAAAGACAACCACAAAGTTAATGCCATCTTCATTAGCTCTGAAAATGAGGAAAGGGAATGAGCTGGACAGATGCCAGATCTCTTAGTGGAAAAACAGAAAGTCAAATTTCACTACAATACAGAGGACCAGTTTTAAATACCAGAGATGACCAACTTCAAACATAGCCAGTAAAGGATTCTTCCTGCCAACACTACCATCTGTGCAGAAATAAACCCAGCAGAGGTTAGGACGAGCTGTAATACTGGTTTAGCCTCAACTATTTGTTCATACCTTTAGGCTTCTGACAGGCGTCTGACAGTATAAGTTTATTATATAGTGAGTAAAGGATGAAAGATGAAACCCAAAACATTTTCAGCCACAGCGCTTCATCTTCATTTTCTTATTCACTAGCGTGATCATGCAAATGGCAGCAGAGAGGAGCATGTCTGCCAACTGTTGA
Source organism: Aulonocara stuartgranti (assembly GCF_965226115.1). Classification (NCBI taxonomy): domain Eukaryota; kingdom Metazoa; phylum Chordata; class Actinopteri; order Cichliformes; family Cichlidae; genus Aulonocara; species Aulonocara stuartgranti. The sequence goes on along the minus strand of NC_138948.1, from coordinate 12,618,911 downwards.
CAGTTACAGTGGCTAGTTGGTTTAATTATTCATAAACACGGAGCAACACACACACACACACACAAACAAACAAACAAACACGGGTAAGCTTTAATGAGATGGATCACCAACTGCACACTGGCTTTCTCTTTTTCCACGAGCAGTCCCATTGCACTGGCAGATGTTTCTTAACATAAAATTACTTTCTTTCACGTTTTCATTATCAGCCAGACTCCGTGTATCCTGCCAATGACAAATAACACCAGTTCTTTTAGGGAGAAGTATCTGCCACACTTGTTGCTTCGAGGGAGCATTTCAAATAAAATCATCATTAGGTGCTAATTCGCTAAACAGAGTGCTGCTCCTGTCCCAAAGACAGAAATACCATATGCAAGTCAAATGTTTCTGCAAGCGGCTATTGACGCAAATGAGCAGAGCGCTGTCAAGTGACAATGACAGCAGAGCTTTGATTTGTGGAAATGTTTGCAGCCGGCCCAAATAAGCAAATAACATCGCCTGGGGACAACTGCTGCACAGACAAGAATTCAATTTGAGTCGAGCAGCTGCACAATCAGAATAACTTTACAGTTCCTTCTGGTAATTCCTGTGCCACATAGAAGAACATAGCATTGGGAGAACAGCGCTCCACACATAGCATTCATTTCTTCTTTGATAGAAGAATCATGATAACTTAAATTGTTTAAAAAGGAAAACAATGCAATTACTTTCTCTTTATTTTTACAGGCTGATATTTTCTGAATAAAATAACTATAGATTTTGTATCACCTGATACACTACCAGTGAATAATTCTAATGAAATCACGCATAGCTTAATTCAAGAAGGCCACAGATAACAATTTAGCCACAATGTCAGCTAAACATTTAGCTCTTGCCCTTTTATGCCATTTAAACTGCTTTAGTATGCCTACTGTTCCCATGCATCTGCAAGTGGCTTTGCAACCCGCCTTTACCCCAGCTACTTCTTTTATGCTTTTTAACTCTTTCCCTCTTGTTTCCTTTTCTGAACTGAGTGTTTTCTGTCATATTTCAGGACTGCTTCTAGAACAAAATGACTGAGTGTGCATCAGAAGTTAGTAACTCCCCATTCCTGTGCAGCTTACTAGGGCTACCCTTGGAAAAATCAGGAATCTGATCCCATCCGAGGGATTTAAAAAAATGTTTTATCTAATCTAATCTATGTGCTGTCTAATCTGTGCTGGGGTCTTGCTGCACCTCACTTTGTTGGAGTTTTCTAGCTCCTGTAATTCTTTCTTATTAACAATGTTGCAGAGGTCACTTTTGTTTTGTATGTGAGCATGGGCATGTGATTTATCGCATGTGGGGTTGGCAGCTGTTTGCAATAAAACTGATGGACTGTCTTTATTGAACAGTGGGCTTTTCTTCCTACGCTCAGAGGTAATGAAAACCATTCCCACTCACACCTTTCCTGAGAAAAGACACACATAGTGAATACCAGCATGGTCTATGTACGCCCTACATATCTTTCTTTATTGAGTGACTTGAATTGTGATTTAGGCTGGGAGGGTAATCGCAGAATTAAAGTTTCTTAACATTTTCTTAAAATCAACTTGGTGGAAGGCTACAATCTGTCAAGAGCAAAATACAATTTAAAGACATAGTGAAAAAGTTAATACAGTTTCCAAGACATAAGACATAAGACTCCTGTACAACTTCAAAAACTGTATGACTCATCCTGAAGGGCATCCAGATTCATCAACTCAAATATAATTTGTGGTGACTACCTAACTCTGCCTATCATATAAAACTGCACTGGCTGTTTTGCTCAGTTGCTGCATAAAGGTATTTGTTTGCTTAAAAATCTTAAAAATCCTTGCTTACAGTTCTTTTGAAAAAGCATGCATGATTTTAAATATTAGAGTCCTTAAGACTTCTGTCTCAAGAAGTCCTAAGAATTTGACAATGCTATAATAGTAAGCTGATTTTAATAATATAGTTCCTAGAGTTCCTTTCAAAGTAACCTGTGTAACAGAACACCAGCCTCCCAGAGCTAGCCTGTCAGAAGTACAGAGTACTGTGTGCTTTTTACTATGAAGACAGCTAGTCCAGAACCCAAGGGGTTATTTTAATAAAGAGGGCAGTTAAATGCAGAGAATCAGATGCTATCTTCTGAATTCTTTGAGATGTACTTGCTGAACTGTATCCTAGAGAAAGAATTTTACAATCTAAAAAAGAAAAAAACATTTCCAACAAAATTCCACAAACAATACAAATTATCTGTGATATGAATAAAATGTTAACAATTCCACCTTTTAAGGTCTATGTGCATTTGTGTCGTGCGTTTTCACACATGCATAATGTACCTCTGCTTTAAGCCTCTCAATTTCAGTGTCCTGATCTTCTAGCTGAGTGCGCAGCTGATTGGCAGCCACCTTCTCAGTCTCCACGATCTGTACAAGGTGGATGTATTTCTGCATCAGCACCTCTCGTTCGATGATAATGTCAGAGTAACTGAAAAGTTCACAGAGGATAAAATGTCAATATAAACAGCTAAATAATGTGCTGAAAACAGAATGTATACAAAAATAAAAAATGAATAAGTAGTCGCATGCATAAAACACAGCAGCTCTCACTGCTTGCTGCTGTAGTTTATATAGTGGGGGAAATGAGTATTTGAAAGAAAAGAATTGAACAGTCTCTCATTTTTATGGTAGTTTCATTTTAATGGAGAAACAGAATATCAACCAAAAATCCTAAGAAAAAAAACACATTACATAAAATGTATAAATGGATTTGCATTAAGTGAAATAAGTACTTGATACTCAAACAAAACATGACTTGTTTCATGTTTCTTGGCTACTGTATGGCAACTCAAGTAGCTCAAGAAACTCAAATGTCAGCTCCCCGCACAGACTTTCTACAGGACTGAGGACTTGGAGACAGGCTAAGCCACTCCATGACCTTCATGTACATGTACATGTTACCTCAGTGATATGTTTTGGTGCTGTAGTGTTCTTGCTGAGGTAAGAGGGTTCTCCTTCAGCCCTTAGAAAAAAACAGCCTCAAAGCCTGAAAATGTTTGTTTGATTGTGGGGATGGTGTTGTTTGGTTCATTAATTATTTCACTCAGTGACATGCAAATCAATTTACAACTTTTATGCCTTTTTTTCTGGATTTGTGGTTGATATTCTCTCTCTTTCCATTAAAATGGAACTAACATAAAAATAGAGACTGTTCATTTCTTTGCAAGTTAGCAAACTTGCAAATTCAGCAGGAGATCAAATAATTATTTATCCCATTGATTATTGCTTCAAAGAATAACAAAAATCTATTTATGACTGAAATATATGCTACTGTGTAACCAAAAATGTGTTTTCATTACAAGAGGACCCTGATGTTGAAAAAATCTATAGTAGATAGTATCTAACTTCCCTTTAAAACTGAAGCTCATAATTGTACTCATACATAGGGCACTAGTGCAATTATAAAGCACCAACCACAAAATAGAGGCAATCCCAAGATGCTTTAAAGCTATTAAATATTCTGTAACTTATAATTCACCAAAATGTCAGAATATTGCAAGTTTTGCAGGTCTTATTAATGAGCCCTTTACAAATCCTGTATATTGACCAAAATGGTAAATATATTGTCAGTTACGTATAGTTATGTGTTTCTCAGACTGAATGTTTGAACATTTTAGTGTCTTTTTGACTTGGGCTGTTTACTATATAAAGCTGATACATAAAGGATGACTTTTGTACAATACTGACAAGAGCTGAAAGTGATTTAAAAAATGGCAATATATTTTTAGAAGTACTCTTTATATAGTAATGTACTGTGCATACCTGGCCTGCTGGATGGCCTCCACCCATTCATCGCACTCACACTCTTCCTCTGTCCGTAGCTCCAGTGGTTTCTGTCCATCATGACCAAACATGATGAGGAAGTAGTGCTGACAGAGAGATGAAGAAGGAAAAAAAGATTTTTACATTATTGTGTCACCCTGAAACTGGACAAGTCTTTTTGTTGTACCTTTGCTAATAATACCAATGCTGCAACTTTAAAATATTTCTTTGTATTTGCTTTCTATCTTTTAATTGCACAGATTATTCCCACGTAGAGTTCGGCACACCTTACACTAAGCAGCAATATCTATCCCATAGGGTGGAGAAAAAGGGACACAGTACGGGGGAGGATGGGTGGCTCAGCACGCTTAGCACACAGTTCTCATCTGTTGCTCCCTTCTCCACCAGCCTTTTGCCAATTAGCTCGCTCGTTGCCTCCCTCTTTCCCTTCTCTCGTTTTCTGTCTGCCTCTCTTATTACTCTGATGAATTTCGCTATGTAACTGCCTTCAAAACACTTCCCCACACTTACACACAGACACATGTCAATACATGCAAGTGCAGAGGCACACACCTACAGTAGAGCACACACACTAGGCATTATGTGAAGTGATAGAGGCTTTTATTCAAATGGTCATGTCCTGGGGCACTGGGTTACCAGAAGAGCTGCTATTCTTAGTCAAGGAAAACAGGGACGACCGAGCTCTGCATTGGCTTTCTCTCTCCTCCTCTTCTCTTCTCTTTATCCCACCACCTCTTTCCTCCTCCCTCTCTCTCTTTGCACTTCACCTATCATCCCACTCCACCTCCTCTGCCCCGCTCAACCAGCATCCTCACTTTTCTTGTTTTCTAATCCCACTCCTCCTCCTCCACATCCCTTCGTACTTTCATCTCTTTGTGTCTCTCAGTAAGGACTCGGTGAACCAGATAGAGTCCAGAGGAGAGACGTTTGCCCTGCAGGAGGATGGTTGGGCTTTGGCCCCTGCAGTGGGGATGAGCTGGGGACTGAGGACAGGATATGTGAACACACACACACACACACTCATAGACCCTCCTCCATTTCTATCCCCCTATCTCAGCTTTTTATGTATCTGTCATTTCGATTCACTGCCTGGCTGTATTTTATTATATCAACAATAATCTGTGCTCTAACAGCCTTTGACAGGGAGAAGGATGGGAGGAGAGAGGAAGAGAGAGACAGGAGAGGGAGGTGTTACATAACATTTCTTAACTGAGTACATATTTCTAAATTGTGTCACAACCCAACAAGATAACATTTCCATGGCAACAAAATATCTGCCGCTGCTGCCTTGTTTTGCACTTCCATTTTCTCCTTACGAGTGCTGCCTCTATTCATTTAAGGCTTTTATTTATCCATCATGCAATTTCAGGCATAAAAGGAAATAGTCTTCAACAGGAAGTGAAACATTGAGCTTAAATCTCTAGATGGATAACCTTTTGCACATCTAACGTAATAGCTGTTATGTATTTGACCAACTGTACTATACGAGTCAGATGACAATTAATCTATATTTGCATACATGCAAATATTTCCACATCATGTTGATTCAAGATCCTTTGATCACACAGATGTCTGTGTTGTTATTTTCAAATAGAACAAATCAATGTGCTTTTGACATGCTTGCTTAAATAATCACAGCTTTTAATTAAAGTGAAAGCAGGAACACAACAGTCTAAAATAAAAGTAAGAGTCTTGCATTAAAAGAAAGGCTATGACATATATGTACTATGGCTAGTACATATCCTGGATCTGCTGTTGTTGAATTGTGCTATACAAATAAATTTGCCTTGCCTTGCCTTGCCTAAAAATGTTAATTCAATAATTGTATTTTCAGCATATAGTAGTTAAATATAAAAGTCTACATATAAGTAACAATCTACTAGTAAACAAACTTAAAGTTGTGTAGTACTCTATTGACTTTTGGACCAGTCGTAGCACCACAGACCTACTGTTTTCCCATTTTTCTTGTTTTGTTCATGAAACATGAATGCGGATGCACAAACGTGATTGGATGGAGAGCGGCACAGTGCGCTTGTAATATGCAAGTTACAGCACAATTTAAAATATTAAAAAGAATAAGGTTTGTGGATGTTTATGTGGAAGGAAGCGCAATACCCTAGTTTCTTAGACTTCAGGCCTTTATAGAGTGATTAGGTGAGAAAAACTGAAGGTAAACATAACTTCTATTGTTTTTAAAAAAAAAAACCTGTCAGGGCACCTTTAAGCAAAGTATAAATTTTCATGCTCAGTGCAGTTTATATTACATATTATCCTTTTCCCCTTTCAGGCATGTAACTTATTACGCAATACAAACATTGCACTTCTTTGCACTAAATTTCTCTTTGAATGTAATTAACTACCTTTTGATTTATACCTGCTACTTAACAGATCCTAAAGATGGTATGTATGCTTGATATATATTTTTGTATCCTGCCTTAACATTTATATTCTACCATTCTGCCAAGTTTTTTCTGCAACTGTGGCCCAATTGTCACCAGGCAATCATTAAAGTTTAATGTTACTGCATCCTTTACAGAAGATTCTGCATCATGCTGGACCCCTAAAGCATTCCAGTGAATTGCTCTGTAACATTGTACTGTGTCCTCATTAGTTGGAGGAATTTGCACATCTCATGAATGGTACTCTGACTGTCTCTGAGCTATGACCACAGAGCTTCCCAACTTTACAGTACAGATCTGGACTCCTGGCTCAGTCTCCCTTCAAATCGGCTCAAGCGTACCCTTCATCCCTGAGGGCCTTCGTTGTACTGTAAGAAATTTCATTTAGACAAATAAAGACAGCGAGGAAACAAAAGAGAAAAAAGACACTGAGCTTTTTTTGTGCTCTTTCACTCTTTATTTCACTTGCAACCAATTTAACAGTCCCCTGATACACTCTTTAAATCCTGATGTGAGAAACAGCAGAAATCGGGCCGTGACAGCATGACATAAAGTCTATTTTACTTTCACCAAGCAAAGCTTAAGAACAATGTAAGGCAAAAATGTTATTGTGCAAAACCATTTTTCACTTCAATCTTTAAAACTACCTGCTGTGAAAACAGAGGTGAGGAGCTCTTCGAACAAAAAAAATGACTTTCACAGTCCAGCACAGCCTAAATGTTGGGGAATGAATGCCTGCCACACACATGTACGAGTTAATAATAGTGCAGATGATGAAAAGCTTTTTCTCATTATTAAAGATTTATGAAAGCTTAAAATGAAATTTGTGTTAATAGATTTATTAGCCAAAAATGGCTGGCGGACCCAGAAATACTCATCTTTTTTAATAAATATTTAAAAGCAGAGATGGCAGAATCACTGTGATTGGGGACTAAAACAGCCAATAATGATGCAACACTACCGTCTGCTTTGGGATCTGCACTGATGAGAGCAAAAATTGCATTTTGCAGCACTACAAATGGGCCTTAGTTTTTCACTTCATTCTAAATATCAGAATTTCAAAGCTATTTTCTGCATCAGTGTTCTGTGCTTCAAAGAGCCATTAAACCCCAAACTATTAGAAGTTTTAGCTTCACTGGAGTTAAATTAGTATGACCCCAGCGCAGAAACTCCACAGTCACACATGCTGTAGTATATAACTTGTAGGGTAGTTTGGAATTCATGTCTCAAACACGAAGCCCAAAAGACATTGAATTTTATCATGAAAGAAAGGCAATTTTGCCAGCCTTGCTATCAAAAACCCAATATAATTTCATGACTAGGGTATGAGCCAGTTGTGTTTATGCACAAAAGCACACAACAGGTGTTTGTGACGGTTTCAGCTGCTAGAATAGTGAAGCTGTAAGTAGGTCTGCTTGCTGTTTTTCTAGTTTAGCTGTATACATAACCATTAGCACATTACTTGTTCATTGGTATATGCACAGCACAAGTGCAACTTGAGTCAAACCTTATTAGGTGGAAAAGTCACCAAAGTTTTTAAGCAGTTAAAAAATAGAATTGAAATTATGACTATCACTTTAAACCTCTATAAAAACGGAGCTGAATCTCAGACGCTGCATCTCAGACGCTCCGTTAGCTGTTAGCATTTATCATAGAAAAAGACTGAACACATTTTATATTTTTGGAATTTCCTTTAGACAGACAAGACCTAGGTAGAGGCACTTGTCTATAATGCACACCACCACTTTTGGAGCAAACCAAACACATTATATCAGCATAAACAGCTAATAGCAACTGTCAGTTGGTGTCTATTGTCTATCTGTCCAAAAGCTAAAGTTTGGCTGAAACTGCATCATGCAACAGGACAATGATCCCAGGCACACCAGCACAACTACAGCAGAAAGAAACAGAAAAAAAGGTGTTTCAATTGTGCGGTCAAAATTCAGACCTCATCCAAAGCAAACTGTAGTGTGCTTAGTTTTTTTTTTTTTTTTTTCGTTTTTTTTTTCGTTTTTTTTTTTACAGGACTTGGTGGAGTCCTCCCATGACCAAACTTAAAAATTTAAAAATCAACACTTCATTACATTATGTTGGATGAACCTAATCCAGTAGCTCAACAGAAAAGGTACAGAACATCCAATTCCTAAAAGGATTTAATATGGTTTGTAAATGGTTAACTGTGATGAGTAAGCAGCTGAAAAATGTTTATAAATATCAACACTACTGCTTTCACTTCTTAATCACAAATCTAATGCAAATGTGGCAGCGCAGCTAGCACACAGGTGCACAATTCACAAAAATAATGGCCTCACACAGTGTGTGGAGTTGTGTGTCATAGGACTATCAAAAGCAAACCACTATGCTAAACTTAATTTGGACTTTAGGTGTATGGAAACAAATAATAAAAAAAGAAACCAGTGCCACCATTGAGTCAAAAATGCTACAAGCGCAGATGCAACAGAACAAGCATTCAACCAAAAAAGGAAAATGTAGCTGAGTCTGTGACATGAGAGAAATAAAGAGAAGGGATTGACACGTAGATAATGAGAGAGAACAGTTTTTAAGGAAAACGCTAACAAAGGTTGGCTGAAAAGTGCTACTTAGCTGATACATCTGAAAATACAAGCAGGTGTTTGTCTGTCATTCTATAGACACACTGATTGCATGGCAGAAAGACAAAATTATTAACAAGCAATTTCAGCACAGAGTATAATCTGTCTCCGTTGAGTCTTACTGCATGGTAATTACCATCACAGGGGGGGAAAGAACGCAGACCAGAGTTGTGTATGCAAGACTCTTGTAATCTATAATCGTTTTTTCTAGTATGCTTTTGAGGGTGTATATGTACAATCTTGAAAGATCAAAAGAAAAGAAAACTAAAGGACAAAAAAGCACATGCTGTGATTCTGTGAAACAGACATAATCTCATGCCACGTGTTGTTGGCAGGTCTCGTGGTGGAAACAATCCCTCAAACACAACAGCAAGAAATGATTGGCTGTGTGTGAATTAAAAGGTTATGTTGAAAACCTTTTAATAATTTCAACAACACATAACAAAGGTAATTAAGGGTAAGTAATATTTCATTGCTGGTATCGTCTATGAAAATATCATTGATCACATGATCAGCATTCATTCATACTTTTCATGAGCCTGAATATATTTTGCTATTACAAGATTCAAATCAGCTACTTAAACAATAAAAAATAATTTGTGAGAAGTAGTTTTGGAAGGATAAAAAAAGGTTATTTTTTCCCCACTAATCTTCTGGATCAGACTCATATCACTTCTTTATATTCCTCTCATTTCTCTCCTGTTATGCTACCACGGGGCATTAATATTTTCTGCTCATAAAATGCTCCAAGGACAAGAGAGAGAAAAAAAACTACTATTGTCATGGAAACCTTCTACACTCAATAATTCAGATTTGCTTTACCTTATAACTGTAAAGTTGTTTACATGCACAGCTATCCCTCTAAAAATGAAAACTTTTTAATACATTTCTATTGTTATTCATCAGTAGATCCAAAGTACATATTTTGCTTGGGATCATTAAACTATTGGCATAGACAATTTTTAGAGAAGTAGATTAGTGAACTTCAGAAAGCTGCTTGGATGGGTGGGAGTTTGTTTTAATCTAACACTAACCCTGTGCATTCATTGGAGGGAGTGCGTGTGAATGTTTAGAAAAAGTACTTAGGTGTAGATAAAAATGCTTGTAAAACTGTGTGAACGTGTTAATGGGTTTTGTGGTAAGAAAGCACTTTAAGTGCTCAATTAGAACAGAAAAGCACTATATAAATATTCATCTATTTACATGTAAGTCTGTATTTTGTCATTTTGGGCAGCCCTAACTTATCAGTTTCCCCTAAGATCCTAGCTTCCTTATGTCATCTTTCTAACGCCTGAGAAGAAGATGTTTCTCTTCAACCTTCAAACTTAAGCTTTCAGTTCTTTCTCTGTTTCTTTCACAATCAAAGTAAACAGTATGTCTCTCAACATGACAAAGAAAATGCTAGTTTTGACGTGCTTCATTCACTTCAGTGGAAATGGCTTTCTTTCGATATTTTTGTAAGCCCCACTCTGTAATTTCAAAAAGCTTTAATGAACTTTTTTTTAAAAATACACTTCCTGGAGACTTGTCACTGCAACGTGACACAAAACATTAATCTGACAGCAGCAGCGGCAGCAGCGGTACTTTATGTAACCACCGAATTCAGCTAATGATGTAGGCTACCAGCTAATGTGACAATCACTGAATCAACATCCCACATCCCACTGTTTTTTTTATTGCCCTCCATGCTGTTCACTTCCTTCAAAGAAGTTTGTATAATAAAGTGTGGGGCAGTCTTTTCCTCTCTCACATACACAAATAAAATATCCAGACTGTTCTCACACATATCTACCCACTGTATATATACTAATACAATAATAACTGTTGCCCCAGAAAACTCTGATTGGGGATTACCTGTCTATCTGAGATTTCTTTTAAAAGGGATTAATCAAATTGCTCCCCTCCTCCGCAGTTTATTTTCACTCCCATCCTCCTACTCTACTAGTTAAATACACACAAATTAAACATGCAAAAGCAAATCCCTCATATGAAGGCATCAACAGGCTTTTGGCCTCATCTTACACATTTGTTGCGTTATAGTGACTGTGTGACTTTATTGCCTTAATGCAGGAGATACTGAATTGGAGATTCCTCTGTAATTCCCAGAGAGCAACATCAGAGGCTTCCAAGCAGACAGTGGATCAGTTTTACTTTTTTCTTGAGAAAATTAACAGGATCTTGTAAAATCCAGTCCTCATAAGTAAAGACAACATATATGAAGGCACCAGGCGGTTGTATTCCTTCATGCTAAAGTTTGTCAGAGACACATCTCCTATATCTATACCTGTAGCTAGAAGGATCACGTATAATAGATGGCAGCAGCTCCAGATATAACACCACTTGTGAATACAGAGGTTCAATTCCAAGAGCGTCAACAACCTATGGAGTAACCACAAACATTCTAAGCCCATCTGAGGAGAATGATGATCAGCCCAACATTGACTGAGAAATACAATTTATATTATTCTCACATGTACCCTGCCAAAAATGTAGCAGCATGGTGCCTGACAAATTTTATAAACAGGATTAGCCCTGTAAAATTAAAGGTACTCGGTATAGTGTAAGAAACAGCAGTGTGTTAATATTTTTACTCCCCTGTTTCCTTTAATGATCTAATTTAGGAGAAAAACATTACATTTTAATGCAATATTTACCAGGTAAGTGAAACTATGCTGTTCGTAAGATGGTTTACTACAGTTAGAACTCAAACTAAGTTTGAAAAAACAACAAAAATTGGCTGACACAATGTTATATGAAAATAAAATTTTGACATAATGGCTCGCACAGCTGCTGCAGATTTGTCGCCTGCACATCCATGATCTAAATCTGAATCATTTGAGTCATGTTCAAGACACTAGTTTGGAATAGTCTGATGTTTGTGGCATGGCACAGAAGATGGGCACACTGTTGTCATAAGGGGACCGACATTGGGAGAAACAATATTCAGGTTGACAGCTGTGTTTAAAAGGTGATCAATTGCTACCAAGTGGCACAAAGTACACCAAAAAATATCCTCCTGACCAACAACAGCCTGAAACTCTAGTATATCCTTTCTTTGCGTTTACACCAAATTCTGAGACTACCATCTATATGTTAGAGCAGAAATTAAGACTCGTCAGACCAGTTATTGTTTTTCCAAGCTTCTATTGTCTAATTTTGGAGAGCCTATGTGTGAATTGTACCCAGCGTAGCTTTCTGCTGCCATATCTCATCTGCTTCAAGGTTCCATGTGTTGTGCTTTCAGAGATTCTCTACGGCGATTGTAACAAGCGGTTACCTGTTACCTGCCGTTCGGCTCAAAGCAGTCTGGCCATTCTCCTCTGACCCGTAACATCAACAAACAATTTTTCCCCAAGAACTGCCATTCATTGGATATTTTCTCCTTTTTCCTGTAAAGCCTACAGATGGTTGTAGATCTGTAGTTTTTGACATACTCAGACATTTTCCACAGAAGTAAGAGTACTAGCTAAAAGCAGATACTGTTCACAGTTATTATAGTATAAGTGTTTTATTGTACATAAGGTCTGCTCCCATTGTTACCAAGACTTCAAACACAACAGACAGATTTTAAGCTAGATGCCAGCTTTAAATTCTGAAACTAATGAGGTTCATAATGGCTCTAACACTTGGCAAAAAATTTAACAGCAAAATGAAAATCAGCCCGCAGAGAAAAGCAAATCAGACTCAGGGTGTACGGGACGAATCGGTTCCAATTAATGCGCGCAATAGTGAAAACACAAGACCCAGAGAGGGGGACTTAGAGCTAGAGGAGCTTTCTAATGAGAACTAATTACACACACATGCATGAACATGAGGAAGTCAGCACTGACACTTCAACTCTAGTGTGTCGCCCCACCTTTTCACTTTTGTAAAAGGAAACCCATCTGTGAATATACTGTAGCTACACATACACACTGTATTAAACTCAAACAGTACTCAATTAAATGATTGCACCATTCCCATGCATCCCATCCATTCTTATAAAATATTCAATCCCAATGTAGTCCAATTAGTCTGTCTCCTTCAAAGCTAACAAACTACGCTGCAAACACAAATTGTACAAATATTCATGTTTAGAAGTCTCGTTCTCTCTGCAAAGGGAAACAATTTATTGTAACATTTCTTAAAATGTTGTGGTTTTAGAAAACATGTGAGGTTAGAAAACACAGTGCAACAAGCCACAATATTATATGATTCCTGATCAAAAAGTGAGAATTATTAGAGAATTATTTACTCCTTCACAGGCAAAAGATATTAACAGCAAGCTATTGTACAATTTTATGAAATTTTAAAAACCTTTTCATTTAAGTCAGTTTTGATTCTCTCTCAACGCTATGCCATTTCATGGGATCTTCCCTGTGATCGACTTATAGATATTTAAAAGAAGGTGTAAATGTAGCAAGCAGTAAACATGATTTCCCAGTTTTTGTACAGTTAAACACGAGAATGTCAACGTTTACGAATGTTCTTCACGTACTTTAGGCCCTTTAAACCAACTGAGTATTGGTAATACCACAGCGTATCTGAGTGCTGATCATGTCAATTCATTTATGCGCACAGTGTACTCATATTCTGATGGCTGCCTCCAGCAGGATAACACACCATGCCAAAAATCTCAGATGATTTCAAACTGGTTTCCTGAACATGGCACAAATGTTCTCCACAGTCACCAGATCTCAATCCACTGAGTCAGTCACATCACAATCTCAACCAGTGTTTCTCAAACCTCGATCAAGCCACACATTAGGTTTACTCAGTGTTATGTAAGGTAATGTTGTAAATTACTGGCACTTACTGTCGCATCTGGCAAATCTAGCCAATAGCGCCTAACTGCAGGGAAATTGTAGTTTGAGTGTAGTATGACTTGGGATTGTGGGAGGAAGCTGGAGTAGAAAGAAACAGAGAGAATCCACGCAAACATGGGGAGAACACGCAAACTCTGCACAGAGGGTGAAGCCAGATCGTGGACTCAAACTCAGGACCGTCTTGCTGTGCTAACCTCCACGCTGCCACCGCTGCCCTATCTAATACCATTTTTAGTCAACTCAAGGATGAACAAACATGTGGGACCACATG